>NW_026991711.1:51771474-53013557 GCF_029215605.1 Mirounga angustirostris
TAAGTATTTTCAGAATTACTGGCCAAAGCGAAGAATGAAGTACAAGAGTAAACTATGAACTATCCTTCTTAAAAAGGACAAAGAATTTCAAACCCCCTCAGAGCATGTGGAGAGTACAGTCTGCATACTGCAAAACTAAATGTACTATTAGAGGTCCAATGAAACGATCTAGTGGTTTCCAAAACCGGAAGCAGGACTTCCATCTTACTGAGATTTTAAAAAAACAAACAAACCTGTTGAGCTACTGGTTTAAGACCAGGATTACTTCCCAAAGTACAGCAATCCACCTTTACTCATATTCCTAGAATATCTTCTTTAAAAGTGGGAAAGGATTAATGGTGCTTAATATAAATTAGTTATCTTTTCTATGTATTTGTTTCATGCCTCTACTATGTATCTACTGTGTACCGGGCACTATCTTCACTGCAGAATGAGTAAGTTCCAGTCCCACAATGTGTTTCAAAGATTCTATCCATTTTTTAAAAGTATATTAGGTAAGGAAGTACTGTTCAAAGGCCTCAAAGAGATTCTACCAGTAATATATAGAGGATTTTCTTTCTAATTAGTTTACTGTAATTAGATAATAACATTTGACAGCTATAACCTTTTAGCTTTTGTGCTCCCACAAGAATAGTCACCAGGAGCTTTTTAGAGAAGATGATCTGGTTTCTGAAGAAAAATGGGGTGTAGCTTTGCCTTCTTGGGATGAATCCAAATGTAACTAAATAAAAATGTGAAAAATATACTTTATAGAGAACACTATGAAGCATGGTCAGAAAAATTTTGACTTATAATTAACACATGCTTCTGAAAATATGGAGTCTAAAAGTATAAATAGGAATTCTTTCTTTAAAAAACATTTATTTGTTTATTTGAGAGAGAGAGAGAGCATGAGTGGGAGGAGGGGCAGAGGGAGAGGGATAAGCAGACTCCCCACTGAGCAGGGAGCCCGACACAGGCTCGATTCCAGGACCCTGAGATCATGACCTGAGCCAAAGGCAGATGCTTAACCAACTGAGCCACCCAGGCACCCCATAAGTATGAATTCTTAATTATGGGCTTTTAGAACGATAGTTACGCTGACACTGAGTTTGTTGTTATAGTTGTTTGCTGTAAGAAAAACACATGTTCCTATCAAAGCATGTAAAATTAATGAACACATTTTCTATGCAGAGCTCAATACTCTTTTGTAAACTGTACTCATGAAAGAAAACTATCAATGAATTCATTAGGTAAAAATAAAAATTCAAAGAACAATGGCTACAGAACTAATAACTCTAGAAGGCTGAAATGTAGCAAGATATAAAGGACAGTGATAAAGCGTGTAACTGATGTTTATGTAAATATCAACAGTTCTTTTGTTACCATGCAGAAGAATCAGGGAAAAAAATGGGTAGGTAAGTGGGGCATGGCTTGGCAGGTTGTTTGCCTGCCTTCACTGCTGACCTGAAGGAGCATCTCGTGACCAACAGGAACCGCACAAGCCAGGCGTGTGTATACCTCCCATGCCAGCAGGCCTGGGCTGCCTTAAACGACTAAAGTGCAAAGCAGGCCTTTTAAATTTCCGTGATGTAAAGTAAGTCCATCTCGCCACTAGATGGAGATCAGGTTACTCTGCCAGGAGCAGGGAAAGCGGCTGGCATTTAGCCAGCGATAAGGATGGCACTGAGAACACACTCTCTTTTCTCAATATTTCTAAGAAAGGCATTTTTCAAGCTCCAAAACCAGGAGTAGACATCTGCTGAATAAAGGGCCCATAAATGAGGAACAGCTTGAGGGATCACACAGTACGGGAACTGCTTAAAAGACACATTTTTGCTTGTTATTACCATTGCTCCATAATGATTCCTATTTGGATTTTGTTGTGTAAACTACTCGTAAATAATAACATGAACTGGTCTAAATAAGAGCAATTAAATATACTGTCTTTTTTATTTTTTTCCAAGATTTTATTTATTTATTTGACAGAGAGAGACACAGCGAGAGAGGGAACACAAGCAGGGGGAGCGGGAGAGGGAGAAGCAGGCTTCCCGCTGAGCAGGGAGCCCGATGCGGGGCTCGAATCCCAGGACCCTGGGATCATGACCTGAAACCAAGGCAGACGCTTAACGACTGAGCCACCCAGGTGCCCCTATACTGTCTTATTATTTACCAAACAAGGAGGGGAGGAGAGATACGACCAAAAACTAAAATAATGGTAGACCATTTGGACAATTAATCCTGTCTGTTTACACATAAAGATGCATGCTCACAGTTTGTTTCTGGGTTTGAATATGTATATAAATATATATTTCAATATCAACCAAAATGGATCCAGGAACATCAGAAATGGAAGGAGAAGGTTGGATAACATCTAAGTTTCTAAATGAAACTAACATTCAATTCTCAAATGTGTAACTTTATTTCTGAGTAAGTTTTATTTCTGCTACAGCTGAACTTTGAACTGGAGACATAAAGTTATACATTTCCTGGAAAATGTTTGGTCTGGGAAGGATCAGATGTTGCCTTGCAAACAGTAGCCAAGTATTTTGATTATTTTGGGGATGTT
The DNA here is from genome assembly GCF_029215605.1 of Mirounga angustirostris. Lineage (NCBI taxonomy): Eukaryota > Metazoa > Chordata > Mammalia > Carnivora > Phocidae > Mirounga > Mirounga angustirostris. Next base: position 51,774,023 of record NW_026991711.1, read on the forward strand.
AGAGAATATATTTCTGTTCATTTCTAACTTATTAACTATAAATACTCATTTAATAAATACTTATTCGGTTACATTAAAAACAAATGAATAATTCCTGACAGTTTAAAAGAACAATTCCATTTCTTATCAAATAGCTTCAATGGCCAGTGCAATTTAGTATATGTGAGTGTGAGCATATACAAACATATTAATTCCCTCTGTGTAACAGTCATTATGCTAGGAGCTGGGAATAGGAAGATGAACAACAGAGTTGGGGAAGTCATGGGGATGAAGAACATACGGCTAAAACACAAATAGGGGTTAACTTTTCTAGCCGTCAAGACCAGTTATGAAAATCATGAGTAAAATTCCTTTTTAAAGTTCTATTGTGGAAGAAACTTAATTTAGGCCACAGTCTTGACCATAGGAAACATATGACCTTTCATCTCTATGACATATGAGAAATTGAAATAAAATGCAAGAAATGCAAAAACAATAGTATTTACTCTTAGGCCTCAATCACCGTAATGAAAAGAGGAGCTTAATTCACAAGGAGACACTAATGCTTAGAATAATAAGAGAATCAGAACCACAGTTAATTAATTTTCCAATTATTGTTATGGGTAGTGACCAACAAGCAGTCTGTTGCTATAACAGATTCACTGCACTTAATGACATGTTTATTTTAGAGCAATACATTTGTTTTAGCTTAATTAAATTAATATATTCATACCCTTTCAAAAGAAGTTGAGGTTGTTTGCCTATGTTGGTTTGTGATCTTCACAATGTTCCTATAAACTTTTAAGAATCTAAGAGAAATATGTATTATTCATTTGCAAATCTAAATAGTTCTCCTTTAAGGGAAATCACAAAAATAACCACATAAAAGAGTAATTATTAATCAGGTATCAATGGGATAGTTTGTGGAAATTTTTTTATCTTGCTAATTGGCTCTTTACAGAACCACACAGCTGACAGGAACCTACTTTTCTTTCTTACCTTGCTGGATAAAAATGAAATGTAGACACTGAAGTTTTCTTCTGAAGATTAAAATATATCAATTACAAATAAATCCTTTGATGATATGCTTCAGTACTTAAGGGTACACAGCTTTCCTCATTGTTCACGGGAGTTCCAGACAGCAACCAGATTAGCTGGTGACTGAGTCATTTCTGGAGTTTCCTCTCACCTTGGTGCCCTATTTCCATGTTTCTTTCCAGTGCAGGGTTGGGTCTACTTCTCCCCACTGCTAAGTCTGCATGATTGGGACATAAGGAAGTTTGGAAAGATGCATCTCTACTGGATGCGTCATTTACTTATCTTCTCCAGGCTCTAGGCTTTGGCCCTAGGGTAATGGGCTGCATTTTATAGCAGTATCTCTGCTTCCTTGGTAGCATGTAGAGATGCTGAAAATGATGGCAGTGAAAGTCAGAACATGTGAAGGCAGTGCTGGAAACTGATTAATGCTGGAGGTTAGACAACAAATGTTGATTGTATTCTCATGTTGTGATGTGAGGGACCTGCATATTTAAGAACTGACCAAAAAATGGGCACATTTTAACTTTTTCACTCACTAGAGGGATAGATTTGTCTTTTTCTATTACGAGAAATTATTATAGCTATTTAAGCAATGATATTCAAGTTTGGGGGCCAAAAGTTTCCACAACTGTGGCAACTGGAACTAAATTATATACCTGAATATGCACCTTTAAGAGAGAAGGTCAATTCAAGTGGTACCTGCATATGTCGGTCACCTTCTTGTCCAATCATGTTTCTCCATTCCGTGAGTGATCGCTGCAGATGTTCAAGTCCAGTTTCCCAGAGTCTGATGCGACCTCCCATATCAACAGTAACAACACCACCTTTGCCCCACTCAGCTAGCAGAGCATCTGTGTCTGAAATAGTAGATAGCCATGTGGTATATGGCGAGAGAGATTCTGATCTGATAAGGAAATTATAGTAGTTAGTCAATTGGTAGTGATGAAGCTAGTTTACCTAATTTTGGTTCATTAAACTGGCTATAAAGAATTCTAGGGGCGCCTGGGTGGCTCAGTTGGTTAAGCGACTGCCTTCGGCTCAGGTCATGATCCTGGAGTCCCGGGATTGAGTCCCGCATCGGGCTCCCTGCTCTGCAGGGAGTCTGCTTCTCCCTCCGACCCTCCCCCCTCTCATGTGCTCTCTCTCATTCTCTCTCTCTCAAATAAATAAATAAAATTAAAAAAAAAATTAAAAAAAAAAGAATTCTAATAGTAAGCACATTAAAAGATACCAAGAGATTCATCTGTAAGAAAAAAAATAACACAGTTTTCTATTGGTTATTTACACTTTTCTGTATTTGTGGACTCCCGATGATACTAGCATTCACTGTCAGAAGGAAAAGAACTCTAAACCATCTCATATCTCATTCACCTGCAATGCTGGACTCACTATTTAGGGCTCTAAGTTTCAGTCTAAGTGCTGAAACTGATGTCTTGTTTATGGGCTTTAACTGCATTTGTATTTAATATTTTGCATTTTCTAACTTAGGAAGTTAAGGAATTTATAACAAGGAATTTATGTATTTCTCATATTACATATATCATACATATACATACTTCCTTTGTTATATATTCATTTCTAGGAATGCAGCTTTTGCCTATAAGTCAACTGCACACTTCCTTTTTCTGAATATAGCTCTCACTAAACAAAAGAAACAGATTAGAAATTCTAATTGATCTTTAAATACATCTGATACTTTCTATATGAAGTAAATGGTCTAAAGGGATAGTCTGATCAGATAATAAAAACACAATAAGCCATCAGTGTAGATCTGGGAAAAACCACAAAACCACTATATGTTGGGTAAAATCTTATAATATCCTAAAGAATAAACCAGGACTACTTTGACCTTTCTTTCCAGTCTGCCTTAGTAGATACTCAACACAGAGTGACAGAGCTAGCCTCTCTGGGACACAAAAGTTTTAGAAAATGTTAATATGAAGAAGATGATAACAGTAGGATGGGTCCCCAGGTTTCAGAACTACTTTACAGTTCTAGAAGGACTCACAGAAGGTAACATTTGATATAATACAGGGTTTATCTCATGGTGCCCTCCCAAAAACATGTGCCTTAGTAAAAAATTAATAGGTACAGATGGTGAAGTAAAGGGCTATTCCAGAACAATGAAATTTATCTATGTGAAACAATAATGTCTGAGATTCTTCCAAGAGCACTCAAGATGTAAGACTGTGGAATACTCTATTTACTGGCTAAATGTTTAACTCTTCATACCATGAAACTTGAAATTTCTACGGGCAATTTCTTCAATATGTCAAAAAAAAGTGCTGAAAAAAATCACATATTTACTACAATTTGCTCCCCAGCTCTAGAATCTCTTCTTCACCTTGTTTTAAATGCATCTTCCCCTTACTACATAATAGCAACGTCATTAAAGAATACACAGAGTTACAGTAGAGTGAGGCCCAGATTTCCATACACCCACAGATGAGAGCTAGGCAGTATCATTTCACAGATGTAAATAATACAAAAATTTGAGGAAAAATACTCAAGTTTTACTGGGGGCAAAAGTGATGTATTCATTTTGGCCCTGTAGTTATATACAGTGTTACTGTATTTTCTGTTATTTGAAGTTAGCCATCAGATGGAAAATTCCAGCTATCTAGCAGAATGCTAAATTTAAGCAACTAGCAGGAAAACTGAAATCCAGATGGGTTGTTCTCTTGGATTGCATATATGCCAAAAATGGCAATAGCTAATCTCAAGAGAAATTCAGGATATACTGATAATGAACAGACTCCAAATCACATGGCACTTGAAATATGGCAAGTCCAAACTGAGATGTTCCAAAAGTGTAAAATACATACTGATTTCAAAGACTTAGAAGAAAAAAGGAATATAAAATATCTCATTAAAATTTTTATATTGAATATGTGTCAAAATGGTAACATTTTATGCTTTTAAAATTTATTAAAAATATTTTACTTATTTATTTTAAGGAGAGAGTGTGCATGAGAAGATAATAGTGTTTTAAATACATCGGGTCAATAAAATGTGATTAAAGTTAATTTCACCTATTTATTTTTCCTTTTTAAAAATATAGCTAATAAGGACTAGACAATGAGTGACATTATCTGGCTTGCATTCTATCTCCGGCGGGCGGTGTGGCTCTGAAGGAGCAGCCGCTCTGCCAGGTGTTCCTCCCTGGCAGGCATCACACACGGTTCACACAGAAGGTTAAAAGAGAAGAACAATGAAATAATTTCTAAGAGAAATACTGGAAAAAAGTTATTAATCCTTTTGGAAATGTAAAAAAACCAGAAGTTGTTCTTTGCTTTTGTTGCCTGAACTAATAGTATATTTTAATAAGCATATACTTCATATGGAATAAGGAATTTCCCCAAATGACTAAAAGCCATTTTCCATTAAACTGACACATAAAGATGCTCTAAGAAGGCATACTTATATATGTTGGAACAAGTAAATCTATTTTTTTTTTTTAAAGATTTTATTTATTTATTTATTTATTTATTTGAGAGAAAGAAAGGAGACAGAGAAACAGCACGAGAGGGGAGAGGGTCAAAGGGAGAAGCAGACCCCCTGCTGAGCAGGGAGCCCGATGCGGGACTCGATCCCAGGACTCCGGGATCATGACCTGAGCCGAAGGCAGTTGCTTAACCAACTGAGCCACCCAGGTGCCCTCTATTTTTTTTTTTTTTTTTTAGTAATGCTTTGATTATTCGTATTTATTGAACCTGATTAAGGGTCCTAAGAAATGAAACTGTGTTTCTCAGTTACTGTGACCTGTCAGGCTGGGCTAGTCTCTTCTAGGGGTTGGAGGAGCGGCTAGAAAGCAGCCTGGTGATGCTGGGGGTGAGTGACAGGTCTCCGAGTAGCCGGCCTTTCTCTCATGCTGGAAGGCTCTGCAGGCTTCTCTGTTAGAGAGTTCCGGTGAGGTTTTCATCCCTGTGTTGTGAGGACTTAGTCGCCCGTCAGGGAGTGTATGTTATGAGGGGATGTAGTGTCAAACTGGGCCAAAGCAGAGGAAAAGATTGGAAGAAGGAGGTGCTGGCTGGGGGTGGGGGTGGGTTGGGTGGGGGAGGGGAGCAAAGTAAGGAAGAATGAGGAAGTCCCAGAGCAGTTCTGCTGAGAGAGGGAGATCAGGCATGGATGCATCCAGAAAGGGACAGGCTACTGGTGAGGATACTGTGGTTCTCAAGGGTAGAAACCAAGCACGTAGTTTTCCTTCTGTAGCCTCGGTCTAGTTGGTTTAGATACTTTGCTTCCATCACTGGACAATAACAGAAGCAGTGAATGGTCATGAGTTCCATTCAAAATCTCTGGAAGCCTTTAGCCACTGTATAGCCTTCACAACATTTTTTAAAAAATCATTTTTAAAAATGCTATTTAAATTCCTTTGACATTTTTTAACACATTTACCTCTGAAAACTACTATATAAAGTTAATAAATAAGATGGATGGAGTTCGAGAGTTATTATGCTAAGCAAAATAAGTCAGTCAGAGAAGACAAATACCGTATGATTTCACTCACATGTGGAGTTTAAGAAACAAAACAAACAAGCAAAGGGAAAAAAAAGAGAGAGAGAGAGAGAGAAACCAAGAAAGAGACTCTTAACTGTAGAGAACAAACTGATGGTTACCAGAGGGAGGTGGGCAGGGGGATGGGCGACATAGGTGATGGGGATTAAGGAGTGCACTTGTCGTGATGAGCACTGAGCAATGTATGGAAGTGTTGAATCACTATATTGTGTACCTGAAACTAATATTACACTGTGTGTTAACTAATGGAAATTCAAATAAAAACTTAGAAAAAAAGAAAAATAAAGATGAAAATTTTTTGCAATACTGAAAACGCTGTTTTAGATAAATTAAATTAATCACTGGGATAAATCAATGAACAGATCAATGACAGAGAAATGAAGCCTTGAAGGTTGTTAGACTTATACCTATATAACGTTTGAACATTTGTCCCAAATGAAAATAAAAATAGCAGTAAAGCACGCAGAACAGTAGCAAGATACAAGCCAACTGCAACTGGGGTGGGGCGGGGGGAGAAGAGCCTGCTATTTCAGGAGGCAAAAGCACACATTTATTCGGAGTGCTCGGTAAGACTTGACTTGCTTTGATCTGACATATGAACTGGGAACAAAGGTGAACGTGCATTACCTGGGAATAGGGATATATCGGAGTTTCTTGGATTGAAGATCAGTGATTTCTATATAACCAGCTGTTTGCGGAGGGGTCACATCTGCAGACAAGTCATGACATGAGCTGAGTATTAAATTACTGCATGATACCAAAATAAGACCAGAAGAAAGCATGAATGTTGCTAAAAGTGCAATGAAGTTACCAGTAGCCTAGGGCAGAGCTCTGAGACCCACCTGACAAGGTCCTGGGTCAAGTCTAGTCTCTCGGGTTATGTTTTTGTCAACAAAACACAAAGATTGTCAAATACATACATATTAGGCCATGATTCTTCACTGTCAGAAACTGACCTAAGTCCTTTTCATTGTCTTTGCTAGCTCTCCAAGACGAGACGTTATAGCACTTAGAGTTTATTTGAAAAGATTTCATCACATGAATTCTGTTTTTCCTTCCTAGGAAGTCACAATGACAGTACAAAGTAGGGGATGCAGCACCCACTTTGTAATCGGACTGGCCACTGGCTCTGACATTTCTGAACTGTGTTTTATGCTGGTCAAGTTATCTTGCTTCTTTTGTCATTTGTAAAATGGGGATAACAACAGCATCTGAGCATCATAGACATTATTTTGAGGATTAGATGCATTTAATGACTGGAAAGCATTTAATTAGTAGCTGCTCAGCACATGGTACCTGTAATTATTAGGGCCCCCCAAGACAGGAGAGGGTGTGGTGAGGATGGGCCCGTGGGATGAGGACTCTGGATCATGGATGAAAGGGTGGGGGAAGGAGAGGGTATGACATATAGGGGCCAGAGCCCCCACCTCTAATTCTGGAGTTGTTTCCCAGCCAATTCCAGGGGTCTGCTGACTTCTCTTCCAAAACCCTGAATACCACTACTCATCATCACTAGCTGCCACTACTGTGTGCCAGAAACTCTGCTTAGTCTTTATAGGCAGGGTGTTTAATCCTGACCACAAAGACTCATGATTCCTGCTGGAATGAGGAGGAAGCTGAAGCTAATAGAGGTGCGATGATAATGTGACCTGCTTGAGGCGACACAGCTAGAGAGTGATGGAGATGGCTTTCAAACCCAGGACTTCCTGGCTTTGAAATCTCTGCTCTGTCCACTACTCCACACAGCTCCCCCTAAGCTGACCCTAGGGCAACAATTTTTAAAATGGCCTCATTTTAGAAGATATTGGCCATTAATGTCTCTTAAAAAAAAATCTCCCCTACACAGAACCCATACTTTTTTTTTTTTTTTTTAAGATTTTATTTATTTTTTGACACAGAGAGAGACAGCGAGAGAGGGAACACAAGCAGGGGGAATGGGAGAGGGAGAAGCAGGCTCCCTGCGGAGCAGGGAGCCTGATGTGGGGCTCAATTCCAGGACCCTGAGATCGTGACCTGAGCCGAAGGCAGACACTTAATGACTGAGCCACCCAGGCGCCCCCAGAATCCATACTTTAAATTTAAAGATTTTTGTCTGTTGTCTGTCCTTATTACAACTTCATGTTAGAATGAGATATTCAGGATGTTCACACTGAATTTATCCAATGTAGTTTACAAAAAAATAAGAAACTTGGCATTTTTATTTCATGTTTGCAGCCGGAAGTTTTTGAGTAGACCCTCCAAAAAATTCAAAACTCAAAATATGTCTTATTTATTCAACAAACAGGGTTAGGTTTACTTTGCACCAGACACTATACAAAGCACTGAGGAGAGAGAAGGAGATGTGATTCCTGTTTCATCTGAGGAGTCCACAGCAGAAAGAGGAAAGTTCCTTAAAAAAAACAAAAACAAAAAAACATAAAAAACCCCCACACAACAAAACAAAACCCATCGTGGGCCTTTGGGGACCCACAGGCCTGGGGGCTAGGTATGAGCCGCAGAGCAAGGCAAGGAGGAGTGCCAGAGGTCAGAGGGTTAGGAGGAAAGGAAGGTAATGTCCAGGGATAGCAGAGGGTAAGAAAAGAGAGTTACTATGGTAACCTGACCACCAGCTGAATTGGCTGTCCCTAGATGGCCATTTATATAAAACAAGCATGCTTATCATCAGTCACACACAGCCTGCACTGCAAATGCTGCCTGGGATAGAAGGTCAGCCTTGGATAAAGTTTTGCACCATATATCACTTTTGACAGTTCCTGCTGCTAAGACCTATCCGAAGTAGGTTGAATTATTTATAGACCCAGGTTCTTTGCCAAAAATGACCAGTTACTGAAGCAGTTGGGATGACTAGAGCTGTCTCGTTAACCGACTTACATTTTGGCTTGTCACTCATGGGCACTTTTTTTTTTTTCATAAGTAGTAGTATTAAGCTGAGCTATGGCCACCAGTACTTTCAGACGGCCCATGAAAGCAAAGCACAGTAAGCCAACTTATTTTAAAATATCTTTTCTTTCACTGTGCAAATTAATTCCGTGGCATAAAGAGGGTGAGAAAATGCAGTAATGGCTGTGTCTATTTCAAGAAGAGGAAAGCAAGAATTTTACTCCTGGTGCTAAAAAATATTTTCACATATCAGAAAAGGCACTTTGTGGCTATAAAGCACTTTTCAAAGCAGTATTAAGGGAGTGGTGGTGGTGGTGGTGATGGTGAGCACTTGAAAAATAATCAGCATTGACGTTTACTGATTTGAAAACGAATCAGCTCGGAATACATGACTGAATTAAGGAAGTGAACACCGCAGCCAGATTTCCCTCCAAACTTGGCCAAATCCTTGTCTATCCATTTTAAACGTTTCAATGCTGTAGAGAGGACAGAGGCTCAGTAAATTTCCATTACATTTATAATCAGGTGGATTTCAAGGATAGGTGTAAGCTAAGCGTGAAGATGAGTTCACTAATGATGAAAGGGAAGTCAACGGCTGTGTGTTTACTGCATAGTTCCCGGGAACAGTGGGGACAGCTTCTGTGCACAGCACCAAGGTTAGGAGGAGGTATAAGAGTTGTCAGACAAAACAACTGAGAACACATTTGGAGGGAAGATGAAATTATATTAAAAAATTCACTCCTTTTAGCAATGTAATTTGATGTACATCTGTTAACTACCAAGTTTAATGCACTTCTGCGCTCACAGATTAAGAGTGATGAGCGTCCTGCAATAGCGCCAATGCCAAATCTTTTAAAACACAGAGTATCACTTTTAATCCAGAGTTGTTACTTTGTGTTTGAAGAGCTGAGGTCTGTGATTAAAGAAAAAAAGAAAAGAAAAGAAAAAGCAACTAACAACTAGGGGAAAAAAAAAAAAAGACTGGAAGAAAGCAGTAAATCTCTCCCTGGCTGCATTAAACAAAAGTTATGCCATCTTTATGAAAGCCAGCAGAATAGCCTTTATAGTTTCTATTGATTTCTTTAATAAAAGGCTGATATGCATTAGTTCCAGACTAATCAGATGGTTGGATTCTATTTACTTAAAAAAAAAGCCAAACTATTTTTTATACCAGTGTCAGCTCAAAGATTGCTTCTTAACCAGAGCAAAGAGTTCTTAAGCCATAATCTTTCCTCTACTACTTTGGAAGTTATATACTCTATTCCTAACTTACTGACATACAAACTTAATCAATATCGCATCCTTCCTCCTGAACAATGTAAGGCACTTAGAAAACTTTAACATTAGTCATTCCTCTCCTAACTTGTAGATTCTAATTGTCTCATAGTTTCGATATATGCTTCTTAAAATTTCACAAACTTTTATTATTTTTGTTCCTTATAATTAATGCTTGTTAGCCATATATTTACTACTTTCTCGTGTATTCTCATCTGAACTGGTTGATCCCTAGGCCTGTGCACAGCTATCCTCCTGGGATCTCCCTTCGTCATTCTCCTAGGAATTTTTTTTTTTTAATAGCCCACATTTATAAAATTCTTCCTATGTGCCAGACACCATCCTAAGCACTTTATGTATATTTGAAATATTTAAGGAATACTACTTAAACAAATGAGGGGAAATAAAACTCCTAGCAACAAAGAGAAAAATGGTCAAAGATATAAACAGGCAATTCTCAGAAGAGTAAATCACAGCATATGAAAAGATTCTCAAAGTTCTTAAAAATTAGGGAAAGATAAACCGAAACCACAATAGAAGGTCTGATCCCTACAAGAGTAGATAAGGATGGGGAGTGTCAGGACCTCTTTTATGAGGCTGAAACAACATTGAGAAACAATTTGGTAATTCTACTCTTAGATATATCCCCTATGATTTCTTAGCATGTACACAAGGAGAGGGGTACAAGGATATTCATTGCCCATTATCTGTAATAGCAAAAATTGGAAAGAACCTAAGTGTACATCAACAGAGACCCGATGAATAAACTACAGTGTTCAGCAGTGAAAGTAAATGAAGGAGCTATCAATGTGGATGATGACAAAAGATCATCTCCTTTGACCAAACTCTAGTCAGGCTCTTCTGGATCCTCTTCCCAAACAGGCCCCAACTTTTAGGCTTCTGTATTCATCTCTGTACTGTTCACTTTTATCAAGAGTCCTGCTAAGTCAGTTTAACTAGAATCCCCCACCCTCCACATGTGATCAGGTTCCTCATCCTCCACCATCCCCGAGGTAAGGTCTAATCACCCTGGCCTGCCTTCAGCAAGAATCCTCCAGGGTCAATTTAGCTAGAAGTGTTCCTTTTCCTTGATTTCCTTTTAGTAGTTTTCTATCCACTGATCCCTACCAAAAGTTAGAAGATCTATACTACCTGATTTTGACACTCACTATAAAGCAGTGTCAAAGCTAGAAAGTAATCGAGTGTGCTATTAGTGAAGCGATAGACACAGAGATCAATGGAACACAAAAGAAAATACAAAAATAGACCCCAACATGTGTGGTCAGTTGATTTTGAGCAGAAGTCCAACTGCTGAAATTCAATGGAGAAAGGACAGATCTTCCAGCAAATGGTGCTGGAACAAGTGAATATCCGCATACAAAACAATGAGTCTCAGTCCACACCTTGCACCATATAAAAACAATTATCTCAAAATGGAACCTTAAATGTAAAATCTAAAACTACAAAATTTCTAGAAGGGAAAATTTCCCTTCATCAAAATGGGAGAAAACATTTGAAAAGAATATTTGATAGTGGACTTGTACCCAGAATATATAAGGAACACACAAAACTCTTTAAAAAAGTCACCCAAATGGGGTGCCTGGGTGGCTCAGTTGGTTAAGCCACTGCCTTCGGCTCAGGTCATGATCCTGGAGTCCCTGGATCGAGTCCCGCATCGGGCTCCCTGCTCGGCGGGGAGTCTGCTTCTCCCTCTGACCCTCCTCCCTCTCATGCTCTCTGACTTTCATTCTCTCTCTCTCAAATAAATAAAATCTAAAAAAAAAAAAAAAAAAAAAAAAAGTCACCCAAATAACCCAAGGGCAAAAAATCTGAGACATTTCACTAAGGAAGGTACACATGACAAGATGCTCAACATCATTAGGCACTGGGAAAATGCAAATTAAAATCATAATGAGATACTGCTGCACAACTACTAGAATGGTGAAAGACTGGTTATACCAAGTACTGGCAAGGAGGCAGCAGAACTAGAACTTTCCTTCATTGCTAATAGGAAGGCAAAAGGTATTGTCACTTTGTAAAACAGTTTGGCAGTTCTATCATATAACGTAAAAATGCCATTCCAATGTATTTACCCCAGTGAAGCAGAGACTTATGTTCACTTAAAGATTTGTGCACAAGAGTTCACAATAGCCTTATTCATTATTGTCAAAAAGTGGAAATGATTCAACTGTCCATCAACTTGTGAATGAACAGACGAAGTGTGCACAATCACACAAGAGACGACTACTTGGCAATAAAATGAACTACTGGCACAGACAACAATATTAATGATTCTCAAAGACACGATATTAGGTGAAAGAAACCACTTGGAAGAACATATACTGTATGATGCCATTTATATGAACATTCTGGAAAAGGCAGATCCGTAAGGCCAGAAATCAGTTCGGTCAGGGGACAGGGAGTAGGTGGAAAGGCTGACCACAAAGTAGCATGGGGAGATGGAACTGTTCTCTGTCAGTTATGGTGATGGTTACACAACTGTATGTGTTTGTCAAACTCACTGAACTATATACAAACTGAACTATATATAAACTGAACCTTAATAAGAACAAAGGCATACTTTAAAAATATCACTCTGTCTGATGCATGGAGAATGGGTAGGATGGGGAAAGAGTGGAAGAGGAAACGTCAGGAGGCTGTTGCAATATTCTAGTGCAATATGGCGGTGATTTGGATGTTGGTAATAGAACTCTAGTCAAGTGGGTAGAATCAAAATATATTGGTGAGGTTGTATCAAAAGGACACGGTAATTTATGATGGGATTAGATAGAGAGGATGAGGGAGAAGAAGTATCAAGGTAGACTCCTGGGTGCACTGAATTCTAGTACAGAATTTCTTGTATTTCCTGGGATGGTGTCATGCCCCTGTACCTTTCACACAGGGTTCCCCCTTCCTGAAACAATTCCTTCATTTGATTCACTCCCATTCATCTTTTCAAGGGTCAGCTCATAATCACCAGTCTGGACTGTAAGCTTCTCCTTTTGTAGACACCGTGTGAATATTCCTGTCATAGCACTGTACTGAGACTGTCACTTTATTCACCTGCTTCTTCTACCTTAAGAAACATTTTGAGGAAATGGTGATTTCTTTGGAAGGAACTAATTCTAAATATCATCATATAACCAGGACTTGTCAACCCAGTAATAGAGTATAATACATTTAGCATTATATTTATTAAGTCCACAGTGATAATGACGAATGTAAACACAAGACAACATTTACTACCACTATGATGCAAATAACAAACAGTGGCTCAACGAGCAAACATTTTCATAATTATCCATTATGGTGAAAGCCCATGTGGTTCAGCAAGAATAGCCCTAGGCTTGGGATTGGAAGACCTGGTGCACATCTGGGCTCTGCTGGCCACTGGTGGGGTGGCCCTTGGCATGCCATCTTACCTCCCTTTGTCAGCCTCCCTGCATACAAGTTCAAGAGTACACTGATGACAGAATGGGGATTTGAATATTAAATAAAGGTATACAAGGAAAAGTGATCGGCACAGGCCCTGGCCTATGTTTTGCAGTAATAAATATAAGATGACCCTGAGAGCACTGCTGAGGGGATCAGTCTGCATGAGTCTCTGGCCTTTCATCATAGCTGGCCCCATTTTCTGTGCCTGATGGTCTAATAATTTTTAAAAGTCTATTTGAAAACATCTTCTAAGTAAAGTTACTGTGTAGATTGTAAGGCAAAGGAAGAAGAGTTTTAACAGCAGTGCCTTCCACCACACACTGCGAGAAACTGAGTGAAAACTTTCTGAGCACACACAGAGGTCTTTTTAGCTACTAGACCCTGGTAGAATTATTCACATTTATACATATGGAATGATAACGATAAATTAAATATCCTTACCCAAAGCAAACTACTTTTACTACCTCAGCAAATTAGGAATTGGTAAATTTCTTACCTTTTGGGTAGACATCTTTTAGAGGGACTTCTCCCGGGGGCAGAATCCTGACTATCTGATTAGTATCTAAAAGAGTCACACAATTGCTCTGTTTTGGAGTTTCACTTTTCTTCTTTCCTCCATAGAATGTTCTGTCAGTGACACTTGGTTTATGCAAGGATGATGGCCTTCTCCAAGAATAGACTTCACTGGGTGACTGAAAGAAAGAAAAGATTAAAGTACTGAATATAGGGGTGCCTGGCTCAGTCAGTAAAGCATCTGACACTTGATCTCAGCTCAGGTCTTGATCTCAGGGTTGTGAGATCAAGCCCCATGCTGGGCTCCATGCTTGGCATGGAGCCTACTTAAAAAAAAAAAAAAAAGTACTGAAATATAGTTGACCCTTGAACAACATGGGTTTGAACCGTGCAGGTCCACTTATATGCGGATTTTTTACAGTTCAGTAAGTGTGTTTTCTCTTCCTTATGATTTTAATGACATTTTCTTTTCTCCAGCTTACTTTATTGTACATATATAATGTTTATAACATGCAAAATGTGTGGTAATAGACTGTTTATGTTACCAGTAAGGCTGCCAGTCAACTGTAGGCTATTAGTAGTTAAGTTTTGGGGAGTCAAAAGTTATTCATGGAGTTTTGACTGTGTGAAGGGGGTCAGTGTCCCTAACCCCCATGTTGTTCAAGAGCCAACTGTACTATAAACTACATTCACCACACCCGGTACAATGCAGCCCTTTAAGCGGATACCAGTGGTAAACTTGTATTTCCAAGTATAAGAAAATCAAATTACTTCTTAACCTTTTTGAATTTGGTATAGGAAATAGCTGCTTCACCAACAATCATATTTTTCAGGCAAATGTGAAATATACAACATATTTTTTACGTTGAAATGAATTGTAACTAAAGAGAGGGAATATAACAATATAGTCAGTTTAAAAATAAAATAAATCTCTACTACATCTACTCTGTGGCATTACCAGCATTCTGAAGTACCTGAGTGTGCCTTTCCATTCATATTTCCTTCTGTCTGCCCTAGATGTTTAGAACTCTTCTGGAATTTTGTATATTTTTTCCCTCTTGCTTTACTTAAAATTTTTATCATATATGCATTTATCCTTCCCTACCCCAAGATCATAAATATTCTCCTATATATTCTCTAAACGTTTTAAAGTTTTGTCTTTCACATTTAAGTCCTTAACCCATTTGGGATTTATTTTTGTGAATGGCATGAGGCAGAGATTCATATTCATCCTTTTTCACATGGATAGCTAATTGTCCAAATACCGTCAAATACCAAACAGCACTATCAACATTGCTATTATAAAATACAGTTCTGAATATGCATGCATCTGTTGCTGGGCACTTCATTCCACTCTCTTATTTATTTTTCTACTCCTACGTGCATACCATTGTCTTAGTTACTGAAGCTTTATAATAAGCCTTGAAATTTAGTAGGGCAAGTTATCTCTGCCTCTATTTGGTTCTTCTTCAGGAACATCTTGATTATTGTTTGTCTTTGCTCTTTCATAAAATTGTATGAGAGTTGGATTTGCTCTGCACCCTTGTCAGTATTTGATATTGTCAGTATTTTTTAATGTTAGCCATGTAGTAGTGTCTTATCGTGATTTTAATTTGCATTTCCCAAATGACTAATGATGTTGAACATCTTTTCATGTACTTAATCTCTGTATCCTCTTAAATCATCTGTTCAAGTCTTTTGCCTTTTTTTTCACATTTACCTCATTATTTCTGTATCTATCTAAATATATTGAAAACTGTGAGTTCACACAAATAGATTCAATTCCAATGCAATGACTATAGGATTCATTCTAGTGTTCCTTTCTCTATCTGTAACTCCCTTCTCCAACAGTGAGAAACTAGACTTCATTATCTTTAATATATTTACTTTCTTGCTCAGTTCCACTGAATGTGATTCATATCCCATCCCACTACTAACTTTCCCTCGCAAGCAAATGCCTTCCTTACTCTGCTTGGTCCTAATAGTCCACGCTGGGCTACGCTCATGAATGGACGCCCTCCTCACCTTACTTGGGCTCCTAAATCCTACACCAGGCTACCTCTACCTCCTCAGGGGCACCTCCAGGCATTGTGCCTGGAGTTCGTTACTATCACTGGTGATTACACCCTTCCCCATCTGGGATGTCCTCACCTGCTCAGCCTCTGACCTCTGACACCTCACACTGAGCCACTGTTTGCCCATTTTCTATATTGGATGATTTGTTTTCTTGCTCTTGAGTTTTAAGAAATCTTTGTATGTTCTAGATACAAGTCCTTTGTTGGAAATATGATTTGCCAATATTTTTTCCCAGCCATATCTTTTCATTCTCTTAACAGTGTCTTTTATAGAGCTGAAGTTTTAAATTTTGATGAAATTCAATTTATCAAAAATTTTGTTATGGATCATATCTGAGATGCTCAGTAGAGTGTTTAATAGAAGTGATGATGGTGAGTATCTTGTCTTATTCTTGATATTAAAAGGAATGCTTTTAATGTTTCACTACTGAGGATGATATTTGCTCTAGGTTTTTATGGCTATTTGGCATTAGGTTAAGGAAGTGATAATAAGTTAATAATAATTTAGGTGCCTCGGATAATGCTATAAAAAGTTGATAGGTGACATATCCCTTTATTGATAGCTTTATGAAGAGTCAAAAGAAATTCACACAAAAGCAGAAAGGCACTGTGGTACACGGGAAAGGATACAGGTTTGAGGGTAAGTCATCCTTGACCTCAAATCCCAGCTCCTTTACTCATAATTTTTGTGGCCTAGGGGATACATCTTTCTCCGTTTCTGTTTCTTCATCTATAAAACCTTATAAAATTGTTTTAAAAATTGTCATGTATGAAAGGGTTTAGAATAGTGCAATGCCTGATTTTTGTATTAGGGTCTAAAAAATACAATTTTATCATAGAATGTTGAAAGGCTGCCTAACTGACCCTAGTCTTTCATTTAACAAATATTCACTAACACCTCCTATGTGTTGGTTACCATACTAAGTAGGGGGATAGAACTTTTTTTTTTTTAAGATTTTATTTATTTATTTGACAGAGAGAGAGACAGCGAGAGAGGGAACACAAGCAGGGGGAGTGGGAGAGGGAGAAGCAGGCTCCCCACCGAGCAGGGAGCCCAATGTGGGGCTTGATTTTAGGACCCTGGGATCATGACCTGAGCCGAAGGCAGACGCTTAATGACTGAGCCACCCAGGCGCCCCAGGGGGATAGAACTTTTAATTTAACAAGGTCACTAGTCCTACCAGCTATGAAGGATTTCTATAGGGTTAATACAAAGTGTCTTATACTCAGTGCCAAATACTTTTACTTTCTAACCCTTTTTTACAGTAACATTATATTTCTATACTAATTTCTTCAATCAGAAGATCAGTATTTTAAATGATTCCACCTTCAGAAATATAGCTCTAGTATTTTCCCTACTGATGGCAGCAATTATTGAGAAAGCATATTAAACACAACTCTCATTTAGTCAAGGCTGCTGTAGATACTGTATTCCAACAACATGTTTCATTTTCAGTTATATAATACCATAGCAAATGCTTTTTACTTGATAATTAGGAAGACATATGGCAAAATCCTAAGCCACATATTATACACTGGGTTTTGGATTTCAGATGTCTTATACCCTGAAATAGTCACCATTCATTAATTACATTAAAAATCTGAGATTATGTGAGATTGGCATACCATCAAGCAGAGCCCATATTTTTATCTTTAAATGATTCTATTAAAAAATAAAAGCTACAAAGGAAATTATGAAAATTAAATGTTAAATCAAAACACATGGAGCTACATCTAAGGTTATTAGATGGCATCTTAGACTTAAATAACCTTTATATTTAATTTTCCCCCCTTTCCATTAGGAGAAGATGGTGCCTCATTTCACCCGAATTCAATTACAAATAGCCTCCTCTTTACAGATAACAGTACACAACAGCAGAAGGGATCACTTAAGAGCAAATTAAGTTGAAACTATCACCATAATCTGGATGCTGCAAAGATATGATAAATCAGAGCAAAACTCAATGGAAAGTGAATTGATGTTCATGAGTGTTGAAAACATTTAATCTACAGGAATGAGACCCCCCCTTCTAGAACTTTAAAAAATTCTAGAAGACGTGTTATTTTGTTAGTCTCAAACGTTTCTCTTGACAGATTACATAAGCACACATTAAGACATGATGTAAAATTACAGTCAGTAGGTTAAACATTTCACTGTGTCACAGGGACTCATACGGGAAAATACTGGTTTCCCCTTATTAAATTACATAATTACATTACCCTTTATTTTATTTTTTATTTTTATTTTTTTTCATTACCCTTTAAATGTTAGTTTTAAAAAAGCAATGAAACTCTATAGGTAGAATGCATTTTCTTTTTTTAAAAAATATTTTATTTATTTATTTGACAGAGAGAGACACAGTGAGAGAGGGAAAACAAGCAGGGGGAGTGGGAGAGGGAGAAGCAGGCTTCCTGCGGAGCAGGGAGCCTGATGCGAGGCTCTATCCCAGGGCCCCGGGCTCATGACCTGAGCCGAAGGCAGACGCTTCACGACTGAGCCACCCAGGCGCCCCTAGAATGCATTTTCTAATGACTGATTTGGAATATAGACTTGATCTGAAATGTTTACCAGAATATCATTACATTTTTAACTAACCCTCAAATAGCCTTACAGATTATAGGCTAAACTGGAAGAAGAAATATTTATTCAATAATTGAGAAAAACTGGTGCTTACCACGAGATCTGGGAAGCCAATAACAACTGTAGCATAACTATTCTCATCTGAGAGAATTCGGTTAGGAGAGGCAATCTTTTGTCCGACAGCTGAACTTAGATTTTCAGATGATAGTTGATCACTTGAAATTGTATGAGGTATGCTGAGATCTGCTTCTGAGGTGTCAGAGAAACATTAGATACCATATGCCCCTAAAATGCTCCAGGAATTAATTTTTGCAAGATTTCATTCTTGCCAACTCAAACAGAAAAGCACAAGTTAAAAAAGAGAAAACACTTTAAATTATATTCATGGCCTTTTGTTTGAGAAAAGTCAGTGTTTACAATCAAGGCATCTTCTCTAAGTGAATGCAAGTATTTACTGAATTCAAAATTTGATTAGCAATACCTATTATCATTAATAGCACCCTGCAGGAAAGACATGAAACTGATCCAACCCAGTGCTGGTAATGGTATGTTTTAGTTTTTTTTCTAAGTACTATTCACTCCCCCCAAAATGGTGATGAATTAAGTAGAAATCCTGAGGGGCTGTGTAAAAAAAAGAAAAGATGCTACCCTAAAAGACTAATGGACTTGGAACCTAAATGTATAGAAAAATTCTGATTTCTCAGTTCAAAAAATTCAAAGACAGAACTGAAAAGATTGTACATTCTTATTTACTAATTCTAATGTAGTTACTAAGTTCTCTCTTTTGGTATAAATTTAACATATGTTGATGTTATTGTTCTTAAA
Source organism: Mirounga angustirostris (assembly GCF_029215605.1). Taxonomy (NCBI): domain Eukaryota; kingdom Metazoa; phylum Chordata; class Mammalia; order Carnivora; family Phocidae; genus Mirounga; species Mirounga angustirostris. The sequence continues at coordinate 51,793,142 of NW_026991711.1, forward strand.
TGATTCTAGAGGACTGTAAGCACATACCATACAGCCATAAGCACAAAGAACAGGGAATTTACCTTGTGTAACTCCAAATCCTGTGCTAGGGGGCTCCTCTTTCAACATGTACAACTGGCAAACCCCACTATCCTCAGATGCAATGTGTGCAGGCTTACTTAAAAGATATCTCCTGTAAACAAACAAAACATCTATGTGAAAAGCTTTTCTTCTTTAATAATTGTGAGTCCAGACTATGAAAAATCAGAATTCCACCCCCCCCACACACTCCAAAGCCTTGTTTTTATATTCTGAGTATAATTTGCAATTTCAGAGTTACATCATGAATTAACAAATAACTTCTCAACACTGTCTAGAGGGAGTAATGCAAAATAACAATGCAGTAATAAATAGGAACTAAAATCCAACACTTCCTGTATGAGGACGGGCTGGGGGAAAAAAAAAGCAACCCTAATGCGACACACCCCCATTATCATGGAACCTGCTACTGATATGACTGTTTGATCAGCCAGCAAGTTAAGTGGGAATCTGGCCTCTTATTTGTGACTAGCTGAGGGACAGAAGCCCTCACCACTGTAATCCCCTTGATCTACCTATTTTTAAGATTTCTAAAATAGGCATGTATAAATAGCCAGAAATCTTTTGCAGAAGGATACTTCTGCTTGTCACCCTAGGGGCAGAAAGAGTCTGTATTTAGCCAGTGGAGGTAATGTGTGAGGGAGGGGACTCAAAATTTAGTGTGCACCCTATTTATGCCAAGTGCATATAATGTCCCTTTCATCAAGAAGTATACAATCCAATGGGGGGAGCTACACAAACATGAACATGACTAAGTAAGAGCAACCAAGATAAAACGAAGAAGAAACTCCTAAGGGGTGAATTCTGTGAAGCTCCAAAAAGGCAACAGCTCTAGGACAGAGACCCTCTGAAGAGAGGATAAATCAAAAATCTATTTTGAAGTGTCTCTAGTTGGCAAGAATACTGTGAATTCTCAATATACTAATAGGAAAAAAAAATCCAAAGAAATATGGATCATACGTAAAAGTCATTATGTTTTTACTGTTAATTTCAATGTCATTCTCTGAAACACTTTCATAATTACTCTGCGAAGCAATATTTAATTTATTTTAGTTTTCCCCCTCCCTTTCTTCTTTCACCTACAGAGATGCCAAATTCAGAAACTGTTAAAAGACGGACGTTGGAAGTCAGAACAGTAAGGATGCTGGATAACTGATAAACATGGTTGAGCTATGGTATACTCCGTGAGATGCTATGTAGATCTACCCACTGGTTTGTTTTGTCCTCCACCAGAAGCCACTTGTCCTCTGCTACAAGAAAAACTGTCTTGAGGTTGATGGGAAGTGAGATGGTGTGAGTTCGCCCTTCTAGAACATCCAGCACAGTCAGGCTGTTCCTGAAAGAGGAGAAGAAAACTATCTGAAAGGAAATGGTGAGGATAATGGTTGAGTAATGACGGCACAGTCATTTCATGATCTATCATGCAATGCTAAGAAGAAGGTGTTCAAGACTAAATAATAACAAAGAAAAATGGCAATTGAGACAACGGGGATGGGGAGGCAGAGGGAGAGCGAGTATCTTAAGCACCCAGCACAGAGCAGGACACGGGGCTCATCTCATGACCCAGAGTTCATGACCTGAGCCGAAATCAAGAGTTGGAAGTTTAAGCCACCCAGGCACCCCAAGTTCTATCTGTTCTTAGGTCTGTTTTTAAATGTTCTACAATGTGGGAAGAGTTACTTTTATAATAAAACATTTGCAATTTGGTTACACTGGTTTTAAAATAAGAAAAATATAATTAAACGAGGAAAGAGTGGACAAAATAAGGATCCCAGTTTAAATCTTCTATAACAAAGAGCTCACCCATTTTCTTTGTAGAATACTAGCCAGTTTTTGTGCGAAAATTCTTTACACATTTTATAAGTTTCCTAAAGACAAAACAAAACAAAATATTCACATTAAATGTGTGAGATGCAGTCATGTCTCTTCGGCTCCTTTCCCTTAAATAAAGTTCTTTGACATATAAAACATGTAATTCTCTGAGAAGCGACCTCTTTACTTAAGACTCTTATGGTAATGTGGATCAAAATATATTTCAAAATTTATTTCATCTTTAGGATAAAAATTTTAAAAATAATGCCAAATACTGGTTAGAAATAAACCTGCTATCTGGTGATTAACTGTGGAATTTATATTATGACATAAACATACAGGAAACACTGTTTTTTGTAGATTTGGATACATTTATGGCATTTAAATTATCTGTTTTTTTTTTTTTTCATGGTCTTTTAAGACTTAAGTATGCTCTTCTGCAGGGCAAAAAGTCTTGCTTTTTCTGAATGGCAGAATAAATTCTCTTGGATTGGCCTAGAACTTATTTACTAGTTTAATTTAGTTAATGTATTCAAATGTTTATTTATCTAGTAGGTGCAATCAGGTGTCAAGCTCATCAGTTTATTACATAAATCCAAAACGTAAACACATAACTTGAAAACAGTTCAGTGACTACATGGTCAGGAACTTGTCATGACTATCATGCTCAAAAAGCTCATGATGTTCTATTATTATTATAGTTCAGTCCTGACAAGTCTTCATGTGAGTATGATGTCTACAAACAAAAAGTTACTGGTTACTTAATTATAAGTGTACCTATGTCTATTTGTATGACATGAACATCTACAAGTGCACAATAAGAGAATTCTCTTGTGCAGTGTAGTAGTAAACCAAAGGCATGGAGAGGGATGGGCATGCATGCATCTTTAAGGTAGAAAGCTCCAGAAATCAGAAATCCTTGGCAATTTGCTGGACACGTTGGGTGTTCCTTACTGTTTCCTCCTTGTTCCACCAGGAAGGTTTCTTAGATGGACCCTCTTCTGAAGGGAGGATGAGACGTCGAAGGGCTTGGCCAGTGGTATCTAACAATAGGATGACATTACTCTGGAAATAAAGAGAAGAGTAAAAAGCTCAAGATTTGTTTTTTTTTCCTTTTTTCTTTCTTTCTTTCTTTTTTTTTTTTAAGCAGCAGCCTCTTGGCAACCTGGGAATAAAGGATACAGTGGTAAACCAAAGGGAAGATGACAATATTGAAAGACTTAAGAGACAGCATAAAGACACTAAATGGTTATCCTTAATATAGAATATAAAGTACTAGATGGTTATAGGAAGATATTTCCAATTATGTAATGCAGAATGTATTCTCTTTGAAGACTTTATCTTAAAACCATCTCCTTCTAAATACAGGCTACTTTAACCATGATTCTGTTTTATTATGTACTTGAGGAAATTAAGAGGATCAATATTTTTTAAAGTCCAGTTACTTTTATTAAAACTACACTTATAAAGAATATTTTGTTGAAAACTGTCTTACGTTGTGCATATTAAATCTCACCTATGTTTTTCACAAATCCAGGTTTACTTCAGAAGATATGTACATGATAAAAAGACGGGTTAGCAAGAAAAGATCAAGGATCCTAAGAACCTAGTTCTAGAATGAATGTTTCTTCATTTTAAAATTCACTAACCTTGAAGATCTCACAGTTGGTGCTGCAAAAATGTTCAAACGAGAGGTTTCTCCAGCAGTATTAATCACAGTTTTGCAAATGAAGTAATAATCTCTCAGTAATTAGCATTTTTTTAAGAAAAAAATTTTTAAATAAACCTTAAGCATTAAAATCAATGAACAGAGACAAATGAATAAGAACTTAAAATTGAGAAAGCCAGAAAAGGTGAAATATTTTATTTTATTATTTATTATCATTTTTTAAAGATTTTATTTTATTTATTTGAGACAGAGAGAACATGAAGGGGGGCAGAAGGGGAACCAGACTCCCCTCTGAGTAGGGAGCCCAACATGGGGCTGGATCCCAGGACCCTGGGATCATGACCTGAGCCGAAGGCAGACGCTTAACCAAAAGGTGCCCTATAAGATGAAATACTTTAAAGAGATGCAATGAACTTGGCTTTCTATGTTTGAAGATTAGACAAAAAGGTGTGCAAAAAGGGCACCTATAAGTTGTCAGGCCTCATTGTTATGCAATTGTCTTCTTGTTTTTGTTTTAAATTTGAGGCTCCTCCAGTTATCCTAACCCCTATGAACTTTTCATTTCAAAAACTTTCTTTGGGGAAAATGAAGTCATAAGGCACCCAAAGAAGTAATATATAGTTTGCAAAATATAGGAAACAAATAAGAAATGTCTGTTTGCTTGTCTTTAATATTTACTGAGCAGCTTATGTTTAAAGCACAAAGGAGAACACAATGATGAATTAACCATGACCCTTGCCCTGTCTTACGTAGTCCAGTTGGAAATAAAAAGAAATGCAAAAAAAGACTGATGATTCATCTGCAAATCTGGGACCTCATCGTGTGGTTTCACGTTTATTTGACTAGCTAATTGTATTGAAGTGCTCAAGCATCAAAGTCATATTTGTACCACATAGATTCCTTCTCTCCAAATCTCGGCTGTATTAAAAAATCCTACTAAGCATGTCGACAGAGCCTAAACTTCTCTGCAAACACCACTCTTCAAGTGCATCATTGGTATAATATGCAATTCTCCTTTCAGAATGTGTGTTAAGGATATTCTTTATAAAATCATCATTTCCTATGAGAAGTATTATTTCTAGCCTCTGAAAGTTTGAAAATGATGGCAATATCTTAAAAGTTTTACTTAAGAACATGTATTAAGTTAAAAATTTACAGTCTCCATCTAGAGTAAATCTTTTCTAGCAAGTATTTTTTAAAGGAGAAAATCTTTCTCGTATGATAAGTCTGAACATTAACACGAATTCTTAGCACTTTAGCAATTTGGGATAATATTAACTCTTCTAAGCAAAACAAAGTCCTAAAAATAATGTTTGATTCCAAAACATGATTAAGCAGAAGAATAAGCAGATGATTAAACAGATACGATTAAGCAGAAAAAATAAGTTAGTACGGTTTTGCATTTTTCTTCCTTTTTAGGGTCTGATACTTATATGTTCATTATTTGGCATAAGTGGACTGAAAAACTGTATCTTTCTAAGTAAGTGACAGAAAACATATATATTTCCAGCCATGGTTGTATTTAGACTGTTTTAGAAGCAATTGGCAACATGAAGGAGTTCTGTTTCTCCATCCTTTTAGATGCTAATGGTTTCCTTCTGTAAATGACTAATAATATATTCTGTCTGAGTTTAAAAATAGAATTTTGCATCACATCTGAGTACATGTAACTGTGGCTTTGGGGCTCCTTTAAGGGGGCAGGGAGAAGAAGCAAGTGAGCAATTTTATTATGTTTGTATCTGACTGGGAGAAAAGTAACCTCTGGATGACCTCAATGTCCTAAAGTCTGAAATTCTAAACTTTGTACAGATGAAATAAGTAATCTCATGGCAGGGGAGGGGGAGGGGAGGAGGGTCTTTATTTTTAGGCATGGCAAAGTTTCCCTTTCCTCACTTAAGATTTTATTTTAGCAAGGAAGTTGAGCAACTTTTTTAGCCAGGGAAATGCATCCATAGCAAAGCTTTATAAAGACAAGGCCCAGAGGAATTAATGGGAGTACTTCTCTACGATATTTTAGCTCTGCTTTCAGGGAGGGCAGAATGGGGAAAAAGGAATTGAGGACAGTGCACTCATTTGCTAGTTGATTAAAATTATTTACCATTTGTTAAATTTTACAGACGCATGCTGTTCATTTAGAATCAAAGAGGTCTTAGCCTCCTAACAGGGCCATAATATAAAATAGGCAGCTAAGATACTATCTCTGGGAAAAGAAGAGGCAATTCAGAGTCCAGTGCAAGTACTCCTATAAGCTGTGCATGCTTGCTCAGGGGTGCTGAGATAGTTTTCTAGAAAACGGTTCAGACTGTGGTCAAAGGGCCAAGTCAGGTGGTAGAATGCAAGAATGCCAGGAGGCCAAGGGCTGCTATGGAAGTTAGGTACCTCTTTGCACTCAACAGAGTATTAATCAGCGATGTTGCCAAATAATTGGATCTTTTGAGAAAATATAATACTTGCTAGGAACCTAAAAATCTAGTACTTTCAAAGAATTGGTATATGTAGATTTGACAGTTAATTTGACAGCTGGAAATTGGGCAGGACTGTTTGAATAAATACTCCAAATTTAGATTTTTATTGAAATGCGACTGGCTTACTGAATTAAAAATCACCAAGATATCATGTGCTTTTTATGACAGACTCTTCTCCTTGTGGAATTCAATTCAATGGCATTGATATTTTATTAGAAACCTATAAAGTAAAACCCTTATTCCATGTGAAAATTTAAAAAAAAGTGAAAATCAGAAAAAAATTTAACTCAGAATTTATGATAATTTATGCAAGGCCTAAAGTTAAAGTTGACTTACTGACTCAGTGAAACACTGACATGTTATTTATGCAATATTTCCTCTTGATTAGACATGGTCTAAAAATATTGTTTCTTGGTAACTCTTTGCTTTCCTGGTGACTTTAAATACTTATAAATAACAACACTGCATTTCTTTAATATCTTCCTATTGTGAATACTTTTTAATTATTCAGATTATTCTTTTCTCCAAGTAGCTGCTGTGAGTGAAATGGTGGATGAAGATTAATTCTGGTGTGGCCAATCCAATTTGGTTTGAATCTCAGTTTTACCATGTATCTACTGGGCAGGTTATCTAAACTCTCTGAGCCTCCATTTCTCCCATTTAAATAAGGTTAAGGGCAGCCTCAATGTGCTACTGGAAGAATAACATGAAACAATGTATGTCATCTTTTATTTGGCACATTGCCAGCATTTAATAATTGATCCTTCTCCTTGAGAGGCTCATCACTTGCTTTCTGGGATACCACACTCCCTGGTCTGTCCACCTACTTCGCTGGCCACTCATCTTTAGTCCCCTTGGCTGATTTTCCCTGTATCTCCTTGATTTCTTAATATTTCATTGCCCCAGAGCTTGGACTTCTCTACCCACACTCACTCCCTTGGTGACCTCTTTCAGTCTCATGGTTTTCAATAACATTTTTCTGCCAAGTACCCCCAAATTTATATTTCCTGTTCTGATCTCTCCACTGAACTCTAGGCTCATCTACTTGGATGTCTAACAGGCATCTCAGATTTAATCAGATGTCTAATCCCTCACAAATCAGTTCCTCATCTCAGCCGATGGCGACTCTATCCCTTCAGTTGCTCAGGCCCTAAACCTTGAAGTTGCCCTTATTAACTATACCCTCTTTCACCCCATGCATTTGATCTGTCAGGAAATCCTGTTGGTTCTACCTTCAATATATATCCAGAATCCATCATTATTGACAATCTTCATTCTCTAAACTGCAATGATCTCTTGCTGGATCACTGCAAACATTTCTTAACTAGTCTCCTTCTTTCTGCCTCAGCACCTACAGACTATTCACTGCGGAGGAGCCAGAGAAATTCTTAAAAATATAAGTCAGGTCATGCTACTCTTCTGCTTAAAACACTCTTAACACTTTCTTCTTCCACCCATAGGCAGGGCCCAGGACATTACAATGGTCAATGAGGCTCTGCACAATCTGCTTCTCCATCCCTTGCACCATGCCCCTTCCCCAACCAGCTGAGCAACCTCTGTGACCTCCACCCTCCCTATACTTTCCCCCTCACTCAATCTTCCCCACCACACTTCTTTAAAGATGGAACAAAAGCATGCTCCAGCCTCTGGGCCTTTGAACTTACAATTCCCTTTGCCTAGAACTCTCTTATTTTAGATATCTTTTCTCCCCCTCACTTCCCTAAAGTCTTTGCTTAAGTATCCCCTCCTCATTTAGGCAATCCCTGCCTATCCACCCTATTTTAAATGGCAATCTTCCGCCAGCCTTCTCTTTTACTCTCCCTTGCTTCTCATCTTCTAACTTGAGATATAATTTAATGATTTCTTTTGCTTATTGTCTACCTCCCTGCACCAGAATGTAAGCTTTTCAGGACAAAGATTTTTGTGTTTTGTTTGCTGCAGCATCTCCAGGAATAGGCACATGATATGTATTTGCAGAATGAATAATATGCTCAGTATTGTGGATACTAGGTGGATAATAAATATGCAAAAACATTACACTTCCTTCTATTGGTATAGTACAGAGTAACTTAGACCTTTAGAATTCTCACTAATTGCAACACAGCCTGCTTTTTGATCTCTACCTTCTGTTTGGAATTATTTTAAGCTTGACTCTAAGCATCTGTACGACCTTGAGCATCATTACATACCAAAGGATCTCAGTGTAGTCTTGCAGTGAACTGAAGGTTTACGTCCTCCCAAATATCGTATGTTGAAATCCTAAGCCCTGATGTAGTAGGAGGTGGGGCCTATGGGAGGTGAGGAGGTCAGGAGGGTGGAGTCTTCATGCATGAGGTTAGTGCCCTCATCCATGAGACACCGAGGAGATGCCCTGCTCTTTCTGCCAAGTGAGGTTATGAAGACACAGCGGTTTAGGAAGTGGATTCTCACCAGACACCAGATCCAGATCTGCTGGTCCTTGATCTTGTTCTTCCCAGCCTCCAGACGGTGAGGAATACATTTCTGTGGTTTGTAAGCTACCTAGTCTATGCTCTTTGTCTGACAGTAGCCCGAACAGACCAAGACAAGTCCATTCACTATATTTATATGGCTATCTCTACATGAAGAAGGTCATTCAGGTTTCAGATAAAATGTCATCATCCAAGAGGAGCACTCTTTAATACTGTTCACTCTTCCACCTCCTCCTACCCCATCCCTATCACTCCCTAGGACATTACCTTGTTTCGACACAGCACTTAATCACTACCCGAGATGGGTGCATTTATTTGTTGGCTTCCTTTGTTGTTTATCTCCCCAAAGAGAATGGAAGCTTCACAACAAAGAATTATCTGGCCTCAAATGTCATTAGTGCTGAGGTTGAGAAACCCTAACTTACAGGCTTCCAGAATCACAGGTCATGTTGAAGTCTCTGCAGAGAGGAAGATATTAGCCTACCTTTGTGGTACTGACAAAACACAACTCTGATCCCTCCTCCATCTTTACGAAAGCAGTATTTTTACTTACAGGTTGCAAGTCACTCTTGCCTTTTCCTTCACATAGCTCATTGTTGGCATAACTAAGCAGCCTGGGATGCCTTACCTGCTGCTCATGGAGAATCACTTGACCCTTGAGGGGATTTCCCAGTGATGCCACTGTCACAAATGGGTGCCAAACTCTACTGGCCATTCTTGGGAAGACGTCAGAAAAGTCCGCCAAGTAGCCACTTTTCCCAGTCATGTTCATAAAGTATAAGGTGATGGGATTGCATGCAACTACATAGAGGGTATTTTCCTCATTTTCTGTAATGACAAAAAGGTGTTAATTTTGTGGTCTGCATGAGATTTTCTGACTGGTCAAGAGGTCCGGTGAAATCTGAATCAGGAGACAGAGTGCACAGTTGGAACTCAGCGGATGACTTGTAGATGGACTGATTAGGAGATAGACATATATAGAAATTAACTGATTCTAAGCTTTTCTCTCACAAACACAGAAGAGGTAAAAAAGCAAAGAAAAAACAACAAAAACTCTAGTCTGCATATGCGGACAATACTGAAAGAGAGAGTTAAATGATAGGAAGGGCAGCATCTGGGTTTTGTTTTTAAGGGCTAATTCTGACTGACAGCAGCTGCCTGGAAGGTTGTTTTGAAACGGCAAAGGCCAGGACAAGGTTTCACCAGAAAAGCGTCCTGATTAGCCAAGCCTCTCGTAGGCGTGGGCCGAGGATCACGCATACTTATTTCCTATCCTGAAAGATGCCACAAGGGCCAAAGTTCAAACTTTATCCGCAAAATCCATATTTATTCTCTACTAGTGAATGTAAAACACCTTCACAAGAGCACCAGTCTGTTACCAAAAAGCTCTGTATATTTTAAAGCACATACTTTTATTCAACAAAGCTGATTTTAGAAATAAACAATATTCATAGAAGTTATATGAGCAAAAAACTTGCTTCTGTCTTTTCGCCTCAACGATCCCCATCTTAGGGAAGTGACTTTCTCCCTTTCCTCTGTCATCACCTCTGTTTAACAGGATCTTAGTAACTGCCATCAATTGAAAACTTCTGCCAAAACGTACCCAAGGGCACAATGCATGAATCAGTATATAATGGCAACAGTCCAGAAATGTAGATGCCAAAAATTCACATCCTTTATTTGCCATTCTTTACAATAAGTTTAATGATTGCAAATTACTCCAGCCCTGCTTTCGTAGTTCATGTAATCATCAAACTGGAATCCCAGCCCCCAAATCCAATGTTTCTCTTTTTCTTTTCCCCTTCTATTTTTAGCATACACCTGGGTGTGTTTAACTTTGTGCTACAACTGTAATGAGAAACAGACATATGCATACAAACTTAGCAGGGCCTATGTGGATTCCACAAAAGTATTTTGTTAGGTTGTTATAGGAAATTAGTTCTAAATTACATACAATTACTATCCAATCCAAAAATGACACAGTTACTGAGTCTATCATAGACTTCTTGATGTTTAGAGGTTCTTTTAATCCCTCTTTTTAAAAAAAAATCAGTGCAGGAATGAAAAATCAAAAGAATAAATTGACATACCGTGTGATGTAGCAATGTCACAGATTAAGTTAATTTCATCCAATGGTAACTTCCAGGAGGCACATTCTTCAGTAAAGGTTTGGGATCTTTCTTCATATCTTTCTATTGGATACTCCTGTATGTTTATAAGGGCTGGACCCTATAATAAAGTAGTTATCTGGGTTAAGGAATTTAGGTAGTTACCAAAATGTAGGAAGGCTAAAGTTCTTTGAAAATATAGAGTGTAAATTTAAATACGCAACATCATGAATTACCTCGTCTAATTTTATTGACTGACATGGTACCTATAACAATAATACCACACACTTGCATTTATAAATGCTTTCATTTGTGCTATCTTATTTAATTTCTCACTTTCTTTTCTGTTTACTCACAAAATATACCAGATGTAAAATCCCATAGGTTTCTCATTACTTCATTCCTTCCTAAGCCAAGAGCAAGTTTTGAACTGCAAGTATTAGGACCCAGGGCTGTCCAAACCAGGAGAATAATCAGTAAATGTATGAATCAGGGCCTGATACAGTTCCATTGTAAAGAATGATTATTATATCATTATATAGAAAGTATGGCCTGAACCTGGGTCTTTGAAATAAAATATATATAAAAAAAGTGACATTTGAAATAAAAAAAAAATAACCACTGATAACCACTACCATTATTTACAAAAGGCGGACTATAACATAGGTAGTGAATATTACTCAATATAAACAGAAGGAGAGGAATTAATTTAATAATGTTATTGATATTAGGGCTGGGTCCTTCGAGATGCGAACTATATAGAACTATATAGATGTAACCACACTTTCAATATCCGCATGCCGTACAGTCCTTAATTAATTAAAAATGTCTGGGTTAGACAGTGACTCTTGTAGCATCCCTGCCACCCTCGACCCCGCCCCTTTCTATCTGGTCCCTATCTCAGGAGCCGGAAGTCTAAAAACTACGTTCCTCATACTCCCATGCAGTAAGGGTTCCGGACATGATTTAGGTTCTGCCAATGAAATGCACTTGCATGGTCCACAGGTTAAACCTGACCCACTGCCTGCTTTTGTAAATAACATTTTATGAGAACACAGCCACGCTTCCCTGCTAACATACTGTCTACAGCTTCTTTTGTGCGACCCCAGCAAATGGAATAGCAGCAGCAGAATCTGCATGGCCGAAAACAGTTACTATCTGGCTCTTTACAGAAAAAGTTTGCTGATCCTGCTTGGCTATGTAGCTGCCAGCAACAGGGGTGGTGGTAGAAGCAGAAGCACTGATCTTGAGACTGAAAATCCAGTGGTGGCCCTTTGACTTCTGTTTCTTCTGTCCTTTCTGGTGATTTTATAAGCATCCAATTCCCCACAGTAAGTCCCTTTCTGCTTGAAATACCTAAAGGAGTTTCTGTTGCAACTAATGATTGATACTCTTTCCCTTTGCCTTTTTACACGGAAACAAGTATCGTGGAGTCAGTGTCCTAGGATAACACACAACATACCTGACTCTAACTCAGGTTAGCTCTTAGGAATTCTATTAGCCACTAGCAATGATCTACATTGAGTTTCTCAGAGGCCAGACTGGCTTGAGAGCTGGAGCAGAAGCTAAATCTAAAATAACCTCAGAACAAGTCATTTCTGGGATTGTATGGGCTTTTCCCAGGGAAGATATAGAAAAATCTGTAACATTCAACATTTTAACGAAGAAATAATGATACCAACCTTTACGTCTATATGATGAGTTTCTGCTGGACACAACAGTTTTTGTATTCCATTTCTTGACTGACCAATCGTCCAGTAGCCCATGAACGTCGGCTCTGGCAGAGGCAACCTGGCAAGGATGATTTGAAAAGTAAACATTTCTTCTTGTTTCTAAGTCATAGAAAAAAAATTACGAGCCGTCTATTATCAACCACATGAATAAATTTGAAGAACGCTTCACTTAGAAGTGAGTTATATTTTATTTTATTAAAAGTCTATAGTATGACATTTAGAATATACTTTAAGAAGAAGATTACACTCCTGCCATTTGCAACGACATGGATGGAGCTAGAGTATAATGCTAATCGAAGTAAGACACAGAAAGGCAAATACCATATGATTTCACTCATATGTGGAATTTAAGAAACAAAACAAGAAAGGGGGAAAAAAGAGAGAGGGAGAAATCAAGAAACAGACTCTTAACTATAGATAACCAAAGTGATGGTTACCAGAAGGGAGGGGGTGGGGGGGATGAGGGAAATAGGTGATGGGGATTAAGGAGTGCGCTTGTTCTGATGAGCACTGGGTGATGTATGGAAGTGTTGAATCACTATATTGTACAAGTGAAATTAATATCACACTGTATGTTAACTAACTGGAATTAAAATAAAAACTTAAAAAAAAGAAGACTTCACATTTCTGAAACTCAGAAGGTAAGGTCCTATTCTGTTTTTACCTTGATGACAAATATAATTAAGGTTTACTCCTTAATTTCTCCTTGACTTGGTAAAATACTTAGCAATTTAACACCTCAATTCCTAGTGAAGTACAGGAAGGATTTAGAGAAAAAAATGAAATAATCCATCTATTTTTTTATTCTTTTAAATTTGGAATCAAATAATAAATAGTACACAATACTACAAGTCACATATTTCTAAGTTGTACAGGGCAAGTTTCATAGAGTGTATTTTAGTACTTTAACCTTTCCTCCTCCTCCTTCTCCTCCTCCCCTCCACTCCTCCTCCTCCTCCTCCTCTTCTTTTTTTTACTTTGAAGTGTAATATACATACAGAAATGTTCACACCAATGTATCACTTAGCCCTGAATGCACCGCTGTATCCAGGTCCTCATCTCCACTAAGGGAGCTACTATCCTGACTTTGAATGGAATGATTCTGTGTGTATTTATTTATTTATTTATTTATTTAAAAGATTTTATTTATTTATTTATTTATTTATTTGACATGACCATTATTGTGTTTTCTCTTTTAAATGTAATAAAAACACATTTCAGTGTCAAAAGGGCAGATCTTGAAAACATGTTGCCAACTAGAATCTCTCCTTGTTTAGGGAATGAACAGCATTTTTCACTTGTTTTCAGCAGTTTACTAAAGGAGAATTAGATCTCCAAATAGAGGAGAATATAAAGGAAGGACACACCTAATTTCCCTCTAGCCTGGAAGACTTAGTGAAACAAAATGCAGGAGGCCTGTGTTCTAGTTCTTCTATTAACTAGCTCTGCAAATGTGGGAAGAGAAAAGTCAGCTAATTTCTCCGAGTGTTAATTTCTTCCTTTGTGAAATGAAAGGGATGATCGGCAAGGTTCCTTATAGACTGAGGAGTCTCTGATGATCTATCGCGGGAGTGAGTAGAGGGAAGTGTCAGTGCTAGACTCAAGAGCCTTGCAGTACCTTCGTGCTCTGAAGTGAAAATACTCAGAATGAAAATACCTATACCCACCAACAGAATCAGTGCCCCTGACAGATAAGTATGCTTCATTAAAGCTTATAAAACAGGCTCTAAATACATCTCAAATTGGCTCTTCGAAGACAACAGAAACAGTTACACATCTTGAAATCTAATTAGAAGTGGACAATTGCTTTAAAAAATGATCCTAGGTTGACAGGTTGATATCTACCCTAAAAAATGGATCTAAAATAGCCTCTAGTAATCTCACAAAAATATACAGATGCTTAAAAAAAATTCATCCACTTGAGAAAAAGTAACTTTATTCAACTTCCAGTTTTTATGGACAATTTCTGGGATGCTCATGAAATCTGGTTTGAACTTGCAAACTCATTCTAAATAACACTCATGGAAGATCAGGCTGCCTGGTTCCATCTAAAAATAGCACTAGCTGTTTGGTTGGCAGCATGTGGGAAGAACCCTCAGGTACCCCATATGGAAACTATCTGGAACCACATAACAAGATTGCTATTGGCAATAACAGCTAAAACCAAAAGACACACGTTGGGTATTCTGGAGTCATACAACAAACTGACTCCACCTTGCTTCTTGGTAACACGAAGTGTTGTCCTAAGACTTTTCCTGTGGGCTGGATCCAGACTGGCCAACTGAGGTAAACCAAAGCCCCTCATTTATTTTTCACTACTAAGTCCTCCCGATAAGCTGTGGAAAAATGTATTACTAACTCTTTCCCCTTCAATAAGTCAGTAGTCAGGGGAAAGGGGAAGCACTGTATTTGGGTGCATGAGTAAGCTTTGGAATTGGAAACATAATCAACACTAATTTGGGGCTAACTCTAAACGAATAACCAGTTAGCAAAAGACCCTATATTCCATTACTGAAATCTGTCATCCAACTTTAATCACACTTAAATTGTTACACCTGATTTCATGGAAATGACTGGTATTTTCCATGATTTTTAGATCTTGACACTTGTATTGTTTAACTCTATTAAAGTCTTAGCTGGAATGATGTCTGGATTTGATTTTAAGGGGGAGGAAGGTAAACTTAAGGCCTATAAATAGCACTACTTTTTATCTTCAATGTCATTCATGAATTTATGTTTTTTAAAACAATGTTTCAATTCATATGTTGTGATGTTTCTTAATCCCTGGTGGAAGTATTAATAAAGATCTGGAAATAAAAGTTGTTTTTTTTTTTAAGATTTTATTTATTTGACAGAGAGAGATAGCGAGAGCAGAAACACAAGCAAGGGAGTGGGAGAGGGAGAAGCAGGCTTCCCGCTGAGCAGGGAGCCTGATGCGGGGCTCGATGCTAGGACCCCGGGATCATGACCTGAGCCGAAGGCAGACACTTAACAAGTGAGCCACCCAGGCGCCCCTGGAAGTAAAAGTTTTCACGAAAAGTGGGGCGCCTGGGTGGCTCACTTGTTAAGTGTCTGCCTTCGGCTCAGGTCATGATCCCGGGGTCCTAGCATCGAGCCCCGCATCGGGCTCCCTGCTCAGCGGGAAGCCTGCTTCTCCCTCTCCCACTCCCTTGCTTGTGTTTCTGCTCTCGCTATCTCTCTGTCAAATAAATAAATAAAATCTTAAAAAAAAAGTTTTAACTAAAAGGTAAATACCAAAATTATAACTCAGATCAAATTATACAGAAAGCAAAAAAAGAGTTTTTTCCTAAGCATGCCCACAATTCATAACATGATGCATATGGACACCAAAGCTGAGTAACAGAGTCTGAATGACATGCAAGAGATTTGTCTAAGATTGTTTCCATAAAGAGGTGATCTGGGGTTTTAGAGTATGTTCTGGCAAATTTCTGCCTTCTCTGAACATTTGCCAATACTATTTCTGGAGTCTGAAAGAAACACAGAAAAAGATTTGGATCTTTCTAGGGGCATTATGCAATTGGAAGTTGTTGACGTACTTATTAGCAACAATTCCTAAAACATCTCCTTACCACAAGAACTACTAATTTTCACGGGAATAGTGGAACCCCTCAGGGTAGTTCCATCAACTCTCAAAACCTCATCAGTTACTACCATCTTGGAGAAGAAAAAGAACAACTTTGATTTTAGCAGTCCTCACTCACTCCTAATGTTTTAGATCTAACCTCTCGTAAAAATTAGGTTGGACTGTCCACCTGAGTTTACTAGAGCCTTTCATAGAATAACCCTGACAAATATGTCCACTTTTGGCTCTTATGACTTCCTCTTACTCTCTAGCCAATTTAGGCCTTAGCCACCTTGAACTGCTACTTGCTCTTCCTGAACAAGCTATGCATTTTCATGCTTCCATGAGGCTATTACCTCTTCCCAGAATTCCTCTCTGCTATTGCTTCTTCGGTGAAATCCTTCTCAGTCTTAAGGCCCAATTCAAATGTCACTTCCCCTTGCATCTCCTGCCCATATTTCTTTCTGAGCAGAATGAATCTCTTGCTCTTCTGGGTTTCCATGGAAATTTGCACATTTGGAACTCTTAGAAACTCTTAGGATACAGTTCTGTAGAATTTGTAATTTTCAAATTCAAGGTCTGAGAGAATAAAGTTTTTGAGATCAAGGTCAGAAGTGAATCCCTTGCAAATATTTATATTTATTAAAATAAAAAGTCAGCATACTTAAAAAGAGAAAATAGAAAAGCCCCTTAAAACACTTTAAATAATAATGGATATTACTATTTCTCAGTTACCCTCGTTTGCTAGAAACTTCTGAGTCTCCCTGCCCTATAATCTCATATGTCGCTGGCAAGTTAATTTTGCTTTGCTGCAGATGATGTGCACACAATGAGTATATGTAGGTGTGTTTCCTGTCTTTGCCTAGCTCTGCATTAGACATGATGGCTTTCGCTTTCTAACTTAGACTTGTGTTCCTCTGCCACTTAGGTCCTGCTGACGTCACAGAAATGAAGAGTAATTTGGATGCATGAGATGGAAAAAGATTTGGGGAAACTTGCTATTCTTGGCTGACCATTCTCAAATATGCGCTCCAACATCCAGAATGACTCTGTGTGGTCTTAGTGCCGATGCCTTGCGTCACTCTGTGCCACAGCAGACATCGTCGGCTTGCTCCGCACATCTCTGGCTTTCTTCCTCCTCGAAGAAGGTGCCGAAGTACGGTTCTGGGGCCTGGGATTCCTTTCTCTCCTCTTTCTTCAAGTTTTACTGCAAAAACTTCTCTTTTTCTGCCATCTGCTTTACCAACCACATCTTAGTATTTTCTAATCTTAAGTTCTTCCATTTTCTAATTATCCACATCAAGAATGACAGGGATTGGATCTTTCCCAGTTGGAAATTCCCCACACTTCCAACCCCCCACAGAAAACCTCTGTTATTTCCCACAAGAAGGACTCATGGGATGAGATAACCCTACTGTGAATATAGCACTTTGAATATAACATTGCATAGCAAGGTTGGTCGTTTACATATTTTCCCAGTAAGATGAATTCATCAAGGGTAAGGCTTACATCTTACTTGAATTCTTGACTCTCTGGTACTCAGAATCCATCCATTCTGCCACTGAAATCTCTCTTGCTCTTGGGCCTCCTTTCCTCTCCACTGCCACAGGCCGGCCCCCACTGATCATGACCCGGATGACGGCATGGACTGCTTCCAGACAGGTCTTCCTGCTGTCAGCTTCACTGCCTTTCGGTTTTTTTTTTTTTTTTTTTAAAGAAAAAAACCCAAAGGAATCTTTCTAAATTACGCATTTGACCATGCTACTTTTTGGTGTCAAATTATTCCAGGATTCCCTCTGACTCTTCTCTCCCTTTTAGCCCCATCACAAGGCATGCCCTCACTCCACCCTTTGAGTCACCAAACTACTAGCAGTTTCCAAAATGCACCGTGGCCTCTTAAAACTGTCTCTGCTTCAAGTGTTTTCTTCTTTATTTGCCTGGAGAAGGAGGCCTAGTAATCCCTTAAGCATTCAGCCTGGTTAATCCTCCCTCTCCCCCAGGGCAGAAGGCAGCAATCCTACCTCTCTGATTCTCTCTAGTGTGACTCTAACAGAACACAAGTCACTCTTTACTTGAGTGCTTCCCCAATTAACTATGACCTCCTTGAAGGCAGATATGAAGCCTTCATCACCTTTATATTTCTGACTCCCTACCTAGTGTGTATTGATATGAGAATCAAAGGCAAAAGAAAAAATTAAATTTCCTTACTGCCTACAGCCCATTGACAAGTCTTTGAAACAGGCAGAGTGACCTTCCTCTGGGAGCTCAGCTGCCTGGACTTTGACACTTTGCTAAGGGCAAAAGGCAATCTTAGCCTGACCCCCCAGGATCCTCTAGGTCTTCTTTAACATATAAAAATTTCTTTGGAAACGTCCTTTATCTCTATCCCCCAAGATACATGTTAGCAACCATCCTCTAAACATATGGCCCACTGATAGACATCTGAAGGGTCTCCTGACTGAGGGTTTACTAAACAGTAATCAATGACCTTTTCCTAACAGCAGCCACCCCCCTCAGGATCCTGGAAACCTTCCAAAACAGGCTGGAGGCTTGTGCTGTCCCTAAGCCCCTCCCGACTTGAAAGTATGTAACGGGCCACTCCTCATGACCCCAGTGCAGCTCTTCCTGCCCACGGGTCCTGTCCCTGTGCTTTAATAAAACCACCTTTTGCACCAAAGACGTCTCAAGAATTCTTTCTTGGTCATGGGCTCTGAACCCCACCACTTTAAACCGCATCATTTATCACATAAATGCTCAATAGTGTTTCTTTTTCTTTTTTAAAGATTTTATTTATTTATATGACAGAAAGAGAGAGAGCACAAGCAGGGGGAGGAGCAGAGGGAGAGGAAGAAGCAGGCTTCCTGCTGAGCAGGGAGCCTGATGCGGGGCTCAATCCCAGGACCCTGAGATCGTGGCCTGAGCCAAAGGCAGACGATTAACCAACTGAGCCACCCAGGTGCCCAATAGTGTTTCTTAAATAAATGAATGCTTGGCTACATCAGAACGGCCAACATCTTTACCTACTTGTTTCTCATCTCAATGGCAAGTTGTAAACCACTATAGCATTCTTCCCCCATTGCGTCCTGACTACATGACTCTCAATAAATGATGCAATCTACTTTGCAGGTGTATTTGGAAGAGTTATAGGTGGAGATGGGGGATTTCTATGCAGGCAGGTGACAGGTATCACCTGCAAATGCTCAAGGAATCCAAGGATAACTCTGGGAGAATTTAAGATGAGTATGAAAGAAGATTCATAGACCTTAATGATTTCTATGTAGATTGGTTATATTTAAAATTTTTTCTGCACCTTCATAAAGGAGTTGAAAGCAAATGAAATGGCCGTGAAGCTACTTTATAATATACCAAGAGAATATGGGGCAAGGCTTTGAAACTATAAAACCCAATACCACCCTTCTGCTCATAACAGTTCTGGGATGTCATTATGTAAATCTCATTACTTTTGAAAACTAAGAGCTCTTTTATGAAATGAAAGTAAATCATCATGCAGAGTGGAATTGTACACCTTAGAACTCCATGATCAGCACCGTGAACTCATTTGTAAAAACCAAGAGTATAAAAAGAAAATGATAGCATATAATAATTTGGAAAATGGAAGGAGAAGCACAAAACTTTAAGAAGAGATTCTTAATTTAATGAGATAAACAGTAAACCGATAATTATTCCTATTTTCAAAAACAAAACCTAATGAAATTACTCCAAAGAGAGGCTCCGGTTGGAATGCTCTCTTTGATGCCTCTGCTACCCTGAAGTTGGTTTTGATCAGAGAAGCAGCTGCTGTTGATGTTCCAATTAAACAGGGTAAGTCTTTAGCATAGAAAACCAATTCTAGACAGATACCCTTTCAAAGACATTCATTATAGATGAAACTGTTCTGTCTGCAAATATGTACAACTATTTTTATTTTTGCTGCTTTAAAAGTGTTTTCTTCCCTCACTTGATATGTTTAGGCTGATGTCTACCAATGCATAAATTTACCTATATTGTGTTGAAATGCAATAGAACTGCCTGGTTAATGTGATTTCTCCTGAGCCAACGTTCCACCCTTAGAGTAGGCATTGCAGTGCGGGGCACCAGAGGCAAAGATGCCCAAATTAGCAATCTCAGAATAGACCTTTATTTCATCATTTTTATTTTATTTAAATAAGAAAACAAAATGAATAATTCCAGTGCCTAGATAGTTGGTGGACATTTAAAAAATACAATATAGAAAATAATATGCATGTTAGGATATTAAAATAGTACAGAAAGTGAGCCTTCCTTTCTCTACTCCAGGGCCTCTCTCTAAGGCAACTACTCTCAACAGCTACAACTGTATTTTTATTTATTTATTTTTTAAAGATTTTATTTATTTATTTGACAGAAAGAGAGAGACAACGAGAGAGGGAACACAAGCGGGAGAGTTGGAGAGGGAGAAGCAGGTTTCCCGTGGAGCAGTGAGCCTGATATGGGGCTCGATCCCAGGGCCCCGGGATCATGACCTGAGCCGAAGGCAGACACTTAACGACTGAGCCACCCAGGCGCCCTACCACTGTACTTTTAAATTGCTTAAAATGTGAACCTATTTAAGAAGTTTAATAAAAATATTGGCTGGGGTGCCAGTCAGTTAAGCATCTGGCTCTTGATCTCAGCTCAGGTCTTGATCTCAGGGTTGTGAGTTCAAGCCCTGTGCTGGGTTCAATGTTGGGTGTGGAGCCTACTTAAAAAAAAAAAAAGTTAAAAAAAAATTGGCTAATATGGACCAGAACTTATTAATTCAAAGTTACCTTATTTTGCCTGAAAAATGAAATTAAAAAAAAATTTAAGAAAGCATTTGAAAGCAGAGAGAGAATACAGATGTCAACAGGACATTGGAAGAGTAATTACAAGACTCCAATTGGGCTTCTTCGTTAGCTATGGGACACTTTTTATTTTTATTTATTTAGTTTTTTAAAGATTTTATTTATTTATTTGACAGAGAAAGACACAGCGAGAGAGGGAACACAAGCAGGGGGAGTGGGAGAGGGAGAAGCAGGCTTCCCGCTGAGCAGAGAGCCCGATGCGGGGCTTGATCCCAGGACCGTGGGATCATGACCTGAGCTGAAGGCAGACGCTTAACGACTGAGCCACCCAGGCGCCCCATGGGACACTTTTTAAATGCAGTCACACATAACAGTCATTTTTAGATGGGCAGTCTGTCTGGCAACAGCATTTTTATATGTCTGAAAGTGATAATCATATTTAAACAAATGTATAAAAACACAAAGTATTGATATCAGTGTCTGTATTCTCTATGAGAACACTTTATATGCATTATAAATCTGTTCATTAAGCTTAGAATAAATAAGCTAGCCCCAAATCTCAAGGAACAAAAAGAATGGAGAAAGAATGCAGAAAATGAGGGGTTGGGGAAGGAGTGTTATATATGCTCAAATCTAGTTCATTACAGATATGCAGTTGCCCCTTGAAGAACACGGGTTTGAAATGTCCAACTTACATGCAGATTTTTTTTAAAATAAGTACAGTAAGTACAGTGCTGTAATAACATTTTCTTTCTCTGGCTTCCTTTATTGTAAGAATACAGCAATAATACATATAACATACAAAATACGTGTTAATCAACTGTTTATGTTACTGGTCAACAGTAGGCTATTAGTGGTTAAGTTCTGGGGGAGTCAAAAATTATATGAGGATTTCTGATTGCATGAGGGGTTGGTGCCACTAATCCCCATATTGTTCAAGGGTCAACTGTATTTCTTTTCAATAAACTTGGGAAGAAATTCTTTTAAAAAGAACCCCCTTTCAGAGAAATGTCTCCTTTTTTAAGAAAAAAACTCGGAAAAAAACTGGAAAGAAAAAATTCTCAGTGCATGAAATAACACATAGAATCACAGGAAAAGATCCATAGGAATTAACAATGGTTATCTCCAAATAGTGAGATCATAAGTGTTTTAATTTTCTTTTTGCTAATTTACTTTAAAAATAAATGGGACATCATTCTTCATTTAGTAAATATGCATCATAAGGAAATACATATAAAACCTTTTTAATTTCCTCAAATTTTTATTCCCCTTGGCTAATACAAATAAATGGTTGGTAGATAATAGGTAGTTTGCCAGTGACAAATAGGCAATCAATGCTTTGGAAAAAAAGAAACTAGCTTAAGGAGCACCTGGGTGGCTCAGTTGGTTAAGCATCCAACTCTTGATTTTGGCTCAGGTCATGATCTCAGGATTGTGAGATCCAGCCCCGCATAGGGCTCTGCTCTGGGCGTGGAGCCTGCTTAAGCATCTTTCTCTCTACCTCTGCAACCCCTATATTGGTGCTCTTTCTCTCAAAACAATAGCAACAACAAACAAAAAACAAAATGCCACAAAACAAACAAACCAACACAAGAAAAGAAACTAGCTTAAGAATAAAATGTGGAATTTGAGAAACAAGGCAGAGGATCATAGGGGAAGAGAGGAAAAAATGAAACAAGATGAAACCAGAGAGGGAGACAAACCATAAGAGACTCTTAATCTCAGGAAACAAACTGAGGGTTGCTGGAGTAGTGGGGGGGTGGGAGGGATGGGGTGGCTGGGTGATGGACACTGGGGAGGGTATGTACTATGGTGAACGCTGTGAATTGTGTAAGAATTGAATGAATCACAGACCTGTACCCCTGAAACAAATAACATATGTTAATTAAATAAAAGAATAAAGTAAGCAGCATTAAAAAAGAAATCAACAGAGTTGAGGACAAAGAATTTAGAGTAAGAAAGATGTCATTTAAATATTTTATAGACATGTATGTCTCTTAGGGAAGACGGAGAGAAAAACACATAATGATAACTTCAGAGGGTAGAGATAATTTCTCTGAATGTTTGATTTATTTAAAAATGATCATAACCTTTTCCCCCCTCATTTTATTTATTTATTATTTTTTAAATTAACATATAATGTATTATTTGTTTCAGAGGGGTACAGGTCTGTGATTCATCAGTCTTACACAATTCACAGCGTTCACTACAGCACACAACCCCCCCCAATGTCCACCACCCAGCCCCACCATCCCTCCCACCCCCCTCCACTCCAGTGACCCTCAGTTTGTTTCCTGAGATTAAGAGTCTCTTATGATTTGTCTCCCTCTCTGGTTTCTTTTTTTTTTTTTTTTTTAAGATTTTATTTATTCATTTGAGACACAGAGATACAGAGAGAGAGAGAGAGAGAGCATGAGCAGGGAGAGAGGCAGAGGGAGAGGGACAAGCAGGCTCCCAAGGAGCAGGGAGCCCGATGTGGGACTCAATCCCAGGACCCTGGGATCATGACCCGAGCCGAAGGCAGACGCTTAACCATCTGAGCCACCCACGTGCCCCTCCCTCTCTGGTTTCATAAAATGACCATAACCTTTAAGAAGACTCCATAAATTAGTTTTGTGTTCCAAATCAGGAAGGAATAATGGCCAGTAAGTTTTGTATATATAGCAGCCAAATAAAGTTTTACCTTGTGTTTTACTTCATGATCATGCAAAAAAAAAAAAAAAGGGAAAACTTAACTGGGAATGAAGAGGTCTCTCAAATGATCTTTGTTGTGCCAAAAGTCTATGTTGATCCACTTTTTGACTTACTTTTCATTGTGAAAGATCACTGGGGGCTACCCCCCCCAAATCTGCATCTATCATAACTCTGTGAAGAGTTACACACGTATGACATCACAGTCAGCGATGTTTCTAAGTTGCTTACCTAACATCTCAGGGCCCTTTTAAACCAATTTCAGTAATTTTCAGTACCCAAAGAGTAACTCTGAATTGTAATTTGCATATCAATCTGCCTTCATTTGTCTTTAGTATTGGAATTAAAATTATGTATATGTATAGTATTTGCCCCCATTAGCCTTCTAACCTTAAGCAATTGACATAACTTCTCTGTGTCTCAAATTCCTCATCTACAAAATGCAATAATAATAATATTGTATGTGTGTGTGTATATATATATATACAGATATATATATATATAACATTATATATGATAGGTTTGTTATGAGGATTATCTAAATTCATGTAAGAGAGTGCCTGGAAATATGCTGGGCACATAGTTATCTGTAAGTTGTTTACATTACCATCATCATTATTGTTATTAATTAATATGTTTAGAGATAGAGTATTCATATTCCACTGTAAATCTATGAAATGATAATTCTCTCATCTTAAGAAACGTGAAGTTGAGAGTGGCATATAAATTTAAGATAAAATATTGTATAAGTCACTTAAAATTATGTTCCAAAAAACAAGATTTTTTTTCCTTTAAAATAAATGCTTCCCCGCAGCGTGTTAGAGATCATAAATTACTCTGAAACACACTTTTAAATTTAGAAGAACCAATGTGCTAATAGTATCTTTATTCCTAAATAAAAGAAACTTCAAAAAATAAAAGCTCATTTTAAGGAAAAACAAGAAAACTTTGCTTTGAAATTTATTACTATCTCTACCATAGTAGATCATTGATACGCTTCTGGTTAGATCTTTAGACCTAATTGTATGTGTGCACTCATTTTCCCCTCCAACAATGACATCTGAAACTCTGTAACTCAGATTATTATTATTATTTTAAATGTTCTATTTATTTATTTGTCAGAGAGAGAGCAAAAGCAGAGAGAGCTGCAGGCAGAGGCAGAGGGAGAAGCAGGCTCCCCGCTGGGCAGGGAGCCCGATGTGGGGCTCGATCCCAGGACCCTGGGATCATGACGTGAGCCGAAGGCAGACGCTCAACCAACTGAGCCACCCAGGCGCCCCTCAGATTATTTTTTTAATAGCTCAGATTTTAACCCAAATCCTCCTATCTCTGCCTAAATTTCTCCTAGTGTGCCTCCTTATTTGGCTATGTCTGCCATCTCTTTGGTCTATCCTATCTCATATATTAGAAACTGAAAAGGGAACAATAAAAAAACAAACAAATGAACAAAAAACCTCAGGAAGTACTAGTGGGAAAAGGCCAATGTAACGTGGGGGTCTAGGTGGCCAATTCTGATCTCAGTACTAAGAATTGGGAATATATTATAGATCAGGAATAAGAGCTGTGTTACACATGACAGGCATGGTAAAATAACCATCCAATAAGACTCAGCCTAAAAGTATCCGGTTTAGCAAAAGTTTAGTAAAGAACATCAGTCATATTCACTTTATAATAGGACACTGGGCCTTTTAAAAACGCACACAGACCGGGCGCCTGGGTGGCTCAGTCGTTGGGTGTCTGCCTTCGGCTCAGGTCATGATCCCGGGGTCCTGGGATCGAGCCCCGCATCGGGCTCCCTGCTTGGTGGGGAGCCTGCTTCTCCCTCTCCCTCTCCCCCAGCTTGTGTTCCGAACCTCTCTCGCTGTCTCTGTCAAATAAATAAATAAAATCTTGAAAAAAAAACAAAAAACACACACAGACCTATGAAATAGGTACCATCCTGCACTCTTCAGGAGAACAAAAGGGGAAGTGCCAGCATCTCTTCTGGGAATTCACCAAAGAGCAGGAATGGGACATAGCCAGACAGCCAAAATATGTTCTGATTGCAGCTGAGGAAGAGGGTGCTACAGAAGACAGTACCAACAGTGCTCTAGCTTCATCCGTGTCCACGTGAAAACTGCCTTCTTCTACAAGGTCTGCCTTACAGCCCTTCTTAGTTATATACATTAGGTGGCCAATTACTTTTCCATCCCCATCTTGAGCGTGAATGTGAACACCTTATTCTGGAGTCAGTGTAATTTTGCTCCCATCCAATAAACACTATGGTTGGATTAGAGAACAAGATTAAGAGGCTGTAGCAAGGATTTTTCATTTAGGGCAAAATGATATTATCAATAATTAAAACATTTTGTCTTTCTTTTTTAGGAACAGAAGCCCAGTGAAGACCTTCTTCACTGACATAGTATATGCAGAGATGGGTAGGAGCCAGCCTGGAAGAACTGGTTCAGCAAAAGGTCTAGAAAAGTCAAAGCAAATTATAAGACCACATGGGGACAACTTTAAAACTTCAGAGGTCTATGTGATTACTATTAACAGTGTGCTACTCTAGGGAGAAAAAAGAAAACATTAGTATCACTCTTTTCTTATTTGTTTTTGTTTTTGCAAGGCGAGAAAATTAAGATTACATTAAAATGCAAAGGATGTTAAAATAGGAAGCAATCTTATCAATAAAGTTAACCTTATTAACTTTATGAAAATGACCCTATATTCTGGCCTCACTAAGACAGTCTTATTTTACACCTCTTTTTACAGTTATTATTAAATGCACCCCCTTCCACTGTTAAACATGTACTAATTAGATGCTGTCTAATATAAGTATGCTATCTAAAATGCCCTCATTTTACCAACAGGCTAAGATGTGTTTCTCCATCACTGACCAGACACACAGGTTGAATATGTGACTAATTGCTGAATTCCCAGGCTATTACTTTGTCACTTACCGTGCAATCCTATCCAAAGTACAGGACTGATTGTTCAACAGAAATAGACATATGGAACTTGTGGATTTCACTTAGAGGGCAAGAAAATGATATCACTACTCTTGAGCTGCCCTAGTCATTGCAATTTACTGGCGTGGAAAAAATGCTGTGAATGTGCGAACTGTAGTCTACTATTATCTCCAATCCAAGGGAAAATTCACTCCTCTATGAGTCCATTTTTAGCTGTATGCAGTGGGTGGACAACTAGTTGTTTCCATCCCCATCTTAGGCATGAGTGTGACCATCTTGTTTCTCGGCTCAATGTTTCCACTCACAAGTACTAGAATTAACTTGCCACGGCAAGAATTTTTCAGTTTAGAACTGAAGACTGGAATGAATAAGTTAAACCATTTTATCTATCTTCCTTAGAAACTTAAAATGCCAACCATTTTCTTTTGATTTATCTTACCAACTGATATGTATTTTAATTTTTATTTCAATTGTTCAAGCATCCAAAAAAAGTCATTTTTAAATCGTAAGTCTGGTTTCCATGAAGTCAAGACTCTATAGAAATTTGTTAATGATAATAAAATTAAATAAAAATAATAATAAAAAATAAATAAAAACCATCTTATTTCCAATTGAAAATAAAGATATAGTTCATAAAAAAAGAAGTAAAAAACATGAGCACTTATAGAAGTTTGTATATTAAAGATAATTTCTTGAACTCTCTAATATAGAAGGTATGCTATTAAATTAGGAAACTAGTTTCAAAATGCCTACAAACACTGCTAATCAATCAGTAAAACAGTATTCTAGAGAAAATTGTAGGTATTAACAACTGACACCAAATGACTGTTTTCAAAAAAATTTACTCATTCATTAATAATATAAACCAATTCACTGATGATTTCAAACATAACTCTGTCTTGTGCTTTTACCACAAAAGGGAAATATTTGTTTCTCTTTAAGAATCCTTGAAGAAACTGTTAAAGCTTTAAGAATTTATTTTTATTTGTATATATTCTGATGAGTTTTTATAATAACTTCAAAGAATAAATAAATTGGATGATATATCCACTTAGGATATATATGTGTATATATGTATGTGTGTGTGTGCCTAGCAGGACTAATCATTAATTTATACTTAACAACTTTTTTCCAAGGAAGGTAGAGTGCCTCCTATATGACACTAAATTTAAATAATAATTTAAAAGTAATTATTGTCCCTTGAGAATCATGGTAATGACTATTTTTTATAGAAAAGATAGCATTAGATGCATTATCAGTTGACTGACACACATCTAAAACTGTTTTCTAGTGAATTTGCACTGACTTAATTACAAACTATATCAGCTATCTTTCTGGTAAACAACGTATTTGCAAGATTCTTTACTAAGGTTAAGTACGTAGCCTATGATTACAAAATAAAAAGCAGGCAATTGGCCTACGTGAAACAAACCCACTTGTTTTCACTACCTCTCTCATCTGTTGAGCTGAAAGAACTAACCAACATTCTAAGTTAATATGATTATAAATTTAGAAAATGATCATAACAGAAAAACATATGGTGACATAAATAAGATCACCTTCATGAAATACATATTATCCCTTTATGTAGTTTTCATGTTTGTATCATGATTTTGCACTAGATTAGGAAATAATGAGAGTCATAGTAATTCAACAAAAGGACAGAGACTGTTAAAGAAACAAATATTTCCCTTTATTTGATTACATCTACTCACGGGACACTCAAAATAATTAAAATTCTCAATTTATAGGCCTATAAAAAATGCATTTTGACTGAAATCCAGCCAGCAAACAGCCACACACATGTGAAAAACTTACTCATGGAATTTCCACCCGTCAGTTTAGCAGCATGTAATAGTAGTTCAGAATTATCACCATGTAAGAATCAGAACGGTAACCCCCAAGCGTATTTGATCAATAATGAGTTTGCCTTACTCCTTCGCCAGCTGTACACTGGTTGGTTTTGTTCCGATAGGTATCCCGTACTTGTGCAAAGTGTTAATCAAAATCTCCCTCATGTCGTTGTTGTAGGAATCGAAGTCAAACACATTCCTAACCACACTGGAGAGACCTTCAGTGGGAAATCTCTGTATTAAAAAAAAAAATTCCCTCATGACACATGTGATTATTTATAAAACTGATAGAACAATAATGATCGAATCAACTGTAGCAGATATTTACAAGCCTTGGCAGGTAACAAGATAGGAGGAATATATACATTTTCCTTTTAATGTTTGCTCTGATAACTTAATATTTTCCTTTTCAAATAAATATTAGAATTTGAGGGGAAATAGTTCCTTCTCTCAAATGCTAAATCAGTGATCAGATGCTGTTCAGTGACTTCCACTGCCTTTAAAATGAGTAGTAGATTGACTAAATAAAAAAAATACTATTTATATAGAGCAGTGTTGAATATCTATACAGAAGTAGAGAAGTCACAGGTCTGTGAATAAATGAAAGGAAAGATAAAGGAGCAAGAAAAGAAGAGAAGAAGAACATAGAAAGTACAGTGAACAGACAAACAGGGAATAGAAGAGGGAAGAAAAATACTACTAACAGTGAGATTTACACTGGCTGGGTACTCTGGGTCCTCTATTGGCTCTGTCCTGATTTTCTTTAGGCTCTGGGGTCTGAGCTGAGCTTCTCATCGTTTAATATACAGAATGAAGTTTTTCCTTAGAAAAGCTTCCTTAGATTTTCCTTAGAGAGTTGGGGATAGATCAGAGGTCAAGAGTCATTAGGTTGTGACTTTTTGCTCAGAGACCATTATTTATTATAAAAGTAGAACTTGGCTACAAAGAACTGCATTTTCCTGTCCATTTATTCTATCTTATAGAACTTTCTTGCAGTCTTTATAGGCATATCATAAATACTGTTAGTTCCTACTGAGTTTTCTATCTCCACGTCTTTTGTTTTCAAAATGGAAATATTTTGGGGTGCCTGGGTGGCTCAGTCGTTAAGCGTCTGCCTTCAGCTCAGGTCATGACCCCAGCATCCTGGGATGGAGCCCCACATCATGCTCCCTGCTCAGCGGAAAGCCTTCTTCTCCCTCTCCCACTCCCCCTGCTTGTGTTCCTGCTCTCGCTGTGTCTGTCAAAAAAAAAGGAAATATTTCTCACTCAGATACCACATGCTTGTGGTATGAAGTCGGAGAGTGGTAAAGTTTCCCTGCTGTCTCACTCTCTAGTCTTCCCTCACCCCCCAAAAACCCCCACTGAATTTCCTAGCTCCTTGGTAATGGCCATGGCATAGAACCTTGCCTAAGTCAATTCAAACACTAAATGTAAACTGCTCGTCAGTCTTCCAGATTTAAAATTTAGATTACAAACACTTCATATTATATCATCTGAATCAGTATTATATCTTAGAAACTGAAAGACTTGGTATACATTAAGCAGTCTAAAAAAAACCAAGATTGATGGTTTCTTTCAAACCTTTATGCACAGGCATATGCCATACCTGTAAATGTTTCACTATGTTGACAACTTCTCTGGTAGAATAAGGATAGTTAATAATCCCCTGGTCAGCTAAACTCCTCAGCTCTCCAAAGGCAGCCACAAGCTTCTGAAGGATGGGTTCAGGCACATTTGGTCCATATTGCCTGAGCATTTCGAGCTCTGAATGGGGTTTGGGATTATCAACTGCATGGCAGCTAAAAATATCACCTATAGGAGAAAAGAGATTCACATTCAGCATGCAAGTAATCCATTATAATGCCATAGGAAATACAGAATGACCATTTAAAGAGTCATTGGTTGTTCACCAAAGCACTTCTACTTTTATATGTGTGAAACTGCACAAAAAGCCTGCCCAACAATAGGATCATATAGAGAAGAAAGCAAATGACTGAAGCAAAAGAAAAGGAAACTGAGTGATGTGTGGTTTATTCTTCGCAGATTTATTTCTGTTAAAAAATTATGAAATAGGGGCACCTGGGTGGCTCAGTTGTTAAGCGTCTGCCTTTGGCTCAGGTCATGATCCCAGGGTCCTGGGATCGAGCCCTGCATCTGGCTCCCTGCTCCGCGGGAAGCCTGCTTCTCCCTCTCCCACTCCCCCTGCTTGTGTTCCCTCTCTCACTGTGTCTCTCTCTGTCAAATAAATAAATAAAATGTTTTTAAAAAAATTATGAAATATTTGAATACAATCCCACTGGGAGATACTCAAATAAAAAAGCCAAAAAAGAGAAGTCTGCCCATGTCTCTGCCAATTCCACTCCCTCCCCCATTGGCACCCAGGATTAACAGTTCAGTGTATTTATTCAACTATTATGGCTACTTGTTTCACTAAATATATCTTGAGGATTGTTTTTGGTTTTTTTAATTCAGCATAGGTAAACTTACCCCATTTTTCTTAACTGCTAGATAGTATTCTATTGTCTGGATATAATAGAATTTCTTTATCTAGTCCCGTTTGGATGGACATTTGGGTTGTTTCCATTGTTTGGCTACTGTAAACAATGCTATATTGCCTATCTTTGTACTTAAATCATTGCACGGGTAATTCTCTTGAATAAATTCGCTGATATGGAATTGCTAGATCAAGAATCCCACTAGGAGACTGAGCCTGCTCCATATTGAGTATGAGAATTAATGGTATCCAGAATTACCTTCTTGCTATAGAGAAGTCCTTCTAAAAGGCTCCTGATGATGAAGCTTGTCTCAGGGCCTCTCTGATCCATGAGAATCAGTCTCCTCAGAGCTGGTCGAAACCCTCATAGTTACGGGGATGTGACAAAAACCAAACACTACAAACCATTCCTTATTTTGTGTTTTATTCTAAGAGGCCCTAAACAACAAAGTATAGTATAATTGTTTGAGAAAATAGGCTCTGGAATCAGAGAGACTTCAACATGAAGTCAAGCTCTAATACTCGTACCTAAGTGACTCCCAAAAAAAAGGATCCCTCTGAATATCCGATATTCTCCTTCTCGAAAGTGGGGATAACAAATACTCTCACGGTTGTGAGGTGGTTGTGATGATGACATAGTACACAGTAGCATGCAGTGATAGCCACTTCAGCATTGCTACTAAGACAATATTATTATTGTTATTGCTATTATTTTTGTTATTCTCTCCATTATTGTTTTTACCTAAAGTACCGAAGAAATCATTGCCTAAGAAAGGAAATCCAGGTCTGTTGGCCAAGACAATCATTCTAAAATCAGGATGAATCACAATAACGTTTTCTCTTCCATTAACATTAGCAGAATCTGAAAAACAGAATTTCTCTTTAGTCTTTATTGATATTTAATAATTCTTAAGAATATCAAGTTATAGCCTTTAAAATAATATAAGCAGTCATGCTGTTCAATCATGAAAAACTCTAAAAATCTGGTTGTCACAATTTGGTTACAGGAAAAAAACTTTCTTGAGAAAGTTTGCTTAAGAACAGATCCTGGAGTCCCAGGATCGAGTCCCGCGTTGGGCTCCTTGCTCAGCGGGGAGTCTGCTTCTCTCTCTGATCCTCTCCCCTCTCATGCTCTCTCTCACTCTCTCTCTCTCAAATAAATAAATAAAATCTTAAAAAAAAAAGAGAGAATACTGATAAAGCATATACTGAATTTTACAGGGACTTGTATTTTTATGTAAATTCAATGTACATCTAAAAAGCAAACTTGTCCAAATATTGTCTTGCAGTATTGAAACTTGGCTTGAGATGTTATTATTCCTTTAAAAAAAAAAAGATAAAGAGTCCATAATGAAGGATAATCCAAAGGATACTCAAAGGATAATCCAAACATCCTTCAGATTTCATGAGATCAGTAGTTGCATCACTTTGCCTACTGTTATGCTGCCAAGGAGTGATTCCTGTTTTAGATTTCCTACTCTGAAGCTTAAGATAGAATAAAGGCCTTTGAGCACCTAGTCAGCTCATTAGTGTAATGCCGATTTATTTCCAATTAAAGAATTCTACCTTGGTTCTTAAAATAAGTAATTGCAAGTTGACGGAAGCTTCCTTTGTGCAAATGTTTAAGGTAGTAAAGAAACTGAATATTACATTCTACTGGCTGATGTACATTTCAGATAGAACTGCTAGTCTAGACAATAATTCAGTTGGCAAAAACTTTATTGTGTGTTTTTTTGTTGTTGCTGTTTTTCTTTTTTCTTTCTTTCTTTCTTTTTTTTTTTTTAAGAAGGAACACTTGTCATCTGGGTTTATTTAAATTCCAGCCTTAGGCTGTCCATCTTTTAAAAAAGATAGCTGTGAGGCACCTGAAATTTTATTTGAGATGTGTCTGTAAGAACCTACACTTATCCTTTTTAATATAATCTTTCAAACATGTCATATATTCATGTGCTAAATACAGTAAATAGTCTTAATGTATGATCCCTGTTAATTTTAGTCGTGGTAAATAAAAGGGTATGCCTCATAGGCAAAATTTAATTAGTTAATTAAAATAACAATAAAAAATGAAAACTTAAAAAGGAAAGAAAATGGAAAACACGGCCCTAGAAGTGATACTTTAAGAAACCATGTTTAGAAGAGCCTCAGGGGCTCTTCTGTTCAAAATGTGGTGTACAATTAAATTGGAGTTTAAAAATTAGAATGACTCCTTTTCTTTTAGATTACTCTTCAAAAATGTATTAGAAAATGTAGACAGTCACCAAGAGATAATCACTCTTTAACTACAATTTTGTTTCAGCAATTCTTTCTTGTTTTCCATTCACTGTCCTCAAAATGTATCTAAAAAGGGCAGGCAGAATTCTAATCCTGAGAGTCTGAATGATCTTTCTAGTATTCGGACTGTCTAACTCAAATTCTCATTTTTCCCATAAATTCATTGTGAAGTCGACATGTTGGAATATTTTATTATTTATATTTATATTATTTATATTTTATGCTAGTTTCCTAGGCTTGGAAATGGCCATCTTCCAATGATAATGTCTAAGAAGAACCTCTCTGGTGATGCACCTGTACATTTTTAATGGGGTTTGCTTTACATATTCTCTTTGAATATTGAAGATTTTAGTTATTAGTCTCAATTTGTTTGGTTATCCTGCTATTGGCTATATATATTTTCAATAGCTAGTTACAGATGTTCATCACCCAAAAAAATTAAATTAGAAACTAGAAAATATTCTCATGTTACATCAGACAATTTGTCTTTAGGTAAAACAGACTGATGAGACTCATCAATCTACAGTTTTCCTAACAACAAGAAGAAAAATTTTAAATAAATAAATAAAAAGAAGAAGAGAGTCCAAAACAAGGATAGGGGTCTGTGTGTGTGTGTGTATGTGTGTGTGTAAATATATATATAAAATCCCTGGCAATTTTTTCTAATTATTGAGTAATAATAAATTAATTTTAATATTATAAGTCATAGAAACACGCTAGAGCTTTTAAAAAATCCAGTTAACAACAAAAGAAAATAAATTGCATAAAATAATGGAGAAATGAGTATAATGAGGATTATATAGTTGGTATTCTCAGAGTAGAAAAATATAAAGCTGATTTGTCTTAAAACTACTATGGAGATTTTCAAAGGTGTTCTCTGGCGATAAAAATGTGAAACAGACAAAGACAGATTCAGATGTATTGACTTTTATAAATGACTGTCAATACAGACAACTTCAGTTATAGTGAACTTATGCTTGTTACTTGCAGATAAGTAGTCAGCTAAGTGTGAGATTTGATACCAAAGATGTGAAATTTGCATATAATGAAAGCTTTTTTATACTCACTTGCAACAATGCGTCTTCCATCTGCTAGAATCATTTCTCCATTTTCTACTAGAGTTTTTAAAATACAGGTGACATTTGTTGGGGCTTTGTCTGCCTCATCTACCACCAGAACATGACCCAACTTTACTGCTTTAACCTTTAAAGACAGAATATTTATCATAAACAAACAAAATGAATGCAAATGTTTTAAAATTTTTATCACTCATTGCTTTGGGTTTATAATAGTAGCTAGTTTTATTTAAGTTATGGATATACTATCACAAAAAAAGTGTATAGCAGAGTTGGAAACAAAATTTACAAATCTCCACCAAACGCTTCACATTGTTACTAAACTGTTAACTCTGCAGTAATCACTTTATTTCCCTTTAGCATCATAATTTTTTTTTTTTTTTTTTTTTTTTTGCCGACTCCCCACTGAGCAGGGAGCCCAATGAGGGACTCAATCCTGGGACTCCAGGATCATGACCTGAGCTGAAGGCAGTCACTTAACCAACTGAGCCACCCAGGCGCCCTAGCATCATAATTATTCCTATGTTGGTGATGTCCGCATTTCACACCCCAGAGTAGGGGAGATTTAAAACAAGTGTAACAAATACAGAAATTAAAGTGCCATGGGAGTTAAGAAGATTGAGACATCACAATCAAAAGTGGATATTAGACCACTGCATTTGTTATGGCTCTAAAAGAATGTAGGATTTTAATAGATCAGAATGGATGGTGAGGTGTATTCAAGATAAAGGGAATCAATGGTCAAACTCAAGAAATCCTGGGGCATACTGAGGAAGGAGTGAGTATAAGTAGTCTACCTTCGCTGAAGCAGAGATTAAATGTAAGAAAAGAGAGAACAGGGTCTGAAAGGGTAGATCAGGTCTCTGCTACTAAAAACTTGATTGCCAGACTGAGAAATATGTACTTTATCTCATTAAATAATAAATTCATAAAGATTTATGAGTTCAGGCATGATCGGAATGAAGCTTGGAGCTGCACTTTAGGATGTTCTATCTGGCAGCAATACGCAAATGGACTAAAAGGGAATTACTCTAATAATTTGGTAAAAAAGTGGGTTGGGGGACCTGATTTTAGAGGAGACACGGAAAAGTGGAAATAAAAGGCATTAAACTGATCTGAAGAGTTTTTTGGAGGTATAATCTATAGTCTTGGCAACTGGTTAGATGGGAAGTAGGGAAAGGAAAAATACGAAAGAGCCCTAGGTCTTAGGTGTCTGAGTAAATGGTGACATTATGAAGAGAAACGTAAAACCTAGACTCTTAAAAACATTTTAAGAGGGTAGATAGGGGGAATGTTCAATGAATTTAAATGTAAACCCAAAGCTTAATTTTTTAATAGTAAGAAATTTCTCGTAACATAAAATAAACCATATAATAAAATTTTCTCTTTATATAGTTTTGGCAAATAATTTTAAGGAAATACAGATTGAAAAATAGATGACTCCCTCTACCACAAATATTTTATTCATATTCTAAAAAAAAGGCTGGTTAAGGGTTTTTCTTTTTAATTTTAGGGTAAAAATAAAAAGAGGGAGAAAATATATAGCTTTCTAACAATAATCCAACTTCAGCCTTCACATCTATGTTCAGGGAAAGTCAGGTCCAACCTGGGAGAATTCAGGAAGGGGATTCTAAAGACTTCAATCACTTCGAAAATCTCCGGACCACAGAGGTTCTCATGTTGGCCTGTTTGTGCCATTGATACAAAGGAACTATCCACACAGAGGGACATGCCAGCATTTCTTTGGGTCTTATGTGAGAAGGTGAAGAAGGGGTCTTTCCAGCTACCCAAAACCCGGGACTAATATTTTATTCATTAAAATCATCTAAAAAAATTCCAGAAGCATTATCTAATTTTAAACTGTACATATTTTTCAAACAGCAAATTTTTTTAAAAAAATTCTGGAATGATAAAGAAATCATTAGAGGATTTCTATCATTCCCTAAATCACTCCAAAGAGAGAACAGAATAAGAAAACATTTTCTCAATTATTTGTATTTAAATGTGCACTCCCCAAATGACATATGAATGTTTTCCAGTTAAGACTGAAATCAATCAGAATCTATGGGAGATTTACAAATCCCCCCTCAAAGGCTGAAATACAACTATCATTCAGAAAAATACAGTCGAGAATATTCATATAGTTGGATTACTAACCAAAGGTGAGTCTTCATACACAATTAGTCCATCTTGAACAGAAGGCTGAAGAGTAAGGGTTTGTACTGTGGTGTCCCTAAAGTGAAACCAAAACACTTTATAGTAAGTAAGAAAATACAATGACATGAATAAAAATATAGCACAGGAGGACTTCTTTTTAAGTTTTTGTTCACCATCCCGCTTTTCTCCAAAATGAATAATAACAAATGAAATTCCATTCAGTGACAGTATTTTGTAGGTGCAAATATAAATTACAAGGGTTTGGGAATTCATCCAGGTTTACAGATTATTCATGTTCTTTACTTCTCTTTTTCCTTCTAGGAATTTCCCTTGTGACCACTTCACTCCTCAAAATCACCTTCTGAGGATGAAGAGGAGAGATTAAAAATATATATTTGCATTGAAGAAATAATATTTATATTATTTGGAAAGAATTTTGATGGCGAGTTTGGTGATGACTGATGTGCTCATGTGGCCAATTAAGGCAATTCTGTGAATTACACATTGTGGCCCAAACTGCCATCAGTGTGTGCAAAAGCCAGACTGTCTCACCTCCCTTCCAGAACCATAGATTTTTGAACATTTCTGTTAGGATTAAGGCAATCCTTTTCGTTTTCTTAAATCTCTTTGTTAGTATGTGCCAGACCTTCCTTTAGATCAGGATATATGAATTATTAATAGTGAGCTATGACTTCCTTACATGATGAGATATGAAGTTCATATCACCTAAGAATATTTTTGCCAAAAATGTGTACAGAAGCTGCAGGTGATAAGTCTCAGGTCTAGACATGTTCAAGGGGACCAATTTTATATTTTCATCTCTACATACACTCCATCTTTAAAATAAAAAATCCTATGGCCATCTTGATGATGTCACACAGTGAATTAAATTACTTTAAAAATGTGAGTAGCATCGTTCTTTCTAAGAATTTGAAGTTGTCTTTTCAAACTACCCTATCACTTATTCAAGTAATAAGTAGAGTTATAGTTGTGTTCTTTTGAGTACCTACAATGTGTGAAACTTGGAATGTGAACCTCAGACCTTAGTGCTATAATATGCTTCTGAAACTTCTCCCTAAATGCTAACATTTATCACAACCTATTAAAGTTGTAAAATGTATATCTCTTAAAAAAAAAAAACAAATATCATATGACAATCACAAATAAAGCAAACTTGAGACATCATTCAAGTGAGTTTTTGCTTTAGCAAAACAAATTTAATCAAAATCAGTCAACTGCCTTGAGAGACAGTGGTGGGGTAGTGGAAAGAAGATTTTGTAGTCCGACCAATCAGGACTGAAATTCTAGTTCTTGTCACTTATTAGCCATCTGATCTTGGGTAAGTAATAAAACTCCCCAGGAGGCTTGGAACACCAGGAAAGTAGCTGGCACAGCGTATGGTGGAGAGAAAGAGTGTAAGTACACGTCAGCTTTGGCTATTTGATGATCTCATTCTTGCTTTTGTTGTGACTAAAAGTTCTTGCCTGTCTAATTTCCACTTGATCTTCAGGTTTTTAGTATAGTTGGTGCTTCCTAGCAATCCCCTCCTTGAAAGATCAGGTTAGGTGACCCTATTGTGTGTTCCCTTTGAGCCCTGGATCTCCCCTATTCCACCCCTAACACACTGTATTGTAATTACTTTTTATATCTTTTAATATCTTTCTACACAAGACTATAAGATTTAAGACTGTGGACCACATCTATCTGTCCCTCCTCCTGTTCCCAGCATCTAATGGATGTCTGGCTCAGAGGATGTATTTAGTAAATATTCATTGAATAAATGAATGCATGAACAAAATGACAAAAATGCTAAAAGTTAAAAATCAACACTGTAGCTTGTAGCATAACATACAGTATGTGGATTTCCAAATTTATTAGATCATGGACCAACCCCCCCTCCTTTGGTAACAGAGAATCTGGAATATAGAACCTGCTTTAGTAAATGTTGTGTTAGATTAAGGCTGACTCTCCTAGATGTAAGGAATCTTTTTTTATTAATTTATAAGTGTGTATTAGAAAGTACAGTCATGTCGAGAAGTACACTTGGGGTTGACTAGTCAAGGGACTGCCAAAGATATGGTTTATGTCCATCATGGACTCCAACTGAGTTGAATTTAGACTTACTGTTATGAGTAACTCCTCCATCAGAGTCCTCATTTACCAGGGCTTGAGCAGGTATACTGCAATACAATTATCGACATTTACAATTTCTAGACTACCCAACTTCTTTGCACCTAGCTTGAAAGGTTTCTCCCTCTAATTTGACTAAATGGCAACTGACTTCTTCAGTGAATTCCCTGGAGGTCTGGCCTATTGCTCTTCTTGACCTCTATTCCAAGCTCCCACTCTCAAGATTCTGGCCCTTATGGGTCTGATGTCTGTCCTGTGATCTACTGCTTCCTATAACCCAAGCACTATACTTTACAAAGAATTCCATATTATGCTTTCATATTGGCTAAAATTCAAATTAACGTGTGTTTGAAATAAAGCCTTGAAGATGTTAAGAAAAGTGAAAACATATTGTGACACTTCATTGGTACTTGTCACCTTTTAGTAGGTATAGAATGTTTCTTTTGCAATGTAATGATATCTAGTCATATACCCATTTTCCATATTCCTGGGTCTTATAAGTGTCCTGTAGGACACTTATGCTATCTTTTACCAAAAAGTTAATTTTTAGAGTTTTAAACAAATAAGAACAGTTTAACCAATTTCACTTCAATTCGCTATTAATATTCTAGCAATACAGAAGCGGGGGGTGGGTGAGGAAGAGAAAGAGATGTGTTCACACAGATTTTTATAGCAATATAGTGAATTTCTCACCTCATCTGTCACATATTTAATGGGCAAAAACATGACACCTTCCAGCACCAAAATGGAAAAAGGAACTCATATATCATTGTCAGTGGGAAGGAAATTCAAGCTGAATTCAAATTTTAAAAAGGCAAATATAATTGTTCTATAACACTTGAATTCAGATAGGATACAACATGCCAAATTAGATTTATCAAAAGACTTTTGTGCTAGAAATAAAAACCATAGTTTGATGGAATATGCACAAATCAGATGATTTCCAAAAAGGACTGCAAATGAGAATGAATACAAATGGAAAGCATGCCTTTCCGTGGAATAGTCTGTGAGAAAGAGGAATTTATAGGAAAAAAGTGGTTTTGTTCTGTTCTTTTTATTGATCCTCCATCCTGTACATCAAAGGAAAAGCAAAGGTTAGTAAAATATGTAAAATAATATGCAACTAGAAAAACTGTTTGGCTTATATGACAGTAAGTTTCACTGGTTATGTAAGAGGGGAAAATAACCTACTGTCTTCTGCATAGTACTTAATACAACAAGAAAAAAGCTTGTTTTTCAAGGTAACTTACAATATTATAAACTTCAACTTAGTTAAGTGATGAGGTAATCATTATTGTCACAAGTAGCATATGAACTTTTTTTTTTTCCCAAGATTTTATTTATTTATTTGACAGAGAGAGACACAGCAAGAGAGGGAACACAAGCAGGGAGAGTGGGAGAGGGAGAAGCAGGTTTCCCGCCAAGGAGGGAGCCTGATGCGGGGCTCGATCCCAGGACGCTGGGACCATGACTTGAGCCAAAGGCAGACGCTTAACGACTGAGCCACCCAGGTGCCCCTGAACTTACTCTTAAAGTCAATATAATGATTCCTTTTCAGAAAAATTGATTAAAATCATTGCTCTGTATTTAGGAGCATCTTGGATCAAAAGATATTAGTTCTCCACACAAATAGGCAATAACCCTAAAAGAATTATTTGCTACAATTTTAATTCTATTATGATTTGTTCCTCTCAAGAACAGCTTTGAAATATAAGCTCATAAAAGTTTAAATAGAGTCAATAATTTCAACAATATTGGGGAGAAGGAAATTTAAAACACACCCAAATCATATTTCCTTAGCCTAAGTTTAATAAAAAGATGGCTTTCCAGTATATAACTGTTATCCATAATGTTTGAATTAATTAGAATTTTCAGCTAATTGCTGACATAAATGTTCTCACCTCTCACTATCTTGCAGACTAAAGTTGTCTATCAATTAACACCTGTGTAGATAAAGGGGTTACTCAAAGAAATACGGTGCTAAACTCTATTCTTCTTTTAACTTTTTTTTAAAGTTTTTTCTTTTTAAATTGGAGTTATTAATGTTTTGATAGTAATTTAAAATCATTCCAGATGCAATAAAAGTAATTAGGCTGTATAAAGACCAGGTTTTTGACAAAATAAGGAAAAAGAAAATTGTCCTCTGGAAAGCAAGCCCAATCTGTTCTTGAAATGTTGCTTGTAAAGGTATATTAAGCTAGTATTTGCTAATTTACTGAGGAGCAAATGATCTCAAAATAATGATGTTTATTTTGAAAATGATATTTTAGTACGTTATGTTTAAATTGGTTATGGTTAGCTTTCTTTTAGGAAAACAATAGTAGTTAAACGTAAGAGTGAAGGAAGAAAGAAGACACCTAAGAGTTTCAAATAGCTAACAAAAATCATCTCTAACTTCACAGTTCATTAATAAAATTGGCTACAGGAAGAGACTACTTGTTAATATAAGCCAAACGTGAGAAAGGAAAGAGAGAATATGGTACATAGGAGGCACTTAACAAATATTTGCCAAATATTTTTAAAAGAGGGATGATCATGAAAATAGAAATAAAGAGTAATTTTTGCCAATAAGAGATAAGCATAACATCACTGATTGAAAAGTAAATGATGCTGAAAGATATTTTCAAGTGAAAAAGAGTTCATGGCATCATCAAGAATATCATTTCCACAGGCTTATTTTATTTTATTTTTTTAAGATTTTATTTATTTATTTGATAGAGAGAGACAGCGAGAGGGAACACAAGCAGGGGGAGTGGGAGAGGGAGAAGCAGGCTTCCTGCAGAGCAGAGATGGGGCTCCATCCCAGGACCCTGGGATCATGACCTGAGCTGAAGGCAGATGCTTGATGACTGAGCCACCCAGGTGCCCCTCCACAGGCTTATGTTAAATAATCAATGAAGGGATGCCTGGGTGGCTCAGTTGGTTAAGCGGCTGCCTTCGGCTCAGGTCATGATCCCAGAGTCCTGAGATCGAGACCCATGTCAGGCTCTCTGCTCAGTGGGAAGCCTGCTTCTCCCTCTCCCACT
Source organism: Mirounga angustirostris (assembly GCF_029215605.1). Lineage (NCBI taxonomy): Eukaryota > Metazoa > Chordata > Mammalia > Carnivora > Phocidae > Mirounga > Mirounga angustirostris. The sequence continues at coordinate 51,834,488 of NW_026991711.1, forward strand.
CCTCCTACTTGTGTTCCCTCTCTCGCTGTCTCTCTCTGTCAAATAAATAAATAAAATATTTTTAAAAAATCAATAAAATAAAGTAAGGGACACTAATAATAATTTTCACCAATAAAACAGAGAGTGGTACTTAGACATAGCTAAGGGCAACAAATTTAAGATTTAAACAATGTTTACAAATATTCTGGGCTCTCTTAATAGCATTGAACACCATTTTCCTAACCTTGTCTATAAAAGGCAAACATATTTCGCCATGTTGAGAGAGAAACTTCCCAAGGCCCTCAAACAGAAACAGCCACTAATATAGCAGTCCTGCCATACAATACAAAAAAAGGAAGACACAGATAACTGTGATTACTGCAGTGTTTGTTAAAAGCCAGCACTGGGGGGCCCCTGGGTGGCTCTGTCAGCTAAGCGTCTGCCTTTGGCTCAGGTCATGATCCTAGGGTCCTGGGATTGGAGCCCTGCTTTGGGCTCCCTGCTCTGAGGGGAGCCTGCTTCTCCCTCTCCCTCTGCCTGCCGCTCCCCCTGTTTCTGCTCCCTCTCTTTCTCCTCTCAAATACATAAATAAAAAAAATCTTAAAAAAAAAACACACCAAAAAACCTATCACTGGCCTAAATCTGAGTCCTCCAACATTGGTCAATCACTTAGTTTCTCAAAGCCCAGGATTACTCATTTCTAAAGAGGGAATTAAAATAGACTATATGAGGAACACAGTAGAGTAAAAAGCAAGGAAGCTCAAAGTGGAGAGAGAAATAGTATTATTATATGTGCTTTGAAGGAAAAGTCCTTTTAATAAGATAAGCAAAATATTATTTCTGCCAAAGGGACTGAAAAGACTCCAGCTCTTAAAATAGCTGTTTGGGAGGACAAACAGTTTATTTAGCAGTCAATCACTCATCACTAATGTGTCCAGATGCAAAAAATCCTAACAAACCATAAAAGAAAGGAAGACATTAGGGGGATAATATTTATGTAAGGAAGTCTACTGTGATGCAACACTTCGCCCTTCAGGGGTAGGTTCTCACTGGGAACAGCAGGTAGAAAACAGCGACAGCAAAGCAGTCATCCAATGGAAGCTAAACATTTCAAAATATGCTTCATTTTCAAAATCTACTTCCCTCCTCCCATCTCCTAGCACTATATTAACACTTCTTTAAAAAGAAATTCCTCCAATATGCAAAGCCATGCTGATAATCAAATCTTTTAACAAAATCTGAAAGTTTTGAGCTGTCCAGCCTTTAAAAATAAATCTACTAAAATGATATACTTAAAGATTGGATCTTTTGTCTTTACTCTGAAAATTGGCTTTCTGGCTTGGTAAATTTTAGAAACTCAACATGATGTAATTTCTTTGTGGGAACTTCGTTTCCCCTTTTCCAGCCAAAAAAGAAAAACAGCTTCTGGTCTCTTATTTCCCTTTTCCCCTGACATTAAACAATGCCTTTTCTGATCAGTTTTTTAAAAGGAATAGAAGAACAAAATGCAGATTCAGATGCAAAACTGAGTGAGTGGGCAAAGATACACACACAGATGAAAGTAGATTGTAAGGCTGGGGAACACAGTGTCCACTCGATAAATCTTTATCAGAAAATATAGTAACAAGTAATTTATATTTCTTAAAAGCCTCAGTAATTGGATAATAACATAAAAGTGTAATAGAGTCCAAAATTAGTAAGTGAATACCTTTCCATATCAGGAAACCTAATCTTTCACTCAATAAGTATGTATTGAACATTTACTAATGGGCATCATTTCAGATGTTGGACAAGTATCTGTGAACAAAACAGGTAGAAATTCCTTCCCCTGATGAACTTAAACTCATAATATATTTAAGTGAACTTAACTCACCATACTAATAATGTACCATCTTTGGTATAGTATGAACTAGACCTTGCAAGAGATTAAATATCGAAAGATATTTTACCAGAGGCAATTCAGAATAAAATTGAAATACCTATTTTTGATCTCTAAGACAAATGAGAAATAGCCTGCTGTTATTGAAGTTCTTCAGAAGACTTAAGTCCACCAGCCCTCCATGACGCTGGCTTGGCACATGTCTTCTGGTTAATAACCCGAAATACATTTTCTGTGTAATACTTGTTGCCTAAAACTCACTATGTAAGTTGCATTTTGTATATATCATATTATCCAGTATACTATAATCTTGAGTTATTTTATCCTCATTTCTGACTGTTCATCAAATTGAAAAAATCACAATGCTCAGTGTTAAATTCATCACACTTCAAATACTCAGGGTCAAGTAGAAAATAGTATGTAAATAAGCACTGTATTTGGAGAACTCTTAAAGGAAACCCGTGTTTAAGTTTTCTGTAATATACCTACTTTATTAAGTTTTTATGATAGATTTTTCTTAAGGGAAGACACTACTGCATCATAAGAAAAAAAGATATATCGTATTTATTTATTTATAAGTTACTTGCTTTTATTTTTTTTATTATGTTCAATTAGCCAACATATAATACCTCATTAGTTTTTGATGTAGTGTGTGGACTGGGTGTTATAAGCTATATTGCTTTTAGAAGTAAAAGTTAAAGAGTTCATTTCAGTCTCAGCCATTTTCCAGTGTCATTTTACTTTATTTTATTTACTTATTTTTTATTATTATGTTCAATTAGTCAACATATAGCACTTACTTTATTTTTTAAAAGATTTTATTTATTTGAGAGAGAGAGAGAGGGCACACACGTACAAATGGGAAGAGGGGCAGAGGGAGAAGCAGACTCCCCAGTGAGCATGGAGCCTGATGCAGGGCTTGATCCCAGGACCCTGGGATCAGGACCTGAGCCAAAGGCAGATGCTTAACCAACTAAGCCACCCAGGCACCTCCATTTTATTATTTTTTAAAGATTTACTTATTTATTATTTTAGAGAGAGAGAGAGAGAGAGAGCACAAACAGAAAGGGGAGAGGGAGAATCTCAAGCAGATTCTACGCTGAGCGTGGAGCCCAATGTGGGCCTCTATCTCACAACCTGAGATCTTGACCTGAGCCAAAACCAAGAGTCGGATGGTCAACAAACTGCACCACCCAGGATCCCCTCTAGTGTCATTTTAATGGCTGAGAAGAAACAAATACGTCCAACGACTTAGAGGTCAGAGGATAGGAGCAGAGCTCTAAGCACATTTCTTTGTCATCTTATGTTTTATCTTAAAATTTGATGGGGATTTTGAATGCTATTCCATAACATACCCAGTTGTTTCAATACAAAAATGGTCACCATCAGAGAAACAGCAACAAGGAGCTGAGCCAGTACCTGCAGGAATCTAGGCTGAGCTAAAGACAGCTAACACTGCAGAGTCAGTTCAGCCTCTGGCCACTTCTGCTCTTCTGGTATCTATCTTATTTCTTGAGTCCAAATTTAAATAAATGAGCGGTTATAAATGGCCATCATGTTTCCACTGCTTTATGAACTCTGTCAGGCTAATCACTGTGGAGGGCCTCCAGAATGATGCCACAAAGCCTGTCACAGCACTTTCTGACTCGTGCCGGTGGGCATTCCACCAGCTTATGTCACGTTGGGACTTGAAAAGCTCTTTCACCTGCTGGACAATCTCTTCTACTCTTACAGGATGAATAGGAGGCTGTCGTTCATTTGTCCTGTTCTCTCATTTGAGTTTAGGGGTTATTGCTGTTTATTTAAGGTTAGTCAGGAGATCTCTAAAACCACACCAAAAAAGGAAAAAAGTACTGATCATAGATGAAACTTACAAAACTAAAAGGCCTGTTTGTAAGAGGCAAAAGATAAGAAACAGGCTACTGTCCATCGGTGGTACTCAAATGTCAGCTTCTCAGTGAGGCCTTCCCTGGTCAGCCTATTAACAACTGTAAGCCCTAGTCCAGCTCCCTCCTCTGCTTTATTTTTCCCCATGGCACTTACTACCTGATGTATCACGCATTTTAATTATCTTGTTCTCACTCTGTCTGTGTCTCTCTCGCACCAGCAACTAGAATATAAACATAAAGGCTGGGGTTTTTAACTCTTTTGTTCCTGATGTAATCACTCAAGCTAGAGGAGTGACCAGCATACAACAGAGGTTCCATAACGTTTGTTGAAATGGATGCATTCCACTCAATGATTTCAGTCACACCCTCTAAGGCTGTAATGAATTATTGGTAGTTTCTTAAGCACTGTGCAAATTGTGTCTATTTTTTCTGAAAAGTTTTTCTTCCCTTCTCCTCACTTTGCCTGGCAAACTATTCAGGCCATCCCTTAAAGGCTCAGCTCAAATGTTGCCTCTGCTTTGAAGCATTACTTGTTTCTCACTTCTCTCCTCCCGGTTGAACTAATTGTTTGATAGAAAGTACTTTACACTTAAGAACTTTTTAGTCGCTCATACAACTGTCCTTGACTGTGAGGACAAGGCACACCATCTACACACAAGGGAGGATCATCTGTATATCTAGTGCCTATCACCGTGCCTTAGACCTTCTAGGTATGCAATAAATGTTTGCTCAAAGAATGAATGAATGCATGAGTGTATTAAGTATGACACACTTCCAACATGGAAGGCAGATTATTAGCTATGATACATTATAAAAGATCAGAGATTCTGTTCTCAAGAAGCTCACATGATAGATATAAAACAAATATAATTCATGTCAGACAGTGAGAAGGGCAATAATAGAAATTAAGACAAAGTTCAGGGGGAACACAGAGAAGGCAATTAATTCTGACTAAAGAGAACAGAGTCTTGATGATTAAATATTATTTTAACTGGCAGGTATGGGTAGAAAACGCTTCCAAGCAGAGGAACAGACAAACATGTAGAAGTTCGGAGATACAAGAGAAATTTGGGGGAACACTGAGCATGTCTAGAATATAGTTGCATGGAGGGGAGTAGAGCTGGCCAGGTGAGGTGAGCCAGAGTGTTCAGTTTTCTTAAATGTCATGCTCAAGAGTCTGATTTTCATTTCATGGAAATGAAGGAACAATCACCTGTTCATTTCAGAGAGAGGACTCTAACTGGATGTCTCAAAGATGGATGGGAAGGAGGAGACATTGCACTTATTCATTTAACAAATATTTATCAAACATCCACCACGTTCCAGACATCATGTTGGAAGGAGGCAGTTCAAAGACATGTCCTTGCCCTTAGGGAGACCTCACTGATCAGCAGGGGAGACAGAGGTGGGAACATTTAATTGTGATAATGAATGACGTGCACAATAGCAGAGACTGTTCTAGGTCAGTGGCTCTAAAGATACTATCAATAAAAGTTTTTTCTGAAAAGGTACACTCTAAAATATACAAAAATAGTAACAAAAACTGAGCTAAGATGAAAAACAGTATCTTAAAAATGCTTTTAGGTTTTTTTATTTGTTAAGAATACAAAAAGCCTTTGTTCTCATTAAAAATTAAAGAAGGATATTTTCGGGAGAACAATGTGATTGATACACTTTAGTATCTGTGTGATGTAAAGGTCTAGTCCTAAATTCAGTTTATTTTGAGAGCTGTTAATGGCTATTATAGCCGAAAAAGCACTCACAAAGACATGGAGATCCAGACAGAAGGGCAACCCTGACTGCACCTCTATAGCACAACGTGCATCTTTCATTCTCATTTATCAGACATACAAAGGATTTTGTTACAATCAGACTTGGGACTTTCCATCTCTCCTGACATCTATCAATGGCTCTGCAAACTAATCAATGCCACATTTTATATTTTGAACAAATGGGTTCAAAACTCACGGCAACTCTTCATTTATAAGATTTTTAAACATGTTAGGAAATTGTATTTCAAACTGTTTTAGTGTGTAGGTGAGACACTTCAGGAATATATGATCTCTTTCTACATTTCAGCACTTCTGACACCACATGTGTGGGTTTTCCATACCCAACAATTCTCTAATTCTCTGCAGACACCAACTGGGTGTCTACAAGGTAATTCAATTCAGCCATTAACTATGGGATGGAGCTGGCACAGACCCCACTGGTCAAGGGCTCAGTTTTATGAGACTGCCCCCACACTTCAGACACCAATTGCAAGTCCCAGGCCTTCTATACTTCTGACAGAACAGCTATAAGTCAGGGGTTGCCAGAAACCCCTCCTTGGGTTCCATAATTTGCTAGAACAGCTCACAGAACCCAGGAAGGCACTGTACTTACTACTCCTGATTTATTAGAAAGGATACAATTTAGGAATAGCCAGATGGTAGAGATACATAAGGCAAGTTATGGGGGAAAAGGCGAATGTGCATAGAGGTTCCATGCCCTCTCTAGGCACACCACCCTCCCAGCACGGTCAGTGCGTTCACTAACATTGCTAATGCGAGTGCCCCCAGGCCTTCCACACAAGCCAAAGTGGCTCCTGCCCATGATAATTAAAAAGATGGCTCTCCTTTCCTTAGACAGACTGGCTAAGTGTCAGGAGTAGAGGTAGGGACGTACTGTTAACTCCAATGAGTTGAGTCTACAGTAGTAGTCAACTACTCCAATGAGTTGAGTCCATTAAAAAGCCTAATGGATGCATTAGGCTTTTTAGAAACTCAATGAGATTTTCAGCAATAGGCAATCACCTTCTTGCACCTGAAAGTTCCAACCCTCTAATCAACAGGGTTGGTTCCTCGGGCAACCAGCCCCCAGGAGCTATTCAGGAGCCCTAGAGTTACCTTATTTGCATACAGGAAGAGGCATCTCACTCCTGAGATTACAAGGGTCTTAAAACTGGAGAGGAAGATCAATGTTTTAACAGAAAGATACCCCTATTACTCAGGACAAGGGTTTTTTGTTTTGTTTTTTTTAAGATTTTATTTATTTATTTGACAGAGACAGACACAGCAAGAGAGGGAACACAAGCAGGGAGAGTGGGAGAGGGAGAAGCAGGCTTCCCTCGGAGCAGGGAGCCTCACACGGGGCTTGATCCCAGGATCCTGGGATCACGACCCGAGCCAAAGGCAGACACTCAACGACTGAGCCACCCAGGCGCCCCTCAGGACAAGGGTTTTAGAAGCTCCTGCCAGGAATGGGAATGAAGACCAAACACATATTTCTTATTCTATCACAATATCACAGGGTGAAATATTACTTTCAGCAACAAAAAAGTCTAACCATTCAAACAGTTATAAACACCCAATTTAAAAATGCTCTCAGGCGCCTGGGTGGCTCAGTTGGTTAAGCGACTGCCTTCAGCTCAGGTCATGATCCCAGGGTCCTGGGATCGAGTCCCACATTGGGCTCCCGGCTCAGTGGGGAGCCTGCTTCTCCCTCTGACCCTCTCCCCTCTCATGCTGTTTCTCTCCTGCTCACTCTCTAATAAATAAATAAATAATCTTAAAAAAAAAATGCTCTCTGCAGAGAAGTTTGTTTGTTTGTTTGTTTGTTTGTTTGTTTTTTGGTTTTGTTTTGTTTTGAGAGAGAGAGAAAGCAGGGGAAGGAGAGGCAGAGAGAGAATCCCAAGCAGGCTCCACACTTAGCCCACAGCCCGAACTGGGGCTCCATCTCATGACCCTGGGAACATGACCTGAGCTGAAATCAAGAGTCAGACATTTAACCGACTAAGCCACCCAGATGCCCCAAAGATTATTTTTTTAAGTAGTTATTTTCTACTTTACTGCTAAAGCATGACTTTTACCTTGAAGGATCAAATTAAATGTTTTAATTTTTAAAATATTTGTTATGGGGCATCTCTCTGACAATCACTGAACACACATCAACGAATTGTGACCTCCTGACTTTGTAAAAGACAAATGTGTAGGTTTGACAGATCTTTTAAATTCTTTACAATAAGATTACAAGTGCAATTGTACTGTAAAAGATTTTCATGGTTAGTTCCTATCTTGTTACAAAATACTGAAATAATTCTGGCTTTATTTTAAAAGTCTTGATTATCAAATGGTGACATATATGATTATCAAACTGGTGACATCCTGTAGCACTTTGTGCAAGTCTACTTTCAACTTCTTTGTAGCAATGCTTTGTTCTGAATCGTTATGAAGAGAATACTATTCATGTGCGGTGTCCTCTGTAACCTTACTCCAGAGACTTCTCTCTTTTCAATCAAATCAGATGCACCATCTGATGGTTTTACTTACATAATTTTCTGCCAGTTTTATTTATATTTATATTAATACTATTTTCAAACCTGAGTTATTTTTCAAGAATCTTTTAAACCACTGTCCATTCTGCGAGGGCCAGCTTAGTTAAAAACGAGGTAAGTAAGACTTTTCCAGGCAGAGTTGATGAGAAAGGGCATTCCAGACTGTAAGAGTGGTATGTGGCAAGTTATGGAGTCATGAATACGCATGTGCTACTTGGGAATCATAAGCAGTTCATTTGGCTTAAGCATAAGTATGTAAGAGAGAAAGGGTGGAAGTTACGACCAGTGAAGCAGATGGGGCTCAAACTAAGGAGTATGGACTGGATGCTGTTGGCAGTGGGAGTCATCAGAGGGTTCTGAGCAAGACAGTAAGTGATCAAATTTATTGATTGGAACAACAATGAAGCATGAGAAAGATAGACTGGAGGCTGAGTTCTTAGCCAGGGTACTACCGCAATAATCTAGGCAAGAAAAGATGAGGAATGGAATTATGGCCCAGAGGAGGAGGGAGGGAGATACTACATCTATTATAAGGGTGGAATTGAAAGGACTTGATTACAACTCTGGAAAAGAAACTAATGCAATAGTCCAGTCACTGCCAGTGACCATGGGAAAGGAAAAGAGGAAGATGTTTAGGAGACCTTAAAAAAATGAAGACATGATTTCATAATGATCAGCTGTCAAGATGAAGGACAGGGAAAGATAAAAGGTACACAGTTTACAGGCCAGGTGACTGGATACAGGATTCCATAAGTGCAGAGAGGAAGCATCTTCCCTTTACCAATCATGTATTTAACACTGCTTTACTGATACCTGCCATGAACCAGGTAGAAAGGGAGCTGGAGGACATTGACAAAAGAAAAGTTGGTATGAAGAGATGTCTATTTTGGATTTGAAATGCCCCAGAGATACCTATGTGGGTATTTTTAAAAGAAAAATGCAGATCTAAAGCCAAGAAAAGAAGGGGCAGAAGATGCGGCACTCACCTATATATGGATAGAAGATAATACAGACTTATATAGAGAGAGGGGATTTAATTTTAACTGGCTCCCTACCACATACCAGGCGCTGTCCTAGTTACATGTGACATATGTCATTTAATCCTTATAATAACTCTCTGATACAATTTGGGCTCAAAGGTTACCCAAACTCATGCTTTCTTTTAAAAATTTGAGACTTCCAGGGCACTTGGGTGGTGCAGTCAGTTGAGCATCTGACTCTTAGCTTTGGCTCAGGTCGTAATCTCATGGTCATGAGATCGAGCCCCGCGTTGGGCTCCATGGTCAGCGTGGAGTCTGCTTGAGATTTTCTCTCTCTCTCTCCATCTGTCCCTCCCACTCGTGTTCTCTCTCTCTCAAATAAATGTTTTTTAAAAATGTGAGGCTTCCATTTCCTTTTAGCTCAGTTTTATAATAAATGGTTTATGATTTTTATTTTTGACACAGGGTGTTCCTGAAAACCGTATCTTAAAACATATTAATAGGGTTGACTGTAGCATTACTGATCTAACCAGTGATGACCAGAAACCAGTAAAAAGTATTAGTAACACTGTTCAACTAATACACAAGAAGAATTGGAGTCCTTGGTGGGAAATGATATTCAATTATATACAACTGCCACTGAGAGCTGGTTAAAAAACCCTTACATTCAGAACATGTGTGTGTATATAATATAAAAGACACCTTTGTTGGTAGGGTGTACAAAACTCATAGTCCTATCCCTTGCTTTATTCAGTTTCACTTGGCTGCAGGCTCACCCTACTCTGTTCCTGATTTCCTATTCTAATCAGGGAATACATGACTCACTGGTCTTGCTTAAAGAGGTTGTAAATCTCATATTTGGGGATTCATAACAAGTCACATATACTTCTGCCTCTGTGCCCTCCATTTTCTGATTATCACACCAATATTCCCCCACAGTACCCTAATTCCCTCTAATCCTATTCCCCTGGCTCTGACCCTAGCTAGGCCCTGTGCCTTAGGCTGTTGGCTAGAGTCTTATTCCAACTTATCACTAGCCTAAGTTCTCACCGCCCTCTCTCTAGTCACTGTCACCTGTAATCTTTTATGGATGCATCTTGCATTGGGTCAATTCATCCACCGAGTCTCCAGAACGCACAAAGCTACTGAAATGCTAGGATGTCTTGCTGCAAATCCCACCACAATTACGAAGAGGGTCATTGCTGCCAAACTTACCCATTTTCTTATCACATTAGCCTTTAAAACACTATCACATAATTTCCATTATAGCATTGATACTTCCCTGTTTACTGTATTATTTATTTATTGAATATTTCCTCATCACCACCAGAAACAAAGCTTCATGACAGCAATGACCTTGTCTGTCTTGTTCACTGCTGTATTTTTCAAGGCCTAGAACAATGCTAGAGACCGCACTGTCCTTCAGTAAAGGTTTCCCATAGTATATGCTGTTGGTGCCCTACACAGATCTCCTTTACCACCAAATGCACCTAGCCCCCAGCTACTGCAGCAATGATTTCTGAAAGCTCATAGCTATACCCTTCTCCAAAGAACTGCCCTCCACCGGTGGGGAGCTACTCTGCCCAGAAATGCCTGGGAGGTCACAGGTTCCCCCTTATCCTCTCCTAGGGGGCAGCCCATAACCAATGACTTACTGATAGGGGGCAAAAAAGGCTGGCCCTCTTGCTTCCAAATCGGCTAACTGGGTAGTGTCATTCATACTCCAGAGCTCTCTGTGAGGAGGCTGAGTCGAGACTTCAACTAAAACCATCTCTTTCCACCGCTGCATCCTAACTCCTTGGCTTCCCTGCAAGTTTTACCTCAAAGCACTCCCTCTAATATTACTTATACAAACATTTCCGTCTCGGGCTTTGTTTCTAGAATCCCCATCGTAGACATTTGTTGACTGTTTGAATGAATGAATGATGTAAGAAGGTAGAAACAATTCTTAGATTTTCTAGCATTGTCCTGAATTCTTCCTGTTACAAAATACTACAGTTATATCGCAGTTAACAGAAAGTACTTAATGGAGTTGTGAACTGAGCAAATCCTATTAAGATGCAAATGTACTTACTTAATCTAAGCACCTCATGCCACCCTTGTCTGTCGTCACTGCTGCCATTGTCTGAAGAGTCTGGCTTAACAGCAATATCTGCCTCACTTATAAGGAGAAGCACTTTATGAAGCATTTTCGATTTTAATAAATACAAAGACTGCTGAGAAGTAGAGGGCACTGGCCCAAGATACTTCTTCACTCTCTCTGCTCACCTAAGGGCGCTTTGAGCAACGGACCACCCATGCTCACTAGAGAGGCTGAGAGAGAGAGGAGAGCAGATATAAGTGGTTAGGATATGATGTTAAGCCTGTTCAGATAATCTGATATGGAAACCACTGTAAACTTGAGTTTATTTTTATTTTTGTGATAACTAAGGACTGAAACCTTTTTTAATCCTTCCCCCATCAGAGTAACCCTAATTTTATAATGGAAGTCAGTGAGAGAAAATAATTCTCTTAACAGAAATATGTCTTACAAGTTAAAAAAGAAAAACCCTACAAAGGATTAGAAGGTTATAAATTAAATTGGCATTAGTGACTAACTTGAAGAAGGAGAGATGAGACTGGGGTGGTGATTGAAGGGGACTTGAGCTATAATTACAGGATTTTATTTCTGTAAAAGGAAGAGTAGAATCAAATTTGAGAAAAATATTAACAGTTGTTAAATCTCAGTGATAAATTTGGGTATGTGTTATATAGTTCTATTTACATTTTTTGGATTTTTAAAGTTTTTCACAATCTAAAAAAAGTACATAACACTTGAAAGCAATGTGGCTGTTCTCTAATGGCAAGGAATATAGCAAACTAAGACAAAATGCACAGGGCATCAGTGGTTCTCAAGCTTGTTTAGCTTGTGACATCTTCCTTGTTTCCAGTCTTCTCTTCCAAAACAGCCCACAGCATGCTGGTGGCTGGTACTTGTAGATTCAGGGGTCTGTGTGAGCTCTGACTCAGCGACCTCTATAACCCTCAACCTGTGGCTGGAGCACGGAGACAGCTGAAGTGGCCTCAGTCTGGAAGGGACATCACATAAAAAGGCCACAAGAACATAAACATTTAGTTTATGTTCTTATGAATTCTCTGGGTGACAGTTGATGATATACCTCAGGGGAGGCAAAGTAAGTTTAATAATCAGGAAAAATGGTCAAGAAAACAGAAAACGAAATTTTATAAGATTAACTTACTACTGAAAAAATGGAAAAATATGAAAAGACCTTCGGGTCAAGCTGAGCAAGGATTAGAATTATGATGCTAGAATTTAAAAAATTAAGATATTATACAGGGACTGAAGTCTAGAAAGTAAGACTTGTTTAACTGACAGTCTTACCATATGGCTGGTACTTTGGTGAGGAATTGACTAAAGTTCTTTTTTTTTTAATATTTATTTGAGAGAGAGAGAGAGAAAGTGCAGGGGCAGAGGGAGAGGGAGGGAGAGGCTCAAACAGACTCTGCACCAAGTGCAGAGCCTGATGCAGGGCTCGATCTCACAACCCTGAGATCATGACCTGCGCAGAAACCAAGAGTCGGACCCTTAACTGACTGAGCCACCCAGGTGCCCCACGAATTGACTAAAGTTCTATCATCATGAAAATACAATTCAGTCAACACAACAAAGTCAAGAAGCAACACGGTACAGTGCCTAGAGCACAGGGCTGACGCCAGGTTGTAAGAAGCCTGCTCTGTAACCTCAGCCAAGTTATTTAACTTTTCTGTGCCTCAGTGTCCTCACCTGCACAACAGAGAGGGGAGCAGTACTGATCTGAGAGAGCTGTAGTGAGCAGTAATGAGTTGCAATTTGAAAACAGCTTAGAAAAGTTCAGAGTAGCTGCAGTGTACATGCTTGTTAAAGAAACAAAAATAATACGGACATTTAAATGGATTTGAAGACCATCCGGAAAGGAGTAAAAAAAATTACTACAAACCTGAAGATCTATGTGGAAAGGTTGGAGGGACTGGCAGCAGAAGGCATTCTTAGTGGGAAAACTGCTGTCCAATGGCTTGAAAGAACATCCTGTGGCCTTTTTATGTGATGTCCCTTCCAGACTGAGGCCGCTTCAGCTCTCTCGGTGCTCCAGCCACAGGTTGAGGGTTACAGAGGTCGCTCAGTCAGAGCTCACACAGACCCCTGAATCTACAAGCACCAGCTATTTTAAAAAAGCTTTTTCAAATTCCTCGTGGGTAAGAGGAGACAGGAGTATCTCAGAGGTTTTGTGTAGCAGCTGCGTGTGGTGTGTCTCCAGCCCTCTAATGCTCTTATCAGTGCTAAGGATGTCCTGATGGCTCAATACGAACTTTTTCTATGAGACTTAGAGAAGCTTTCAGTTTTTCTATTTTCTGTCAATACATCTTTTTTCCCTCTGGGACTTTGTGAATTTCTAAATTTAGACGTCACATTCAGTGTTCGTCAGCCTGAGGAAAGCCTTGTATGTTGAATTGTGCTGTGCCCGTATCTTCCTCTTGGCAACAACCCTTGCCTCTATGCACATACAGCCCACGTTATACCAAGCTGCCTCTCACTTCCTGGTTTTCAGATCGTATGTTTCCAGTAACCATAATGCCCTGTTCTCTGCTCCATACTTAGAAAACTGCTGCCGATTCCCGCACACGCCGTTTGAGTGCCACCTTCTCCAGACACCTTCACCATATTACCTGCGGATACTCAGAGAGTTGGGCACCTCTCCCCAGCGTTCCCACAGAACCTGCACATGCTTCTTTCAGAGCTCAGATACGGCACTGTATTGTACATGTTGTAGCCTCACCCACTAATAAGCAAGCAAGCTCCTCTAGGTCAAGATCGGTATCATCATCTATAAGTCATCATGTCTTAAAAGCCACTGACAAACAACAGGAATCTAATAAATACAAATTAGATAAATGAACTAATACATAATGAATAAACCAGACCCTTGCCTTCAAAAAGTTCCCTATTTAGATGAGGAGGCATAACTGGGGAAAGTGGAGGGGATGCAAATGAAATGTAGAAATTAAATATAATGCAAATCAGAGTGAGATAAGAAAGTGGGGTATGTGGTAAGAAACTAATATTTATTAGTCTGCCTAAGTATTTAAGTGCCTAAAATATGTCAGACACTGATTGGTCCTTTCCACACATTCTCTCATTTAATTTTCACAACCATCCTGCCAGGTATTATTATTTCAATTTGATAAGTAAGGAAATTAGGACTCAAGAAATTCAAAGCTGCCAAAAAGTTAATGGCAAAGACAGGACTTGATCTCTAAAACCCATATTCTTTCTTTCTTTCTTTCTTTTTTTTTAAAGATTATTTATTTATTTATTTGACAGAGAGAGAGACAGCGAGAGAGGGAACACAAGCCGGGGGAGTGGGAGAGGGAGAAGCAGGCTTCCCGAGGAGCAGGGAGCCTGATGTGGGGCTCGATCCCAGGACCCTAGGAACATGACCTGAGCCGAAGACAGACACTTAATGACTGAGCCACCCAGGCGCCCCTAAAACCCATATTCTTTCTTTTGCAATGGTACAAATTTAGTCTTATGCCGTTTCAGAGGAGGGAAAAGTTACACTCAGAATGACAAATCAGAAAAGGTTCCATGTAGAGGTAAAAATGCACCAAATCTTGAAGGATTAGAAGAGAAACAGTGCATTTTAGATGGAGGAATAAAGACAGGCATGGATATAAACTCAAAACTTGTGAGTAGGACATAGAATGGTCTAGTCTGGAATAAGCTGAACAGACATGAGGAAAATCCCACTAAAGAGAAAGTATGGACTATATAGGGAACCTGGGAACTCTATATTCACAATGGGCATCACTATTAGAAAAATAATCAACCAAGAGCATATGGGTCATGCTAATGATTGGATCTGTGCTGTCATCTTCATATATGAAGGGGAGCAAATGAAGAAAAAAAAAAAACCTGGTAAATTTAAGTATTTCAAAGCCCTACGATAATTCTTAATATAGAAATGTACTTTTATCCACAGAGGAAATACAGCTACAGAAGGTGACATATCAAGTGTCCTCTTTAACATCAAAGTAACATAACATTGTAGAAAACCAAATAAATAGATGTACTTCACAAATATGAGGCATGTAGTCTCTTCTGTTTGTAATACATACCATAAAAGTAATTATATCCATTAATCTTTTAAATTACCTAAATCATACAAAGGACAACATTTTGATTTTAACTAAAAAACAAATTAAATTGCCCAGCTTGCTCATTTTTATGAGATCTGATCATTAAAATATAAGATGGTAACACTTAAAAAATATACTGGTTGTATGTTTTATTCATGTATGTTTGGTGATGGTTTTACTTATCAAGAGAATGTGTTGAGTGGCCCATAACTAATTTTGTTGGAATGACATCTATAAACTAAACTGAATGTGACTGATTATTTAGATGGTGACATCATAAATCCACGAAAGGGAATCTAAAATAAACAAAGTAAAGACGTTAAGTAGGTCACCCATAGATCAGAGAAGTCTGGAACATTTTTTTGGACTGCTGCTTTTAGGTCTTTTAAAACATGTTTTTCTTAAAACAATTTTATGACCTTAAATTTTATGGCAAATATAGCTCTAAAGTTGTATATAATGAAAAAACTCCCCACATTGAAATAAAGTTTAATTAATGAAGATTCTTTAATATTATATATTTTAAATAGAAACAGAGTTTTTACTTCCAACTTCATATAATCAAATATTGCCAAATAGAGATACCTGGGTCCGTGTTAAAATGAGTAGATATTTTATTTGTAATATATCATCAATCAATAATGTAGCAATGGGTGCTATAAACAAAAATAATACAAATATTAGGCTTTGAAACTTATTACATTTTGAATTTAGAAAGTTTTTTCATAGATAACACATCTATATACTTATGTGGTCAATGTCAAAATTACCACAGAACATAAATAAGCAGCACATAATTCTTTACTATTTATGGATCTTTTGTTACCTTAAGACAAAAGGTTGGTATAAAAGACACTGTAGGCAGAAAGTAAGGCGTGGTATCTCTCTCTAATCTTCTAAACTTTCTAAAGCACCTTGAATACCATCTTCTTCTTGCCTATTTAAAGATACTAGAATACAGAGCTAAAAGATACTAGAAATGACCTTGTCTACCTTTCTTAATCAGAGATGAAAGAACTGAGACCCAAAGAAAAACCCAAAGACAAACAGTCTTAAACACATATATAAATTAAAGATTGAAAATCAATTATTTAAGCATTCATATAAAAAAGTTTAAAAAAGAAAAGCACATTAAACCTAAAGAAAATAAAAGGAAGGGTATAATAAAGACAAAATCAGAAATTAGTGAATAGAAAAGAAATACACAAAAGCCAAAAGTTGGTTGCTTGAACAGACCAATAACGTTGATAACCTCCTGGCAAAAATTATCATGAATAAAAGAGAGAGAAGGCAAATAACCAATACCAGGAATAAAAATGAAGATATCATGACTGAGACTAAGGTCAGTAAAATATCATATGATATTATAAACTCTATACCAGTAATTACAAGGAATAATTCCTAGAAAAATAAGACTTACCAAAACTTCCTATATCAATGAATTATAAGCAAAAGGCCTGTTTACAATCAGTGTGACAGTGACATACACCCAGAAATAATTACTAAGTACCTGTTTTATTTCTTTGCCTTTTTTTCTGATTGTGCTAAGTAACTTCCATAATTTACAATCAGAATTGATTGATGCAATTCAGCCTAATACATCCTTCTTTAAAAATATTTTGGTGTTCCATATATACAAATGGAAAAACTGCCCCATCATACAAAGGGACTCTCACATAAAGTACTTCATTTTTTCTGGGGCATAAATTTGTAAGCTAATTTCAATCTCTGATGTCATCTTTAAGAGAAATTGGGTTTTTGCTTGACGATTTTAAAAGCTAAAATTTAAATTCATTTGTTTTTGCTCTAAATTGACATTACACGCTTAAGTGACATCAGAATATACACTAATTAAAAGTTTCAAGTAATTACATATTTTTAAGGTCACCACTATATGGTAGAAACTAAATACAATGCAGCCAAAATAAAATAGCTCAAATTCTCCTAAGAATGAACAACTGCAATGCTCACTGTATCATACTTAAAATGTCAAAAATGAGTCTTTCCATGTGCCTTGTGGTTCAAAAACTAGAACTGTGATGTTATAAACAAAAGTTATTCAGGTGAGAACTAGCAAACTAGTCAATGAGTTTGATTCTTTCATTATTTTCCTCAAACTTTGTCCATTAGGTAGAAAAACTGGTTTTAAAGCTTAAAGGTGAAGGGGAAAAGTAGTCAGCTTTTCAGAGTCAGGGGAACATAAAATATTGAAATAATTATAAACAAGAACAGTATTATAGCTCCTTAAAGACAGAAATTATGTTTCTTATTTCTTTCTGTATCTTCTAAAACACCTAGTCCTATAATCTTGACATAGTAAATTCCTAAAAAAAAAAAAGGGAGGGGGGAGGGGGGGGAGTTGAAATATTTAGGTTTACATAAGGCATCATTCATACAAAGAAGAATCATGAGAAGTTGAGGAAATAGACTAGAAATTCTCTGAAAATGTAAGTGACCTATACAAGTTATGGAGTTGGGTGGGCCTTGCTATGCTCTATTAAAATTAGCAAATTAAAATTTGCACATATTTTGTTAAATTTATTCCTAAGTATTTCATATTTTTATGCTATTGTAAATAATATTTAAAAATTATTTTTTATTTAAATTCAATTAGCCAAGGTATAGTACATCATTAGTTTTTGATATAATGTTCAATGATTCATTAGTTGAATATAACACCCAGTGCTCATCATGTGCCCTTTTTAACTAAATACAAAACTAAAAAAAAAAAATTATTTTCCCACTGCCTATTGCTACTATATAAATATACAACTGATGCTGTACATTGACCTTGTATCCTGTGACCTTTCTCAATTCACTTATTCTGATGGCTTTTTTTTTCCGTAGATTTCCCAGAATTTTCTATATATACAATCATGTCATCTTTAAATAAAGACAATTTTACTTCTTCCATTTAAACATGCATTTTAGTTTTAGTTTTTTCTTGTCTTATTGCACTGGTAGGGCCTCCAGCATAATGCTGAATAGTGAATATCCTTGCCTTTTCCTCATCATAGAAAGAAAGCAGCTTTTCACCATTAAATATAAGTTAGCTACAGGTTTTTCATAAATACTTCTTATCAAGGGGTGCCTGGGTGGCACAGTTGCTTAAGTGCCTGTCTTTGGCTCAGGTCATGATCTCAGGGTCCTGGGATCGAGCCCCTCATTGGGTTCCCTGCTCAGTGGGGAGCCTGCTTCTCCCTCTCCCCTCCCCCTGCTTCTGCTCTGTGTGTCTGCCTTTCTCTGTCAAATAAATAAATAAAATCTTTAAAAAAAATGCCTCTTTTCAAGTTGAGGAAGTTTCCTTCTATTTTTAATTTGCTGTAGTGTTTATTATGAATGGGTATTAAATCTTTCCAAATGCTTTTTTTGCAATGATTGAGATGATCACATGGTTTTTCCTTTATGCTGTAAATTAAATGGATTACATTATTTGATTAATTAAGTCAACCTTATATTCCTGGGATAAAACCCACTTGGTTATGATGTATTATCCTTTTTATAGATTTTTGAATGTGATTTGTTAATACTTGTTAAGGGTTTTTTGTATCCATGTTCATGGAAAATGCTGAACTGTAATTTATTTCTACAATGCAGGTCTGCTGGTGAAAAAATATTCTCAGCTTTTGTTTTTCTGAAAATGTCTTTATTTTTAAAGAATTTTTTGCCAAATACATTATTCTACACTCACTTTTTTTCTTCTTTTGGCACTTTCAAAACAATTATTTCACTGAATTGTGGTATTTATTTCACATGAAAAATCAGCAGCCGTTTTTATCATTTTCCCCTGTATATAATATGTCTTTTTTTCCTCTGGCAGTTTTAAAGCTTTTGTTTTTCAATTTACAATAATTTGAGTATAATGTACTTTGTTGTGGTTTCCTGTTTATCCTGCTTGAGATTCACTGAGTTTCCTGGATTGGTGATCTTATACTTTCAATCAAATTTGGGAATTTTTCCACCATTCTATCTTCAAATATTGTTCTGCCCCATTCTTTCTCCTTTCTTTGGAGACTCCAATTGCTCAGATGTGAAACTGTTTTTTTAGGGTTGCCATTCCCATATTGAGAAGTCCTAATTATTGCCTCATTATGCTTATTTTCTCCTTTTAAATACCTAAATATATTTATGGTAACTGTTTTATAGTCCCTGTCTGCTAATTCCACCATCTGTCATTTTTGGGTTTATTTATTTTTTTTTTTTTTAAGATTTTATTTGTTTGCGAGAGAGAGAATGAGAGACAGCATGAGAGGGAGGAGGGTCAGAGGGAGAAGCAGACTCCCCGCTGAGCAGGGAGCCCGATGCGGGACTTGATCCCGGGACTCCAGGATCATGATCTGAGCCGAAGGCAGTCGCTTAACCAACTGAGCCATCTAGGCGCCCCTTTGGGTTTATTTCTATTGACCAATTTTCCTGCTTCTTTGTATGTCTAGTAATTTTCTATTGAATGCTTGACATTTTGAATGCTATGTGTTGTTCAATGGATTTTGCAGTCTTCTTTCATTTCATGTTAAGTTTGTTTGGTTAAGAAGTTAATGTACTTTTGAATAAGATTGATCTTTTAAAGACATTTCCCCCTAACATCCATCCCCTTAGTTTTTAAAGTCATTCTGTATGAGAAAAATTTCTAAAATACTACCAAATAGCAAGAATCCTTGTTTTCTCAAGAGTTATGTTTTAACTTATTAAGGATGGGCATAGAGTAGCTTTTATTCTAGGAGTAGATTGGTTCTACCTCTAATGCACAGACTTTATAGAATATCTTCTGAATATCAGGAGTGTTTAAGGAAGGCTCCTAACCACCTGGGAGCTCTGGTAGTTGTTCAGCTCACAGATCCCTGGTAGTTTTAAGTTTCCTAGTGTTTGTTAGTCTTGTACAGTTTTATAATTCTTTACTATGGTAGGACTAATCAGGTACCACTTACTCCATAACAGTCAGAGGTGTAAATCCCAAGAGGGAGCTTCTGACCATCTCCCAGCTTTACATTGTTTCTCTTCTCTTTCTCCTATGACTCATTAGTTCTGCCTTCTTTTCTCCTACATTTTTCTCTTAAGAACATATCATTATTTAATGAAAGGACCCAAATGAGAAATTAATTCTTGCAAATCAACCCAACATTTTTTTGCACTACACAGTATTTTTTACCTCCTGGGATTAAAATAATAATTCAATCTAGTTTTAAGTTGCTTATTACTTGGTATATTCTTTGATTTCTCTATTTCTTTCTCTTTCTCCCTCTCCCCATCTCTCTCTGTCTATCTGTCTCTCTCTCTATTTTGGCGGATGTGCTACTTACTTTTATTTTAGAAAGATTTAGAACAGGCTGACTGAGAAAACTAAAACAATTCATGTCAAGAGTATCTATATGATTAAAAGCTCTCCCTGGGGGCACCGGGGTGGCTCAGTCGTTAATAAGCATCTGCCTTCGGCTCAGGTCATGATCCCAGGACGCTGGGATCGAGCCCCACATCGGACTCCCTGCTCCGTGGGAAGCCTGCTTCTCCCTCTCCCATTCCCCCTGCTTGTGTTCCCTATCTCGCTGTGTCTCTCTCTGTTAAATAAATAAATAATAATAAAATCTTAAAACTAACTAACTAAATAAATAAAAGCTGTCCTTGAACCAGCATTCCGACCACACAAAACTAAATAATCCACAAAGTGTTTATAAGGAAGGCAAGGAGACTAATAACTTACTTCTTCTACATTTTTGGTTCCTCACCTCATACCTGAGATCATATAGTTTATTGGTTCTCCTTGTGAGCTATTTTAGCTTCCTGTTAGTGAATGGGCTTAGTCTCTACATATTTTTATTCTAATTTAAGAGCCTTTATGTTGGTGAAATCTGCTCCTAGAATGTAATGTTCAACACTCTCTGTCCACAAAATATCTATTAATTCATGTTTATAAAGCATTAGTCACTAAAAAAATAAATTTTCCAACGTTTTATTGCCTTTTAAGGAAAAGAGAGATAAGGACAGGAGGAACAAAAATGAAACTGGTTTATAAAATGGGTTTTAAGAAAGTATTTTTAAATTGTGCTGGGAGAAAAATAAATGATTAAACTAGATCTCAAGAGGTTATGGGTCTTATACTCTTACCTGTGCAGCTGGATGTATTCTCGGGGTCTGTTGAGCAGGTGAAGGAATCTGTCAACAACCTTGTTTTTTCCTACACCCTGTAATTACACAGCGAACATTAAGTAAAAAGAGACTTTTGTGGAAGTAAAACAAACCAGAATAATCTGTTGCCAAAACCTACTTTCTCAAAGTTTGTACTTTTTCAGCTCATAATGAAAATATACACATATACATACATACACACATATATGTTTACATATAGCAAACAAATATAGTTTCTCTGACATAAAGGCTTTTTAAAAAATTTACTTCTAAATACACTAGCTTCATTTACATCAAATACACTAAACATGCTCTTCTTATTTAAAAGGAACTTCATAATTATTTTTAGCCCTCTACAGCTAGTTTTATCTTTTTTTTTTTTTTTAAGATTTTATTTATTTATTTGACAGAGAGAGACACAGCGAGAGAGGGAACACAAGCAGGGGGATTGGGAGAGGGAGAAGCAGGCCTCCCGCCAAGCAGGGAGCCCGATGCGGGGCTCGATCCCAGGACCCTGGGATCATGACCTGAGCCGAAGGCAGGCGCTTAACGACTGAGCCACCCAGGCGCCCCTACAGCTAGTTTTTTCTGCTTCATAATTTTACACTGAAGTTTAGACATTACAATACAATATTAACAATTTCAGATTTGAAAAATGGCATCAAAGGCAATAAAGTAAGTATAAAAACAATGATTTTTTCTTATCAATTCTTTGGAAGTATGGTTTCCAGTTACAGGCAGATAAATATAATACTATACTTCTGTTTTAATAAAACGCTCATTCTTCTCTCCTTCTATCCTACTTTCTAATCCTTCAAAACCATGGAAACCTAAATTATAACCAGGGTTTATTAGTAACTCTCAACTATATCTGCTCTTGTCAGCAATGTCCTCATTTCCTTGCCACTTATTGATGCTGAGAGTTGCTGTCCTTTGGTGGAAGACAGACTGTTAAAAATGGAAACCACTCCCATGCCAGCTCCCCATTTTAAAGTTTTCACTTAGAGGTGGAATACTGTATTAATGGGATGTGACTCTTTTAACAAGTGGGTTGTGTGGGAACAGTAGAAGTGGTTAAAAAGCTAAATTCCATATATCATATGTTCTAGCAATAAATAACTTATTAATTTCTTATATCCTGCCAGACTCTATCCTAAGTATATCATGTGTTATTTCATTTAATCCTAACAGTTCTACGAGGTAGGTAGTATGATTACTCCAACCTCACAAATCAAGACACCAAGACTCAGAAAAGCTAAGCAACATGTTCATGGTCACACAGCTAATCACAGGGGAACCAGGATTCAAATCCAGGTCTGTCTGATTCTGATGCTAATGCTTTTTTTAGTCCCAACATTATGGATTATACTTCTTTCAGTCTGAAACTGATTTAGGTAAACTGGGCCTTGAATTTTCTCTTTCCCCACTTCTAGGAATCCATTTCTAAAGAAATAATTAGGCAGATCAGGGAAATGCATGGCGCTGAGCAGTAAGAGCAGAAGAAGCCCAATAGAAGGAAGCAGGCATTATTATTGATTTTTCTGCTACATCCTCAAATGTCTTGTAAAGAAATCAGTCTATAAGCACGAAGGATAGAAATTCAAATCAATCAAATGAGTATTTATTGAGCATCATCATAGTCCTAGAACTGTGACAGTTCCTCTAAGATAAACAAATTCTCAAAGAAATTATGAGAATTTGTCCTTCACAATTCTCAAAAGAAGGCAAGACACATACATACATGTGGAGCACAGAAGACAAGCCACCAGTGTAGCTAAACAGTTGTTAATTTATATGATATAGGTTCTTTTTTTTTTTTTTTTTTCAAGTAGGTTCTGTACCCAACTGAACTCACAACCTTGAGATCAAGAGTCACATGCTCTATCAACTGAGCCAGCTAGGAGCCCCTTTGATATACGTTCTAATAGCCTTAGAATCTTTCTCTTCTCTTTGGTCCACTAAATATGTCATAAGATCATAGATGCAAGAGAGACTAAGGGGACTGGACTGATTACCAACTACTTAATAAGACAGAGGTATGAAGCACACATAGACAGTAGCAAGCAATTAAGATCCATTGTACATCCTCGACTCAGAGAGAAACACAATGAAATCAATGTTTAAAGAAGGTCAATATAACAATACTATGCAAAATATACTGATTGACAAAAGGAGAAACTGGTATCTAGGAGATTTATTGTTTACTCATTCAACATAGAAACAAACATTTATTGAGTGCTGGCACGTGTCAGGAGAGATAGCAGTGAACAAGACAGATAAAGTTTCTGCTCTTATGGAGCTTCCATTTCAGGAGTGTGGAGACAGATAGATTGGAACGTAGATTAGAAAAGTAGGTAGAAAGGCAGCAAGATGTAATTAGACAACCAAATAAATAAGAAAGGTATCAAATAGTGATATTCTCTACACACAATTAAGATAGGGTGAGGCAATACTGACTGGGTGGTTATTAATATTGATTCAGAAGTGAAGACTTTTCCTTAGGTAACTTTAAGCTCAGATCTAAATGACAAGGAGCCAAGTGCTATAACGATCACAAAAGGGGCATTCCAGGAGAAGAGTTGCTATAGCTGATCCTCTAAAGTGGAAATAAGCTCAGGATATTTGAGGAACAGCCAGTGTGTTCAAGTGTTGTGGGCCAGAAAAGAATATATAAGATAAAGAAATAAAAGTAAGTAGGGCTGTGGGGCGCCTGGGTGGCTCAGTCCTACTCTTGATTTCGGCTCAGGTCATAATCTCAGGGTGGTCAGATCGAGCCCTGGGTCAGGCTCTGTACTCAGCAGAAGTCTGTTGGGGATTCTCTCTCCCTCTGCCCCTCCCCACTGCTCTGTTTTTCTCTCTCTAAAATAAATAAATAAATCTTAAAAAAAAAAAAAAGGTAAGTAGGGTCTAATCAAATAAGTTTTACAAGCCAAGTTGAAGAAGTGGGATTTTATTCTATGAGATGGGGAGCCACTGGAAGATTTTTTTAGCAGAGAAGTGGCATGAACTAATACAGATCATAAAAAAAATCACTTTGGTTAGGTATGGAGAGTGAATTATAAGGGAGGGAGTAAGGATGGAAACCAGGAAGCCAGTTGGAATGCTACTCCAAGAGCCCAGGTGAGAGATGGTGATGGCTTAGATTAGGGAGGTATAAATGGAGAAGAATGGATTCCAGCTGTTTTGCAAGAAAGTTGACAAAACTGGCTGATGGACTGGATACGGGAGGATAAAGGAAAAGAAAGATCAAAGATTACTTCTAGGGCGCCTGGGTGGCTCAGTTGGTTAAGCGACTGCCTTCGGCTCAGGTCATGATCCTGGAGTCCCGGGATCGAGTCCCGCATCGGGCTTCCTGCTCGGCAGGGAGTCTGCTTCTCCCTCTGATCCTCCATCTCATGCTCTCTCTCTCTGTCTCATTCTCTCTCTCAAATAAATAAATAAAATATTTAAAAAAAAAAAAAAAGATTACTTCTAGATAGTTCCTTGAGCAAAAAGATGGGAAAGGCTGGGGGGGGGGGGGGGGGGAGTCTTTTTTTCCCAGAGGAAAATCAAGAGCTAACTCTTTCTCCAAAGCACTTATTATCATTTAACATTCTAACAATTGATTTACTTGTGTGTTATCCTTCTCCCAGACTGGAAATAGCTCACTGAGAAGCTGGTTTTGTTCACTACTGTATTGCTAGTGTCTAGAACAGTGCTGGCACAAAGTAGGCACTCAAGTATGGGTCATATGAATTAATGATGTCTCCATCTCTGGCAGAAACCCCAGTCATCCTCAGTACTTCTCACTCCACCTCCCAATTCATAACTAATTCCTCTCATTTCTACCTCCAAAATATATCTTAAGTTTGCCAAATTTCTCTGGAATCATTTAAAACCAAAGGAATGTCATGTCTTGTCTAGAACAGTGCTTCTCGTGCTTTGATTAGCAAATGAGTCAGCTTTGAGATCTTATTAAAATGCAGACTGATTCAGGAGGTCTGGGGTGGGGTCTGAGACTATGTATTTCTAAGACATTTCCAGGTTGGCACCAATGCTGCTGGTCTGCAGACTGTACTTTGTACAGCAAGATACATATCTGCAGTAGTCTCATAACTGAGTTCCCTACATTCATTCATGCTATTTTGAATGTATTTTCCATACTGTAGCTGGAGTAATCTTCTTAACAGATAAATTAGATCATGTCATTCTCCTGCTCAACCCCATCTGATAGCTTCTCACTGCATTTAGAGTAAATTTGAAAATCCTTCCTGTGGCCTGCAAGGTCCTACCCATCCCTCCAGCCCTCCTGTGTGTCACTCTTTTCCTCCCAAACACTGTTCTAGTCACACTCAACTTCCTTCAGTAAAAGATTCCAAGCTCTTCCTACCTCAGGGCTTTGCACAAGCATATCCTTCTCCTCAGGGAGAGCTTTTCTCTCACTCGCTATCCTAGCCATTCTCATTCATTATCTTAATCCCCTCCTCAAAAAGGCCTTTACTACCTTCCGATATAAGTCAGGTCCTTCCTCATCTCCCACACTCACCTGTATTTTTTCCTTCTTAAGCATAAATAGATTTATATGAGTGACAACTTGTTTAAAGTCTCTCTTATTCACTATTCTATGAACTGAAAGTGCCATGGGGGGCAGGTCCAGGCCTATTTACTGCTATATCCCCAGAGCCCTGCACAGAGACTGACAGAAAAAGGTACTCAATAAATATGTGTCCAGTGAATGAATGAATGCAGAGAATTTGGAAAGTACCGGAAAAGGGTATAAATCCCAGTAAGATATATACTGTGACCATCTTAAAAAAGATCATGAATACTTGAAACTGTGCTGAGTTACAGACTTCTAAAAACCGGACAAGATTTGCAAATGATCCAATTTATACATTTCGCCTGTGAAAGATTCAGTTATCAGAGCTGACTGTCAAAATGACAAACACATGAAAGTAAGAACAATGGATCATTTCATCCTCTAGGAAACTGATATCTAACTGGATTTCTCCCCAAAATAGTTATAAGCCTAACACGGAAACAAAGAGAAGGAAAATATTTTCACATTTGCATGTACACTACAAAGCTTTAAGCTTTAAATGGCATGCTACAACAAACATAAAATTTAAAATCTATACATTCAGATGAGTAAAATGTATTTGTTAATATGTCACATCTGTTAACTTCAATGAATCTAGAGAAAAGCAAGCATCATAAGTGCATTGTAATGTTAGAAATATAGAGGATTTCCTGAAAGAAACAATCATGAAAAGCTACGATTGGGAGTTCCTGTTCCCTCCCCACTTCCCAAGTTACTGAATCAGCCATGGTTTCTCAGACTGCTCCTGAGCAACACGCTATTTTAGGGGCTTACAAGTCCCATAAATGTAGGATGGGACGTGACTTCCCCAGCTGCCACTAGGGAGTTCTTTTGCTGTTTTCTTTATATTAGGGTCTTCAGAACGTCAACCTCAGCTGTCTTCTTGCTCCATATACTCTCTCTGGGCAATCTCATTCACTCCCATAACTGGAGTTATCACACATGGCTCACACTTCTTTCCTAAGCTCCAGCTGAGATTCCCTATCCCTAACTGTCGATTGAACTTCTGCACCAGATGTTCATACTGGACTCATTATGCTGCCACCGAAACCTACTCCTTTTTCTTTTTAATCCCAGTATATAAGAGTATTGCCATGCACCCAGCTGCTCAATGAATGAATCTTGGAATGTTTCTGAATACTCTGTTTTTTTCCCATGACCTCCTTCAAAATGTCACTAGAACCTGTGTGGTCTCTACCTGCAAAATGTTTTTATTCTTTCTTCTCACTCCTTTCTCTTTCTTTCCTTCCTATCTTCCCTCCCTCCCTTTTCTAATTCATCAACTATTTTAACACACAATGTTATAGGCACTGTACTAGCTGAGCAAGATATGAAGGTAAATAGAACAGCCACAACCCATGGCCGCACTTACAGCTTACAATCTAGTGGGAAACACAGACAAGTGAGCAAATACAATAGATACACCCGTAACAAGTGCTGTGATATGGGACATCCAAGATGCCTGAAGATTTTAGCAAAGGGCTCAGCAAGGCCCACCACACACTGTGATGTTTACTGGGGGATATCAAGGACTTAAGGAGGTAAAGGGGAAGAGGAGGAAGAGGAGTGTTCCAGATGGAGAGAACAGTATGTGTAAAGACTTGAGGGTAATCGTGAGCTGGAGTGCTGGGCAGGTCTGAGAGAAGTCAAAGGCCAGAGCAGGAATGAGGGGAGGGAATGGCAAGAAACAAAACAAAGATGGCAGGCAGGGTCTAGCCCTGGCAAAGCCCTGGAAACCACTTAGAAGAGTCTGGACTGTTTCCGAAAAGCAGTAGAGGAGTCAGAGGATCAGATGTTGATTTTTGGAAAACCGCTCTGCTATTATAATGACCTGGCAGAGAGAAAGAATGAAAGCACAGGAAAGCAGCTGGGAAACTCCTTCAACCAAGAGGAGATGATGGTGGCTTCAACGAAGGAGCAGAAGAAATGGAGGGATTTAAGAGATATTAGGGAAAAGAACTAACAGGATCTGGTGACGGGCTGGATGTGGGGATGGAGAGACAGAGAAGTCAAAGCTTCTATCTTGGGCAACAGGGGGAAGGTGGTGCCATTTACTGACAAATGAAACAGGGGAGAAGTGCATTTGCCGGGTAGGGGAGGGAAATCTAGTTTTAAAAACAGGCAGTTTAATTTTGGATTGTTTACTCTGAAGTGCCTGCTTCCCATATCTGCTCCTTCTTCTCCAATGCACTGTCACTACTCAAGGGAGGCCCATCGCCTTGCTCCAAATCTTAGAAAAGATCCTACTTGGTGTCCCTCCTCCACACTCACAACAGGCCAGCCCACAAGTTGTTTAGTTATTTTTCTAAAACAGATCTCATCAGGTCATTTTTGACTTCATTTTAAAAGCTCTGACAGTTCCTTTGAGGAAATGCTAAAAGCATAACCTCAGAAGGAATTTCTGTAAATATCCTGAGCAAAAAGGAACAATTACAATGATCTGCTCTTTCCAATCGTAGTTTTCGCCTAGAACAGAAAATCCTGAGGATTACTTTAATTAAATAAATACATAAATAGTATCTTACTTTTCCACCATAAAAGTTACACATACTCATTTTCCTTACTGGGAAATATAAAAAACAAAACATTACCCAATGTGCAACTGCTAAAACAAATCTGCTACCATTTTCATTTTGTTCCTGTGAATATTTATCTTTACTTGTCATTATTCTGTATGTAAAATGTGTATTCTTTAATAGAAACTAGGATGAAATAAATAGCTTTTACATCATTATTAACTCTTTTTTTTAATTTATTTTTTTTATTTTTTATTTTTTATTTATTTGAGAGAGAGAGAATGAGAGACAGAGAGCATGAGAGGGAGGAGGGTCAGAGGGAGAAGCAGACTCCCTGCTGAGCAGGGAGCCCGATGCGGGACTCGATCCCGGGACTCCAGGATCATGACCTGAGCCGAAGGCAGTCGCTCAACCAACTGAGCCACCCAGGCGCCCCCATCATTATTAACTCTTAATGAGGATAATATTTAGTGAGTGAAAATTTAAAAAGGGAAAAGGAAGCTGTGGAATGAGAGATCCGAAAAAATACAAACTGCCTTGGGACGCCTAGGTGGCTCAGTTGGTTAAGCGTCTGCCTTAGGCTCAGGTCATGATCCCAGGGTCCTGGGATCGAGTCCCGCATCAGGCTCGTAGCTCCACGGGAAGCCTGCTTCTCCCTCTGCCTGCAGCTCCCCCTGCTTGTGCTCTCTCTCTCTGTCAAATAAATAAATAAAATCTTTAAAAAAAAATACAAATTGTCT
This sequence comes from Mirounga angustirostris, assembly GCF_029215605.1. Taxonomy (NCBI): domain Eukaryota; kingdom Metazoa; phylum Chordata; class Mammalia; order Carnivora; family Phocidae; genus Mirounga; species Mirounga angustirostris. The sequence goes on from NW_026991711.1 coordinate 51,863,659, forward strand.
CATGAGAATGGTGCTTTCTTTTACATTACTGTTCTGTCTCATTGTGTTCTTTCTGACAATCTACTGGAGAGAAGGACTTCTGAAGAGGTAGAAGTCAGATGGCCCTTTAACTACAGGATTAAGAGAAGTAGGGAATATATTATGTCCCACAGACAGGGATCAAACAGATAGGAAGTAAACATGCTTTCAGTTTCTGTAAGAGAAAAGATCAGGGACCAGGACTTTAAGGACTTTGAAAGATTCTGGGATTCTTTCAAATTCCTCAGGTTTATTATTTTAGTTATCCTGTTTCCTCAGAGAGATTAGCAGTAAAATACTTTAAAGAAAAAGGCTGTAGACTTGTCTTCCAAGAATATCCATAACTTGGAAACACCATCTGTATCTCATCAAGGGGAAGGAGGAGAAGGGAGTAGAGCAGGAGAGAGGACCTAAAGAGGAATGGAAAGCAGGCAAGAAAAGATGAGTCTAGGGATGGGGTTTGGGCTAAGAGTAAATGTCCTGGAACTTAGATGTTGAAGGATCCCTGCTGTAGCAGGTAAACTTGCAAACTGCTGTGTCAGCCCTCTGTAAGTCTCACTCAAACAGGTACTTTTTTTTTTTATTTTTAAAGATTTTATTTATTTATTTGAGAGAGAGAGCATGAGCAGGGGGAGGGGCAGAGGGAGAAGGAGAAGCAGACTCCCCGCTGAGCAGGGAGCCCGATTCGGGGCTCAATTCCAGGAACCTCAGCTGAAGGCAGACGCTTAATAGACTGAGCCCCCCAGGCACCCCCTCATTCAAACATGTTCTTCATCAACCAACAGCCTCCAGAACCTTTGTGCTTCCACATCTTTGCTTATGTTTTTTGTTCTGACTAGAACAGCCCATCCTTCCCCCATCCAGCCATCTTCTTCCACTCACTCCTTAGTGTTCTGATGAAATGTCTCACTTCCCAGAAGCTTTGCCTGACTTTCCCATTCTTTTTTCTCCTGCTCTGAGCACCAGAATGGTTTCCCCCTTTGGGTTCCTAAACCAGTCTGACAGCACTCACCACACTGTACTCTAGTAACGTGTCAGGTGCATCGGCAAGAGGACTGGCTCCATGGGGCCAGGATCAGCCCCCAGTTCATGGGCCTCTCACTGGCGCCTCACATATAACCCGCGGGGAATAACTACTAAAATTTGAGAAAAGAAAGTTAAGAAAGGAAAGGGAAGTCATGCGACGTGCTCCTGCTAAAGGAGGGAGAAAGCTGTTCCAGGAAGCTTCTGCTCCCTTTGAGCAAACAAAGAGGAGGAAGCTAACATTTATGGAGCCCTCTGCTGTATGCATACACACCCCTTCAGTGCTTAATCACTTGAATCCTCACGCCAGCCCATGTGAGTTGGAGGTAATGTACCTGTTTTGGAGAGAAGCAAAGTTAAATTCTAAGTAGTTAAGAACCTTGCACACAGTGGGATTTGAAGGCACATCCATTCTGATTGAACAGATTGGGCTGTTTTCTGTTTCGCCATACTGCAAAGAAAATGTCAAGACGTTGCCTCCCTGAACTGATGTACATGGGAGTTTAAATCCTGATGTCACAGAGTCAAGATCAGTGACTCCAAGGTTATAATAGCCTAAAACATGTGTCCAGGAACTCCCTGTATAGAATCCAAGGTTCAAGAGGGAGAACACTAAGAAAGTCAAATGGGATCTTTCCTTCTGCAGTAATTTTTAAAATGGACTCCAAGGAGTGTTTACCACTGCTAGTATTCGCTTTCCCTCACGTGTTTCTCTGAACTTAGGGCATTCCTTCCAGTTCCCCCTAATTCTTTAATAACGTTCATGGAGTTAGATCAGTCTGTTTAGTATTTATAGATGATTTCTGCCTAGTGTCCTCATTTCATTTTTTAAAAAGCCACTATATGATGGTCATTAACAACTGCCAACGGCAGTAAAAAATACCAAACTAAAGAGACTAATGTTACAGTAAAATCAGGAGAAATAAATGACAGCTGCTTTTTTTAACCTTAAAATGTCCATCAAATGTTGAACTTTCTAATTCTTTGCTTCTACCTGAAAACCTTAATATAAGAGCAGTTAAGAGACCTGGATTATGCTCTCTGCTTCATCTGTCCCCAGATGGAGGTCTCTACCACCATCTGAGCCTAGATTTGCTCATTTGAATATAGAGGGCCTAGACAAGCTGGTCTCTAAACACTATTTTTATTCTAATATTCTGTAATCCCATAATAAAATGTGAAATTACTGCTCTATGAATCTTTGGAAATTTCTTATTTTCTGAATTCTCTCAGCAAACATACATTACTTAGGTAATCAAAAAAAATTTTATTAAAACTGAATAGTAAACAATCCTAAACATTTGCACAATGTCTTCCCTGTCACAGAGCCAAGGAACAGCACCCAAAAGTCAGATGAGAAGACATACATTTCAACTGCACTACAGGTTTGCTTGGCTCAAAAATACACTGACTTATAAAGCTTTCTGTCTAAGTCATAACCTCTTTTTCAAACAGGAATAATAAAAGCCACATCCCTGCAATATCTCTTTGAAATACCGTGTTGCTATAAATGGCAAAGGTATACTCTTAGGTAGTTTGGTCATTAGGTATGACCAAAGAAGCTATGACAAATACTGTGGGGGGAAAAAGAATCAATGTATGTGCAAGAACAAAATACAGATTGAGAATAACTGCAGGAAAAAAATTCACTAAGAAACACTGGATCAACAGACTAAATATGAGAGACAAGGTGGTAGAATGGTAAAGAATTTCCAGATTGCAATTCAAGCAACTTCACTAAGCAAGGGGTTGGAGAAGCGACACAACACAATGTAACATAAAATAAAGATGAATGTCACTGTATTTGATAAACCCAAGTATTTCATAGGCTTGGGGCTCCCAGGCTGCTGGGGCTACTGGAAGCACAACATACTTAGTTATCAAATTCTCTGCTGCCACTACCAGCTGGGTACTACAGGCAAGAAGATTTTGGGACAAAGTGTTCAGTCCCTTCACAGGTACTAGACAATTACGCTGGCATGGCAACATGGTATTTTTCTGATGTTGCATGGTAGTAACCTGCCAGGGCTCAGTTCAAATGATTAATTAGCAAAATTCTCACATTCTTTAATTTGGCAATAAAATATTCACAGTCTCTCAATACTAAATAATTCAACAAACATGACTTTATCAGGAGAAAAACAGTCCATGATCACAGTAAGCCTATGATTAATAGGTGGAATGAGATACAAAGAATTATATAGAATTATATAGTAATAATGCACATAGAGTTCTGCTTAGTTGGCACTAAATATATGTTTACTGATTTTCATCATGTATAAATATCTCAAAGTCAAAGGCTACGAAGATCAGAAAAGAAAGCAGTTATTTCTAGCCTGGAAAAAAAATGGATATGGTTTGATGTCATTGTACAAATTAATCAGGGACTTAAACTGGCTTAACAAAATATACTCTATACAGTATTTCCTCAGAAGTTTATCAATATTGGTATAATTCTGAATAAAATGTTTATATTCATGAACATTTGTTAGCACCTCTCAGGATAAAGAGAACAGGAAGGTATATCTTTCCTTTTTCAAAGAGACTATATATTTCCTTTTTCAGCTAAATACACAGCCTTTGTTTAAATGCTGACTGAAATGAACCAACTGTAAAATGACACTTTTGGAAATAACTGAGGAAAACTGAAAAGAGAGTATCATAGTATATTCAGGGATTATTATCAATTTGCTCAGTGTAATAATGAATTGTGGGTGTATTAGAAATAAATACTGAGATAGCTATGAGAAAAATGCATTATGTAAAAGAATAATGTATGAAAAGACAACATAAAAAAGTGTAGAGGAAATAGATAAAACAAGTTGGATAAAATGTTAATTTTTGAGGCTAAGTAACTAGCACAAAGGGGTTCATTATATACTCTAGTTTTTGTAGAAAGTTAGAAAATGCCCTGTACTCCATATATGAAGCATTGTCCTGGCCTACTATAAGCACTCAACCAAAGTTAGCAATTACACAGTATTACTGTTGTTGCTGTTGTTACTATTGTTACTAGTGTAAGTATTAGAGTGCTGTGTTGGAAAAATAAGTTTGAGCTTGGGAGGTCTGAGCCTTAACTCTGCCATAACTAGCTAATATGATCTTGAGCAAATATTTTAACCTTTTTGAGTTTTAGAAGGCTGATTTGTAAAATGTATTTACCTCAAAAGGCTGTTGTGGAACTAAATGACATGATTTTAAAAAAAGGAAATTGGAAATTATAAAATGTACAAATATTACCATTTTTAACCCTTACTCATAAGAAACTTGTAATTCAATTGTAGATGAAATCAAATACATATCACAACAACTTTTAAAAGAGTGAAAAAATACTATAAAATTTCAGGAAAAACCAAGATTATTTCAGTTTGGGAAAGACTAAGAAAGGCTTCACTGAAGAAGAAACATCAAACATGCTTTTGAAAACTGGCAGGACTTTCCTTGGTAAAGACAAGGGGAAGCACCGTATGAAGCAAACAATATGAAAAAAGGTGTGGGAGGGGGTGCCCGCAAAAGGGCCTGGTTTACTCTGGGAGGGTAAGAAACTCGAATTTGGAAGAATTAAAATTATAAAAGGAGTTTGGAGCCAGGTCACAATTTGTTTTGAGTGTGCCTATGAAAGAGATTTTATCTGATAGGCAAACAGGAGCCACTTATAACTTTGAGCAGGAAAATAAAATTAAGAGTTATTTTCTAATGATGGAACTGAAAAGAATACCTAAAGAATCAGTACTGTAAAAACATGAAGCACATGAAAGTCAGGGACAGAGGAGACATCCTATATGAAAATCAGCCAGAGCTGACTTTTTATTTGGTAAAGACATACACAATAGAAATTTGATAAGGGCAAACAATATGAACTGTGGAATCCAAGGAGAGCTTAAGTATGAAAATTTCACCACACCACTATTTTGGTAAAATGATACAAAGGGCTGGCTCAAAAATGAAGAAAGAAAGAAACCAAAAAAAAAAAAAAAAAAAGGAAGGAAGGAAGGAAGGAAGGAAGGATGGGAGGAAGGAAGGAGACAAATCTGGCAAATTACTAGATTATATTCATTTAGAAGTCATTTTGAATCATTAACTATGTCTCATTAATATAAATTAAAATTTGATGATTTGCTTTGCAATTTTATCTAAATTTTTATCCCCTAAAATAAAATACTACATATTAGAAAAATAACTCTTATGTAAGGGGATACCTGAGCATTTTAAAAATACTGTATGGCTGGAATAATTCTTCCTTCAAATATGTGATAAAATGCAACTGTCTCTCAAAATTCAAGCGTCCTTACATAAAATCGTAAGTTTATTCTTACGGAGTTTTTAAACAACAAAAATTATGCACCTACAGGTTGATTCTATAACTCCAAACATTCACAATCAATATTTTGTGTATCAAACAGAATACAGCTCTATAAATCAAAGGAAAAGAAAATATGGGAAGAAAAGAGGCTTATTCTCCAGTAGAGTTGGGACAGAAGAAGCATCACTAACTCAAAAATAAATAGGCATTTCTTTTTCTTCCCTCTCAGTAAAGCTAAAATAAATAGAAACTCATGCTGTGATTTAAAAAAAAAAAAAAAGGCAGCATGAGGACTCCTAATTGCACCAAAAGCACATGTGATGTTATAATTAAAGTAGTGGAAAATAATGCATGTAGAGGCATATGAAAGTCGTTCTACAATATGCAGCTTATGTACAAGGGACCATCAGACGTGTGTAATTTCAGGCACCTATCCCTTTTGGCTGACAGGCAGCAATTCTGCCTCTCTTGCTGGGAAGTTGCCACACTGTGCCATGAAATCTGACACAGAAAATTGAAAGGATAAAAAAAAAAAAATCAATTTTACTTCACCAAAATAAAATGTGGCCTACTTAATTTTGCTATGGTAAGTGATGTTTATGGAACTCTTCTCAGCTTCCCAACAGTTATAAAATCTTGTCTAATATCAGGTTCTTCGAAAAGAGAGTATTATATGGAAAGAAAAGGTGGGATTGGGCTTATAAAGATGATAAACCTTGAGATACGTCAAGATTACCACTTACTCTTGAATTTGCTCATTGTAAAAGCTGCTCCTGATAATAGAGCAATCCTTTGAGACATCTCTAAATGTGTAACTTCAACTATGAGAAAGTTTCTTTCATGGACTTCGGCCAGTTTCTAGTTTGCAAACAGAAGGCCAGGTAGACTGTATGTATCTATAGACAGTTTGTATTAAGAGCGTTCATCCCACTTTATTGTGTAATTACACCAACCCACTGCTGGCTTCTTTGCCAATGCTCAATCCCCAAAGCTATACTTCTGATTTCTTTCTTTTCTTTTTTGAGTAGTCATCACATAACGTTTTAGAAAGAGAAATAAAGGAGCCTGATCAACTGCTAAAAATAGTTTACTTAGGTTCAAAATAAACCACGTGGGGGTACCTGGATGGTTCAGTCGGTTAAGCGGCTGCTCAGGCCATATCCCATGGTCCTGGGATGGAGCCCCGCGTGAGCTCCCTGCGCAGTGCAGAGTTGGCTTCTCCCTCTCCTTCTGCCCCTCCCCCTGCTTGTGCGCTCGCTCTCTTGCTTACTCTCGCTCTCAAATAAATAAAATCTTTAAGAAAATTTAAAAAAACAAAATAAATCATGTGATTAAAATAGGCATTTTCTCACTTGTCACTGTGCATTTGAGTGAAGACACCAGTGACATCGTCCCATGAGAGTCAGCAGTCCTCAACCTACCAGCTCTACCTCTATTTGCCTGTCTTTTTTTCCTTTATTTGTTATTTTGTTTCACAAGATAGAAATAAGGGCACAGTTGAGAAGGTGCATAGAATATTGAGAGGTGCTGAAATGCCACTGATCAATGAAGCAAGGCATTTTCAAAGCTACTGATGAGTTACTATGGCTGCAAAAGCACACATTCCTGAATGAGAAATCTAGATCAGAACTCTGAGGCAAGCGCAGGGAAGGAGAACACGAAACTCCATTCCAGCCTTAGCAAAACACACCTCTGTGGGGTTCTTGCCCTGCCTTTGCCAACAAATACTGCAGGCGGCTTCACACTGCCTTGTACGTACCAAATGGAAGCAGTCAAGAGTCTAACTCTAATGAACCTTGAGGGCACTGTGAGACGTGAACTAAGCCAGAGAGGGAAAGACAAATACTGTGTGGTGTCACTTATATGTGGAATTAAAAAAAAAAAAAAAGAAGTTGAACCCAGAAACAGAGTAGAGAAGTGGCTGGGGGCTGGGGGTGGGGTAACAAGGAGAGGTGGGTAAATGGGTACCAAATTTCATCTATAAGATGAACGGGCTCCGATTTATTCAGCAAACATTTGTTGAATGTCTACTGCATGCTAGTCAAAAATAACTAAAGCTTTTCTCAAGGGGTTCTCTCTCTGTTTAGTAGAGAGATGGCAGGTAGATACATAAGTCTAAGGCAAGCCAAAAGAAATCAGTAACTGAGCTGCTATAACAGCTCAGGGAATGGGGCCAAAGCTTCAGGCCTGTGTTCAGGAAAACTTTATTAAAGAAGCATATTATAGAATATTAGAGCCAGAGGGACCTTACAAAATACCAATTCCAATCCCACCATTTTACAGATAAGGGAAAAAAGAGAGAGAGAAGAATAAAGAAAAAGCCCATTACTCTCTTATTCTCTTAAGTAGGCACTCCCTGGATTCTATCTAATTTATTTGTTTCCTTCACTGACAGTTGCAAATTTACAAAATAAGGAATTCAGTCAGTGAGAGTATATTGCCACTCTGGAGTTGGAAGAATTTCAAAAGGCAAAGATGAGGGAAAGAAGAGAGCTTGCTGGTAAGGTCAAAGACTGGGATAAGACATTGGTAAGAAGATAGGTTTGGAAAATAGTGTTAAATGTATCTGACAACAAGAGTTTGAGGGAAGGAATGAGACAGGCTGTATGCAGTGGGATTAGACAATGGAGGACATCAAATGGCAGGAGGACATCAAACAGCCTAAAAGAGTTAGTCTTGTTCACGAGATAATTCAATGGACACAGGAGCAGAATTTACTTAGTAAATCTGTAAGTTCCTCCAACATTGGTACTATTATATGACACTGATGGTCTTAGAGGTTTCTAATGAATGAACAAAAGACCCTTCTGATATGAAAAAGGCCAGTTAAACGTAGCAAATTTACACTGAATACAATCTCCCTCTGTAAATTATTCTTTCTCCAAAGCGGAGGGTGACAGAACAAGGACAAAAGAAGGGAAGACACTGTGATCTGCTGATGAAAGGTGCAGTTTGTGACCCGGTGATTGAGAGATGCCTGTGATAACCATGCCCCCAGCCTTGCTCCTTCTGAGAAAACTCAACTTGCCAGCTCTCCCCAGTGGTTGCCGAGCCAACCTGAGGCAAGCCTGAAAATCAATGGATCTCCTATCCGCACCAAGTGCTGGGGTCCAGGCATGGACCCACAGAGCTGTAGCGGCTTTTCGCTCTGCCCTACTGCCCAGCCCTACTATCTTGTTCTCTTCTTTGGGACTGGATTTCCCACCAACATCTGTATAGTGCTCTAGAATAATTTCAAAGCACACTGCCCCTTTTTCATTTATCATAAAGTAGAAGCAAACCTCTGTTCTACCCCACCCTCATCCTGCATAGCTCTCCTCAGTCCCCAGAGTCACATGGCTCTTACCTGAGTGCATGCTATTTTTATGTTCAGGTTTGCTATCAGGGAACCGAGCCTTGTAAGATAAGCAATTTGCCCACAGTCACAGCCATCCAGGAAAGGGTTCCTACTACACCTCTAGCCAGCTAACTTCCAAACCTGTGCACTCAATCAGTAAGACATTCAACTGGCCCATTTTTATTTAAAAAAAAAAAAAAAAAATCAACACTTTAAATTATAAGTTTGAGGACTAAATATATAAAGAATATGTATTGTTTTTAAAAGTTAAAAAAAAGAAAAAATAAAGACCAAACTCTTCTGAAAGTTTATTGTTAATTTAAGACCAATTTAAAAAACCAAAGTTGCTGTTCACTAATGAATCTGATAATTCAACTGGGGAACGTTATCAGAACATTCTAAGTAGAAAATGTCCATCCATTGCCTCCATAAACACATGCTGAATATCTACTATGTAGCAGACACTGTTCTAGGAACTGAGGATACAGAGATAAGCAAGAGAACTATGGTCCCTGCCCTTGAGGATCACAAAGATAAGTTGGAAAGACAATCATTCTATATGTAAACAGAGTAATATGACCAGTGTGGTGACAGGGAAATAGAAAGGTGTAAAAGTAGGGGAAACCTAACTCAGCTAGGGACAAGGGAAGACCCCTCAGGAGTTAGGAGAAGGGGGTGGAGAAGGGGACTGGGAGTGCTCCATGTAGAGAAGAGCATGCACTGAGGATCAGGGCAGAGATGATAAAACTGAAGGAAGTTCAGAGTGGCTCAACCTACTACCGAGTGAGACAAAGGAAGGAGACAAGGCTTAGGACTAGAAAGGCGGGCAGAGGCCAGATCCTGCATGACACCGCTAGCCATATTGAAGACTATACCTAAGAGCAATGGGAAGCCAATTTAAGCAAAAAAGAGAGACTGAGTCAGATTTTAGTTCGACAAGTATCAATCTGGCTGCAGAGTGAAGAGTAGATCAGAGTGGAAGGAAGGTTGAGGTAGAGCTATATTAGCAAAGGACTGCTGCAGTCCAGGTGATAGGTGATGATGAGCTGGGCTAGGCTGACAGATGTGGGAAGGAAGAATCGATGTTTATGAGTCAGAACAGACAGAACTTGATGGGAGATTGAATGGTGATTTCAGCTCTGAGGTAATTCTGAATTTTAGAAGGTGGAAGACCGTTTGTGCTTAATTAAAGTTGGAAAAAAGAATCTCACAAAAAAAAATGTGCTCATTTAGTTGGAAAAAAAGAATCACCTCTAAAAACATATTCCAACAAGGAGAAAAAACTTACCACTTTTAAGCTGTTATTATCATGTATTCATTAGTAATTGAGTTCCAGCCACACATAACTCACCTGGTTACCAACCAATAATAGGTGTTCTCCGAGAAGAAAGTCCTTCAGCATGTCTTCCATCACTATCATGTGCTAGAGAATAAAGAACTAGAAGTTAATTGTGTTTTGTATAATCAAGATGAAATAATAAAGTTAACAATAAAGATATCGTCATGCTAAGGAAAGCATCTAGAGTTCCAGTTCAAGATGGCAGTGTAGGAAGATCCTGAAGTCACCTCCTTCCATGGACATGCAGATTGTATAGCAACATATGAAATAATTTCCTCTTAGAAAAATCTAAAAGCTAGCTGACTGATGACTATGCAAATGAGAAGAAAACCATCAGAGCAAGTAGGAGAGGCTGGGATACAGTCTCCCCATAAACCTCACCCCTAGTGCAGTATCCTATAACTGGGAACTCAAAACCTGGAGCTTCCCCCTGAGGAATGTTCGAACCCCACACTGAGCATCCCAACTTCTAAGACATACACTTTGAGATATGAGCCCTCAAAACATCTAATTATTTTTTAAAGATTTTATTTATTTATTTGACAGAGACACAGCGAGAGAGGGAACACAAGCAGGGGGAGTGGGAGAGGGAGAAGCAGGCTTCCCCCGGAGCAGGGAGCCCAATGCAGGACTCGATCCCAGGACTCTGGGATCATGACCTGAGCCGAAGACAGCAGCTTAACGACTGAGCCACCCAGGTGCCCCCAAAACATCTAATTTTGAAAACCAACAGGGCTCACATCCTGAGACCCACAAGACTCTAGTGATCTGAGAAACTGACCTGCCCCAGGGCCCAGCTCAGAGGCAGCTGACTGTGCCCAGACTTAAAGTGAAGGAGGCTCACCTGCTTCCATTAAAGCACTGGCCTGAGGGACAGACATCTAATTTAACACACACGTAGAAGCCTGCTGGAACACTCTCTGGGGATGGAGACTGGCAGGTGCTATCTTTGTGCTCTCCCTTTGCTGGGATTCAGTGCACCAGAATCTCCAGTTAAAGACCTTTTATGTGTGTCTGGTGCCTCAATTTCTCTGGCTGCCACCTAGGAGTCACCTCTTGATCACCTGGATCTGGAGGCCAGGGGAGCTTACACTCCTGGTCTCATACGACTATGATAATCGGTGTCACCCAGAAAGGAGCTCATACTTCTGTCTGGCACCCTGAGTTCTGGGACTGCTGCCAGAAGATACCACCACATCGCCTGGCTCTGGTGGCCAGTGGGGCTTACACTTGTGGGTCCCACAGGACTGTAACCAAAGGACAAAGAGTTCTTAAACAGCTACTACCCCCAGGGCACAGCAACAGGCAACAAACCGAGGGGCTCAGTCTTTCAATGAAGGAGGGCTATAAGCTAATCATCATGACTGAGGCCTGAGGGGCAGTATTTAATTAAACAGGCATCTTGGGGCTGGCTGTAATCCTTTCTGGAGACTTGTGCTCACCCTCTAACATACTCCAAAGCACTAGTGTATCCTGGAGGGGAGATTTACACACATCTGGTGCCCTGGTTTCTGCAGCTGTCACCCCGTAGATACTCCTTAATCACATGGTGGCTCGGGGTGCTTGGATTTCTGGGTCCCATGGGACTGTGGCAATTGTAAAGATGGTTCTTGGCAGGTTATCAACCCAGGACACTGCATAGACAGTGGACTGAGGCACAGTCTTCAGTCTTCTATGAAGGAGGCCCCTTTGCTTGTCCTGGAGATTCAGCCTGAGGAGCAAGCTTCAGGTCTGGCATACATGTAGAGGCCTATGGCGCACTCTCAAGGAACATAGGCTGTGGGTGCCATCTTGGCTCTCTCTCTTGGCCTTGCTCCAGTTCATCAGTATCACCCAGGAAAGGGCTTATACACTTGTCTGGAGCCCCAATCTCTGTGGGTGTCACCCAATAGACACCTCCAGATCACCTAGTTTTTGCGGTCGGTGGGGCTTCCACTTGTGATGCACAGCACTGTATATATTTGCATACTTTTAAAAGCTGACACCTGAGGATGTGGTTTCCAGTCAGCTTGAACCTAAGCGTTGAGATCCCCCCATTTGGGACACAGAGATCTTGGCACATCCTCACTTACTGGGAACTATTAAGAATATAATGGGCAGCTTGCAGAAGCACAAAGATTTAAGAGACAATCAAGAGCTAACACAGGGTTGAATGACAAGGTTCATCTGCATGAGGTCACTCCTTTGAAAGACTGGGAGAAGCAGTCATCTCACATACTGTATAGAAATCAAGAGAGTCAAGCAAAATGAAGTAACAGAGGATATGTTCCAAATGGAAGAACAAGATAAAACCTCAGAATTAAAAACTTTAATAAAATAAGTAATTTACCTGATAAAGAGTTCAAAATAATGGTCATAAAGATGCTCACCAAACTGAGAAGAATGGATGGATGCAGTAAGAATTTCAAATAAGAGATGGAAAATATTTAAAAAAAAGTGTCAAACAGAAGTCACAATGTTGAAGAATAGAATAACTGAACTGAAAAGGTTCAAGAGCAGACCAGATGACAACTCAAAGACAAGGCAGTGGAGCTAACCCAATCAAAGCATCAAAAACAAAAAAAGAATTACAAAAAGTAAAGATACTTTAAGGGACTTAAGGGGCAACATCAAATGGACTAGCATTTGTACCACAGGGCCCCAGGAAGGAGAAGAGAGAGATAGAGGCAGAAATTTTATTTGAAAATATAATGGCTGAAAACTTCTCTAACCCAGGGAAGGAAACAGACATCTAGATGCAGGAATCCCAGCAAGTTCCAAATAAGAGGAACCTAAAGAGACCTACACCATGACACGTTATAATTAAAATGTCAAAAGTAAAAGATGAGAAGGGAACATTAAAAGCAGTAAGAGAAAAACAACTTGCTACATACAAGGGAACACCCATAAGGCAATCAGCAGATTTTTCAGCAGTAACATTGCACGTCAGAAGGGAGTGGCATGATATATTCCAAGGACTGAAAAAAACCTTGCTAACCAAGAATACTCTACCTGGCAAAGTTATCACTCAGAAGTGAAAAACAGATAAAGAGTTTTCCAGATAAGCTAAAGCTAAATGAGTCATCACCACTAACCCAGCCTTACAAGAAATGTTAAAAGGACTTTAAGCTGAAAAGAAAGGGTGCTAATTAGTACTAAGAACACATATGAAAATAAATCTCACTGGAAAGGTAAATACATAGTAAAGATAGTGGATTAATCACTTATAAAGACAGTATGAAGGTTAAAAGCCAAAAGTAGTAAAAACAGCTATAATTATGATAATTAAGGGATATGTAAGATAAAAAATATAAAATGTGGGGCGCCTGGGTGGCTCAGTCGTTAAGCGTCTGCCTTCGGCTCCGGTCATGATCCCAGAGTCCTGGGATCGAGCCCCGTATCAGGCTCCCTGCTCAGCGGGAGGCCTGCTTCTCCCTCTCCCACTCCCCCTGCTTGTGCTCCCTCTCTCGCTGTCTCTCTATCAAATAAATAAATAAAATCTTTAAAAAAATATATAAAATGTGACAGCAAAAACAAAACATGAGGGGGAAGAGCAAGAATGTTGAGATTTACAATGGGATTAAACTTAAGTTGTTATCAACTTAAAATAGGCTGTTGCAGATATATTATATGTAAGCCTCATGGTAACTACAAAGAAATAACCTATAGTAAATTCACAAAAAATAAAAAGAGAATATAAACATAACACAAGAGAAGAACCACAAAAATAGCCACAAAACAATTAACAAAATGACAATAAACACATACCTATTAATAATTACTCTGAATGTAAATGGACTAAATTCTCCAATCAAAAGACATAGAGTGGCTAAATGGATAAAATACCAAGACTCATCTATAAGCTGTCTACAAGAGATTCATTTTAGATGTAAAAATACACACAGACTCAAAGTGAAGAGATGAGAAAAGATATTCCATGCAAGTGGAAACCAAAAGAAAGTGCAAGTAGCTGTACTCATATAAAGCATTTTGCTAGTAAGGAAACTGAATCTTTAATCAAAAAGCTCTCGACAAATGGAAGTCCAGACCAGATGGCTCTACTAGTGAATTCCACCAAACATTCAAAGAAGAATTAATACCAATCCTTCTCAAAGTATTCCAAAAAAATAAAAGGGAATGCTTCAAAACCAGCGTTACCCTGATACCAAAACCAGACAAGGAAGAAAAATTACAAGTCAATATCCTTAATGAACATAGATGGAAAAATCCTCAATGAAATATTAGCAAGCCATAATTTAACAATACATTTAAAAAATCACACAATATGATCAAGTGGGAATTACTGCAGGGATGCAAGGATGGTTAAACATCTGCAAATCAGTCAATGTGGTACACCACATTAACAAAGTGAAGGATAAAAATCATGATCTTTGCAACAGATGCACAAAAAGCATCTGACAAAATTCAACACCCTTTTATGATTAAAAAAAAAACCCTCTCAACAAAGCAGTATAGAGGGAATATATCTCAACATAATAAAGGTCATGTATGATAAGCCCACAGATAACAACATACTCAATGGTAAAAAGCTCAAAGCTTTTCTTCTAAGATCAGGAACAAGACAAGAATGCCCACTCTTGCCACTTTTATTCAACACAATACCAAAGAAATTAGGCAATTAAAAAAAAAAGGAAATAGGAAAGGAAGAAGTAAACGTGTCACTATTTGCAGACGGTGGTATTAATATATAGAAAACCCTAAAGACACTATGAGAAAGCTGTTAGAACTAATAAACAAATTCAGCAAAGTTGAAAGATACAAAATCAATACAAAAAAATTTGTTGTTTTCCTATACACTAATAATGAACCATCAGAAAAAGAAATTAAGAAAACAATCCCACTGACAACTGCATCAACAAGATTAAAATACCTACGAATAAACTTAACCAAGGAGGTGAAAGACCTGTATACTGAAAACTACAAGACATTAAAGAAATAGAAGACACAAATAAATGGAAAGATATTCCATGTTCATGGATTAGAATTAATGTTGTTAAAATGTCATACTATATCTATATATTCGATGTAATCCCTATCAAAATTTCAATGGCATTGTTCACAGAAACAGAACAATCCTAAAATTTATATGGAATCATAAAAGATCCTAAGTAGTCGAAAAGTCATGAGAAAGAAGAACAATGTTGAAAGTATCACACTTTTTGATTTCAAACTATATTACAAAGCTATAGTAATAAAAAGGCTACAGTAGTCAATTAAAAAAGCTACACTAATAAAAAAAAGCTATAGTAATCAATCAAATTATAATATTGGCAGAAAAAGACATATAAATCAATGGAACATAATAGAGAGCCTAGAAATAAACCCATATGCATCAACGGTCAATTAATTTATGACAAAGGAGTCAAGAATGAAGAAAACAATGGAGAAAGGACAGTCTCTTCAATAAATGATGTTGGGAAAATGGACAGTCACATGCAAAAGAATGAAACTGGATCACTATCTTCCACAAGATTCACATTCACAAATATTAAAAACTTGAACGTTAGGCTCTGAAACCATAAAACTTCTAGAAGAAAACATAGATGGTAAGCTCTGTGACATAGATCTTAGTGATAATTTTGGAATCTATCACCAAAAGCACAAGCAATGAAAGCAAAATTAAACAAGTGGGACTCCATCCAACTAAGCAGCTTCTGCCCAGTGAAGGAAACTATCAACAGAATGAAAAGGCAACCTAGAGAATGAGAGAAAATATTTGCAAATCATGTATCTGATAGGGGCTAATATCAAAATATGTAAAGAACTCATATACCACAACAGGAAAAAAAACAAACAGTCCAAGTAAAAAATGGGCATATGGAAAAATGCTCTACATCACAGTCATCAGAGAAATATAAATCAAAACCATAACGAGACTGTCACCTCCTATCTGTTAGAATGGCTATTATCAAAAAGACTAGAAATAACAAGTATTGGTGACGATGTGAAGATAAGGGAAACTTTGTGGTATTGCTGGTAGAATGTAAATTGATGTGGCCACTATGAAAATCAGTATAGAAGTTCCTCAAAAAATTAAAAACAGAACTACCATATGACCCAGCAATTCCACTTCTGGATATTTTTTTGAAGAAAATGAAAACACTAATTTGAAAAGATATTTGCACCCCCATATTCACTGCACCATTATTTATAATAGCCAAGGTATGGAAACAACCTATGTGTCTACTGATGGATGAATGGATAAAGAAGATGTGGCATATATATACACAATGGAATATTATTCAGCCATAAAAAGAATGAAATCTTGCCATTTGTAACAACATGGATGGTCCTTGAGGGCATTAGGCTAAGTGAAAAAAGTTAGAGAAAGACAAATACTGTATGATCTCTTATATATGGAATCTAAAAATATATGTGTACATTTTTAATATGTCAACAACATATATATAACATATATATATTAAAAAAAATAAAATATCCAAGCTCATAGATATAGAAAACATATTGGTGGTTACTAGAGGCTGGAGGTAGGGCTAGGAGAAATGGGTAAATTGTTTTTGTTTTCTTTAGTTTAAATACATTGAATAAAAAAGAAAGGAAAGCATCTATTGTAATAGACAATACTCCATTTGATTTTTTTTTTTTTTAAAGATTTTTTATTTATTTATTTGACAGAGAGAGACATAGCGAGAGCAGGAACACAAGCAGGGGCAGTGGGAGAGGGAGAAGCAGGCTTCCCGCGGAGCAGGGAGCCCGATGTGGGACTCGATCCCAGGACCCTGGGATCATGACCTGAGCCGAAGGCAGACGCTTAACGACTGAGCCACCCAGGCGCCCTCCATTTGATTTTTTAAAAAAACAAAAATTAATGCTGTGGTTATAATTTATGTAACTAGTTAGATCACTGGTACTTAAAACGTGAAGTAGTCCACTTAAGCAAGACTAAGCCACTCACCAAAGAGTTTTTATAATTTAACTCAAATATATTTTAACTATTGCTCTATGTAGGGTTGGCTTATAATTTAATATAATATTTAATATAATATTTAAATTACTACTTGCTAATAATGTAAATATACATAGGCTTTCCAAAATAACTGGAGATTTCTATGGAACATTTTACACTAACTTGGTCTTAACCATTACCTTCAAAGGATGTATAATTTTAGAATTAGAAATATAGTATTTAGCGTCCACATTTTTATTTGAATTAGGACACAATATAATAAAAGAACAAGATTAAGGTTGTTCACAACAGCCACAAAGGAAATTACATTGCTCTTTTATATCTGGAAAAATAGGACAACCACAAGTAGGTCATGAAGGCTCATTGGTGGGGGGAGGTTGGGAGAAGAAATATATCCCAGAACAATTAATATCCCTATTTCTTTCTCTATCAAAACAGTAACAGCCACCTAAGGACTGAAGTTATTGAAGCTCCCTATTTGTGGAAAAGGCAAATTAAATGTTTGCAGATATTTTCCTAGCTTGTTACCTGCTTTTCTTTTTTTAACTTGTTTTATGGATTTTTTTTTTTTTTTTTTTTTTTTTACATCTCAAGCATTTCCCGTTTAACTTGTCCAATTAAGCTGTACTTCCTTTCAGAGTTTCTTTCCTAGAAAAACAGAAAGTTTTTTCTTTCCTTCAAAAACAGATGGGTATTTCCTAATGTTTATCTTTGTAGTTTTTATTTTTTTGAAATGTTTTCAGATACACCACTGAGCTAGAGTTTTAACAAAGCTGAAAGTAGGATGGGCTTGTCAATTTATTGTCCACTCCGGAACATTTTTAAGACTCAAAGAGACCTCGTTAATAATAATGGACAACAAATGTAAACAGGAACTATTTTAGGGACTATCTTAAGCAAGCCAACGTGTGTGGTTACCCTACTTAAAAGGGAGTCTTAGAACACCCCTTTATTCTGGGTTCTAGTGATGATGTGGTCTGGAGATCTCTTCCTTCCAGCTAAGATGAAAAGTCAGTGCCAATTTAAGTCTTCTAGTAACAAAGGGGCTAATCTGCATGAGGAAAAGACAGAAAAGTTGGAATGAGCACCTGCATAGCCAGATAAAAAAGCAATGTAAATACTGAAAAACAATTCAAAGTATAGTTGTATTCTTCTATACTGTACTCATGTTCTCCTACTTCACACCCTCCTTCCATCTAACTAGATCATTCAAGTCAACAAACATTAGCTAAGGCTAAGGTCACTGCCTACGTAATTCTTCTCTTAATCTCTTAGCCCACTTAAGTACCACAGACAATTTCAAGATTTTATTTATTTATTTGAGAGAATGAAAGAGAGAGAGAGAGGGAGAGAAAGCAAGGGAGAGGGAGAAGGAGCAGGGGAGGGGCAGAGGGAGAAGCAGACTCCCCACTGAGCAGGGAGGGTGGGGGAGGGGGGCACTCCATCCCAGGATTCTGGGATCATGACCTGACCTGAAGGCAGATGCTTGACCAACTGAGCTACCCAGCGCCCCAACCACAATTTTTTTTTAATTTTTTTTTTTTTAAAGATTTATTTATTTATTTGACAGAGAGAGAGAGAGAACAGGCAGGCAGAGAGGCAGGCAGAGGGAGAGGGAGAGGCAGGCTCCCCGCCGAGCAGGGAGCCCGATGCGGGGCTCGATCCCGGGGACCCTGGGATCATGACCTGAGCCGAAGGCAGCCGCTTAACTGACTTAGCCACCCAGGCGCCCCGACAATTTTTTTTTAATTTTCTTTTAAAAAAAATTTTTTTTATTAACATATAATATATTATTTGTTTCAGGGGTACAGGTCTGTGATTCATCAGTCTTACACAATTCACAGCACTCACCATAGTACATACTCTCCCCAATGTCCATCACCCAGCCACCCCATCCCTCCCACCCCCCACCACTCCAGCAACCCTCAGTTTGTTTCCTGAGATTAAGAGTCTCTTATGGTTTGTCTCCCTCTCTGGTTTCGTCTTGTTTCATTTTTCCCTCTCTTCCCCTATGATCCTCTGTCTTGTTTCTCAAATTCCTCATATCAGTGAGGTCATATGATACTTGTCTTTCTCTGATTGACTTACTTCGCTTAGCATAATACCCTCTAGTTCCATCCACATCGTTGCAAATGGCAAGATGTTATTTTTTTTAATGGCTGTGTAATATTCCATTGTATATATATACCCCCATCTTCTTTATCCATTCATCTGCTGATGGACATCTAGGCTCTTTCCATAGTTTGGCTATTGTGGACATTGCTGCTATAAACATTGGGGTGCATGTGTCCCTTTGGATCCCTACATTTGTATCTTTGGGGTAAATACCCAGTAGTGCAATTGCTGGGTTGTAGGGTAGCTCTATTTTCAACTTTTTGAGGAACCTCCATACTGTTTTCCAGAATGGCTGCACCAACTTGCATTCCCACCAACAGTGGAGGAGGGTTCCCCTTTCTCTGCATCCTCACCAACATCTGTCATTTCCTGACTTGTTAATTTTAGCCCTTCTGACTGGTGTGAGGTGGTATCTCACTGAGGTTTTGATTTGTATTTCCCTGATGCCGAGTAATGTTGAGCACTTTCTCATGCGTCTGTTGGTCATCTGGATGTCTTCTTTGCAAAAATGTCTGTTCATGTCTTCTGCCCATTTCTTGATTGGATTATTTGTTCTCTGGGTGTTGAGTTTCATAAATTCTTTATAGATTTTGGATACTAGCCCTTTATCTGATATGTCATTTGCAAATATCTTCTCCCATTCTGTCGGTTGTCTTTTGTTTTTGTTGACTGTTTCCTTTGCTATGCAAAAGTTTTTTATCTTGAAGTCCCAATAGTTCATTTTTGCCCTTGCTTCCCTTGCCTTTGGCAATGTTTCTAGGAAGAAGTTGCTGTGGCTGAGCTCGAAGAGGTTGCTGCCTGTGTTCTCCTCAAGGATTTTGATGGATTCCTATCTCACATTTAGGTCTTTCATCCATTTTGAGTCCATTTTTGTGTGTGGTGTAAGGAAATGGTCCAGTTTCATTCTTCTGCATGTGGCTATCCAATTTTCCCAACACCATTTGTTGAAGAGACTGTCTTTTTTCCACTGGACATTCTTTCCTGCTTTGTCGAAGATTAGTTGACCATAGAGTTGAGGGTCCATTTCTGGGCTCTCTCTTCTGTTCCATTGATCTATGTGTCTGTTTTTGTGCCAGTACCATACTGTCTTGATGATTACAGCTTTGTAATAGAGCTAGAAATCCGGAATTGTGATGCCACCAACTTTGCTTTTCTTTTTCAACATTCCTCTGGCTATTCGGGGTCTTTTCTGGTTCCATACAAATTTTAGGATTATTTGTTCCATTTCTTTGAAAAAAGTATGGTATTTTGATAGGGATTGCATTAAATGTGTAGATTGCTCTAGGTAGCACAGACATTTTCACAATATTTGTTCTTCTAATCTATGCACATGGAATGTTTTTCCATTTCTCTGTGTCTTCCTCAATTTCTTTCATGAGTATTTTATAGTTTTCTGAGTACAGATTCTTTGCCTCTTTGGTTAGATTTAGTCCTAGGTATCTTTTGGTTTTGGGTGCAATTGTAAATGGGATCAACTCCTTAATTTCTCTTTCTTCTGTCTCGTTGTTGGTGTATAGAAATTCAACTGATTTCTGTGCACTGATTTTATATCCTGCCACTTTACTGAATTCCTGTATGAGTTCTAGCAGTTTTGGGGTGGAGTCTTTTGGGCTTTCCACATAAAGTATCATATCATCTGCAAAGAGTGGGAGTTTGACTTCTTCGCCGATTCAGATGCCTTTTATTTCTTTTTGTCGTCTGATTGCTGAGGCACAGACAATTTCTTAAAAGTTTCCTCTTCCAGTTAATTGTCCATCTCTCCTGAATCCCTCCTACTTCTCTAACAATTTCTCTCTGTAACCTTTTAGATTGGATCTTCTTGTTGTAACAATTCCTTAGATAACTGATTTCCCCCATGTTCCTTCATTTGCTCTCTCTCAGTACCTTTTTACATGCTCTCCTCAGGGGTCAAGGTTCAGGGCAGAGTAGCTTGTGCCTGCTTGTACATGGGCACTCACCCAAGGGTGAGGGAGGGCTGTATAAGACTTGGGTATCCATAAGTCTGTGCTTGAAGAGCTACTTCAGACTACTCTCCCTAAATCCTCGCATCCATTCCATTGCTTTAGCTACCAATGCTATGCTGATCTTCAATAGTAAAACTCTCCTCTTCAACTCCAGCCTCATATTCTGAGCACCTATCAAACTATGTACTTGGTTATTTCCCAGTTTCTTCAACCTCAACGTATCCAAAACTTGTCTCATTGTTTTCTTCTCAACTTCATTCTTTATCCGGTATCTTTTATCCCCATGAATAGCATCATTTCCTACCACCTGACCAAACCTCTACCATCATCTTCCTGCACACTTCACTCTTCCCTTACCAGGAGCCAGTGAGACACCAAGTCTAAGCCATTCAGCCACCCCAAAGTCAACGGTATCTATCCCTTCCTTTCTATCCCCAGTTTTCATTTAGGATTTTACATCTCTGGCCTAGATTTTTATCAGCCAATTTGGCTTCTCTAACTTCAGTCTCTGCTTGAGGCAATGTGTTCTTTAAATAACTGACAGTTACTTCTTTGTTCAAAATCATGTCACTTCTTTTTTCAAAATTCCTTAAATGACTCTTAATACCTTTGAAACAAAGGTTCATCCTTCCTTCCTTTTTTTTTTGGTTTTTTTTTTTGCTAAAGGATATTTATTTATTGAGGTATAATTGACATTATAATGTTAAATTAGTTTCAGGTTGTGCAATATGATTCAACATTTATATACAGTGTGAAATGATCACCACCATCTGCCACCTTGCAAAGTTGATATAATATTATTGATTATATTCCCCATGCTGTACACTACATCCCCATGACTACTTTAATTTATAACTGGAAGTCTATACTTCTCAACTCCCTTCACCAATTTAGCCTCTCCCCAGGACTCCCCTCCCCTTCTTATCTTCCTAATTTAGTCTTGGCCTCATTTCCTGTCACTCTTCTCCAACATTATATTCAGTCAAAAATTTAGAATAATCTTCTCTTTTCTCTTCTGTTTACTTTTCCATCAGACTATGTGCTCCCTGAGGATGAATCTTGGCTTTCATCTTACACATAGTTCCACTGACTCTACCCACCGCCTAAACAGCCCTGCTACGTGTCCTCTCCACTCTATCCCCACTGTCACCCCTTTTGTTCAGATCCTTCATAACTTGTACTTAGACTACTGCAACAACCCCCTAACAAGTCTCTCTTTGCCTTGGTTCCAACTCATAGACAACATTAAAGAGTGAATGCAAAGTTAGCAAGTGGAAATGTGCTTAACATCTTTCAATGGCTTCCTCACTTCTTCTGAATAGCATCCAGATTCCTTAATTAGCAAGGTCAAGATGTTCTGACCCTTTCCTAACCCACTGGCCTCATCGCTTGTCACTCTTGCATTTGCAACCTCAGCTCTGTGTCAGTGATAATTAATTATATGTAGCTTCCTAAATGAACTAGTCTGTCACATAGCCAAGTCTCTGCAAATGCTAGTCTCTCTGCCTGAGAGAGTCAACTTTGCCTGGTTAGCTCATTTTCCATGATTATTCCAATCTGGGACAATCATCTCATCAGTGCTACCATAGTAACCTGTGTGTACTTCCACCACACTGTACAGTAATCATGTGTACTTTCTTGTCTTTCTCCCTTGACAGAGCCCTGGAGCTACACAACCACATGTGTGCATGTGTGCATATTTTAATCCCTTTATCCAAATACCTTAGAACAAGGCTTGATACATAGTAGATATTTTAAACATTTTTTCAGAACTAAAATTCCTTGGGGTTAAAGAGGCTACTGCTTTCTCTTTCTTCCAATTTCTCCTTACTACTATATAACATTCTTTAATGACAGATTTAATAAAACAATAGCCTCATTATAAACATTCAAAATCTTACTCCTTCTTTATTAATCCACTCACCACATACTTGCTCAGCATTCACTATCTGCCAAGCACATGCTATTTGCTGAAGACTCAAAATAAAGAAAAACAGACTTTACTTTAGTGGTGTGGAAAACACATTTAAAAAATCGATTTCAATACCATGTGGCAAGGGGACCACAGGACATAGAAGAGATGGTAGAGAAGCCCCTAAATATTCAAGAGACACCAAAGACTACTGCTTCAAAAGGAAGTACAGACTAAAAGGAAATCATAACATATGCAACAAAAGCAAATGTAATCCAAAGCCATGGTTCCTTGAATTGGTACAGCTAAAATTTTTCATTAGTGGTTAATTCATAATGCTTTATGAAGCAAGGGTACATCTGGAGACAGGCGACAGCAAGTCCCTCAGGGCCACTATGTAAAGTTCACAGCAGCCCTGCGGTCCTCACTGTCCATGTCACAAACACCATGGCAACAGACACTGTGTTCAAGGGCACAATGGCTCTCGCTGCTACTGAATTTCCTACGTTCTCAAATGCTGGGAGGTCTTTTCAACCTTTGCTACCATGGGGTTTTTCAAATTGTCTCTTCTAACAAAGTTTCCTGGTTCTTTTTTCTTTATTCCTTTCCACTACATGGGCAGAACACAATACCATCAGTGCTTGGAAATAGTCTATTTTCCTTACAATCGTGTTTTTGTCTTTCTTTGATAGGCAAGATTGTTTTCCTTCTTTGTGTCTTAAAAGTAACTTTATTGTCTGCTCATTTGTCCACTGCTTGTGTAAGAGCATTAATGCTCTGGAAGAGAAGTAAAACTTACATTAGTTAATGGGCTATAGAACGGATACAAAACAAATCCAGGTTATGTCTTTGCCTATTTCATAGGTAATAATTACAGTTTTGACAGATTTCAAAATATTGGATCAAGATTTTTATTGAGAAAGAACAATTTGCCCAGATACCTTCTATACTGCTAATATAATGTAGGGATATAAATTATGGTACTCACTGAACAACAAATATGATTGGGAAATGGCAGATAAAAAGCTTAATTTTTCTAACTCCTTAATATAGTAAAAATAGTAAGAAGTGGGGCACCTGGGTGGTACAGTCAGTTAAGTGTCCAACTCTTGGTTTCAGCTCAGGTTATGCTCTCAGGGTCGTGAGATTGAGCCCCAGGTGGGGCTGCGCACTCAGCGAGGAGTCTGCTTGGGATTCTCTCCCTCTCCCTCTGCCCCCTCCGCTCATGTGTTCTCTCTCTCTCTCAAAGTAAATAATCTTTAAAAAAAATAGTGAGTAGAGTTCTTCCAACATTATTAATATAAGGTTATTATTTACATTCAGATTAGGGACCAAATATTAGAGAAAAATTTTAGTATGTTTCTTTTTATAAAATAAATATATAACCACTTAACATAAAATCTGGAAAAGAAAAAACTCCTACATTATGGGTAATTTTCTTCGGAAAACATTCTTATTAAAGTGAACATCTATAGAAAAGCTTTCTGGATATACACTTATTTCTGTGTCTTAGTGGAAGGTCCATAATTATTGGTTAGTTTACAAGTGAGAAATTATCTACTTTCCTCCTTAAAAAGGAAAAGTGAACAAGAGAAAAATATTAGGAATTTTCAGGAAAAGGAAAGGAATATGTAGAAAAGAATGCACAGGATACATCCTCTTTGAACTACTGAAATAATTTAACAGGAAAGCAAAAGAGAGGATGAGTATTAGTTCATTTTGTTTTTCGTTTAGTGATATATTCATTTTATTTACCTGGAGTCTAGAGCATGTGCACATATAAAATATATTACCCTAATCACAGTAGTAGCTCTTCCAATTTTCAAGTGTCTTGGGAAAGAATTTAAAAGTTTACAATGCCTTAATAAAAGATGTGTCAACACTTCATTTGGCATCATCTGAATTGAACTTAGCAAATTACAAAAATAATTGAACATCAGTTTCATTGTGGAGTTAATTACCACAATGTAAGAGGAGATTTATTCATAAATGCAAAGCAATGATCTTACCTGAATGTTGTCATAGAACAGAACATCAGGCACTTTCATTTTCTCATGGGCATTATAGATCAGTGCACTAACAGCCCCAATCCTCAGGGATCCAGATGCTGTTTCACCTAAACATTTCACACAGGACGAAGAATTACTCATAGCACTGTGCTCAGAGAAGCCAAGTCCAATGTGAACATAACGCAACATAGCATCTTTAATATCTTATGGGCTCATTAAGGAATTTCAATTTAATATCTAAAAGAAGTAAGTTTGAAGGTGGTAATAAAACATAATAGCTCTACATAAAATGCCTAAAATGTTCTAAAAGATAACTAATTTTATATAAAATAATGCATGTCAGCAAACAACAGAGATACAATTAGAGAAGAACCCCAGAACTCCGTTAAGCCACCTCCATGAGCTTGTTTTGTCCGAGACTATAACACATAAAACAAACCAAATATACATTCAAAAGCTCTGAAGTACTCTGAATATCATTTTGGGGGACCCACCCATTGAAAAACTCCAAGTGAGAACCCCCTGGAATTCTAGTAAAAAATACTGATTAATCAACTACCCCAGACCTCGGAAATTATGATTTCCAGGGATGGTCTAGGAGATCTGTATTTTCAAATAAGCACCCCAGGTGTTACACAGCTATTCTGTGATGATTACTATTGTGTCATCTCCTATTTGCTTTAAACAGTTGGTCTAGAATAGAATATGAGCTCCTGACAGCCAGCAAACCCAATAATAAATCTGAAGTCAAGGAACACATCTCATATACATTCTCTCCATGGTTAATAATCATAACATTAATGGTAGTAGTTTTTATAATAGTACTGATGATCACAATAGAAACTATCATTTATTGAGGCCCTTCTATGGGCCAGATCTCAAATCAGAAGCTTCATTGTTTTCTCATATAATTTCATGTAATTCTCAACAATGAGACAAGAACTATGAGGAAGCTAAGGACATAAATTAAGTAATTTGCTTACAACCACCCAGCTAACATGGACAGAGCTAAAAATAGAACTTAGTATAGTCTAATATTCTTTCTGCCAAGTAGGGTATGTTTAATCCTTTGACTCCAAATAATACTCCATCCTGTGGAAATACCCGAGCAAGCAGACAGATTATCATGATGCCTTAAACAACTGACCCATCTACCACCTTCCCACCCTGCCACCCTTCAAATAAGAAAACTGCCCTTTTGTGCTAAAGCATTTTGAAAGACAAGTGGAGAAGAGCAACATTTGCGTTCTGCAGTACCACGAATGATTTTGAGCTAAAAATAATTAAACTGTCACCCTGTTTAATCAGTGTTCAGTGCTACACTTTTGCCAAAGCACAGGAGACCTCTCCCTCCAATAGATCCTTGCCATTTCCCTTTTATTAACAAGTTCCACAGGGAAGAAAACCTATAAGCTGTCATGCTGAGAATCTACTGTTTATTTACTACCAGCAGGGTCTCTGAAACAGACCCAATACAAAACTGTGCAGACAAAGACCAGGATTGTGGCAGGAATTTTACTATATGCTTGTATGTTAAGATGACAAACAAAATTTCAGATTCAAGTAGCATCTGATACCATCTATGGTTTAGTTTATGGAACACATCTGTTCAGTAGATTTAGGGCTTCAGGACAATTTAATTCACTCATCTAATGTTTATTGTTAAAATCTCAAGCTTGAAAAGGGAAATGCACTCAGAGGATGGTGATGCTTGTACTTCCCTGGGGGAAACCCGCTAGCTGTCTGCTAAGAAATCTCATAGGATGGCAGTATTTTAGTCCATTCATCAAGGTTCTTAGTCTGGTATACTCAAAACCTAATTTTGTTATGTCAACTGACCACAAACCTGACTCTCAGGAGAATATTAAAGACATATATTCTGATCTATATATAAATTCTGATATATAAAACAAGACTTGAAAATATTACAGTGTAATGAAAGCTGCGCCTTTCATATGGACCCTATGATACACTGGTTGCCATGCCAGCATATTATCTGGAGGGAGAACTACACAGAAAGCTAAATCCTCATCAGGTTATTTGGTGAACCTTGTCCTCTGAACAAGGAGAGTACATTAAATGAATTCTCCTCAAGAGATAAAGGGAACCAGATGAGTCAACAGTCTCTTGGGTTCCTTATCCCCTACGCCAGGCTTAGATGGGAACTGCTGACACTGGCCCATTACCAAGACTGAAAAATCTATTGTCAGAACAACTCAGTTCGTCTTTGGATATGTTAAGAGATTCAGTCAAGTAACATTACAAGTTTGACTTGTAATGTTCTGTCTCTTTGAACTGGCTCCAGAGTTGTTCTGTCTCTTTGACTTGGCTCTGCATATCTGGACCCAGATCCATCAGTAGGTAGAATTTTTAATTTTACTCTTAAAAAAGTCATCTCAGGGACACCTGGGTGGCTCACTTGGTTAAGCGGCTGCCTTTGGCTTGGGTCATGATCCCAGGGCCCTGGGATCGAGCCCCACGTCTGGCTCCCTGCTCGGCGGGGAGCCTGCTTCTCCCTCTGCCTGCTGCTATGCCTACTTGTGCTCTCTGTCTCTCTGTCAAATAAATAAATAAAATCTTTAAAAAAAGTCATGTCATTTAACACCAAATTCTTGTCTCAGTAGCCCCAACTATTAAAAACACCTACCACAAAGAGAGCTACAATAAGTGCTCATTAGAGAGGGGGTCCCACATTGGATTTTTGATAGAATAGGATTTTTGATAGAATAGGTACTTATCTCAAAAAGTAGAGAAACTTTCGTTGTGCTCTAATTGAAGAATAAGGAACTTCTATAGGAAGAGCTAAACCATCCCAAAGTTCAAAATACGTATGGTTATCCAGAAGAAAAGTACCACAAAAGACAATATGAATAGAAATGGAAGGAGTAAGAAGGCATGAAATGGTACTTTGAATATTATTTTATTTTACATCAACCTAGAACAGTTTCCTGAACATATCCCACAGAACTAGTGGTCCTCAAAATGTAAATGTTTTGCAAAGAAAGCAGAATTCTAGATTCTATGGTGACATATATTTGGGAAAAAAAAAAAGGTAAAACCAAATCATTCAAGTTTCTTTAGAGCAGGAATTCTCAGAGCCTTGAATATGTTTGTGTCAATTGTGACTCTTTGGAGGAGGACCTGTATCTGGTATGCACTGAAATAAAGGAAATATTCTTTTTTTTTTTTTAAGATTTGAGAGAGAGTGTGCGCGCACATGCACGAGCATGGGGGAGGGGTAGTGGGAGAGGGGAAGCAGACTCCCCGCTAAGTAGGGATGATCCCAGGACCCCGAGATCATGATCTGAGCTGAAGGCAGATGCTTAGCCAACTGAGTCACCCAGGCAAATAAAGGAAATATTCTAAGATTTAATTTGTAAGTGGGTTTCAATTTAAAAATTAATAAATAAAAGATTGATTTCTTCAACCCAATACATAAAATAAAGTAGATGGAAAACAAAACCACTTTTTATTGATATTAAAATAATCATACAAATGTTTGATAATAATTATTTCACTAAAAAAAGAAACAAGTCAAATACTTACATTTGTAATCCTCCAGTTTTGGTTCCTGATGATTATCAGTACTTACTTCTATTGCAGCATCTGCCAGGTTTTTTTCTAATGCTGACCTTGCAAGGTTTGGTAAGAACCTGATAGGACCGGGAGGACAGAATGATAAAGTCAAAGCTTTCTGTGATTTCTAAATATCTTTTGGCACGTACACACACAAACTCTCTCTCTCTTTCTCTCCTTCTTCCTCTCTTTCTATCTCAAGACAACCAATTAAGGAAGCTCAGTCTTGAGCTGTGAAATCCAAATAATAAAAAATTTTGAAATAAATATAAACTTCAAGTACCTGTGAAGATGAATATCTGTTTATCTCCTTTAATAAAACTTACATGTAATTAGCAGTATTCACGTATATACAACATTTTACAGGACAAGACTTAAAATGATTTACTTTTTAAAATGGATTTAGTATACTTAACAAATCTTGTTTAATTGTTTAACTGGATTATCAAATTTTCTTAAATAGATAAAATAACACCTTAACTGGCTCCAACTTGGCAATTAGAAATTCAAATTAGTGGAAGTGGATTAATGATGTTTGCTTTCTAACACAAATTATTCAATTTAGGATTATACAGCTTGGCCTTTCCTTCCATTTAAAAAATATACCTGCCTGTCTTCTATACATATGCTGCCAAAGCAACAATCTGGTGAGTGACAGAGGCATTCTTCATTTACAAATAGATGGTATGAACATCATGGGCTTAATGAAAATGGAGTTTCCTACCCACACAAATAAAATTGTATCTGGAATTTACGATCCCAAGTGAGCCCACAGAAATGATTTTTAACCTATTACCTGTGCTATACTACTATAAACTAACCACTACGTGCCACGATAAACATACTAAGAACATCACACTTCTAACTTGGGTTTTCCATAGCTCTAAATCCTTTGTGGTGGATTAGAATCAGCCTTGAGTATAAGCTCTAATAAAAGAGATGCTGGTGTAAGCAAAAAGGCAAATGAATGAGCGTGTGAGGAACTGATGGATTTCCTCTCTGTAATAGAATTTACGTAGCTGACCCTATCTCCCAACTACCTCCTCATTTTGGTTCCAGGCTATGATGGGGGGATTTATATCACTCTGGGTCAGGAGCTCAACAGTTAAGCATCAAGTAAGACTTACTGTTGTTCATCTCTGACCTTTCATCATAGTTCTTAGATTGTTGCCTTGTTTAAAACCAAGGCCTCACTTTATGTCTCAGACCCAATAACTGGACTTTTAGCTTGTTTCCTGAGCCCTTGTCTTGGCACCATGCCCGCCCGACCTGCCTCTCTCCACTATACCATAAACTAGAGTCTGGCCTGGTGACAGCAGGCTCTGCAGCTGCATCTCCATTACTTCCTGTCAGACTACCTTGATTGACAATAACCACGTTCAAGCTTAGGCTGTGTGCTATTCCCAGAAACCCCTTACATCTATATAGTCTGCTCTCAACACATCCTCATTTGCCCCCATATTGGAACATTTCTAGATTGTCCTCCAAAGCCTATAGAGAACTGCAAAAAAGGCATGTATGCTTCCCTTCCAATGTCAGTGACAGACACTGCTTGCCAATGTGATACTCTTTTCTACTGAGATTGAACATGTTTCAGAATTATTTTCAACCTCACACCCAGACAGCACTACCAAATAATCAGAAGTAGTATGGAAGTTGAAATATATTTACCTCTAGAATTTATATTTTAAAAGATACTGACTCACCCCACAAATGACAAGAAAGTATGTCAGGTAGTATGAGGTCAACCTTAATTTTTTCTAGGTTTCAATTTTTTCTAGTTAATGGCTTCTTTTTCCATTGCTCACTGATATTTTCTACTTGCTTTTTCCTCTCCTTCTGTGGCCTTTTGTAAAATAAGTGAGTAAATGAATGAAATATCGCTCTATCTATCCTACTTTCCTAGAACACAAACAAATACATATCCTACTGTAAAGTTTTCAAGGGTATTTATCATCATGAGCATCATAGTGCCTTTTAAAAATCATTATCATCATTATATTCATTTACTACCAGCAAAAATAGAATTGGAAAGTCTCCAGTCTCTATGGTCTTGGTTGTAACAAAAAACTAAAGAAAGATTTAACCATATTATGGGAAACACAGAAACAGAAGTAGTTACCCTAAGCCAACTCAAATAACTGTGTCATTGTCACAGAAGTGAGATACGATCTTTGGATTAAAGAATAAGATAGGATTTCTCAAGATGGTAGCATGAGAAGCTAGAGTAAGGATAGGAGATGCTCCCAAATTACCAGTGCTGGGAAGATGGGTGTTGCTATTAGTAGTAAGAGTGGGAGAAAAGACTGTGGGTCTCAGGGATTATCGGACAGCCTTTGACTTCTATTTAGAGTGTATAATTACTTAATTAATTGATTGATACCTGTGATTTTAAGTCTTAAGTTTATAAACAGCACTGGAATATTTAAGACAACTTATGGCTCATCCTATTTATAAAGTTTATTATATTTGTGAGTAATTTACTTTTCCGGGAAGGTTTTATTTGTTAATTCAGACATGTGAAGTACTTAAAAGGAAATAGGGCATATAAAATTTTTTAACAAATTTCAGAAGATGCTTAATGTAACCAAGATATCTGGAAGATAAATGGAACCAAACATTTTTCAAAGCCCCATTAAAATAATTCAGATCTGCCAGACTTATAAAGTAAGCTGAATAACAGAAAAACCTAAAGAAGATCTAGGTTTCTTAAATTATAGCCTTAAAACACTGAACAGTAATGTTTTTTTTAAAGTAGATGTCATTAATTTTATGTCACAAGGGAATTCTTGAAAAATATTGTATTTTGGTGAATGGGAAAACGTCTCCATTACCTCAATGTCAGAGACAGTTAATCTTCATTTCTAATTCTTAATACCTCTGCCTCAAATTTCTATGCTAAAGGATCGTCACTCCAAGATTTTCTGTAAGTAAATACTGTAATGGAATGCAAAATACTTGAGCGGAATAGAACTCATTCCAGGAACTTCTAGTTAATGCTTCTATAATAAAAGAACTTTTGGAACATAAAATATCTGATAACTTCCTCATCTTGTAAAATCTTTCTTCCCTTTGGTTTCTTAGGTTTTCAACTATCCAGAAAATGAATTATACATCTAGCTCCAAGACTTGGTGTACATATTTTGGATATGAGGATGAGGTACTAGGGAACCATTCCCTCAGATGAAGAAATGTTCCAGTCTGAACTTAACTGGCATAAACAAATAAATGAAAAGTATTTTAAAATTAAATTAATAAGACTTTTAAAAGCCAAGCTAATATTCAATAAATTTAATGTTTAACAAACTAACACTAGAGAATTTCTTTTGATTTTGTTTGCTAAAGAATAGACGTCATGAATATAAACTATTCATTTAAAAAAACTTTTGTGAAATTCAATTTTCTTTTCACTGCTTCAATATGGAATGAGGTCATTAAAAAAAGAAAAAAAAACTTTATGCAGCAATAGATTTTTTTTCCTTTCTGTGATTGTGCTATCATGAATAGAAGGTTAGTAAAAAAGGTTTTTGAGTTTGTAGGCTTGCTAAAGTCAACAGATAATGCATAAACAAGATAGCTGTTTCACTTTTTGCGAAGTGTAATAGGGTGGTAACAAAACAGGGTTTAATGTGGTCAGTTGATAACACTGGAAAAGTTAGCTATTTAATTCAGTGAAATATTTATGAGTATGAAAAGGAAGTAATTTTAAGTTTTTAAATTTTTTTAAACTATGAAATATTTCAAGCACATAGAAAATTATAGAGACTATTAAGCATTCTATTAATCTCTCTCCATTCCTGGGTAATTCTCACCCTAAACTGGTGTGTATTTCTCCTGTCCATATTTTTATTCTGCTATACATGTATGAATTAAAAATATATTGCATTGGGGCACCTGGGTGACTCAGTCGTTTAAGCATCTGCCTTTGGCTCAGGTCATGATCCCAGAGTCCTGGGATCGAGTCCCGCATTGTGCTACCCGCTCAATGGGGAGTCTGTTTCTCCCTCTCCTTTGCCCCTCCCCCTCCACTTGTGCTCTGTTTCTCACTTTCTCTCTCTCAAATAAATAAAATCTTTAAAAAATATATATATATATATATTGCATTTTTGTTGTATTTAACATTTTCATAAATGGCAATAATACCAAATCTCCTCTTGCAAATTGTTTTTCTACTTGATATTAAACTGTCATGATTGATACACACAGATCTACTTCATTTTAATGACTGTTTAGTATCACATTATATAAATATGTCAATGTATAGTCATTCCCTACTGTTTCCAATTTTTCATTGTTACAAACAATGATGCCATGAACATTCTTACACATGCCTCCTTATCCATTCATTTAAGTCTTTCTCTGAGGTGATATCAAGAAACAGAATTGTCAAATCAAAGAGTATTAATATACTTAGGCATAAAGATACTGTGAGATAACCACAAAGTGATGAGACTTCCATTCCAACAGCAGTAATATAATTCCATTTTCTTTTATTCACAAAAAATGTTAATTTTTACAGGTAAAAATTATAAAAGTATGAAATGATAGCTGATTATTGTTTTAAATCTCATTTTCCTGATTAATAATGAAATTGAGCATCTTTTCAAATGTTTGTTGGTCATCTGAATTAACTTGTATGCATGCCTATTCATCCTTTGCCCATTTAGTGTTGATTCTTTCATTTCAATAATTTGTATACTTTACAGTCCCTGAATACTAATCCTTTTGTGATTACAAGTCTTATCAAACATTTCTTAGTTTGTGGCTTGTAACTTGTAGAGTAGCTTATAGTGTTTCTGTCATCTATCTGGATTTTACTTTTTTTGTATGGGATAAAATGGATATTTTTTATTTTTAATCATTTATTGACAAGTCCTTCCATTCCCATACTGATTTATAATGCTACTTTTGATATATACTAACTCCCTACAGATGTGTGGGGTCTGTTTCTGGTCTTTGTAGTCTATTCTAATAGACTATTTGTCTTTTCTTGCACCAATATCGTACTGTAACAATGAGTACAGCTTTATGATAGATCCTGATTATCTGATAGAAAAAGTACAACTCCTTAATCTTCTTCAAAATTTCCTTTGCTATTTTTTCCATGCCAATTTTGAGATCAGCTTGTCAAATTCTGTATAACCTTAGTAGTATTTGATTAGATCATATCTATAGAGAATTTGGAGTAGAACAGCTTTACAATACTGAAGCTTCCCTTCCATGAACATGGTATAGCTTTCCTTTTATTTAAGTCCTTTACAACTTTCAATAAAGATTTATGCTTTTCTCCATAAAAGTGTTATATGTCATTAGATTTACTCTTAGGTGCTCAAAGCTTCCTACTATTATTCTGAATGGGATTATTTTTAAAAATAATTAGACTTCCTCAATTGACTTTTAGTAGTATATAGGAATGTCACTGATTTGGATTTATAAGTAATCTCACTAAACTCTATTTTTCTAAATGACTTATATATAATTTCTATTGAATTTTTTACATAGTCAATCAGATAACTTTGAGCAAATGCACTGGCTGAAAGTACAAAAAGGTGACATTCTTGTTCTGTTCCTAACTCTAAAGGAAATATGAGTATTTAACATAAAGATGTTTGCTCTAAATTTTTGGTATATACCCCTTATCAGATTGAAGAATATTCCTTCTCTCCATGGTTTACTATGAATATTCCTGGTTTTCTAAGAATTTGGTTTGTTTTTAGGTTTGGTTGCTGGGTTTTATCAAATCCTTTTTATTCATTCAAAAAAATTTTTTTTCTAATATGTTAATATAGTGAACTAAAAAATAGAATATTAAACTTTCTTCACATTCTTTTTTTTTTTTTTTAAAGATTTTATTTATTTATTTGACAGAGAGAGACAGCAAGAGAGGGAACACAAGCAGGGGGAGTGGGAGAGGGAGAAGCAGGCTTCCCACGGAGCAGGGAGCCCGATGCGGGGCTCGATCCCAGGACCCTGGGATCATGACCTGAGCCAAAGGCAGACGCTTAACAACTGAGCCACCCAGGCGCCCCTTTCTTCACATTCTTGAGATAATTCAAAATTGCTCATGATTTTAAAAAGATATATATATATATAGTTAGATTATTTCATGATTTGTAATTTTCCTTTCATACATTATTCTTGTTGGGTTCAGGTATCAAAATTATACTAGACACAAAGTGGATTGCAGTTTTCACTGTCTGTCTACTCTTTGGAACAGTTTATAGAATGCTTTGAGTATGACTATTTCATTCTAATATTCAAAATATTATTTCCCCTTAGGCTCCAAAACTGTTTACATTGCTTAGTATTAACTATTTATTTCTATTAACACATATCTATACCCAAGTTCTGACTAAGAAAATACTGGGTAGGTAATGAATCTCTCTCTCTGTCTATATTTTTTTCAGTTCATGACCCTGAAAAATAAGCAATTGAAGCATTTTCTTTTCTAATTTTCATTTGGAAGCCCAATATTTTTCTACTTAAAAGAAAAGAAGGGCGCCTGGGTGGTTCAGTTGGTTAAGCGACTGCCTTCGGCTCAGGTCATGATCCTGGAGTCCCTGGATCGAGTCCCGCATCGGGCTCTCTGCTCAGCAGGGAGTCTGCTTCTCCCTCTGACCCTCCCCCCTCTCATGTGCTCTCTCTCATTCTCTTTCTCTCAAATAAATAAATAAAATCTTAAAAAAAAAAAGAAAAGAAGAACCAATTTCATTATTTCTCATAATTATCAGTTTTTTAAGGGGCGCCTGGGTGGCTCAGTTCGTTGGGCGGCTGCCTTCGGCTTGGGTCATGATCCCGGAGTCCCGGGATCGAGTCCCGCATCAGGCTCTCTGCTCGGTGGGGAGTCTGCTTCTCCCTCTGACCCTACCCCCTCTTGTGCTCTCTCTTTCACTCTCTCTCTCTCTCAAAAAAAATAAAATTAAAAAAAAAATTATCAGTTTTTTAAAAAATTATTCTAAAGACACTGGAAAGGAGCCTCATTTTAGCTGGATACACCATAAGGAGAACAAATTTAAGTTGCAACACAGGAAGCTTACTTTCACTGTAAGAAAAATTGTCATCTAAACTGGAGATTGATAGAGGGCAATTACAGATTCTCCTAAGCTGAAAACAGGTTCTTTTAATTCCTTTTTTATATCAAGGAATGAATGGGACAATAGTCATAACCACCACAAAAATAATTGCCAGATCATATGAAAAGAGTCTAAAAGAAATCTCTGGGCTTCTTGGGTATTGTTACTAATCCCTATTATTCTTTATTTTTAAAAAGATTTTTTATTTATTCATTTGAGAGAGAGAGAGTGAGATCACAAGCACGAGCAGTGGGGAGGGTCAGAGGTAGAGGGAGAAGTAGACACCCCACTAAGCAAGGAGCCCGACGCGGGGCTCCATCCCAGGACCCTGGGATCATGACCTGAGCTGAAGGCAGATGCTTAACTGACTGAGCCACCCAGGCACCCCCCCTTTTTATTACTCTTTTTTTTTTTTTTTAATATTTTTATTTATTTATTTGAGAGAGCGAATGAGAGACAGAGAACATGAGAGGGGGGAGGGTCAGAGGGAGAAGCAGACTCCCTGCCGAGCAGGGAGCCCGATGCGGGACTCGATCCTGGGACTCCAGGATCATGACCTGAGCCGAAGGCAGTCGCTTAACCAACTGAGCCACCCAGGCGTCCCACTTTTTATTACTCTTAAAATAGTTTCATGCAAGTGTGATTTTGTAAGAAAATTCTATAAGCCAGTATTTTATAATAATTTCCAAACAAGTATAAAAAATATTAGTTTTGTTAAATTTAGGCAACAGAACAGTACTATCAAGCATGGAAAGTTCCAAGGCCAATTTGGGAAGTGCTTAGTGTAATGGTGAAGAGCACTAGCTGAGAAGACACATACACCAGCGTTCAAATCCCAAACCCACTTTTACTTATTTACTACTCTCTGACTTAGGCAAGTGACTTAAACAGTTTTCTCACCCACAAAATAGCCCTTAAAATTGTTGTTATGCCTAAGTAGGATAAAATGGGTTCTAAGTGAACATGAGGTTGAAATAGCTACATATTCAGGCAATACTTTCTCCAGACCTTGGGTACTATTAATTAAACATCTGTTACTGTTTTAGCAAAGACCCAGAAACTTGAATTCAGTGAGAAAGGCGAACGTGGTTACCTGGAAAGGCAGGCTTTCATAACTGCACTGTGAAGATTTTCATTAGGGTACTGTGACAGCCGACGAGAAATCCGCAACAGCTGTCTGGTAGAAAGTGATGCGGCCAGTGACTGTGCCTATCAAAAGGCAAAGACAGCCTGTTAAGAGCTTTGTTTCCACTTGCTGAGAGTCCCTTTAGATGGGATCAGAGCAGAATTCATTATTCCTGAAGGACAAGGCCAAACTTCAAATACATAAGTACTGTTAATGAATTACAAATAAAAATAAAGGAAAACCAATTTACACTTAAGGCATCCTTAAAGATAGTTTTTTAAAAGAATCTATAAAAAGTGTTTATCAGTTAAATTCAATAAAAGCGTTTTTACTGTGCTAAGTGCTGTGCATACATGTTTTTTGGGTGGAGGGGAGAAGAGGTTGGATGGAGGAAAGATGTTACATAATACAGGCCACACCTGACTTACAAATAGCTTTTATGTACAAGTAACTATTTGTTCTTTTTTTTCCCCTGCCTACACAAAGCTGAACTGTTCAGATAGCCCGAAAATGCTTAGAGCTTTAGGTAAATCTATGGCTTCTGAAATGGAGAAAAGGAATTGTGGATAATTTAGGTTGCTGACCACAGAGGTGTCAACCAGTTTGTCCCTTGGGTGGCAGCTTGCAGTTTGAAATCCTTCGCTTATAATGCCAGAAGAATTTCACTTTGTTTTCTTATTCTTCAAAAAAAATAAGAAATCCCATTAATAGAGCTGCTAGTACAGAACTGGGATATGTGAGTACCAGTAAATATTTGTTAACGTGATTTTGAAATTATCTTAGTGGGCAGCGTAATGCAATGACTGATAAAGTTTATCAGCTTTGGAATCAGACAAATCAGGCTCTCATGTATTAGCCTGGTGGATTATTCAACATCTTCAAGCCTTGGTTTTCTCATCTTGAAGTTGGTGACAATAATGCCTTCACATTTAAGGTTGTTATGAGGGTTAGTATCCACTATCTATAAAGAACTTACCAAACTCAACACCTAAAATAAAAATAATCCAGTTAAAAAATGGGCAGATGACATGAATAGACATTTTTCCAAAGACATCCAGATGGCTAACAGACACATGAAAAAATGTTCAACATCACTCATCATCAGGGAAATACAAATCAAAAGCATGATGAGATAGCACCTCACACCTGTCAGAACAGCTAAAATTAACAATACAGAAAACAATAATTGTTGGCGGGTATGCAGGGAGGGGGGAACCCTCTTATACTATTGGTGGGAATGCAAACTGGTGCAGACACTGGAAAACAGTATGAAGGTTCCTCAAAAAGTTAAAAATAGAACTACTCTCCAATCCAGCAATTGCACTACTAGGTATTTACCCAAAGGACACAAA
This sequence comes from Mirounga angustirostris, assembly GCF_029215605.1. NCBI lineage: Eukaryota > Metazoa > Chordata > Mammalia > Carnivora > Phocidae > Mirounga > Mirounga angustirostris. The sequence goes on from NW_026991711.1 coordinate 51,901,734, forward strand.
AATCCTGATTCAAAGGGATACATGCACCCTGATGTTTATAGTACAGTGTCATTATCAACAACAGCCAAATTATGAAAAGAACCCCAATGTTCATTGACTGATGAATGGATAAAGAAGATATGGTATATACATACAACAGAATATTACTCAGCCATAACAAAGAATTAAATTTTGCCATTTGCAGTAACATGGATGGAGCTACAGAATATTATGCAAAATAAGTCAGTCAGAGAAAGACAAATACCATATGATTTCACTCATATGTGGAATGTAAGAAACAAAACAGGTGAACATAGTGGGGAAAAAAGAGAGGCAAACCAGAAAAGAGACTTTATAACTATAGAGAACAAACTGAGAGGTGCTGGAGGGGAAGTGGATGGAGGGTGGATAAATAGGTGATGAGGATTAAGGAGTGCACTTGTGAGGAGCACTGGGCATTGTATGTACGTGATGGATCACTTAAATTCTACATCTGAAACTAATATTACACTGTATGTTAACTGACTGGAATTAAAAACTTGAAACTAGAAAAGAAGAGAGAGAAAAGAAAATTGTTCTAAAGCACTTAGCAGAGGTCAGACACATGGGTGCTCAACAAATGTCAGCAATTATTGTTAAAAGTCAGCCTCTTCAAAATGAAAAAAAAATCTAACACAGGAAGGGCATGCGACCTGCACTTCAGTATGAATTTAATGCATCAGATTATTATTGGATTAATTTCTAATTTAGATCAGCAGCACTAGGAGACAGCAGTTTTCATTGAAAACCAGGTGAGAGAAGAACTTTTGGAGCAACTAGCCCTTTGCAGGGGTGGGCAGAAGAGGCCAGGAGGAAATGTCACAGGGGTAATGGGGGCAATACAGTGGTCCTGAGCCCCTAAGGGAACACAGAGGAGGACTCCATGAAGTTAGCAGAGGGTTCAGGATGGATGGTGGGAGGGTGCCAGGATGCCAGAGACACACTGCCTATTGGCTTGTTTCAGCATTTCACTTAAGCTGATCTTGGTAGGTCCCAAGGAAGAACAAAGGGCAGGGATTTCTCCTCCTGTGTGTATTTTGCGTCTCCATGAGATGCTGGTGTGCTGTGCTATTATATCTCAGCTACAACATAGGTTAAATGGTCCTTTGGGGACTAGATTGGGAGCATGATCACCATTTATGATGTATCCCTTTTTCTATTAAAAAACACATTCTATGTCTCAAAGAACTCATAAGCAAACATTTGGTTCATCCTTGTTTTCAACAAATTTGCATTCTAGACATGGAGACAATATTTAAATATAAGAAAGTATAAACTGCAATTCAAAATAGCATATAATTTAATGCCAAAATAAGTGAAGCACTTGACAACTGTTAGAGGGGCTAAAATGAAAATATTCAAGTGGGCACAAGAAATGCTATGAACAAAGGCATGAGAGCAAAAGGAACAGAAATAGATGCAGAAATGTGAGGAAATCAGCCCAGCTTTACTAGAGGATCTTGCTGGAAAACTTGCTCCTAAGTAACAAAGACCTGGGACTAACACTTGGAGGAGTCTGGCCTTACTCCTAAAGGCAATGGGACTTTGTTATGTGCAAAGTGGTAATACGATTTTAGAAAGATTAATCTGGTGGTAGCATGCAAAGTAGCTGAAGGACAGAGAGAACTGAGACAGGAAACAGAAAGCTACTGCAATGATCTGTCTATAAAACGATAAGGTACAGTAAGATTACTGGCAAAAAAGGCAAAAAAGAGTGGAGAGAAGGAATCAACAAATATTTCAGAGAACTTGGCCCCTGATGGATATGAGAAAGAAGGCAGAATTGAGGATAAGATTAAGGTTATTTGAGCCAGTATAATTTAAAGTATCAGATGCTAAATATGACTCAGCAATTCCCATTCTGAATATGTGGGCCCACGAAAAATTCCTATTTTAATCATGGAAAATGTTTGACAAATGATTCCAACCTGAAGATTCTCATCCTAATAAGCCATACCGTAACTTCCTCATGTACAATATTCTAATCTCATCCAAGAATGACACTGAATTCAGGCTTTACATTTCATTCCAGTTATCAGTAAGGACGTCTTGCGAATTTGACAATATCAGCTTTCTCAGTTGCTAACATCAAAATGCTTTACAATAACATCCAGTGTTAAAAAAAATCAGAACAAAGCTTTACATTGAGCCATTTAAATGTTGAATAAAGGGTTTGCTTATTTCTGCTCTTGCGTTATCAATTAAAAATTCAGAATGCACTTTACTTAAATTCCTAATGTGTTTAACGTTTATAACATTAAATTTCTAACTGCACTTTTATCTTGCAAAAAAGAGTATGAGGATATGAGCACATTCCCTTAGTTACCATGGTTATGGAGTTTAAGCGCCCACCTCAAGGGGTTTCTTGTATTGGCATTATTAGTAGTAGTAATTCAGCTTAAAAATATGAAGGATCTGATCAGAAATTTTTTTCAATAAACCTTCTCTTTTTCCTCTTAACACATTATTTCTTTTATGAAAACATACTGTTTTCAGGGAGAGAAAACGCTAGGGACAATGTGTTAATAAATTAGTACTTAATTAATCAATCACTTTATTCATTCATCCACCAAACATTTGTTAAGTGTCTCTTATGGGCCCGGCACCAGGCTGGAAAAACGAGAAAGAAGAATAAACCACACTATTCAAGGAGTTCAAATACTAATTGAGGAGATGAAAATAAACCTGTGATACAGCGACCACAGGTCCATAACAGAATCGTAAGTCAAGTGTCATGAGAGCAGGTTGGAGATAGAGGTTACTTCTGTCTGAGGGGCTGAGAGAGATCTGACAGGGGACAGGGAGAAAGCACATTCTGGCGGTGTCATAGGAAGCTGGGGCATCTGGGTATGTGCCGGGCTTAGCAAGCAGGAAGAAGAGAAGTGCGGGAGGGCTGAGGGTGCTTCAGGAGAAGCCGTAAGAAAGTGAGGCTAGAAAGGCAACGTACAGTCAGACAGAACTGGGCAGGCATGCTTATTTAGCAGGCTGTCCTTCAGTCCGTAAGCAGAGATTTCATCCCTTAACAGTTTAATGATGGGGAGAACTTAGGAGCTGGATTTGGGAAAGGCCACTCCAGAGATACTATGGATGAGTCATTCATTCATTTACTTAACAGACATTTGTTGACCGTCTACTACATAGCAGGCAAAATTCCAGATGCTGCGGATACAGCGGGGACCCAAGCAAAAACCCCTGCTATCCTGGAACTTAAACTTGAGTGAGGGAAAATAAGCAATTAAAAAAAGTGAATAAAACATATATTATGTCAAAGGGTAATAAGCCTTATGAAGAACTTTAAAGCAGAAAGAGAGGAATGAAATGGGGGCTAAATGTGATTCTAAATGGAGTGCTTCAGGTAGGCCTTGTTGAAAAGGTGACATCCGAGCAAATCCAAATGGGGGAGTTTGAATTGCAGTTATCCGGGGTAGAAAATCTAAGTGGAGGAAACACTGAGTGCCAAGGGCCCTGAGGCAGACATGAGTGGGTTTAAGGAAAAAGAAAGAGAATGGTGTAGCTGAGAAGAACAAGTAAGGGACAAATTGGAGATGAAGTTATTAATCCCTGGGGTTTAGGGAGTCTGTGACAACTGGAAAATGGTCCCCTCCCCAAAGATATCCACATCCTAATCCCTGGAACCTATGAGTTTTACCTCATATGACAAAGTTAACTTTGCAGACCACGTTAAAGATTTTGAAAAGAAGAGAGCATTCTGGATTATTTGTGTGGCCCCTAAATGCAAGCGCACATATCCTTGTAAAAGGGAGGCAGAGAGAGGTCTGAACAGACACATGGAAGAGAAGGTGATGTGAAGATGGAGGCAGAGATTAAGATAATGAGGCCACAAGTCAAGGAATGCTGGCAGCCACTGGAACCTGGAAAAGGCGAGGGACAGATTCTTCCCTTTAGCCCTTGAGGGAGTGCTGCGGATACCTCGACTTGGATGCAGTAATATGCACTCCAAACTTCTGGCATCCAGAAAGGTGAGAAAATAAACTTCTGTTGTTATAAACCAGCAGTTTATGGTAATTTGTTACAACAGGCCCAGGAAAGTAATCCAGGGCCACATGAGGAATGAACTGTTGCTGGTGAGGGCAGTCAAAAGGAAAGGGCAATATTCCAGGAGAAAGATTATGAAACCAAATACCAGGACAATTACTGGCAATAGGTAAGAGAATGGATGAGACATCATGATGCTAAATTGATGAGATTTGCTTTCGGGTTAAGTGGAGATCATGGGAAGGCAAGGAGACAGATTATTAACACAGCCAGAAAATTAAATAAGAAATACGAATAGATTTAAAGGGGAAAGACAGTTTAGTGGTACAAGATATGTTGTATTTATAGTGATCCCAGAGTATCCAATTGGGAAGTGAAGGAAACTACCATTTATTAAGCAGCTACTAAGGAAGAGATTCTTCACACACATTTTCATGTTTAATCATCACAACCTCCTTATGAAGTAGATAGCACTTGCATTTTAGAGATGAGAACACTGAGATTCACAGTTGGTGACAGCCCTTGATCCTTTCAACAGATGCAGTGGCTTCCAACTTTTTAAACATCAAGTCCCTCTTTTTTATTCCCCATGTGCCCTGTGTTTTAAAAGACTTCGCTTACCAAACTGCATGTATTAAAGAAGAGTTAGTTCTTTATGTTTTGCTATCCAAATGCATGTATGTATAATCACCAATCATGTTTCAGATTGGCATGATACAACCAGGCTTTGGTATTAAAATTCCAGCTCAAAGCAAGTAACATTTTTGTTAGTCCTTTCATCCCTTTGTGCACAAATACATAATTTGCCTTGGTCTATTTGAAATATTAATTATTGCTTGAAAACCTCAGATTAAAAACTAACCTTTTTATTTCACCCCTAATAGAGCATGAATTATATTGAGTATATTGGACTTTGACAGCAGGGGGAACTTTTTGTTATAGTGCAAAAGTGTTTTCAACTGTGAATGCTAAAATAAAAGTTATGCAAGAAATTTTAAAAAGGGCAGGGGGGCAGGATATGCCACCCCAAAACATGCCATTTTGACATATTTATTACTTTGAATTAAAGTTACATAAGAAACAGCCAGTACAAGGAGGACATTCTGACCCTCCTTTGTCCCCCGAAAGCAGGAAATAAATCTCCCCTATGAAAGGCATCCTTTCTGTCCCAGGAGGGTAGAAGGCTTCCTTAGCACCAGCAATAGGGAACATGGGGCCAAGATGGCAATATAAACAAACTTTGTTATCTCATCACTAATTTGCTACCTCAAGCCCAAACTTCTTTGTCTTGTCAATTCTTTACAAATTTATTGTTTGTCTAAAAGGTATAAAAGCTGTCTGCTTTGATCACTGCTTTAAGTATAATATTTTTATGGGGCCCGTGTATATATGGAATTAAATTGGGTTTTCTCCTGTTAAGTCTGTCTTGTGTGAATTTAATCGTTAGGCCAGCCAAAGAACCTAGAAGGAGGGAAGGGAAAAGTTTTCTGCCCCTACACCATCCCAGGATGGAAATACAATTAGAAACAGAGAATCAATGAGAAAAGAGAAGTTAGAAGCTGAAGAGAAAGAGGTCAGCGTTAATAGAAGAGGTCACACTTGGACTAGATGAGATTGCTCAGCACAGGAGATTGGGGGCCAGAATTGAACCCCCAGGATCACCAAGCTCGAAAGCTAGTTTTCTTTCTTCTATGAGACCAGCCATGAATAGCTGGAGTCAATGTTCAAATCACTGAAAGAGTAAAATATATATGCACAGGGCAAAGCACAGCATAAGAGATAAAAATACCAGCTTGAAAAATAGATTTTAAAGCATTAAACTCTGAGAACTTAAAGCAGCAGCATGTCAACAACAAAAAATCCTACGGGAAAAAGCCCAGACTTACCGTGGGATCCTGTGTCTCTCTGAGTTGGTGTGTAAATGATAACAATCTGTCCAAAGCTTCCTGAGGTATATTTGGGACCTATGTTATGAGAGAATTGAGAAAAGACAGAAAGAATAAATGGGGATATCTGATCAATCAACCAGAAATTCTGGCTACTCGGCAAACAATATTAGAATTATATTTTTAGAAAGTACCTGGTGATAGGTAACATGTTGAACTCCTTGATAAATTTGCTTATTCATTTTCTCAGGAAACATTTCTGCCTCGGCTTTCTCTTTAACAATCAGGTAGTTAAAACCAAGCCACTCTTCATTTATAATTCCACCACCAGGATAAAACTGAAAGGAGCCTCTAACTCAATTAAAAACTGGCATAAAGTGTACCCATAAAAAATTTTTCATAATTATTTCCCTGTTTGTTAGCTTCGACATGATTTTTTAAACTCTAATTTAGGCATTTTTCTTACTAAAACCAAACTCCTTCACTTAGTAATCTTATTATCTACCAAGTGAAATGGGTATCCTGCAACAAAGAATGGATGCCCACGCTGTTCATTTTTTCAAGGACTTTTAAACCACATACCTAAGGGGAGTAATCAGTTTATCAATGAATTCTGAAGAACAGTTGCCTAAATAACACATGCTGATTTCTTGAGCAGTAATAATCTTAATCTAATTAAATATTTAACTGAATTAAATTATGAGAAATTAAACTAAAACAATGACATTTTATAATTTTGATTTAAAAAGATCAGAGAGATATTAGAACAATGACTAGTATAATGTAACCACTTCAGAAGTAAACTGCTCAGGGTTTCTTTGTCATTTAAGTGACTGGCACTTGAAAATTCTACATTCTTTTCAGTACCTATTTTATCTCATTCATTCTTTAAATTAAATCCTGTGATATAAGAAGCAGTATTATCCCCAACTTCAGATGAAGAAACTATGGTTGAGTAATTTACCCAAGATCTGGAGGCTGATGAAGAGTGGATTTGGCATTTATTTTTTTTTTAAGGATTTTATTTATTTATTTGACAGAGAAGAGAGAGAGGGAACACAAGCAGGGGGAGTGGGAGAGGGAGACGCAGGCTTCCCACTGAGCAGGGAGCCCGATGTGGGGCTCCATCCCAGGACCCTAGGATCATGACCTGAGCTGAAGGCAGACGCTTAATGACTGAGTCACCCAGGCCCCCGGATTTGGCATTTAAAAGTAAGCTGTTTGACTTGAAAGCCTATGCCCTTATCCACCTCCATGCTCACAAGACCTAAAATTAATCAGCTAGTTCTGGTATTTCAAAGGGGATGAGTGCATTTATGTAAAAAGTTACTTATCTGTGATCGAGAACAACACCACCCAGTAGAACTTTCTGTGATGACGGAAACGTTCTTTACCTATGCTATCTAACATGGTAGCCAAAACCCTCCAGGTGTTTATTGACCCCTTGAAATATGACTGAGAAACTGCACTTCTAAAATTTATTGAATGTGGCTGGGGTGCTACATTGAACAATGCAGTTCTAAAACTCCAAAAGTGTGAAGCACTTTAGTTAAGGCAGACATTGAAATAACGCATTACGTATACTGCAAGCCACTGGATAACTAATCAGGTAAGCACAGATACATTACAGTACTGAGGGGAACAGGACGACTTTGTATTTTCTAAAATCTAAGGAACTAAAATATATTTGGCCTCCCTTTATAGTAGGAACTTAAAATAGTCATCTCTGGCTGATAATAGAGGGAAAACGAATCCTAAAACTGCCTCCACATGCGGAAAGTGGAAAGACAACTTACATCCATGGTTCTCAAAGTGTGATCCCAGATCAGCAGCATGGGCATCACCTAAGAACTTTAGAAATGTAAATTCTCATGTACCGCCCTAGACCTAGGGACTCAGCAATCTGCATTTTATCAGGCCCTCCAGATGATTCTGAAAAATGCTAAAGTGTGAGAACCATTATATCAGGAAATTTGGGAGTAAATGGGAAGAAGCCAGAAATGTCCAATTCTGCTCCGACAGGTGTCAGAGTACTTTGAAAGAGAACAGCTGAAGGCAACAGGCTAGAGCTCGCCTTACTCTTACCATTTCCTTAATCACTTGAATTTCTTCACTTTTGACAAGTGGTTTCATATAATGGAAAAAGAACATGGTTAAGAATTCTGGTCCCAGCCACTGCTGTGTTGTGCTTCCGATAACAGGGGGCTCTGCCAAGGCGATGATTCTGAAGGAGGGGTGGACAGGAAAAATGGATCTAAAAGGGGAAAAACAAACAAACAAACAAACATAAACTTTCATATTAGAAATTAGGTCATGGTAGCTAAAGCCTAGGCAACGATAAGCCTACTGCTATTAATATAGTCAAAGCTATTATCCAAAGAACAAGCCTTGAAAAAAATCAGGACGTCTTAAGAACTTATTATTAAAACAGAAAAAGAGGGGTGCCTGGGTGGCTCAGTCAGTTAAGGGTTCGACTTTTGATTTCAGCTCAGGTCATGATCTCAGTGTCATGAGATCGAGTCCACATTGGGCTCTGTGCTGAGTATGGAACCTGCTTGAGAGCCTCTCTCTCTCCTTCTCCCTCTGCACCTCCTCTGCCCGTAGGAGGCACCGTAGCCCACTGCTAGTAGCTGTTAATTATGAGACCCTATGGTATCAGACTCACTGCATTCTCTCTCTCTCTCTCAAATGAATAAATAAATCTTTAAAAAAAAGAAAAAAGAATCATCTACTGCTAAAACATCATGTACTGTTTCCACTGATGATCTCCATCCCTGCACAAACCACTGTTCTGGATATCCTCTTATGCCTCCAATAAATTTTTTCCATAGTCCCTTGAAACAAAATTCCATCCAGTTCATATTCATTACATAGGTTCCTTTTCTTTATTCAAAATCCCCTCAAAATCTCCTGTCTTGCAAGGAACCCACTCTATGTCAATCATAGAAAGACCAAGGAGTATGATCCAGGATGTTCACTTCACAACACAGAAGATTTAAGCAGCATAAGGGGCTGGGTTAAATTTAAAATCTGGATTAACAAAAAGAATACTTAGGTCTTCAAAAGATAGAGAAAATTAAATGTTTATATAATTTACTCTTTTGTCATTTTATAGGAAATATTGTGATTTTTAAAGTGATCTCTTTTATAGATCTCTGCTAGGGAATCTAGGGATGTAAGTATTCTAGGACACATAGAAGAATAAGGTAAGACTGCCCACCATTTGTGAAATGACTTGAGTATGTTTTGGAGAACAGACTAGACACCCCTTAGAATCTATTCATGTGTGTGATAGTGTCAGTTCTTATTAATTGCACTCTAAACCGCAGTGGAAATATAACTTTAAAGGGTAATATCACCCTTGCTGTAAGAAAGAAAAGATAAAATGCAAACACTTGCCAAGATCTTCACAAAAATAAAAATTTAGGTACATAACTGGCATTTCTCCAGAAATAGACTATTCATTGCCATTAACTATTATAATAGAACCCAACAGTTAAGTGATTAGGCAGCTAGAATATTAGGAGGTAGGATATGTGTGGAGAGGATTAGTTAGGTACTTGGAAGATTTAAGATAAGAAAATGCCCTCCCAATACAACAGGTAAGGCCACTGAGTCCCTGACTACATGATCTGTAATTTTAGAGGCCACACCATAATTTGCAAACCAGGGAAAAGCAGTTTTTAGAAATGGTCATATGAAAGGTCTAGAAGTATTCATAAAAGCTACCAGATATTGTTTCATTGTGCTAGGTAGGAAAAAAAATCCTTATTTACAGATATTCAAGCAGGGCATGGGAATGATCTATCCAAAGGAGTTGTTCTGGGAAAACAGGAAAGAATAACATGAGCAGAGTCAGAAAGTCCTGAGGATAGCATGATCACTGAGGACTGCCAGCAATTAGATAGTCCCACAAGAGAATCTAGACACAAAAATTCTGTGATCTAAAAGCTAAAAGAGAAGGTTTTTCCATTTTCCACTTCTGCCAAGTGGTTTGCCATATTCCAGAAAACTCAGCTCCATGGCCCAACAACAGATGTTGGATTCATCCTTGATCCTCCTCTTTCCTAGCTGGGACAAAAGAAGGTGGGAGAGACAGAGCTGCTTTTTTGTGATTTGACTGCACAAAATTAAATCTGCAGATGTAGTTTCTTATTCAAGATAATAAGGGATACTAAATCAGGGAAAAAACAAAGCCAAAATCCAACACGTAAGCCAAAAGAGGAAGTCCAATTTATATCCTTAAACCAAAAGATCAGGAAGCAGGTACCACAGCTGAACTGTGAATTTAGGACTAGAAGAGCAATTAACATGAGAGCAAGCCATAGGAGAGCAAGCTAGGTGGCTTGAATTTAAATATGTGATGATCATTGCTTAAAACATCACTGTCTGTGGCTTGCTTTTTGGTATTGACTCTAGCAGGGTACCCGAGTAAGCGGGCCCAATTTAAAGAGGGCAGTTTCTGAGACAGCTGATGTGTCAGGGAGAGAAGTGTACACTGACTATAAAAACAGCCAGCAAACTACTAAATAACAGGATAAGGACCGTTGTGTTGCTAGGTCTCCCCCAAAGGCTTCCTTACATATAAATAGGTCATATGGAAAGTCATTTCCTGATGATGATAGGATCTCCACGTCTGAAAGTTGGAGAGCAGAGTACTCCTGCGGATCTGCCACGTACTTTCAGGTGATTTAACATACTGGCGTGTAATACAAAGGTTGGATAAGTGGTAAACAGTTGAGAATTAGGAAACAAGAACAGTTAAAAGTTAAAACCAAGGTTAACTTTAATTTTACTAGAATTTAACAACATCGAATAACAAATGAAACTAAAGATATAGCTTAACTTCAGATAAGTAAATATTTCATAAAGATTAAAGATTAAAAACGCAAAATGCTCTTTTTAAAAAAGATTTCAAAAATAAAAGTACTGAGGTCAGTATGTTTGTTTGGGGGCACTGAATATAAGTTTTAGAGAGTAAAGCACTTTCCACTGCTTCTCAGCAATAAAAAGGAATGAATTATTGATATACATAACATGAAAGATCTCAAAGTAATTATGCTGAGTGAAAGAAGCCAGATCAAAAAAAGTATATACTGTGTAATCCCACATACATAAAGTTCTAGAAAATATAAAATGTATCAACTAACTGGAAGCAGATTCCTAGGGGTTGGAGAGGAGGGTGACAAGGGTCAAGAGAGAGGGACTCCCCAGGGGTCTGAGTGCACTTTGGGGGGATGTCATAGATGTATTCATTATCTTGACTGTGGTGATAGTTTCATAAGTATAAATGAATATCAAAAATTATGAAACTGTGCACTTTAAATATTCACAGTTTATTATACATCATTATACCTCAAAAAAGCTATTAGTAAAAGAAGAAAGACTTCAATAAAATCGAATCTTTTGAAGGAAATTAGAGGGTAATTTTTGTCAAATGTGTCTATTAAGGAATTTGAAAGAATAACACAGAAGGTTTTTATGAAGACATTAATCATAAGCCGAAGAGGATTTTATAACTGGCCTTCTATACTATTACTAGCGTTCCCATTCTGAACCTACAGGCTGTGCAGCCTGTATTTCACCTTTATTTCCTGTGCAATGTAGCAAACCGCATGGACACATTCCTTACTCACCCTTATACCACACAAGGTCTAGGGTGATACCTGGAAGAGAACAGATGCTAACTAACTAAATAAATGTATTGCTATGGTTAAGAGCCATCACTGCAAGAAACTTTTTGAAGACCTTTGATGGCAAGGACAAAAGAAAGGTAACTGATAAGAACTGGGAATAATGGTTTTTCACCCAAAAGCAGAGCAGTTAATATAATCTGGTCTTGCACGAGTACGTTAGAGAAGGTTCATCCTCTATCAAAAAGACAAAACCAAAACACACAATAATAATTAGACTCTTCATGGAGTTTGGAAAAAATGGTTCTTTTTCAAAATCAAAATTTCCTTAAGCCTCTTTGTTTTGAGAATCAAACACAAAGACTCAGGCATAAAATCTTGGATCTATCTTGAATTTTGTTAAAAACTTACATGGCCTAATTTCCTAGCATAAAGATGCTGAGGTTTCTGGGGAATGCAAGAGAGAATGCTCAGATCCTACTGTCTTCAAGCATAGGAGGAAGAATAAAAGGGTCCAGAGAAGCTAATCAATCAAGGATTATACCCGATGTCCAGTTATGGTTCACTACTGATCAAGAAAAACTGGGAGATTATAAACTGTTTTCAATATTCAATCACAATCAATACAAATAAAATATACAATAAAAATGTAAAAACATTAGAACATATATAATTATAACTGAGACTAGGCCACTAATCTCTATTGCTTCCCTGAGATAACCATAAGCTCTTTCTTGGCAAAATAAACAATTAGTAATGCACAGACTCTTGGCCCCCTCATCTATGCTCTGACCAACGGCCGGAAGGAACACATTTAGCAGCCTATAGTATTTGAACTCCCCTTTTCCCCAAAGAAGTTTTTCTCATCAAAGGAAGCAGTTCTATTTTGGTCGTTATTTCCTGTGAGAAATGCAGGCATGGTGTCTGGTGTGCATGGCCATCATACTATTTCTAACCACCATGTCTGCTGGATTCTTGGAGTCTTGCAACAAAAGAAAGAGAGTCACTAACATTTCTGACACCATATCTAAGGGCACATGAGCCATGTAATTACCTGCAAAGAATGCCTGCAGAGGGTTCTGATCAAGATAAAGGATCTTGGTGAAGAATTAAAATATAATGAAGGTCAGCAAAGGAGTCAAAAACAATTGTTTAGAAATTGGGTTTCACACTATGAAGCTGAAAGGCACCGTAGCCCACTTCTGGTAGCTGTTAATTATGAGACCCTATGGTATCAGACTGGTCATAAAAGGAGAACTATTCTTGTTACTAGGTTTATAAAAGTAAGCACTACTAGTTCAGAAGGTCATCTAAAACCAGATTAATAGATTACCTTTACCTTGGGTTTCCTAGAATTTATACAAGTTAAGATTTATTCACTGTTCAAACACACTAAGTAGTCTACTACATGTCAGGTATTGTGACATTCGAGACAAAGAGATGAAGTACAGAGCAACAATGTCCTGTAAATAGAGCAACAATGTCCTGCAACATTAAAGTCTTAAGTTCTGGGGGTGCCTGGGTGGCTCAGTTGTTAAGCGTCTGCCTTCGGCTCAGGTCATGGTCCCAGGGTCCTGGGATCGAGCCCCTCATCGAGCTCTTTGCTCAGCGGGAAGCCTGCTTCTCCCCCTGCCACTTCTCCCCCCCCCCCCGCTTCTCCTTCCCCCACTCCCCCTCCTTGTGCTCCCTCTCTCGCTGTCTCTCTCTCCTCTGTGTCAATTAAATAAATTTTTTAAAAAATTAAAAAAAAATAAAGTCTTAAGTTCCAGTCATTTCCTGACACCCAACTGCATCCTTGCCTCTCCTCTGACCATGTGAAATACCCTTAAGTTCCTTTTGCAACAATTTAACGTTTTTTTGGTTACTTGTAACTAAAGGAGTCCTGCTAGACATAAATATGGTAACTGGTCCTATCTGAAAACAAGCAGGTATCAAAATTTACCAAACTGGGTCTAGAGACAAGGACGCTCTTAAATCTGCTTTCCCTTCTTTCTAACTTTGACTTTTTCCTCTATCTCAAAATTCCCCAAGGAAACAAAGCATTAATAGCTGAGTTTGTTTAAAGACTATCAGAAATAATCATTTTGCTGAACTTCAATTCTGTGCTTAGGTGACTCAGATGATGAGTTTCTAATTTATAGTTCAAATGCTAATGCCAAGAGTGGCATATTAGACATGCACAGCATATAGGATCAACCCATGTTAGATAATGGGTCATATTACTTATAAGAACAAGTCATGAAAAATTAACTTCCTCAATGAGTACAAATTTCCCACTTTATGCTATGCTATGTCCTTCTGGTCAGCCTGTCAGCTCTCTACCTAATAAACACAGCCCTGAAAGAAATACTGTCAACTGGCATAAATTTACTATATTCCACCCTATTATAACCTATTATAACCCTAAAAGAGAACATATTTATTCTCGGAAAGTCAAAAATGGGCCACAAAATTAAATCAAGTTTAGCCAGGAAAAGATAAATTTACTAAGAATCCATCTCATCAGAGTGAAGTAGAGTCTGTAACATGACTGTTTAGCAATGAAATAGAGAAAAACTGTTTACAATCCTAAGAAAATAGTGTGTTTCTCAGGCAAAAGGAAGAGGAATACTGATAAAGGAATTTGACTTTCAACTGGCAGAAATATTTCAGACGGAGGAGAATCAACTGTTGGACATCTTGCCTCTGGGAAGCCAGCGAAGACCTGACAAACGGACAGATCGTAAGAAAGAACAGAAAATTAGAAGGCCAGCCCAGGAGGTTCAACATCTAACTGACGGAAGTTGCAGAGAGACCGGAGGAAATGGGAAAGTGGGAGTGGACAGAGATCTATCATGACATGTGAGCTACAAGTATGAAGGGCAGCAGGTCCAGATCAGGGCTGTCGGAATGCACTATGGGACAAAGATGAAACTGATAAAAGCCTCATGTGCCTCAACATGCTGAGAGGAGATTTATACAAGAGGGGAAGCGTCTGGGATGGAAAAGTGATAAATACATAGAAAACAGGGTCACTTTGTCTTCTGTGTTCCCACAGCATTATTGCAGAGATCTCTGTTCTAACATTTAAAAGCTGCATTGTAATTATTTATCTCTGTATCTGGCTCTCTTCATATATATGCATTCATTAACTTTAGGAAAAACAAAATGTATGCAAGAAAGGAAAAACAACTGTAGTTTACCAAATGACTCAGCTGTTGTACAGTCCTTATGCTGTGATAATCATGCAGATGTTGAGTGAGGTTCCAAAGAAAATTATTCCATAACTACTTAGGAAGAATGAGAGATGGGAAGGATGTATATGTAGTGGGAAGAGAAGTGGTAAAAAGAGCTAAACCTTACCTTTCCATAGGAAGAAATCAATCAATAATGCCTAACACTGAAAAATAAATCAAGAAATACCAATGAAAGCATATTATGATATTGCAGTAGTGATGTACGGGGACAGGGTAGCTACACTTGTGGTGAGCATAGCATAATGTATAAACTTGTTGAATCACTATGTTGGACACCTGAAATTAATGTAGCATTGTATGTCAACTATTCTTAAAAAAAAAAAAAAGTATATTATTTAGTGATACGGAGGTAAGTACCTGGGGAAAAAAAAAACAACAGCTCAAAGTTGAAAGGAGTAGTCTCTGGGCTTTGGGAAATGGGAAAGTGTCTGAGGACAGATGACAGTGGACTGGTATTTTTCATAAAAAGTCTTGAAAAAGCTATCTTGCTCAAGTTTCATGAATGTTTAACAATGATATAAAATTTAAAAAAATTAAAAATAAGTGAAGGAAACCAAGCAATGCTCTTATGACTTGTTTCTATCTCCTCAGAGTGACCTCTAGAAATAGAACTGAGCCTGGTTTGTATTCATGCGAGTGATGAAAATCAACAGTGATGAAGATGGGACACTTTGAGAAGGAAGTACTACTAACCAGTGTGAGCCAAAACCTCAACACAATGTTCAGGGCCACTATGTTCCTGAAATTGTTTTCATTTGTAAAACCTCTTGTGACCATTAGGGAGAACTTGGGTACTTCTCAGGGAAGAGGGCTGTCATTTCCTGGACACTGGACTACAAATACAATGCTCCTGAGGTCCTAAAGGAGCCTGACAAGCAGACTTGCTCAGAGCTACTGCCCAACTGCTTTGATTCGTCTCCCTGAAAATATAAACTGTTCTCTGATGTGTGGTTCACACTCAAATAATGTACAAAAGCTGATTGTTATAAACTAAAGGTATGAAATGAGAGGGATCTTGATAACTTCCCTCCCTAGATACTCAACCAAACTATTTACTGGGCTAGATGAATTTGATGATGTGGATCCCAGCTGTGTATAATCAAGTGAATTTTTTAAATAACTTATACAGAGGTAGTAAGGAATTTAATATTTCCTCTCTATAAAAAAATTCCAAGGAAATTTTTAAACTCTCCTTAAAACAGAAACACAGTAAGAAATACACTTAAATATCATTTGTAAAATTTTAATGTGTTAAATATGTCAGCAAGCCAGTGCGGGGAGGGGAAGCTTCAATTAAATAAGATTCAATTAAGTGACTAGGTACTTGCCAAGGTAACAATCTCTAGTTATGTCAAAATATCCATGGAAATGTAAGGAGACAGAAAACTTACATTTGCCAAACGTCCTCTAAAGGAAAGTAGTATTTAGCTAGAAGAAATCTTTTGCAATTTTTCAAACACATCGAAAATTTGAAGGAGTAGAATATGAACACCTGTTATCTCCTTCACCTAGATTTCGCCAACTATTAAGATTTTACCACCTTGGGGGCGCCTGGGTGGCTCAGTTGTTAAGCGTCTGCCTTCGGCTCAGGTCATGATCCCAGGACCCTGGGATCGGGCTCCCTGCTCTGCGGGAAGCCTGCTTCTCCCTCTCCCACTCCCCCTGCTGTGTTCCCTCTCTTGCTGTCTCTCTGTCAAATAAATAAATAAAATCTTAAAAAAAAAAAAAAAAGATTTTACCACCTTGTGTTCTCATTCCCACTTGCTCTTCCTCTGTGTGCGTACATATACACACACGTACGTGTCCTTTTTTTCCCCTGAAACATCTGGAAGGGAGTCGTTGACCTCTTTTTACATTATCCCTTAAATATCTCAGTGTGCATTTCCTATGAACAGGAATATTCTCCTTCAAAACCAGAATACCATTATGATACCTAAGAATATTAACTCAATATCATGTAGTATATATATTCCACATTTAAACTTTCCCAACTATCCCAAAGTATCTTTTCTAGCTGTTTCCATTTGATTTCCCGATCCAGGATCCAAGCATTTGGTTCGGACATTTCTGGGAGGAATATGTAAGTAAGCCACAAAGGGTAATCCTGCATCAGGTGGCTTACCTCCATAATAACTGACTGCTTCCTAGGATGGAGGGCCCAGTAAATTATGAGGCTTCCCCCCCTCCGAAGGGATACAAAGTATGGGGCCAAAACTGGGTTGCTATGACAACCGGGGGGATTACCTTATCAGAGCTAATGTTCTTATGAAGTTGTTATTGAAACATGTATGTGAAAGTAAGGCTGAGAGTGCAGAGCACATCTTGGATAGCAAGCTCAAGTTGTAGGAAATGCCAGATTATGAGTATGCTCAGGACACCAAATTATTAAGGGATTCAAAGTTAGCTTGGCTTGACCCTAGGTTCAGAAGAAGACTAACAAGAGGGCACAAGTGACCACAAGAATGAGAGCAGGGCGCCCAACATTACCTCTGCTGTAGCTGCTCATCAGACAGTTGCAACTCTTCCTTTAAGCGTATATACCTGTCTTCTTTCAGCAGCCTAGAGCCGTCGTAGAGGCTTAGCTCCCGGTCGTGGATCAACCTAAGGGACAGGGGAAAGTCAGGGAACAACTTCATCGGTTTTGAATGTTTAAGTCACTGGAGGTGGAATCGGTTAACATTTTAATCCTGTCTATTATTCTGGGCAATTGAGTCTAACAATTTTGTTAGATGGACCTTTTGCAATTTCAAGTTGGCTAGTGCTATTATACTTGGCAAAACTATTGGTTTCTGTACTGGAGAGCAGTAGTCATGGTTACTAGATGCGGACAGCGGGGAGGAGAAGGATGAGGAGGAGGGGCTGGAAAGGGAACGGAGGAAGGAGATGAAAAGCAGCAGCTGAATGGGTGACTGAGGATAACCATGAGGTGCATATTAATGAACAAGGCAGGTGGTACATACTCAGAGTCTAAGGTAACTCTTTAAGGGATAGTATTATCCATGTATTTCTGTCTTTGGAATTACAGGATTTAAAACATCAAAAATCTGTAGAATGAAATAACTGGTGCTATTTCATATACTAACTCTGATGGTGACCTAACAGTCCACAGCACAAACAGCATCATCTTCCGGATGCTGCAGGGGTTGAAAAGCACTACTGCTAGATTTTACACCAACCGCTCAAGTCTCCGGATGCCCACACCACAGTTGCCCCACATGACCTCCACTCGGCAAGCACTGAGGTGAGGGGAAGCTGCATAATGCAAGGGTTAGGAGCATGCGCAGTGGAGAAGTCAGATCTGTGTTCAAATCCAGCT
Organism: Mirounga angustirostris; assembly: GCF_029215605.1. Taxonomy (NCBI): domain Eukaryota; kingdom Metazoa; phylum Chordata; class Mammalia; order Carnivora; family Phocidae; genus Mirounga; species Mirounga angustirostris. Next base: position 51,919,819 of record NW_026991711.1, read on the forward strand.
CTGTACCTTATCAGCTGAATGACTGGGGCAGGGGGAGCACTACTCCTCCATCTCTCTAAACTTTTCTCTGTTATAAAATCAGGGCACTCATACCAACCTCATAGGACTGCTGTGAAAATTAAACATCTAATACAAGGCAGATGCTTACTGTAGTTGTTCTCAATCTTGGCAGCACATTAGAACCTTCTGGGAAGGGTTTAAAAAGGCTGGTGTTCAGGCCTCACCCTGGATCACTTATATCTGAATTTGGGGATGCAGAACTCAGGCATCAGTAATTGTTAAGCTCTACCCACACAAGATGATGCCAGGGCTGAGAGCCTGAGAAGCACTGGCCAGGCACAATGCCCCGAGGAGAGTAAGGACTCAGTTAATGACAGCTGCCCCTTTTCCCAAGTGCCTGGCCGAGCAGGCAAGAGGTAACCAAGAAAAGGGGAGCAGTAAGGATGATTTCTGGTTGTGTCTGTATTTATCTGTTTAGAAGAAAAAACTACCCTAAATCTATGGAATATTTATGGCAAATCGCTAAAAATTTGTGGTTATTATTTTCAAATGCTCCCAAGTCTAATCAGGATTAACACAATGTTTTTGAAATTTTTAATTATACTCAGTATCTGCATCTTGTCAAGGACAAGAAACTCTGAATAGCTGGTTGGGAAAATGGATTATTCCATAGTTAGAAATCAAACGTCTAGAAGTGACAGAATCAAGACAGAACAAATAAAAAATTGGTATCATTAATCTTCCAAAATGACACAGGATGGAAATACTTTCCATGAAAGTTACACATGAAATTTTCTCTTAACATTACATTCTAGAGAAATTAATTAGGAATGTTTTCCCCACCCAAACTGAAATAAGGAAACAACAGTTACAAAATGTTCGAGGTTGTAAACACAACGTGAGTTTAGTCTATATAAAATATCATCAAACATCCATTACACATTCCATTTTTTTAAAGATTTTATTTATTTATTAGATAGAGAGAGGGAGCATGAGTGGAGGGGAAGGGACTGAGAGAGAGGGAGAAGCAGGTTCTTCACTGCGCAGGGAGCCTGACGTGGGGCTCGATCCCAGGACCCTGGGATCATGACCTGACCCGAAGGCAGACGCTTAAATGACTGAGCCACCCAGGCACCCCTCTATTACACATTTTATATAAGGAACCATAATTTCTCTCTCAAAAAAATCCAACAGAATTAACCAATAATTTAGATCTATGATTCATAAGGTGTTTATGTAAACAGTGATGCTGTGACTAACAGATCATAAGAAACGTGAGCTGCATGACTTACTGTATGTATCAATAAGCATATATGAAGTCTTTCAAAATTTTTACCTAAAAGTTTTCTTTTTTCAACTCTTACCCAGAGAATTTTGCCATGGCATTGTTTTTTTCCCAAAATGTTCAGTATTGGAAGTTTTACTGTCCTGTGTTTACAAAGATAAAAATCTCTGTTCTGGCTGGATACAGAAGTAAGTTTCTCACGATCTACAGGACCCAGTTTAAAAAAGACGACGATAGAGTTCCACGTCTACTGTTTACATGGAGTGTTTCTGTGTGTGTGTGTGACTCATACAAACCTTTGCAATACAGCAAGCGTGCCCACATTGACGCGGTGGATGCCATCCAAGAGGACGAGCTTTCCTTCCAGAGCAGCGTTCACAAGGGGTGAGGACCGCCACGCAGTGTCTCCGTTGGGAAGAGTGTATCTCTGTTGTAGCAGGTCACGTGCAGTCATATCCTGAAACCAAGCCCCACCACCCAACACAGAAAATGCAGGATTAATTTTTAAGAGATGGATGGAAGCTTATTTAGCTTTATAGTTACCACTCTGAACATAACATTCCATATAATAACTGGGAAGTCATCTTCTCCAATCCACTAAAAAGAAAAACATTCAAAAGCTTTTCTTGGTCATTTGAAGTTTTTCATGTTACTCATCCACACACTACAGTAAGAGTGAGGGCTTTTCTCCCCACCTTTTTTATTTAGCATTTTCCCCCTCCCTTAAAATGTTCATTTGATATCTATACAGATGATGGCAGTCATTGCCACTTGACTGTAATGAAATTTAATTCAATCAGCTTTATTTTTGTGGGGACCAAAATGTGTGGATTCCTTTTTAAGAATTAGAGGCCATACAAACTCAATGGGAAGAGATGCTTTTCAATCCTGAGCCATTTTCTTGCAGCTGAGTTCTCCTGAAAGGCCATGCTAGGGACCCATCACAGTGACTCAGTCTATTTAAAGAGGTTTGAAAACGGAGGAAACTGAGGAGGACAGTCATCAGATGAGGTACAGGAATTGACAAACAATAGCATGGCAGTTATAAGCAATTTTTAAAAAAGATTTATTTATTTGACAGAGAGAGAGAGAGAACACAAGCAGGGGAAGTGGGAGAGGGAGCCCACCGTGGGACTCGATCCCAGGTCCCTAGGATTGTGACCTGAGCAAAGGCAGACACTTAATCGACTGAGGCATCCAGAAGCCCTATAAGCAATTTTTTAAAGCACAAACACAATGCGCTAGCACTAAGACAGTGTGACAGATTTAAGCAAACTATTAATAGCAGTGGCATAAAATGTCCATTTTTTAAAATTTGGGGTGCCATATAATATCAACAACTTTTTCTTACATGTATTAATGATGAAGACAATAGTTTGTTTTCTGTTATCAGCTTCAGATAACTTTTGTGCAACTTATATCAAACAAAATTTCAACTTCTACAATCAATTTTATTCAAAACTTTAGTCTTTTGTAAATTCTTTGATATCCAACTGCAGTTTTAAGAAGACAGAAAACTAAAAAATTTGCTTATATTCACAATGGCAACAGATCTACACTGAAACCAAGATTAAAATATAGGTCTTAATTATTTCAATTTTCTCACTATCAAAAAAGTACTGACTTAGGAAGTATGAATAGGCTTATACTGAATCATAAAGACACTTGAGAATAGTAACATTCAAACTCACCAGATCCCCATAGCCCTAAAAGTCTGGCTTTGACACATTATCAAAATTTGGCTTAACTCATTAATTTTAATTTTTAAACTATGAACTTTAAATTCTATGCAAACTATATGAGCATGGCATTCTAAGCTGCCAATGATAGTTGCAATACTAAATCGAGCACCATCATCAGTGTTTACTGAGATGGTTTATGGTGAGAATGAGCTCATTCCTATTCATGGGTATGCAATATAAGAACAGGAAAAGAGGGGCACCTGGGTGGCTCAGTTGGTTAAGCCTCTGCCTTCGGCTTAGGTCATGATCCTGGGGTCCTGGGATCAAGCCCCACCTTGGGCTCCCTGGTCAGTGGGGAGTCTACTTCTCCCTCGCCTTGTGCCGCTCCCCCTGTTCCTACTCTCTCTCTCAAATAAATAAATAAAATCTTAAAAAAAAAAAAAAAAAAGGAAAGGAATCCCTGTGCAAGAAAAATAGGACAAATCAAAATAAATGTTTGTGGGTCATTTTCATAATTAAATTATGAAAAAAAAACTAATACACACACACAAACCTTTTTTAAATTAATATAAAAACAGGTAAATTTAAAGAAAACTCTTGGTAGTAATTATTTCAGAAAAATATTCACTATAGAGTTACATCATATATTGTTCTAGAGAATAAAGCAAACAGAAAACATGCTTTAACACAGCAGTTCTAAATCAAAGATATATACCGGAAATAGCTGGGGGAACTTTTGGAAAATACATTAGCATAGGCCCCATCACCCCAAGATCTGGATTCAATAGACCCAAGATGGGGCTTACCACCTGGATTTTATTAGACATTAATTACATAGATGATAAATTAAATATCCCTTAGATGGGAAACACTACTTTAAAAAAGAAACGTTAACTCAATGTGAAATTTGGTCTCATCCTATTTGTTTATACCCCTCTCTTATTCTAGTAGGAATTATGAGATTACATGAGGATATATGAGATGTATAACAAAACAGTATAAATTAAAAGGTGAAAAAAATGGAAGAAAGAAGACGGAAGAGTAAGCCTTGTTTCCTTCAAGTATTCCTATTGGTATTCAGAGAGGAGGTAACATGAAGAAAATATCCCATTGATACTGTATTTTTAAAGAAATGAATGGGTGTTGATTTTGAAAATGCCAGCTTGACACTGAAAATATATGGTATCCTGACCCACTTTAGCTCTGGAGTCCTTTGCGTGGGCCCAGGAAAAGAAGATGAGGAATGTGACTCTGGCATGAGAGGTTCAGACTCACAAGGAGCTGAGGCTAGCAACTGGTAACATTTCAAAAAAAATTTCAACAGAGAAAATTCCTTACTCTCATACCAAGACATCCTGAATCACCGTTCTAACGCACGCTATGAGAAAGCACTACTTCACTGGGTGATGATTCCAAAATTCTTTCATATCTTGTTAATGCACACACTGTCCACAATAGTTGCCTCATCCAAATGAGTAAATATTTACCAGGAAAGATGATGAGAAAGACAACCAGGACACAGGACGACTCTTCTACAACCTAGCAGTTAGAGATTCCCTTATTCTGACTGAAGTAAAGCATGATTATTTGTTGCCACACAACAATGACTAACAGATCAACAGAGCTCAGAGCTGCTAACAACTACAACTACAGAGCAGGAATTCTCCCCCTTTCTTCAATCCTCACAGGAATAAAAAATGGAAAACACCTGGCATTTCTTATAAGACTAGTTCAGTCCAGTTTTACCACCTAAACTCTTTCGTACTCTCATGGTAAAAAAGAGTCATTCTTCACTGCTAGTATGAGTTCACATTAAAATAAAAACCCTCCTTAGAGAAAGAAAAAAGCATTCCTTTTAATACAAGCTGCTAGTTTTCATAATTAAATTCCTATATGGGAAGAAAAGATGAAGATTCCAGCTTTTCCTTAAGGAGATAATTGCCCCCACTTTCCATAATATTAATTAAAATCAGAAATTATTTTTGATTGTGTGAGTGAAGAACACCAAAATAAAACTGAACTTCTGTGCAACTGAACCTAATCAAACCTAATTATTGACAGAATTTTTTCAGCATAGTCTGAAAGAGTCAGTGATATGAATTAATTTCAATAATAAGTTAATCTTTAAAATAGAGTAACAGCATCTCCATCTATAGAATACTTGGATTTTAGTACTGTGAAACTGTTGTAATATCGGTATTTATTTTAACATACACTGTATCATGAAATTGTTAAAAACATATCATTTCTTTATTCTTCCTGCCTACACATGCATCCCTAAAGCAAGTGGAGGGGCAAAATTAAAAAAAAAGAGTGTGCTTACTCCATATGATTATTTTGAAAGTACACTAATAAAAATAAAAAACGATGAATATCCCAATTTTTGCATATATTTTTCTTATCCATGAAACTTCTGAACTTAAGAGAATAAAAATAGTACTAATGATATCATAGAACCTGAACCATTTCCTCTTTCTGTATTTCCTTAAAAATTTTAAAACAACAGGACATGAAACCAAGTTCCTTTAGCACTACCATTGTCTAACCTTGAACACCTCACCTTCTCATTCAGATCCCTGGAAAACACTTAAGATTCACTTAAGATCTCTTAAGATTCAGTGACATTTGGAATTTTGCTCTTTTATTTTCTTTATTTTTATTTTTTGTAATTTTGCTCTTTTGATTTGCAATGGAGAAACCCTACTGAAAAAAAAAGTCCTATTAAAGTGAGAAGCATGGCTGCATGAAATGTATCAGAAAACATAGATCTGAGCCTAAAGTAATTATACATCTTACAGGTTTTTAGTACCTTTGAATGACATGCTAATTTTTCTGACATTTCCTTGAGAAACCTGGATGTTAAGTCATTAGTTTGATGAGATAAGTTCAATAAGCATCTTGTGTGTCAAGGGGCTAGAATAAGGCTAGAATTAGTTTTCCAAAGCATAATATCATTCAGAAAGATAAGTGAAAATATTATAGTGAGTTTTTAGCATATAAAGAAATTTGAGCTACGTCTCTTTAAATATGAATATTGATAAGACAGTAAAATTTTTCAGCATAAAGCATATATAATTTTTCTTGTGGACAATTTATATTACTATAGTAAATGGAGGATATCAAAATCTATTAAGAATATGACCTTAATTAGATTAAACATACACTTTTCCACTACATATATGAACCCAGAAGAATTTCAGGAAGTATTTGAGTTGGCTTGCAAAAATATGTATAGTATAACATTATAAAATTTGAAATAAGTGGATAAAGACAACTAAACAAGGGAAGATGAAATGAAGAAAGGTAAAGATAATACATAAAATATGTATTATAAGAAGAATTTAAAATGTGAATCTGATCTTTTTACTAACACACAAAAAAGAGTGACATAAAACAAGTTATGTAAGTCACAATAAGCACAGCATTGACACCAAAAAAAGAAGCAGCACCTTAATTTTTAATGACGAGATAGAGAAAAATTTGTTCCATGGGTCAGGTCATCATATAAAGTACAGTGTGTTAAGGAGTTAAAAACAGAAGTAACAATAATTACAGCCACTAATACTTAATGGAGAGTTTACTAGGTGCCAAGTACTCTATATAAATTAATTCATGTAATCCTTATAACCTTAAGAGACGAGTACAATTACTGCCTTCATCCTACAGATGAGATAACCGAGGTATGAAGGGGTTAACTTACCCAAAGAAGGACACACAGCTAATAAGCAGAGGATCTGGGTTGTCCTCAAAAATATTATTACAATAAATACAGCACCAAATTTCAGTAAAAGAAATTCCACAGTGAAGGAACTAGCTTGGATGAATCAGGACATGGATACACTGGAGAGTTAATATAGGAATGTACCAATGGCACACCTCTCAGGCTGCCCTCCACAAATGCTGTTTCTCAATCAAGTTCTTTGAGAAGAGTGAGAAAGTAGTGACTACGGTGTTACCACTCTCCAAACTGCCCCCAAACAAGCTAGTCTCCATTGTTGTTTAAAAAGATCTTTGTATACATGTGTAAAAGATTAAAATAAAGATGCTTTAGCTAACAGTAATTATATCTCTAGGTGGATATGATTCTTCACTTTCTTATTTCTAAATCAAAAATATACACTGTGGGCACTCAAATTTTTTTTGATTGGGCTAAGTATTATTAATGATTTTTTTTCTCCCAATAGAAACTAGCTGTAATTCTATGGGCTTTCCAGGTCGATCTCAAGTAAGTTCCGCTCAAATAAGCAAAAATATCCTGCCAAAAAATATCCTGCCAGTAGAGTATAAATATTAAGAAAATCTCAGACTTAAGTGAAACAAAGAATACATCAAGGCTAGCTGATGTAAGCCATCGATTTTGCAATAAGGGATTAATTATGTCCATACCTATTAGTGGCAGAATACTGCATAAATATTGTAGAAACACATAATGTTAGTAATTTTTAGGTCCCCAAATAGAAATGAAGCCATTATTTACAGTCTAAGCATGCTCAGTGAACAAAATGGAAGGCATGCTGCCAACGTTCCTCAGTGTCATTTATGTTTGATCTTAAAGAAGCCTCTCATTTTACATATTGTAAAATTATCTATAAACTTTTCCATGCTTCTCCTGCAAGTTCTTCTCTTAAAGACCTATTTTTAACTTGTCACATGTATAATAAATGCTTTTTTTATGTATACAATGATGTATACATAAGCCTACTATGATTGTTTTAAATGACTCTTCTATGGATGGGAAGAAGCTGATTTTGAATCATCTATAGCTCTCTTCATTATAACCAGTGGGATCTCTTCAAGATGATCTGCTCTGCTTAAACACTTATTCTATGAACACAGAACAAAATTCTTCTGACCAAAGCTAACCAGAAGTCAAACCCCCTGTCTTACTAACAACTGATCCAACAAAAGAACATCTTAATATTAAGTTGCAAAATAAAACATAAGTCAAGGTCAGTATATGTACAAAAAATGTCATATGTATTCAATGAAGATACCTAATCAAATACCCTTGTAATCTTCCTGTACTACAGAGGCTAAAAAATGAGAAACATTGTTTCTTAGATGCTTTGCAACTAAAGTTCTGTAGGTGACCCAGGTTCTACTAGCATTCTCACATATACACAACTGGGAACTGAAAAAAGTGGCGGCAAGCAATGAGAGGAAGGTGGCAACCAGCTCCAGGGGACCTGTTCTCCTAGAAAGCCATGGCTGAAGCTCTCCTGCTCTGTCATTCCTTACTGGGTAAAATCTAAACACTGTTCCTTGTCTCTCCCAGAAATTCTGTAAGCTACCTAATACCCAGTGGTAAGTCCCTCTCAGTATTAGATAGCCAGGATGGATTCTATTGCCCACAACAAAAAAACCACAACCTAAGGATAATAATACTTTAAAAATAAGCCAACTTATTAAAGCTTGTGCAGAAATGTTCATGGACAATGAAGTCTACGGAAGAGGGTGAAAAGACTTTCCAAAAGTAAGGTCAAAGGCAGAGACATTACTGAGCAGAACCCCAACAACACACAAACTGAAGAACCACATTTTACTCAAATGGTACGGCAAACTCTGCTGCATTTTATCACAAGTGTGTGACTCTGTTAGAACACGTGGGAAAGCTGCAATCAATTCTAACTTAAATATTTGGAATGATATTTGCCTTACATTAAAATTAGTTTTTTAAAAGCAAGAAACAAGATATAAAATCAAGGTTGTTATAAGTACTATGGTATTCAGTAAAGACACCTGAAACAGATATGGCATTTGGCCTCATTTAGCCCCACTCAAACCCCTTCTGGTCAGCCAATGTGGAAGCAGCAGGTACAGTATGAGGAAAGCAGAGTTTCGATTCCAAATCTGCCACTTCCTTATAATGCGATAAATGGATGATGTGAGGAAAACAACTTTAGAATTAAATGAGATGTCTGGCACCTAGTGGGTATTTGATAAATAACAGCTGAATCAGAACCAAATGAAGAAAAAAATACAAATACATTAAAATTTAAATTTAACAATAAAAGTTCAAGACATTAATAGAAGTCATGTGACAATGCTATATGACAGAAGAAATTCTTGTTTTAGGATTTATTTTTTTTAAAGATATTATATATTTATTTGACAGAGAGAGACACAGCAAGAGAGGGAACACAAGCAAGGGGAGTGGGAGAGGGAGAAGCAGGCTCCCCACCGAGGGGCTCGATCCCAGGACCCTGGGATCATGACCTGAGCTGAAGGCAGAGGCTTAACTACTGAGCCACCCAGGGTGCCCCTTGTTTTAGGATTTAAAGATAATACAGAAACAAGTAGGGATTAGTAAAGAAAAGCTGACAAAGGTCAGATATGAGCCAGTCCTTTAAAAATAATGTATATTTTTCAAAATTATTTATCCACTCCTTCATATATTGACTGCTTATTACTTGCAAGTCACCGTTCCAGGAGCTGAGGGTACAGCAGTGGAACAGATAAACATGGTCCTTACATTCCAGGGGGGAAGAGAACAAAAATAGACATAGGAAAGGGGACAGAGGACGAGAAGGAAGGAAGGGAGGGAGGAGACACGAGTAAGAAAAAAGATCACATAGGGGGTCAGTGCTCTACAGAAAATATCGGGTAATGTGATAGCAAATGACTTGGTGGGTCAAGGATGCTTTCTCTAAGTATATTTAAGTTGCAATTTGACAGACGAAAGGCCATGTGAAGATCAGGGGTGAGAGTATTTGAGGCTGAGGCAACAGCCTGTGCAAAAGCCCTGAAGGAGAAGCAGCTAGACGGGTTTAAGGGACTGAAAGTAGCCAGTGAGGCTGAAGCATAATTAGCAGAGGGTCCAGCAGGGAAAGAGAAGCCTGGAGAGGCAGGCATGGACAGTGGTTCTCAACCCTGGCTGCCTGTTAGAACTACCAAGTAACTTTTGGAAAAATACTGAAGTCTGGGTTTCACTCTGACCAACTACTTCAGACCGCCTGGTGATAGGGCCTCAACACTGGAAGTTTTTCAGAGTTCCCTGGGTAATTCTAGTAGGCAACCAAGGTTGAAAAGCATTGATGGAGGGCTCATAAGCCAGGCTAAGGCGTTCTTAACCATATTCTATGTATGATAGGAAACTATTGACAGATTCTAAACAGGGAAATGACATGATCTGATTTATTTCCACCATTCTTTTTTTTAGATTTTTATTTATTTGACAGAGAGACACAGCAAGAGAGGGAACACAAGCAGGGGGAGTGGGAGAGGGAGAAGCAGGCTCCCCGCGGAGCACGGAGCCCGATGCGGGGCTCGATCCCAGGACCCTGGGATCATGACCTGAGCTCAAGGCAGACGCTTAACGACTGAGCCACCCAGGCGCCCCTACTTCCACCATTCTTTAGAGAATAGATTATGGGATACAACATCTTCTAATTAAGTATCTACACTTGTTTCATATCTACCAGTTAAATATCTACAAAAGAGTAGATATTTAATATTTTCACCAAGAGATAAATTTTAAAATAAATAAACTGAAAACTGTAAGATATTAATGAAAGGAAGTGAAGAAGACACAATTAAATGGAAAGATAGTCCGTGCTCATGAGCTGAAAGAATTAGTATTATTAAAAAGTTCCAAAGCCTAAAGCAATCTACAGATTCAATGTAATCCCTATCAAAATTCCAATGGCATTTTTCACAGAAATGGAGCAAACAATCCTAAAACTTATATGGAACCACAAAAGGCACTGAATAGCCAAAAGGTCTTGAGAAAGAACAAAGTTGGAGGCATCGCATTACCTGATTTCAAACTGTATCACAAAACTGTAGTAATAAAAACTGTATGATATTGGCATAAAAACACACACATAGATCAATGGAATAGAACAGGGAGCCCAGAAATAAACCCACACATACATGGTTAACAAATTTATGACAAAGGAGTCAAGAACATACATTGGGGAAGGGATATTCTCTTCAATAAATGGTATGAGGAAAACTGTAGAGCCATATGCAAAAACTGGACCTCTATCTTACACCAGACACAAAAAATCAACTCAAAATGGATTGAAGACTTGAATGTTAAGACCAGAAACCACAAAACTCCTAGAAGAAAATATAGACAGTAAGCTCCTTGACATTGTCCTTGGATTTTTTGAGTGTGACCAAAAGCAAAGGCAACACACCCAAAAATAAACAAGTGGGACTACATCAAAAGAAAAAGAAAAAGCTTCTGCACAGCAAAGAAAACCAACAAAATAAAAAGGCAACTTACTGAATGAGAAAAAATATTTGTAAATCATATCTGATAAGGGTTAATATCCAAAATATATAAAAAACTCATACAACTCCATAGGAAAAAAACAATCTGATTTAAAAATGGGGACCTGAATAGACATTTTTCTAAATGGCCAGCAGGTTACAAGAAAAGGTGCTCAGCATCACTAATCTGGAAATGCAAATCAAACCTCAATGAGATCACCTCACACCTGCTATTATCAGAAAGACAAGAGATAACAAATGTTGGTAAGTATGAGGAGAAAAGAGAACACTTGTGCACTGTTGGTGGGAATATAAACTGGTATTGCCACAATGGAAACAGTATGAAGGTTCCTCAAAATATTCAAAATATAACTACCATATGGTCCAGCAATCCCACTTCTAGGTATATATCCAAATAAAATGAAAACAGGATATTAAAGAGAAATCTGTACTCCTGTGTTCATTGCAACACTATTAACAAAAGCCAAGATAAAGGAAACAACCTATGAGGTTGTCCTATAGGAAACAACCTATGAGGTGTCCATCCATGGATTAATGGATAAAGAAAATGTTTTTTATACATATAATGGAATATTATTCAGCCATGAGAAAGCAGGAAGTCCTGCCATTTGTGACAACATGGATGGGCCCCGAGGGTACTATGCTAAGTGAAATAAGCCAAACAAAGAAAAATAAATACTCTATGGTATCACATGTGGAATCTAAAAAAAAAAAAAGAAGAAGTCAAACTCTTAGAAACAGAGTAGAAAAGTGGTTTGGTTGTCAGGGGCTGGGAGGTGAGGGAAATATGGTAAAATGGTACAAACTTTCAGGTATAAGATGAGTTAAGACCGGGCACCTGAGTGGCTCAGTCGGTTAAGCGTCTGCCTTCAGCTCAAGTCATGATCTCAGGGTCCTAAGATCAAGCCCCATGCTGGGCTCCCTGAAAAAGTCTGCTTCTTCCTCTCCCTCTGCCCCTCCCCCCACCCTGCTGGTGCTCTCTCTCTCAAATAAATAAAATCTTGGGGAAAAAAAGATCTGAAGATACAATGTAAAATGTGATGACTATAGTATTATATAATTGATATTTGTTAAGAGAGAATTTCAATGTTCTTACCAAAACAAAAGAGAGAGAGACTGAGAGAGAAAGAAGTATCTACAAATATTCAACCAACATAACTGATGTGTTCTTAAAAATCCTAAGTAAAGTTCCATATGCCAAATACATTTTCCACCAAATTGTCAACAATAGGTCTAGAGATAGTGGGTTAGAGCTACTGGAGATGTTCATAGCTATAGTAGATCCTACAAAAAGCAAATGATGCTAGACTACTAACTGGCTGTGGGGGTTAGGGTAGATGGGGAGAAGGCTAAGAAGTGTGTCATGGTTGTATTGCTTAACAACTCTTTTGATCAACTTAATGTGTCCCCTTTGGCACTTTTCTAACAAAACTAAAGCTGCTCTCTCTGAATTAATCCCCATTGGCAGACACTGTGCAGCAGGGAGCTGAACACTTCTCATTAGGTGGGAGATACGGAAGAGCTGATGGATTCAAGGAGGGTCATTAAGGATAAATGTGGAGTCTCCTGCCTGAAGCAGCACAGAAAGAGGCCTGCTAAGGTTCAAGAAATAGGCTGGTGAAGGTAGCAACCTCACCTTGCTCACCTTCCCACCTATGTGAGGGCATAATGGACATCACTCCGCTCCTGGGCACAGGCTGTCTGCCCACACCTACCTAATCCCGGAAGAGTTTAAAGGAACCAAAGGAAGCATCACAGGAGCTGGGAATGGCCAAAGATCCTCTTCAGATTGTTAATCTCTTAACAGTAGTCCATAGAGTATAAAATCAGGAATGTGGCAGCTTCTACATTCTTTTTTTTTTTTTTTTTTTAAGATTTTATTTATTTGACAGAGAGACACAGCGAGAGAGGGAACACAAGCAGGGAGAGTGGGAGAGGGAGAAGCAGGCTTCCCGCTGGGCAGGGAGCCTGATGCGGGGCTCGATCCCAGGACCCTGGGATCATGACCTGAGCCGAAGGCAGACACTTAATCGACTGAGCCACCCAGGTGCCCCAGCTTCTACATTCTTAAGGTCCAAGCTACTTCAGCTCTGAGTCCCCAGAAGCACTAAATGAACTCTGTTAAAGAATACCTTTCCCTTTGCTGTCCTTTTTTCTTTTTTAAGATTTTATTTATTTATTTTTGAGAGAGAGAGCAGTGTGCACAAGTGGGGAAAAGGGGCAGAGGGAGAAGCAGGCTTCCCGCTGAGCAGGGAGCCCAATGCGGGACTTCATCCCAGAACCCTGGGATCATGACCTCTGTCAAAGGCAGATGTTTAACCAACTGAGCCACCCAGATGCCCTGCTGTCCTTTTTGACTGTCTCTATGGTTTTGTCAAATGGCCTTCATTTCAAATACCTCAGAAAGCCCTGTTTCTACTATGAGACTGGCTTATAAATCACCAATAAAAGTTCTACACATTCAGAAAGGGTTTGGATCCTGAGTAGTTGCATTTTTTTAACAGGGAAAAATAGAAAAACAAAGCATTTCAGAATCACCAAATGCAACTAGACAATAAAGCTGAGAGGATGTATTTACTTTTTATTTCCAAGAATAAAATATGTTTGCAAAATACACTGTACATACAAAAATTGTGAATTCCAAATCAAATCAAAATTATATCCTTCTTTCTTTTCTTTTTTGACTTTGACATATTCCTCATAAAAGAATATAAATATATAACATCATCACTAATCTCATTAACCTCTAGCAAACTCCTCATTCTTGCCATGATCTTTGATGACTATAAAATCCTGAGGACTCTTAAAAGACTGCCCTAAGGACTTAAAGGTGGAAAATAAGTGGCCATAATTAATTTTCATATGAAAATTATGAATAAAAAGATATAAAGTGTAACAGCACATACATGAAACATGGAGGAAGGAATAAAAAAAGGGGTTTTTTTTAGAATGTATTTGAGCTTAAATGACCATCAACTTAACATAGACTGCTATATATTTAGGATGTTATAAATGAACCTATGGTAACCACAAATCCAAAACTATAATATATACCAAAAAAAAAAAAAAACCACAAAGAGAAAGAAATCCAAACACCACACTACAGAAATTCATCACAAAGAAAGAGTGCAAAGAACAGAGAACTATAAAAATGACCAGAAAACAATGAACAAAATGGCAATAGGTATATACCTATCAATAATTAAACATAAATGGCCTAAATGCTCCAATCAAAAGACACAGGGTAGCACAACAGATTAAAAAAAAAAAAAAAGACCTATATACTGCCTATAGGAAACTCACCTCAGACATGAAGAGACATGAAGACACATACAAAATGAAAGTGAAGGGATAGAAAAACATTTACCATGCAAATGGACATTAAAAAAAAAAAAAAAAAAGGCCAGGGTAGCAATACTTGTAACAGACTAAACAGATTTTAAAACAAAGACTGTAACAAGAGATAAAGAAGGGCATTACAAAATGATAAAGGGATCACTCCAACAAAAAGATATAACAATTGTAAATATCTCTGCACCCAACACTGAAGCACCTGAATACATCAAACAAATATTACTGAATACAAAGGGAGAAATTAATGGCAATACAATAATAGTAGGGGACTTTAACACCCAATCTACATCATTGGATGTAAGGAAAATCAATAAGGAAACAGTGTCTTTGAATGACACATTAGAGCAAATGAACTTAACAGATATATACAGAACATTCCATCCAAAACCAACAGATGACACATTCCTTTCAAGTAAACATGTGACATTCTCCAGAACAGATCACATGTTAGGCCATAAAACAAGTCTCAATAAATGTAAGAAGACGAAATCACACCATGCATCTTTGCTGACAACAGCGGTATGAAACAAGAAATCAATCACAAGAAAAAAACTGGACAAAACACAAACATGTGGAGGCTAAACAATAGTAAACAACCAATGGTCAGCGAAGAAATCAAAGAAGAAATAAAAAAATACAGGGAGACAAATGACCTACATACAAATGGTCCAAAATTGTGAAAACAGTTCTAAGAGGGAAATATACAGCAATATGGACTTACTTCAAGAAGCAAGAAAAAGCTCAAATAAACAATCTAACTTTACACACCTAAATGAACCAGAAAAAGAATAAACCAACCCATGGTGAGTAGAAGGAAAGAGAAAATAAAGATCAGATCAGAAATAAATGACACAGAGGGTGCCTGGGTGGCTCAGTTGGTTGGGCGACTGCCTTCGGCTCAGGTCGTGGTCCTGGAGTCTCAGGATCGAGTCCCGCGTTGAGCTCCCTGCTCAGCGGGTAGTCTGCTTCTCCCTCTGACCTCCTCCCTCTCATGCTCTCTGTCTCTCATGCTCTCCGTCTCTCTCAAATAAATAAATAAAATCTTAAAAAAAAAAAAAAAAAAAAGAAAGAAGTGACACAGAGACCAAAAATAAATAACCAAAAATAGAAAAAAAAAAAAAAAATGAAAGCCGGCGCCCGGAGAAGCAGGAGGAGAGGTCGGAGCCATCTCCAGGAGCCTTAGAGACCGAGTCCTTGGCAGCGGTGGCGGTGGCAGGGGAGCGCACCGGCAGATTCATTCCACCACTTACTTACAAGCTGAAAACGGTAGGCCACGGGAAGTCTTACTGGTTTCAGGTAGAAACAACAGTTGAAGATGTCCAGCAAAACGGCAAGCACCAACAACATCGCCCAGGCCAGAAGGACGGTGCAACAGTTGAGGATGGAAGCCTCCATCGAGAGAATAAAGGTTTCAGAGGCGTCAGCAAACCTCATGTCCTACTGTGAGGAGCACGGCAGAAGAGACCCTTTGCTGATAGGGATACTGACCTCAGAAAACCCTTTCAAGGATAAAGAAACTTGCATCATCTTACAGAGGAACAGTGAAATGGCTCCTCGCCTCTTCTCAACAAAGCAAATTATGAGCAGCAACTTGGAAGAAATTTACCTTCAGCTTATTTGGTAACCACTGCTAATAACTAAAATACTCTAACTTGGGGGGAAAAAAAAAAAAGAAAAAAAAAATGAAACCAAGAGCTGGTTCTTTGAAAAGATAAACAAAATTGATAAACCCTTAGCCAGACTCATCAAAAAAAAAAAAAAAGAGAGAGAGAGAGAGAGAGAGAAAGGACCCAAATAAATAGAGAAGGAACAACTGACACCACAGAAATACAAAGGTTTATAGAATACTATGAAAAATTATATGCCAACAAATTGGACAACCTAGAAGAAATGAATAAATTCCTAGAAACATACAATCTTCCAAAACTAAATCAGGAAGAAATAGAAAATCTGAACAAACCAATTACTAGTAACAAAATTGAATTGGTAATCAAAGAACTACCAAAAATTAATAATCCAGGACCAGATGTATTCATAGGTGAATTCTACCAAACATTTAAAGAAAGAGTTAGTACCCATTCTTCTCAAACTATTCCAAAAAATGGAAGAGGAAGGAAAGCTTCTAAATACATTCTATGACACTAAAATTACCCTGATACCAAAACCAGACAAAGACACCATAAAAGGGAAAACTACAGGGCAATATCCAACAATACATTCAATGGATCACTCACCGTGATCAAGTGGAATTTATTCCAGGGATGCAAGGATAATTTAATATTTGCAAATCAATCCACACGATACAACCCATTAACAAAATGAAGGATAAAAATCATGATCATCTCAATAGATGCAGAAAAAGCATTTGACAAAATTCAACATTTGTTCATGATAAAGACTCTCAAAATAATAGGTTTAGAGGGAATATACCTCAACATAATAAAGACCACATATGAAAAACACAGCAAACATCATACTCAATGGTGAAAAACTGAGAGCTTTCCCTCTAAGATCAGGAACAAGACAAGGATGCCCACCTCTCACCACTTTTATTCAACACAGTACTGGAAGCTGAAGCCATAGCACTCAAACAAGAAAAAGAAGTAAGAGGCATCCATATTGATAAAGAAGAAGTTAAACTGCCATTATCTGCAGATGAAATGATATTACACGTAGAAAACGCTAAAGATTCCACCAAAAAGAACTATTAGAAGTGATAAATGAATTCAGTAAAGTTGCAGGATACAAAATGAATACCCAGAAATTAATAGTAGCATAGGGAATATAGTCAATGATATTATAGCATTGTTGGGTGACAGATGGTAGCTACATTTGGGGTGAACATAGCATAACACAAAGAGAAGTTGAATCACTATGTTGTACACCTGAAACTATATAACATTGTGTCAACTATACTCAAGTAAAAAAATTAAAAAGAAAAAAAATTGCCCCAAGACCCCTAATCAGAATTACTGCAAAGTACATTTAAAACAAAGGTACTGACTAACAGAGATGATCATGTATAACAATGTGTTCTTACCAATAGTACCAGACTTCGTTACATAGTGTCCTTAAATTTGGAGCTATTCCACAGAGAATCCCCAAATTTGCAAATCCTTCCCTCTTCAAGCTTACAGATCCCATGTTTTTAGATCACCAAGGATGGTAAATGAAATACCTCTCAGGCTAGAGTTCCTTATTTGGTAGGATTCCTTGGTCACTTGTTTTCTTCCCTGGGCTAATGGATTTGGTTTTATCGTAATGTTTATTTTTATACACATGCCCAAAGGCCTCCTACTTTTTAGAAACCTAATAAATACTTCATGATAACTAAATTTGTTAAGATAACACAAAAGATTTTGTCTATTACTTAAGAAGTACATGGTTTCAATTAAATAAGCAGTCCAGTGCATAGTTCAAAAAAATTATAAAAGATTTGAATATCAAATTTGGATACTTTTTTGTAAAAAGCAAATATAAAGCCTATGGCCTTTTAAATGGCAGGTTTGTGCAACATAAGCCTGTTCTTCTAAATGAACCTCTGTAATTGCACAGTTAAACTTCAAGGTGCACTTTGCATTTTTTACAATATATAAGTTGAAAAGATTATCGAGTTAAACCAGCCCGTATCTTGCCTTTTCAATACATAACTTTGTGCTATGTCCTGTCCTATACACACTCCAAGTAGTTCTAGTCATGAGCTTAATGTAAATACTGCAAGTGTCATTACACTGAACTTCTGACTACATCTCTGTCAAAATGAGCACCTAAGATGTATTTTACAAAGTTTCAGTTATAAAAATAACACACTCTTTTTTTTTTTTTTTTTTTTTGCGAGAACGAGAATGAGAGAGAGCACGAGAGGGAGGAGGGTCAGAGGGAGAAGCAGACTCCCTGCCGAGCAGGGAGCCCGATGCGGGACTCGATCCCGGGACTCCAGGACCATGACCTGAGCCGAAGGCGGTCGCTCAACCAACTGAGCCACCCAGGCGCCCTAAAAATAACACACTCTTGAGATGGATTTCTATCAGTTGAAGGCAACCTTTAATTTTTTGAAATCCCTCCATTCCATTATATTGTTTTTGAAAAGCCAGCAAGTAGAAAAACAGACCAATCCTGAAGAACAAACTGATGAGCCAACACTAGCATGCTAAAGCAAATCAAGCTAATGTGAAGGAAAGCATTCCAAATAAAAACAGATGGTAGTGTAGGGCCTCAACCCAGTTCCCTCTTATCTCAGAGTGAGCCTCATTGTCTGCTCCTTATTGTTTTTAAAGATGTACAATCTAGCAGGCAAAAAAAAAAAAAAAAAAAGGCTTGAAAATTAATAAGCTAGAGACTACTGTACAAGCTTTGGCTAATTTGAGGTATAAACTCTGGCACTTAACCTTTCTCATCCTTAATTTTGAAAGTCAGGAAATTCCACTTTACTGGCATATTTTAGAGAAACTAGTCAGTTAACTTTTGGTAAATCACTTTGATCACTTCAAAGAGGCTATAGAAAGAGATTACTAAATCATCATGAAACTTTATTTTGGAAAAACATAGAAATACATAGAAAATTGTAATTCTAGAACTGAAATGAGTTTGTCTCAAAATAGAGTCTCCTGCTTTATCCTATAAGAACTTGTTCTCAGAAATCAGGAGTTGATCTAAATAATTCTCTCGCTTTTTCTACATTACAGAACGCTATAAATAGAAAAGCTCTTAAATGTTTTTATGGGGAGAATGAGAACAATGTCTGAATAATCACACCTATCCCTGACATACATTAAAAATAAAAGTCATTCCACTTAAAATATTTTTAGATTTCCCAAGCCTCTAAGATGGTGCACATTTCCTTGAATATCGTCTTCATGCCAAGCACTGTGCTGTGGTCTAGCCCACTGGTTCTCAATTCTGTTGGGCCTAATACCCCTATTTTATAAACAATACCTTCAAACATTTGCTTTATAAGCTTGAAAAAATCCACAGGTAATAAATTGCACCTACACACGTAATTTCAAATAAAAATAGAGGATAATGCCTAAACTTTAGTACAAGGAAAATAACTTGTTATAAAATACTACATAACTTCAACAAATATATGGTCACAACTACACCAAAAAATATAATGATGAAGTCAAGTGCTTGCAGTTACAGAGAGAATCACTATGGATATGAAAACTGTATCAGCTGATGCAAGTGTGCTATATTTGTAACTCAAATACCATGAACGGCAATACTTTTAGTGATGTGATCTTCTAAAATGGTCAGGGGAGTAGGCAGAATAATACCCCTACACAAAGATGTCAGAGAGTCTGTGAATATGTTACTCTGCATGACAAAAGAAACTTTGCAGATGTAACTAAACGAAGGACCTTAAGAAGTGGAGATTAAGGGCGCCTGGGTGGCTCAGTTGGTTAAGCGACTGCCTTTGGCTCAGGTCATGATCCTGGAGTCCCGGGATCAAGTCCCGCATCGGGCTCCCTGCTCGGCGGGGAATCTGCTTCTCCCTCTGACCCTCCCCCTCTCATGCTCTCTCTCTATCTCATTCTCTCTCTCAAATAAATAAAATCTTTAAAAAAAAAAAAAAAAAAGAAGTGGAGATTATTCTGCATTACCTATGTGGGCCCAATCTTACGACATGAGTCTGTAAAGCTGCAGGACGTTTCCCAGCTGTGGTCAGAGAGAGAGAGGGCAGCACGAGAAGGACTCAGTGCTCTGTTGCTGGCTCTGAAACAGAAGGCATAGCGCCTTCATGTGCGAGGACTGGAGAGAGTCCAATCTAGAAGCTGAAAAAGGCATGGGTGAATTCCTTCATAACCTGGATGTAAGGACTCAAAACCTAGATATAATAGAACAAAATATTAATAAATCTAACTATAAAAAAACTTTCTTTAATTCTATGAGGCAAAAAAAAATTTATGCCTAGGGCGCCTGGGTGGCTCAGTTGGTTAAGCGACTGCCTTCGGCTCAGGTCATGATCCTGGAGTCCTGGGATCGAGTCCCACATTGGGCTCCCTGCTTGGCAGGGAGTCTGCCTCTCTCTCTGACCCTCCCCCCTCTCATGCTCTCTATCTCATTCTCTCTCTCAAATAAATAAATAAAATCTTTAAAAAAAAAAAAATTTAAGCCTAGATAAAGCCAAAGGACAACAGACACTGATAGAAAATACATGCAGCATATATCACAGACAAAAAGCAAAATGGCTAATACATTAAGAACTCAAAAACAGAAGGGAAAAAGGCCAAACATTCAATAGAAAAATGGGCCAAAAAAAACCAAAACAAAACAGGTAACTTAGTAAGAAAAGACATGATATAATGTCCCTTAAAATTAGAAATGATTTTCACAAACGTCTGGGTGGCTCAGTTGGTTAAGCATCTGCCTTTGGCTCAGGTCATGATCCCAGGTCCTGGGATTGAGTTCCACATCAGGCTCCCTGCTCAGGGGGGAGCCTGCTTCTCCCTCTGCCTGCTGCTCCCCCTGCTCTCTCTCTCTCTCTGATAAATAAATAAAATCTTTAAAAAAAATAGAAAGAAATGATTTTCAATTCCCTCCTAATATAAGAAATACAAATTAAAATTACTCCTTAGATACCATTTCGAAGTATCAAACTGGCAACCATAAAAAGCTTGGTAGCCCTGTCTGTCAGCATTGTTGATGGGAAAGCAAAATGGTATCATGATTACAGAGGAAAATTGGGCAATTCCTGACAAAACTACCCATGCATTTATCTATCAACCTCACAATCCCACTTCTAGGAATTAATCCTGAAGATACACTTCTAACAATATAAAAACACATATGTACAAGGTTATTCACTGCAACTTCATGTGTAATTATAAAATATTGAGAATAAAGCCAATTATCCATATATAGGAGACTGGTTAGATAAACTCTGGTCTGTCCATATGAGAGAATAACATGCAAAGACAATGAGGAAGAATGAGAAAGATCGTTATGAAAAGGTAACTGCCCTTAGTTTACACTTTCTATTAAAAAATTCACAGAGGATATAGAATTTGCAAGTTTTACTTTTTCATCTTGACATCTACTATGTGCCCATGAAGGGAATAGATTGTTGAACAGCACATTGTCCTTGCCTCCAAGAAGTTTGCAAACGATGAGACAGACAAATAGCTAAATTCCATCAATTCCAAGATACACACTTTTTACATTTTAATATCCCTGGAATCAGGACACACCTTCAATGGACAGAATCTTACAACAGCTGCTGGCCAGCTAATTATTCTCTGCCCATGTCTGAACTTAGTTTTGTACATCTGTCTGTGGCAAAAAGGGGCAACTATAATCCATTCATGTTTTGGTCAACAAATTAAAGACCACTTGGGAAAAGAATATGAGTCATAGCTATTGCCTTAAAACATTTCAGTCAACCCCTTCTGTTAAAATTAAGTATCAAAACCCAAATGGCTATCAGTAGCTTGGAAGAATATCCTGGAAATAATGGAAGCGCACTCTGTTCTTGACAAAGCACAGAGGATGCAGAGGATATTATGTGAAACAACATAAACATCTACACCTGAACCAAAAAGTTCTTTAGAAGAGTCAGACTGAAGGTGAAGAAGTTTTAAAAATGTTTCCACCATTTATCGCATTTATATTTTCTTTTTTCTGCATACACAAGAGATATATGATCTAAATTAAGTTTAAAAGAGTTCTTTCATTAAGAATAAAATAAAGGGGCGCCTGGGTGGCTCAGTCAATTAAGCGGCTGCCTTCGGCTCAGGTCATGATCCCAGAGTCCTGGGATCGAGCCCCACGTCGGGCTCCTTCCTCAGTGGGGAGCCTGCCTCTTCCTCTCCCTCTGCCTGCCACTCCCCCTGCTTGTGCTCTCCCTCTATCTCTATCAAATAAATAAATAAAATCTTTAAAAAATAAAATAAAATAAAATAAAAATGCTAAGTGATAAAGTCATGTCCTAATTTTATTTGCTGCACGACTTTCTTAGTGGAACACAAAATAATGGTGTGTCTTACAATTGATGGCAGATTGGCCTGAATGAAATATAGTATTATTCCAGTACAGAATCACAATTTTTCTAAAAAGAATTTATTTATTTATTTGACAGAGGGAGACACAGTGAGAGAGGAAACACAAGCAGGGGGAGTGGGAGAGGGAGAAGCAGGCTCCCCGCGGAGCAGGGAGCCGGATGTGGGGCTCGATCCCAGGATCCTGAGATCATGACCTGAGCCGAAGGCAGACGCTTAACGACTGAGCCACCCCGGCGCCCCTGGAACCATAGATTTAAGAGCTGGTGAAACACACAGGGAGTACATATAAATCGAACTGGGGACCAATCAGAAAACGCAGAGATAGCAGTTGTGGGGCTAAATTGTGAAGAGTAAGCAAACTGGTCCACAGGAGAAGGAGGTTCATACAGCATGAGCAAGGCAAGAAAGTATGGCTGCCTCACACAACAAGTCATGCTGAGGAGACCACAAACCATTCTTTATGGCTGGAGTAAAAGGTGAATGTTAGCTGCATGAGTTAAAGCCTCAAACCTGGCTAAGGGAGGTTTGGAGGGGCCAAAAAAAAAAAAAGCAGTGTGCTAAGCAACAGAATTTGAAATTATCTTCCAAACTATTAGAAGTGATTCAAAGGCTTAAAGCAGGGGGAAAATTAGAAAGAACAAATTTCAGTGTTGGAAGTATGGATTAGGAAAACTCCAGGCTGGAAACAGGTGGAAAGCCTAGAAAGTTAGTGTTGATAACCGAGGTGAGAAGGGCTGAGCCCCAAAAGTAAAGCTACTGTAGCAGGAACACACACAAGTACCGACACAAACACCAATAAAAATGTGAGAAGGTTCTCAGCAATTAAAAAGAACTACTGAAACATGCAACAGTGTGGATGAATCTCAAATGCATTATGTTAGTGAAAGAAACCAGACTCAAAAGGCTGTTCAAATCCATTTTTATGCCATTCTAGAAAAGGCAAAATAGGGAGAGAAAACAGATCAGTGGTTACCCGTGTCAGGGAGGGGGTGAGTACAAAGAGGCACAAGGGAATTTTTTAAGCTGATGGAAATGTCCCATTATCTCAATTGTGATAGTGGTTATACAACCAAATTTGTTTGTCAAAATGGACGGATTTTACTATATGTGAATTGCACCTCAATTAAAAAAAAAAAAAAAAACCTTAATTAAGAAAAAACAAAAAACAAAAAAACCAAAGGGGCACCTGGGTGGCTCAGTAGTAAGCATCCACCTTCGGCTCAGGTCATGATCTCAGGGTCCCAGATCGTGCCCTGTGTCTGGCTCCCTGCTCGGCGGGAAGTCTGCTTGTCTCTCTTCCCCTCCCCCTACTCATGCTTGCTCTCTCTCTCAAATAAATAAATAAAAATTTAATTTAATTAAAAAAAAACAAAAAACACCAAAACTGTGATAAGGTGGAGCACAGACACATTCATTCACAGATATCGCCCATGGCTGTTTTTCTACTGCAAGAGCAGAGTTGAGTTGTTTCAATGGGGTCCACCTGGTCCATAAAGACCAAGACATTTATGATCCAGCCCTTTTAAGAGTTTATCAACCCCATTATAGAGTAATATCACCCATTTGTTTGGTTCTCCTTTAAAAAAGCCCTTAATTGCCCATAAAAGGAATAGGAAGACAGTAACAGAATGTGCATAAACACTCTGTTCAGCCCAACTAGAGGATAGAAATGAGTTGTTTTCTAAATACATCCTGAATTAAATCTCTAAAAGACGAGAGTATATATTCAGTTCTAAATAACAGCCACAGATTGTTTTTAGAACATTTCTAAAAACCCTCCCATTATCTTCTGATTCAACCTATTGTTTAAATTATATGTTTGATGGTTATTTTTTCTTGTTAAAGTGGCAAGAGACCAGCTTTTTATTGAAGTAATTACTAGCACTCTAAAACCGCTTCTTTACATAACTTCTACATGAAACAACCAGCTTTCCCGTGTATTTGAGGTATGAAGTGTGCATTCAAATAATTAGAGACGTGATCACTTCTCTGAAGCTGCAAAATATAGATAATAAAGCTTGTGGCATTTTTACATAAAATAAAGCATAAGCACTATGTGAAAATCTTAAAAATGTGGTAAGGAAAAAAATTATACCAGTTGCCTAAAAACAATTTTGATATAATATGAGTTGTTTTCATTATTCATTTTTAAAATGAAGAAGTGTGATAAAATGTTAATATGCATAGGCAATAATCACAATGGTGGCTTTAAAATTAGTTGAGCATAAACTTGAGTCGCCTTTTCCAATAATGGTGATATATTACAGAGAGTCATCTATACTCTGTTGTTTCCAATAAAGTATATTTGTGAAGCAACTTGTTAGAGTAAAGTTGTAGTTTGTGGCTTTACAATTTGATTTGTAAAATTCCCTGCGTGTGTGATTGCCACCTGCTTATTAGTATCCTGATGAAATTTACTGAGGTAACTATTCCATACAATGTATAATATTTATAATTTTGTAATTATAAATAACATAATGCACTATAACTTATCTATGAAATTATGACAAACAACATTATAGTTATTGGTCCTCGTAGCATGACTCTGACATTATAAGCAAGAAATATGGAATCATATTGAATAAAAACATCCCTTCAAACTGAAGGGAAATTTTTTTCTGCTAATCTTTAAATGTTTATATGCATTAAATTTTATACTTTGATGGACTGCAATAATTTTTAAAGCACATTCTGTACAAAGGAGGCAGGACACAAAGCAACGTCATTAACAAGGAGAATCTGAAAAAGACATGAGATAGGAGCCTTAGTAATCCTGGGAGTTGAAAAGGATTGTTCAAGTCAACCATTTTAAAGTTCTCATGTGATGTTGACATACACTGTTCTTTAAAAATAAGTTTTATAATAGAAGAAATTTGAAGGAGCTGAGGTAAGTAAATTCTTCGATACCCTCATGAAGGTTAGTCTCTGTGGGAAAAGAAAAAATACAAAGAAGACAGGAAGGATGACAGATGGTAGCAAAATAAGAAATCAAGAAAACAAGATGAGCTACAAAGAATCATGTAGAAAGTCAGCCTCCAAGGTTGAATATTAACCATTTAAGTGAATATAGCTATCTTAAAATCTTGAGAGAAAAGTATAAAGTCAAGGCAAAGATAAGAAGTGAGTAAATAAATCCAAGACACAGAGCAGTAAAAACAAAGGAGAGAATGAAAGAAGGATACTTTCCACTGTATTTGGATAAACAGGAAGAAGTAGATTGTAGATTAGATGGAAGACAGAAAAAAGGATTTGGTTTGAGTTCAGCTATAGGAGAAAAACTTAGTTAAAAATTAAAAATGACTCTAAGATTTCAAAATGTTTTAGATAGTGATTATTTTCATTAAAAGTCCCATGAACTTATCTGTTCTTAAAATTCTTATTGGAGTTGACTTGGCTTTTATCCAACTAGTACTTTAACAAAAGAAAGATATCTCAGATCTGGTGCTGTTTATGATCGTGCGGAAAGAAATCTGGAAACATGCCCTTATCTGGTTGTGAAGGAAAAGAATAATAACTTGGATTTCTTCAATACTATGAAATCACTGGCTTCAACACTAAAAAAAGAATAACCAGTTAAAAGAATCTGACCTAACACTTGAGCCAAGTGATTTAAGATTTTTACAACCTATTAAACTTACTTTATGTACTACCACAAATTTGTGTTAAGGCTCTGTTTTTCTTTTTCTTCATATGAAATCCAGTTCTAAAAATAGTCAAGTCTAAAAATAAAGCAAAACCCACAGATTAAGTGTAGCTTTATACATGTACAAATAACAGGGAAATCTCCACATCTTCTAGGAAAACAGATGTTGGGTTACTTATTCCCACTAAATTCTCTATGTCAGCTCAAACTTCCAGAAATTTTTCATTAATATGGACTATATTATTATAAAATCCAAACCCATCTTTAATTCTATTAAATTCGTTCCTCTGTCCCATTGAGATCAAAGAGCTCTACTAATAAATAAGAAAATGTGAACAAAAAGTCTTATACTATCATGAAAACCAACTGATTAATAGTTTACAAAACTGCAAATGACAATACAGTCCCTAATTAATGCTTTGATCCAGTTCATGGAAAGAAGCTATATGGAGAGAGATGGAAACAAACCTCACCTACATTTTTATATTTCTTTAACCTTTTCTGAAGTCTATGCTTTCAGAAACCACTTTTCTTCTAGATATTTCTGTGAAGACTAATGAGCAGAAAGGCAAAATTGGAAAAGGGGTTTCCAGAATATACGATTAATTTGCATAATTGTCTCTGTCCCAGTTTTCCCAATCCTTAATGGTAGAATTCTCCTACCTTTGTTTATCCATCAATCAACAAACTGAACAAGAAAGTAAAAAAAAAAACCATTAAAATAGTATTTTTATTAGCTTGCTGTCACTCTCCAAAAATATATAAGAAATCTGTTCTTAAACTACTTCTTCCATATATAAAGAAAACATTCTCAATGGCAGGATACTTTGGGTAAGTTTTCAGCAGAGTTGAGATCTGAACTGATGAATACATACATACTCTCTTGCTTGGTTTTTCTTTTAATGAAAAACAGAATGAGGTGACCATAATTTTCACAGCTCACGTATATAATCTTAGGATAATTAACCACTACCAAATCACCATAAACTGGCTACAGAAACCTAATACAGAAACAGTATTATCTGGAAAAATTTATAAGGCTAAATTATTTTCAGCTTTCATTAGAATGGGAGCTTTTATTTTAATGTGAAGAAAATAATCATGTGTCTAATTTTAGAAATAATATTACTAATAAATTAGGTTAGAGTCAGGGGAGCCTGGGTGGCTCAGTTGTTGAGCGTCTGCCTTCGGCTCAGGTCATGATCCCAGGGTCCTGGAATTGAGGGTCCTGGGATAGGGCCCTGCATCAGGCTCCCTGCTCAGCAGGAGGCCTGCTTCTCCCTCTCCCACTCCCCCTGCTTGTGTTCCCTCTCTCGCTGTCTCTCTCTGTCAAATAAATAAATAAAATCTTTAAAAAAAATTAAATTAGGTTGGGGTCAGAGAGAAAAGAAATGTTATCCTCTAAAGGTCTTCTCCATATGATTTCAAAGCAATGGCACCTGGGAAATAAATTATGCTTGTATTTATCCTTGACCTATAAGTGGGATATAAAATATTAGAGTAAAATTTAACTAATTTGACAAATATATTAATGATTTGGGCCCAACCCCCCAATTATTTGGTAGAAAAGTATTTGCATTGGAAATTAGAAAGGTGATAGTTAACTGGTTGGTGAGATGATAAAATGCCATCCTCAGATCACTTCTAACATGAGGTATGTAAGGGTAGAGACACATGAACTAGCATACTGAGCTAACCATCTGCCTTCTGATCTCTGCAAAGACATCAAGAGGAGTGATTTCATAAGATGTCAGGGTATTCCTCATGGCATCTTCCATATATTAAAGTTTAAGATAACCCCTTCTCCCAATTTCCTTAATTCTCTTTAAAAAGCCAGTAGGTCTACAATCAATTTATAAAAACTCATTTCAAAATATATTTTCAGTGGGTTCCAAGACTTGCCACTTCCTGTACAGTGTAGAAATTTATTCTCTTTTCTCTACATGTTTATATCTAAAGACCAAGGATGTCACTACTATTTTAATCTTGTCACCTTTATTTTCTTCGTGATTTCATAAACTTGGATCATATGCTTCTTCCTAGATTTTATTTAAACTCTGGCCAATTCAATCAATAGGCACAAAGTAACCTAGAGCAGCACTGAAAGGAATCTTCTCAATACTCTGAAGTATGAGCTGCCAACATTTTCTATAACCCAAAGTCACAATAAGTAACTGGTTTAAATGTCATTTTTCAAAAATAATAGGATTCTTAATGTTAAATTTATTTAGTGTCAGTAACAATAAGAAAATTTAACTAAAGAATAAACTAAAAATGCAAAATTCAACCTAAAATATAAGTAAGTAGTATCATATCCACTTCAAAAATTGTTCAAAGGATCTGCTATGAGTAAAAAGATATCATAACCACCCAAAGACTAACATACAGAATCAATAAATTAGCAGGATAAAAATGTCTTAGGAGGTATCATTACAAACAAATACATGAGAGAAAATTTTACTCTGTAAAATTACCAGCTATAAGTTTGCTTTTTTTCATACTATATACAACATGTACATTCATAAAAATTATCTATTCAAAAATATTTAGGAATAAATTTAACCAAGAAGATAAAAGACTCGTAGACTGAAAACTATAAAACATTGCTGAAAGAAATTAAAGAAGACAAATATCTGAGAAGACATTCATGTTCACAGATAGAAAGACTCAATATTAAGTTGACAATATTATCCAAAGCGACCTATAGATTCACTGCAATCTCTATCAAAATCTCAACAGCATTTTTTTTCATAAATAGAAAAACTTATCCTAAGATTCAAATGAAAACTCAAGGGACCCTGAATATCCAAAACAATCCTGGAAAAGAAAATAAAGTTGGAGGTCTCACACTGCCTGACTTTAAAACTTACCACAAAGCTATAACAATCAAAACAGGGTGGTATTGACATAAGGACAGACAGAAAGACCAAGGGAATAAAAGAGAGAGCCCAGAAACAAACTCTCGCCTATATGGTCAACTGATCTTTGACAGGGATGCCAAGACTACTCCCATGAGGAAAAGACTGTCTTTTCAACAAATCGTGCTGGGAAAGCTGGACATTCACATGCAAATGACCTGAAGTTTGACCCTTACTTTTCACTGTATACAAAAATCAATTCAAAATGGATCAAGGAGTCAAAGACCTAAATGTGAGACCTAAAACTATAACATTCTTAGAAGAAAACATAGGGAAGATTCATGATGTTGGATTTGGCAATGATTTATTGTATGTAACACCAAAAACACAGGCAACAATAACAAAAAGATAAATTAGTCTTTGTCAAAATTAAAAACTTCTGTGCATCAATGGATAGTATGAAGAGAGTGAAAAGACACCTACAGAATGGGAGAAAATATTTGCAAATCATGACTGAAAATGGGTTATTATCCAGAATATATAAAGAACTCCTACCAACTCAGCAACAAAAAGACAACCCAATTGAAACCCAGGCAAGGAACTTGAACAGGCATTTCTCCAAATAAGACATACAAATGGCCAATAAGCACATAAAAAGATGCCTAATCTCATTAGTCATTAGGGAAATGCAAATCAAAACTACAAGGAGTTATAACTTCACACACTGCTGGTGGGAATGTAAAATTAGGTGCTGCTGCTATGGAAAACAGTTTAATAGCACCTCAAAAAGTTGAACATAGAATTACAATATGGTTCAAGCAATGTCACTTCTAGGTATATACCTAAAAGAACTAAAAGTAGGGACTCAAATAGGTACTTACACACCAATGTTTATAGTAGCATTATTCACAATAATCAAAAGGGGGAAACAACCAGAGCATTCATCAACATTTGAATAAACAAAAAGTAGTATATCCATACAACAGAATATTATTAAGCCATAAAAAGAAATGAAATTCTGATTTATGCTATAACATGAATGAACCTTGAAAACATACTAAGTAAAATAGAGACAAAATGACAAAAAAAGTGTATGATTCTATTTAAAAGAGGTACCTAGAATAGGCAAATTCATAGGGACTGAAAGTAATATAGAGGTTACCAGAGTCTGGGGTTGGGGGGGATGGGAAGTTATTGTTTAATGAATATAGAGTTTCTCCTCGGAATAAAAAATTTCTGGAAATAAGTCAGACAGAGAAAGACAAATACCATATGATTTCACTTACATGTGGAATCTAAAAAACAAAATGAATAAACAAACAAAAAGCAGAAACAGACCTGTAAATACAAATAACAAACTGGTGGTTGCCAGAGGAGAGGGGATGGGGGGGGGTGGACAAAATGGGTGAAAGGGAGAGGGAGATACAGGAAAGAAAAAAAAAATTCTGAAAATAGACAGTGGTGATGGTTACACAACACCTAATTCCAGGGAACTGTATATTTAAAAATGATTAAAATGGTAAATTTTACGTATATTTTTCCACAATAAAAAAATAGTCTATTCAATGAATACCTAATTATCTCCCACTGCTGCTGAAACCCATTTGGTTTAGATTTCCAAATTACTACTAAATGTGTTCTGTGTATGTGTGCACATGCAGGTAAATTGGATCTCTCTTGAAAAGCAGACCCCAATATGTTGAGCACATGAGGTATCCTAGAATGCACTTTCAAAAGTTCCAAATAATTATCACTGTACTCCAATTTGATTGTTGTTATTTACGTACATCAAAATTAACAGGTCATAACTCAAGGAAGAATATTCATAAATTCTACTGATGGTACAAATACATATGCTTATAGTCCGAGTACTAAAACCGAATGTCATACCTGATAGAGCATGATGGGTTCTATGTTGTATCCTAAGTTATCTGCAAAGTTCTTAACAATGACTGTTTTTCCACAACCCTACAAATGGAAACACAATCATTCAAGGGAGAAGTCGAAATAACCAAAAGCCAGGAAACAGAAATCTGCAGTGAAACTGCAATTCTTACTTTTCCTCCAATTAAACATATGTCCTTAACCATGTGAGACTGCATCATCTCAGCCAGTAGTTGTTTATGGCTTAAAGTTTGTATAAAATGGTCTGATGCACAAGGTTGATTTATTGGCCTGGTCCCAGATGGCACCTATAATTAAAGAGAAGTAAATATAATATGCATATGTTTTTCTCAAAACATCAGTAAAAGGAAGCACATAACTGCCATTTAGAAGCCCCTAATAATTCCTTGCTCAATTCAATTCTATCCTGTTTTTGATATTTCAATAGAGCAACAACTATTTTCTCATTCACAGATCTGATCATTACCATCAGCCCTCCAAATCAATCATCCCTCTAAAATGAAAGCTCGGTGCTGTCAGACATTTTCATAAGAATCATGTCATTTTCAGGCTATTTTTAACTTAAAATAACAATGTCACTACTTGAGAATGAAGGTTTTTATCCAAATTCCAGTGCTAAGTACAGAATTTAGAGTCAGTCTACTAGGACTCTCCAAAGTCAGCAATGACCTCTTGATTTCTAAAATCCACATGTCTACAAATCCTTTTCCGCTCTTAGTTTACCACTCAGAAGCATCTGTTCTTAAAATCTTTCTTCCCATCCCTCACACCTACTTCTTTTATTTCCTATCTCCTCCTTATTAGTCTCCTGGGGACCCTACTAGGAGAAGATTTCTACATTCTGCTGAGGACTCAGTACTTAATCATACTGTACACAACATGAACCCTGCAGAATTATAAGTTTGGAAATGACAAGATCAGATTTGAGTTTAGGAAAGATCATCCTCGTGGTAACATAGAAGGCTGACTGGAAGGGACTGGAGGCAATAAGGTCAGAAAGCCATTACCAAAGGGAAGCAAATAAGGAAAGCTTGTTCACACCTCATGCCTCTGGACATACTGTTTAAACTGCCTAAAGTATCCTATTACCTTTCCATTCCTGAGCCACTAGAAAACTCCTGTGTCATCCTATAAGACTTAGGTCACTCTATATCCCCACAGCCTTCCAATGCAGTCCTTACTCATCTGTCTCTATTTAGACCATCAGCCTAGTGAGGTTATTCATCTGAAGGAGACAGAAGAATGTAATGAAAAGTGACCCTGTCTAGAAGTCTCATCTGTGACATTTCTTAGCTGGTGACCATGGGTGAATCGATTACCCTCTTTACATCTCAACTTTCGAATCTATAAAATGGACCTAATAAAACTTGCCTCCAGGGTTATTGGGGGATTTAGTGGCATAATATATGCAAAGAGACAAATACAGTGACTAATACAGAGTGGGCACTAATAATTCTTAATACAGAGCCTGGCTTATAGTAGACATAATGAATGAATAATACAGCAACATTAATAAGTATTAATAATACCACATTAAAGCACATAAAAAGCTTCTAATTAAAGTGTGCTCTGGCACATAAGAAGGCAACCGTTTTTCTTTCCCACATTCACTTACAATTCATTTAAGTCTCTGCTTTTCAAGCTGTGTTTGCTAGGGACAGTTTCTCATCACCTCTTGGGGCTCTCAGGGCCCTCAAAGGGTTACAAGAAAGGGAGGCAGAGCGAGCAGATGGAGCTCTGTGACCACATATCCTTCCCTTCTTCTTTTTCTTTTTTTTTTTTCAAGATTTTATTTATTTGACAGAGAGAGACACAGCGAGGGAGGGAACACAAGCAGAGGGAGTGGGAGAGGGAGAAGCAGGTTTCCCGCCAAGCAGGGAACCCGATGCGGGGCTTGATCCCAGGACCCTGGGATCATGACCTGAGCCAAAGGCAGACGCTTAACGACTGAGCCACCCAGGCACCCCCTTCCCTTCTTCTAAACACTGTGCAACTACAACAGCTCCTCTTTTAAATAGTGCATCTAGCTAAGAATGATTTTATTTGAAAAGAGTGTTCCTTAGCTGTTAAAATATGTTTGAAAACACTATTTCTTACCAAGGACTCGGAATACACAATGCTTTATTCAGTACTTGATTTTCCCAGAGGTCAATTTTGGTTTTTGATGAAAGGCTATCCCCATGTTTCTCCTGAACTTTTCTAATTTACAAACATACATTACCGTGGAGACAAAGATAAATACAGATACAGATACAGATATATAGATGGGACCCTACAGAACCAGAGATTTATAAGGAGATCATAAACCCAATTTAGGTCATAAAAATGGGCAGGACAAAGCATATCTCAGAAAGCATAAAGCTTGATCCGTTACCTGAATGGTCACCTCTTTTTCTGCTATCCGGATAGTCACGTTAGCTTGTGGGGCAGTGCTCTCCGCAAGCCTCTCCACTCTCACCACCTCTTTAGGAAGCACAGAGCTTTCTGAATCTTGGAGTTCAAAGCGCTACAAAATTACAAGAAAATCATGTAATTTACTTTTTATGTTAGTATTAGTGTTGCGTATCCGGAAGGTTCCATCTTAATTAGAACTGAAACTCACTCTATGTTATAAAAGTAGAGATAAAAAATTAATGAGTATTTTTTACCGTTTTTACAAATGTCATTCTCCTTAAGCCAATTACTAAAGGTGATATGCAAATAGTTCCTAAAATTTACTAAATGACAGGAAAGGGAGTCACTGAATTCCAGTTAACAGTTTGCAGCCTATACTTCCTGTTAATCAAAGGTTCCAGTTTCCTGGAAAGGACGATGAGACTCTTGACAACATGTTAAAGTAAAATAAAACTTATTTTGGTTGATTTCTTAAATCAACTGGCATTAATGTTGCCTGAAATTCATGAAACCAGAACTTCCTGGACACCATTCTGCTGTTTGCTTCTGTGGTTAGCCTAACTGATTACAATAAATTATAACAGTCTTCCACAGTATCTGGCACAGTGCCTTCTATGGTGTATGTTCTCAGTATTTGTCAAATTGGATGTAAAAGACCAAGACCACTGATTCTTTCTCCACGTAGACCAATTATCAATGCTCTAACTCTTGGTTACAGCCCTCATACCAGCTAGTTATATAAAGAATGCACACAAAGAACACAAACAAGTATATGGAAAATGAGAATACTAATTGAAAATTAATTAAATCCTATGCCCTAGAATAACAGCATGTTCATTATGAAAAGCTTAACTCATTTTTAGTATTAAGCAGGCAGAAATTATCCACCCCCACCCCACCAAAATCCTACCTTAGTTTTAGAACATTATCACTATAGTGAAAGAACTGAACCTCAATGCAAGAACAGATCACTGCTTACTAAGCAGAATGACCCAACTCCAGAAAATAGATTTTGGGGAAGAAAATTATTTTCAACCTCAATGTTCTAAGCCAAACAACCCAATTAAAGTCTTTTTGATGTCAGAAGTACTTAAGACAATCACTTACTCCTTTACCCAAACCTAAGAAAAATTGTCTATTTGTGTTACCATTAAAAAATGTAAGTCTTATATAGTATGCATTTTATACATATAAATTCCCAGAGTATCACGTAATTTGGTAGGAGTTGCTTTCATGTTGTAGACAAATAACAATTACTGACACTTTAATTTCATGCAAAAAAAACCCCAAAAACGTTACGCTGTATTTTAAGGGAGGTTCAACAGGAAAGGAGTAAGGCCTTAGTCAAGTAATTAAAGTCATTAGAATTTAGAACCTAGAACTGTAAAATTCTAAGAAAACAAATATATTAGCTAAAGCTATGTTTTTAACCCCACCTATAATAACGTCAGCCTAACTTGATATAGGACTGATTGCAGAGCACTTGTATTCCAGAAATGAACACTAATGCCTTGAACCACTTGCTATAACTGGTTATGTCCTTATAAATAATTCAAGCGAAAATATTTCAGTAGAATCAAAATAGTAGGCTAGAATACCCTAAGATAGTAAAAGAACTCAAGTTGCAAGATGAATTACCATCTGCTGCCATAGGAAATTTAAAGGACTGTTAATCAAAAAGGTATCTAAGGAGTAAAATATATAATTCTCACAGACTACATGTTAGCAAGAAGTAGAAAATCAAATAAACCAAAGTGCATTTACTTTACCATTTTACATTAATGAGTAGCTCCTATTAATTCTGGAATGTCAATTAAACAAACAATACTAATGTATTTTTTGATACACTTTCTTTGGAATTACATTATTTGAACTGTGAAATATAATTTAATAAAAGCAAATGTTAATTACATGTTGATCTGCAAGGCCTCCAAACTCACCCTCACAGTTCTCAATCCTGTCCCTCCAAAGTATTAATTTTCTTTATACCTTTTTCTAGGCTGTGGAGCACTAAAAAAGAAATTCTCCATATCCTATTTCCTGGCTACCAAAAAAGTATGTAGCCCTTAGTCTCTGCTAGGCTCCTTTCCAAAGCCAATTAGCAACTAATACAAACCAACACTACTCTCCCTTAGGAGTCATCTGAACCGATTCATTCCTGTGTCAGGTCATCTAGCTGCCTCCTCCAACCACAACAGAGCCTTCAGGTACATACCCCTCCGTTCTTTGCTAGAATATAAACTCCACTGACAAAATTAAAAATGTATCTATTTGGTTCAGTCCAAATCTCCAGAACCTAGAATCATACATGGGGCATAGTCAGTAGTCAATAAAGTCTTCTTATATGAACAAATGAAATTCTTTCCCTTTAATTCTCAAAATCATCTATATTTTCATCAATCCTCACTTCTTTTCCCACCATCTCTGTAGAAAGGACTTCCGCTTTAATTATGAGTGAATGGAAAGCCAGTGAAAGTCTGCTTTTTCCATCTCAGTTGATGATAACTCCATCATTCTAGATGCTGGGTACAAAAATATGTTCTTCCATCATTCCAAACCAAGGCACAATGGTGCTCTGGAAATGTCCTTTCCCGCCTCTCCCAGATCATATTTCCACAAATATTTTCCATGTATTCCACAGATTACATCCCTTCCTCCTATGAAGATGTTTGTCTTCCCTTTTCAAGAAACAAACAAAAAGTCATTTCTTGATTCTACATAATCCTTGAGTGACCCACCATCTTGTTGCTTTTCACCATCAAACTTATTTTACAAGTATATAATCACTGTTTCCGCTTCCTCATCTCTGATTTACTATTCGGCCCACTGATTTTTTTGGCTGGTGTTCCCACCACTTCACTAGCATTGTTCCTGTTAAGTTCACCAGTTAATACCCTATTTGCCAAACTAAATGACTAAATAAGTTTTCCTCCTATTTTACTGCTCCTTCCTTCTCAGTCCTTCCAGCAGGGTCTTCTTCATTTACCTGACCAGTGCACATCAGCATACTTCAGGAGTGGACCTTTTACATTTTCTATGTTCACTTTTTAAAATAATCTCATCCAGTTTCAGACTACAAACCATCTGTATGCTCTGACTATTCTTCCTCTGCCTTATTTGACGGTTCTTGGCACACTGTCCAATCCTTAAATGTTGGCTCTTCCAGCGTTCAGTCTTCAGGCAGTATTTCTTCTCACCATATATGCTCCTCTTTGGTTCTTTCATCCGTGTGATCAATTCAACTAACACCCATATATTACTGACTCCCAAGTGCTTATCTTTAATATCAAAATATCTCCAGATCCATGCCCATGTTTTCAAGTCCACTAGACAGACCCACTTGGTCCTACCTAAGAAGGACCGAGAGCCAAGACACGGTACTAGAAGAGCAAATGTACTTGTTACTACACTGTAACAAAAGTATACCACTCTCAAAGTATAGCAGATTCAGAGACAGAGTATTTTAAGATATCCTTAACTAAAAGTGAGGAGGGATTTTATGACTACAGAAACATGTTTTTAGAGTATCAACATCATACAACGAGCACCATCTGAGGAATGAAAGACCATTTTTATAGCTTGTTTGGGGGGAAAAAAAAGGTGTTCCAAATTTTAGCTGACTGTACTTTCAGTGAGTAATAATTTTTCCTTAAAAATTGTCTAAGTGATTACACTAAAATCCAAATGGATATCTAATTCATATTCAACTATCCATTAATTTCTATGACAATGTAGGTCAGAAAATGATTATCAAAGAAAATCATATAATACGTTCTTGGTTTGCTATTATAATAGATATTTCTAATTCTTAATTCAATTATATTTTCCAATTCAAAAATATTGCCTTAATTTTCACCTCTCTTAATTCAAAATTATTTGAGGATATATAAAATTTTGTTCATCTGTGAACATTAGCTTGAGAAAATAGAGAAACTTAGAATAACAAATGGGGCACATGGACTGTCCCAGGACAGATCACAAAAATTATACCAATCACTAGACTGCTACCATTTTTTTTTTAAAGATTTTATTTATTTATTTGACAGAGAGAGAGTTGGCGAGAGCAGGAACACAAACAGGGGGAGTGGGAGAGGAAGAAGCAGGCTTCCCGCCAAGCAGGGAGCCCGATGTGGGGCTTGATCCCAGAACCCTGGGATCATGACCTGAGCCGAAGGCAGACGCTTAAGGAGAGTAATTTAACACTCTGATCTGGTTGTATCTATCAGTGTGTAATGATCTCACAAAAAGAAACTTCTTCTTTAGGTTCAGACAAATGGATTTAAGCTCTCCACTCATCCTTATTTATCTACTAAGGAGTTGGAAAAAGAAGTACTGTTCCTTAACTAGCTATATACACTATTAAGGCAAGAAAAGATAACCACTTTTTCTAATCTTATCTAAAAAATATCATGCCCTTTTCATTTTTTTAGACTCTAAAATGAAATTTAAATTATTTTCTGTTTGTAATATAGACCTTCAGTCATTTTTCTCTGTTCCCCTTAATTATAAAGGTCAAAGGCCAAACAAAATGAAGCAATACTAGCTACGTTCTTTAGAAAACTCAACTCCTTATAGGTATTCTATAACTTTAACTCATTTGTATGACTAGCTGGTTGTTGTTTTTTTTTTAATTCCAGTAGAGTTAACATAATGTGTTATATTAGTTTCAGGTGTATAATATAGTGATTCAACACTTTTATACATTACTCAGTGCTCATCATGATAAGTGTACCCTTAATCCCCTTCACCTATTTCACCCATCCCCCTCTGGTAATCATCAGTTTGTGCTCTATACTTAAGAGTCAGTTTTTTGGTTATTACTCTTTTTTTTCCTTTGTCCATTTGTTTTGTTTCTTATATTGCACATGTAAGTGAAATCATATGGTATCTGTCTCTGACTGACTTATTTCTCTTATCATTACATTATACCCTCCAGCTTCAGCCATAGCAAGATTTCATTCTCTTCTATGGCCGAGTAATAAATATTCCATTGTATATATAACTGCCCCAGTTTGCATTCCCACCAACACTGTACAAGTGTTCCTTTTTCTCCACATCCTCGCCAACACTTGTTGTTCTTTGTGTATTTGATTTTAGCCATGTTCACAGGTCTGAGGTGGTATCTCACTGCGGTTCTGATTTGCATTTCTCCGATGATGAATGATGCTGCACATCTTTTCATGGTCTGTTGGCCATCTGTATATCTTCTTTGCAGAAATGTCTGTTCATGTCTTCTCATTTTTTAATTGGATTGTTTGGGGTTTTTTGGTGTTGAGTTGTATAAACTGTTTATATATCTTGGATACTAACCCTTTATTGAATATGTCATTTGCAAATATCTTATCCCATTAAGTAGTTTGTTTTCTTGACTGTTTCCTTTGCTTTGCAGAAGCTTTTTATTTTGATGTGGTCCCAATAGTTTATTTTTGCTTTTGTTCCCCTTGCCTCAGGAGACATATCTAGAAAAATGCTGTTATGGCTGATGTCAAAGAAATTACTGCCTGTGATCTCTTCCAAGATTTTTATGATTTCAGAGCTCACATTTAGGTCCTTAATCCACTTTGAATTTATTTTTATATATGATGTAAGAAAGTGATCCAGTTTCATTCTTTTGCATGTAGCTGTCCAGTTTTCCCAAAACCATTTGTTGAAGAGACTGTCTTTCTCCCATTGCCTATTGCCTCCTTTGTTGAAGATTAATTGATCATATAATTGTGGGTTTATTTCTGGGCTATTTTATCCTATTGATCTATGTGTCTATTTCTGTGCCAGTACCATACTGCTTTGAATACTATGGCTTTGCAGTATATCTTGAAATCTGGGATTGTGATCCCAGTTTTGTTCTTGTTTTCAAGATTGCTTTGGCTATTTGGGGTCTTCTGTGATTCCATACAAACTTTAGGATTGTTTTTTCTAAATCTGTGAAAAATGCTGTTGGTATTTTGATAAGAATTGCATTAAATCCGTAGATTACTTTGAGTAGTATGAACATTTTAACAATATTTGTTCTCCTAATCCATAAATATGGAATATGTTTTCCATTTGTGTCATCTTCAATTTCTTTCATTAATGTTTTATAATTTTCAGAGTATAGGGTTTTTTTTTTGCCTCCTTGGTTAAGTTTATTCCTAGGTATTTTACGATTTGGGGGCAATTGTAAATGGGATTTTCTTAATTTCTATTTCTGCTTCTTTATTCTTAGTGTATAGATATGCAAAGGATATCTGTATATTGATTTTGTATCCTGTGAGTTTAATGAATTTATTAATCATTTCTAGTAGTTTTTTGGTGCGGTCTTTAGGGTGTTCTCTATATATCATGTCCTCTGCAAACAGTGAAAGTTTTACTTCTTCCTTACTAATATGAATGCCTTTTACTTCTTTTTGTTGTCTGATCTATAGCTAGGACTTCCAGTACTATCCTGGATAAAAGTTGCAAGAGTGGACATCCTTGTCGTGTTCCTCATCTTAGGGGAAAATCTTGTCATTTTTCACCACTGAATATGATGTTAGCTGTGGGTTTTTCACATATGGCCTTTATTATGTTCAGGTATGTTCCCTCTACACCTACTTTGTTAAGGGTTTTTATCATGAACAGATTTGTACTTTGTCAAATGCTTTTTCCATATCTATTGAAATGATCATATGTTTTTTATACTTTCTCTTATTGATGTGATGTATCACATTGATTGGCTGGTGAATACTGAATCACCCTTGTCTCCCAGGAATAAATCCCACTTGATTGCGGTGGGGGAATGATTTTTTTTTAATGTATTGTTGGGGGCTCTCTGTGCCTCCTGGAGCTGGATTTCTGTTTTCTTCCCAGATTCAAAAAGTTTTCAGCTATTATTTCTGAAAATAAATTTTCTGCCCCCTTTTCTCTCTTCTCTTTCTTGGATTCCTATGATGCAAATGTTATTATGTTTGATGGTGCTGCTGAGTTCCCTAAGTCTATTTTCATTTTCTGTTGTTTTTTTCTCTCTCCTGTTCAACTTGATTGCCTTCCATTACTCTGTCCTCCAGGCCGTTGATCCATTCTTCCGCTTCCCCTAATCTACTATTTATTCCACCTAATGTATTTTTAATTTCAGTTACTGAATTCTTCATCTCTGATTGGTTCTTTTTTTTATTTTCCTATCTCTTTGTTAGAGGTCTCGCTGAGGTCCTCCGCTCTTTTCTCAAATCCAGTGAGTAGCTTTATGACCATTATTATAAATTCTCTATCAAGCATATTACTTATTTTCATTTCCTTTTCCTCTTTTGCTGTGAATCTGTCCTATTTTTACATTTGGGAAATATTCCTCGGTCTCATTTTGTCTAACTCTTTGTTTCCATGTGTCAGGAAAGTCAGCTACATCTCCAGCTCTTAAAAGTAGTGGCCTTATATGAAGAAGAGGTCCTGTAGTGCTCTGCTGTGTAAAGTCCCCTGTTATCGGAACCTGGCACTCCAGGGGTATCTCCTACCCGTGTGGTGTGCACCACCCTACGATTGTGGCTGAGCCACTTTTGCCTTCAACCCAGTCATCTGCAATGGCTCTCCTTCCCTGTTGTGTGCAGGGTTTGATCCCTGTGTTGTTAGTGGACCAGTCTGGGGCCACCTTGGGCCAATCTGGGGCAAGAGTGACTTTGTTGTGCTGCTCACACCTGTTGGATATGTTTGCACACTGCAAGGCCTGTGGCACTACTTTGGGTGTGCTCTGGCCAAGATGTACTGGAGGGGGTGCGTCCACAGAATGTAGGGCAGGGTGCACTATTAACAAGTTAAGTAGGGTGTGCTGGTGCTCGAAGGTGTCCATGTGCCTAGGCTGGGGGGTGGGGGAAAGAAACGGTACCTGCCAGCATTTTTGTTCTTGGAGAGGTCTCCCAAGCATCCCTATTTCTCTAGCACATGCCCTGAAATTAGTAAACAAATCTCCCTCCCATATACTCCAGTATTTTTCAAACTGCTGTTTCTATGCTGTATCTCGGTGGGGCTATTTGGTATGCTGTCTCTTTAAGGGTGGGGACTCAGATTCCTGTCACCCTCTCAGAGCTGAGCCCACAGATTTTCCAAGTTCCAGGTGTTAAGCCCTGCTAATTGTAAGAACTCACAAAATCAGCCCCTCTGGTTTTCAAAGCCAAATGTTACGGAGATTTGTCTTCCCTGTGCAAGTCTCCAGTGCCTGGCGTACCTGGTGTGAGGGCCTGTTCTTTTCCTCTCTCTGAGCCCAAGGTGTCCCTCCCTGCCACAAAGAGTCCCCCAGGTCCATTTAGCTCCTGACCACATCTCCCCCCCTTCCTACCCACTTCAATGTGACTAGAGAGTGGATTCTGCCAGTCTTCAGGTTGTTTTCTGGGTGATTTACACTGATGTGGGTGTTCGCCAGCTGTATCCAGGGGACAAAGTAAGCTTAGGATCTTCCTACTCCGCCATCTTCACTGGAAGTCTAATTTGTATGACTAGTTTTGAAATTAGAGATCAGAAACACATCAAAGAGGCTTCTTTATAAAAATAAATACCTTTGTTCATAACTGACTCTTGCAGGCACTGAATATCTTCTTTCAGTTGTGTCACAAAAAAGTTTACATTGCTTCATTTTATCAGACCTTCCCATGACATGTTCTTCATCCCTGACTATTTACCCTTGTTCTGTAGGAGTTGGGCACTGTGCTGATAGGCATCGAGGGAGCACATCTGGAATCACAGCCTTTTTCTTAAACACTGTGTGCTCTATTTCAATGACCGATGATGCCAACTTAGTTCAGATGTTGATCAAATCAAAGATGAATTCTAATTCTTTTTTTCAGTGCCAAGAATAAAACTTAAAGTGAACTATATAGTTATATTTTCCCTTTGCTTCTTTATGCTTTTCATTTAGAATCTGTCCCCAACTATACTTCTCAGCATCTATGAGGAACAGCTTTTTATTAGTTTTATTTTTTTATTACTATTATTATTATTATTATTGACACCACCAATCAATGAAAATAATGTTTCTTTGGCTAGCTGATATGTGGGGAAAAAAAAACATGCTAGCGTACCTAGAATCTACTTCTGAGTTCTCACTATTACTACCTACATAAAGAATACAGTGTTACACACAAACAATGAATCATGGAACACTACATCAAAAACTAATGATGTAATGTATGGTGATTAACATAACATAATAAAACAAAACAAAACAAAAAAAGAATACTTCTTTCTGTACTCCCTTTGTAGATTTTGGGATAGGAAAGAAACAAATACCACTCCATTTGCCTAAGGTGGTAAAATCCTGGTCTCCAGAAAATGAAGGGCCTATACATATAGAAACAACTTAAGTGTTCACATTCTACCTACTCCTTAGAAATCTGCTCCTTAAGCCAACTGTAAAAGAAAAAGAAAAATTGTCTTTCAGAAAAAGGAATTAATTTGGTAAGTCAATAAATCTCTACCAAGAGTCAACATGTTCAAATATGTAGTTATAAGATAACATATATTGTGACTGGCCCTTTAGAAAACACTACCGTTAAACTATACAATGAGGAAATTATGCCATGCATGCTTTGAAAGAAAATCAGGTTCCATGTATTATGAACCACTTAAGATAAAAATAAGAACTTAATTAGTTTAAATGACAGGTCTATAGCAATTTCCATAGTTTTATATAAAGTGCTTACTTTTCAAGTTAATAATTTAAGTTATAGGCAGATAAATTTTACCTTAGTGCTATATTAGTTATATTTATTTTTAAAATTTTTTTATTTTGAAACACTTTATAGTGGATATTCACTTTTTAAAATGTTTTATCTTAAAATAATTTCAAACTTACAGGAAAGTTGCAGGACTCAGCTGTACGAAGAGCTTCTGTTTTGCCTTCACTCAGATTTCCCAATGATTACCACTGTAGCACATTTATTCCCTTCCTCCTACCCCCAGCAGCAACCCCACACCAGACCATTATCACTGGTCTTTTATTGAACCACTGAGGAGCAAGCTGCAGATATGATGCCTCATCATTCCTAAACATTCTAGTTCCTATTTCCTAAAATAAGAACTCTGGCCAATGTAATCACTACATAAGCTTCCAAATCAGGAAATCATTTAATAGAACACTGCTATCTAATCCAAGGTTAACTGTGTCAACACTGTCACTTTCTCCTATCTGGCCCAGGATCCAACATAGGAGCACATGTTGGGTTTAGCTATCATATCTCTTTAGTCCCTTTTAATCTGAAGTAGTTTCCTCAGTTTCTTCTCTCTTATGGACTGGACAATTCTCAAGAATACAGGCCTTTCGTTATGTAAGATGGCCCTCAACCTAGGTCTATACCATACTTTCTCACGGCCAAACACACACCGTGAGTCCTTATCCAGAATATCCCTGAAATGAGGCTGAGCTCTTCTCAGCTTAACACTTGGGAGGGACGCTATGTCAATTTGTCCCAACTGGTCAAGTTGGCCTTTACCATAAAAGTATCATTTTCTTGTTTTGTAGTCAACTGCGTATTTTGGTAGGAGATATTCTTAGGTTACATCAATATCCTATCTTTTTTTTTTTTTTTTGAAGATTTTATTTATTTATTTGAGAGAGAGAGAGCGAGAGAGCGAGCGTACGCACACATGGTGGGGGGTGGGAATCTCAAGCAGACTCCTGCTGAGCATGGAGCCCAACGTGGGGCTCAATCTCACAACCCTGAGATCATGGCCTGAGCCAAAATCAAGAGTCAGATGTTTAACTGACTAAGCCATCCAGGCACCCCAATATTCTATTCTTCATAGAACCTCCACCCACTAGCTTTAAAACCTTTGATGACTCCTGCCTAAATCAACTGCCACACTGATGGTTGCCAAATGGTGATTTTTCTGTTTATATAATTCCTTCTGCATTTATTCAAGAGATTTTTCTTCTCCCCCTTGTATTTATTTATTCATTTGTATCAATATGAACTTAGAGATTCCTATTTTGTTCAATGGTTTATAATCAATTGTTATTCTTGTTTATTTTGATGCTAAAATTGTCCCACATTTTAGCCAACGGGAGCCACTTCAAGCTGGCTCCTCTGTTACTTTTGGCACGTCAACATCATTTGTTAGACATTTCCTTGCTTTCTGGCACAATAAGATGATCCCGGTTCATTTCATCACGTAGTTCCCCTGTGTTGATCCTTGAACCAGCCCTATTTCCTAGGAGTCCTGATTCCTTTTAGCAAGTGTGGTATTTAGAAACCAATGTCTCGGCACTTGGCATGATCATTGCCACTGGAGTGTCAGTTTTTAGGCCTTCTTAGAGGACAGAGCTAGAAAATACGTGTCTGCATTCACATATACACACACTATCTATACCTATTACTCTGTTTACATATATTGAAAAAAACATGAGTTCATTCTGATTTCTCCAATTCCAATCTAACACCTCAGGAGTCTCTTTCCTTCTCCCTTTCTATGTTTATAAATTCTTTTTCCAACAGTAAGTAACACAGCTCTCATAATCCTCAATATATTCACTCATTTGCTCAACTGATTTACTTATTTGTTCAATGTAGTCCATGTCCCAACCACAC
Source organism: Mirounga angustirostris (assembly GCF_029215605.1). NCBI lineage: Eukaryota > Metazoa > Chordata > Mammalia > Carnivora > Phocidae > Mirounga > Mirounga angustirostris. The sequence continues at coordinate 51,964,703 of NW_026991711.1, forward strand.
CAGCCACCTCAGTCCTTGCTTCCCTATCACTGGCATGCCAGTGCCTCTATGCCTGGAAAAAAAGAGAAAAGCAAGGGAAGGCAAGGGAAAGGAAGAAAGACGGGACGTGAAGAGACAATGGAAAAAGAAAGGAAAGTGAAGCAGACACTTATTTTTTTTAATTTAAATTCAAGTTAGTTAACATATAAGATACTTACTTTTTTTTTTTTTTAAGATTTTATTTGTCAGAGAGAAAGAGCACAAGCACGGGGAGCTGCAGGCAGAGGCAGAGGAAGAAGCAGGCTCCCTGCTGACCAGGGAGCCTGATGCGGAACTCGATCCCAGGACCCTGGGATCATGACCTGAGCTGAAGGCAGATACTTAACCAACGGAGCCACCACCCAGGTGTCCCAAGATACTTACTTTTAAAACACCTTCCACAGCCATCTTCCCTTCGTGTCCTAGTAAAATAGTGTATGGGTAAAGCCACTGGATTGCATGTTTGATTGACATCATAGGAAAGGAATCCTATTTAGGGGCAAAAATACATAGGAATGAGGAACATCTAAAATAATCACAGAAAATTTATCTGAAATGCATATGACATTGAAATTGCCTTATAAACAATAACTAATAGGTTTCTCATATTTTCCAGAAGTCTACAAAAGTAAATATTCATTGCTTCCTCTTCTCTTCTTATTTCACACCCTTTCCCTGGATAAGCTCACCCACTCCCATCTTGCAGTTGATATCTATCTGTTAATGGCTCCCCTGTCTCTGTCTCTGATCCTGACCTCTTTCCTGAGCTCTAGACTTGAACTCCTAATTGCCCAGATGTGACTCTAGATATCCCATTGACCCCTGTTCAGCATGTCTGAGACTAGATGTCTGAACACATTTCCCTACCCTACTGATCCCAAAGTATCTTCTCCTTCACTCTTATTCCTAATCTGAGTTAATCTCATACACACATGTACTTAGCCTCACAGTTATAAACTACAAGTTAGAAAGTATTTATTATTCTCAAAACCTTCCCCCAAATCAAACTGCATTCCCAATTCTGTTCACTCTACTTTCAGAAGTCTACTAACAGGGACAACTAGAGAAATTTCGATATAGGTTGACTATTAGATGATATTATAGAATTCTTGTTAACATGCTGAGGGGTATGATTAATGGTTCTGGTTATGGGGAACGTCCTACTTCTTACAAATTGCACACTGACGTATATAAGAATACTGACCATGGGTTACTTTCAGATGGTTCAGAAAAAAAGAGAGAGAGCAATCAAATGTGGCAATATGCTAAAAATTGGTGATTCTAGTTGAGGGATTGTGGTATTCATTTTACTACTTGCGAACTTTTTTTTTTTAGATTTGAGAACTGTCAAAGTAAAAAGTTCCAAGCAAAAACAAAAAGAACGAAAAGTAGGAGCTATGATAAATAGGAGGAGAAAAGCTGTTCTAAATATATAGAACAGTGTAAACAATACCTGTGAAACCTAACTCAGTCTCAGGAGACATAAACGAATCACAACTATAGTTTAAAAATAAATCTCCTGTCTAGGCAGGATCCCTACTACCTGGGATTATGCTCTCCTTAGCAGAATCTCTCACCGATGGTTACAACTGTTTCCTATTTGCTCCTTATGCCACCATGCTCTCCCCATCCCTCCTCCCTGCCAGCAGAGGTATCTTCCTCCAACATATACCTGATTATACTATACACCCCACCTACTTCATAATATCTAATAGGCCCCTTCTTCCCCACCATAAAATCCAGACAACTTCACCCACCATGCAAAGCACTTCACACAAAAATTCTCACCTTTCTCTTCACCATACATGCTTGCTCTAGCAATACAACTCAGCATTCCTCAAACGTACCAAGCCCTTTTGTGATTCAACACCTTTGTCTGAGCTGTTCCCCCTGCCTGGAGGGCATTTCGACCACTTCTGACACTACTGTCGTGACCTCTGCGAAACTGTGGTGGACAATGTCTACGCTCCAGCAAACCCCTCAGATCTGTTCTTACCCTTTCTGAGCCTCTCACCTTTCCCTTTCAACAGCCAGCGGGTGTTTAAAAGCCAGGGCTTTTAAAGAAGACTGCTCTTGAACTCCTGAAGCCAGCTTGCTACAGGCCAAGAGAGCAGCTAGCGCCTGGGAATCGGTGTCCCTCGCGATGAGCACTGGGCAATGACTACTGGTGCCCAAGTGTGAAAGCCCCAGCTCCCGGCCTCAGGCTGCGGCAGGTGTGAGGCACAGCCTGCTTGCAATACGCCTCTCCCAGCTCTTCATGCCTCTGCAGGCTGAGTCCTCCCTCCCTCTGTGGGACTTTTACCTGAGCTGCATGTCTGCTTCCCCCCCCCACAACACAAAGCTGGAAGCTCTTTAAGAGCTCAGAACACGTGGCTGGTCTCTGTACAGTTTACGGCGCTGGAGCCAATTAATCTCAGGTCTTGTAACATTTAAAGAAGAATAGGACAAGGCAAACTGAAGTGATTAATCCCCAAGGATTAACTTTTAAATGTTCTTTCCCACATAGTCATTAATTTATTTTATACATACCAGGATTTGAACTGCAGCTGGTAAACTATCTAAAGGAAAATCTGGAAGTCCAAGAGTAGAAGATTCTTGGGAACAGAGAGTGGTGGCAAAGGACAGGAGCTGAGAAATTCTAGGGGAAAAAAAACGAAGTGATGTTAAATGTTATTCTAATAGTTTTAATATATAAAATGTATTCATTTTTTAAATATAAAACAGCTGAGCCAATTTAATTAATCTAAAAGATGACATTTGCTATTAAATTCTCAAGAAACAACAGCTTCATATTATAATATTCCATTTGAAACTCAGAAGCTGGGGCACCTGGTGGCTCAGCCAGCTGAGTGTCTGCTTTTAGCTTGGGTCATGGTCCCAGGGTCCTGGGATCGAGCCCCATGTGTGGCTCCCTGCTCAGCGGGGAGTCTGCTTCTCCCTCTCCCTCTGCTGCTCTCTCTCTCTCAAATAAATAAATAAAATCTTTTAAAAATAAATAAATAAAACTCAGAAGCTGATTAAATACACAGATATATTTCTTTTTTTAAAGATTTTTTAAAAATTGATTTATTTGAGAGAGCGAGCGAGCACAAGTTGGGGGGAGGCAGAGGCAGAGGGAGAAGCAGGCTCCCCACTGAGCAGAGAGCCCAACACGGGACTCAATCGCAAGACCCAGGGATCATGACCTGAGCTGAAGGCAGACGCTTAACTGGCTGAGCCACCCAGGCGTCCCCAGATATGTTTCTAAAATATGACAATATGTGAGGTTTTTCACAACCTGGCCCACATTTATCCTGCCAGTCCCCCCTCTGACCTTTCTCAATCCAAACCTGAATTCCAGCCACCAGGAACTTTTTATAGCCTCAAGAACAAGGTGTACACTCTCATATCCCATGTTTTAAAAATAACTTCTTCCAATTCCTTACTTCCATTCTTTATCTGGCAAAAGCGTACTCATTCTTCAGGACCCACCTCAAATGCTGATGCCTTTTTAAAATTACGACCCTGGGACACCCGGGTGGCTCAGTCGGTTAAGCGTCTGCCTTCAGCTCAGGTCATGATCCCAGGGTCCTGGGATCGAGTCCCGCATCGGGCTCCCTGCTCCGCAGGGAGCCTGCTTCTCCCTCTGCCTCTGCCTCTCTCTCTCTCTCTCTATCTCTCATGAATAAATAAATAAAATCTTAAAAAAAAATAAAAAAATAAAAATAAAATAAATAAAATTATGACCCTTACTATACAATATTAAACTAATGTACTCCCATATCTTTAAACTCTACCAGATCTTGAGTTTCTTGCCTCCAAGGATCATGTCTTATTAAGTTTATCATCAGCATTTACCAAAGCTACTGAAAAATTCTTCAAAGAATAGTTGTTGAATGGACGAATTAATCAATCAATCAATGGGCAAAACAAATAAACAAATTCAATGTTAAGTGTCCAAATATTTATATAAATGTCTCCGTGTGTGTGTGTGTGTGTGTGTCTGTGTATGTGTGTATATGTAGCTGAAATACTTACTTCTCAGCAGGAACACTGGCTCCAGCTGAATATAACAGTTTAAGTTGGTCCTAAAATAACAGAAACATATCAAATCATAGTAACGTTTTTATAGTAACCAAATATAAGTAGAAAAACTGTTTAAAAATAAATTATCCTTGTTCATACTTACCTTAAAGGGTAGATAATAAATATCTCTGGCCTGAAATCGAGAACGGAGAGGGGGGTCTAATGGATTCCCAGAGTACTTAGGCACTGGCAAGCCCAACGCAATGACTCGGAAGTTTTCACTAACCCTAACAATCTTCCAAGCATCCAACTCTGTTCTGGTATGAGCCTGAAAGAAAGAGATCAAAACTTAGAGCATAAATGATGCAGATTACAACAGCAAGAGCTGCCAGGCTAAGAAATTTAGGCCCTGATTGCTGAGTAAATTGTATTTGAGAACCACCTCAAAACCAAACTGTCAAGGAAGGAAGCAAAGTGAAATCAGGATCAGGGCGCCGGGGAAGGCTCCCAACATGAGGACTGGTGTTGAACGGAGAAGCAGCTAACACATCAAGGAACAAAGGCAATGTGGGTCAGATCTCTAAGCTGTAGTCATTAACTCAGAGAAACTGAGTGAGGACGGTAAGGAAAATATACTGATTCAGACCAGGGAACGTAAAAAGGTAGTCCTAGAGGTAGAGCAGAGACTGCCCATGGACCTCAAATTGACATTTATGTTTATGAGTCTATTTCTGCCAAGGTGTATTAATAGTAACAACTAACATGTATTGAAAACTCGCTACATGGTAAGTACTTTCGATGAATTTTGCTCATTTAACTTTTACCAGAATGCAAATAAACATTTATTTCCTTTTTAGGAATGAACAAACTTATGTTCAAAGGAATTATATAACTTGCCCATGGTCCTGCAACTAGCACCTGGTGGAGTTGAGACTGCCAAACAGTACAGGGCTTGGCGTTATAAACCCTGGCTCCAGCACTGGGCGTAAACTCTAATGAAGTGACCAAGAGCATGTTATTATACCCTCTGACCCTCGGCTTTGTCATCGATAAAATGGGGCCAGTATCACCAACATTCCTGTGCCAATTAGGAAAACTAAACATGACAGTGTGTGTGAAAGCAACTGGTCCACAGTAGGCACCTGTTAGCTGTCATTCCTTCTCTCTTTGCCTGACCCTATCAATGGCTCTTCACTGTCCTCAGACGTATAGCTTACAAAGCTCCTGTGAACGTGCATGTCCTCAGCTTTCAGCACATCTTCAGGGGATGCGACCCACAGAACAGTGTAGAAGCTCTTCACGTGACATTCAAGGACCTACCTGGCTTGATTCATGTCCCATTCTCCCAGGCTCAGCAAGCACTGCACTCCCACCCCTCAGCCCGCCTTCCCTGACCCTGTGCTCCAGCCCCATCTCACAACTGTGGCCCTCCAGACACGTCCTGCTGCTTCACCAACGCTGCTCCACTTGCCTGAAACACCCTTTCCACTTTGCACAGCATACGCACAGATATCATTTCAAGCCTAGCACTAACAACATCATCACTTTCTAATCCCTCCCTCCATTGGAACCAGTTTTGTACCCCTCCACTGTATCCTATGCAAGCTGTTATCATTAAACATGTGTGCAGTGACTTCTGTTCATTACCACCTCATGCTGAATCCAAGCTCCCGAGAGGACTTATTTCTTAAATATAATAGGACAAATGTCTGTTGATTGTCTGAAATCATTTAAAAACATAATGAACAATTATTTTAAGCATAACCAAAATTATGACTCTACTGTCTTTTTTTTTTTTTTTTTTTTTTTAAGATACAGAGAGAGAGCATGAGCAGGGGGACAGGCAGAGGGAGAGGGAGAAGCAGACAGCCCGCTGAGCCAGGAGCCCGACGTGGGGCTCGATCCCAGGACCCTGGGATCATGACCTGAGCCGAAGGCAGACGCTTAACCGTCTGAGCCAGCCAGGTGCCCCGACCCCACTTTCATTAACAGAACTAACAGTGATGCTATGTCACCATGGAAAACAAGAGTCAGGATCTAGCCCTGCCTGAGACACCAACAGCAAAATCTTCAGAGAGCTGAATATTTTTCTTTTCCACTTACCAAAAAATGCTCATCAGGATATAAATAAAATTTATACAAACTGATTGTATCTGTTTCCCTAATAACAACATTCTACTAAAATCACCTCTATGAAACCATTAAAACTTTGAGGTATTCAAATTTAGCATATTGAATCTCGCTAGAAAAAGTGGGACTTAAATTATGGTGTTGAAATCCTTTTATCATAGAAATTGTCTTAAAGTAGTGGTGCTTTGTGAAGGGATCTTGCCTATATTCTCTGAGGGTCTTATGAGACAGATGCTATGAATATAGAAATGACATTTATCAAAGAAAATAAAGCATGTATACTGATACTTACATTGGGAAAAAAACAATGTAGTACGTCCTTCTCAATAACAAACACTCCTTGTATACTAAAACCCTCTTGACCCCATATCTCAAATTCTTATCCAAAGTAATATGGATCAATAACTTTGCATAAAATTCTAACACAAATAAAGAATATATCAAACTTCTTGTTGTGAAGTAACTACTATACTTAAAAATATATATATATCCCATATCTGAGTATTCTCTTCCAAATCATTTACTAAAAATAGCAAATAACTAAATAACTATATAGGAGCCAATAATAGTTCTTTTGTAATCAAAAAAGTATCTAAGGAGAAAATGTTCTGCATAACATTGACCTACTTTAAAAATAATAACTATAAATTACTATTCTTATATTTATTTAAATTCATATTATTTATAAAATATTAATTAAAATTTAAAATAAGTTTAAATAAATGAATAATAGACATGTCTTTCATCTCAGTAAATTAACTCTAACAATACAAATGAATGAATTTAACTTTTCTTACTGATTAAATCCTCAATTATCTTCTTCTAATTACATTAGTATGATGTCATCTTCAGATAGAGCCAAAACAAGACTATACCTCACAGTGAAAACACCATCTAGAGACTCCTATAAACAGTAAAGAAACAGACTGCTAAAAGGGTAGCAAGACAGGTTTCTGAGAAAACAGACTCACACAGCAGGAATCAGAAAGAGCTATTTCTGGTCCTGCCAGCCATGCAGCATCAGTTCAATCAGACCCTCTGGTGTCAACATCTATTATTTAGTGCCTAGTGTGTCCTGGGATTGCATCAGCTGTATCACTAAGAAAGGTAAGACACAGACTCTGCTCTTGAGCAATTTGTAACCAACTTGGGGCAGTAAAATTAGCATACATGTATCTCTGCCACACAAGCGTCAGAGAGACTCTGAATCCTACAATGCCGAGGCAGAGCCATCAATCCCCGGAACTCTGGGTTAGCCGGACAGCTCCAGTGTAGCACAGACGGCGCTGAATGAGCAAGGGCTGTCTTCTCGTCCTTTTGTGACATTACATGAACCCCTTCCCCAAAGCCTCTGAAGGGCCCCACACTCCTTATTGTGGTCCTCTTTCTATCAACTTGCATCACAGCATTTAAAGATTTTATTGCACTGATTCATTCATTCAACAAATAGTTACCAAGCAGCCACCAAGTGCCAGGCACTGCTCTAAGACCTTGAGATACCACTGGCGACAAAAATCCCTGCCCTAGTGAAAGTTGGAATCTAGAAGAGGGAGGCAGCCAATAAACTAAAAACAGAGCAAGGAAATAATTCCTGTAGGATGTTAGAAGACTAAGGAGAAAACAGAGCAGAGTCAGGGAGCATGAGGGCAGAGGGGACACTGCAATGTCAAATAGGAGGGTGAAAACATAACATTGGAGCAAAGACTTGAAGGAGTATGGAAGCCTGGCAGGTATCTGGGAGAAAACCATTCTGGAAGAGCAAAGGGACTTGCAAAGCACTAAGAGAACGCCCACCCAGTGGGTTTAAGGTATAGTAAAGAGAATACTATCAGCTGGAGCGGAATAAAAAAGGACAGCAGGCGATAAGGCCAAAGAGACAGGAAGAGGCCAGATAGACAAGACCTATTTTCCACTGGAAGGCCTTTGGGTTTAGAACAGAGGTCTGATCTACTCCACCCCATGTTTTAAAGTGATCATAGACAGCTGCTGGGTAGCCAGAATGGATTCAGGGATTTTTAGGAGGCTCTTTAAACAACTCAGGCATCAGATCCAGGCAGCTTGGGCCATCTGGGTATCTTTTAAATATCTTATTCATTTCTGTCAATATCTACTGGATTTTGAGCTTCTGAAGGCCAAGAACTACACTCTGTTCAGCTTTGTTTTCCCTGCACCGTCTAGAAGCCATTAGACTTTCAGTACATGGTTGTTGGGAGATAGAGAAGGAAGATAGGAAAGGAGGGAGAAAGAGAAGAGAGAATTAAAAGGAGGGAAAAAAAGAGAAACAAATAGTTCTTACATTGGCAAGAAAAAAAAAAAGGAAAAATCCGAGAGGTCTTCTAACAGGATCTGCAAACTGAAGAATTTGTAAAACTGCAAGCTCATGACTGAAGTGCAGCAATCTGCAGATACGAGCCACCTGAACGCTGTCCTCATTCCCATACAATCATGTCTCACCAAAAGTAGCACCACCCACAGCTCAGGAGCCAAGACAAAGGAGCTGGATTTTTCTTTTCTTACTTGGAGAAGTTTGTCATAACGCTCTGAAGACATTAGGAAGCGTCCATCCTCAAGCTGCATTTCCCTGTTTTCCAGCAAGTTGTTCAAAACGGGCAGAACATTCCTCTCCACCTTTTCCAAGCCTTCCAAAATGAGGGTTCTGCCTTCTGTGGCTGCACGGACCGCACACTATTTCCAAGAAACAAAAGCAATATGAGACTATGGAAGATGCCAGAGCATGGCCTAATTTTGCTTGTAACGCAAGCAGGTGAAGAAGAGGTCAATGCGTAATGCAACCGCTGATGATTAGTAACTTCACAGTCTAGTTTTATTAGGCATTAGAATTTGTTGTGTGCCTATTTAGAAAGAGAATGCTTGCAACATACATAACAAAGACCAAATAAATATGCTTAATATAAAAAGAATTTTTCAGATTAAGAAAATAAATAATATCACTATGAAATGCAAATGAGCATAATAAAATATTTTCCATTTCACTGGTTAACAAAGAGTTGCACGGTAAAACAAGATATTTTTAGAACTTTAAATTGGCAAAGATTAAAAAAGAATGATAATACCTAGTGTTGGTAAGGTTAAGAGGAAACGCATTTTCATTCATGGTTGGTCTATGTGCAAAATGACAACCTTATGGAGAATAATTTGGCAAGGTATATTTTTTTAAAGATTTATTTATTTGACAGAGAGAGTGAGAGAGCAAAAGCAGGGGAAACAGTAGAGGGAAAGGGAGAAGCAGGCTCTCCGCCAAGCCGGGAGCCTGATGCGGGGCTCGATCCCAGGACCCCGGGATCATGACCTGAGCCGAAGGCAGACGCATAACCATCTGAGCCACCCAGGCGCCCCTGGCAAGTTATTTTTAAAAATTTAAATGGCTATGTTCATTAATCCAGTAATTCTATCTCAAGGAATTTACCTTAAGGGAATAGTCAGGAAAATGTACAGTGATACATGAAAGGATTTATAATTACCAAAAAAACCCCAAAACCCCCAAATGCCAGTCTAGATGATTGGCAAAATATACCATAATAAATCAGTATGATGGACTACTATATAGCTATCAAAAATAATGATATAGCTCTACCTTTACTAGGACTATGCCATTTCTTACCTGATTACTAAACCCCAAGTAAATATGCTGCTTCTTTTAAGAACCTTGTTTAAGAACCTTGCTATAAAAAGTACTTAATTCATGAGTGATGGGATGGGCTGGGGAAGACAATGCTCTAGAGATGGGACATTTGCTCCTCCCATTAGCTCTATTACAAATCTGTGATAAAACGTGAGGAGAAGCCACTACAAATTTGCGCTGGTCAACTTCAGCTGAATCGTCACTACTATTTTTTTTTTTTAAGATTTTATTTATTCATTTGAGACACTGAGATACAGAGAGAGAGAGAGAGAGAGAGAGCATGAGCAGGGGGAGAGGCAGAGGGAGAGGGAGAAGCAGGCTCCCCACTGAGCCAGGAGTCTGATGTAGGGCTCAATCCCAGGACCCTGGGATCATGACCTGAGCCGAAGGCAGACGCTTAACCATCTGAGCCATCCAGGCGCCCCTTGTAACTACTATTTAGAAAATACTTTCTTCATTTCTTATAAAAGTTATTGCCAAGACAAGCTTCCAGTCTTTTTCATCTCTTTCTATGACCTTGTCCAATACTTTACCATGATAATTAAAGTGATGGAATTGCGATTCCATGATTTTTCTTCATTCCTTCACACAACCCCTCTGTGTCTTCCCTACTCTGATTTCTGTATTTGACAATCACTCTTCCTGTCCCTCCAAGGCCAGCCCTTTCTGTCTTGAGCTTAGTGGCAACCCCTCCAACCTCTTCCAAAATCTTCCATCAACTATACCACCTCTTAATTGCACTTTCAACTTCCTTCTCTTCTACAAACATGTCTGTACTTTAGGAAAACCTATAGTCTCCTGATACCTCTTAACATCCTCTCTTATCTTCAAGCCCCATGAGGAATAGTCCCATACACACTGCCTCTAATAAGCCTCCATCACCCTTATTTAACTGAAACTGCTCACTTGCAAGCACCAAAAATCAGAGCCAAATACCAGGTATTTTCTTGATCTTCATGTTCTCCTTTCCCTCCACCCTCTTCCCTTGATCCTCTCTTGTGCTTCATCTTCTATCTTAGATATTTACCAAGTAGGTTTTCCCTCTGACTTTCCCCAGCCCTTCCTCTGACTCTTGTCCTCTTAAAAAAAAAAAGAAAAAAAAAGCAAGAGCAAGCAATTCCTAAGGTTCTCCCCTTAACCTTTCCCCTCCTCTTCTCTCACTTGTTGTTTCATTGGCAAAGCTCTAACCTACTCCCATAAATCCTCACTTGGTTCATGGAGTAGCCATTATATGGCAGGTGCTATGTTATGTGCTACATTAAGTAAACAGCAACAATAACAATAGATAACATTTTTTTCACTTTATCTCATCTTTCTTGAGAAACATACTATGTGACCCTGACCCTCCTCCTGATCTCCATTCTCCCATTTCCAAATACCTTTTTAACATTTTCATAGAGGTGTTCAAACTCAACATGCTGAATTAAATGACTTCTTTCCAAACCAGGCCCTCTTCCTGATGGCGATTTCAATTAAAGTCTCATTGATTCTCCTGCCCCCAGAATTCAGTCCTTTTAATTCCTCAAACAATGCAAGTGTAACCTCTAAATAGTCCATGCACCCATCACCCTTTCAACCTCACCACCACCATCTCAACAGGAGCCTTCCTTCATCCCTGTTCATTTTACTGAAAGAGTCAATTGGAACAGGCACCATATCTCCGTATCTCTCCTTCTCAGTTGTGCTCCAGATCATCATATTTTACCTCCTGGAACTTAGAGACTGAATCATGCCATCTGAAAAGTCTATTTCAGTAATGAGATCTATGATTATGCAATTTACCTCAACATGATTAAGAATATTATTTTTTTTAATCCCCCTAAGCTTTTTTCTTATTAATTATTTATTTATACACCATTTGAGTGGCAATGACAGTGGATGCTTTATAGTGCAAATGGATCCAAAGTTAAGAATATAATAAGAGGAATATAAATTTATAAGAGTGGTATATTTTTTAGAAAAAAATAATGAAAAATAAAATCATGCAAAGGATCACCCAAGATTTTTAACTTTCTTCCTGACTTGCCCTTTGGATACAGAGTTACAGACCCAGTACATACATGTAAATTAAAAATTTTAAAGGCAGGCAAGAATACTGGCTAAAAGGAGAAAACCTTAAGAAGACACTTTTTAGTAACAAAATCTGAATCGCTGAATTTACAGAAATACTACTAGTTATTAATTCAGCATCATCTTGCTTCCTGATTGTTCCTAAAAATAGTCTATAAAAGTATGAAAGTACAAAGTATGAAAATACTTTAATCAGTACTGTCAAACTTTATTAATGCAATCTCATCACCTTTGTAAAGAAGAATGTTAAAAACAACTACATAGGGGCGCCTGGGTGGCTAAGATGGTTAAGCATCTGCCTTTGGCTCAGGTCATGATCCCGGGGTCCTGGGATCAAGCCCCACGTCTGGCTCCTGGCTCAGCGGGGAGCCTGCTTCTCCCTCTGCCTCTCCACCTGCTTGTGCTCTCTCTCTCTCTATCTCTGTGTCTCGAATGAATAAATAAAATCTTTAAAAAAAACCCAAAAACTACATAGCAAATCCATTAAGTACTCAAATATATCAACAACATATTGTACCATGCGATAAGTCTCAGACCCAAACATCCTACCCTGCCTGCATTGATGCCCCCTTTGCCCTCTGTTTGCTCAGCCCGTAAGTGTGGAGCTACAATGCTCAAGTTCTCCTAGTTCTCCCATATGCCTGTTTCATCTCCCCAGCAAGATTCTCAGGTCCTCAAGGGGTGAGAACCCTGCCTTTTATGTCGTCCCAGTGCAAAACTGGCTCACAGAAGGCTTTTAGTGTTTATGGAATAAAAATGTAACCACTCAGTTAAAAGATGCTGTTATGTAAGTTTAGGAGAATTTTTATATGAAGGATGATAGTTATCTATGCCCACACCTGTTATGAGAAGAGAACAGAACAAGTTTAACTGTCAGCATGAATGATTTAGGCTACATAGTTAAAAAATTTTTTATACAGACTTTTAAATAAAGTAATGGTGGTATACTTTTTCTCTTGAAATCTTAAAGAAGGGAACAATGTATACATATTTTATGTGGAGTGAATACTTGTGATCATTACTCAAAGTAGAAATTACATCAACCATAAGGATCCTTTCCTGCCCTTCAAGCTATAGAACTTCCAGAGACCTCATTTTCTCAAACAGAAATCAGAAAAAAATGCAGCAAGATCCTTCTGGACAAACCATATCAGTTTGGTTTTTTTTTTTAAAGATTTTATTTATTTATTTGACAGAGAGATAGAGAGCACAAGTAGGCAGAGTGGCAGGCAGAGGGAGAGGGAGAAGCAGGCTCTCCGCTGAGCAGGGAGCCAGACATGTGGCTCGATCCCAGGACCCCAGAATCATAACCTGAGCCGAAGGCAGCCGCTTAACCAACTGAGCTACCCAGGTGCCCCAACTATATCAGTTTTAACAACCCAACACGAAGGCATGAAGGGTTTCAAGATAAAGGAGGCTGCATGACCTAAAAATCAAAAACTGTCTAAGCCCCTGTTCTAGATTTGCTTCTGATTTGATAAAAGACCTTAGGCAAACAATTAATCTAGAGGTCTGTGTCCTCATTTATTAAATGAGAATATCCCCAAGGGGTATTGTACAGTGTCACTATTCATGAAAAGAAAGCAGTACTGGAAATGAAATTTAAAGCTATCATACCTATTAAAATAGAAATTATTGTTGCTATAACCATGATTTAATGAATATAGATTCCAAATAGCTTCAAAAGACTCAGAATGGCTATAGTATAACAGTACTGAGGATGCCAAAGAAAAATGCAAAAAAATTAAATTTTAAGTTCTTTATTTTAAAATATCAGAATAGGATCAGACTAACTTTTCACTGCTCTGCCACTTACCTGCTATGGGTAATTGAGGCTAGTCACTTCACCTCTCTGAGCTTCCACTTCTTTCTAAAGCCACACTATTTACAGTGCTTATCTCCCAGATTATGGTGAAGATTACCCAAGATAACCTCTGGCTCATAATAAACCTTTACAAAATGATTAGCTATTACATTATCAATACTATCATCCTGTAGTCATGGTGGCCACAACCACCATCATCATCATCATCATCATCATCCATCATCGCTCTTTCAGGGAAACAGCATTATGATACAAAGAACCTAAACTTTGGAATTGGACAGATCCTGGTTCAAATTCCACCTCTCCTATTTATCAGTTGTATGACCATGGCCTTCTAAGACTCAGTTACTTTACCTATAAGATGGAGAAGTCATCTCCCTCCTAAGGTGTTTTGAGGATTAGATACAATCACATAAAGCACCTAGCACAACAGAGGTCTCAATAAAAGTTGTTCTTATGCCTTGATTTTTAAATTTATTTTAAATTCCAGTATAGTTAACCTATAGTGTTATATTTTCAAATGAATTATGTGAATCTGTCAAACAGTTAACATTTTATGAGTACACAAGAGTTGGCCTGAGCAAGATGGCAACATGGTAAGGAGCCAAGGCCTGAGTTCTGACTAACACAGGGGCCAGAATAAACAGAGAGACCTTCTCCAACTGTCCAAGTGACAATTAGAACGTATTATAACAATATAAACTGTAAAGGGTGTGGTGCAAGTAACAGAATTCAGCCACTCTCAACAGCCTTTTTTCTACAGGTGATGCTTTCCGAATTCCAAATACTTAATTTATCAATGGACTTCTGAAATACAGCTTTGTAATTTTAACAGTGGTTACATGTGGAAAGTAGCTTCAGCATCCACAAATAGGATTAAGTTTACAAGTAAATGTTTTTCCCTATTTGGTAAAATAAGTAAAATTCATTTTGACAAAATAGAAATCTTATTTTCTGATCAATAGCACTGTTATTCAATTTATTAGGAGTTGCTTTTGATGCCCTATAATATTTAAGCAGTGCATTAAAAACAGGTTAATCCTTATTTTTTTCTATTAATAAGAGAGAATCAAGAATAATCCCAAACAGGGGCTCCTGGGTGGCTCAGTGGATAAAGTGTCATTGGCTCAGGTCATCATCTCAGAGTCCTGGGAACCAGCCAGGTCTCAGGTTCCCTGCTCAGCAGGGAGTCTGCTTCTCCCTCTTCCTCTGCCTCCCTCCCTCTGCCCTTTCCTCCCTGCTTGTGTACACTCTTTCTCTCTCTCTCAAATAAATAAATAAAATCTAAAAAAAAAGGGAATAATCCCAAACAGAAGACATTAAAATACTATGTAATTGTTTAAAGTGCATTTTTATGCTTAACATTAAATATGTGTATCACAATTATGAAATTGCACAGTACTGTGTCAAACAAATGAATAATATTCTAATGTGAAAAGCTAAAGAAAATAATTTGAACTTCCCCATCCTGGCTTTCTACTCCCCAAATCATCTTCAGTGTCTCCTCTCAGTAAGACATTAAAGCTGAAATGTAATTTATTTGTGGCTTAGTTAATTTATATTGGCTCATACTTGAGTACTGCAAGCAATTTTCTATTGATTTAAAGTCTTCCACTCCAGCTCTTTGGAGTCACATGGCAATAAAACAGAATTAATAAAGAGAATGTCAACAAGTAAGGTAAGGGGGGGAAAGTACATTAATAGAATTTTAAAAGGTTAGAATAACAATGATTTAGATTTTTTTCAGGTTATTTTATCTTCTGAGGCAAATGAAAGGTAATATGGTAGCAAAATATCTTTTAGTCTCCTTAGGTCTCCATGGGTGTCAAAATACCAATCATATAAATTTTCTTATTTCTCTTCTTTAACCAATTCTTTTTTAAAAGCTTAATCTGTAATCCGCTTAGCAAGGTAACTGTATAAAAAATACTTAAATTACCTTTACATGAACAAGTGGGTAAGTTTTGGCAAATATTTACATATACAAGCATAGTATAAATTTCAGCATTTCTTAACAGGCTATAACTTACTTCATCAGTACCCTTCTCCTTTTCCTTATCCACTCAATTCATTGACATCTTATAGGAGCAATAGCCAATGAACATATTAAAAAGATTCAGCCTGCTTAGTAATTTTTTAATGCAAATTAAAACCTATTCCTTTGGCAAAGTACATACAAAGAAATAGCCAGTGCTGTCAAGAATCAATGAGGCAATCAGGCATAGGGCACTGATGAAAGTGTGAGTTAGAACACCCTTTCCGAAAAGCAATTTGACGATATATATTATTCTTGAATTATTTTTGAAAATGTCTAGACCTTTTGATGAATAATTATACTTCTAGCATTCAAGTGTACAAAATACTCAGAGATTATAAGATATAAGTACAGTGATATTCATCAAAGCCTTATCTATAATAGTGAAAACTTAGAAAGAACCTAAATTACCAACAACATGGGCATGTGGATAAAATGGGAATGTTAAATAAATAATAGCACATCTACTTGATACAATATTGCATGGACACTAAAAATTATATTTTTGAGGAATATCTAGTGTCATAGGAAGATGCTCCTGATAAAATATCAGGTTTTTAAAAAAGCAGACTATAAAATTTTATATACATGGTACACAGTTTTTGCAAAAATTATTGTACATGATTAGATATGCATATAGGCAGAATAGAAAATAATATAGGAAATATTTACACTGTCGATCTTGAAGGGGAAGATAAAAGTAATTTTTATATTCTTCCCAATGCCCTTTAGCATTTACTTTTTATACTATACTTTTTTACTATGGTTTTGTTTCCCCCATTAAAACATAAGCTCTATGGGGTGCCTGGATGGCTCAGTTAGTTAAGCAAAGGACTCCTGGTTTCAGCTCAAGTCATGATCTCAGGGTTGTGAGATTGAACGCCACGTCAGGCTCAGGCAAGGCTCCGTGCTGAGCAGGGAGCCTCCTGAAGATTCTTTCTCTCCCTCTTCCTCTGCTCCTCCTCCCACCACCCTGCACCCACTCGTGTGTGCTCTAAAAATTAATAAAAAAAATTTTAAAAAAACAGCTCTACGATGACAGGCATCTGTTTCTTTTGTTCACCGCACCTAGACAGTGCCTGACACATAGCAGTCATTTTGATAAATATTTAAGAAATTCTCTCTATATAGTATATATATATACATATACATACACACAATCTATAAAAAGCATTTATGATATTAATAAACATATATCTATAAAAAGCACTTATAATATTATTAATCAGAAAAAATAAACATTATTTTAAAAGAAAATACAAATTCCCTACTATAGAATTACTAACCTAATTCTAACCTTCAAGAGTAGCAGTTCAGTTTAACCTCTCACTTTATCATCAATCATCCTTAATCTTGCGTGAAAATAAGTGAAGAGGTTGATAGTCATGACCCCTCAACTCGGAATTGGGGGTTTTGCCAAGGTTTCCAGCTGAAAAGTCAATTAGTAATTACTTGAACGTCGGTCACATGCGCCTGCATCAGGCACACTGAACAATCTGAACTTTCTCTCCCAGCACCCACCAGATGGCCACAGGCCTTTTTTCACTTATGTTGGCCCACCTAGGTTAGAGCCATCACCTACTGGTAAATGAAGATACTGCCTCTCCCTTGATCCCAGACATCAAATTAAGAATATTACCCTTATTGTTCTGTTATTATGGTTAAGAATATTAAATAAATTTCCAAATAAAATAAAGACCTTTCAGTCTAACAAACATATGACCAACTGGTAATCAATTGGCAACTTCATCTATCTAGAATTCAGATGGGAATTACTCATTCTGATGACTCAAAATAGATGTCAAAAAGATAAATACCTTTTCCACTGGAGGGTCCCCTGAACCTATTTATTCTTAATTTACTTAAAATTTTAACAAGATTGATTATCCAAAGGAGAAATCTATCATCAAATATAAG
The DNA here is from genome assembly GCF_029215605.1 of Mirounga angustirostris. Taxonomy (NCBI): domain Eukaryota; kingdom Metazoa; phylum Chordata; class Mammalia; order Carnivora; family Phocidae; genus Mirounga; species Mirounga angustirostris. The sequence continues at coordinate 51,982,346 of NW_026991711.1, forward strand.
TGCCAATCATCTTCCAGACAGTTTTTAGGTGCCAGAGATAAACAAGAAAGTTACATTCTGATAGGGAATGCAGACAATTAAACATGGAAACACAGAAATAATAAGGTAAATTCAGATAGTGATAGGTACTCTGAAGATCACATTGTATAATATAATAGCACTGTATATGTGGAAGGGGGGTGGGCATCGTCAGTGATTACTAAAATGTTCTGAGAATTTATAATCTGAATGATGAGGAGGCAGGACTATACAGATCTGGGAGAAGCTTGTACCAGGCAGAGGAAATACTAAATACAAAGGCTCTGAGGCTGGAAAGCATTAGATCTATTTTTAAGATAACAAGGCCATGTAGCAAGAGCCTAAAAAGCAAGGGAAAGAGAAAAAGGAGCTGAGGTAGACAAGATCAGGTCCTACAGAGTATTGTAGGCAATATTAAAGGGTTTGGATTTTATTCCGGGCATGATAGGATTGCATGGGTGTAAGCAAGGAACTGTTAGGATCTGATTATGAACAAATAATAAAGAATATTAAGAGACAGAAGAAAAAAATATGAAAATCAGATATAATCTCAAAAAATAGTCTGAAGTAACTTAGGAAAAGGACCAATGTTCCTATGCCACAATCACAGGCTCAGAAGGTGTCTGTGCATTACATTCCAAATAACGGATGTTCGTCGTAACAAGCAGGATTTGCCAAGAAAACATGAAATATAAGGTATTACCATACATTTATAATAGTACTTTAAATATTTTATAAACCGTAAAATAGGTATCATCCAGAAATATGCTTTTTAGAATGGCAGGCAGAGTATATTACACCGTGTTATCTAAATAATTTACTTTATGTTTCAAGAAATACAAAGTTTTAAGGTGCCTTTAAAATAATAAACATATAAAAGTCCACTTTCTCTTCTTCACTATTTGCATTGCAACTATCAATCCAGATATGATTCATTCAAAAAATTTGTTTTGAAATCCACACTCTACCAAACGGCCAGTTCTTTTGGCATCATTAAATCTGTTCCCATCTGGGCGCCTGGGTGGCTCAGTGTAGTTAAGCGTCTGTCCCGAGCTCAGATCATGATCCCAGGGTCCTGGGATCAAGTCCTGAATCAGGCTCTTTGCTCGGCAGGGAGCCTGCTTCTTCCTCTCCCCCTCCCCCTGCTTGTGCACTCTCGCTCTCTCCTATAATTGATTAAAATCTTTTAAATAAATGAATAAATGAATCAGTCAATCAATCAATCAATCGGTTCCCATCTCCTCTCCACTCCTTGGGCCGTAGTCTCAGTTTTCTACGCTCTCTCACCAACTCCTTACTCTTGGCCTCACTAGATAAAGAAAAGAAGCAGGTGTTGTAAAGGTACCTTTTTTTCCCATGTGTAATTAGAAATAATGTATAAAGTGAACCTTTGCATTATGTGAATAAGACAGATTTCTTTAAAATGTACTTCTGGGTTTCATCCACAAAGGATTACTTTGTAATTGGAAATGTGAACTCAGATTTTCTCACTACAAGGTGCTAAGTGTGATCACCATCCTTTAAGGTGGTGACTGCCAACTCTCCCCGTTTTAAGTACATTTTTGCTTTTGTAACTAATAAGTAATCTATAAGATAATGTGAATATCCTGGTCTCCAAATATTCTTTCACTCAGTGATTTTTTACACTTATAATAACTTGACCCTTGAATAACACGTTTGAACTGGATGGGTCCAATTATATGCAAATATTTTTTCAATATAGTACAGTACTATAGATGTGTTTTATTTGTGATGCTCCTAAGAACATGTTCTTTTTTCTAGCTTAGTTTAAGAATATAGTATATAATACATATAATATGCAAAATACAGTAATCGACTATTTGTCATTAGTAAGGCTTCCAGTCAACAGTAGGCTATTAGTAGTTAAGTTTTGGGGGAACCAAAATTTATATGCAGATTTTTGACTGCTCAGGGGTCAGCAACCCTAACCCACATTCAAGGGTTAAATGTATACTCTTTTAATTATAAAGTAATAGTGCGCTCATGAGGAAGCTTCAAATTTAAAGGACTATCAAAATTCTTTCCTCGCCCCACCCCAGATGCTGGGTCACACTTCCACAGAGGCAAGCTCTGTTAACTGATCCTTGTGTATCCTTCTGGAAATTTCCAACGTATACACAAACATTTACATATTTCTTTTTTTCTTTTTACCACAAATAGGATCATATTACATATGCAGTCTTGCAACGTCATTTTTATGCTTTATCCTGGACTTCTTTCCTATTACTACATTCTTTTTAATGGCTATAGAGAATTCTACTTACTGTTATTTATTTAACTAGTTTAACTAGTTTCCTAAGTTATTATTTTTTTTTTTAGAGAGGGAAAGAGAAACAGAAAGACAGAGCCAGAGACAGGGGGAGGGCCAAAGGCAGAGGGAGAGAGAGAGAATCTCAAGCAGACTGCAGCACGGACACCAACATGGGGCTTGATCTCACAATCCTGAGATCATGACCTGAGCCGAAATCAAGAGTCAGATGCTTAACCAACTGAGCCATGCAGGCACCCTTCCTAAAGAGGATTACAGTTTTCACTTATAGTTTTATATGATATCAAACAATGCTACAATAAATACTGTTGCATACATAACTTTGCTTGCTTTATATGAATAACATCTGGAAGAAAAATTGCCAGAAATATAACTGCTGAGTCCAAATATATTTAATTTTTCTTTTCATAGATATTGCCAAATTTTCTTTCAAAATTGCATTAACAGCAATGCTGTTTCCTCATCCCTTCTTCCCCATCAACAATGGACATTAACAGGGGCGCCTGGGTGGCTCAGTCGAAGGCTCTGCCTTCGGCTCAGGTCATGATTCCAGGGTCCTGGGATGGAGCCCCGCATCCGGCTCCCTGCTCTGCGGGAAGCCTGCTTCCCCCTCTCCCACTCCCCCTGCTTGTGTTCCCTCTCTCGCTGTGTCTCTCTCTGTCAAATAAATAAATAAAATCTTTAAAAAACAAAAAAACGAACAAACAAAAAAAAAGATTGGACATTAGCAGATTCTTTAGTTTTTGCTAATATGAGAGGTGAAAGAAAAGCAACAGCTCATTAATGTTTTAATTTTTATTTTTGTAAACGAGAAAGCAAAGCATCTTGTCATGAATTTCTTGGACATTTGAAATCTTCCCTCTATGAGTTGCTGATTTAAGATCTCTGTCCTTTCTCTATTAAGTATTCCTAATGAAGAACAATATTCAATATTTTAAGCTATATGTTTGTAAGAAATGTTCAACGAGCTTCATTATAATATTGATAAAATATAATGATAAAATATTATGTTAGTTGGTAATCTGCACCTCCCCCCACAAAAGCTGTAGTTTAGTATATATTTAATTTCACTATGTTTAATACACCTTTACCTGACTTTTAGATCAAGAATAATTTCTAAATATGCTAGAGAAGTTCCTGTATTAAAATCTCCTTAATTCCTTTTTAAAAATTCTTATTTCTATGTATAAGTACTAGGAAGCAATTAAAAATTAAGAAATCAGCATATTGATCTTTAGGTAACATTTCAGAACCACTAATTTCATCTACAGTTTTTTATTTAGTGCTAAACGAAGAAGGCATTTCCAAGAACAGGAAAACCAAAAATCTAAATTAAATCTGTCTAGAGAAAGCACAATGCATTATCTCTATCACATGAGCTATCTCTTTCTACTTTAAAAAACAATTTTGCATAGACCTGGACTAAACAGTCATGTGCTGGAGTGTGATCAGAACTTGCCTGATCAACGTAAAAAGCTGTGCCTCCTCGGATCTCTCGACGCTGTTTGAGATCGGTTTCAGTGGTGTCCCTTGACAGGGCAATGTATTCAACTTCCCTTTTGGTCAGCTCCTGTAAAGCAGAGAGTGAAATTGTTTCAATATTAAATCAAATTCCCAACATATGCTTTGGAGCCAGTTATCCAACAATGTCACTACCCTAGAAGAACATTTTAAATCTAATTCTGAATGAAAATCCTCTTGAGTCTTAGCTTTGAGAAAAATGCAAAACATTGAGAATTAATGAAAACATGCATGTACCTCTCTCTCCTCAGAGCTCTACGTTTGCTGCATCCAATAGTTTACTACTTAATAATCATTTACTTCTTAAGCAATAATAATCAGTCAGATCTTACAAATCTTAGTATCTTTTATAGAATTCTTTTCAAATATCACGAGTGATAACTTGCCAACTTAGTTTTTCCACAAATGATAGTCATTTCAGTAAGTAATGTTCACCTTTTTTTTAAAGGGCATCTAAATTAATTTAGTCCATTAACCGATGTTTACCAACCATTGTGATATGTTGGGTTCACAGGGTAAATACCAATAGGAAGGTCAACAGAAGAGGGAAGGAAAACAAACATAGCTATTCAGGAAGGACAAGAAGAAGGATGAAAGAAGGAGGGGAAGGAGAAGAGGGAAAAAAGAATTCTTTCACACAAAACAAACACTTTTGGTTTGAAGGGGAAACCATCCAGAATTCATTTCTTTTAGAATAATTTATCCATCCCTAATGTCATTTTGCCCTGCATGTGACAATTATGTACAAAAAGCTTTTAACATTATCCTTGGTTTTACAATATTGAATTAAAAACAATGATGCTCTCCAGTTGAATAAGGCATACAATATGTTGTTATTAAACAGGAAGAACAAATTAATTTACTGACGTATAAAGAAGAAAATTGAATGAGCATGCCATTCATGGTAAAAGAGGATAAGTCCATACAACAGGATTTTTTTTTCCTCTGCCTTATCTCCATGTGATGTTGATAAAAATACAGTATCATTTTCATTTTGTTTTTATAATATATGCCTGTTCCCGTGCACCCATAAATTTAAGTATGTATGGAAAGAAGAAAACATTTTAAGTAGAGAAAACACACATATGGTGGTGAAGATGTGGTGATACCAAACAATATTTTTCTAAATAAGAATGAACTGCCCGTGAAAGCACACTTTCAGACTAAAGCAGCAACTTCTCTTGTTAGTGAATACCTCCTTCTTGCTTTGGGAACACATTGCTGGTACCATCACGTCTGTTTCACTGATTGGTTGAATGTGATCACTGGAAAAACCCTGTCAAAACTGGTTGACAAAGTCATACATACTCTTATTGTTAAATTGTACCAGAGTAACACCCTGAACTGCCACACTGAGAATATTATCCTCAGTCTTGACAGCTTCCTGAGATTCTTCCTCAGCCCAGACAAGCACCAAAGTCTCCCCTGCTGCTCCTTCCAAGGGATGGTCTGAGCAAGTTCACCAACAGTACTGGGAGCAGCAGATGGAGGAGGCAGCGGGGGTCTGTTGAGTTTTTGGGGGCTATCTATAAAATTCCTTCTATATGAATTAAATATAAAAGAGACACAGCTATCAAATTATTTCTACTTCATTTCTCATTGGTTCAGCAGGCTTGCCCCAAAATCTCTGCCTGTAAAGACTTCATCTACTCTGGATATTACTAAGCATAGGATCTTTTATCTAATGGCAACAGTACCCATTTGCAGGGTTTGCAAGGAAGCTTAGGCTAGTAAGCCTTCTTACATGTATTTCCACATCCTAAAGCTGCCTCGGCTCTGTTTCATAATTTAAAGTTTGTGGGTTTTTTTTTTTTAAAGATACAGGTTTCACACTTACAGACTTATATTGCATTTCTGAACCAACAAGACTCCTGTAATCTCCCAGCCTTTCTCATTCCACATTCCTAACAAGCTTCACAGTCTTGCCAGAAACAAAATCAAAGTGAGATACTGTGGTCGTTGTAATGAACCAGGTAGAGTGGATTCTCAGTAGCTGACTTGGCATTCATAGAAAAGCCACTTTTGCCTTGTTTATTAGGAAAAAAAGGCTAATACTACAATGACCCATTATACCTCACAAGCCGGTTCTAGGAACAAATAAGATATGAAAGGTATGGGCTCAAAGGAGTTAAGTTCTGATTTGCCCGTTGTATTTTTATCATTCTCACCCTACATGATTTTAGAAGTACCAAAATAAATCTACCACTGAAATAAAAGAGTACACAAAGTATATTTCAATAGCACAGAAATCAATTCTTTAATATCAAGTAACACAAGGAAGCTGAAAACAAAGTTCTTCTCTTCATCCTAAAAAATATCTTCAGACAGAACAACTTCATCTGATAGCATTCTTCCTCCCTCAGTAAAACAATGCTTATTAATGCTGGCAAAGTAGAAAAAAAAGTCCTGTACAATTTTTTTAAATCTGTGTTGAGATTTTAATATTTCAATTCACTTCACAATTGTACTCAGAGAACTACAAACATTTAAGAGGATAACAGGTCAGAGAGAGGATCTGAAGTCTAGCTCCATCATTTACTAGCTGGATAAAGCTCAGTGAGCTATTTAATAAACTTGTTTTCTCATCTATTTAAAGGGGAAAAAGCGTGTAACACATAAGAGATATTTTACAAACCATGGCCTCCCTTTAAAGACCATATAACATCAAAAAGTCAAGAGAACTATTTGACTTTATAGAATGTGGATCTCAGATAAAAGAATATTCCCTGAATAATATAAAACTGAGTTTTGTTTTGTAATCTCAGAGTTTATGATCCTATCTGCCACTCATTGCCTGAATTTGTATTTCTTTTTTATCAGAAGTTGAGAACTTTCTAGTTGCAGCAAAAATTTCCTAAAGCTATGAAAGATAAATGTACATTTGCTTCCCAGAATACTTATTCCAAACTCTTTATTAAACAGATCATCTAAATGAAATTTTTTTCAAGGAATGAATAATCCTGATATTTTTGTAAATTCTTAATTTATTTTAGAACATAACTAATCCAAGTTCCCTTAGGAATCCCTAAGAATTAATCAATTCTCACCAGGTACTGCATAGCAATAGAGCGTCGAAGAGGCCCAGGAGGTCCTATTAGAAAGACATCTTGCCCCAGAAGATCCTTCTGCATTATCCATCTTAGATGCTGAATTACAGATTGAGCCACAGAGTCTGAAACTTCAAGTGGAAAAAAAGATAAAATGAAATGTAGATCAGTCTACTACTTATAAATCTCCAAGCAATCAGTGCATTTAGTATATTAGATTTTAAAAAGCATATCTATCTATGTGTATACACACACACACATACATTCATTTATACATTCACCTGGTCAATTCTCACACTGCTTTACAATAAACCATTGTTATCAATGTTAAAACAGGACAAAGTTTATGATCTCATAAAGAGTCACATAATCCCACATTTAAAGCCTTTAAGAACATTTGAATGATCACCTGTAAGTGTCGCTAAAGAAATAAAAGTGATTTTCTAGGGCGATATAAGGCACTAGAATCATTACTTTATTACAATTTTATAGTCCAATGCGTTTGTTCTAATAAGGGGACATGATCAAATCCTCCCAGACAATTAATGTTTCTCACAGTCTTAAAAATTGAAGAAAACTATAACTTAAGTTGGCAATAGGTTGTGAGATCTCCCAAACTTCACAGTGAGAAGATTAAATGACTTAACATCTTCAAGTCTATTCTTCTATACCAACTCAGGAATAGAAGACTACCTCATTCCAATGCCCTTCTAAGTCTACTATTAAATCACCCATCAATCTGCTTATCTTCTGCCTAAGCATTTTATAAATGTTTGAATTAATATAATTAATTTGTGTTTGCTCATTTGTAAATCACCCAGTGACCCAGGAAGTGCATTCCTAGGTATCTAAGAAACACTCTTGCCCTTGTACATCAGGAGACAGACAGAATACTCACAGAATGTTATTCAATATAAAACTAAATATAACAAAGAAAAAGAAAACTTACTCATTCTTAAAAAAATAAAAATACAACTGGAGACTGGAAATGGATAAAATGCACATAAATGAATACTACATAGCAACAAAAACAGAATGAACTACCACTACTTCCAATAATATGTTTAACTCTTAAAAGGTATTCAGTGAAAAAAATTAAGTCACAGAATAAATCTCATATGATACTATTTTGATAATGCTCAATAAACTAACAAATTGAATTCATTAGAAATCCATACATATGTAATAAAACAGTGCTTGAGAAGCAAAAAAGCAAGAGAATGATAAATTCAGGATAATGGATACCTGGGCAGGGAATCAGAGAGATTCTCATGGAGAGCTTCAATGGTTTTTGGTAATATTCTAGTTCCTAAATCGGATGTGGGTTATAGTGTTTCCTTTATTATTGTGTTTCATTTTACACATAAACACATACATATATCCTAAAAGTCCTTTATATGTACTAAATATATTCCATATTTTTTACACTTTGTTTAATCACCCAGCAAGGTCATAAAAGAATTCAAAGATCAAACTAAGAACACTTGCCAAGGCTAAAGCTGTGCTTCCCCCACCAAGCCCAACAGCACAACTTTACAAGTGTAGTCTACCTCCTACTCCGCCCACAAAGCTAACATTTAACCATTGGAAAAATAAAGATAAATTTCTGATTTCCTTTATCATGGAGAAATGATCAAGAACAAGGTTTGGGGGACAGCCTGGCTGGTTTGTCATGTCACTGGGACCACACTAAAGCATCTTATAATTTCCCCAAACCAAGTGCCTCTATGTCTGAAAATCAGGAGACTCATCACCTAAGTGGAGGTGCTTGACTTCACTCCTGTCCTCTATGAATCCTCTACAACATGCACAGGGAGCATATTACCCCCAAGGGGGCAAAAACTGGTCCTTGGAAGAGGGGTTGAAAAAAATTCTTAATTCTTATTACAATGGTCTGTTGCCCACTAAAGGGATACTGCACGTAAAAGATAGATAGTATATCTGCGGTATTAACATTTCATGAGATTGGAGAAAGACAATTGGGGGGTAAACGTCCTTAGACGAGCAATAATGAAAAACAGATTGAGAAACATTGCTCTAAGACCTAGACCTTTGAGAAACCAAGAAGTTTCAGGATGCTACAGAAGCAGTTCACCTGAGACTGGAGATTCAACTTCATCTACAACTATCAAATGTCCACTTAAACTATTTTCTTTCCTACTTCAGGCCTAAATCCATCTTTGTGATGTATAGTTTACTCTTTTTTATTTCAAGATGAGTCAGTCTGCTTGCTGTGTAAGGGTGACACAAGATAAGAATTAAGAAGCTCTAACTTCTCTATCATAAACTTACACAATGTTCCCTATCCCACAGATCTACTACCTCTTCTTACACCAGTATCAAATACATAATTAAAAACATAAACACTTTTGGGATTTTTTTTCCCTTATGTTTTTACAAATCTCAGCTTACTTTGGCCACAGGCTCTCTCTGCACTGTTCTTAACAGTTTGGTGTCACTCCTTTGTATTTAGCTTTGGCAATGTGCCTGACCTTCCATTACCTGGACTTGACTATTTAAAATATGACCATTTCCAAAGTTCTAGAAGGTAGAGCCAAGTAGGTCTCTTCAGCTTCCTCCCACTGTTTATTATTTATAACTATTTGTAACTGTTCATAATTACAGTCTCCATTTAGTTCTATTTAGTTCTAGTCCATTTTGAATGCCTTGACCTTGGAACTATATACATTTTTAAGACTTTTTTAAAGCTGAAGGCAGCAGTTCCTAATCAAATGTGAGGTCTGCCCCTCACAAGTTGTCAGTTAAAGTGCTGAGGCTTAAGAATTTTTTTTTTTTAGCAACTCATGAAGAATCAATTATACCTATAATTACAGAGCAGTTTTATACCATATACTTAAGTAGGAGAGAAAGGCATAGTTATTTAAAGTGGGAACTGAGTATAATCCTGAGTATGCTCATAGGAGCCCTTCCACTCAGCATGATCCTCATGTGTTGAGAACCACTGGCCTAAGGCACATCTGACAATTCTCAGCAATCCCTTCCTTTACTCTTGCACTCAACAGTGGTTCTCATCTAGGGGCAATACTGCCACCACTCTATGCCTGCCAGAAGGCATCTGGAAATGTCCGGGGGTACTTTTAGTTGTTGCAAAGCTTTGGGGGATGAGGGATAATTTGGTACACTACTCACATTTAGTGATGTTAAATACAATGTCCAAGATAGTCCCATCCGCCCATTATGTCAATGGCACCCTTGCTGAGAAACACAGTGTCTGACGTTTTTTTTTTTTTCCCAAGGTTTCTGTTGCTTGCATACCACTAATGGATTATTTCTAACTAGTCACAATTAAGCCCAGAGGAAGAGTTCCTCTTAGTTTCCCCTAGCTTCTGAAAGATGAAATTGTCAGGGAGGCAAGTCAGCAGTGAAGAAGTTCTACCTTTAGATTGATCTGCTAGATGTTATGATATCTAAGGCTCTCATCACCACATTTCAATTCTACCTAAGTTTCTTAATACATATAAGCAGCTTCTGAATCCTGTGGCTGGCTTTGTAGTCTATGCTATACTTTCAATAAGACTTCTTTTCCTTTATTTTTTCCTTTTCCAATAAACAGTCATAATAATAGCAATAATTTATTGCATCTTTTTCATGTGCCAGGTAAAAATACAAATGATTTTCCTTTTTCACAAAGGATCTCTTTTAGAACTCACAACAACCCTAGGAGGTAGCAGACTATACTGTATCAGGATACAGAATCAGGCCAAACTGTTCAAATCCCAACTCTGCTGCCTACTAGGTATGAAAACTTCATCAGTTATTTCAATTCTCTGTACTTAGTTTCTCCATCTGTATAACAGATATAACAAATGTACTTATTTATAAGGTTATTACGAGGATTAAATCAGGCACTTAGAACAGTGTCTGGTAATAGTAAGTGCCATATAAGCATTCTTTAAATATTCATTACATACATTTCACAAAAATCAAAGTTCTTCAGGTGCTAGCATTTGTCCACAGTTGCTATGTGCATGAACCAGACTTAGACCTAAGCTTTTGAGTTCAAAGCTTGCACTCTAGCCATTATGTCCTACTGCCCCTCCCAAATCTTTTTAACAGGCTCTTTCTTCAGATCCAAGATTTTCCCTACAAGTGTTGACCTCGTGGGGGCTCCACTGAATTTAATGGACTTGCTTTTCTGGCCATTAATTCTATTTCTTAGTTTTTGAGGATGCCAGTGATACCATGTTTTACTCCTTTTATTGAAATTCCCAACTCATTTTGTTGTTTACACTATGATATGAGAGGACCTGTTTCTCTAAAAAAAAAAAAAAAAAAAACTCCCATTTTTACTTATTCATATTTTAGTTTAGTCTCTTTTATCAAAGAAAATATTTAATTTGTCAGAAAACTATATTAAACTACTGAGAGAAAGCATCATGTACTGCTGTATGGTGTCTGTGTTGTATTTTACATTAATGCTCAAAACTAGCTGTATTTTTAGGATGGCCTCAAGAAAACATGAGTCATACTTAAAAGCATTCCAGAAATAGAAACAAGATGTAAGACTGTACATTACGAACATCTGCAAAACAAACTGCCAAACTGCCATGCATAACCTAATATAAACACAGCCCTGCGTGCACGAGAAAGCCCTGACTTCAATGTTTTCAGGCACAAGATGCTACCTTCCAGGAGTCCACATAATGATAAACTGATGTCAAAATAATACCAGAGAGCTTGATCCTATATTCTAACATTTTCTTCTCTATGTAAAAATAAAACATCTGGTTCATGTTGGGCTACATTCCTTACTCAATCCCTAGCCAATACTTGTTTCAAAAAAAAAAAATGTGTACTATTTTTGCCCAGGCATATTCAAGAGCTTTAAAATAAGTCTATTAAAGGAATCCAAATTATAATTTTCTCCCTCCACAGACTTAAATTTGTCATACATGTAAAGATTAAAATTAAAATTTCAGAAAATTACACATAGTTCTAGTTTCAGTATAGTAAGTCCTTTAAAACTAGTGATGTTTTGTAATCATCCCAAGGGGCAACATAATATAATGGAGAAAAAAAAAAAAAAGCCTTTGAAGCCAAACAGACCTAGTTGTGATTTCTCATCCTGTCCTTTATCAGTGTCCTTGGACAAAAATTCTGAATCTTCCGGGCTTAAGTTTTGTTATTTTCAAAAGAGCAGTAATAATACTTATCAAGTATGACTATTATGAGGATTACAGGTAAAGCTCCATGTCAAACCCCTCAGCCAGTGAGAACCACGAATGGAAGAATATTAAAACCTTATCCTCACCTGCAAAATCCTCTACCTGGTGTGCATCCTAGACAGCAGGCTGCACAGTGTGGACTCAGTGGTAATGAACGGGCTTCTGGGTTTATATTCAAATAACCTTCTGGACCTAGAGCCCACCCTGAAGAAATAAAGGAGAAAGGAACCCAACATTTACCACATCCCTGACTAGTAGAGCTTATGTTAGGTACTTCCTCCTGGCATTTCATTATTTTCACCACAGTCATCCTACAAAATAGTTCAGAAAGAATCTGAACCCAAGCCTGCCACACTGCCCTGCATTCACTCCTACCACATCACAATGAGAGATTTCAAAAGAATCACAACGAATCTCACTGCAAGTACATGTTCATTTACTGAAGTGTCACCTATCACATAACATTCGGTACTTCATATAATGGACGTCAAGGGAAAAAACATACAGTATGTTTAGAACTGAAGGCCACATCATTTACCACATGGGCTAACTGAACTAAGAAATCACTCACAGAGCTACGTTTGTTAAGGATCTACTATATAGGCTTAGCACCAGGAACACAAAAATGAATACAAAAAGGTCCTCTGAAGGTGTCAAAAGAAAACACTGCATATATATAAAGCCTCAGCTTATAAAAAGCCACTCATCTATAATGTAGACTGATGCGTCTGATCCAATAAAGCTATAATCCAAATTAAATGGGAAGTACAATATTGCCTAGCACAGTACTCAGAATAGAGAAGCCATTCAATTTTTTTAAAACTGGAAAAACACATCAATATGTTAAATAAATGGAAACATATCCATATACAATGATTAAGGGTCAAGCTGTTTATTTTTTGTGTAGAGATGTTAGAATAAGAGTGTATATATATGCATGCTTTTCTTGTATTTGCATAGAGAAATACAGAAAAAATACCCCTGAAACTAATAATATGGCAAATAATGTAAATGGAAACAGGGATGAAACTAAGATTTCTCAATGTGTACTTTTTTATATTGTTTTGGTTTCTGAACCACATAAATGTATTATTTCTAAAAAAAAAAAAAAACTAAGTTACTTTTTAAGTCAAGTTTTAGAACATCCTTGAGACAGGAAAATTTCTATAATATAATGCTTTGTGAAAATGGTCACAAAATAGTACATATAGAATGTTTTCTTGGGGCGCCTGGGTGGCTCAGTTGGTTGGGCGACTGCCTTCAGCTCAGGTCATGATCCTGGAGTCTCAGGATCGAGTCCCGCATCGGGCTCCCTGCTCAGCGGGGAGTCTGCTTCTCCCTCTGACCCTCCCCCTTCTCATGCTCTCTCTCTATCTCATTCTCTCTCAAATAAATAAATAAAATTAAAAAAAAAAAAAAGAATGTTTTCTTAAACGATGCATGTAAATACACTCATTTTTAAAAACACTGGGTACATTTATAAGATTCGACTCACACAAAGTATGTTCTCTGACCAAAATTAAATTAAATTGGAAATTAATAATAAAAAGATCTTTGGAAAATCTCCAAATATTTAGAAACTGAATAGCACACTTGTAAATACCACATGGGTCAAAGAAGAAATCAAAAGGGAAATTGCCAAGCACACTTAAACTAAATGAAAGTGAAAACACAATGTATCAGAATTTATGGCATGCCACTAAAGCAGTACTTAGGGGAAATTATATTGCACTTAAATGTCTATATGGAGAAAAAGGAAGGATTTCAAATTAATGGCCTCAGCTGCTGCCTTAAGATACTAGAAAAGGAAGAGCAAGTGAAACCCAAAGAAATGAAATTTATAGTGATCAGAGCTTAAATCAATGAAATAGAACACAAAATAATTTTTAAAAATTAATGAAACCAAAAGCTCATTCTTTGAAGAAATCAATAAAATTGACAAATCAGGAAAGACTGATCAGGAAAGAGAGAAGACACAAATTACCAAAGTCAGGAATATGAGCTAGGGGTTGACATGAAGTGCAGATACTTCAGATATTAAAAAGAGAATTAGTGAATATTGTAAAAATTTTTATGCCAATACATTCCACAACTTGGATAAAATGGACAAATTCCCTGAAAGACAAATTCCTTTAGAAAGGCAGCTGTTCTTGGGGCACCTGGGTGGCTCAGTCGGGTAAGCGTCCAACTCCTGGTTTCAGCTCAGGTCATGATCTTGCAGTCAAGGGATCCAGCCCCACCAAGCTCCGCACTGAGTGTGAAGACTGCTTAAGATTCTCTCTCCCTCTGCCCCTCCCCTCCCCCCACCCACTCACATTCACTCTCTCCAAAAAAAAAAAAAAAAGTCAGCTGTTCCTTATCTAATACAAGAAAAGGTAACTTCAATAACTATATCTAACAAAGATATTGAATTAATTAAAAACCTTCCCTCGAAGAAAACTCCAGGCCAAGATAGCTTCAAGGTGAAACCTACCAAACATTTAAGGAAAAATGCCAATTTTATAAAAATTCATTCAGAAACCTGGAGAGGTTGAAATACTTCCCAATTCATTCTATGAAACCAGCACTGCCTGAATACTAAAATCTGACAAAGACATCACAAGGAAGCTGTTATGGACTGAATGCGTTCCTCCAAAATTCACATGTTGAAATCCTAACTCCCAATATGATAGTATCAGGAGGTAGGGCCTTTGGGAGGTGATTAAGAGCCCTCATGAATGGGGCTTAGAACCCTTACAAGAGAAGACACAGGAGCTTGCTCTATCTCTCCATTCTTTTTGCCATGTGTGGATATAAGAAGTCAGCGGTTCACAACCCAGGAGAGGGCCTTGCCAGAACCCGACCATACTGGTGCCCTCATCCCAGACTTCCAGCCCTCAGAACTGTGGGGAATATATTTCAGGATTTTTATAAGCTACCCAAACTATGATGCTTTGTTATAGCACCTGGATCTAGGACGAAAAGAAAGTTCCAGATCAATATCCTTCATAAATACAGACACAAAAATTCCAAACAATTCTCTCAAACTGAAACCAGTAATAGGTAAAAACCAAACAACACATTATAACGAAGTAGGATTTATTCTAGAAATGCAAAGTTAGCTTAACATTTAAAAGCCAATCAATATAATTCACCGTGTTAACAAGCTAAGAAAGAAAAACCACATTATCACATCAAAGAACACAGAAAAAACACCTGACAAAATAGAATACCACTTCCTGATTAAAATCTCTTAGCAATCCACAAATGGGAGAAAACTTCCTCAACTTGATAAACAACGCATATGAAAAACCTATGCCTACCATACTTCAGGGTGAAGGGCAGAATGCTTTCCCCCAAGATCAGGAATAAGAATATTCTCTCCACTCACCACTTCTATTCAACATTTACTGGAGGTACTAGCAAAAACAGTAAGGCAAAAACAAACAAAAAGCACCACCCAATTAAAAAGCAGCAGCATTACCTTTATTTATATATAACATGACTGTTTATACAGAAGCTGTGATGAAATCTACAAAACAAGCTCTATAATTAATAAGTGAGTTTAGCAAGGTGCCAAGATACAAGATCAATATATAAAAATCAATTTTACTTCTATGTTGAAATTAAAAAACAATACCATTTATAATAACATCAAAAAATATGAAATACTTGGATGATGACTGACAAAATGTATGCAAGACCTGTACACTGAAAACAACAAAAGAGGTGCCTGTGCGGCTCAGTCATTTAAGCATCCAACTCTTGATTTCGGCTCAGGTCATGACCTCAGGGTCCTGGGATGGAGCCCTGAGTTGGGGTCTGTGCAGGGCGTGGAGCCTGCTTAAGATTCTCTCTTGCCCTCTTTCTGCTCCCCTTGCCCCCTCCCCGCTCTCTCAAAGAGAAAAAAAACAACAACAAAACACTGCTGAGAGAAATTAAAGATCTAAATGAATGGAGAGATTCACCTTGTTTACAGGTTGGAAAATTCAATATTATTAAGATATTGCATCTATAGATTCAATGCAACCCCAATCAAAATCTCAGCAGGCTTTTTTTTGTGGAAACTGACAAGCTGATTCTAAAATCATATAGATACAAAGGACCCAGAATAGTCAAAACATCTTTGTAAAAGAACAAAGATGGAAGACTAATTAACATTACCTGATTTCAAAATTTATTGTAATACTATAGTAATCACGATAGTGAGACTTTGGTGTCAAGACAGAGATCAAAGGAACAGTCTAGAAATAGACTCACTATATATATAGACAACTGACTTCTGACAAAGGTACAAAGGCAATTCAGTGGTGAAAAGATAGTCTTTTCAGCAAACGGTGCTGAAACAATTAGATATCCATATGCAAAACATGAACTTTGACCCATACCCTATATAAAATGACCTTTGACTCACACCATATACAAAAATTAACTTAACATAGACCTAAATATAAACTATGTATACAACTGTGAAGACATCTAGGAAAAAACAAGAAAAAAATCTTTGTGACCTTTGGTTAGACAAAGATTTCTTAGGTAGGACACCAAAACCACAATCCCTAAAAGTAAAAACTGATAAATCAGATTTCACTATGCCTGCTCTTCAAAAGACACAATTAAAAAAATTAAAAGACAAGTCACTGACTAAAAGAAAATATTTACAAATCTTATATCTGGTAAATTCCTTATAACCAGAATGTATGAAGAAATCTCAAAACTGGGGCACCTGGGTGGCTCAGTCAGTTAAGCATCTGCCTTCAGCTCAGGTCATGATCCCGGGGGTCCTGGGATCGAGCCCCACATCGGGCTCCCTGCTCAGTGGGGAGCCTGCTTCTCCCTCTCCTTCTGCAGCTTGTGCTTGCTTACACTCTCTGTCAAATAAATAGATAAAATCATAAAAAAAAAAAAATCTCAAAACTCAAAAGAACACAAACACCCCAATAAAAACGTGGGCAAAGGTTGTGAACAGATACTTCGTCAAAGATATACAGATGGCAAATAAGCACATAAACAAATGTTCAACATCACTAGTCACTAGGAAACACAAATTAAAATCACTATGAGATACTATACATACCCGTTAGAATGGTTGAAATTAAAAAGACTGACCATAACAAGAGCTGGCAAAAATGCAGAAGAACTGAAACTCTTATACACTGCTGGTAGAAATGGAAAATGACACAACTACTTTGGAAAACAGAATGGCAGTTCCCTGAAAAATTAAATATCTACTATGTGATATAGCCATTCCACTCCTAGGTATTTACACAAGAAAAAAGAAAGTTATTATGTCCATATAAAGACTTACACATGAATGTTCAGAGCAGCTTTATTTCAAGAGCCTCAAAATTGTAACAGTGATGTCCATCAACAGATGAACAAACAAACCGTAATTACTCAGCAATAAAAAGTAATGAACTATTGAGATATGCAACATGAAAGAATCTCAAAATAATTATGCTAAGTGATAGAAATCAGACAAAAATAGAGTATATATTATATGATTCCATTTATGTAAAATTCTAGAAAATCCAAATATATCTACAAAGCAGATCAGTGATTCCCAGAAAAATGGAGGAACCAGGGCACATTATAAAGGGGTACAAGTACACTTTTGGGGGTGATGAATTTATTTGATCAATATTTTGACTGGTGATATTTCATGGTTACATACAGATGTCAAAACTTACGAAACTGAAAAAAAAAAACTTACGAAACTATACATTGAAATATGTGAAATTTACTGTATGTAAATTATACTTAGTAACATTATGTTTAAAAGATTAGAATAACACATTAAAATGTTAAGTGTTTATAATTAGACTTATAAATGATTTCAGTTTTATCCTTTTGTTTTTCAGTATTGTAGTATCCCAAGTTTTTTGTATTCATCACGTTTTACTTTTGCAATAGGAACAAAAAGTTATAGCTCTTTTGAAAAACCACATTGCAAAGTAATAATAGCCATATTGGAAGTAGAGAATAACTGTGATACACAGGGAAAGTAGTAATATGATGGGTAACATCTATTAGAATATTTTGACAAATTGATCACAATTTAACATCCAAAATTCAATTTGCAACTCAGCTACTTATAAAGTTCTTAACATCCATAACATATTGTTACATTATGATAATTTACTGAAGATATCTTTATTGTCTTAGGGTAGCTAGTCATATTCATGACAAGACTACACCAACCAAAAACATAAAATGAAATAAAAGGAATGACCTTTAGTTATGAACACACCTCAGAAGAACCAGGAATTTTTAGGTCCTGTAAAATGAGTCCAAGTTCTTTAAACATAAAGCATGAACTTTTTATTTTTACGGCTCAGGTGACAAAAAAAGCAGTTATAATAGGTGTATTCTTTAGTAAGTTTCACTTTAAACATGAGGGTTTATTAGCTATTTTTTTTTTTAAGATTTTATTTATTCATTCGAGACACAGAGATAGAGAAAGAGAGCATGAGCAGGGGGAGAAGCAGAGGGAGAGGGAGAAGCAGGCTCCCCGCTGAGCCAGGAGCCTGATGTGGGGCTCGATCCCAGAACCCTGGGATTACGACCTCAGCCGAAGGCAGACGCTTAACCATCTGAGCCACCCAGGCGCCCCTTATTAGCTATTTTTAAAGTTATAATCTAATACATGCTTACTGTAACAAAGAAAAAAATCCAAAAAAGTAAAAAGAAAAATGATCTCTCTTGACCCCTTCCATTTGCAGCCTCATTCCTAACCCAATGCCCTCAAAAAAACTCAAAGTTAAAAATCTGGAGTGTAGCCTTCCATACTTTTCTCTGTATACAGAAAGACATATAACATACCTTGCGAAAGGTGTTCATACTGTTAAAAAAACACAACAGAAAGTATCAGACTTTATACACTACCCTGAAGTCTGCAACTTTTTTTTCAGTCGCAATTTTTGCTTACCAATATGGCATGTACACCCTCAAGGTCCACAGATATAAATCTAACATTCTTTTTTAGCAGTTGCAGAAGTCCATAACATGGGTAAACAATAATTTATTCAACCATTCCTCTACTGATACACTCATTGCTTCCCGTTTTTGTCACTATCAGTAACACCAAAATGCTGGAATACATATTGTGTACAAATATCCTTTATATACTGATTTTTTCCTTAATGAACATAACCTGACAAAGAAACTGCTACATCAAAAGGTATTACTTTATTTTATTTTTTTAAGATTTTATTTATTTATTTGAGAGGGTGAGCAAGTGCGCGCATGAGTAGGGGGAAGGGGCAGAGGGAGAAGGAGAAGCAGACTCCCCACTGAGCAGGGAGCCTGACACGGGGCTCAATCCCAGGACCCTGAGATCATGACCTAAGCTGAAGGCAGACAGTTAACAGACTAAGCCACCCAGGCGCCCCTATTTTTTTAATTTTAATAGCTACTACCATATTACTTTCCAAAAAAGCCATATCAACTCACACTTCTACCAGCAATGTATGACAACACCTTTTCCCTGCAATCATGTAGGTACTGGACATTATAATACTTTTTGTTTTTTTTAGATTTATTTATTTGAGAGAGAGCGAGAGAAAGAGTGCGCACATGCATGCGGGTGGAAGGGCAGAGGGAAGGGCAGAGGGAGAGAATCTTCAAGCAGACTTCCCTCTGAGTGTGGAGCTCCACACAGGGTTTGATCCCACAACCCATGAGATCATGATCCGAGCCAAAACCAAGAGTCCCACGCTCAACCAAGCCATCCAGGTGCCCCTATGATACTTCTTAATTTTGGCCCAGCTGATGCATGAAAATTGATATCTTATAGTATAATTTGTATCTCTCTAACTCTTAAGCAGGTTTAGAACATACCCATTTGGATTCCCTCTCCTGTGGCATGCCTATTTAAATCCTTTGCCTATTTTCTACCAGATGATATGGTGTTTCTCATCAATTTGTGAAATATATTTGTATATTAAGAGTATTAATCCCTTATCATATGTGTTAGATATCCATTAAAATGTGACTTTTAAGTTAAGGGTTTACTACTTGAATTCATTTTCTCTTTCAAACAATGTCATCAGTAGTTGTTAAATTACCACATAGATCCAAAGAAACCTATTTATACATTTCATAGTTCAAAAAGTGTACATCTGCAATGAAAGTTGCAGAAAGCAGCAACGGAAAATACAAAGCAACAAAATGCATCATGAAATGTTAAGTTGTCTTTAGTATGGTGCCTGGGAGAAAGAGGACTAAAGAAAATTTAGGCACTGAATAAAGATTGCTGTGGAAACTCTGGTGGAGACTTCAGGCCATGTCATAGGGCTTTAAAAGTTGATGTGACTCTTCCCTTTGAGGGCTCTTTTCTAGCTAAAGAAATCTCAAATGAAATCCTTTTCTCCAAGTAAATTCTCATGTAATGAGTAGCAATTAGTGCACTATTGAAAATGAGGCTAATCTTAAGATTGGAGGCTTTGCCCCTCAGATTGTTGTTCAAGCTCTGACTCGTGAATCTTACTTAGTTAACACCTTCCTGGAGGCCTTTCATGTAAGCTTTGCCACTCATTCATTAAAACTGACAAGTAGCTGCAATGATTGTTCAACATTATCCAGACACAAAAATGACAGTTTTTCCAGGCTATTCTGTTATTTACATGTTGATGAATTTCTCAAACCTCTTGAAATTTTTACAAGCATCCCCCCTCCCCAAAAAAATCTTTCACATGGTTGCCTTTATGCCAAAAATCACCACTTTTAAAGCACATGTAATTCTTACAGAAAACCTTTGTGCCCTAACTGCTTGGATATGAGTTCAGTGTGTCCAGTAAACCTTAAATGACTTCACATATAATTGGTCCATGGACTGCAACAAGATTATGTAAGGAAGCAGAAATATAACTCTGAAGTCAACTTTGAAGTCATCTATTGAAAACCTGCTACCCTGGAGCATCACCTCATAAGGCAAACACTGGAAGAAATACCAGCTTGATACAATACAGTTTAACTTCAAGAACAAAAACATGAAGGAACCCCTTTTCAACAGCTGACAATTTCATCTAAGCCTTGAGATGCGGTTTTCATACAAAAAGGCAAAAATCTTCAATTACCCACTTCAACACTTGCAGGGGAGAGACTAGGGACTAAGATGATAAGTGGGAGTTATAACGGTTAAGGCAGGAGGTGACAAGACCTAGATAATAAAAAAACTGAAGAACAGTTCAACTCCCCTGTCCCGGCACTGGGCTAAATGCTGTGTCCAACACTGTTCAAATGAAAAGCTGACAACCAACTATAAGACACAAGCATTCATTATCTCAGTCAAATGGTCAATGAATTAAGAAATTTTACTTTCATGAGATAATATTGCTTTCACGTGGTTTTAAATGGAATTTTAGACTTCCACTTGAGAATATTCCCAGACTATAGCATCTCTGTCAGCTAATAGGATTTATACCACTTCCATTAGATAGATATTAAATATGAATATGAGGGTTCATCTTTCAATACTGTGATTTTTATTTCTTCATTACTAAAAGACAGTAGTTGATTTTCAGTGCTCTGAATAACTTTGGAAAAGACAGAAATAAAATAGCACCACCATGCCTCAACTATTTCAATATTTTTCAGTATTTTCAATATTTTCCACACTCTTAAGTTCCAAAAGAGTTATCTAACATACCAGTCTTCTTTTCATTCCCAGACTTATTCTAAAGTAGCCAGAAATACTGTGATAGACTATAAAAGAAAAATCAAACTGCAAGTCAGGAAATCTGGGCTTTGCTACTAATTAATTAGTCTTCCAACCTCTTTCTTATGGTCCTACTTTCCTGGTTATGAAATGAGTTTCAGAGAGGATAGTAATTGCTGAAGTTCCTTTCCTTAACAAAAGTCTGTCATTTTATGTTTCATTTAAAAATGTTAAATATGCAAAAAGCAAAGAGCTAAATCGAAGCATAAATATGGGCAGGAAAGTAACAGGGTATCAAACTTCATTCAACAAAACAGCATTTTCAAAATATTTTAAAAAGTAACTCCAAGGGACGCCTGGGTGGCTCAGTCGTTAAGCATCTGCCTTCAGCTCAGGTCATGATCCCAGGGTCCTGGGGTCAAGCCCCACACTGGAGTCCTTGCTCTGCGGGAAGCCTGCTTCTCCCTCTCCCACTCCCCCTGCTTGTGTTCCCTCTCTCGCTGTGTCTCTCTTTGTCAAATAAATAAATAAATAAATCTTAAAAACAAAAACAAAAAAAGTAACTCCAAAAGAGGGGGGGAAAAAATTATCAAAGTTCTCATAACCAAAACCCATAATCTCCAATCAGTCATGTAATAGCAAGAGTGAAGCCAAACAACTATGACTTTCCCTGCTTGGAAATCGTCCCTGAGAGAGGGAGAAGTAGTTCAAAGAATACAATATTTGGACCTAATATAGTAAGTAGATGCCCAAAAACATGTTTTATTAATAAATATAACTACCCCAATCAATATGTAGCAACCATATAATGTTTATGTGGATATGTGAGATGTTGACTTACTAGTTCAGCCACTTTTCCTATTTCAAGTTAACCAAACTCCCAATAGTCTTTCCCTTACAAATGGGTGCTGTTGCTCATACAAAAGACTAGTAGAGACAATGTTAATAATTTGCTACTGGGTAAAACATGCTACCATCATTTTGATATACAAACAATAATGTATCTAGGGATACTTATATTATGAATATGGTGGGAACAATGATGAATGCATAGCAAGCCAGAAAATGCAAATTGAAGTCTATACACCATCCAACTGCTTTCAGTATAAACTATTTTCTGATAAATTTCAAAGGGTAAGCTACTAACAACTAAACACAAAAGAAGTGAAAAATTTTGATTGCATAAGAGATGTATGAAAACAGCAATAGAAATTCAAAGTATATTAAACCAGAAAATGTTGAGGGTTTTTCTTGGTTTGCTTTTCTGGGGTTTTTTGGTGACAATATATTTGAGTCTTGCTGTATTTAAAAACAGATACCTTTTACACATGGAACTTGATCTAAGCCAACTACTGCTATATTGCTCTCCAGTCATTTGCAAAATATGGAAATATATTCATTCAAAGCATATGTTTGTAAGTCTTAAAACTGATATTATTACTAGGCTCCCTTGAATCCTTAAAGCTGGTATACATTCTCTCACTTAATAAGATCCCCATCCCCCAAATGATTAAGCATCTGTGGCTACGGTAAAATATTTTAGCAGATCCTCAATAGGAGAGAGATGGTACCATCTTAGTTGTTAAAAGAAGGGAAGGATAGTGCTATCCCCTGCTGACAGCAGTCAGGCAATGACTATGCCTCCTATCTAGGTGAGGCTTGAAAGGCCAACATTCTTTCCACACTATAAACACGTGATGTTTTATCTTTGAAAAAAAAACTGAAGCTTTTTTGAAGAGGCTACCACCACCATGTGTGATCCTGGAAACAACCTAACTAAGAGCAAATTCAAAATCAAATCTAGAGAAGATGTATTCCAGATTCATTTTTTATTTATTTTATTTTTTAGAGAGAGAGAAAGTGGGGGAGAGGGAGGGGTAGAATCCCAAGCAGGCTCTACGCCCAACATGGAGCCCGATGCAGGGCTCAATCTCATGACCCTGAGATCATGACCTGAGCCGAAATCAAAAGTTGGATGCTTAACTGACTGAGCCACCCAGGCGCCCCTCCAGATTCATTTTTTAAAAGTTAGACTGAATGAAGACGAAAATGTTTTTAGCGTATCTCTTAAGCAGAGTCATAGCAGCCATTAGTATTAACCATATTCAACAGTGTTACAAGCATGGGATAATGGGAAGGAAGAAGGAACAGAATCAGGAGACTGAGGAAATGGTTGTGTCAGGGACTCAAATTTATTGAGCACTATGTGCCAGGCATTATCCTATTCATTTCACATAGGCTATCTGATTCAATCCTTACAATATATCATCCATAAGGTTGAAATGATTGTTCCCACACTGGCAAGGAAATCAGAGCAGTTAAATGACTATAGAAATTCACACATCTAAAAAGAAGAAGAAGGAGGAGGAGGAAACGAAGAAGACAAAGATAAAGATGAAGAAGAAGAAGAGGAAGAAAGAAAAAGAAATTCATATCTAGGAAATAGTACAGACAAAATCTTAAGCATAATCCTCCCCCTCAAAATAGATGTTTCCATATAGAACCCAAACTATATAACAGTTTTCCCACTGCTATTCCTCACTTCTGAAGTTCATTATAAAAGTTAGCTACATTCATAATAAAAAAAGATCCAGAAATCAGGGGGAAAAAATGAGTGTTTTCAATTATCATGTAAGGTGTTATAAATCTATTTTGTTAAGTTTTCTCTAGGTAAATATAAAAACTTGTTAAAGATTTAAGTCCCCAGTCTCACCCCCAGAAAAGATTACCTATCAATACAATAATACGATTAGGTATAACCATTAAATAATGAATACTACAAATAAATGTTCCTGACTCCCACTTCCAGTTAGGATGAAGAGAACTGAAGAGAATTTTACTTTCAACCTAACAACCAGAACTAGGCAGTTGATCTGTAAAAATCACAGTTTCTTAAAACCTACCACACAGCTAAGAATACAAAGAAACCTGAATGAACTAAATTCTAGAGAGTAATGAGCATTTTCAAAGAGAGAAGAGACCCACAGCTAACAAACATATCTGGCAGAATGGTAGGAGGAGGAAGAATCCGCCATAGGTGTATCAGGAGAAGCAAGGTGAACTTATAGCAAACTTACAATGGCCACACACAAGCTGACATGATGAACTAATCTACTGAAAAGTCTCAGTCACAGAGAGAATCTGCACCTACCCACTAATTCTTCCTCACTGGCCTTCACTGAGTGCAAAGGGATACACACTAAAAACCAGACACAGGGCAAGAACTGAGAGGTATTCTTCCTGAAGCATACTGGACCTTTTGTTAATACAAGGCAATAACCCACTGAAGGCTGGGGGTGGGACAGAAGAAGCAACAGAAATCCCTTCAATGCACTTCACAACTTTATGCCGTATAAGGCAGCAGTTCTCATGGACGGTGTTAGGGCAGAAGAGCTGAGATAAAAACCTCTTTGGCACTCTTGGCCTTCACTAATATGGCCTCTGGAGGCTGGAGGCAGGGCAACAGCATGAAGAGAGATCTGGGTTGGAGAAAGCAGAATACAGGACTAAATGGCAAAACTCCCCAGCAATCCAAAGATGGAGCCATAAAGCAGAGACTAGCCATGGTTTGTAGAGCTGGAAATTCAGCTATAAAGCATAAAGAAAGCTCTGGAATCTCACCAGAATTCACATGCTGAACATTACTAAAGAAAAAGTCCTGATCTCTTCCTCAATGCCTTTGAAGGTAGAGATAAGTGGAATCTAACTACTCTACAGAAAGCCCAGTCCCAGCTCAAGCACATATTAGTTTGACTCAGCATTCCTCCTTCGGTGCCCGCCCCCCCCCTCCACAAACACGGGACTTAGCAGATGAAGAGGCATGCCCTTTTCTGGGGTAAATATCATTTACTTCAGTCTCTACTGTTCTTTTATACACAATGTCTGGCACACAATAAAATATTATGACACAGAGAAGCAACAAAATATGATCCATGTTCAAAAATCAATAAAAGAAGTTCTAAAAATGGCCTAGATGCTAGAATTATTAGACCATGAAAAATATGTTAAAATATCTAGTGCAAAAGGAGGACAACATGAATGTATTCAAGCATGAGACTGAAAATATAAAGAAAAACTGAATGGATGTAGAAATGAAAAATGTATTAACAGAAATTAATGAATCATCAGATGAGATGAAACCAAGACTGTACAAAGCTGAAAAGAAAATCAATTAGCTTAATTATGGCCAAGAATTTTCCAAAATTGATTAAAGTTATTAACCCAGAGGGGCACCTTGGTGGCTCAATCGTTAAGCGTCTGCCTTCGGCTCAGGTCACGATCTCCGCGGGAAGCCTGCTTCTCCCTCTCCCACTCCCCCTGCTTGTGTTCCCTCTCTTACTGTGTCTCTCTCTGTCAAATAAATAAATAAAATCTTTAAAAAATAAATAAATAAATAAATAAAATAACGTTATTAACCCAGAGACTCAAGGACTGAGAGAAACACAAAGAAGATAAATTCAAAGAACACAACTATGTACATCAAAGCCAAACTTTTAGCTTAAAAAAGAGATAAAAAGAAAAATTTTAATGTAGGCAGAGAAAAAGGACAAGTAACAACTATGAGTACAACAAAAATGACAGCTGACTTTTTATTAGAAACAACAGAAAACAGAAGACAATAAAATGATGTCTTTACAGTACTAAACAAAACAAAACAAAACAGAATAAAAAACTGGCAGTCCATATCCAGTGAGGGGGGAAAGCAAAATAAAAACACATGTTAAGACAGACAACAGATGAGGGTCACCTGGCTGGCTCAGTCAGAAGAGCATGCAACTCTTGATCTCAGGGTTGTGAGTTTGAGCCCCACATTGAGTGTGGAGCTTACTTAAAAAAAAAAAAGAGGGGTGCCTGGGTGGCTCAGTTGGTTAAGCAACCAACTCTTGATTTCAGCTCGGGTTGTGATCTCACGGTGGTGAGATCTAGTCCAGTCCAGCTCTGTGCTAAGCGGGGAGTCTGCTGAGATTCTTTCTCTTTTCCTCTGCCCCGCCCCCTGCTCATGCTTACTCTCTTTTCTCAAAATAAATGAGTAAAATCTTTAAAAAAACAAAAAACCAGATGAGAGAATTCCTATCACAAGGCTATTTAAAAAAGGTGCTAAGATAGTAGGAAGGGAAAAATGAAGGGGGGAAATCGGAGGGGGAGACGAACCATGAGAGACTATGGACTCTGAGAAACAAACTGAGGGTTCTAGAGGGGAGGGGGGTGAGGGGATGGGTTAGCCTGGTGATGGGTATTAAAGAGGGCACATATTGAATGGAGCATTGGGTGTTATATGCAAACAATGAATCATGGAACACTACATCAAAAACTAATGATGTAATGAATGGTGATTAACATAACATAATAAAATAAAATAAATAAAAAAAATACAGGAGGAAAAGAGTGCTAAAAGAAACTCTTCTGGCTGAAGAGAAATGCTTTCAGATGGATGTCTGAATCTGCAGGAAGAAATGAAAAGCAGCACAAAACATTAAAATATGGGTAAATATTAAAAACTTTAAAAATCAGGGCGCCTGGGTGGCTCAGATGGTTAAGCGTCTGCCTTCGGCTCAGGTCGTGATCCCAGGGTCCTGGGATCAAGTCCCACGTCAGGCTCCCTGCTCGGCGGGAGCCTGCTTCTCCCTCTCCTCCTGGCTTATGCTCTCTCCCGCTAGCTCTGTCACTATCTGTCTCTCTCAAATAAATAAATAAAATCTAAAAAAAAAAAAAAAAAAACCTTTAAAAATCATCTCCATTTTATACATATGTATTTAATTTAAAATTCCATTAATTGCCTAAAGTAAAAAAATAACAAAATTGTGGCATTTTAGTATATACAGAATTAAAATATATGATAGCAAGACTAGCAAGGTTCTGAGAGGTAAATGAAAGAATAGTGTTGAAAAGTTATCACATTGTTCCTAAAATAGATCTATTATTTGAAAGTAGACTATGATGAGTTGAAGATGTATATTATAATCCCTAGAGCATCACTGTTCAATAGAGTACCCACCAGTCACATGTTGCTATTTAAATTTGAGTTTAAATTAACTTAAAATTAAATAAAATCTAAAATTATTTTCCTTATTGACTGCACTGGTCACACTTTGAATGGTTAATCACCACATGTGGCTAGTGCCTGCTATATTGGACAGCACAAATATAGGACATATCCATCACTTCAGAAAGTTCTATTGAACCAAACTACACTAGAAAAAGAGGCGTAACTAGAAAGCCAATGGAAGAGACAAAATGGAATATATTATCTCTGAAAAGAAGATGATAAAAGATGTATATAAAAATATAAAGAGGACAAAGAGCAAAAAAAAATCAAGATGGTCGACATAAACACATCTACATCAATAATTATATTAAACATAAAAGGGTTGAACATTCCAAATCAAAGAAAGAGCTTGTCAGAATGGATAAATAAGCTGTTCATAAGACACAATTAAAATATAAAGGCACAGACTAGATGAAAGTAAAAGAATGAAAAAGAGCATACCATACAAACACTTAGCACAAGAAAGATGGTATGGTTTACATTACTATCAGACAAAATAAACTTGAAGAAAAAAAACTGTTACCAGACAACGGAAGCATTGCGTAATAATAAAAGGGACTGTTCATAAAGAGGACATAACATTATAAATGTGTATATACCTATTAGAGAGGTTTGAGATACACAAAATAAAAATTAATAGCATAAAGGGCAAAAAAATCTACAATTTACAGTCATAATAGAGGTTTTAATACCACTTTATCAGCAGCTGATTGAAGAGGTAGATAAAATCAACAAAAACATAAAGGACTTGAA
Organism: Mirounga angustirostris; assembly: GCF_029215605.1. NCBI lineage: Eukaryota > Metazoa > Chordata > Mammalia > Carnivora > Phocidae > Mirounga > Mirounga angustirostris. The sequence goes on from NW_026991711.1 coordinate 52,010,844, forward strand.
CAATATTGTCAACACTGACCTAACTAATATTTATAGACTACAACACCCAATAGCAGCAGAACACTAATTCTTTTCAAAGTTTACATGAAACACTCACCAAGAGAGCCCTTATGCTGATTGTTAAGTCTCAATAATTTTAATTTCAAAGAACTGAAACTCTACAGAATATGTTCTCTGACCATAATAGTATTAAGTTAGAAATCAATAACTGTAAAATAAAGAAAAACCAAATACTGGAAATGAAGCAAACATACCTCTAAATAACCCCTGAGCAAAAACAAATCTGTGATTTTTAAAAATATCTTGAATGGACTAATAATGAAAACTTAACATATTAATATCTGTGAGGCAGGGCTAAAGCACAATTTAGATGGAAATTTACAGCTTTGGACAACTAAATCAGGAAAAAGGGGGCAAAAACAATAATCTGAACCTCTACCTTAAACAGACAAAGAATAGGAACCAAAGTAAATAAAAGTAAGGAAGTAGTAAAGAGTGGAAATCAGTGAAATAACAAATGGACAACAATAGAGAAAAATCAACAATTAAAAACTATTTTTTTAAAGTTAATATCATTGATAAACCCCTAGAGAAAGAAAAAAACCCACATTTCCAATATTAGGAATAAAAGAGGGAATAGCAATATAGACTCTACAGATATTTAAAGCATAATAAAGGCTACGTTATAAAAAAAAGTCAATAAATTTTAAAACTGAGATGAAATGGACCTATCCCTTTAAAATAAAACAGAACTATAAAGTTCTTAGAAAAAAATAGACTATCTTCACAACCTTGAGGTAGGCAAAGATTTCTAAGACATAATAAAGCACTAACCATAATAAAAGATAAACTGTATATAATCAAAACTTCTGCCAACTAAAAGATACCACTGAGAAAATGGTTAGGCAGGGGAGAGACTGAAAAAAATATTCATAATACATATATATGACAAAGGCCTTGTGTCTAGAGTATATGAAGAACTTTTACAAATCAACAATAAAAAGGCAAAATCCGCTTTTTTAAATAAGGAAAATATTTTAATAGATACAACACAAAAGATATACAAATATCCAATAAGCATAGGAAAATATCTTGAACATCATTACTCATCAGGGACATAAAAATTAAAACCACAATGAGAGGACTTGCACTACTGGAATAGCCGGGCAAGGACCTCTGAAAATCCACTCATCCATAAAAGCAATGGCAACCCTGGCAAAAATTATCAAAATTAAGTTTTTCAGAACTCTAGAAATTAATAAGAGACTTTCAACAATCTGACAAGCATTTTTCCAAGAAAAATGGGTGAACCTTAGTATGAACTATAAGTTTTGTGGTCTTTTAACTTGCCCTGTTCCCATCTCTTTCCCCAGCTCTGTGGTAATCTTGAATACCAACCTCCTACAACCACTGAAGGGGACGGAACAGGGTTACAGCTTCCTAACCGTCCCAGCCCTAGAAAACTACCCCTACTTGACTTCTCTAACAGCTCCCTGAAAAACTCCTTTTTTAGAATTTGACTTCATTTGACCCACTCAGAGCTCCCAGTGTGCAAACAACACTACCCCAGGGTGTGTGTCAAAAAATTAAAAAATAAAAAAAAATCAACAACTGTTTAACATCACAGCTGTGTGAGGCACCAAAACAAGTTGGAGCTAACGAAAGGATGACCAAAACACAAACAAACAAACAACTTAAAAGGAAAAACTGGGAATAAGATGTCCAAAGGAAGGCTTGAAAAACTACAGTGTATGTCTAGGAATCTAGAAGGCCATGCACATGTCTGGGAAAGTTCCGAGAAGGGCCTAATGGCTCACCTCTGGCTGACACTGAAGCTTTGCACAAGCAGTAAGACATACTTAAAAGCTGCCTCTGGAGCTTCACTGGAAATCATGTCCAACATGCACACACAGGCCCTGGTCAAAAACTAGAACAGATTTGTTTGAGGCATTTAAGAAATCTCTGTCCCATTACTGGCAGGCCAGTAAGCTAACTGAGCAGAAACTTCAGTGGCTGCACATGACAAAGAGCACAGATTTCAGAAAAACAGTCTACATACGTCATTAAACAAACAACTGGAGCCAAACTAAATCCTAGGCAAGGAGGGGAAGCTGATGTCCAGAGTAGTCACATTATACTATTTAATAAGTCTACTTTACAAAAAAAAAAAAAAAAAAGGTAAGTAACACAAAGAAACAGGGAAGTACAGCATACACAGAAGAAAAAAACAGTCAATAAAACTATCTCTGAGGAAGCCAGACACTGAACTTAGTAGAAAATACCTTAAATTAGCTTTTATAAATATGTTCAAGAACCCAAACAAACCATGTCTAAAAACTTAAAGTATGACAACAATATCTCACTAGAAAATATCAATAAAGAAAGAAATTATAAAAAAGATTCAAATAGAAATTCTAAAGTTAAAAACTACAATGAGTGAAATGAAAAAAATCACTAAAGGGCCTCAACAACAGACGTGAGTGGGCAGAATAATCAGCAAACTTGAATTTATTAGATTAGATTATCCAGTCTAAGAAACAGAAAGAAAAAAGAATGAAGAAAAATTAACAGGCCCTCAGAAACCTATGGTACACCATCTAGTATATTAACACACACATAGTGGGAGTCCCAGAAAGACAGAGAGGAGGGAAGAAATGATGTTTACAAAAGAACTCCCCCAAATTAATAGAAAACATTGATTTTGATATTGAGAGTAGGCAAATCTACAGAAGCAGAAAACATATTAGTGATTGCCAAAGGCTGGGGGTGGGGTGGGGTGTATACAGTTGTCGGAGGACGAAACAAGGAGTGACTGTTAATGGGTACGAGGTTTCTTTTTGGTATGATGAAAATGTTCTAAAGTTAGATGGGGCATGGTTGCACAACTCCATAAATATATTAAAAACCACTGAGTTGTACACTTTAAAAAGGTAAATTTTTTTAAGAAGATAAATTTTATGGTATACTAATTATATCTCAATAAAGCTGCTATAAAACAAAAACCATGACAAGTTACTATTTCACACATAGTAGAATGAGTAAAATCGAAAAGACTAGAAATTCCAATGTTGGCAAGAATACAGAACATCACTGTTGGTCAAAGGGTAAAATAGCACAACTACCTTGGAGAATTGTTTGACAGTGTCTTATAAAGTTAAACAGCCATCCATCCTATGACACATCAGTTCAACTCCTAGTTATTTATTCAAGAGAAGTGAAAAGTTATGACTACAAGACTTGTACAGGAATATTCATAGCACCTTATTCATAACAGTCTAAAAATGGAAACCCTCCAAATGTCTATCAACAGAACAGGTAAACAAATTGTGGTATATTTATACAATGTAATACTACTCAGCAATTAAAAACAAACTGATAAGTATGGGAACATGGATGAATTTCAAAATCATTATCTTGATAGAAAGAAGCCAAATACACACCAAGAAAAACTATACTATATGATCCTATTTATAGAAAGCTAAAGAACAGGCAAACCTAATCCATCATGATAGAAAAAAAAAGAACACTGGTTTCCAGGCTAGAGCAGAGGGGAAGGGGCACAGAAGAATATTCAGAGGTGATGAAAGTAATCTTGGTGGTTATACAAGTTTATAAAATTGTCAAAACTAATCCAAATGAATACTTAAGATCCGTGCATTTTATTATATGTATATTTTATCCCAATTTAAAAAAGAAAGAATAGTACATGAAAAAATAAATGTTTTACTGAAATATTCAAGGGTGAAGTGATAGGATGTCCGGGATAGGTTTTAAATACTCCAGAAGAAAAAATGGGTATCAGTTAAAAGAAGATTGACATACATTGATAAATGTTCAAGTTGACTGGTAAGTACCTCATGTTTATACTATTTTTTTCTGGTCTTGCATATGTTTGAAATCCCCATAATGAAAAGTTAAAAGTTATTCATTCATAAATAAACGACTATTTCTTACTGTAGTTCTGTGGCACAAGTTCTGGGCTCTTAGGAGTTTTCAACTTGTAGGATACATCTCCAATATTAACTGTATCGCCTAAAAAGAGAATAAGGAAATACACCATTACAAGAGGCAAAACCATGCACTATGCCTTTCCCAACGATGACTGTCCTGCCCTACAGAGAAGGACTTTATAGAAATGCACCCACATCTGCCTGTGTTTGGCCGCACAGACACACCTGTCTGTGTCAACCACTATGCTCTAAAACTTGTAACCAAAGTGTAAGTTATATAATGGAAAAGGGAAGCATTGGTGAAATTCATATTTTAAATGCTACATTAGCAAAAAAAAAAAAAAGTGAAGTACAATAGAATTTTATCAAATTATTTTCTCATTAATGACAATTTTCTCATTAATAGCAATACTAATAAAGTCAACAACAATACAGAAGGATGCATTTTGTTTAAGATCATCCAAAGCATCCATAAGGTGGCATCTTTACCACAAGTTACAACCTTTTTACATCCTTATAGGTTCTTATTTTTACTACATACAACTTCAAGTTCTCTAGCAACATAATCCAAAAATGCAGTATTTCTAGGAAAGCCCCAGCCTATATGCCAAAATTCCTACATGAAACAAGCAAAACAGGCAAAAGTTCCCACTTCTACATGATTCTAATTTTAAGTAACATTAATTTCTGGCTGATCTTCTAAAGTGCAGGACTAACCCAAACACTCTCTGCTTTGCTCTCTCCCACAGCAAAATAGACATACTGATCCCATCTGCACCTGGGACTTCATTTATAAAGGGCTCAACGACACTTAGGAAAAATAGCTGTGTAAAACACAACTTTCAGCATTGCCAGTTGTGAGCTACTTAGGTATCCCGGAGACTAAGGCTTTATATCATCATAATAATAACAAAAGCAGCCAACATTTGTTGAATGATTACGATCTTCTAAGTACTTTATACATTCCCAGAATAACCATGTGAGACAGAGGCTTTACAAGTGAGAAATCTGTAACTCTGTTAAAAAACATTAAAAAAAAGATTTTACAGATAAAGAAATGTATTACAGCTATGTGGCAAGTTGAGAGAAAACATCATGTAAAACACAGGTACACCTTCTAATACAGAAAACAAGTATTTTTAGAGTGTAAGTCAAAGGACTTTTCCTCTGAAGTAGTCTAGACATCAGCTAATACTTACTGAATCCTGGTTATTTGGCAAATATTGTTATAGACACGTTATTTATGTTACTTCATTTAATCTCGACTCTAAGTAACCTGTGGTTCCCACGAGTTATTTCATATAACTGCTCCAGCGGAAACCCCATCTCAAACTAGCTTAGTAAAAAGTCACCCGAGCTTCTGTGACAGCAGTACGTGAGGCAGCTCCCAGGAAGCGTGGGTTACTGGAAGAGACCTCGGCTCGGTAACTAGTCCACAGCATGGCACGAAGGCAATGGAGAAACACAGCAGTCACACAAACAAAAGTCACACCCCGGGAGAGGCTCACTGAGGTACCACCCCTGGCACCACGAGATCCACACCTGGGACACCACGACCAGAGGACAACTTTTTTCCCCATTTCATTTTGATATTTCTCAAACCTGTAGAAAAGTTGGGAAAACATTATTTGAAGTTACAGAAATCATGATTCTTTATCTTTAATCTAGTCTTCAGATGCATCTTCTAGTAAGGACCCTGCACAGGTAAACTGTGGTAAACTCTGCATAATTCCATCGTGACTCAAAGTCCTGGGCCGGGCACCTCGCTGGCCAAGCCTAGGTTACTACACACAGCCCAGCTGCCTGGACTTTCCAGGGTAGAGTCGGGGCCCTGCCTCCTTTCAAGACTTACACCATAGGCGATTCCACCTCTTTCTCCCTCTCCCTCCCTCTCCCAGGTCCCTCTCCTCCTCTGTTTCCTTCCTCCCTCACCATGACTCCAAGTCTTCCTTGCTTGCTCTTCCTCTTCTCCTCAACTTCTCTTTTTCTAGCCTCTTTTCTATTCCACCTACCACCTCTTCTTGATGAGCTCATCCAGTCTTACACCTTCCGGTGCAACTAACATATTCCTGGCTCTCAAATTTGTACCACTAGCCCAGACCACAGAACTCCAAAGATGGATACCAACAGATACTGAGATGCCTAACATATGTTAAGCCTAACATATTCAAAACTGAACCTCTGATCTTTCCACCAAAATGTGCTCTACCCATAGTATTCCCCAGTTCTGCTAATGGCAACTTAATCCCTCCAGGGGCTCAGACCAGAAATCTTGGAGCCCTTCTTAACTTTTCTCTCTCACTTCCTCAGAAAATCCCACAGACTCTGTCTTTTAAGATATATCTAGTATTGTCCACTTCTCACCACATTCTCTACCACCACAATGTTGACCCAAGCCATTGAGAGGTTTATTACTACTTAAACTCATTTTCTCATTTAAACAGTGTTAACTCTCACCTACTGACAGATCTCCGGTCTCAACTCTTGCACCCTGAAGCTTATTCTCAACAGAGTGGCCACAGTGATAGTAATAAAATAGGAGTCAAGTAATGCAAGTTCTCACTCAATCCTCATTGTTGCGATGGCCCCAAAGGCTATTCTGATCTGGCTCCCCCATTTCCTCTCTTACCTCATCTCCTGCTAGTGTCCTCCCAACTTATTCTACTCCAGCCACCTGGTCTCCTCACTTTTCCTTGAACACGTCAGACACATATTCATTTCAGGTTTTTGCACTGGATTTTCCGACTGACTGAAATGCTTTTCCTAAACATATCCGTTTATCAATCAGGGCCCCAGCAAAAACAGACGGTACATTCAAACTGAGTAACTGAGGAGAGTATAATAAAAGAACCATTTGTGAAGGTGGGGCAGAGTTTAAGAAAACCAGCAAGGATAGCGCAGTGTCCCGGGACTAGCAATAACAGAAAGCCATTGCCACCACTAGGCCTGAAGGAGCCTAGTGCAAGCAGAGAGAGTAAGTAGAAAGCTTCCTAAAAGGAACTGTGACCCTTTGTGGAGGAACACAGCAAATCAATGGTAGTCAGACCTGGCAAGGAGTAAGCTGGGGGATAAACATGAAACAAAAATTGACAGAACTAAAAGTAGAACGAGGGGCGCCTGGGTGGCTCAGTTGGTTAAGCGACCGCCTTTGGCTCAGGTCATGATCCTGGAGTCCCTGGATCCAGTCCCGCATCCGGCTCCCTGCTCAGCAGGGAGTCTGCTTCTCCCTCTGACCCTCCTCTCTCTCATATGCGCTCTCTCTCTCTCATTCTCGCTCCCTCAAATAAATAAATAAAATCTTTTTTAAAAGTTCTAAAAAAAGTAGAACGAGATAAATCCATCATCATATTTCGATATTTTAATATATATCTCAGTAACTGATGGAAGAGCGAGAAAAAGAAATAGGATAGGAAAGTTAAGAATCATTTCTCAGCCTTTGGCTAAGATCAACTGGAAAATAGGATAAGGAAGATCTGAAAATACTATTAACCACTCAACATAAATGACCTTTACTGAACACTATATCCAACAAGGACAGAATATTCTTTTTATTTTTATTTATTTATTTATTTTTAAAGATTTTATTTATTTATTTATTTGAGAGAGAGAGAATGAGAGACAGAGAGCACAAGAGGGAAGAGGATCAGAGGGAGAAGCAGACTCCCTGCCGAGCAGGGAGCCTGATGCGGGACTTGATCCCGGGACTCCAGGATCATGACCCGAGCCGAAGGCAGTCGCTTAACCAACTGAGCCACCCAGGCGCCCCAGAATATTCTTTTTAAATGCACATGAAACATTCACTAACTAGATCTTAGGCTGGACCACAAAGCAAATCTTAATAAATTTCAAAGGACTGAAATCATACAAAGTATGTTTTCTGATTAAAACGGAATTAAAAATCAGTAACAAAAAGATAACTGGAAAGTCTTTTGAACATTTGGGAATCAAGCAAAAGGCTTCTGAAGATCCAAAGCAATCACAATGGAAATTAGACTTGTTAAGAAATAGGGTAGTGATCAATTAGTCATGTCTGCTGCAGGCAAAGAGAAAAAAATGACATTTGTCCTTCCTGCCTCAACGGTGATATTCTTGGCCACCTTCTGTTACCATGCTATGCTTTTCCTGAATCATCTAATCCATGCCAATGTCCCAACTCTGACCTCTGTACAACTAAAGTCTTAAGTGTCTCCTTTGGCTAAGATCTCTCTCCTGAGTTCCATACCGATCAGTAAGCTACTGGACATGATACTTAACATATTCCAGAGATAACTTTAACATAAGAAAAATGGAACTCTAGATTTTCTGTTGTGTATTGTCCAACCATCTCCAACCAGCTCTACCTCTTATATTCCTATCTCAGTGACTGATGCTTTATTCCCTGGCCTGAAAGGCCTTCCACATCTTTCTCACATCCCTTTCACTTCAGACAACTACTCCTCAAATATCCTCATCTTCCCATTGAACTTTCCCTAACTTTTCCTTTTGCATGCTCTCCACCTCCACCAAGAATCCCATTCCTGTCTTTCTGCTAGCATAGTATCTGGTTCATGTTTCTCACACTGTATTACAATTATTGACTATTATACCTCTACAATAAATGTCTTTAAATTAGGGTACACACTTTTTTATTCTTATGTTAATCCCCATACATTACATCATTAGTTTTAGATGAAGTGTTCCATGATTCATTGTTTGTGCATAACACCCAGTGCTCCATGCAGAATGTGCCCTCCTCAATACCCATCACCAGGCTAACCCATCCTCCCACCCCCCTCCCCTCTAGAACCCTCAGTTTGTTTTTCAGAGTCCATCGTCTCTCATGGTTCGTCTACCCCTCCGATTTCCCCCGCTTCATTCTTCCCCTCCCACTACCTTCTTCTTCTTCTTTTTTTTTTCTTAACATATATTGCATTATTTGTTTCATAGGGTACACACTTTCTAAGGGTACAGAGCACGGCAATCTTAAGGAGATCAGTTTTTCAGATCCTCACTTCCATGTGTTCTTCCCTAACACTGATCTGACTGAGAACTGGCCCTGCAGGTTCTCCATTCCCACAGGCTCTTTCAGGAGCCCTCCCACTTATTTCTCTATGATGGATGCTGCATTGCTCCAGGGGACTAAACAAATGAGACATATTACATTATGGTTTAGGAGAAGCCTCTTTTAAAGTTTATTCAAATCAACATACACCTGCCTAGGAATAGTTTCTTCATGTCTTATAAATTCCTACTAAAAGCGAAGAGTAGCTTTAGAAATGGCTGGTCTATTTTGGCCTGTGTTGTCCTGTGTCGGATATAGTACAGAGCAGAGTAGGGAAGTGAGAGTTAATACTGTCAAATAATCCAAGGTGGGAGAGCTCTGTGTGCAAAGCAAAGAAAGCTTCAAAAACTGGCTTTTCACATACTTAAAGGTAAGCTGTTTTTTCAGCTTTTCTCAATACTTATCTTGAGAACATACTCTTCATATGAACACACACACACAAAGGCACCTCTGAACATCTAAAGCAGTACATATAATTGATGCTGATCCATTTTAAAGTAATTGAAATAGTTTTCAATACTACTAAAATTTTCACAATACATTGGATAAAAACCACAGAGAAAACTTTTAATGTTTCTTTCAGATCAGATGTTTATCTTTCAAAAATGTAGTTAAAAATTTCTCAAATGTCGTCATGAAATATTCATTCCAATTATAGTCATTCCTCATCTTATAAATGGCTGCTTTCTAACTCTTATTATGAAAATGTTCTATACTAGTTTCTCAATCAGTTAGTTTTCATTTCACTAAATAAAATGTCAAAAATTTGATCATGAGGTCTAAAACTGATGAATTTATTTCTGATTTTTATACATGACTTTAATTGTACTCTAAAGCCCATGAACAAAGTTCACTACACATTTAATAGAACAATACCATGCCTTCTACCATAGTCTTTATATAAATAACTTATTTTAACTGCTATTACATTACTTAGTATAAATTAAAGAACAAAATTGCATGACCATATATTATGAAATAGGTAATTTAAATATGTAACCACTAGATTCCTTTATTCTTGTCTTTATTGTATTTAGTAATTGAGCCTATAAAATGTGGCCAGTAATTCATCTTTCAGTGGCTTTTAAAACATTCCTTAAAATATACATCAACAGTCATTTGAATTGAAAGGAAAAATACTTTTTTCTGCCAGAAAGTCTAATTTAGCTGATTGAATTGATAGTTACAGATTATCCTTTTTAATTATGAAAATTAAAATTTGATAAAAAATGTACTTAAACATATGATAAAAGCATTTTCTCAAAAAAATACTGTATTGGCAAAGGTCTGATGAATGAAAGGTTAATTTTATCAACTCTTTCTGAGTACATTAAACTAAACAAGCAGCCTCTTTGTGAGGAAATAACCATAGCCATCTGATAAATTTTGGTAATGCCTTCTTAGCGAACCTTCCAGAAACGGAGGCAGGAGTGATTCTACTGGCTAGGTTAGCGACTCTACATGCAAGTCAAGTGCTTTCCAATTCTTTGCTTTGAACAAAACTGAAAAGGCTATAATCAAGTTGTCAGTTGATAGATCACTAAAAATAACATTTTTGATAATTAATCAACATATTATTTTTGGCTTGTAAGTAAAAAGTCTATGAAGAATTGAGTGATACTGGTATATCAAAATTGTTTACATTGCAGCAGTAATTAATATTCAATTAGGGACTATTAATTACACTAATTAATATTTAACTGGGGGAAAGCACCACTCATGTTATTAACAGGTATGTTTCCATAAAATTTTAGGTTTTTTAGAAATCTGAAACATATTGATATTCTTGTGAACAACTCTGCTTTAATAACTGTAATGACAGACATGTTTTAACATTAGACATTTTTTGTTGCAGAAAAATATGATAAAGACAAAACATTTCAAGAAAAAAATATTTAGATAAAATCATGAGGAGTAAATGTAATTGAAATTGGAATACAAATTCAAGGAGATAAAAAAATAATGTAAACTTTCTGACAGTTAAATAAGAGCTTTTTATCTATTTTTCAAAACAGAGATAGTGGCTAACAAATTACTAGGATATTCTGATTCCATTTAAAAGATACACTTTTTTTTTTTTTAAAGATTTTATGTATTTATTTGACAGAGAGAGAGAGACAGCAAAAGGGAACACAAGCAAGGGAAGTGGGAGAGGGAGAAGAAGGTCTGCACCGAGCAGGGAGCCCGATGTGGGGCTCGATCCCAGAACCTTGGGATCATGACCTGAGCAGAAGGCAGACGCTTGAAGACTGAACCACCCAGGCGCCCCAAAAGATACACTTTGACTGTTAGCAATTTTTGTTTTAAATGTCAATATTTACAACACACTGGAAACACCATACTCTGCAACTATTTATTCTTACTGGGAAAATTTCTAGGTATACGAAGGGATACATATTTGCAAAATCCTTTTAGGAGATAAGTGAGAAAAATGTTTGAAGATCACTGTTCAGTCTATAAGGCCATAGCATTTTGTGAGCAGGACCTAAGTTTTAATCACGTTTGTACTTATAGTGCCAAAAATAGTATCTTAAACCAAGCAGGTGTTCAATAAATGTTTGAAAAATGAATAGATGAATGATTATAACTTTTAATTAAATACTATTTTCTTAATTGAGTATTGTTTTAAGCCCCAGCTCTCCGATTTTCTGTATTCTTTGAGAACAGCCTACCTTTCAAAATGCTCAGAAATCAAGTCATTTGTAAAAAATTCATTTGAATGAAGTAGTATAATTATTAATCTAAAGGGAAATGAAGATACTTATCATAACACAATAGGTAACATAACTTAGGCAGAAGAAACTAATGTATACCATTCCTCAAATACACTATTTTAGTTAAGTGCAATCATTTTTTAAAAAAGATTTTAGTTAATAAGATAATGGAAATTATTAGAATAACTAAAAGGAATTAACAAGTACAGACTGTTATAGAATATGCTCTTGAGCGCCTGGGTGGCTCAGTTGGTTAAGCGACTGCCTTCAGCTCAGGTCATGATCCTGGAGTCCCTGGATCGAGTCCCGCATCGGGCTCCCTGCTCGGCAGGGAGTCTGCTTCTCCCTCTGACCTTCCCCCCTCTCATGTACTCGCTCTCTCTCATTCTCTCTCTCTCAAATAAATAAATAAAATCTTTAAAAAAAAAAAAAGAATATGCTCTTAACATTTAATTACATTTATTATTACAATTAATGCAAAAAAAAAAAAAACCCACACATAACTCAGATTAACCTAAATTCTGTATAGCACAAACTGTCACATAAATACTACTACCAATAAAATGATATATATTTTTTTCAGGCATGGAAAGTATGGACTTGAAAATTAAAAGCCCTGAAAAGAATCCAAAAGATAAAAGCTCCCAAAGGAAATTAAATTTAAGGCTCATTTAGAGTAATAAGGCTTGCTTTTATCACTTGCAATGATCCTAATTTAAAGGAATTTCCCAAAGGTTTGTAGGAAAATAATTTCTATATTCAAACAATAATTAATAATATCTTTTAAATAACACTTATTCTTCTACTAACTCCTTTGGATATTATGTACTTGATTTTTAGCAGACAGCTGTTTTGTTTTACCTGCTCAATATTCTTTCCCCTTTTGACAATAGAATCCCTCTCTCCAGTGGGGAAACCCATCCCATTTGGTTTGGGTAGGGTACCACTCATTCCACCCTTTACCCCTGCACCAAAACCTCCAGAAGTAAGTATCCTGCACAACCCCTGCCAGAACATTCCACCATCTGGCCACAGTGATTGGTTTAGGCACACGATCCAAGGTTGGCCAATAACTGTTCTCACCTGGATTTTTGCCGGAGCTCACAGGAAAAGATGTTCTCTCTTCTAACAGTGTGAATTATAAGGACGATCAAAATCTGGGGCTGTCAGCAAGGCTATCACTGCTACTACTTGAAGAAATCCTGGCAGATGCTGAAACCAATACGGCAAAAAGCAAATCCAACAAATGGAGAGTGGAAAGTGGGGGAACCATGGGGAAAGGCAGAGAGAACCCTAAAAATATTTGAACATCCTGTATCTAGCCTACAACCATTGGACCTCCCACCTATGCGAACCATGTTTTTCTATGCACATTTTCCTCCGAGGAAAGGAAATCACTCCTGGTTAAGAACCACTGATTTAGTGTCACCATTTTTTTTTTTTTAAGATTTTATTTATTTTTCAACAGAGAGAGAGGGAACACAAGCAGAGGGAGTGGGAGAGGGAGAAGCAGGCTTCCCGCGGAGCAGGGAGCCCTATGTGGGACTTATCCCAAGAGCCTGGGATCATGACCTGAGCTGAAGGCAGACGCTTAACGACTGAGCCACCCAGGCACCCACCATTTTTTTTTAATACAAAAATTAGACCCAAGAGAAAACCAAATATATCAGCAAATTCCAGGTTAGTCTGCATGTTCCTAACACAGGTCTTCCTAACGATTTATTAGGTAACAACTGTTTGGGGATCTTACTGCTAAATTATTTAATATACAAGGGTCACAATGTCCTCAGAGTCACAATAGCCTGCTGCAGGTTCAGGGTAGTTAATAATTTCCCCAAAGTTCAATACCCAGTAAATACAGATCTAAAACCATAGTGCAGTTTTTCCCTTTACACTATATTTCTCAGTTGAGCAAGAGTTCTCTATTTCCCCTCCCCAAAGTCATTAATTCTATTGTAGCCCAAGAATAAAATCTTAAAATCACAAAAAAAATGCATCATGGATGGATGTCTATTGCACTTTTTATATATTTAAAAATAGACGACCTGCAGCTCCTGGCTGGCTCAGTCGGTAGAGCATCCGACTCTTAATCTCGGGGTTGTGAGTTCAAGCCCCACATTGGGTGTAGAGATTACTTAAATAAATAAATAAATACATACATACATACAACCTGAATGTCTAAGAATGGGAAACTGGTAGAATAAATTATATGGATAAATACATGAACTTAATATATACTTAAAAGAATCATGTATAGCAATATTTATCATTTTGTTAATATGTTCACAATAATGGTTAAGTGAGAATAAATTATAAAACATACATGATCCCATTTTTTAGAAAAGAAATACATATTTATACAAATAGATATTATATGTATTTTTACAAAATTTGCTAATGTTAATACCAAAAAGTTGACAATTACGACTTTGCATGGGAGAATTAGGTCTTAAGGGATTTGTATTTCACTTTCCTACAATGAACATAAATTTCCTGCACAAAAAGTATTTTTAAATATTTCTTTAAACAAATGTATTTCATACACAAAGTCATAAAGACAGAACAGTGAATCCTTTTAATAACAATGGTGTTAAATGACAGCACTAAACATGTCATGGTAGATTTATACAGTTATGTTCCCAAGTTTATCATCTGATCTTGCTCTATGGTATATCTAAACCTGTTTAATGTCAGAGTCCTACTGAACCAATTCGTTTGGCTCCATCTGTGAAAACACCAATAATCTTTATTGAAAACTCTAGGATGGCCATCGGGTTTCCTTGCTCAGCGGGGAGCCTGCTTCTCCCTCTCCCTCTGCCTGCTGCTCCCCCTGCTTGTGCTCTCTCTCTCTGACAAATAAATAAATAAAATCTTTTAAAAAAAGAGAACTCTTTGCAGTTGCTAACCTCCTTGTAAATCTCTTTGTTCCTAAAACTAAGAGACAATACTATTTATTGAAGTATAAAGATATAAAGAACTTACAAATTATGGATACTTAAACTATCCAATAGCAAGAGATAAAAAGCAGTGGGTTTGGGGATTTTTTTTTTTTTTTAACATAAACGACCCTCTCCTCCTTCTGCTTACAAGGCTTTATGAAGCTCCTATCTTGAAAGCCAACAAGGCAATCCCAGCCTCTCCTGCTCCTTCTCTGTATGAATTTTAGCGTTATAAGCCACTGAGTGCTTATTATTAGGTACAAAATGTTGACAGGCACCAAAAGGAATATAAAGACAAATATAATAAGACATACATACAATCCAGGAGAGATAAGAACAGTATATGATGTCAATCTACTGCTTATGTACCTTGTTGCTCTGTTTCCAAACTACTAGCAAGCAAGGTCAGTTACATGCAGAGAGATGAGTTACTGGTCACGTGTGTATGCAGCTGGGAGAATCTTTCCAACCTAAACTGTAACTCACCGCAGCATAGTGCTATTTGTGGTTTTATTTTATCTGTGTATGACCTCTGGTTCAAACTGAGACACTCCAAACTTGATGGCCAACATTACGTCCCAGGGTAGCCAAGAGCTTGCCTCCTGTTTACTTAGCTCTCAATTGTTCTTTTCTTTTTTTTTAAAGATTTTATTTATTTATTTATTTATTTGAAAGAGAGAGACACAGCAAGAGAGGGAACATGAGCAGGGGGAGTGGGAGAGGGAGAAGCAGGCTTCCCACTGAGCAGGGAGTCCAATGTGGGGCTCAATCCCAGGACCCTGGGACCATGACCCGAGCCAAAGGCAGACGCCTAACAACTGAGCCACCCAGGTGCCCCTAGCTCTCAATTGTTCTTAATAGAATTCATATCTCTGGTGAGGTTCCAACTACATTCATCCACCATCCTCCTACCTTCAACCTTGCAGCAGCAAGGCAAGTAGGTTTAGCACAATTTATTCCTTGTGATATGATCCTGCTAGGGTCAGTGACTGAGTCTAAGAAGTTAATATGTTGTCTGTAATGTGTTCATGAGTCTCACATTTGAAGCAAACCCTGTACTTTGATTTGCAGGACATAATTTTGAGGACATTTTTAATGTTTTTATAATCAACATGTATTATTCTTGTACAAAGAACAATTTTTTTAAGTTCATATCAATTAACTTTTTTCCATATGCCTACCCAGCTAGTTCTGACAGTTCTAGACCTAAAATAACTGGTTTCAATTTCACCTAAAGCCAAGGAAACAGAAAAACCTTCGTATAGCTGAAAATACATATTCTAAGAATTATAAAGAAGTTAACTTTTATTGAACATTAATATGTGGCAGGAATTACATGAAATAAGTAAATCCTCAGAACAATCCTGTCAAGTGTACTCTCCTTATCCTCATTTTACAGTTAAGAAAACTGGGATACAACACCTGCCGTGTGATGAACACTGGGTGTTATATGCAACTAATGAATCATTGAACACTACATCAAAAACTAATGATGTACTATATGTTGGCTAACTGAACATAAAAAAAAAAAAAAAAGACACCTGGGACACAAAATTAAGTAACCCACCCTCAAGTCTCCATATCCAGACAATGCAAAAATGGACTCCAACCCATTTTTTTAACGCCAACCTGTTTGTTTCACTCCAAAGCCCAAGTTAAAGATTATGCTGCACTTCTACCCTTGTCCTCTCTGCTTTCTAGGACAAAGAAGCAACAAACAAACAAAAACCTCTAACAGGTAAACAAACACCATAGAAGTCACAATAACCGATAAAGGGGCAAAATTTGAAATCACAACTCTACACAGGAGAAAGAAAAAAAACATTTGTTGAATGAATGAATGAATGAATGGATGGATGGATGGAAGGTATGGGACCTAAACTTCCTGGCAAGGAAAATTATTGGGGCAGAGTTGCAAGAGGAACAATGAAACCTGCAACTTCATAGTAAAAACCTCCATTATTCTAAGCAACAGTGACACTGACAACATCTTGCTTAGAATCACTTTGCCATTCAAGAGCAGCAACAACATACATCCCTCCCCTTAACCAGCACAAATGCTCTAATTCCAACATACAACAACAACAACAATAAAAGATTCCTAAAACCAGCTCTGGTAGATCCAAACAAACAAGCAAAACAGAAACAAAGCAAAGCAAAACAAACAAACAAAAAACCAAAAACTGAGCTTAGGAATCAGAGCACGTGATTCTAAAGCAGTCACTAGTTAGCTATGTGATCTCCTTAAGTCACTTTTCCCTTCTGGGTCTCAATTATTCAATTGTACAGTCGTGAGTTTTAAACTTAAGTCGTGATTTTCAGCTCTAATAAGATGTGAGCACTGTGAGAAAGGAAAACCCCTGGAAAAGTTAGAAAGGCTTGTGTATACGTTTAAAACACTGTGACAATGGGATCCTTGGCGAGAATGCACTCTTCTAAGCCGCCACTAGCCCTGGCTGGAACAAAACACAACCCGGCTTCCAGGCCCTTGAGACTCGGAAGGCAAGGTCAAGTCCAGGTTTCAACAATTCCTGAGGGCTGCTGCGTGAACCCCAGCGAGTACTGTAATCCAAATCAGCATCGTGGGGGTAAAAGCAACAGTGAGGGAAGGGGAATGCACTATTCCGGGTCATCAGAAACCTTAGCGCCGCTCCCTCGGGACTACAGACTGAGGCCCAGAGAGGGCAAGCGCCTGGCCCCGCGTTACACAGCAGTGAGCCGCGAGACCGGGACGTGAACCTCTCTGTCTGGGCTTCCCGCGCAGCGCTCCTTCCCAAGCGGCGCAGCAGGGAGTGGGGCGCAGTGGGGTGCAGAGGAGCGCAGTCCCCCCTCCCCCCGCACAGACAGCAAGGGCGTCCCGGGGTTACCTGTGTCGGCCCCCGCCCCGGCATGCAGCAGTCTGACCTCCGACCACCTCCCGTCGCCGCCGGGCCTGCCCCGCACCACCTGTCGCAGGAGCAGCCGCACGCGCCGCGCCGCCGGGCCGCCGTGGCCGCCTGGCGCCCCGAGGAGCAGAAGCCGGGACTGCATGGCACCGGGGAGGGGGGCTGTCGCCGGGGAGCGGGTCCCGCGCGAGCCGCGTCCGGGACAGGGAGCGTGAGGCGGCGCGGCGAGAGGGACAGGAAGCGGCACCGCGCCGAGTCCGCCGGAAACTCCTTCCCCCGGCGCGGCCGGCTCCGCGCTGCCGGGCCGGCTGGGCCCAGGCGGGCGGAGGGATCCCGCGGAGCGCGAGCCGCGGGATCCCGCACCGGCCGCCGGGGGTCGACCGCCGAGCGGGCCGGCGGAGTGCTGAGCCCGGCCCGCCGCCCGGGTGCTCGTGCGGCGCAGCGGCGGGGCCTGGGCTGCATGGCTGGCCTCGCCCGCACCTGCGTCGGTTCGCCTGGATTCACCAGGCCGGCCTCCAGTCGGTACCGGGTGGTCCCGTAAACTCTGAGTTCAGGAAATGCCTCAGGGTTTTAGGATGCAACTCTTCAGATGCAAGTCTTCGTTTCGTGGTTAATGGCCCAGTCTTACTATACTGCGCTTTCCCTGTACGTTGCTTCAGATCCTTTTCAGAAATTGCGTACGTATTCTCGAGATTGCGGGAACTTTCACCTATTTCTTTTTTTTTTTTTTTAAGATTTTATTTATTTATTCATGAGAGATAGAGAGGGGGGGGGCAGAGGGAGAAGCAGGCTCCCCGCGGAGCAGGGAGCCCGATGCGGGACTCGATCCCAGGACCCTGGGATCATGACCTGAGCCGAAGGCAGACGCTTAACCGACTGAGCCACCCAGGCGTCCCTCACCTATTTCGATTCATTGTAACCATACCTGTGTTTCCATACAGTATTTGAAAGCCTTATCCTTTATCTTTTTTTTTTTTTTCTGTATGTGTATTACCATGTCTTATATTCTAAATGCAAAAGTCACATCTTAGTGATATACACAAATGGCCAAAATATCAGAAAGGACCCAAATCAAGCACTTGTTCATTCTGCAGTGGAAGAGTTATATAAATATAACTTATGTCTTTAGTAAGAGGAAAAAAGTAGGACACTGGCCAAAGGTGGAAGAGCACACATAAAGCAAACTAAGCATCTCCAAAATGTCAGGAGTGAGTTGACCAAGGCAAAGTGTTTAAATCAATACAAAGCAAACAGCAAACAAAAAGAATGCAGAAGGCTTCACTTGCAGCTAGAGGCCTTGGTAATTCTGGAGCTGTCACTCTCTTTAATGGTGCACCTACTATGTCATAACCCTGTGACAGGTGCTGAGAGGTGATAGGAGGCTGTGAAAGAAAAGCTGAGCTGGATAAGGCTTTGTGCATCTTGCTGAGGACCTAAGGGGTGAAGGCTGAAACGGGCTTTTAACCTAGTTAGGACACAGTGAAAATAAAGGTAAATGTTTGCATAGTGTATTACATCGTTTCACGTGTATGTTCTCATATCATCTTCACTAGAGCCCTATGTGACTGCTAGGGGGAAATGACAGAAATGCAAGATGTAACAGTGTATGAAATGTTTGTCCCACTTTGTGTTCATACTATGTGCCAGGCCTTGTGCTAAACACTTCAGTGCAATACTTCATTTCACACTTTGATTGAGGTGCTATTATTATCCTCTATTTTACAGGTGAAGACACTGAGGCTGGAAAAGTGAAGTCTTGATCAGGACATCTCTATGTAATCTTGCTGGAATCCGGCATACACTTGAGACAGTAGAAGAACAATGTGAGGAAACTGAGCAAAATGACTGATGTAAGCACTAAGAGCTCTTGGAGTTGAGACAATGGGGAAATCAATACAGGTTACAGCATTCAAGCATTCAGCAACATTTTTCAAGCAACTGTTGGATAAACAGTACCCTACTAGGTACTGTTTAGCAATGGGCCCACATCCAGTACAGAAAACAAACCTACAAATGAAGAATTGCAATACAATGAGATCCATGTTTAGGATATTTAGACTCAAGATACTCTGGGGTGATGTGCTTCACCAGGGAGTGGTCAGAGGTTTCACAGAGAGTTTAAAATGGGTCTTGAAGGATATTTGAGAGTTTTTCAAGGGGAGAAAAGGGTAAGTCATATCTGGCAGAGGGAAGAGCATGTACAAAGGTACGGAAAGCTGGACATAACATGACAAGACTGAGAATCAGAGAGTGATTCACTGTGTCTGGAGGTCAAGTACATAAAATTTGTAGAGATAAGACTGGAAAGAGAAATTGGGGCCGTGTTGTATATGAGGTGAAAGAGTTTACATATTATCCTCCAGGGAATGGGAAAATGAAGATATTTTAGAGTGACAAATCTGCAGTGTGAAGGAAAAATTTGAGCCAGAGAAAAGGTAACACCTGAGCTTTACTTTGAATGCCACTTTAGATTTGGATAAACAAAGAAGTGGATATTAGAGCATAAGCAGAGGCTTAGAGTCCTGACAAGCAAGTCCTGACAGGGACGATGAGACCAGCCAGGTGAGAAAGGCGTAATCTTAGAGAACAGGGGCGGGAAGAAAAGATTATACAATGAAGAATCTTGAATGGCTGTTTGAAGTTGGAAATTTGGACTTCATCGTATAGGCAGATTGCATAGCCACTGGATGTTTTGATCATGTTTTCGATGTGACATGAATTGTGAATTGAGTAAGGAACAAAGGAAGCATCAAATTCTAGCTATGTGGCAGTAAAAATAGTCTCTGCTTACAGTAATGAACCCCTGTTGGTGGCAATGAGTCTGAATCGGAAAAAGTAGACCTCAGCAATGTTTGAAAGATAAACCAGAGGTCTTCAGTTTTAAAAGATGCCTATCACAACCTCTGTGTAATTTCTCTCAAGTTCTCACTGAAATAACTAGTCATATACTTTTAAAAAACCATACTACCAAAAACTGGTATTGATTGTTAATCTTTTTTCCAGAGTCCAGAAGGAATATTTTTCCTACCATATTAATGTAACTGGATGGGAAATTAGACTAATAATCCATCCCTGTTATGCCCTGTTTTAAAAAGGTAGGTGCTTCATCCCTCTTTACTGTTCGCCCTCCTAAGAAATCATAGGTCCACACCAGTGGTTCCCAGATTTCAGTGTGCATCCCGATCATCTAGAGAATTGTTAAAATGTAGATTCTCAGGCTTCACTCCCCACCCCCACCCTGAGATTCTGACTCAGTAGGTCTGAAAAGCCCAAGAATATGCATTTTTAGCAATGATCTATAGGAGATCACCTGCATGCCACACATTTTAGTCACAAAACTAGATAACAGTTCTCTCCATTGTTCTGTTTTGCTGCTAAAGCTGTCTTCTAAAACAATTTGTAAGTACTCTCCCCTTATCTACAAACAATTAAAATAAAATAAAATAATAAAATAAAATAAAAACTGAACAAGGGATTGGAGAAAAGAGGAAAGAAGAGAAAAGATGATGGCCCCTTTATATCATGACATGTTTTTAGACAAGGACATGGCAGGAATAGCAGCCCTGAGAATACTTTGAACTAGGCTTTCTTGAAATCCCATCTATTCAGAGTATGGGAAGGAACCCAAAGGAACCACAAGAGCCAAAGCCTGCTAGATCTTAAGATCTGTGAAGGGAATTTGACCAGCACACAAGTGGACAGACAAGAGGGCCAAAGACAATTCGACCAGTCTGTCTGCTGGCAAAGACCAGGTAAGGATCAATGGAATATTCTATATCCAAAAATAAGTAAAAAGGAGAAAAAATGGAATCCATTTTAAAAATACTGTGAGACAAAGAAAATAAAAATAGCGTGTCAATTCAAAAGATAGGTAAATCACTGAAAATTTATTACAGTGATGAGGGGGTAAAATGCTGCTTGTCATGGTTAAGGATATAAGAATACATAGCCTTTATGAAATAAGAGTGAGCAAGAACATGAGAAGTTGAGAGAGATGAGTAAGGTAAGAAATATACACTGGAGGAACACCACTACCCACACAAAATACTCAATAACACTGGATAAAATATTTTAAAACAGCACTTAAAATGAATTAGTAAGCTTATAAGAAAGTAGGAAAAATTCCCTAAATTCAGGAATAAAGCTGGAGGAAGAGTCTGGGAGGTTGAGGAATCACGAAAGGTTGTGGATGCCCTGAAAACATCTACTCTCCCAGGTGCCTATAGCTGTAGGTGACACACAGGACAAAGAGTAGATTGAAGACCCCAGCATAAAGCCAGGGTGGGAAAAGGGCTACACAATTAGCTAAATGGTAGACTAGGAGAAGAAATTGCTGAGGTAGACAATAAGGCATCACACCTATCTGCTTGATTCTAGGTAGAACTTTTTTTTCTTTAATAACTTGTGGCTTCTATCTGAAACTCAGGTGGGTTTGATGCCTGAATATAGAGTATTTGCTTGTTATAAAGAAAATATCGCCAATAATTTTAATTTAGGTTGACTCAGTAAATATATAGGATATTTGCACAGCACCGTTAAGTTTTTTTTTTTTTTTTTTTTTTAAAGATTTTATTTATTTATTTGACAGAGAGAGACACAATGAGAGAGGGAACACAAGCAGGGGGAGTGGGAGAGGGAGAAGCAGGCTTCCCGCCGAGCAGGGAGCCCGATGTGGGGCTCGATCCCAGGACCCTGGGATCATGACCTGAGCCGAAGGCAGACGCTTAACGACTGAGCCACCCAGGTGCCCCTAACAAGTTTTATTTGATTAAAATACAGAAAAAATAGCAAGCTTAAATTGGAGAGTGCACATTATCTGCAAGAACAAATAGAACATTAGAAATGAGTTATGTTAAAGGCCATAAAGTAAGTTTCAACAAAAATCAAAGAACAGAGAACACAATTTTGGATCTTAATGCAATTAAGCAAGAAATCAATTTTATGACATTTTTTAAAAATAGATATGCTTCTGTATACTAATGGATCAAAGAAGAAAATAAAATTAGAAAACACTTGGAACTGAACATTAATGAAAATGTCTCCAATTAAATCCTGTGATGTGGATCTAAAGCTTTACTGTGCTTAGAGGCTAAAATTAATGGACTAATCTTTCAACTTAAGTATAAAAAAGAAAAACACATTAAATCCAAAGGAAGTTGAAAGAAAGAATACTAAAGACAAAAATTAAAGACTTGAAAAACAAAGATAAGAGAATCAACAAAAAAAAAAATTAGCTATGTGTAAAGACCAATTTTTGTAGCAGAAATAAAATGAACTCAAGAGAGGGGTTGGAAAATAAAGTTGCATTAGTCTCCCAGAAAAAGGAACAGAAATATTGAGAAAAGGAAAAGAAAACGTTTAAAAATTAAAGGATCCGTCCAGGAGTTCTAATGAATGAGTTCCAGAGTTCAAGAGTTCCTGAAGTAGAGAACACAATGAACAGGGAAGGAAATCATCAATATTGAAGAAAATTCCCCAGAAATGAAGGAAGCAAGTTTTCAGATTAAAAAGGCTTAGCCAAAGGAAGCTGTTTGTGAAATTTCAGTAAAGTGACAACAAAGAAAGACATTTGCTAGCTTTCAGGGAGAAAATCAAGCTTTACATCAAGAATTAAGAATCAGAATAGCATTGGACTTCCAAAGTCATAGCCAAAGGGAAAAGAGAGAGAAAGTATACCCCCAGGTGCCTGTTTACAAAACATAATAAAGATGCAAATAAGAAAACTTTTTTATTTTACTTTTGCACTGAGTTACAATATTTAAGTTTGTTGAATGTATAAATGGCGTATTTTTTATTTATGGGTACATTAGGGCAAGAAGTATATTCTCTATACATTATACTTGCCCCTGGGAGAAGTTTGTCTGCTATAACAATAGTGGACGCCAGAAGACAATGAAGCAATGCCTTCAAAATTCTGAAAGAAAATTATTTTCAAGAATTACATACCCAGCCAAACTATCAATTAAGAGTGAAGGTAAAAGAAACATTTTCAGACATGTAAAAATCTCAAAAACAATATATTTTGATGCACCTTTCCTCAGGAAGAGAGAGAGGAAGCCAAGAAAGAGGAAGACATTTGGTGTAGGGAGATAAAGATGTGACACAGGAGAAAGGAAAAGGAAATCCCTAATTGATGACACAGAGCCAAAGGAGACAGCTGTGCAGCAGGCCAAAAGGCTACCAGTCTCCATAGGATCTGATCAGAGGGTTCAAAGAGACTTCAAGAAAATCAAAGTCACTAGATATTGCCAAAAAAATGGAAAACAACACTAGTTAATGAGTTAATAATGAGCCCATGAGAAACTAAACAAACAAAAGATAACTATTAATTTCAAGGAAAACAGAATGTACAAGAAAAGGTAAAGTACAGTGTAGTATGCGGCTCGACTGTAACTGGCATTTATGTAGTCATAATCACATAAACATTGAATATTAAGCTAGCCAAATTATGATATAACTGAATTAGTAAGATAGGAGGATAGTAACTAGTGAGGACAGAGCTAAATTCCCCTCTTTCAAAGTCGAAAATCAATAGATAATGCCTACAACTGAAAACTCAAGAAAACACCTAAAATTGAAAACTCACAAAGTAGTGATATAAGCATGTTGTTAGAGATATTAAGAATTCAGATAATAAGAATCAGCTAAAGATTTGAAAACAGTTGTGGGAAATGGATTGATGGGGTGGGGGTCAGGGGATTGCTGTTTGCTCACAATAATCTTAAAAAGCTAGATTTGGGGAAATAAAGGGATTGTACTAGTATTTACTCTCACCGGTTTGTATGAAGGTCTCTGCTTCCCTGATCCCTTCCCTACACAATTAAAAGAAGAAAGAAAGGAAAGAGGGAGGGAGGGAGGGAGGGAGGAAAGGAAAAGAAAGAAAATCATTGTCTATTTGGTACCCCCAAACTGACATTGTTATTTTAATTTTTATGCCTTTGATCACCAGTGAGGATCAACACTTATTCATACGTTTAAAAGTTATTTGCACTTTTGTTACTAATCAGTCTAATACTTCATGTATTTTTTGAAATATTGTTCTGATTTTTTAAAATATTGTTCTGATTTTAAGAGCTCTCTCCATATCAAGAATATTAATGCTCTTGGGGCGCCTGGGTGGCTCAGTCGTTGAGCGTCTGCCTTTGGTTCAGGTCATGATCCCAGGGTCCTGGGATTGAGCCCTGCATTGGGCTCCCTGCTCAGTGGGGAGCCTGCTTCTCCCTCTCCCACCCCCCCACCACTTGTGTTCCCTCTTTCTCTCTCTCTCTCTGTGTCAAATGAATAAATAAAATCTTAAAAAAAAAAAAAGACTATTAACACTTTTTCAGTAGGTTGTCAATACACTTACATAGTTATTTCCCCCCAGTGCACTTATCTAGCTCAATCCTCAAGTCCTTGTGAACGAGTAAGTTGAACTAAGGAATAAACATGAAGTAGTAAAACTATAGGCTTTGGAACCAGGCAAATCTGGGCTCTAATCACACTTCATTTCTAGTTGTGTGACGTGGGGCAAATTACTTAGCCTGTCTGAACCTCAATATCCTCATCTGTAAAATATAAATAATACTTAACAGAGTATTGTGAGGATTCAACAATAAATGGAAAGTGTCAACAAGTCACACAGTAGGTATTCAGGAAATAACGATTTGAGTAAACAAGCTTTGGACATTAGGCAACTTGATAATTTAAAGGATTTTAAGTGGATGTTAAATGTAAATTCAGTGTGGGGGGTGTCTAGAAGTCTTGATTACTATGATAAGTAGCTTTTGTTATATTTAAAAAATGTATCTATATAAAAGAGTACAACAGTCTTCTATCCCTTCTCCTCCAAAAGAGCAATTTCCTGGTTTCTTTCTCTGCTAGATAGTCTCTTATATATATGCCTGCCAGAACTGCCCTTCCACTTTTTCTAATGGGAGTAACCATTTTTCCTTTGGGCACCTGCATCTCCCAGACCTGGTCCCACTTCACCAGGCAGAGGGTTGGGTTTATGACTCAGACTCACAGAGCTTGACCCAGCACCAGTCAGAGAATTTCATCAGGGATGGCTATGGGTGCAGGGACTCTTCCTTACTCAGATTACACGTGTTTACAGCCCCCATGTAATTCAAGAACTGCTGAGGCCATATTTGCTGTAATTCAGGGAGAGCCTGCCTGTGACAAGAGGAAAGCAAAACAAATGATTAAGACAAAGAGAAACAAGGTGTCCTGGCAATATACTTTGAACTCTGAATCAGCCAAATCTGAGCCACCCCCTTGGACATCGGCTAGCAAATACAGATTTATTTAATGTAAGTTTGACTTAGCTTTTGCTACGTGTAATTTCAAGAGTTCTGACTGATGCCAGTTTTTCCCCAGAAGCCTTACAGGAGTGGCTTGGCTGAGAGATGTGGCTGTCCTTGGTATCCATCACTTTGCAGGACCTCTCGATATACGTGAAAACATGATGAGCTGTAGATTATAAATGCAAGTCACATCAAGCTCCTAACTTATTAACAAAGGAAAAAGATCTTGGTGGAAGCAAGATGGCCACACATGTGTATTTCCCTTGGCCCCCAAAAATCCCTAGTGCAGGTACATCCTTCCAGCACAACTGCTCGCTCCAGGTAGGGTATGGCCAAGTGTGGAAAGCTCGGTTCTAGTAACAACATAATTTTCATTACATTCAAGGCCTATTCAGGAAAAATGTAATCAATCTATGTACTTCTAGCTAAGGAAATACTTATGTCAAGCTCTTTTGATCCCTGCATCTCAAAGGCCAGCAAGGGAGAGCAGAGTGAGCCCCAGTGTCTCAGTTCCACACTTCCCAGCATTCTGGAAACCCATTTTCCTAGCACCACCCTTTGACTCTGAGTTAATACCTGTTATGTCAATTGTTCTAATACTGGATTTGGTCTGAGAACCACAAACACAAATCCATTTCACCATATATGAGCTTATGAAGAAGCTAAATTAGAGACCAATTTTCACTACTTAAAAAGATTGTCAATAAATTTCCTTTAAAATTGTCAATGTCAATGACATGTCAATGTCATGTCAAAAATGTCAAGTGTATACAATTAACTGATAAAAAGCAACATGTGCCCATTTTTTCAAGAACTATTTATTTTAGAGATTTTTTCCTTAAAATATTTCTTCAAAAGCATCTAGTTATCACAGAATATTAGCCTCTTATTTTATAGCTGAAAACATCCTATCTCCTATGTCATTACTCTGTAACCTTGTGGAAATCCCATTCATTCAGCACCATTCAAGGTAAGCAACCATGTATAAGTACCACTTTCTTCAGTAGTTCAGGAATTATTGAGCTTTTACTCCCACTATTCCCTCGACCCAGAATTCTCTTCCATAGCTGGTTCTTTCTCAGAGAAGCTTAAAATGCTACTTCTCAGAGAAGCTTCCCGACTCCCTATCAAAGTAGGCCTCCTTCCCTATTTTCAATCTCATTGCCCTTATGACAACCTGTAAGGCTATTATACGCCTTTCATTGTCTCTCTCCTTCACTGGGCCCTAAGCTGAAGGGGGCTGTCTGGTTGAGCATCTACTCCCAAGTGCCTAGCACATGACCTGGCAGAGTAAGTGCTCATTAAGTATTTTTGAATAAATGAAAATGTTATTTTTTCTACATTCTTAACAAGTCTCAAAAAATTAGCAAAGGCTGGTAATAGCTGCCATTACTCCCACCAATACCAGATTCCATAACACAAACCATGGATAATGAGATTGGGAAATAACAGTCACACTGCTACATTGGGTTGTCATCACAGCTAACTTTGGTATGTTTAATAGTTAAGACTATTAGTTATGGGTTTTTTTTTTTAACATTTTAAAATTTTTTAAAACTGTGGCAAAATGCACATAACATAAAACTTACCATCTTAACCATGTTTAAATATGCAGTTCAGGGGCATTAAGTACATTCACATTGTTGTGCAACCATCACCACCATCCATCCCCAGAAGTCTTTTCACCTTGCACAGTCAGAAGTCTGTACCCATTAAACAATGACTCGCCATTCTTCCTGCTCCCAGCCTCTGCCCATCATGGGTTTACCTTCTGTCTCTAGGAATGTGACTACTAGAAGTCCCTCATATGTGTTTAGTCAGGGTTATCCAGAGAAACAGAACTAACAGGACATATAGATATATGTATAGACATAGATATAGATACAAAGAGATTTATTATAACGAATGGGCTGACAGCATTATGCAAGCCAAGAAGTCCCAAGATTTGCAGTCAGCAAGCTGAAGATCCAGGAGAGCTGACAGTGTGATTTCACTCTAAAAGCTGGGAGGCTTGCAACCCAAGACGAGCTGATGTTTCCACTGGAGTCCAAAGGCAGGAGAAGACCCACGTCCCAGCTCAAAGAATCAGCCGGTGGGAGTTCCCTCTTCCTTTTTATTCTATTTAGACCTTCAATGGAGTGGATGAAGGCTGCTCATATCAGGGAGGACAATTTGCTCTACTCAATCTGCCAATTCAAACATTAATCTCCTTTGAAAACACCATCACAGACACACCTACGTGCCCAGAATGTTTAAGCAAATAACTGGGCATCTCAGGACACAGTTACCAGTCTTATTCCTTATTACTTAGCGTAATGTCCTCAAGGTTCATCCATCTTGTAGCATATGTCAGAATTTCCTTCTCTAATTTTTTTTTTTTTTTGCAAAACAACAACAATACAGTTTCTTTTATATATATATATTTTTAAATTGAAGTATAGTTGACACACAATGTTCCATTAGTTTTAGGTGTACAATATAGGGATTGGACATCTCTATGTGTTACTTTCTGGTACTCTGTCTGATTTATTTCAGTTAGCGTAATACACTCCAGTCCATCCATATTGTTGCAAATGGCAAGATCTCATTCATTTTTTTGGCTGAGTAATATTCCATTGTGTATATATCGCTTCTTCCTTATCCTTTCATCTATTGATGGACACTTGTGTTGCAGAACTTCCTTCCTTTTTAAGTTTGAAAAAAAAATGCCTTTGTATGTATCCACCACATTTTGTTTATCCACATGTCTCGTGATGGACTCCTGTATTCCTTCTACCTTTTGGCTATTATGAGCAATGCTGCTATGAACATGTGTAATACAACTATCTCTTCCAGTCCCTGCTTTCAATTCTTTTGAGATATACCCAGGAGTGGAATTTCTGAATCGCATGGTAATTGTATTTTTAATTTTTTGAGGAGCCACCATACTGTTTTCCACAGTGGCTGCACCATGTTACATTCTCAACAACAGTGTACAACAGTGCACAAAGGTTCCAGTTTCTCCACATCCTCCCAACACTTGTTATTGTCTTTGTCTTGTTTTGTTTTAATATTTTATTTATTTATTTATTCATTTGAGGGAGAGAGAGAGAGAGCAGGGGGAGGAGCAGAGGGAGAGTGGGGAGCAGACTCCACCCTGAGCACAGAGCCTAACACGGGGCTGGATCCCACAACTCTGAGATCACAACCTGAGCAGAAATCAAGAGTCAGATGCTTGACCAACTGAGCCACCCAGGTTCCCCTCTTTGTTTTGTTTTTAATAGCAGTCTTCTTAATGGGTATGAAGTGTTTATTAGTTTTTTTATACTTAACTTTAGCCACTTTGTGTCTGTTTTTATCACTTTTACTAGATTCTTTGGCATTACCTTTTTAAGACTGAAGGCCCAGATGTCAGAGATGATGTCTGATAAAGTAGATGACTAATGAGTACTATTTAGTGGTGATTTTCAAAAGACAATATGGTAAACAGAGGCTAGAGAAGAAATAGAAGTGGTTAGGCTTGGACAAAACAGTCCATATAGATAGCAAAGAGGAAACAGGCATGCATGGGGGCAGTATGTTATGGAAAAATCATTTTCCTTAGAACCAAATCCATATAATAAGCAGTCATTTATATTTATAGTTTCAGTGCGAGGCAAGAATGGAAGAGAGAGCATAGTTCCTCATCATTTAGAATGACTCCATACCAAATACACTGACCATCCCTGGAATGATAGAAATATTAGCAGGTATATCTACTAATAAAATGTAAATTTTATAACAGCTTCAAAAACTATCTCTTAGAAATAAAAAGTGGTTTTGGAATATAGGTGAGGTTTGGTGGGGTGAGAGCCGATGACCAAGCCAGAATTCTTGAGACATCTTTGGTGCAAAATGGTGGTTTATTAAAGTATGGGGACAGAACCCCTGGGCAGAAAGAACTGCTGCACGGGGTCTTGAGGAGTGGTGATTATATACTCAGGAATTGGGGGAAGTAAGGAAAAGGGAGGTTTCAAAAGAACTTTCATATGCTAAAGAGGACCAACCTACAAGATATCTACAAGATCCGGGAGGCCTTGCCATTGTTAAGTTAAGATTGTTTTCCCCTCTAGCAAGGTATTAACATTAAGATAGTTGGGAGATCCCTGGAAAAATGTCACACATATCCCACCCATTGGTGAGGGGTGGGGGGAGGTTGCAGGGTGTCTGCTTATGCTTTGTCTTCAGCTAGCCTTCAGCTAGCCCCTAGCTCCTGGTGATGAGGGAAATAGGGAGAAATTGGTAAAAGGGTAAAACTTTCAGTTATAAGATGAATCAAGTCTGAGGATCTAACATATAACATGGTGACTATAGTTGATAATGCTGAATTGTGTAATTGAAATTTGCCAAGAGAATAGAACTTAAATGTTCTCACCAAAAAGAAATTTTTTCTCTCTCTCTCTCTATATGCATATATATACATATATATGTATGTATTAATGAATTAGATGAGAGGAATCCTTAAAAATGTATACACATATCAAATCATCATGCTGTACACTTTGAATATTGTACAATCTTATTTGTCAGTTATGCCTCACTAAAGCTGAAAAAGAAAAAGGAAAAACTATCTCTTAGAACACAGATGAAACTTGACCCTTTTTCTAAACTGTTCATCTCCACACAACCTAACCCTTTATTTTCTCAAAGATCCCCAAATTTAATTGTAGATGATTATCTAAAATTACCATTGTGCCTTATTTGTGTTATGACCAAATCATGTGTGGTATCAGTTTTCTTTTAAATTACAGCACCATTTGAAGTCAATCATTCTTTTAGGATCGTGTATTATGATTATTCATAAGGAAGGATTAATTTGTTTAACAAGCATTTATCATACCCTTAGAATATAC
Organism: Mirounga angustirostris; assembly: GCF_029215605.1. Lineage (NCBI taxonomy): Eukaryota > Metazoa > Chordata > Mammalia > Carnivora > Phocidae > Mirounga > Mirounga angustirostris. The sequence continues at coordinate 52,041,529 of NW_026991711.1, forward strand.
AAATGCATCTAGCCTCTAGGAGCTTACATATTAGATACAGAGAAGGGAAAATACATTTTAGAGCTTGAAGTAGCTAGGAAAAAAAGTCACAGACAACATATGATTCAGTTTAAGGAAAGTGCTGTGCAACCTTACGAAGTGTTCACCATATGCTACTCACTGTGTAATTCACGAGAGGAATAGTAAATCAGTCAGCTCCCTGCCCTCATGGAATTTACATCTGTTTAGGCTATATTATATTTAAAAGCTTCAAGTTTGCTCTGTTGGTCAGTGGTTTTCAAATTTTGCTTTGGAGCCTGTCATACAATAAAGAATTTTGTCTTTGTTTCAGGTTCCTGGTAGGGATAGAAGTGTCTTTGTTACTCATGAGCCCCTTGGATCACATTTGAGTTATGCTAATGGGGAGACTCATGGTGGGCCCCTAGATAGCTTGATGGGGGACAGTCATGCTGGAAAGATCAATGACATGATTAGAGGGTTGGGGCTTTGAACCACATATCAGGCCACCTTCCTGACCTCTGGGGAGGGGAAGCAAGGGGAGGGGAAGCTAGAGATGGAGTTTAAGTATGGAATCAAAACTCCTATAAAAACTCTGGTCACCAAATCACATGGCCAAAACTCTGGACAGAGAGCTTCCTGGTTGGCGACTACATTGATGTGCTGAGAGGTTGATACATCCTGGTACCATAGGGAGAGGGCATGAAATCTGTTTGCTTGGGATCTTCCCAGACCTTGTCCTATGTGTCTCTTCATTTGGCTGTTCCTGATTTGTACCCTTTATAATAAAACTGTAGTCTGAAATATAGTGCTTTCCTGAGATCTGTGAGTCATTCCAGCAAATTATCAGACCTCAGAGGGGTCATGCAAACCCTCCAGATTTGTAGGCAGTTGGTCGGAAGTGAGGACAGTCATGCTGTGGACTGTGTCCTTTAACTCATGGGGTCTGGGCTAACTCCCAGTAGTTGGTGCCAGAATTGGATTGTAGTACCCTTCAGGGGCTGCAAAGGAAGGGGAGGAGAAGGAGGCTCCATCCTAGTTGTAAATCCTGTTTTCCTTATTGGCTTCCTGAGTAAGCTTTATTGAGCTCTGATTTCGTTTCAGCCATTGTTGTTTCTGTTTTAGGAATGGGAAAACGAAGGCTTAGAGGGGATAAATAACTTACCCACATACAAATGTAAAGTGTCTAGGGATTTGACTGTTAGGAAGAACATGTTAAATCCAAGAACCACTGTGGAAGAAAAATTACCAGGTGCCTAATTGTCTGTGAAAATCAAAAGAGAAGAGCCAAAGCTAACTTAAGATTGTTACCCAAAGGAAACCAGTGTTTGGGAATATCGGCAACCACAAAAGAAGAAGGATGTCACTTTGAGCAGAGGTGATTACTTTGCATAAAAGAGAAACAAAAACATTTAAAGTTCAAATGTGAGTGGAAAGGGGGAGTAAGGAGAGAAGGATCACACAGGCTGGCTACTTTACTCTTCATTAAAGCCTTTGCTTCCTCACAGATAAAATGGAGAGCTAGGGACCTGAGGATTCCAGGTTAGTTACCCAGCATCACCTTGGCATGTTGCAGCTTCTCAACAGACAAGAATCCCCTGTCCTTCTCCTTAGTGGGTGCACAGTTAGAGCAGGAGGGAAAAATGATCAGGGACCCAGAACCAAAACTCAACCCCATCAGTCTGTTCAATGTTTACCCTATTTAGTAAGACCCTTTTACAAACCCAGTGAGATGCTGTGATTTTAGAGCAGAAATACCACAGTGTGCTTCATATCCCCTAGCTAGTAGTTTAGGATTGTTGGAGAGGGGTCATGTTAAATCACAACCCATAATCACTGCATAATAAAATTCAGTGTATATTAAAACATTGCAAATAATCTTTGTTTTTGCATTGAATATTTCTCTAGGTATATAAACAGTAAAATGAAATTATAAAAATATTTATATTTAAAACATAGTTAGGTCCTAGGCTCAGATAGGTCTGTATAGGTTTCTGACATGAATGAGCAGAAGAACACTGGGTAATTATGGGGGACAGTTTTATAGTAAGATAGACCACCTAGCATCCCTAGTCCCTGACAACGGTGCCAGGAAGGGTTTCTTATCATTGCAACAACTTCAAAAACCACCTCCGCAAATTTCCAAACTGCACCCTGTAAGGTGCTACCAGGCCAGGTGAGAGTTATTGCCCAAAGCTTCTCAGACCAGAAAGACATCTAGGGCAAAGAACAAAGGTCTCTTTATTTACCCAGTACAATTATAATCCTCTCCTTGCTGCTTATCAGCGGTTCGAGCTCAACTGTGGTCATCACTGCCGTGTGGCCATTGTCCAAATGTGGGCACTTCAAGGGCTGTAGGCCCATCTTCTTCAGAGGCCCCTCTCTGCCACACAGTGTCCCAAGGAGACCATGCAGCTCTTGCCAGCTCAGCTCCTGCCCCTGTGGCACATTCCATAGCCTTTGTAGCTGGGGTTCCCCTCAGGGCTGGGGAGGCCATATGGCTCTCATTCAGCTGTGGGCAACAGTGTCCCTGACTCATAGGAAGCTCCAGCACCCTTGTCGAGTAGAGTCGTGAGGAAATGGCCATGCCGTTGCCAGCTTCAGTCACTGTCCTTCCTTCCCTTGGGCCCTTCCCTCTTCACTTGGCTCTGGGAGTGGGAGGAGTAGTATGTACAAGAACACTGCCTTTCTCTCCCCTTAAGGCCCTGGATGATGGCGAGGCTCTCATATCCTCTCGTCTCCTCTGCCCTCCTACATGCTAGGGAGTTAGGCCAGTGCCTGCTGGGAGTGCTAAGGCACCTTCTGCCTGCTCTGGGGAAGGTGTTTGGCTCCAAATGTTGCTAGGAGTCTATAGAATGTGGAGTCATGTTGCCTCTGTCCTTAGCTCTGGGCCGTGCTTGCCAATTCCAGGGAGAAAGGAAAAACCCTTCTTAATGTCCTGTTGTTATACACAGTTGTTGCCTCTGGGGAAGAAGACTGAGTGTCTGGGGTGGGAGGCAGACAAACATTTCACTGTATACATTTGCACTGTTTGAACTTTGTACCATGTGCCTTTATTACTTTATTAAGTTAAAAGCTATTTATTTTGGGGCCCCTGGGTGGCTCAGTCGTTGGGCGTCTGCCTTCGACTCAGGTCATGATCCCAAGGTCCTGGGATCGAGCCCTGCATCGGGCTCCCTGCTCCGCGGGAAGCCTGCTTCTCCCTCTCCCACTCCCCCTGCTTGTGTTCCCTCTCTCACTGTGTCTCTCTCTGTCAAATAAATAAATAAATAAAATAATAGCTATTTATTTTTAGAACCCACAAATGGACCCACAACTCTATGGTCAACTAATCTTCGACAAAGCAGGAGAGAATGTTCAATGGAAAAAAGACAGTCTGTTCAACAAATAGTGTTGGGAAAACGGGACAGCCACATGCAGAAGAATGACACTGGATCACTTTCTTACACCATACAGAAAAATAAATTCAGAATGGATGAAAGACCTAAATGTGAGACAGGAAACCATCAAAAAGCCTAGAGGATTTTGCCCAGTTAAGAAATGGGCAGAAGACATGAATAGACACTTTTCCAAAGAAGACATCCAGAGGGCTAACAGACACACACAAAATGCTCAACACCACTCAACATCAGAGAAATACAGATCAAAACCACAATGAGATACCACCTCACACCTTTAGAATGGCTAAAATTAACAAGTCAGGAAACAACAAATGTTGGTGAGGATGCTGAGAAAGGGGAACCCTCTTGTACTGTTGGTGGGAATGCAAACTGGTGCAGCCACTCTGGAGAACAGTTTGGAGGTTCCTCAAAAAGTTAAAAACAGAACTGCCCTACAACCCAGCAACTGCACTACTAGGTATTTAACCAAAGGATACAAAAACACCGATTCGAGGGGCACATTCACCCTGATGTTTATAGCAGCACTATCAACAATAGCCAAACTATGGAGAGAGCCCAAATGTTCACCAACTGATGAATTGATAAAGAAAATGTGGTGTATATATATATATATATAAGGGAATATTACTGAGCCATCAACAAAATGAAATCTTGCCATTTGCAACAACGTGGATAGAGCTGGAGTGTATTATGCCAAGTGAAAGAAGTCAGTCAGAGAAAGACAAATACCATATGATTTCACTCGTGTGGAATTTAAGAAAGAAAACAGATGAGCATATGGGAAGGGGGAAAAGAAAAAAAGCAGGGGGGAAACAGGACATAAGAGACTCTTAACAATATAGAACAAACTGAGGGTTGCTAGAGGGGACGTGGGTGGAGGATGGGTTAAATGAGTGATGGGGATTAAGGAATGCACTTGTGATGAGCCCTGGGTGTTGTATTTAAGTGATAAATCACTGAATTTTACTCCAGAAACCAATATTGCACTGTATGTTCACTAAAATTTAAATTAAAAAAGTAAAAGCTAGCTATTTTTAAAAGGGAGGAGGAATGAATTAGTCTATATGCATTGACTTGAAATGATATACGTAATGTATTGTTCAGTTAACAAAGCAAGCTGCAAAGAAATGGGCATAATAGTAATAATAGCAATAGGCATAATAGTAAAAGGAAGGAAAAGAAATGAACAGTCCCCCCATGCTCATGTTGGTGCATGTTTTTGTAAGTGCAGGGAGAGGTGTGGAGGGTCACATACCAGTCTGTTAACGTAATTACCTCAGAGGCATGGATGAAGGGATAAGAGAAAAACTTTTGCTATTTCCTTTGATATTATTTTAAATTACAAAAACAACACATGCTGTTGTAAAAAATGCAGCTTCAAACAAGCATGTGTTTTGTTTTGTTTTGTTTTTTGTAATTTGACAAAGGAAGGAAGGAAGGGAAGGGAGAGAAGGTGAAAGAGAAGAAGGAATATCTCACACCACCATGCCTAAAATCCCAAATCCAAAGAGCAAGTCAACAAAACAAACGAGAGCTCTCATCTACAGGCTTACCTGCCTCCAGGGAGGCAGACTTATTTACTCCCTCCGTTTGCTCTGACACTTGGTCAGACAGGTTTCAGGAATAGCTACTTAACATACAGGCATTGATCTCACTCTCTCAGGACCAGCTCAGTCTTTCAGGAACAGGGATCTTCTCTTAAACCCGCCCGGACTTATAGATGCTATCTACCATCCTTCTCTATGGTAGAAGAAACAGATCACTGTACTTGTAAGTAAAAAAAATAAAACCAAAATTTAAATACCCATCAATGGGAAGGCCTGGGTGGCTCAGTCGGTTAAGCGTCTGCCTTCGGCTCCGGTCATGATCCCGGGGTCCTGGCATTGAGTCCCTCAGCGGGAGCCTGCTTCTCCCTCTGCCTCCTGCTCCCCCAGTTTGTGTTCTCTCTCTCTCTCTCTCTTTTTCTCTCTCTCTGACAAATAAATAAAATCTTTTTAAAAATAAAAAATAAATACCCATCAATGGTTAAGAAATTTAGCCTTCCCCAACATCAATTAATTGCTTTTGAGAGCAAAAGTTGAAAGAGGAAAGAAGCATAAAGATGCTGGATGCCCCTAAGACAGGGGAGGTTGTAGGAGGAAACTGTGCATAAAGGAGATTGGGGGGATGCAAATTCACTGCGCATCCCTCCTCACGGTGACCTGACCTGGGCTCGGAGCAGCAGATGAGCCTGAATGCTTTTCCCTTCCCACTTTAACAATCGGTGTTGTACACCTTAGAAAACAATTAGTAACACAAATTTTATTGCCTAATTTAAGGTGGAAAAAAATGATTATGCACATCAGATAGGCAAAGATTTTTGTTAAAGCCTTGATAATAAAGGTGAGAGTGGGGTAAGAGATGCACCTTACACATCACTGATGGATGTGTAAAGTGGTACAGTTATTCTGGGATGCAAACTGACAACATGGATCAGGGACCTAGAAACATTTTATACCCCTCTAGGACTCTAGCTTGAGGAGATACGCAGGGATGTTATCAGAGATGTGGTCTAAGAATGTTTTGTGTAGCATTATTTATAATTCTGAAATAGGGAAAGCTAATTGTTCAATAGGAATGACTAACTATAGTATAGTTATAAAATCTTTGTAGCATAATGTTTATTTTTTTATTTTTATTTTTTTTAAAGATTTTATTTATTTGAGAGAGAGAGAATGAGAGACAGAGAGCATAAGAGGGAGGAGGGTCAGAGGGAGAAGCAGACTCCCCACCGAGCGGGGAGCCTGATGCGGGACTCGATCCCGGGACTCCAGGATCATGACCTGAGCCGAAGGCAGTCGCTTAACCGACTGAGCCACCCAGGCGCCCTGTAGTATAATGTTTAAAAAGCTAGCAAGTAGAACCATCTATTCGACATGATTCCAATTTTTAAAAAATGTGTAATAAGGATAGGGGTGCCTGGGTGGTTCAGTCGTTAAGCGTCTGCCTTCAGCTCAGGTCATGATCCCGGGGTTCCGGGATTGAGCCCCCCATTGGGCTCCCTGCACCGCGGGAAGCCTGCTTCTCCCTCTCTCACTCCCTCTGCTTGTGTTCCCTCTCTCACTGTGTCTCTCTCTGGCAAATAAATAAATAAAATCTTTTTAAAAAAATGTATAATAAGGATATAAAATCTGGAATATGTCTTGAGTGGTCAGATCATGAATAATTGTAAATTTTTTTTATCTTTTTTATGTTTTAAAACGTTTCTATAATAAATATACATTCATTGTATTACTGGAGAAGATAATAAAATGAAGGGAAAGAATCAGCTCTATTCCCACATAGAATGCATTCTCCTTGACACATTTAAACCCATGAATTTAGGCCAACCCTATTATCTGACCAGTATCAAGTGATTAAACAGTCTGTTTCTGAATTCATAGATTTCCCTAAGGTCCTAAAAAATCACCTATTTAACTACTAAGGAGCCATTACTCCCAGGAAGAAAGAAGACTCCAAAATTTAAAAAAATTTTTTTTTTCCTTTCTCATTTTTCTCTTTTTCTTGAGAGACACTTCTCTATACAGACAAAAATTTGACAACAGGTTGTGCCCCCTTATGCATTTTAAAGAACTGGCACCCTGAATGGGATTCTGAATAGAATTTGTGCAGATGGAATGTAAATATCATCCTGAACTGAACTGGGCCCTCATCTTTCCAGCCAATCTGGAAATGTCTAGTAAGCTGTTTATTGTGTGAGTCTAGAACTCAAGAGAAGGTGTGGGCTGAGATGCAAATGTGAGGACATTAGTTTGTGCAAGGCCGTGGAAACCCTGGGAACAACTTCCATCTAACCCAAGGATTCTCAACGGGGAGAGATTTTGTCCCCCAGGGAACACTTAGCAATGTCTGGAGACGTTTTTGGTTTTCAGGACTGGGGATCGGGGGTCCTGGCATCTAGTGGGTCTCAGGCTAGGGATGCTGCTAAATATCCTACAGCAAACGGGACAATGGCTAAAATGCCAGTGGTGCCTAAATTGAATAATCTTTTTTTTTTTTTAAGATTTTTATTTATTTATTTATTTGAGACAGAGAGAACGAGAGAGAGAGAGCACATGAGAGGGGGGAGGGTCAGAGGGAGAAGCAGACTCCCTGCCGAGCAGGGAGCCCGATGCGGGACTCGATCCAGGGACTCCAGGATCATGACCTGAGCCGAAGGCAGTCGCTTAACCGACTGAGCCACCCAGGCGCCCGTAAATTGAATAATCTTAATCTAAGGACCCACAGGTATGTTAGACTCAAAGCTGAACTCATCCTGTCTCCCTCAAAACTTGCTTCTTCTCCTGTGTCCCTATGCTAGTCAATAATAACCCATTTTAATCTTTTAACCAAATTAGGAGCTTTAGACCTTTTCATACCTTTACTTCTTACATCCAAATGATAAGCAAATCCTGCCGAATTTCTCTATCTCATAGCCATCTATCCTTCCCTCTTTTCAATCCCTCTGCCATTGCCCGGGTTCAGACCTTCATGCTAACTTTTCTGTTTGCTGCAGGAACCTCCTAAAGTTTTCCTCTTTCCAATCTTGTCACGCTCTCATCTCTTCTCTACATTCTTTCCAGTATGATCTTTCTAAAATGCAAATCGCATTGTGTCACTTTGTTGTATGGTATCTTTGACTGATTTCCTCACCCTCAGTGTGTGTGTGTCAAAATCCCCTCCCCATTGGAGCAAGGTGGGTGGGTGGTTGATGGGGAGCTGCAGGGACAGCTAAGAGTTGCTGCTCCATAATGGGGGGGGGTGGTCAGGGTAGGATATGTTTGGTGCTCAAGTAATCCATGCGAGCATCTCTTGGTTCTCAGTGCCCCATTTTATGAGACTGACGCGCTACCTACTGCGCTAACGAGGCACCTCAGTGCCCCATTTTAATAGTAAATCAACGAATACAGAAGCTACAGGGTCATGGTGAGAGTCTGGGTCACTTACTAGGCACGCCACTGAGGCCAGCATAGCTCCTGGCTGAGGTTAAGGGGAAGCTAGAATGGGCAAAGAAAGAGGTTGGTCTCAAGTATCCATACATTCTCCAGATCAACTGCAGAAGTAGGGGCTTTTGTTCTTCCCACTGACTTTTTTTTTTTTTTTAATTCTTCGGGAAATGAGACCAACCAGAATCCTGGGTGAGCTATTTCCAGACAAAGGAATTTACTATGAAAACACACGTGGCATAAAAAATGGACTGTAGTGGATACTGTAGTGTTCTGCTGAGAAACCTCTTTTGGGCCTAAACACCCCTACCTCAGACGCTGGGACTATCATCTGCTGATGTCTCACAGCTTCTACAACTCATAAGCAATGGTATGACTGATGCAGAAAACTTCCAGAAGAGATTTAAGTTGTCTAGAAAATAACTTTGTCAAGTAGGTTCAGCTCACTGTCAAAATGTGGATCATTTATGAAGCAGGTTTGCATTTGTAAGTATGTTAACAAGATCTTCATCTAGAAGGATCTGAACTATAAGGATAGGCATCATTTCCTCAACTCAATGTTTTTGAAAAAAAAAATGTAAGGTCTCAATAAGAACTCTTAGTTATAGTTCAAAAGAACTATTTAAACTCTTGAAAATTCATGTAAATAAAAATCATGCGGTGAAAATTTGCTTTGTTAAAATATGTTAATTTAAAACTACCTGATTTCCTGGAAGATTTTATTATTGGAAATTATAGTTGTATAAAAGAAATAGTGATGTAAATAAATATGTCCTCTTCAAAAAAAAAAAAAATGCTCTCCACCACAGGAAACTGTTCACTGTCCTGGAGAACAGCCCATGGCCAGTGACTAGCAACTGCAGATATACAAAGGCCCAGCTGGGCTTGCCTCAGTATGGAACAACACTGAAAGGCCCCCCCCCACCTTTCAGATTTGGCCATAGGATTAGCTAAATTCATGGCCTTTCCATCTGTTCTATCTGCCTTACTTACTTCTTTACAGATACGTCATCTGAGAGCACTCCCCGAAACACCTGCTGCACATAATTCTGCATCTCAAGTCTGCGTCCTGGAAACCCATCCTAAGTTAGGGAGGCTTGGAAGACAACACCCCTTGCCGTGGACTTCGACATTCTTGGTATGGCCAGCATAAATGGTGATACTAGGAATCTCCAAGTGGCTTTGCGACTAGAGGATGCAAAAAGACGTGAAACATCCCTCTAGATGCTCAGAAATACCTGAAGAATCTCTATTGAGGAGATAGAGGTCCCAAATGAATGATGGGGTTAAGGAAAGAAAAATTTTAATTGTTAAAGTTAATGAGACGTCATTTGCTGAAAGACAATGGTGAAGTACCAGGGAGATTTAGGTTATACTTCTAAGGAAACAGTCCAATTACTTCATGTGTGTCTCTTTTAGGTTATATCATGCTGTACTGTAATAACTTTATCTTTAGAAGAGAGATACTCAAAATGTGTTTTGTGAACCAACTGCATCAGACCACCTCGGGGCTTGTTAAAGATGCAGATTCTAGAGTCTCACCCCATACTTACCAGGTCAGAGTCTTGGGAACCTGTGAATCTGCATATTGAACAAGCTTCTAAAATACATATTTCCAGACTGCTTAATGGGTATGGGGTTTCTTTTGTGGGTGATGAAAATTTCCTGGAATTAGGCAGTGGTGCACAACATTGTGAATATACTAAAACCCACTGAATCATGCACTTTAAAATGGTTTCAGAGGCCAATTTTAAGTTATATGAATTTCATCTCAATTAAAAAAAACCCCAAAAACGTAGCATCAGAAATCCACATCACGTTGCCAGCGGCCACAGGTGGGGGAAGAGGATGGACTACAAAGGATCATGAGATTTTGGGAGGAATGATAGAAATTTTTCATGAGATTTTGGGAGGAATGATAGAAATTTTCCATATCTTGACTGTAGTGGTGGTTCCATACCACCTAGAACTATATGCCTAAATAGGTAAATTTTACTATATTCAAACTATTTCTCAATAAACTCACTAAATAAATGAATAAATAACCTCCAAAAGATTCTTAGACAGTCTAACGTGTGAGCACTCCTACTCTGAAGTAGTCAACTTGAAAGTGGGGACACATGTCTCCCTGGGTTTTGGAAGACAAACTAACGGGGTATAGGAGGAAAATAATAGAAACTCTTTATCTATATGTTTTTAAATCTACAGACAAGAAGAAAATTATACTTCCCTAACACTTTGAAGTTCACTTTAAAGGCTTTCCTAATATTTATATACAGAATAACATTGTTGTCCCCACTGGACCTGTGTCATGTCAGGTACACAGAATGTTCCAGGGAAGAGTGGAACATCTTGCGTAATGAGGAAGTTGACCTTTGTGATCTCATTCATTCACTTGCTTTCAGCAGACTGCCACAAACTGCTATTTACTTGGCTTTGTGGATTATAATATCTACCTTTATTCTCTTTTAATAATATCTACCTTCAAACAAATCCTCAAAAAATGTAAAAGTGGTTTTAAAAAATCACTGCAAAGAAGCTGCTGATTGAAGATGGTACTGATATTCTGAGCCCAGGGAACATGGAATGGCAGAGCTGACCTTTTTGGTAAGTGCCCTTTCATCAGCCACATTGGGAAGGGAAGCAATCATGGTCTAATCAGATATGAAAGAGTGAGCTGAAGAGTGAGAAATTAATTACTTTTCAAAAGAAACTTGTGTTATGGAGAGAGCATGTTGAAAACAGAAGTTTGGCAAAGTCTCCACCAGTAAGTGAATCTGTTGCCTCATCAATGGAAACATGACATCTACTAAAACTGTCATGTCTGCACATCTAAAGTATTTGGGCAAAAACTTGGAAATATAATTTTCTAACCAATTTAAACATTGGTCCAATGAAGAGTTTCAGCAAGCTTTCAGCCCACTGATTAAAAAATTTTAAATACACTTTCCAATTACTTTGCAAGAGCAACCAGTTGATATCAGGGAAAACGGAGATCGACCATCTGGATTTCAACAGAGACTTCTGCATAATTAATGTATAGGAGAGAAAAATGAGTATCATTATTTAGCAAGTGCTGCCAATGATGCACTTTTTCCCTTTGATTCTGTGTGTCTCTGTGAGATACTTTGCCATTAAAGCAAAGTATAGCTATCAATCAAATTAGAAATAGGCATTGAGATCAATGTATCACAAACTGTCAAACCCCAATGTTGCAAACTAATGCAGCATATTCAACCACATGGGTTTCACTGGAAAAACCTAACATAAGCGTTTAATGAAATCATTCTGTAGCATTCACCGTGGGTCTCTTCTTCCTTCACTTTCCACCTAGCACTTTCTTCCTTTTGCTTTTACACCATTAGTCTCTAAGGGGATGAACTCCCAATTTAAGTCCCTCGCTCTGAGTCTTGTCATTTCAACTCTTGAAATACAGCCTCCACCTGGTTCAGCAGCAGGTCCTTCAAACACAGTATGTCTGAGAGAGAGCTCAGTATTCCTCCTCACCCCTACGCCCTTCCCCTCTTGGTCTTCGTCATCTCAGTTAGTGGTACCACCTTCTTACTGACGTTTGAAACCTCTGCATCTTTCTCTTTTTACACCTCACATTCAATCGACCACCAAAACTTAATTCTTCTACCTATGTGGCTCTGCTTTTGTCTTTTAGCTTTCCGTTTGTATCTTGAGTTCCCTGTGCCTATCTGTCTCTCATCTTTTCCTCTCATTTTATTTCTGATTCTATTCCCTTCCCCATCTTTTCTATCCTCTGCCTGCCCTGTCACCGAAAGGAAGTACCAAAACATTTTTTTGTTTGCTGTATTTATTAAATATTTGTTGTACTAAAGCATGAAATGGAACACTTTCTATTTCTCTTTTTAAACCCTAGATTTATGTATGCCTTGATTTTTATTGTTGTTGCTGTGGGTCAGCAGGTTTGGATAGAGGAAAAAAAAAAAAGAATTTCCACTCCAGAATTAGTAAATTAGTGTTTTCCTTGTAGCCTGACATAGTTAATACATGGCCACTTCAACTCCTAAGGAAGAAAAATTCTTAGGCAAATGTTCGTGTTACCAGGAATCTGGGGCTACTTATGTAGCTCTGGTCAAAAGTGCTATTTTTAAAGACAAGATTTGCCTGGGAGGAAGAAGCTTTGTAGATTGAAGGAGGGCCTTCTAATGCAAAAAGGGATCTCAATTAATACTCCTTAATAATAATGTTTATTAAGCACTATTCAGCACAGTTTGTTTCAGAAGGTACATTACTTATGTATACATTATTGTGTACATTATTCAGAATATATATGATTTAGGAAAGTATCCTAGGAATTTTTTTTCACAAAAATTACTGCATTTCAGAGAATTTTTCAAACAAGATATATATTTAGCATTCGTTGTCAATGGGGCATTTGAGCTGTGATGCTGATTTTTGACATTTGCTTTTGTTGATGCTGTGATAGATTAAAACAAGAGCACAGGAATTTCCTGACTTACTGGTGCCCAATTTAGCACAAGTTCCTTGCCTGTGCTCTAGCTGCTGACTCTCTCTTACATCAGCTGCTGAGAGTTTCCCTCCTTCACTCGGATCCCTTTCCCTCCTGCTAAAGCAGACCCTCTGCAGCCCAGAATGACACGGGACTCCCATGTATGCTGCTCTTCCTTAAACCTCATCACTCCTGGTCACTCTCGTCTGTCCAGGGCCTCGCTCCACTTGTCCCTGTGCCCCAAACCGGTAGTAGAGTGGATCCAATTCTGTAACACTGCACTACTGACAAAAGGATTAGTGTCCACCCTCGAAGTGCTAACCATCTCCTAGCAGCAACAGAAGGATGCAACTACAAATGCTAAGTTAGAGGTATACCCCAAGGAAGGCTCAAGGGGGTCTGCCCAGCCCAGGCTGAGGGGGGTGGGGTGGGAAGGACTTGGTCAGACGTAATGGGTGGAGTTGTGGTAAGGAGATGAGGCGCGAGGGAAGGCAGGGGCCAGCTATGAGTTTAGATTTGATCCCCAAAGTATTAGGGTCCTTAAGGAAGAGAGCAACGCGATGAAATTTGTCTTATATCCAGGATGGAGAATGGATGGGATACATGAGGAGAGACAGGAGAACCATTCGTGTTGCCAGGGAGAAATGGTGAGAGCCCGATCCAGGCAATGGCCATGGATGCAAAAAGGAGATAAACTAGAGAGGAGTTTAAAGGTGGAAATGAGACAACATAAGGCATGATGGGGCATGTGGCTCAGGGAGTAAGAAGAAAGGAGAAGGCTTTTAAGAAAAGGGTCGAGAGAAGAGGGGAAAATGGAAGTGAGAGGTGGAATCCAGAGAAAGAGGGGAAGGGGGAGGAGTGAAAGGGAGACACTTCCCATCACAGTCCTCACACCACTCCCAGAAGCACAGGTTTGTGTTTGCAAGGTGAGGGAGGGGCTGGTGGACATAGGAAGTGGTAAAAGCTAAGACAAATTGAGATTGGCATGAAGGAGGGGGAAAATCCATCTAGTCTTCCTCCTCACGTCCACCCTCCAAAGCCTTGTCCCTTCCTCCTTTTTGAGTTTCTGTTCCCATTTTTTGAGTCTTCTTTACACTGTAAGTCGCCATGTTGAATTGTATTGTGAAGGAGGTGAATGATCTTTTAAAAAATGTTTTGATATGCATAATATCCCTAAGAATATATTATAACCAGGGTGCCTGGGTGGCTCAATCGGTTAAATGTCAGGCTCTTCATTTCGGCTCAGGTCATGATCTCGGGGTCGTGAGTTCAAGCCCGGGGTGGGCTCTGCACTGGGCATGGAGCCTGCTTAAGATTCTTTCTCTCCCTGTCCCTCTGCCCCTCCCCACCTCCTTCTAAAAAAAAAAAAAAAAAAGAATATTTTATAACCGCAGAAGAGGTAAATTCTTACAGTTCCAGGTACTCTGCCTTTTGTGGGTTCACCCAGGAAAGTAAATGCCATTTATGGCATTGTTTCGATGGAAAATATGTTCCGAGTTCCAAACAAAGGTCTTACAATTAACTTTTGAAAAAAATCTGTATTTGAGCTTGAGACTAACCATATTAAGTATATGCTATGAAGAGGAAAATCAGAAAATGCTTTAAACGCTCTCTTCTTAAACTTTGGCATGTTCCTGCTGATTACTCACTATTTGAAAGTACATGATAGCTATATTTAGAAGGAAAGTGAGAAATTCAGTCAAGAATGTTTTCATACATCCATAAATATTTGGCACTGTATAGATAATTTCTTGCATTTACACAGAAAATGAGTCTCAAAGCACTTTTCCATCTATTATTTTTTTAAATAAAGTGCCCCCGGATGCAACTAGATTCCAAGATTGTGGTACCCTTGAAGAGAAAAGACTGGTAAGGATCTTTACTGAGGCTGGCGGAGTGCCATTTGGATTAGCTGTTGAAATGCCAAATGTGGTACTTTTCAAGAGGGAATAGGCCATATTTGGGGAATATACTACTATTAGACATTTGTGTGATTGTCTTTTTTTTTCTAAAGACTTTATTTATTTGATAGAGAGAGAGAGAGACAGCAAGAGAGGGAACACAGCAGGGGGAGTGGGAGAGGGAGAAGCAGGCTTCCCGCAGAGCAGGGAGCCCGATGAGGGGCTGGATCCCAGGAACCCGGGATCATGACCTGAGCCGAAGGCAGACGCTTAACGACTGAGCCACCCAGGCGCCCTTGTGTCTTATTAAACCAGCCACACTATTGTGAATGGCAATAGTGTTTCTGAGTGGAATGGACTTTCCCATTGTCAGTCATGTGGGAGAGAAGTCTATGGGACATGGCGCAGGACATGAGGATACAGGAATTGACCTCAGACTTTCTCTCATTTCTGGGGTCAGTGATCAGTTTGGCTAGCCTGGGAGCCCAAGTGATGCAGTGGCATTTCTGATGATTTGGAGTGGATACCTAGAGGTGTTGAGCTGTGTGCAGACACAGGAATGTACAGTGCTCAGAGACCCCTTCAAGAAAGACTCCTTGCCCAGCTGGAAGTAGTATGGTTAGCTGACAGCCTCCAGCTGTTAACTCCTTCAAGCCCACCTCAGCAAAGACAGTTTTCGCGCTGGAGCTCCCATTGGACAAGAGAGGCTTTGTCAGATCTGCAGCTTGGTCTGATGGCTCTCCTACCCAATCCTAGTCCTTCCCTTTTCTTCCAGCAGGTCTTATTCCCCAGTAAACCTTTTGCACTGCCAACTCCAAGCCCACATCTGCTTTCCAAAGGATCTAACTGACACATGCCACAACAAGGAAGCAGTCAGCAGATAGTTGAGCGTGGTCGCTCTAGGCAGCCCTGGAATGGCTCTGGACCTGTGCAGAAGGTATTCTCTGTGTCATACTTTCTTTCTAATGTCCTTTAAATGTCAGAAAAATCTCATTAAAAGTCACATGCTGATATCCACCATGTTGTGGGGAAAGGGGGATGTGTCTACCCCTTGGGAAAGCAGAGAGAGAACAGCTCAGGAGAGCCTTGATCTCTGCAGCAGCAATATGGCAGCTTGACACAGAAGTTGGAACGGAGGAGCTCAGGGCTCAGATCCAGAGCTCACCTAGGCAAGCCCCTTGGGGCCCCTCAGAGATAGCTAGGATCACCCTGAGCGTCCTTGTTCCTCGTAATAAGTCCAGGACTGACTTACACCATTAATCCTGGGTGGCAGTCCACTAGATTTGCACCATGAGAACCCAAAAGATAGATAGATTTTATTATCCCCGTTTTACAGATGAAAAAATCAAGACACCATTCTAGAAGTTAATTAGGTATTCTTTTCACTATGTCATGACTGCCCACCCCTCACCTTTTCTTTTTTTTTTTTAAAGATTTTATTTATTTATTTGACAGAGAGAGACACAGCAAGAGAGAGAACACAAGCAGGGGGAGTGGGAGAGGGAGAAGCAGGCTTCCCGCTGAGCAGGAAGCCCGATGTGGGACTCGATTCCAGGACCCTGGGATCATGACCTGAGCCGAAGGCAGACGCTTCACTGACTGAGCCACCCAGGTGCCCCGCCCCCCACCTTTTCAACACAGTGTAGCTCTTGGGTCACCATTTCCTATGAAATAATTGAGTCTAATGTCAAAGGGCATCTTAGTGGTCTGAAACAATTCAGTGCTTTAGGTGTGGGAGTCAGTCTTCTAAAGAGCAGTGCCATAGTCCTTTCACCACTAGATGCCTTTAGTGTTACCAGGAAGCTCATTTGTTTGTTTAACCAAGACCAAAGTAAGTTTGATGGGGGGAAACGAGAGTCTGTGATAGTAAAGTTAAAAAAAAAAAAAGTACATTTGCCCCTGATTTTATTTCTTTTTTTTAAGATTTTTTTTTTTTTTTTTTGAGACAGAGAGAATGAGAGAGAGAGAGAGCACATGAGAGGGGGGAGGGTCGGAGGGAGAAGCAGGCTCCCCGCCGAGCAGGGAGCCCGATGCGGGACTCGATCCCGGGACTCCAGGATCATGACCTGAGCCGAAGGCAGTCGCTTAACCAACTGAGCCACCCAGGCGCCCGTGATCTCTGAATTATTTAAAAGAAATTTAAGGTTAAAATCCTTTTTCCTCCTAATTCTAAACTTTTGAGCCCAGTTGTGTGACCGCCTTTGATCCCTGTAACTCCTCCTGCTCTCTGGGCTTCCCCTCAGAATCAGTTACTTCCTACAACACATATTTCCTTACAGGTAAGGAATGCTGCTTGATCCTTTTCCCTTTCTGGTGAACTTGTTAGGAGTAATGCTGCCCTGGTCCCTGGGCTAGCTTTTCTTTACTGTCTCTGTTTTTGTTACTGTTGCTGCATTTTAACATTGGCGGCGGCTAAGCTCCTTTGTTTAAACCCTGGAAATGGTCTGCGCCTACCAGTTCCCACTCTGTTCTCTGGTTTTTTAAAGTTGTATCTTCTTTTCTTTCTTTGGGTCCTCTGGGGATTTTATTTTTTCTGCCCTCATATCTTTCTTACACAAAAATGAAAATAAGTGTAAAATATTTACCAATTTCTGATTTTGTTTCGGCTACTCAAGCCTTCCCATAAGAGTAAAGTAGTCGGAATTCTTTATTATGTCTTCATCTGGTATAAATTCTCAGCCGCCCTGGGCAAACAACTGAGTGGTTATTGCTAAGCCTGCTTTATAGGAGTAAAAATAATTATCCTTGGATTTCTTTTTCACGCTCAATTTTCTCCTGGACTTTATTTCTGGGCTTTGTATGTTTTCCAAGGAAAATGAACAATGATTTTACTGACCTTTATTATGCTTCAAGCTCTTTATCCTACTCTGCATCTAAAGGAATTTTACTTTTATTCTCCAGAGCGTGGGCCAGGAAGTATTTTAACCAATGTTTCTTGGAACTTTTATTTCCTGGTTGTTATGCTCTGTGGACAGTTTAGCAATTTCCTTCTACCTGTCATGACCACAGAAGCCAAATGGAGTAGCATTGCTCTATAAAGGCGATTTGACCTGACCTCTACAACCGAGAGGTGAAAAAAAAGAAGTTAAATGGGAAGGATTCATGTTTAATGTTGTCTGCGTGATTTAACACCTGACAGGAACTATTGTACTAGGAAATAATTCTTTATTAAGTATATAACACTATTTTCACTGGAATGCTGAACCCTGCAAACTTTTTAAGGGTTGAGTAGTATTTCTAGTATGGTTTCTACTGGATGACTTTTGGCGGGGGGGTGGGGGGGATGGATACTTCTTAAAATAACTTCAACATGACTATTCAAGATTCTCATACATCTTGACTGAGAAAAACTTTTATGTTGACCAATATTATCTTTTATAATTTGAAAATGTGTACTTTAAAAGAATCACAGAATTTAGACAAGAGGTCTAAACCAAGAGATTATCTAGTTTAACTTCCCACAGAATGTTCCAATTCTTTTTCCAATAGATCATTGAGATGTGCCCATTAAGTTCTTGCTTGGATGCCACCATTGCAGAGAATTCCTCTGAAAGCCCATTTTTATTGAACAAGTCTAAGATTTAAAATCTTTGAACCTGCATCTGCTCTAGTTCTTCCATCTTTGGCACCAGTTTTTCCTTGGGGAGTAACTTATGTCTGCTTGCTGTTTTTTATGACAGCTCTTTATATATTTAAAAATTGAGGTACATATCTCCTTACTTTCCTTCTTTCCAGTTCAGCACCGACACCTCCTTCAGCCATTCTTTATGGTTTGCAAGTCCTTCTCTACCTTATTTAATTCATGAATGATACTCTTAAATGTGATGTGCAAAGTTATACTCAATTCTTTTTTTGTTTCTGTTTTTTTATTATTATTTAATTTTTTATTGCAGTATAATTGACATAAAACATTATATTAGTTTCGGGTGTACAACATAATGATTCCATAAATGTATATATTGCAAAATGATCGCAGCGATATGTCTAGTTAACTCCCATTGCCACAAATAATTATAATTTTTTTCTTGCGATGAGAACTTTTAAGATCTATTCTCTTAGCAACGTTCAAATACACAATACAGTTATTAACTACAGTCACCACACTGTACATTACTTCCTCATGACTTATTTATTTTACAAATGGAAGTTTGTACCTTTTGACCACCTTTACCGATTTGCCCCCCACACCCCACCTACCTTCCCACCCACCCCCTACCCCAGCTGCTACCTATCTGTTCTCTGTGTCTTTGAGGTTTGTTTTGTTTTTAGATACCACATATAAGTGGGGTAATATAGTATTTGTCTTTCTCTGTCTGGCTTATTTCACTTAGCATAATGCCTTCAAAGTTCACCCATATTGTCACAAATGGCAAGATTTCCTTCTTTATTATGGCTGAATAATATTCCATTATATATGTATATACTATGTCTTCTTTATCCATTCACCTAGGTGGACACTTAGGTTGTTTCCATGACTTGGCTATTTTAAATAATGCTGCAATGGCCATTGGGATGCATATATCTTTTCAGCTTAGTGTTTTCATTTCCTTTGAATAAATACTTAGAAATGGAATTGCTGGATTATATGGTAGTTCTATTTTTATCTTTTAAAAGAAACCTACATATTGTTTTTCCATAGTGGCTACACCGATCTACATGCCCACCAACAGATCATAACAGTTCCCCTTTTTCATGTGGCGCTTGGGTAGTTCAGTCAGTTAAGTGTCTGACTCTTGATCTCAGCTCAGGTCTTGATTTCAGGGTTATGAGTTCAAGCCCCATGTTGGGCTCCATGCTGGGTGTGAAGCCTACTTAAAAAAAAAAAAGGAGTTCCCTTTTCTCTATATCCTTGCCAACATTTGTTATCTCTTGTCTTTTTGATAATAGCCATTCTAGCAGGTACAAGTGATATCTCATTGTGGTTTTGATTTGCATTTTCCAAATGATTAGTGATGTTGAGCACCTTTTTATGTACTGATTGGCCATTTCTATGTCTCCTTCGGAAAAATATCTATTTAATTTTTCTGCCCATTTTTAAATCAGATTGTTTTTTCTTATTAAGTTGTATGAGTTCTTTATATATTTTGGTGATCAATCCCTTATCAGATATATGATTTGCAAATATTTTCTTCCAACGAGTAAGTTGCCTTTTAATTTTGTTTATGGTTATACTCAATTTTAACTTTTAACTTTGTTGTTATACTCAATTCTTGCTTCAAAAGACACTTTCCAGAAAGTGAAAACACAGCCCACAAAGAAGGGAGAATATATTTGCAAACATATAACTGATAAGAGACTTGTATCCAGAATATTTGAAGAACTCTTACAATTTATCGATAAAAACCACACAAATAATCCAATTTAAAAACAGGCAAAGGATTTGAATATACATTTCTCCAAAAAAGATATTAAAAGTCCAATAAAGCCATGAAACCGTAGTCAACACGACATGCACAGACACTGTGCAACTGCAAAAAGACAACCAAACTTCCCATCCCCAGCTAACGTGAGTGACTACTGCTTCTGTGGCGACAACAGCCTCCTCCATTCCTCCTGCTCTCTGGATCAAAAGTATTAAGCTAATCACTGAATTGCCCCTGCTCCCTGACAGCACCAGAACAGACCCCTGTTTCCTTGAATCCTCCCCCAAATCACCTAACAGAAGCTCATATACCATAATAAGCCCTCTTTAACATCCACATCCTGAGTCTTCCCATGGTTCCCCATGGTGTGAGGTCTCCCTCAGCACAGCAGCTAATAACCCTTCATTGTTTGGTCATAACTGTCTGGGTAGTCTTTGACGGGCATCACCAGTATGAATAAATTCATATTTCAGAAAAAAAAAAGGATTGGGAGGATTTGAATATACATTTCTCCAAAAAAGATATTAAAAGTCCAATGAAGCAATGAAAACGTACTCAACATCGTTAGTCATTTAGGGAAATGCAAATCAAACCACCAAGAGATACCACTTCACACTATTAAGATGGCTGTAATAAAAAAGACAACCACAATAACTCATGGCAAGGATGTGGAGAAATTAAGACTCTCTTACATTGCATAAAGGAATGTAAAAAACTTTGGAAAACAGGTTGGCCATTCTGTAGAAGTTCAACAGAGCCACCCCCATGGACTGAGCCCCTCCCAGGACAATATTGGGAGAAATATGGCTCTTCTCAGTCTTTCCATTTGGCAAGTCAAGTGTGTCTTCCAAAAGATGGGGATCATATGTGAGTTCTAGAGATGTAAAACAGTTAAAGAAAAAAAGGAAAGCTATCATTTAGTGGACCAGAGAGAAATCCAAAGCCCAGATTTCATTTTATTTCTGGGAGGAAAAACAAAAAAACAGAGACTACTGAATTCATTTCCATTTCCTGGTTTGAGTTCTCATCAGCTCCAATTGCCTTCCTGCAGCAGAAAAAGGTTTTCGTGACCTACAGGTGTTTTCCAAGAAACTGAAATCCAGCAGAGTGGAGCTACCCACCTGGCAGGGCTGCTGTCTTAGCAGAGTTGGGAAACTGTCAAATGTGTGAGCATCCTATGTGTGTCGACAAATAGAATCCAAGGGAAGGAATGCACACACTCGGGAGGAGGGAGAAATGAAACAATTTCAATGTTGCCTCCCCATTCAGTTTCTGGGTATATAGTAATGAGTTTCTGCACTGAGATGAACCTCAGAGCTGTCTATTGCCTATTGCCTGTTTACAAGAAATGAAATACAGGGGGGCGCCTGGGTGGCTCAGTTGGTTAAGCGACTGCCTTCGGCTCAGGTCATGATCCTGGAGTCCCGGGATCGAGTCCTGCATCAGGCTCCCTGCTCCGCGGGGAGCCTGCTTCTCCCTCTGCCTCTGTCTCTCTCTCTCTCTCTCTGTCTCTCATGAATAAATAAATAAAATCTTAAAAAAAAAAAAAAAGAAATGAAATACAGGGAATTATTGCAACCTGAGCATACTCTCCTGGAGTTTCTTCCTTGCATCTTTGTCTGCCTATCCTGTTGAACTAGCTGGAGAAACACACCTGACACGCAGTGTATCCTCTTCTTGAGCCTATGGCTGGCTCTAAGCAGCCAACTTGCACATTCTACTCTGTTTGTCCTTACCTTGTTTCCTCTTAAAATTCCAGAATCAAAGAGACTGCCTAAGATGGCACAGATAGCCCATGCCTTATTCTGCAAGAGAGAAAGCATAGAGAAAGGGGAGAGAAATCCTGTCACTCCTCCTGTCGCTAAGTGCTGTAGCCTTCCACCCTGAGGAGACCCACCCTGAGGAGGCTGTAATGAAGGGGTGAATCTGTGTGTGCCTAATACTTCCACACATTCTGTAACATAAATTGCTTTGGGCTTCACCAGGCAATAGGTATAGATAAGGTTATGTTAATAGCATTTATCAAATTTCTTTGGGTAAATGGACTTTGGCCCCATCCAGCTTACCTATAAGTCCTTCTGCAAAGACTCCTCCAAATACTTCTGGGAGTCCCCAGACAATATTTTATATGCCTTTGCAAACAAATTTCCTCTCCCACCTGGCATCTGCCAACTTACTGGGGCATTAGCTCCTCCCCCAACAGTGGAAGATACACCAGAGCTTTCGAGATGTTAAGGCTTTGCGGTGTTGTGTTCCAAAGCAGGAGAGTGCCTCTCCCGGGTTACACTCTCAAAGCGGATGGAGAGCTAAGCTTGTGCTGTGAGGTTATCTCCTTGAGTTTTTCTTTTACAGATACCCTCCTCCTAAGAACCCACTTTAACTCCAGTGAGTTTTGGGTCAGGAAACAAATGTCATTATCAGTATTGAATATTTGAGATTGATACTTGAGTATCAGTGCTATTTCCATAACGTTCCCTCCTCCTCCAACAACAAAAGCTTTCTTACTGGAGTCAAGCTCTTACAATGTCTAGCATCTGCTTTCTGCAAGATGAGATTCCCCCAAGAAGCTTTTCAGGGCTCAGGAAACTGTGCTTCTGGAAGACTCATCCCACTGTTTTGTCAGCTATGCTCAGACACATCTGATTTTCAGCTTCTCTATGATGCAGATGTATTATTTCCACGGTAGCCCTCTCTCAGCCAAGACGGAGCACTGGTTTGATTAAGAAGGTGTTCCCAGTGCAGTTAACATGAAGCCCGACTAATAGTAGCTTAAACAAATAGGATTTCATTTGTGTCTCATTACAAAACATTCAGATACAGCAGCCCAGGGCCAGTGTAGTGGCTCAAGGAGACTGTCAGGGACCCTTGCTCGTTCTCTCTTCTCCCTGCCTTTGCCATCCTTAGCTCATCAGCTGTTCTTCTTCCGTCCTTCACGATCACTATATGGCTGCTGCATCTCCCAGCCACTGGTCAGCACTGTGTGCAGAGGAAGAAGGAGAAAAGGCACACCTTACACACTTACCCTTCTGTTCCTTCCACCCGAGCTCCCTGCAGCCAGTCACTGGTGTGGGGTGGAGAGGGGGCTCTCCATTTGGTCCGAGCTGTACATGCTGAACACAGATTCTCCATTAGGCATCACAAGGACGTCTACTGTGTGGAATCCTTAGGCATTCTCCTGGCCACACTGGACTGTTGTCCACTCACTTTGTGTCCCACCCTCAAAGTGGGCCACACATCTCCATGTCTCACCTGTCTTTGTGTAAATAATATGAAGCTAACTAATTAAGTGGACAATTTAGGACCTTAAGACTTTTTCTGAAGTTTTTCATTGTCTCCTAGAAAGCCACTAAAATGTTTTAGGACATTACTTCAACTAACTATGTACCATGCCAGACTATTCTCTAGGTCAAGAATTCATCTGATATTCCAGAATTTCTCAAAGTGTGTTTTATAGAACACCAGTCCTATCAGATGAAACAGGTACAAAGGCACGTTAGAAATGCTGCATGTTATAGCTGACTCTCAGAGCTGTAACTGCACATTGGCATTTTAAATGTTCCTTAAAGGCACACTGTAAATAAGCTTGTTTAACTTTGTTTAACCCACTGTTTCGCAAATTTTCTGGATAAAAGAACCTTCTGAGGGGCGCCTGGGTGGCTCAGTCAGTAAAGCGTCTGCCTTCGGCTCGGGTCATGATCTCAGGGTCCTGGGATCGAGCCCCACAACGGGCTCCTTGCTCAGTGAGGAGCCTGCTTCTCCCTTTCCATCTCTCTCTGTGCTCGCTTTCTTTCTCTCTCTCTCTCTCTCACTCTGTCTCAAATAAATAAAGTCTTTTAAAAAAAGAAAAATGTTTTAGTTTTACTATATACCAAAGTCTTAAAAATAAAAAAACAGCTTGATTTCTTTAAAAAGGGAAAAATAACTGCACATACTTAAGGAAAGAAAATGATATAAACAAAAAAAGTTAAACTTAGAAACATATAGAGATACTAAAGAGAAGAAGAATTTTTTCTTTAGGTATGCCACAATTAGGTAGGAAATAACCAGCTTATGATATTGTCAGTTACCAATGTGAACTCAAAAGAAATCAGTAGCTCAGGCATAGAGCCAAAAATAAGGTGGGGGGGGGAAGAAGTAAGAGAATAAGAAAAAAGAAACTATTGGATTGTAACCGCTGACAAATTTCCACAAAGGTAAATAATTGTGAGGAATCAAATGATTGAACAGAACCCAAGTTCAGATTATATGCTTCGTTAAAACGTTTGGTCAGTGAGCAGAACGTTCTCAAGCACCTTAAGCCCGTACAAATTTTATATCACGTACACATAGTCACATGCAGAGTCACGGTGATGAAGCACCAAGAGCAAGAGCCAAATACGGCCGGCCTCTTGATGGTGCTGGGCAAGCAGTGGAGCCTGTGGTCCCAAAAGCCACGGTGTGGATTTGTGGCCTGCCAACAGATCGGGCCCTAGAAGAGAATGCCTTCTGTCAGTGCCGTGATGCATGTTGCAATTAACCACAATGTCATATTTAACTCCTACACGGCAGTCTCTGACTTAAGGGTGGAGAATCAGTACCCTCTACAACAGAGCTCAGCAGAAGCCAAAATGATTAATCAGACAATACGTAACTCTAAATCCCTGCAACAGAAACAAACACGTATGGATGTCATCATTTCCAGAAACGATTTCACGTAAAATTTATACTGACTTTGAGTAGCTCTTTTACATCTCATTTCCCTAAGGAAGACTCAAATTTTACTTATTCTTCTGATCAGATCTGTTCATCAGCTGCAACAAAATACTGGTGCTGTTTTGTCACTCTTATAAAATAACAGAGGCTATTGTGGAAAACATGTAACCCAATAAGATGAGATTCTTTTTTTGTTTTTTAAGATTTTATTTATTTGACAGAGAGAGACACAGCGAGAGAGGAAACACAAGCAGGGGGGAGTGGGAGAGGGAGGAGCAGGCTTCCCGCAGAGCAAGGAGCCCGACACGGGACTCGATCCCAGGGCCCTGGGATCATGACCTGAGCCGAAGGCAGACGCTTAATGACTGAGCCACCCAGGTGCGCCATAAGATGAGATTCTTTGCTGAAAAAAATCTTCCTGAGTGTTGGGAAGATGAGCATGGGAAGCAGGGGAAAGGGAATTTTGGTATGTCTAATTATGTATTTGATGGCTTCTGAAAGAATGAAGCCTCAAATACTATGCCAGTGTCAACTTTAGTAATTGCTTTGGGGTAGAAATTTTAAAATCAAATATTATGTATGAAAATTTAAGGAAGAAGGGATTTATTTTTTAGAGGGGGGAGGGACACAGGGAGAGGGAGAGAGAGAATCTTAAGCAGGCTCCACGCCCAGCGCAGAGCCCAACACAGGGCTCGACCTTACAACCCTGAGATCATGACCTGAGCCGAAACTAAGGGTCCCTGCTTAACTGATCGTGCCACCCAGGCACCCCGGGATTTTTTTTAAAAAGGGATTAACATATAGTTTGTAAATAGACTGTAAAATAAGAGTTCTCTTGACAAAATGGTGATTGGCATTGCAGGTACAACAGCATTTGTTTCAAGGCAGGACTTGATCATGTTGGACATCTAGCTCTCTGGTTGTAATCAGAACAAGACATATTCAGCACCTAGACAAAAATACGGAGGTAGGTGGAATTTGGAACTCTAATATTTATTTATCTGGACATTTATTTCGGAGGAGGAAGAGGTCCTATTATACCTGACCCACCCTCACTCTGAAGACTTGCCTGTTGAAAGCAGGAAGTGTGTTGTGTTTCCTTTCTACACCACAGTGTCATGCTTGCTGACAATGCTATACCACACAAACAAAATGGAATAAACAAATTTGTTAAAATGTGTTAAAATTTGCTATGTTCAAAGAGCTATGCTCCAACACATGGCCAACCCAGGACTGAAGCTCTGGGTTCTTAAAATCATTAAATTGAGTGGGAAATTTTTTTCTGTCAAAGTGTTGTTCTATGAGAATACAGTAGAATCCCCAGGGAAAGAAGCTTGCTAAGGAACTCTTGTCACTCTTCCTTAATACGGTTTCCCTTAAAACATTTTTTAAATTGTAGTAAAATATACATAACCTAAAATTCACCATCTCAAACATGTAGAAGGGCACAGTTCAGTGGCAGTAAGCACATTCAGATGGTTGAGCAACCATCACCACCGTCCATCCCCAGAAGTCTTATCATCTTGCACAACTGAAACCCTACAGCCATTACAGCTGAACTCTATTTCCCCTCCCCTCGGCCCCTGTCAGTCACCATTCTGCTTTCTGTCTCTATGAATTTGACTGCTCTAGGTACTTCATGTAAGTGTAATCATACAGTATCTGTCCTTTTGTGTCAGGCTTATTTCACTTAGCCTCATGTCCTCAAGGTTCATCCATGCAGGAGGATGTGTCTACAATCTCCCATGTTGATGGCTGAGCAAAAAGAAGCAGCCCCAGACACTGAGTCTTTTTATATCCATATAATATTTCATATCCGTTTTCTTCAAAGGGATTTTTCGTAAGTTTGCCTGGAGTGCGATTTCTTTTTTTACCGTTTTATTCATTTATTTATTTATTTAAATTTTATTTTATTGTGTTATGTTAGTTACCATACATTACATCATTAGTTTTTGATGCAGTGTTCCATGGTTCATTGTTTGTGCATAACACCCAGTGCTCCATGCAGTACGTGCCCTCTTTAATATCCATCACCAGGCTAACTCATCTCCCCACCCCCTTCCCCTCTAAAACCCTCAGTTTGTTTCTCAGAGTCCATAGTCTCTCATGGTTCGTCCCCTGGGGTGTGACTTGAATCCCTTTTAAGAGAAACCCAATAGACTAGAGGAGTGTTAGTGGTGGGGGGGTGCGCTAAGCATAGGGAAAGGCACGAAAAGAAGAGGCCATTTCTACCCTAGGTTACAGTCATCGGCTCTGCTCTCAGAGATTCTGGAATCCACAGATTTGGGTAAGGTCTCATAATCAATATGTTTTGAGAGCCTTTTTGAAAAATACACAGAAGGCAGAGAATACAGATTCTTCTTTGTATTGCCCTGTGCTCATGCAACCTGTGTCTTCCACCCACCACCACTTGCTGCAGAGATAAAGCCCATCCATCCTCTGTGACAGCCTTTTAAATTTGACTTTGTCTTCTTCTTGAGGCAAAACACCTCAGTTTTGCTGAAGTAACAGACTTTATTTTATGTGGTTTTCTGGTCTTTTAACTTCCAGTGTGCTTTCTTTTAGATGTCTATCAGGCGGTCAATATCCACTCAAAATGAGGCATCCCAAACTGCTGCTTGTTCGGCAGCATTCCCGAAGATTCTACCCGTGGTAGGCAGAACTCTAAGACAGCAGATGGGATTAAGATTATTAATCACTTATTAGTAAGATAGGAAGATTGTCCAGGCTAGTCTAAATGAATCACAGGAGCCCTTTAAAAAGCAGAGAAATTTCTCCTCGTGGCAGAAGGAGAAGTCAGAGAGATTCAGAGTGAGAGGGATCCCCCGTGAAGCAGGATCTCCACTGCTGAAATGGAGGGGGCACAGGGCGAGGACCTGAGAATGAGTGGCCTCTAGGAGCTGACAGTGGTCCTCAGCCGAGAGACAGCAAGATAACCAGGACCTCTGTCCTGCGACTGCCAACAACTTGAAGGAGCTTGGAGACGGATCTTTCCCTAGTCAAGCCTCCAGGTTCAGCAGCCAGAACCTTGATTTCAGCCTCCAGAAACCCTAAAAAGAGGACCCAGCTGAAATGTGCCAGACTCCTGAATAACAGAAACTGAGCTAATAGGCAGGTATTGTTTGAAGCCACTGAGTTTGAAGTAGTCTGTAAGGCAGCGATAGATAACAAACACACCGCCCTTTATGTTCCAACAATCCTTCTCTACTTGCACTTCCTGAACAGAGCTTGCTGTCAGGCTTGCAGACTTTTGTTCATGAAATTTTCTGGCCCAGATATCCTCTCTTACCTGTTCAGATGGACAAACTTTACTCTTAGTGTGCAAGATACATCTCAGGCATTACTATCACCGGAAAATGCCACTGTCTTCCCCAGGTAGACTTACTGTGTATTAATCCCTTTGGACTGTAGGCATTGAAAAACCCTTGGAAAATCCCACTGGAAGAATTTCCAATTAGAAATTTTAAGATTTAAGATGAAGGCTGAAATTGTGAGAATAAGTTTACAAAAGTACTCACAGATGTTTTATATTCCTTAAAATAACACAAGTAGTTTACCAGATAAAGATAGTTAACAATGGGGGCGCCTGGGTGGCTTAGTCGTTAGGCGTCTGCCTTCGGCTCAGGTCATGATCCCAGGGTCCTGGGATCGAGCCCCGTGTTGGGCTCCCTGCTCCTTGGGAGGCCTGCTTCTCCCTCCCACTCCCCCTGCTGTGTTCCCTCTCTCGCTGTGTCTCTCACTGTCAAATAAATAAAATCTTTAAAAAAAAAAAGATATTTAACAATGATATATTCTACACATAATACTGGCAATGGTTAATGACTGGCTGTCTGCTTTCTGTATTTACCACCCTTTGCTAAACAGAAACTTTTAGGGACTTCCTTCCTCTGAAGTTTTAGTGAGATGCTTGTAAATTTCTCCCATTTTTGTTCCAGGGGGTTGTGCGTGTGTGTAGGTGTGTTTGTGTGTGTGTGTGGGGGGTCTCACCTAAATAGTCCATGATTTTTTATAACTTTTAACTCTGAGGTTTTGACTTTTCCTCCTGCCTCCTATTCTGCGGTGTGTGGCGCTTGGGTTCCCTTCACGGGGAACAGTGGGAGCAGAGTAGGTGTTTCTCAAACCACTCCCCAGTCCCAAGAGGTTACATAACCTTCCTGATCACTTCATACCAAACCACAGATCCTCGTATGCTCCCTCCCCACCAGCAGCTGAGTGAGCTCTGCCTTTCCCTTGACTGTAGTACTAAAACCCAAGAGATGAACACCATCAGTTTCATTTCTCTGGCCCCCAGGATTGCAAAAACAGACTCTACTTCCTTTTTGTATCCTAATTCTAAACTCATTTTTCTAATTACAGTATATCCTTTGAACTCACAAGCACTGTACCCTCTAATCTTTGATAATCCTCAGATTCGCAAGTACATCATGGCCTGTAACAAGCCCCTCGCGTGAGACAGGCCCCCTGAGGCTACAAAAGGATAATATGTAATTTTATGTTTTCAAGAAGTTCATTTGCTGATACAAACAATCCAATTCAGCAGATAAAGCAGTAGAAATCAAAGCAAAAAATGGTAGTCAATGTAAATGCCATCAGTGGGATACAACAGGTATCCCAATAGGCAGACAAAACATGGGGAAAAATGTAGGTATGGAAAATATTTCAAGATTCAAGTAGACATCAGAGAAGTCTGTTAGGAAGTGGCAAGATAGCAAGATGCCTAGAGGTTCAGATGCAGGATTTGAGTCTCTAGTAGGGAACTAACAAAAGCAGAGCGGGGTCTTGGTTCTTCAGGGATTAGAGTGCTGGTAAAAGAAAGGCAAGATTCCCAAGTGGTAAATCAAATCTGTGACCCAATTACCAGAAGTAGCCCACAAGGCAAGGGTTGGGTCTTGAATACAGTTTTAAAAACTGGAGCAAACCCCAAATTCCATGTCATTCTACAAATCTACTTGCAGAAGCATGCAAATATATACATGCAAGGCAGTTAGTTGCAGCCATTGGTAATAGTGAAAAACTTAGAAACAACTAAATGGGGGTGCCTGGGTGGCTTAGTCAGTTGGACATCTGACTCTTGATTTTGGCTCAGGTCGTGATTTCAGGGTCCTGAGATCAAGCCCTGCATCAGGCTCTGTGCTCAGCAGGGTGTCTGCTTGGGATTCTCTCTCTCTCTCTCCAAAATAAATAAATAAATTTTAAAAGAAAGAAAGAAAGAAAGAAAGAAAGAAAGAAAGAAAGAAAGAAAGAAAGAAAGGAAGAAAGAAAGAAAGGGGGCACCTGGGTGGTTCAGATGGTTAAGCGTCTGCCTTTGGCTCAGGTCATGATCCCAGGGTCGTGGGATCGAGCCCCACATCAGGCTCCTGGCTTGGCGGGGAGCCTGCTTCTCCCTCTCCGTCTACCTCTCCCCCTGCACATGCTCTCTCTTTCTGTCTGTATCTCTGTGTCTCAAATGAACAAATAAAATCTTAAAAAAAAAAAAAAGAAAAAGAAAGAAAGAACTGAATCCTCACCAGTAGGGTCCTGGTCATTTAAATGATGGTATATCCAACCAAGGGAATATTTTGCAGCTCTTAAAATCAATGAGGTAGCTAGCTCATGTGAGCTGATGTGGAAAGATTTCCAAATGCATTATTAATTGAACACATTGAAATACAAGACAATATGAACAGTTTGATATTACCACTACAAATAAAAGGATATGTCTTAACCACACACACACACAGGCACACATACTCACACTGTGTATGTATATTAGTCAGTGTCCTTTCATGAGGTTAAAAAAAAAAAAGAACATTTGAGGTATTCAAACTGAGGAGATTTAATACAGGGCATGTTAAAATTTGCACAGCCTAACTGGGAAGGTGAGTTTCCCCAAAACCAACTTTAGGAAACCGCTAACACCTGATGGAACAAAAGAAAAATATATTTAAACAAGAGTCCATAGTTGCTGTGGTATTAAGGCTGCTAGAGGATCTGTCTAGGATAAATTCTAAATACTGTGCATTCCAATCACAGTATCTCTTTCATGTGCTTTCTTTGGGTTCCCATTAGGCTGAGGGATGGCCTTACAATGGCAGTCTACTGGTATTCTTATTATACATTTAATGGGATTAGTAAATTGTGTTGAGGGGAGGGATCTTAATGTCAGTCCTTTGGTTGGTTGGTTTGTTTTTAGATACACTCTTTTTGTTTGGTAAATGTTGAATGTCAGCAAGAAAGACCTAACTTTTGCTTAACTTGGGGTCACCAAGGTTAGGGCAGTGGGGGTGAGGAGAACGGGGGAAGAGCCTGATATATTAAAGATAAGATAATTTATAATGATAATCTACCAATGGTTTTATTTTAACCTATCAGAAAAATCTATTTACAACTGCATGAGGAATGTGTTGGGTTTTTTAGATTTCCAAATAGAGATGTGTAGTATATCTTTAAGAGACGAGCGTGTTACCTCTTTATAATAGTTGAACCTATTTCATCATGAGGCTAGAAGATCTTTGCATCTGATGCTCCTTGGGCACTACTTCAGTTCTCTCGGCCTCACCTATCTCTTATTCCAGCCCCTAGTGTGTTGAACGACCAATTCTAGGCATGCTCATTTTCCTGCAAACGCAACCAGACAGGCACAGGCTCCCTACCCTAGGCCTCACTGTTGATATGAAGCAGGGACATAGTGGGAACCCACAACATGCAACAGCCTGCAAAGGCAGGGGCAAACCTTTGATGGATTGGAGCCTATCGATCAATGATTTTCCTGCCTTTTCCCCTGGCTGGGCAGCCCTGAGTTTCACAAGGCAAATCACCAGCCAGGAATGCATCTTTCTATTGGCTCTCCCCACTTGCCTGCTTTGCTCCCCTGTCCTTCACTCCTGCTTTCTAAATCACACTCCTAGGTGACTTTCTTGAACTTAAGTATTTGCTTGAGGCTTTGCTTTACGGGGAGCCCAGGCTAAGAGAGCCTCCAATATGCAATAACGTGGCTCTGATGATGGTCCAATTCAGTGACTGCTGGGAGAAAAATGCATGGAGGATCCTATTATAGCCAAATGAACAAGGCCACGACCTGAGTTGGAGGACAGTGTTATGATTTTCGTGGAATACAGCAAAGTGGCAAAATCCACAAGTAGGAGGAACAACTGAAACCAGAGACTCAGATGCTCTCAGGGCTCTCTCCGCATATCTCATCTGCTTTCTTTCTGTCTCTGTCTCTCTCAGACAGCGTCATCGGCTTCTCCGGTTCACCTGGAAAGGACATGCCCAGTGCTGAGGTTGGTGGCGGGAGGAGGGGGGCACTCCCACTCCTTTTCCTGCTTCCGTGGGAGGCTCTGCTAATAAGTAACACTCCCTGCCTTTCCCTGCAGCCTGAATCCCCAGTGTCTCCCCAGAAAATGTGGGATTTATTTGATTTGTAAGTTTGGGGAAAGGGAATGAATCTATGTGACTCAGCTGCATCCTTCCTCCTTTCTTTTTGCAATCAGTCAGCCTGTAGGGAGCTCCTCCAAGCAATACGTTTTAAAGGATTAGACACCCATGGAGGGAGCCAGCTCGCACGCAGCTGTGCCTGTGACTGGGAGGGTAATTCTCTTTAATTTAGGGGTCGAACATAAGCAGGCTTGTGTATCGTATACTCTGCTAAGATCTCCAGGCTGGCTTTGATCAGTAATAAATATGATATCTTGATCCCTAAGTGTCTGCATCCGCATCTATTTCCCAAATGGTTCTGAGCTTGGGGTGGATATGTTTTATATATTGCTTCTCTTGAAATCCCACAGCCACCAACATCCCTGAGGCTTTTATATTTTACGATATTTACACTCAGAGAGAGATGGTTTCAGACGGTTAAGTCAAATCTCCATCCCACCACAGCTGCACCGCCACAGTGGACATAGCCATGTAGACGCCATCAAGTGTCACCAAGGTTCTGGGCAGGACTGGCTAGCAGGGATGGTATACAGGTGTGCATGGGATTCATAGATGACGTTACCGCTCCATCATCTGAAAGATGCATCGCCCAGTGTGTGAGGGCAACAGCTTACCCTATCGGAGTCAGCACTGAACCTGATGCTGGATCCTGAATAGCTTCACCCATCGGCCTAAGAGGATGACCTGTGACTATTAAGGCAGTTAGGTTGTGTAGGGTAAAAACTGTAACATGGCTGATCCAATTGCAGCCGGAAAGATGGCATGGGAGATGAGATAGTTCTCAAAAGCAGAAGGGCTTTGAGGTCCCAGATTTAGAGATGTCTGCTCTTCCTCAACGAATTATCCCAAAGTTTTGTCTCTGTCCTGTCTCTCCACCGTATCTTCATGTTGCCCTTCTTTGCTCAGGACATCTTAATAGAAAGGACAGAGGCTGATGTGAATTACGAAAGTTTACTCTGCTTCCACACAACAAACATCTGCTTCTACCCATCCCTTACCTTCCTCCCTCCTGTCTCCCTCTGTCTACCATCCCTTACCTTCCTCCAGGCCATGCCATCTAGGTGGTGTGACAGTGTAATGTTGGGCTTGGGAATCAAAAGCCCTAGATGTCAATCTGGGCTCCACCATTTCCTAGCCTTATGACATTATCTTTCTGTGCCCCCCACACCTCATCTGTCAAACTCAGCCAAAAATAGTAGTAACAACTCAGAGGGTGGAGTTGAAGATTAAATGAAAGAATGGACACAGAGCACCTTCCCCGGAGCCTAGTGTGAAATAGGAATAGCAGTTTCTCACCACGTTATGACCGCCACCAACATCCCTGTCACTAATTCAAAGGCTACGTTTCACCTTTATCTTCCTTGACCTGCCTGAGGTGTCGGACGTTGTTGGCCTCTCTCTCTTTAACTGTCTCTCTTCTGTTGACGTCCACTTTACCACTTTCTCGTGGCTTTCATTCCATACCTCTAACCATAGGCTCTCAATCCGTCATAGAGTTCTCTCTCTATGCCGGCCATTTAAACATCAAGGCTCTGCCCGTGACCCTCTTCTCTCGCTACTTCACATACTATCCCTTCATGATCTTACTTATACCCCCATTCTTGGGTAACCCCTGAGGGTGAGTGTAGGTAAATCTGTATTTCTAACCCTCACCTCTCCCCTGAGCTCAGAGATCTTTAACGTATAGCCAGGGGTACCCAGCACTTAGACTCAAGAGTGCTTTTATAAATGCAATAAGGCAAGTAGCTAATGGACTCATATTTTTAAACATCCAGCTACCTGCCTGTATGTTCTACAGACACCTTAGACATTCCATGTACAAAGCAAATTTATCGTATTCCTCACCATACAAGTGGGTTCTCTATCCCTCCCCCTGTACCACCTACTTTGTCACCCTAACCAGAAACTTCTTTCTCCCTTTTACTTCAATTAAAACCCTATTTGTCCTTAACAAGTCTTGTCAGTCTACTGCCTAAAACTCATTGGAATTATCTCCTTCTTTTTTTTTTTTTAAGATTTATTTATTTATTTATTTATTTGACAGACAGAGAGAGAGAGAGCACAAGCAGGGGGAGTGGCAGGGGCAGGGAGAGAGAGAGAGGCAGATTCCCTGCTGAGCAGGGAGCCCGACAGAGGATTTGATCCCAGGACTCTGGGATCATGACCTGAGCCGAAGGCAGACGCTTAACCGACTGAGCCACCCAGGCGCCCCTTGGATTTATCTCTTTCTATTCCTTCACGTTATCCCAGCCAACCAAAACACTTGCACTTCTCCATGTGCTCTATCTCCCTCTTTAGTTCAAGCTCCTCTGTATATTAGAACACCCTTTTCTCTTTTGCTTGCTCCCACTCTTTCTTTGAGATTTAGCTGAGACCTCATTTCCACTAGGCAGCCTCCTATTCCTCCCCAAGATCAAATTAGGAGCCCCTTGATGCTCTTTGCGGCAGATAACCTGTGGCACATTGTGCCACATCCACTTGGCCTCCCTGGGGACGGCTCCATGGGCTGTGCCCGCTCCTCTCTGAAGTGTCTCTGCACTTCGCTGCCTTGGAGCTTTCTCTGAATCCACAGGAAACTGTTCAGCCTAGTTGCAGGAGCAACGTGGAAGTGTGGCAGAAGCTAATGCCCGCCGAGTCAGCTTCTCATTAATAGGGGACGGGAACCGGTAGATCCTCCAAGGGGTGATCCGAGGTCCTTTCTACATAGTTTTTCAGAGGGCCTCCAGTGGGACTGTAGCCCGAGTTGTCATAGCTCACTGCTGTTCTTTATTAGCTTTTCTCCTTCTTGCTCACTCTCCACACTTTCTCATCCCTGCTTCCTGGCAAGATCACCAAATAAATGACCTGTCCCAAATATTTCTCTTAGGCTCTGGTTTAGGAGGGTGGGGGTACCCAAATTCAGACGTGCTCTAAGAGTATCCAGTGTCTACCTCTGCCATCACATTTATTATATTGAATTATCATTGCTGCTTTACCTTAATCATCTTTGCATCTTTAATGCCAGTGCCCTGACATAGGGCCTGGATTAAAACAGACATTAAGTAAATATGTAAAAGCAGATGGGGTGGGGGATGCCTGGGTGGCACAGTCTGTTAAGTGTCTGCCTTCAGCTTAGGTCCCGATCCTAGGGGTCCTGGGATGGAGTCCTGCATCGCATCCAGCTTCCTGCTCAGCGGGGAGCCTGCTTCTCCCTCTGTCTGCCGCTCCCCCCACTTGTGCTCACGCTCTCTCTCTGACAAATAAATAAATAAAAATCTTAAAAAAAAAAAAAAGCAGATGGGATGGAGGGTGGAGGAGAGAGGGGAGAGAGAGAGAGACAGAGGAGAAAGAAATATGGAAGAAAGGGAGGAAGACAGACCTTTGGCCACCATTGCTTTTCTTGGTGCTGGCTTTTCCTACTGTTGCACATTTCATTTTGTGAAAGTACAACATTTGAAGAGCACATTGCAAATGTAGAATATTATTGAAAAATCATCTGCAAAGTAAGACACAGACCCAGGGTGGGCTTTTAGCTTGTTTTTTCCATTCATGTTGAGGTGATGAGACTAAGTCCCTCCTTGGCACTCTGATACACTGTCTCAGACTTGCTGTGAACAAAACAGAACAATGGTTCTTCGGGGGCTACGATTAGAATAAAGTACCTGTGACACACTGATGAAGATGGAATCCACAGAGGCGCCACCACCGAACGGTTTTCAACTTCCTCGGGACGTTTGTGAGCAAGATGGAGTATGGGTGACAGAAGCCGAAGTCGGCTGGGTTCAGGGGGTATTAACCGCACCCCCCCCCCCCCCCACCGTGAGTCCTCTCCTGGAATTTCACAGATGATTCTTCAAAACGACTTTAAAGAGAGCAAGCTTCGCTAGTGAATAATGTGATAACCTAGCATATAATTATTTATGAAGTTCTCACAGTGGCACCTAGACACTTCAGAGATATTGATGCATGGCCTGGATGCATCCAGAGCTTTATCAGGCTCAGGGTGCATTTACAAATGTAATAAAGGCAGATGTTTAATGGAGTCACATTTTTAAAAAAATAACTCACTGCCAAGGCACTTGCAAATGTTCAGTAGTTTTATACTACCCCAATACCAATCTCAGGAGAAATGATAGTAACAGAGCATAAGTAAGTGGGCTTTAAGTTCTTGGTCTCCGCAGGGGATTAGTGCCAGGAAACAAAATGGTAATTTAGGAGAAGTAAGAATTAGTCAAAGCACATGCTTATATTTCTCTTTTGATTTATTTCCTTTTGCCTTTTAATTTTTAATAATTTGTAACTTAATTTTCCTTTCTTCCGTTTTAATGTTTTTCATTCCGCTATTCTTTCTCCAGAAGTTCTTTTGTTTCTATTCAGAAAATCTAGATAGCCGGGGCTCTTTGGCACAAATCATTTCCTTTTAAACCGATCTATGAGGTTAACAGATACCCCTTTCCTAGCTGATTTCACCGAGGCAGACTATCTGTAGAGAAGGATTTTTGCACAAAATGAATGTTTTAAAAACTTAAAATACATCTGTATTCGGATCTGTGATCTATAAACAGCAGAAAACCTGCCATTTCCCCCCTGTTATCTCTGTTTTACAAAGCTTTGTGTGGCCCATCTTGGGAAGCTATCTCAATTCTTCCCCTTCAAGCAAATTTACCTTCACATAGTATGCAGCCTTTGGATTTTTCTGACTTTACCCACAGATGTCACCCCAGAAATGATGCATACCACTCAGCTCAATTTGCATCATTACACAAAAGGGACTCTCCTTGGAAACCTTTTATGTACTTCTAAAACATAATAGCATTTCAAAAGAATGTGTTCTTTTTAAGATAATAACTGCTGTTAACTCCCCCACTAGATCTTGCTGAAGTATTTGACAATTAACCCAGCTTACCACTGGCTTGAAATGATTTGACAGTGATTTAACTCTTTGTGGAAATGGTTCTCTTTCACTTACTACTAAGCATTTTTTTTTTTTTGCTTCGCTTTGCTTTTCAATGTATTTTAGTGCATTTAAATTTCATCTCTGTTCTTCTTCTACGCTTATCCTTTGTAGTACAAATCCATTTTTAGTTGTGTGTGTTTGTGGTTCTTAAAATCATACAGAATCGTGTTATGGGCTGAATTGTGTGACAGTTCCCCTGCCCCACCCCAACCCCCCACCACCGGCCCAGACAATTCATATGTCGAAGCTGTAACCTCCAGTACCTCAGAATGTGACTGTACTCAGAGGTAGGGTGTTTCAGGGGGTGATGAAGGTAATCTGAGGTCATACAGGTGGGCCCTAATCCAATCTGACTGGTGCCCTTACAAGAAGAGGAAATGCGGACACACACCGAGACATGAGGAATGCTCACACCCAGAGAAAATACCATGTGAGGACCCAGCAGGGAGGCAGCCTTCTCTCTGCAAGCCCAGTGGAGAGGCCTCAGAGGAAACCAAACCTGCCAATACTTGGATCATGGACTTCCAACCTCCATAACCTTGAGAAAATACATTTCTATTGTTTAAGCTGCGCAGGCCATGGTATTCTGTTATGGCGGCCCGAGCTGAGGAGCACGCATGGATTCCAAGTGGTCACTGTAGCTTTGGCTTGAAGCTCTTCAGTGTCAGGGAAGGTATCACTCTTCACTACTTATTCTATTTAGGGCAACCCTTGAGGAAAGTATTTCCTCCTCTTCTGAGTAATTATGATTTCCTGCAATAATTCTACTGCCTGAAACAACATCATGATGCACAAAGGGCTACCCCGAATCTCCACAGAAACCCAGTGCTTTCAAAATACAATTATAATAAATTGATTAAAAATGGCCTTAAGCGTTTGAATTGTCAGGGAATGCCTCTGAACTCCTCTAACTATCTACACAGACTTAGTTGGTGAACCCAGACTCCTCTGTCTCCACAGCATTAAGGCTGCTGGTCCCTCCCTAGTTCTCTCATTCTATGCTGCCTTGACCACCATCTTGCTGGTCTTCCTGCCTGTAGCTTTCAGTCATAACTGCAAGAGGTTATTTTGTGAACACTGAAGAGTAAAAAACTCTGTGAGCTGATCACCCACTTCCTACCCCCTTGACCATTTTTATTTGGTGAGATTAAATGATGATGAATAATGAAGCCTGCCTTAAAGAGAGAAATAAGACACCTAGAGACAGTTTAGGAGCACCAGATGGGGAAGACAAATGTTTTGCCTCACCCAGGATTTGTGTGTTCCCCTAGCCCCTAAAAGACTGTTTCTGCCCCTGCCACTGATGGTCCACTCAGATCATAGCAGCCTGGTGATGATTTTAAATTCTAATCATATTTGCACAGCCATCTCTCCCCACCTCACTCAGGGTGAAACCTGAGTCCGTGAAATGGCGCCCTCCTGCCTGGCTCCCCGTGAACTCTATGACCAGTGTAGCCTCCTGCTCTCTTCAGATGCCTCAGGCTCCCACTTTGTGGCTTTTGTTCTTGCTATTCCCTCAGCTTGGAATTCACTTCTCCCAGGTATCTGTCTGAATTTTGCTCAGATGATACATTTCATTTTTTCACCCTCCCCAGTCCCACCAGTAAGAAGAATATTGATGATAATAACAATAGTAATAGTAATAACAGCACAGTCTTTCCTGCCATTGTTGAAAGTTTTACAAATGGTATCTCCACTCAGCACCCTGGGAAGAGGCACAATTTAAACTATGTAAGTGCAGGACGCCTGAGTGGCTCAGTCAGTTGAGCGTCTGACTCATGATTTCGGCTCAGGTCATGATCTCAGGGTCGTGAGATTGAGCAACGGCTCAGCCTCCATGCTTAGTGGGGAGTCTGGTTGAGATTCTTCCTCCCTCCCCCTCTGCCCCTCCCCCCACCCTTACTCTCTCCCTCTCTCTCTCAAAAAAATAAATAAAATCTTTTGAACTATCAAAGGACATACATTCTCCATTCTCTCACATATACCACTCTGGGAAACTCACATGATGAAAACTATTTCAAGGATACAGATCAATTTGAGGGACACTTATTTGCAAAACTGGTTCCAATCACATATATTTTTTTAAGTTACATTTGGTGGACACCTGGGTGGCTCAGTCAGTTAAGCGTCTGCCTTCAGCTCAGGTCATGATCCCAGGGTTCTGGAATCGAGTCCCGCATTGGGTTCCCTGCTCAGTGGGAAGCCTGCTTCTCCCTCTGCCACTCTCCCTGCTTGTGATCTCTCTCTGATAAATAAATGAAATCCTTAAAAATTTTTTTTTAAAAATAAAGCTTCATTTGTGAAGAAAGTACTCTGTATGATACTATAACGATGGTATTATAGTGTGTATATATATATATATATGCTATATGTATATACACATATATATATACCATATATATATACCATATATATATGGTATAACAGGTATAACCTGTTATTATACAGTTGTCCAAACCCATAGGATATACAACAGCAAGAATAAAGCCTAGGCAAACTATGGACTTCGGGTGACAATGATGTTTCTCCATAGGTTCATCAGCTGTAACCAATTAACCACCCATGGGGGAGGCTGATCATGGGGGAGACTGCATGTGTAGGGGCAGTGGGTGTGTGGGAAATCTCTCCACCTTCCCCTCAAGTTTTTCCCCCTAACACTCACTCTAAAACATTCTTTAAAAAAGAGTTACATTTACAGGCTTTTGCATGGATCAATATAAAGGAATGAATGAACTGATAACACCTGGATTGTTCAAGTATTCTTTTCTTTTCTGCCTAGATTTAGGTCAAAAATGTAATTCTTCGTTCACCCTCTTCCCACAGACCAGGTCCTCAGGGAACACCTGAAATGGTCCTAACGGAGGCTGTTCTCAGTGGATGCTGCACCTACTACATGTCTTGGTGTCCTCAAAGATTCCTCTGAACCTTGCAGAGTTACCTCTAAGGAACATGTGTCCCATCTCATTTGTGTTTCTGTGGGCATTGGAATGGAGCATGTTTCATGCTTTACTGCAAGTATGTCTTTGTCTGCTTGACTTCATATGCTCTGAGCGCTTTAAGGATGGCGTCTTTAAGATTTATTATAAAGTTGGGCGCCTGAGTGGCTCAGTTGGTTAAGCGACTGCCTTCGGCTCAGGTCATGATCCTGGAGTCCCGGGATCGAGTCCCATGTCGGGCTCCTTGCTCAGCGGGGGGTCTGCTTCTCCCTCTGACCCTCCCCCCTCTCATGTGCTCTCTCTCTCTCATTCTCTCTCTCTCAAATAAATAAATAAAAATCTTTAAAAAAAAAAAAAAGATTTATTATAAAGTTAATACATGCTCAGAAACTCAAATGGTGCAGAATTGAAAAGTCCCTGATGTCCCCATCCCTTCATGTCTACTCCCCGGAGGTGTCCCCTGTTAAATTTCTGAAATACCTTCCTGAATTTATGAACAAGCAGATATTTATACTTAGCAGGCGTGATTGTTTTCAGGACACCACATTTAGGAGTGCAAAAATATAACTTTAAAAAAAAATCTTAAACAGGAACAATGACAACAACAAAAAATAACAACTTAATCTTTATTTTGAGTCCCAGTTCTGTCAAGTGGCAGAAAATATTTGTCGATGCAAGAGAAATGCAGGCATTTCAAGGTTTTCTCAGTCAAGTGAGGAGCTTCCTCTTTGCCTGTCTGCCCTGGATTGTTGTGCTAGATGCCAGGGGGATGGGACAGAGGCTTTGCCGAGGAGATGGCCAGCCATCCGTCAGCTGTGAACATGCAGGCATCTGTCATGGTGCCCACCACCACACCTGGCCCTGAGCTGCTACCGCCTGGCAGTCCTCCATATTGGCATCTGGCACAAGCCAGGTAGCTGAAGCTGCATCTGCTGATGGGGTTGTCTCTTGCTGGCCCAGAGGTCTCAACTGGCTGTTGATTCTTTACAGGAAACCAGAGGCTGCTCGCTGGGCACAGCCAGTGAGTGAAGCTGTCCCAGGCCCATCTGCTTGGCACACCTTATTCCTGTCTCTCCTCTATCCTGTGCCATCATGACAGCAAAGAAAATTCTGTTGGAGCCCTAGACAGGAAACTGGACCCCCACGCTCTGGGGCTCAGCCCCCAGGTGGGCAGCTTGCTGACGGACCCTCATCACTGTATGGTTCCCACCAGCTCTCCTCTCTGTTTCTCCTTTCTCTCTTGGAATATTTTATCCAGTTTCAAGCAGGAAAACTGGCTCTTATATCAACATTCATTTTTTCAAAGCTATTGTTTAACGTATTGTCTCTGCCAAGAGTTTCAGAAGGTCTATTTTGAAACTAAAAGCCGAGAATTGATTCTTTTGTTCTCTGTTCCATGTGACCTTGCTCCCCTGTGGCCTGGATTGCCCGGGTGCTGCGTGTCATGGGTGGAGGGGAATGGCCCTGGTGGGGATGGGGGGACAGGAGACGAATCAGAAATACTTTAAAGAATTATCCCACCACATCTATAGATATTCCTTTTTTGCCCACAAGTGCAATCCCTCCATTCTCACTGCTCTATAACTTGCTTTTTCCAGTCAGTGAAATTTCAGGGATATTTTTCCAAATCAGGATATGTATGTTTACCTCATACCTTTTCACATTTGCATAATATGTCATTGTCTCAATATTTGCTTTTGTTTATTTAATTAGTCCGCTGTTGATGGATATTTAAGTAGTTCCAAGTTTCAGCTTTTCAAACAAAGCAACAATGAGAATACTTATAGGTACATATTTGATTATTTATATGAGATACCCATAGTGTACTTTGCTAGAAATAGAATTACTATATCACAGAGCATATCCATTTTACAGTTTGGTTCTTATTGCCACACTGTCTCTAAAAATGTGTGCCAATTTACACTCCCACCAAAAGCATTTAAGAACATCAATTTCCTACAACATTCATCAGCACTAGGCATTTGTCAAGCTAGAACTTGGTTTCTTTTTGGATTCTTTTTTGTGTAAATTGCTCATTAATTTCCTGAGACTAATTTCTATTAAACATTCTTTTTTCGGGGCACCTGGGTGGCTCAGTCGTGAAGCGTCTGTCTTCAGCTCAGGTCATGATCCCAGGGTCCTGGGATCCAGCCCCACATCGGGCTCCCTACTCAGTGGGAGGCCTGCTTCTCCCTCTCCCACTCCCACTGCTTGTGTTCCCTCTCTCGCTGTGTCTCTCTCTGTCAAAAAAAAAAAAAAATCTTTGGGCGCCTGGGTGGCTCAGTTGGTTAAGCGACTGCCTTCGGCTCAGGTCATGATCCTGGAGTCCCTGGATCGAGTCCCGCATCGGGCTCCCTGCTTGGCAAGGAGTCTGCTTCGTCCTCTGACCCTATCCCCTCTCATGAGTTCTCTCTCTCTCATTCTCTCTCTCTCAAATAAATAAATAAATAAATCTTTAAAAAAAATCTTTAATTTAAAAAACCTCTTTTTTCTTATTTATTTGTACAAGATCTTTATATGTGAAAGAAATTAAGCCTTTGAATAGTTTTCTTGATTTGCTTTGTTTTTAACTCTGCTTATGTCTTTTTTTTTCTGTAAATAAGCTTATTATGTTTGTTAGAGTAAAATCTATGAAATCTCTCAAATCTGTATTTTTCTACCTTTCATGATATCAAGGAACAGCTTACTCCACTCTAATAATAAATGAATATTAATTTATATGTCACTATATTCCTTTTTTGTTTCTCTACTTTAGACTTTATTGGAATTTATTCAGGTGTAAGGTATAAGGTGGGGATATAATATGATCTTTTTTCAAATGTTTCAGTACCATTTATTGAATATCATATATCTTCTATTGTGTACTTTTCAGGAAGATGCACTAAATTTGGCTATATAATCTAGTCTTAATAATCTTTGGGCTATCTAAAATAATCCGGATCAGGGTCTTCTCTTCTTCCTCTTTCCCAATATTTCTGATTATAATTTCTTCCAGAGAATAGGTAGAAGTAGTATTTGCTTTTATGTGTGTCTGGCAAGGAGAGGAGCCCAAAACACATGACACCACTTGGCCTCACCTTCCTCCCAAAGGACCGGAGCTCCTGTGAATGGACACAGACAGATGCTCGCCAGAGAGGGAGGTCCTGCTTGCTAAGGGCTCACAATTTCTGTTAGCAGTGTCAGGCTTGTTGCTAAAGGTGTTCCTAGTAACTTAGCAGGCTGTTCTGTTGGAAGGTTGCAAGACTTCCACGGTGTTGCAATGCTGAGCAAGTTATAGCCAAAATGCTTGCTCTGAAAATGCAGAAAATCCGCCCCTTTGGAAGATTGGAGTCCTGAGTCTAACGCACCTACCTTCCTCCTTGGCTGACACTTTCTGAGCACAATAAGCAGGTGGTGATGCCCTCTCACCTTTCCCAAGAGTGGGACTGAGCCTCGAGCTCAGCTCCAAATTCCTGTACAGTGACGGTGAAACCCAAGAAATTAGCATGAATGTGAATGTTACATGGAATGTATGAAGATGACAAGTGCTATGGAAAAAAGCAAAGCAGAATCGGGTATGTGGGAGATCCCACGTGCCCGGGGAGGGAAGAGCAGGTTGCAATTCTAAATAGGGCAGTCAGAGTAGGCTTCCTTGAAAAGTGACATTTGAGCAAAAGTTTATAAGAGGCAAAGTTATGAGTCATGAAGGCTTTTGAGTAAAGAACATTCCAGATAGAGGGAGCAGCCCTCGTGAATGTCCTCAGGTGGGAAATGCCCGGGCATTGAAAGTATAGCAACGAAGAGTAGCATGAATGAGGGGAAGGCACAAGGAGAAAAGACCAGAGAGGTAAGGAGTGGGGGTGGATGAAGATCACGTGGGCCTTGAAGGTCTACTTTCAAATTAGGGAACCATCACAACTCATTTTTATTATTATTTTTTTCATAGTCCAAAAGACTATTAAAAACCCACCCATCTAGCACTAAAATAATTCAAGTAGTGTATGGAGAGTCAATTAAATTGGGAATTCATGTCGTCCAGTACAAAATAGGATGGGTATTTACAGTGAAAGAATCCAACGTTATACTATAAAATAAGTAAGTATACTATTGAATAAGCTAAACATGTTCAGATGAATAAGCGTGTTATAACCTCACTAAATTAAACCTATTTAAATGAAAACTACTGTTCAAAACTAAAAATATTATTAGGGGTGGAAGAGAAAAAGAAATGGGCAAGATAGAACTCTGCCTGTGGTATATGGCTTTTTCTTAACTTCTTTCTCACTGAACAAACAAACAAATAAGTAAATTAAAACAGAAAGAAGGAAATGACAAGAAAAAATATCTGACGGCATTTTGTCGCTTCCTTGGGAACTTTTATTTGCTTATTATTTGAAGAGGTACCATTGTCTGTGACCAGAGCTCAGAACTAGGAATCAGGCTTGTGTAAGTGCTGCTGGATCACTTGATAGATAGAAGTGCATGACTTCCCTTCTAGGCGTGGGTTTCCTCTCCAGCAAAGTAAAATAA
This sequence comes from Mirounga angustirostris, assembly GCF_029215605.1. NCBI lineage: Eukaryota > Metazoa > Chordata > Mammalia > Carnivora > Phocidae > Mirounga > Mirounga angustirostris. The sequence goes on from NW_026991711.1 coordinate 52,086,124, forward strand.
CTAACTAACTAAATAAATAAATAAATAACTCTCTAGGACACAGTGCTTAAACATTGATAGCCTAAAATTTTTTTGGTGAAAGATTTGAAAAAATTAAGAAAAAAGTTTATTTCTATCAAATTATAAATCTTTCTGATGATTAATGCTGATTTAATTTATTCAGCAAATAGTTATCAAGCGATAAGGTAGGTGGAAGTAGAAGATGTTGTGAAGAGCCTGAGAGTGGGGAGACAGGTAAGGGAACAGAGAAGTATCAGAGAAACAAAGCAAGAGGAGAGTTTCAGGAGGAAGCAGATGTCCAGCAGCTATTACAAAGAGATCAAGTATGTTAATGCTAGAAACTTCTGATGGATTGGCATTTAAGAGGTCATTGGTGAAAGAGTTCATTTATTAAGAATGGTTCTGTTGAGCGTGGTGTTTATAAACACTCTGCCATGGATTTTATCGTTCTACAGATCTTTGTCTGTTGAAATACCTAGAGTGATTTCTGTGTTCCTACCTGGCCTCTCGTGAATATGCAGGGCATGTCAGCTAGGTCTTGGCTGAAGTCTGAATTCACTGGGTAGGTGGAGATGGGTGGTACTTCCTATCCCTGCTCACCTCTCTGTGCATCACTGACTTGACTGGAAGCCAGGAGCCTCCTGGGGAGAAATGAAATCTTGCTGAGTTGTAGACACAGATGTTGACACGTGGAGAACTGACTTGTGAGTGAGTCACGAGGGTAGGGGCTGTGACAAGAGGTGATAAATGACTAGAAGAACATGGACCCTGGGGCAGAGAGCCCATCATAAAAGGAGTCAGGTGCCATGAGGAAGAGAGTTCGAGAGTCAAAAGAGAGTAGTGGCCACAACATGAATGAGTCTCAACCGAGCCAGAGAGTTTGTGCCCTGAAGGAAAAAAGCTGTATGTAAACCAAAAGAGGGACCTTAACAAACTCTGGAATGCCTCTACCCCCAGATAATTTACTGTATGATCCCTTTTCAGACCTCACTCAGGTGGAAGGGAGCTGCCATTCACTTAAATATGCCAATTTCTCCTAACACCATGAGCTTTGAGAAGATCTGCACCTTGGAAGGGCAAGGGCAATGTCATCCGCAGAGCCTGACAATAAGCAAAGGTGACAACAATTTGGACTGATCGCACCTGCCTGGAAGTACCTTCTGGGGACCCCCCAAAACTTTGGAGAGCCAAGCAGTATCTTGTAAGAAGCCAGAATCAATGTAATTTAGGTTACAAAGGGAAGACAATGTATCTCACTTCTAGGAAGGGAAAGATTTCTTTTTTTTTTAAGATTTTATTTATTTATCTGAGAGAGAGAGACTGAGAGAGAGAGAGAGCATGAGAGGGGGGAGGGTCGGGAGGGTCAGAGGGAGAAGCAGACTCCCTGCCGAGCAGGGAGCCCGATGCGGGACTCGATCCAGGGACTCCAGGATCATGACCTGAGCCGAAGGCAGTCGCTTAACCAACTGAGCCACCCAGGCGCCCAAGGGAAGGAAAGATTTTTGAGACCTCAAACAAGGGAAGAATTCTCTATTTTATATCATGGAAGTTATATATTTGGAATTTTCACTTAGATTTAAAAATTAGTGTACAAACTGCAGATGATAATCTCTAATCACTTTCACATTAGTTATTGTAGATCTTTCCTTATTTTAGATTTTTAAATTTGGTTTTTCTCTCATTTTGTCAAGTTATGCCCGTGGTTAAATAATTTGGTAACACAAAAAACCAGCTCTTGCTTCAGTTTATCAATAAAATTGCTTTCCGAAGTTCCCAAGATGTTTTGTCTTTATTTTTTCATAAAAATCAAGCTTTTCTCCCCCCACCTCTCTTTTGTTTCTCTGTGTTTTCCCAAATTCTTTTGATATAAGAAAAGAAGGAATTTAACATTTATTGAGTGCCCTATGTATGAAGTTTGAGTATATAGATCAAGATTATGTTTATCTTTTAGTATTATTTTCAAACTTTAAATTTGGTTCAGAAACAATTTTCACACTGTTCTCTTTTTGTGTCTTAGATTTTGTAACAATAATACTTAAGATAATTACTGTTCTCGTGATAGTCATCTAAATCACTCAAGTTTATTGTCCCTTCCTATAACCCCAATCTTTTGTAGTTTATTTTGTAGATGCAGACTGTGTTAAAATAGTCCTTCAGGCTCTATGTTTGCAAAAGATTTCTCCTGCCTTAAACAAAAACAAACAACAACCAAAAAGCCCAAACAAATCAACTAATATAAAAAAAAAAATAGCATGATGGCATCATGATGGGTTTGTAGTTGAGAATCAAGTGTTTTTAAGAGATCTATGGTAATTTTATTCTTAGGACTTGCTTGTGTTTTGGTTATATAAATTTAAACATCTTTTACTCAGAATCTTTGAATGATAGCTGTCTCCTCTTTATCTATTTCCATTAAATATCACATGTCTCTATAGTTCAAGAATTTGACAAGTAGATATTCAGGAATAATTCTCCAGATACTCAAGAGAGATTTCTTGTTCTTTCATAACTGAGGACAAGTTAGTTTCAGTGATTTCTTTCAGTATGATCCCTGTGATAATTATCTTCTCTTTTTCTTTGGCAACACTATTCACAGATTGAATAGGAGACATGTTCCTTTGGATCAATAGGTTTCTTTGAATTGCTTTAAATTTTAAATCAACTGTCTTAGGATTTGATTTTCTATTACTGCTGAACTTTTAAAGATACCTACTGCTCTCGGGGCGCCTGGGTGGCTCCGTCGTTAAGCGTCTGCCTTCGGCTCAGGTCATGGTCCCTGGGATGGAGCCCCGCATCGGGCTCCCTGCTCGGCGGGAAGCCTGCTTCTCCCTCTCCCACTCCCCCTGCTTGTGTTCCTGCTCTCGCTATGTCTCTCTCTGGTCAAATAAATAAATAAAATCTTAAAAAAAAAAAAAAAGATACCTACTGCTCTCTTAGCGGGCTTAGGCTGGAGGAAGCCTGTGTTGTTCATTTCTTCCTTGCAGGTTAATTCAGTGAAACTCCCAATGGCCAGGTGACAGTCTCAACTTCTGGTCCCATCAAAAAAAAAACATTGTAGGTTTTGAAGGAAATATTACTTCCTTGAGAACGATGACCTTAAGCCAACAGAGCCTTAAGTTGCAGGGATGGGAAGCGAACATTTGTGGGTTCCTACATGTACTGGTGAGAGGTTGGATCCCCAGCCCCACACCTTGGTTCCTGGACTGGGCATTCTGGCTATGGGAGAAACACCACTATATACTGGTCACTTTGATCATGGGTTCAAAGCCCGTACTTCATCCTGTAAGGCAGCTCTCCAACCTCGTACCATGTCAGCATTCCCTGGAGGCCTCTAGATGATGGGGACTTGGGAAGATCAGTGAATTCGTAGACATGAAGCCACTGCACCACTCTTTTTGCTATAAAATTAGTTCTTCAGTCAGAAGCAATTGCTAAATTGATTATTTTCATTCAACTCCCTAATCAATCTAAGTTCATTTTGGTGTATGTCATAAAGTACCATTCTAATCGCTCATTTATAGTTTATCAGAGAAAATGACCTCATTTATACTGTCTTTGTTTCCTCTTGGTCATCATGTCAAAAAACAAAACAAAAAAGACGACAAAGAAATGTGAAACGCTCTGATTGACTTCATTATTATGAGAGTATTGGTCCTTGTTCCAATTAGTAATTCAAAATCTACTTGTTTGCCTAAAATTTATTAAATTGGCTAAGTAATCCTCAAAGTATTTAAAAGAAGAAAGTTTAAAACAAAAAATTCTTAAAAGGAGCCCTAACTTTTTAGTATATTATGAAATGGATATTTGATAAATATAAAATTTTAGTTGGGTAAATTGAAATTGGTTATGTTGATTGATTACATGTGATATAACATATATGACTTTATATATAAATAGATTGGTTATATTAATTGGTTGTATTGATATTGATATTTAGAATTTTTTTCTTCAATTAATAAAATCCTACTAATAGTTACTGTGCAACCTTCCGAGCTCTTTTGTATGCATGTATATATGGACAAACATGTTTTTTTGGTTGTTTGTTTTAAATGTGGCATCATACTGCGTATATTGTCCCATAAGTTGCTTCTAAATGTATTAGAGACACCTTTGCATGTTAATGTCTATGGCTGGATGTACCCAAATGGTTTTAGGAATTGATTTTATAAATCAAATTAAGGAGATTAACATTATATATGTAACATTTATATAAATAATTTATGATAACATAAACATTTAAATATGCAATATTTAAGCCTTGCCATGGACGAACAAGATATAGTCATATCTTCTTAAATGCCCTTTAGCTAAACTTTATAGTTTTCTTCACATAAATCTTATACATTTCTATTCACCCTTGGTATTTTATATCTTTTGTTACCATTATGAACAGGATTTTTAAAGAGAACAACTGATTATTACTATTGATTTTTGGAAAAATAAAAGTCTGTAACAGTAATAGTGAACATTTTTGTCTTGCTCTCTTGGTTTTAATGGATAAATGTTAAGTGTGATGTTTGCCATTATTTCTGATTGATGCCCTTTTACAAGTCGAGAGAGCTTCCCTCTTTTCTTAGTTTATAGAGTGTTGCTGGGAATGGGTGTTGAATTTTATCAAATGGTTTTTAAGGGCATCTATTTTGGGATGATTTTTTGAATATTTCTCTCAGGAAATTTGATTGTGAAAAATCTAACACCCAATTCAATCATTAGCTTTTAGATCTTTATATTGGTGTGCAATTGCCAGTTGTAAAATTGTTATATTTATTGAAGACGACCTTTCAAATCATTTTGCCAAATCTTAAGATTAGCGCTAGTTACGTACTACTGACACCTGATTCATAACCTGTGCGTACTATTTGAATTAATTCTATTGAATTGATGGTGGAAGTCAACTGAGTCTTGTAGAAGTCACTATTTGAGGGCGCCTGGGTGGCTCAGTTGGTTAAGTGACTGCCTTCGGCTCAGGTCATGATCCCGGAGTCCTGGGATCGAGTCCCGCATCAGGCTCCCTGCTCAGCGAGGAGCCTGCTTCTCCCTCTGACCCTCCCCCCTCTCATGTACTCTCTCTCTCTCATTCTCACTCTCTCAAATAAATAAATCTTTAAAAAAAAAAAAGAAGAAGTCAATATTTGAATTAATTCTATTGAATTGATGGTGGAAGTCAACTGAGTCTTATAGAAGTCAAGCTTAGAATAGAAAGCATAGTAATATGGAATTAAGAGAGACTGGTTTTATGTTTCTTCCAACAAATGGTAAAGCCATTTATAAATTCATGCACAAACTAAGAACAGCCTTATGATCTTTACAGAGCATCTGCCAAAGTAAATTATAAATACCTCAGTTAAACTTTGAAATTATATCGGAAAATATCATAGTTATGCACTATGGCTGACGAAGATGAAAAAATCACTAAACATGTTTAAAACTTCTACACTAGATATGAATAAAGTACAAGCTCCTAACTCAACACCCAGGAAGAATGGAGCATGTGTAGAGAATAGTTAGGGGGACTGAACAAGGTGGTCTTCAAACACTTGTCCCATACTAATGCCAACCCATCCCCTTGTCTTCTGGCCCACAGCATCCCTCTGAGACAGATTTCTGACTCTCTGGGGCTTTGAGAAGCTTGAGCTGGGCAGCCCCAGGTGGAGAGTCTTCGGCAACGTTTTTCTTGCAGCCCTGGCCAGTGTGTCTGGTTTGATGTTCTGAGGACAAGACAGATGCAGCAGTGAAATCATGAGGGCAGTTGTTCCATAGCCTTTCTCAGTTCACCCAGAATATTTTTGGATCATGTGAGACTATGGCATCCATTTGATCGAAATCCTTTGGTAGACCTGTTAAAAACCACACTACTAAAACAAGGTGAACATTGAGCACTTCTTCCTTACTGCAGTGTCCAATAAAATGCCAAAGCCAACAAACTTGTATCAAAAAACAATTACATAAAATGTATATTTTAAATTAAGGTATGATTTTCCTACATTTGAAAACATTTTTCTGTTCTCAAAGGTTGTCTCTTTCTAAATATTTTTATATAAAAAGACCTTTCTGTTATGAAGTGATGATAGTAGATAGCATCTTTCTGCACAATTATTTATTAAAGTAATGATCAGTACGAAAATGAAGACATATAAGGTGCCATGTGAGCTTGTAAAGAGGATCAACCTGAGTTCAGGGGCCAGGGAAGGCAGTCTCAAGGAAATGGCATATCCACTAGCCTCATTCAGGTGGGATCTGTGAAATCAGTCTATTTACACCTAAATGATGGCTATTAGAATTAAGTATTTCAACCTAGTACCCTGTGAGCAGTATTTTTGGTAGTTTCCCTTCCCAGGTAGTGAACGGAGGGTCCAAGGCCCCCAGAAGCTGGAGGCAAACATGAAAATATAAGTTAGCTCTGCAAAGAGAAAGGAGAATTTGGTCTGGGATGTTCCCTAGACTTGAAATATGTTCTTTCCTTTTCTTTCTTGGTGTTTTTCTCTCCTTACCTCCTTAGTTCTATCTTCTCCTTATGATCTCTCTGCTTCTTTCTTCATTTTTCTTGTTCTACCTAAGACAAGGATCTTAGAGGAAAAAATATTAATGGGAAAGAAATGAATGAATTCAGAATCTTGTAATGATAAACTCCTGTAGCAGTTGAACAGATTGTGTAGACACTTGGTGGTGACAACTTTTCTTCATCGTGGAGATCTTTCCTTTGGGAGCTCAACTACAGAAGTCAGGCTGGGTATTGTTCAGAGGACCACAGTAAGGGAAAGATAGAGGAAGTGAGATGGCTGTGCTGTTTGCCTTTATTGAACCTGTCTAGAGGAACCTAATCTAGTTCTCTGGTGCCACATTCATTAACTCTCCTGGACTGATATGGAACCACATCTCACTTCAGTACATCCTCTAACTTACATATTTCTGAATAATAATTGCCATTTGGCCTTTTTATCCCTGGAGAAGAAAAGTCGTAAGCAGGCATGAATCTATGATGTCATCTGAATGGAAGGGAAATCAGTTTGTTCTTAAAATACTTTCATTTGCCAAACTAAAATAATAAGCAACCTCTTGGACAGGTCCTTGGTTGCAAGCAAAAATATCCACTCTAGCTAGTCTGGGTATAAAGGGATTTATTAAGTTATACAGATAGCTTGTCCTAAAGTCTAAAGTGATGAACTCTAGGTAGAACTCCCAGAACCACATTGCAGAACTGGCCTCCCAAATGAGCTGCTGCTTCTCTCAGGATCAGGGATCCAGTTAGAAGCCACCAGACAAGCTGCTAACATGGACCATACTGCCTATGGCTGGACCCACCCCTCGGCATGAGTTGGGATCAAAGTCTCCTGTGGGTCTGTCTTACTGGCACATCCTCAGTCCCAGGTCTGAAGCCTAGAGACCAGAGAGGGCTGGGAAATGGAACTTTATGGGCTTTGGGAAGGAAGGTATGCAATATGGAGAATTATCACACTGTGGGAAGGTTATTCAAAAGATTTGGGGGCAGCTATGAATGACTGCTCTTCACTTTAGCATCCTCCTCTTGGTCTCTCAACTAAAAATTTCTCTCTTTTAGGAAATTCTTTAGAGTCTGGGAACTCTAGTGAGCAAATAATAATCTAAAAAGGGGCCATGAGTGAAGCTCAGTTACTGAAGATCTTGGACACCACATGAAAGAGCTTGAACTTGATTTGGTAGGCGTTATTGTGTCACTGAAGGAGCAGAGGAACGTCACTGGAAAATATATGTATGCCTAGAACTCTTCCCTTTTGAGGATGTTATGTATTTCCCTGGACAAAATTAAATTAAAGTTCTGTCTTCTAGTCAGTTTTTTCCTTTATCTAATTTTGTCTGTCTTGCTTGCGTGTTACCTACTGTTGGTCATCTGCAATAGTAGTAAAATTCCATATGGTCACTGTTGGTCACCCTCAGGTAAACAGAGTTTTTGGTGTGTGAGAATTTTGACCTTTTGATTGTTATTCCAAATGCTTCTGGATTGGTTGCTCTGGGTCATGCTCCTTGTTATAAATACTTCTTACTGTTTTCCTATCTTTGCCAATATCTTAGGACCAATCCAGGATTGAGGAAGGAGCCAGGGTAGTATTCAACTATGGGAATGCCTGGGCCTTATCACTGGTCTCTCTGAACATATAAGCTCTCTGGGTGGTGCTAGTTTCAGACCTCTGCTCTCTGTAATTATGTGGGGAGACAGGCAGAGAAGTAAGCAACAAGGCCAGTCTTGGGTGTCCATGTGATTTGACATCAGGACTCATGAGGTCCCCCATAGATGTTAGATAAGCCTAGATTGCGGGTATGGATTTCAGGGTCCCAGGGTGATAAAAAGTGATCAGATGCAAAAGAATAGGCAGATACAAAAGAATAGATACAAAAGAATAGGCAGATACAAAAAAATAAAAAAAATTGGCAGATACAAAAGAATAGGCAGACTTGCCACATAGCAAAAGTAATTTCTTCTTGGGCAGAGGCAAGACTAAATTAGACCATGAAAAAATGAACCATCAACAGTATTACTAAAAAAACTCCTTGTATTTGAAAGTCTTGGCTATGGGAAGCCAGGTTGGTAAAGAAACAGTGAGCTGTCTTTGGCAGAGTGGCACCGGGTGTTACAAACACACAGAGAGCTGTTGCCCAGGAAACAGTCTTAGCTTTAGACACAACCACAGAACCTGATGAAGACAAAGATCTAGAGAGGTGATGACTCGAGATCTTAGTGGTCAGGCTGTCCCCGTGTGAAAGGGGGAAGGGTGCATATCTGGTTCTAACTGCTTTTCAAGATGAGACCTGGAAGAAGCAGGGGCATTTAACTGTTCTGCCGTCAGGGCTGGTGACCGGACTGAACAAGATTTATAGAGGCAGAGGGAAGATCTCAGAGAGTAAACTGGAATCCCTGCTGAAGAGGCATTTCTGGTCCTTCCAAGGATAAGAGGCACCCTCTGAGCACTGTGGCTAGAGAGTTATAGTAAGATCATGTGGGGACCTCGAGAATCTGAGTCCCCCCATTTCATGGATCCTGGGTGGATAACTCATGGGCAGCAGCTTCTTGAGGTTATAAAAAAGTTTCTTCTGCTGTTGTACTGATCTCCTCCCCTCTGACTTAATGAAAATCAGAGGAATGTTGGCCCTTGTTCTCCTTTTCCCCCATGTGTAGTGGGGGTGAATACCCATACCCATATACACTCTGCACATCGTATCGAAGCACAGAGTGATTAGAGCATTCCACTCTGACAAGAAAAGGCATAAAGTCCAAGCCCGGGGTGGCATGTTCTTTCTTTAACACAGCATTCAGCTCTTATTGCTTTCCCTTAGGATTCTCTCTCCATCAGGGATGTTAGGGTTGACAAGCCAGAGGGTCGTTTCCTGACCTGGAAATGCCACAGGTGAGCAACCTAAGCCAAGCAATGTCATATAGTATCGCCGAGTATGGACTGTGGAGCGAGGCTGCTTGGGTGAAATCCCAGCTCTGCTCCTTACTAGGTGTGTGACCTCTTGGTTCTGCATGTTCCTTACCTGGAAAGTACAGAAATCATAGTACCTAGCTCTAGGGTTCCTCTGGGGTGGAAATGAGGGCATATGTATAAAACTTTTATAACAGTCTCTGGCTCACAGCAGCTTTTACACAAGTGTTGGCTTGTAGACATTGGGATAAAGTATTCATTCAGTAATAATTCACTGAGCATCGACTATGTATCAGGCACTTTTATGCTGGGAATAAAGCAGTGAACAAGACCAGGTATGTGCTTATACAGTGCTTTCATTAGGGAGGCAGTTAGTAAACAAATGAACAAATAACATATTTGGCAGTGAAAAGTGCTATGAAAACTATAAAACAGGGGGAATGATTGAGAAACTACTTTAGTTTGAGTGGTAGGGATTGCCTCTTAGCAGAGATGACACTAAATGAAAAGAAACCAACCATGGGAAAATTGGGGAAAGAGCAACCCAAAAGGAATAGCTTGTGCCAAGTCTCCAATACATCCAATAGGGGGTTAATATCCAAAATATAAATATAATTTATGCAACTTAATATTTAAAAGAGCAACCCTAGTAAAAATGGGCAGAGGACTTGAATAGACATTTTTCCAAAGAAGACATACAAATGGTCATCAGGAACATGAAAAGATGCTCAACATCACTAATTATCAGGAAAATACAAATCAAAACCACAGTGAGATATCTACCTCATATCTGTCAGATTGGCTATTACTAAAAAGACAAAAAAAAAACCCAAAAAACCAAAACCAAAAAAACACACAGATGTGAGGAAAAGGAAACCCTTATGCACTGTTGGTGGGAATGTAAATTGATGTGGCCATTGTGGGTATGGAGTTTCCTCAAAAAAAAAAAAAAAGAACTACCATATGATCCAGCAATTCCACTTTTGGGTATTTATCCAAAGAAAACAAAAACATCAATTCAAAGAGGTATATATACCCTTATGTTCATTGCAGCATTATTTACAATAGCCAAGATATGGAAACATCCTAACTGTCCATTGATAGATGAATAGATAAAGAAGATGTGAGATATATATAATGGAGTATTACTCAGCCATAAAAAGAATGAAATCTTGCCATTTGCAACAATATGGGTGGACCTAGAGTATATTACACTAAGTGAAATAAGTCAGACAGAGAAAGACAAATACCATATGATTTCACTAAGTGAAATTTAAAAGATAAAACAAATGAACAAACAAAACACAAGCAGACTCATAGATACAGGAGACAAACTATCAGTTACCAGATCTGAGAGACGTTGGGGGATGGGTGAAATAGGTGAAGGGGATTGAGAGGTATAAACTTCCAGTCATAAAATAAATGAGTCATGGGGATGTAATGTACAGCAGAGGGAATATAGTCAATAATATTGTAATAACTTTGTGTGGTGACAGATGGTAACTAGACTTCTTGTGGGGACTTTCATAATGTATAAAAATATCAAATCCCTATGATATAAACCTGAAACTAAAAGGATATTTTATGTCAATTACACTTCAATAAAAAGTGACAAAAAGGTACACATTTGGGGAACAAAAAGGACAGAGAATCAACAGAGTGGTATGGCATGAGATCAGAGAGGTAGGCAGCAGACAGTAAAAGGACCTTGAGAATTTTAGAATTTCAAATATTTTCAGAGTAGTGTTCATAACCATTAGTAAATACTAAGCAGACAACTGACATGATTTGATCTATGCTTTTTAAAAAAATTTTACTTATTTACTTTAAGACAGGGTAACGGGGAGCAGGGGCAGAGGGAGAGAGAGAATCTCAAGCAGACTCCACATGAAGCATGAAACCTGGCATGGGGCTCAATTTCATGACCCTGAGATCACAACCTGAGCCAAAACCAAGAGTTAGAGGCTTAACTGACTTTGCCACCTAGGCGCCTCTGATTTATACTTTTACAAAACCATCTGTTTGTCTGCCACGTAGAACATGGATTGTACAGGAGGGGCGATAGTGGAAGCAGGGAGACCAGTTAGGAGACCAGTGTGATAATCGTAAGACATCATGGCAGCTCACACAAGGAGAAAGTAGGGAGAGCTAGAAATGGATAGGTTCATTTTGGAAGAAAAGTTGACAGAACTTGCTGATAGATTGGATATAGGAGTTGGGGGAGGGGGAAGGACTCATTTTAGATCTTTCCCTTGAGCTTCTGTGTGAATATTGTTATTTTTTTTATCGGTATGGGGAAACTGAGAGAGAAGCAGATTATAGGTGAAAGCTATTTTGGATATGTTATGTTTAATACACATATTAGATACCTAATTGGAGATGTCAAGTGTGCAGGTGGGTGTATGAGAATGGAGCTTGGGGGAGAGTCAGGGTTGGAAATATAAATATAGATGTTCCCTGCATATAACTGAAATGGAAAGGCATGAGGCCCAACAAGAGCACCTGGGAAGAAGGTGTAGATAGTGAAGAGAAAGGGCCCTAAAACTGAGCCTTGGGACTCATCAATATTCAGAGTTTGAGCCAAAAAGGAGGAGACAGCAAAGGAGATTGAGAAGGAGTGCCCGGTCAGTGGGAAGAAAACGAAATGAGTGTAATATCATGGTTCTTTGTAAACAGAGAAGTCAAGAGAAGGAAGTATTTCAAAAAATAGGGAGTAATCAAGTGCGTTGAAAGGTCAAGTATTGTTGAAAACCCAAGTTAGGGGAGGACTGAAAAGTACCGATTGGATTTGGCAACAAGGAGGATGCTGGTGAGCTTGACAAGAGTAGCTTCTGTGGTGGGGGAGGGACAGAGCTGGATTACAAATGAGTTAAGGAGAGGTTGGGAAATGGGGACTATTTTCTATGGACTGCTCTTTCCTCACCATGAGAGTAACAAGGAAAGAAGGCTTTTGACTCTTGACCTACCTTAGCCCACCTTAGCTCAGCAAGGGACTGCATCATGGTTTGGGATAAAGTTTCATAGTAATTTGGAGACACACTGTCCCTTTCCACACTTTATCTCTGAAGAACCTTTGGGGGGACTGGCCATGGTGGGGAGGGCAGGATAATTGGTCTGTTTTTCTCTCTATTCACTGAGAAACCCAACCTACGGTTATCTTTAATATTGACAAGAAAACATTAGAATATTAATTTCATTAATATGAAATTATTTTAGAGTCTATGTGTTTAATGCTAATGACCCTTTACCTTCAATCCCAGCTTTTGGAAAGCTTTTAATCTTGTTAATGATATGCTTAAACAAATTAAACAACATGACTAATTCTGTGGCCTAGTCACTGACTGATTCCAACAGGAAATTTCTCTTTAGGAAAGTTCATTCTGAAGGTACATTCATCTGATGTCTAGTCATAGATAAGGTGTTTTTCAGACTGTGAGGCAAGAATATCATATTCTAATAATAGGCCAGTTGAACCTGAGATTGTTTATTCACTTTGATTTCTTTATTCAAAGCTGTGCTTTAAAAAACCAAATTATAAGAATCTTGTGTTTGAAATAGGTTTCCAACCTCATCCTCCACCCACTCTCCGAAGGGTAAAACCTGTCCCAGCTTGTATTTCTTACTCCACCCTGGAGGTAACTGTTAATTTTTAGATCTTTCAAGATGCCAGACTGGTTAGTCAGATGATTTCTAAGCCTGTTCAACATGGCTCCTTCCCCCTTTAATCATCATTCCTGTGATTCTCGACTCCTTCAGCCTCTATTTAAAAAAAAATTTAGAGGGGCGCCTGGGTGGCTCAGTCGTTAAGCGTCTGCCTTCGGCTCAGGTCATGATCCCAGGGTCCTGGGATCGAGCCCCACGTCGGGCTCCCTGCTAAGCAGGAAGCCTGCTTCTCCCCCTCGCGCTCCCCCTGCTTGTGTTCCCTCTCGCTGTGTCTCTCTCTGTCAAATAAATAAATAAAAAATCTTAAAAAAAAAAATTTAGAAAAAAGTCGATATTTTAAAATGGTACCTGTGCTCTCTAGTTTTGAAGACATAATACCAGGGTATTCAAGATGGAAGATAGCAAGTTGTTAAAATCGAAACTCAGTTGCCTTCTAGGAGTTGTAAGGACTAATTAATCAATCAAATGATGTGCTCACTGCTTGCTGTTATTATTATGTTAAAGATGTGAACACAGAAAGTTTCTGCTGCTGTCCTAAGCCCTTCATAATCCATTATCTGTTCGCTTCTTCAGTCTCATCTCATATTCACTCCCTCACGCTGTAGTTAATAATATCACCATTCTTTTCAGAACTTGAAAGAACCAGTAGAACCCTTTTGTGCTTCTTGGCTTTTATAAAGAATCCATTTTTCCCCCTAGGACTGCTTTCCTTCCTCCCAGCCCCTCCCTACCCAACGTGGTCTAGCTAATTCCTGAGAGTTAAGTCTCGCTGTAGATGTCACTTCCTCCAGGAAGCCTCCCTGAATGACCCAAGATCCTTTGAGGCATCACTTCTACGTGCTCGGGTGATCCCTACATCTTGGCACTTACCAGACTCTTTTAAAAAGGTACAGATGCCTCCCTGGTGCCAAAACTTAGGGGTAGTAAGTGCTCAACACATATGGGTTGAGCAAATGAATGAACTGAATACTATGACTTTGTGAGTAATACATTTTAAAAATATTTCCCTTTAACACATTCAAAAACATTAAAATGATAAATACGGCATTAAACGAACTACTTTAACTTCAGCCTAACAGTTTGCAAAGTTCTAAAAGTTCCACATCTTGTGACCAGAGACACTGAGCTAATGAGAACTGCTTAACATGATTCCTGAACGAGCCAAGGTTAATGATTTGCACAGGATAGGCGTCCAAGAAACTCTTCCTGGCGGAGAAATTAAAATGTAAGGTATTGACGCGCTCTCTTGGTGGCACAAAAAGCAGAGGTATCATTCGATGATTTTCACATCGAAGTTAGTGGCCCTATGATATCCTCTCTGACTTGCTACAGGGCATCCTCCAACCCCCATGAAGACTAAATGCAAAAAGCCCCACTCCCCAAGTGCTTCCTCCCCCCCCCCGCCCACCATGCTCTTCGGCCACCATCCTTGTGATCCCCAGACTGCCACCAGCCTGACTAGGTGCACTCCCGTGAGTGTCCATAGGAGCGGGGATATGTAAGGGGGAGAAGCAGGACTGGACAGACAGAATGGCATGCACTTTGCTCTGGGTTTGGGTACAACTGGGACCCACTTGCAACAGGCGTGAGGTACGTCAGCTGGGTCAGGAAAGGCTCTTGAGGTGCCGTCCCGTCCTCTGCTTGTGATCCTCCAGGTCCCTATCTGGGCTAATAAAGCTGGAGTAGGAAAGGTAAAGGAGAGGAAGGGGTTCCTAGGTAGACTGGCCCAGGCCCCTGACTGGGTGGGAAGGTGGTGGAACTGGAAGCAGAGTCCAAGGAAAGCAAACAAAGGAAAGTGTCCAGGAAAGTGGGCATCATGTGCAAGAGTCTGGGAAAAGGGAGGACCAAGAGTGGCCCCAGACTGCGACATTTTTCCTAAGGGCGGTTGCTGTATCCTGGGGTAACAGGAAAGAAAACACACTTTAGACTTAGATGCCAGTCAGTTCATAACAACAGTTAACCTATAAGGTGTGTTTCTCTTCCTTGGCTCCTTTATTCTTGGCTCTGAAGAACCAGAGTTCTATAAGCCTTATTCCTCAACCTGTGCATCAGACCTCTCCCCAGGAATTAGTCCCTCTCTCTTTGGCATTCCGTCATGACCCCTCCACTAGTGCCTTCCCACTTGCCTAAACACACGTTTGCCTCCCTATGCTATGAAACAACACTAACTAATCCCCCCAACAAAAGTCTTGAAATGTATGTGGTCCGTTTTCCTTACTGGTCTCTCGATTTCCTGATTCTTCTTCCACCTCTCTGATGGGACTCTTATGTGGTGAGAACTCCCCATGCTGGCTGTCTTTCTATCTCTGACAAATTCTGTGACCGCAGGCAATCTGCTTAATCCCTGAACCTTAGTCTCCTCATCTGTAAAATGGGGATAATAATAATTATCTCATAGGGTTGTTGCGATGATTAAAACCAAAGTGTCACTTATCTAAAAAGGAGTTTTAAAACCTGTGGTGTTGAAGCTTTTAAAAAATGGACGATTTTCTAATTCTAGTAGCTGCTACCTTCAAAGACTATATGACATCCCCCACGAGGGGATGAGGGGTGGTATTCCTCGTCTAACATGTGGCACATAAAAGTCATAATCCCCTCATTTCTTTTCCTTTTCAGTGATATTTGTAAAAAACACCTATATTATGCCAGACATTTTTAGTACAGTATTTCACTTATCCCTCACACAGTACTGAGAATTAGTATCGTTACGCTCATTTTACAGTGAAGGAGGCGACTCACCCAAGGTCTCAAGGTGAATCAATAGAAGTGTGGAAGTTGGGGCACAGTTCTCTTTCCCAGCAAATCCCATGTGCTTTTCACTCAGTGTTAGTGTTCCTCAATGACAAGGTGCCAAACCTCACTCTTTTTGCCTTCATCTCTTCCTTGCATAGCTTTCCAAAAGAAAATACTCTTAACCCTCTCTGAGAAAACCACCGTAGAAACCTTAGTCCCTTAATCTGGGATAGTTTTATTCAAATTCACTGCCCTATCACCCAATGTTGAAGGCCACCACTGACCATTGGCCCCCGTTGCCCTCTAGCCTCTTGGCCCCTGCTCCCATCTCCCTGAGGACCACTGAACTGGGTGCTGGGCCACCCGGTCAGAGCTCCCTTCATGTCCCTTGTCCCAGTTTCCAGCATTTTGCTTTGGCTCGATTCCTGCCACTTGGCTCTTGACAGCCCTCTTCCTGGGATCTAGAACTCTGCCCTTGAATCTGAAGCTGGGCACCTGCCACCACCTAGATGAAGTCCACTGACTGTATTCTCAGGGATCACAAAAGCCCCATCCTTGGCTCTGCTCACTTGGGGGGAACCTCACAATTTGCCAGTTTGAATCACAATGAAATTTGTCACATTTTATTTTAACTCCAGACCCAATTCTTCACCCTCATCTGGCCTAGAAGACATAGCCCTAGCCCCGGTTATTTTCACTTTTCCTCTGCCTTATTCCCCAGTCCCTATATATATATATATATATATCTTTTTTATGCATTTAAGGATTCAAATTTCCCTAAATATGTTGATTTTTATTAATTTAGTTATGATCAATTACTCATAATTTTCTCTCAAAGCAATAAATACTTATTGTGGGAAGATAAGAAAATCAAAGAATATGCATAATCCTACCAGACATCAAACAAAACAAGAAAGGACAAATACATGAGATTATGGAACCCACCTGCCCACCAATAATCACTAATCACTTTGAGGTATATCCTGCCAAACTTCTTAATACATCGTTACATAATATTTACATGTTTTATATGTTGTGTTTTAAAACCTGCCTTTTCACTTCATTGTATTTTTTGTACCCTTATATTTTTAATATCCTTATATCCTTTAGTATTTTTAGTATCCTTTAGTATGCCTTTTCACTTAATTATATTTTTAGTATCCTTATATTTTATATCCTTATATTTAGTCAACAAATGTTTGATTTTTTTAAGTGTTTTTCTCTTGGTTGTGTGGGATGGGGACCGAAGAGTGAGATAAAATCATTTGTAGAATTTGTACGCCTAAGTTGTGATCTGTAATAAGTAGAGAACACCCCCAGCACCCTGCTACATGAGAGATCATGAAGGGTCTCTTTATTAAGGCAGCAGGGATAACGGCCAATGTGAGCCACAGAGAGTTGGGTTTGCTATTGCTCTTCTTTTTGTGAGCCCCACATTACTTTGATAAAGTGGAACGAGGGTTGTGATTTCTATTTCCTGCTTCAGGTAGGTACATTATTCCTAAGATGTAATCTGTTTGTAAACTTGCTTCAAGTACAGACCTTAAGTAGAGGGTCTTTGTCAGATGATTTCTATGGGAGGTTTTGTCAGACTCCAATATGCTCCACCAAAGATTTGGCTGGGGCAGTGGAATGGTGCAGCTCTGTGCTTCTTCAGTGTGAAGAAGACTCTATGCCTGCATTTTAGTTGGCTGGCTTCTTCATGGATGATAACTCATGTTCTCCAGGTGCTGGGTCAGAGAGAAGGAATATCCCTCTACGAATATAATCTAATCTGAGAATGAACCTCTGGTTGCCCAGAAACATGACACTGAAATTTACTGAGATATACCACTGTGGTAGATTGGATGTTCCAAAGAGGACTGCACAAGTATATACATCTCATCCCAAATGTTCCTCATCAAATGTTTCGGATACTCCTCCCACTGACAAGTTTGAGGTCCGTATGTTCCATACCCTTGCAACTGAGCAGGGTTTTCTGACAACTCCATTCAATTCACTTGGTGAAAATGATACTATATGATTTCTGAGGTGAGTTCATAATAGAATACAGCACCCATCTGTCATGCTCTTTCTTGACATACACATTAGGAGCCCTGATCCTATATATAAGAAGTCAATCCAGATATCCGGAAGCCACCATGCTGAGGAGTTGTGGAGAAGCCCCTTGGAAACAGAGAGAGACTTAAGGAGCCCTGGGCTGTGCAGCCTTCATCTGTTTGAGCTTTCCAGCATCCACTGCCAGACATGTAAGTGAGCCAGGAAAACCTGGAGGTCCCTGAGTCAAATGTAATACCTCACAGAGATGTAAAACCATCATGGAAAACAAGTCCCTCTGAAGAGAAGCTCAGAGTAAAACATAATAAAGCACACAAGGAAACATGCCACCACAGTTGTGACTCAGCTAGTGCAACAGATGGAAGAATTTGCACTCTGTTAACTATAGATATTAGAACAACTTTTAAGTTCAGTTTTTAATTTTAATTCTAGTATAGTTAACATACAGTGTTATATTAGTTTCAGGTGTACAATATAGTGATTCAACAATTCTATACATTACTCTGTGCATCGTGGTAAGTGTGCTCTATTAGAGTAATTTGAAAGACTTTTACATAAATGTGTTTAAGATGTTCAAAGTGATAAAGGAAAGAATAGACTCTAGGACAAAAGTAAGATATTATGAAAAAAAAGAGCAAGTAGGTTTGAAAACAAAAGAAATGAAAATTTTAGAAATGTAAATAAATTAAAATTCAATGTCCATATTAAAGAGTATATAATACAGCTGCAAAGAGAATCTAGAGAGAGAATCAAAGGGATCTGAGAAAATTACCCAAGAGCAGCACAGAGAAAAAGAGCGGAAATATGGAAGAAAAAGATAAACTCAAACTCTTACCTAATAGGAGTTCCAGAAAGATAAAATAGAGGAAAAAAATGCATGGGGTGGGAGTGGGGGGGGGGGAATATTTGAAGTACCCAAGGGCTGAAAATTGTCCAAAACTGAAGAAGGACCTGAGTCTTCAGGCTGAAGATGAACATTGAGTCCTGAACAATCTATCTAAAAAACAAAATCTACCTAGACACAAATCACTAATGTAAGCATTAACTGGGGGGAAAAAAAGAAAATATTAAGTTACTATGGTGAAAAAAAAATCTATAAAGGAATAACAGTGAGACTGACCAGACTTCTATCACCAAACAGTAGATACCAGAAGGTAATGAAACAGTAACATCAAGGTGTTGGAGTCCATGGTTGTCAACTTAGAATTCCTTAGCTGACAAAATTCTGATTCAAGAATGTGAGAGAAAATAAAATGAGAGAGACGAAACAGAGAATTTTACTCGCAAATATGATGAATAAAAATACTGAAGAACATATTTCACCAAGACATAAATTGAGCCCAGAAGGAAAGGGTGAGATACAAAAAGCAAATAGTAAGGAAAAACACTGATAAACTATGTTAGGAAAATTAATCAAATAATTATAAAAGTAGTAATGGTGATGACTAATTTAGTGAAGAACTAAAAAATACGTGGGGAATTAAAAAATACTAGATAGCAATACATAGTTTATAGGAAAGGAATTCTGAGCTAAGGTGTTCTATTTATTTTTGTTTGTTTAAGATCATCTTTAAAAGAAGGGGTTGAAGATATTGATGGAATCTTGGATGTTAAGTATAAACGTTAATATTTTAAGGGTAACCACTGAGAATTGAAATAAAAGGTAAAAATTCCAAAACAGTAGGAGTGTTTAGAAAAAGAGCAAATGAAAGAAAATTCAATTAATGGAATAGAAAGCAAGAAAGGGGCAAAAAAGAAGCAAAGAAAAAGAAAGTTAAATATGACATGAGAAGGTGGTAGTAATAAATCCAAAGACGGTATTCCTGGTGTAACAGAGAATGCTAGTTTTCACCAAAACCTATTTTCTGTCTTCCATAGTAATAGAGTCGTGGTTGGAACATGGCTGCCCAGCTAATGGCTTCATTTTCCTGCCTCCTTGCTGCTAGGTATGACCATGTAACCAAGTTCTGGCCAATGCCATATGAGCAGATGAGAAGCGTGTCACTTCTGGATCTAAGTCTTAAGAAGTTAGGCTTGTGCTCCTTTATACTCTTTTCTTCCTTCCTTGAGCTAGAACTCCCCTAACCAGCTTCTCCCACATAGATAAAGGCAGTGCCCTAGGGGATGGAATAGCAAAATGGAGCAAAGGAGCTGCCCTAACAACCTGGACCACTTATCCTAAGACTGTTTCAGGAGAGGGAAATAAACACTGTGCTTGGGAGGAGCCAGAGAGGAAGGATCTCTTTCTTACAATCACCTTTTACCCTAATTAATATCCATGATAAATGAAAACTGATTAAAATAGATGACTCAAAGGCAGACTCTCGAATGAGTTAATACTACCAAAATTCAACTGTTGTTTACAAGACACACTTAAAACATAATGACTCAGAATGGTTGGAAATAAAAAGATGAAAAGACATATACCAGGCGACCACTAACAAAAAGAAAGCCATGGTAGCGTGCAAAATAGAATTTATGGTGAAAAAACAATGGACAGATAAATATGTAGTGAATTTACCTAGGCGACTGGATTATAGTCCTGGCTTTGCGATTTATACAGTGGCACCTGGGGCAGATTGCTTCATTCTTTTCTAGTTTCAATTTCTATCACTATAAAAGATGATAATATTTTATTTGCAGAATTGTGAGAATTAAATGAGAGTAATACATGGGAAACTGGTTTTCTATAGCCATAAAAATATGGTAATTCCAATTCTATCACATAATTCATTCATTCAACCTTTACTGAGCACGTATGATACATCAGGAACTACTGAGAACTAGGAAAATGGAGATTAAGTCTGTCATAATACTTGTCGTCAAGGATACTATGTTAAAAAATGAGTTTAATAAAGTCTTCCAAGGCATTGTGATGGGGTAGGGGGGTGTGCATTTCATCTCGAGTGAGTGGCCAGTTCTAACCTGCAGCAGGGTCAAAAGATTTCATAACGAAGCAACTCTTAGATTGAATCCTGAAAGATGAGCAGGTGTTTGGACAGGCTGAGTAAGAAGAAGGACATCCCGTGAGACAGCACAGCATAAAATTAAGTGGCCTTACAGGAAACTGCATGTGAGGAGCTCAGAGTTGTTTGATGAGACTGGAGAAATAGATACTGGCTAAGATACTGGGACTTCATCCTACAGGTAATGGGGGGCCATTCGAAGGGCTTATTCAGGGGATGACTCACTCCATTTTGTATTTGAGAAGGCTTACTTTGGCCACAATGTGAGAGATGGCAGTGGTGGAGGTCCCACCAGCTTTGAGACAGTGAGACTAATAAGGAAAGAAATGAAATATTTCTGGGGCTTGAAACAGAGGACCTGAAACCAGGCAAGAACAGTGAAATGGTGGGAAGGTGATAGAACATTCTGGTGTGTGGAGGGGGCAAATGGGAGAGAGAAGAAAGAACCTGGGGCAATTTTCAGATTTCTCCTTTGGGTGACTAGGTGGATTATGAAGACTTTTACCGAGAGCATGAGACAAAAGAGAAAAGCCAGCTGGCGGGAAAATTACCTTCTGTTTTAATCAAGCTGAGTCTAAGGCCCATGGGACGTCAGGGTAGAAATTTCTGGTAAGAAATGGGCTTTACAGAACTGGAGATCTGGGGTGGGGATGGCCGTTTATGAGTTATCAGCACATGGTTGGTAGTTGAAGTCATTCATGAGTGGGTGTGCATAGACCAGGCAGCATTAGAAACAGAGCAAGGGCAGATTATTCAGGCACTTCAACATGTAAGAGGTGGCAAGAGGGCTGAACAAGAAACGCTTGGAGAACTTGGAGACCTAAGTCTCAAAGGGGCCAATGGAAGGCATAGTTTCAAGGACAAAAGTCAGGTCCCCAATGACAAATGCGGCAGATGGGTTAAGTAAGAAGAGAACTGAAAATAACAACAACAGCAATCTCATTGTTTAGGGCATTTTTAAAGCCACAAATGGCCTTTGTCAGGGTCACCTCGGTGGAAGTCCCTCTGCAGGGAAGAATGAGTAGTAGATTGAGAAATGTATGTGAGAATAATGAGAACAGGCGTCGATCTCCCAAAAAGCTTGGCTGTGAGGAGGTGGGGACTGGAGGCAGACTGGATCAAGTAAGTGTTTTTAATTTTTCGGTTTGTTTTTAAAATGTGTGAATGTGTTTGACATGATTAAGAGCCGTGGGAAGATGCTGATAGAGGGAGCCTGAAAGTCCAGGGGAGGGAATAACCCGTGAAAAGCCATTCTTGGCTAGGAACTAGATGGAAACCGATTTCCACGCCAGAATGATGATCGGAAGCGCCATTTGTAACGTTGTTTTCAAAGGGCTGGAGGAGGTGACTTGCCATCTATTGAGCACTCACTGGGAGCCAGTCCCTTTCCCCAATTTGAATGTCCTGCTGGAACTGGAAGGCAGATCGACTCCGTGGCCGGATTTCTTTCCACGAAACCGTTGATCATTAAAAATGAATCAAAGAAGCACTCCCGCTCAAGCTTAAACCCTCCTGCAGATGCTAACCCATCTGCAATCTTTTTAACATCACAAAGAATACGCCATCCCTGGCACAGCTGGTCGGCGAGCGGCTCTGGAGTGCAGTTATCTCCCTTGCTCTGTTGAAGTCGGTAACTGTCCAGTGCGATTTCCTTCGAGCCTCAGCGCCCGAAGGAGGGGAGGTGCTCGCAGCCCCGGGCCGCCGGCGTTTTGAGGGAGGCGGGCGCGAGCTGCAGGCGCCGGGAGCGGCAGAGAGGGCGAGGGGCGCCGGGAGGCGTCTCCCGGGACTCTCAGCCGCCGCCGCTCGGGTGGCCGGCGCGTCGAGCGGCCCAGCTCCGGCTTTCCCCGCCGCGCCCGGCGCCCGGCCCCGGGGACGGCTGCTCGTGTCCGCCGCGCCGCCCGGTGCCCGTGACCACCCGGCGGCCGCTTTCGGTTCCGCGCCTTATAAGGCCTGACAGGGGGGTCACGTGCGTCCCGGGCCGCCCGCTGGGAGGAGGGGGCGGCGGGGGGGAGGGGCGGGAAGCGGGGAGGAAAAGGGGAGGGAGCCGGGGGCGGAGGAAGGAGCGAGGGGCGGATTCCGTGGCCGTGGGAGGCGGTGGCAGCGGCGGCGGGGAGCGGACCGCTCGGAGCTGGACCGAGGAGGAGGAGGAGGAGGAAGGGACCGGCGCGGGGGCGGGAGAGCGCAGCGCGGCGGAAGCCGGAGACGGCGGGAGGGCCGGTGGCTGGCCCCGGGCAGGAGCCGGGGCGGCGGCGGCGGCGGCGGCGGCGGCGGCCGAGAGGACCGCGGCGAGGGAAGCGCATCCAGCGGCCCCGGCGGCGGCGGCGGCGGCGGGGGCCCGGGTCCCCGCGCCCGGGCGGCCGGCGGGCGCGGGCGGCGCGATGGAGCCGCAGCACGTGCGCCCCGCGCCCGGCGCCCGCAGCCCGGCCTGGGAGGAACCGGTGGGTACAGCGCCCGCGCCCACCCCCTCCCACTTCTCCTCTGCTCCCCCCCGCCCGGGCCGGGTTCCGTTCAGGAAATGGCCCGGGATGAGGTCCCCAGCTGCTTCCCAGCCGGGGCAGCGCTTCCTCCGCCGCCCGGGCTCCTCCTCGCGCGCCGCCCGGAGCGCCTTTGTCCGGCCAGCCGAGGCTCTCCCCGAGGGGCCGCTGGCGAACCGCTGACGACGGCCCTCGGAGGAGCGTTTCCGTTGCTTCATCGACTCCTCAACTTTTGACTCGATTTTAGAGCACGGGGGGCAGGAGGAGGGAGAGGAGAGCGCCAGACTGTGGGGGCAGCGTGCGGGCTCGGAGGAGACCGCTCTTCCCTCCTGAGCCCGCGCCCTGGCCGTCACCTGGGCGCGCAGGTTCCGAAGGACCGCGGCGGGCGCGGGCTGCTCGCGGCTGGAAGCCTGGAGCCACGCCTCCTGCTAGCCGCTCCGGCCCTGGGGTTTCCAGGGTTCCAGGGTTGTGCCCGGGATGAAGCGGGAAGCCAACCGCGATCTCACTGCACATGCCGCCCAGAGGTTGGGTAATTTTAGGGACCGAGAGGAGCGTGTGCGGGTGGTTTGTGTGTGTGAGGATACGGAGGAGAAGACCGGGGGGCTTTGGATTTGTTCCCTCAAACTCCTCCAACTTCCTTCTTTCTTTCAACTCAGACAGTCAGAACCATCTCACATCCCCCCAGGGATTCTACCCCGGAATCCCCGTCTCACTCAGAGCCCTGTAACCCTCTGTGGGCTGCCTTTTCCCTGGCATCGAATTTTGGCTCTCCACGCGCTGCCTCGATGTTTGCTCCTACGTCGTGGTTGAAATTCTTGAACCTATCTGGAAACCCTCGTCTGAAATTTCTGGCCTCACCCGTGTTCTGTTCAACGTGTTCGGATGCTCTTTTCCCAGGGACTCTGCGTGTCTGCTCAGGCTGGCCCCCTGCCTGTTAAGAGCGTCTAGGTCAGGTGCCAGGCTTGGCTCTCCTTTTTCTTTGCTAGTATGTACATTCTCAGCTCCTTTGCCCAAATACATTTCTCTGCCTCTTGTTTCCCGACCTTTCAGAGGTGTCCTTGGACTCTGATCCATCTGTATCTGCAGCTGTCTCTGCTTTTGTAAATTTGAACATGTTGTTAGGTTGCCCATCTGCTCATACTTCTTCTATTGTGGTTATCACTGGGGATTAAATTGTTCTTGAAACTAAAAATAACAATCCGGTTTTGAACTTTAAATCAAAGATCACGGAGAACTAAATTCATTGACCTGTTTCTGTTACTTTTTTCTTTTAAACTTTCCTATATGAAGTCCCTTTTGAACTCAGATGCTTTAAGCCAACACCAATCACAGTGAAAAATACCTTGTTATATGTATTTTACTTTAGGGGACTGATGGCAGAACTACTTCATACCTAGGAAAATAGAGAAAAAGTTTAATGTTGCTTTACTTTAAGTGACAAAAATGAAAATGCTCCTTTATTTGCCTTTAAAACTAGAGCCCTAACAGAAGTGTGTGAATGAACCGTGACACTTTACCCAGACTGCAGAACTCTCCTTAAAAAATTGAGTTTATTTTCTTTAAACACTGAAGGCCTTTTTATTCACTCAACAGATATTTTATCTGGCATCTACTGTGTTCCAGGATTGTTGTATATAGCAGTTAACACAGACACAAATCCTTACATCCTCACAGAGCATACATTCTTAACAGAATGTCTTGTTTCATATATGTTAGGAGTTGACATTCAGATAGTTAAAAAAAAAATCTTCAGAGAGCTCACGTATGTGGCACAAAATGATACATTGACAAAGTGATTTTATTTGAAAACCTGTGGTCATACGTGTGTGACCACAAAGTCTAAGAATTCTCATTTAAATTCCTTAAAAAATAGTTACCCAAATTACTGAAAAGTGGCATATACAAGAAATGGGGAGATAAATTAGGGGGGAAAGAATGCTTAAATGTTAATTATTTCAGGGAGGAAATATCGGCTTAGTCTAAATAAGTTTTGAAAGAACACAAAATTCATCAAAATCAGGGATTCTTGAACTTATCTTGGGTCAATGATCCCTTTAAGAATCTAACCAAAGCTATGGAGTCTCTCCGCACAATGTATCTCTGCAATATGTGTATAAAAATAATAATAAAATTTCAGGTGAATCAGAATTCCTGAAGCCCAGTCTGTGGACCCTCAAAGACCTTGGGCTAAGGAACATCTGCTTTGACTAGGAGTCCATTTTGCAGTTATTAAAAATCTCTTGTCTGATTAATACTTTACTATAAAAGTATACTCATTAAAAATGTTTATAATAAGAATATTTAATATTGAGTAGGAAATAGTCACATTACACTGACCCTGAATTACTCCTTATTGCGTATAATAGCATACCTATAAGGATATACTCTCCTTGTTCTTTTTTGATGAAACCTAAAACATGGTGATATGATTCTACATGGAACTATTCAGACAAAAGAGTAAACGTAATCTTAGGAATTGATGCTGAATAACAGTAAAGAGAACAGAACTTCTGGCTTGCAATATACCCATGTCGAGCTGAGAGTCAGCTACTGGACTTCAAGACATTCTTTGTATTTGGAGATAAAATGAAGTTATTTAGTTAAGTGAGGGCATTTAAATAAACAGTTAGCCTTATCATTACTCCAGCTATGGCATCAGGCCTAAAAGAAGATAAATGTTAGCATTCACGTTTCTGTGTATTTTCTTTAATGCTAGCTTTGGAATGTAATCAAATCAGTGGAAATAGAGGCATTACCTAAATTTCTAATCAATATGAAAATATTTTGGTGGTGGGAGGGAAGATATTTAGCCAAACAACCCTTACTCATAGATGATATCCTGGGGCGGGGGTGGGGAGATGGATAGCTTGAATTCCAGCCAAAACTCAGAAATTGTGGGCATATTTACAAAGCAGACCTCAGGCAGTGATACTAGGATACTAGGGTACATTTTACTTACTAAAATTTGTTTTTATTTCCATGTGATTTTTGTCTACTTGGCTCTGATGAAATGATTCAATAAACTAATGGAAAATTAGAAAGGGAAGAGTTTCAAAGGAAAAGGGGCCAGAATATAAATGAGAAGTTATAAGCATATTTGTGCATTTGGTCTAGGTGACAAAAGGTTTTTGCCTTAGGTGCAGGGATAACCATAGGTACATGGAGTTGCTAGCATGATGAATCTAAAATCTTTTTTCACTCAGGTAACAACCAAGGAAATTTTAATGGAGTAAAGTTTTGAATGTTAAATTTCAAATATATAACAGATAGTATATTATGGAAGTAGTTATAAAGTTTGAATGAAAGCAGGCCTGTACTTATTCGCCTGCAGTGTTCTTTGCATGGTTCCCATTGATTAGGAGTATGAGTCCTAGAATGTTACTGTTTGAAAGTCTAACTTGGGTTCTTCCGTATATAAGTGTAGAGTTCTACATATTTGTGATATAGTGTTTAACATAAAAGCATAGACCGTAAGGGATTTAAAAGTTGCAAATGGATATTAAACCTCTTTTGTTAAAGGTAATGGTCAATAATAAGAATATAATTTAAAATATCTATCAGTAAGAATATGTTAATATTCACAAAATCGGTATCACAATGAGAATTGGCTGTGATTTATACAACTTCAGTGTAATAATTTTTCTTTCTTTAAACGGGGCAGGAAGCCCTATAAAGTAGAAACCTGATTTAGTGGTAGCTTCTATTTCCATTTCATCCCGAAAGCAGTGTCTACATGGCTTATGTCCAAGTTTTTAATAGTGTGTTTGTGATATGTTATGTGCCAAACAAAGATTTCAAAGTAACAATAATAAAAGAAATATGTAAGACACATCTAAGAAATTTTTTGAAAATCTAAAAACACCACGTAAGGAAAAAGTCAAGGGAATCTTGTAAATCGAAGAAATAATGTAATATACCACATATTTGAAATTTGTTTCAGTTGCCGTTCTGAGCTACATTAAAATGGTTGAAAGTGTGGAACTCTTGACATTGCTATTATATTTTTAAGGGAAGTGAAGTACCTTGCAGGTATACCGTTATCCAGATTGGGTATTCATTCTGGAAACTTCTAGTTTACGGATAAGAACTGAGAAGAATCTAATGGATCGGGTACCTTCCCTTAGGGATTACTTGAAACAATCTCCTCAGAAGAGGTGATTGAAGAAAACAGGGTTTTCATGAACTGCCTTTTGTGGGAAATGAAGTGACATTCCTTCATTTGCCTACACACTATTTTCACTCTGAGTGTTCTATGTGCTAGGGAAACTGTAGAGCAGGGATAATTTATTTAGCATGAGTAGGCTAAGACTGGCTATGCTTTCAAAGTCACAACCAAGTTTTAGAACTTGTTACAGGAGTCTTTGAAGAGCAGGTACAACTGAGGTTAAATTTTTATGGAGTAATAAATACCTTCACTTTGAGGCATTAATTGCCCAGCTCTTGCACATGAAGCTCTTTTAGGGTATCTTTAAGCAATCAGTGTCTGCATCAGAATGAGAACTCTATTCAGCCCTCTTCAGATCACAGGATGGGCATGGGTGTTCAACAGTGCATTTCAGTTTAACCACTCCACCTGGACTTAGGAACATGGTGCTATATAAAACTTGAAAGCCTGAAGTGTGAATACAAACATAATTGACAAACTAAATTTTGTTATGTGGTGTGCTAAAGTGAATAGAATATTAGCATAGTAATCATACGATTTTGACTTTGGCCCTAGCTCATGATTTTGGGTCTCACTTTCATTATAGGAGGAGTCTGAACTAGGTTTATTCTTCCAAAGTGCCCTTTGCTAGGTGTTCATGTCTATGCTGACAAACCATTGGACTCATCAGTGACCAAACAGGTTGGGCTAAAGGCCATTATTTTGATTATTTTTCTCTTAAAGAATTCCTTTCACAACGATATGTTCTGTGTAGATCTAGAATTACATATTTACAAAGCCATAACGGCTCTTAAAGTTTATTTTGCCCGGCTCCTTCCCTTCCTAAAGAAGACAACAGAAGCTGGAGAAGTAGCTTCCATCAGTTTGTATTTCAAGGCAGCAATCTCCTGTCTCTGAAGATTCAAACCAGCACATTTTACATTTTAATCAGCAATGTGGATGTATAGAATTGGGATTGAATATTGTTTCTTATAACCCCTTAGAACTGTTAGTTTTGACAGAGCAATCAAATTATTGTTGAGAGTAAGATTGCAACTAAAAAGAAACAAAACAAAACTTCAATAGAATGCTAGTTTGGAGGACCCTTAAAGGTCATGTCAACTGAAAAAGTAGAAGGTCATAACTGAAAAAATAGGAATGGGTACTGAAGGACAGGAACACGCTGAAGAGATTCAGTGCTTTACTGAAGTGTGAAGAGTCCCTACAGCCTGGCGGGGACTTTTTGCCCTATTTAAAACTACAGCTAAGTTTAGAGTTCTCTGTGGATGACAAGAGGAATCTGTCATTTTAGTGTCTTCTCCCCCAAGCCCTCCCACACCAACAAAGGTTCTTTGACGCTGAGCGTGCACACCCGCCGCGAGGCTGCTATTCCCAAGTGCCCGCTTAGCCAGCTCGCTTGGGACGAGCTGTGAGCGGGTGGCGGCAGCCTGTTGATCCCATTTCCTCCGGCTCTGGTCCGGGTTAGGGAGTGGCTCTCCCAGGACCTCCAATGTTTTCGTGCTCGGGCACTGGTGTTCACATGGTTTCAGTGCATTGTTTGCTTCCAGGCAGTCTCGGTTAGCGCTTCAGTTTAGGCATTTATTTTGCATTCTGTGGTCTTGGGCTGCGTGTACTCTCTTGTTTCTGCGCTCTCTCCACGCCCTTCCCAGTTTCCTGTTAGCCAAAGGGATCGCTCTTTCTGAACGAAAAGTTCTCAGAGCGGAGTGGAACCTCCCGGAAAATGCTCTTCTCTTCCGTGTGCGCCGGATGGAGGTGGGGGTGGGCCAGGAACTAAACACCGCGGTCGGGAGAGCTGAAAGGACCCGAACCCCGAGGCAGAGGCGGGAGAGGTATGGTTCATCGGAGATGCGCTGAGGGGTCGTGAGACGGGGGACAAGGGGCAGCGCCCATCCATCTGGGGGGCGGAAGGGACTTTTATTCAGCGGGAACTGTGCGGCGAGGCCCAAGGCTCTGGAGAGATTCTAGGTCTAGGGGGTGGCAGGGTGTACCCAAGGGAGTCGGGAGGAAGCTCTAGGTTCCCTTTCTACTCCAGGGGCCGTTCTTGCCCCGGCTGCCCGTGAGCCGAGGGAGGGAGCATAGCCACTGCCCGGCTTGCGGGGCTGGGCTGCGGAGGTTTCCTGACCCTCCCCCGCCCCCCACTCCCGTCCATCCTGGGGACCCCAGGCCCCAGGGGGAAGTGGTAGTTTGCCCCTGTCCCTCTGTCACTCCCATCCTCTCCACCCGTGCAGGTCGTATTCTGGGTCAGGAACCCTGTAACATCCCGAGGCTGGGTGCGCAGGGGTCCCAAGCGGGCCGGGGTCCGCGTCCCCTGTGCCCCACTGCGCTCGCCGCTCTGGCCGGAGCCGGGCGGAGAGGCCTGGAGGGCCGCTGCTGGGAAGGGGTCTGATCCCGCGCGCCCCTGCTCCTGCGGGGGCGGCTGGGGGAGCTGAAGATGGCGGCTGCAGCCGGGCGCGGGGCTCTGGGCCCGGCTCGGACCGAGCGCACCCACTGACCGCCGCCGCCGCCCCCACCGGGCGGTGCTGTGTCCCCGCAGGAGTCGGAGAGGATGGCCGGGGCCGGCGGCCAGCACCACCCTCCGGGCGCCGCGGGAGGAGCGGCCGCCGCGGCCGGCGCCGCGGTCACTCCCGGCGCTGCCTCGGCGGGGCCCGGAGACGATTCCTCTGACAGCGAAGCGGAGCAAGAGGGACCCCAGAAACTGATCCGCAAAGTGTCCACCTCGGGGCAGATCCGGACCAAGGTGAGGCGGGCCTAAGGGCAGCGTGGAAGGCGGGCGGCTTCGGGGCGGGGACGAGGAGCGAGGGCGCCTGGGGCGCTCGGAGCGCGCCGGCGATCCCGGGGACGTGGGGCACAAGGTGAGGGCGGGGCCTGGCCCGGGGGCGGGGCCGGCGGTGCTGGACCGCCGCGCGGCAGGAAGGGATTCCCGGCCCGGCGAGGGAGGCGGTCCGGGTGGGCTCCCGGGGAGCTCGGCGGCCGACTTGGAGGAGAAGGAAACCAGCGGCTCGGCGGGAGCGTGGGAAAATGCTGAAGCGCTCTTGAGAGTTCCCACTCAGGGAACTTAGAAGGACTGTTTTATTTTTTTGTCCTCCCTGCGTGCAGTGGTTGGGTGGAGTATGTGCCTTGCGCAGAGAGCCGAGTGCAGGCCGACCAGCCAAAGATGCAAGAAGCCCCCCACCTTCCCTTCCCGCGGGCAGCAGCTGTCTCCTCCCCAGGACCACTCCGAAAGGGTGGGTGGGGAGGTGACAGCAAACAGCCCCCTTACCTCCCGCAGAAGCCAAGGCGCGACGCCTGTGTAAATGATGCTGGCAGTTAAACATACCCTGCGAGACACATCAGCAAGCCAGGCTATTGAGTCGTGGGTTCCTGCTGAGTGCAGGGTTCAGATCTTACCAGCCATGGTTATCTTAATGAAGATTAACCTCTTTGTGTTATATGGACATTAGCAAGCTGTGTTACTCTTATTTATGTAGCAGGTGCTTTTGACCCCCGAGGGCTCAAAGTTGAGAGTTTTAAATAGATCTTGAGCATATACATAGGAAATGCTTGCCACACTGAAGGATTATTCATATTTTTCAGTTTTCATCATACTTTAAAAATCATCATACTTTAAAAGTCTGTTATCACTGGGGTACTTTAATGAGTTATTTGAAGAGAACCAATGAAATTATTGGGTGTGCTCTCTTTAAAAATAAATTTGCAAAAGTTAATTCTGTAGTTAGTTTTATGAGAATTTGTTTTTTAAGGTCCGTGGACTCCTATATGAGAGTAGAACTTTTATTACATGTTTATGAAATCATGCTTTTATTAGCCTGCCTCCTTATTTTCTAAAATAAATACATGTAAGCACACGCAAGTGTTAACAAGATGCACTTAGCAAAGAGTCAAAGATTGCTTCGGTCATTTTTTTTTTTTTAACTGCCCATCCTGTAACTCATTTTAATAGTGACATTTCTTCATTTAATAGAATCTATGATAACTTAAGGATATGGGTTTAATATATTTTTAGAAGATAACGGCTAAACAAGATAGGGACTTTCTAACAGTGCCTTTAACATTTGAAATCCTAATTTTAAAAAAGTTTATAAAACTGTGTTACTAATGGGCAAAATGGTAAGTTTAAAAAATGGCATATTTTATAGATTCTTATGAAATGGTTAAAATTCCATGCAAACATATCAGAATTTACCAGTACATTTATACTGCTTGAAAGAAAATTTAGAGATGGCTCTAATTTGAGTTAGGTTACACAACAAATTTGGGGGTGGGTACAATTAAAATTTGTAGGTCTCAGGAATTCATGGTAATAGCTAAGTTCATATTCTTTAAATTTTGTATTATCTATGGTTTGGGGTAAAGCATGTTTTTGAGACTAAGAATAAATTCAAAAAGCACATTTATTATTGGTTTTCCATTTAACTTTCTAATAAAAATATTTAGTGCATGATTTTTTCCATGATTAGAGAGTGATCGTTAAATGAAATATTTCTTAAATTTCCCAAGATGTATTGAATTTCAGAAATTCTGCATTTTATACTAACTCATACAAATGTTTACAAGTTCATCAGCATTTTCATATACGAACACGTGAGATCCAGGCCTAAAACTCCTGAGACTGGTGAGCCTCAAACTCTCCGCCTGCCCCCCCACCTCAATCCAGACTGTTCATATATGCTACAGATTTCATCAGTTATATCTTTTTATCACACATACTGATTCTCAGGGAAGAGAGCTAGGGTAGGAAGGGGATTCATAAAGTGAGAACTGCTAAATTTGATCCAGGGAAGAGTTAAGGGAAAAGATCTTTTAGAAAAAGACTATACTTGCTTGATCATCTCCACAGATAGGCAAGATGGGAGAGTCTGGAGGAGAACGAGGCTGGGACTAGCCCAAGGCCTAGTGGTTTTTGAGACAGAAAGCAGTTCTGGGGCGCTTGGGTGGCTCAGTTGGTTAAGCCTCTGGCTCTTGATTTCGGCTCAGGTTGTGATCTCAGGTCATGAGATCGAGCCCTGTGTTGGGCTCAGCACTCAGCATGGAGTCTGCTTGAGATTCTGTCTCTCCCTCTCCCTCTGCTCCTCCTCTGCTCATGCTCTCTCTCTCTCTCAAAATAAATAAATCTTAAAAAAAGAAATCAAAATATTTCTTAAATGAATAACTTAAATGAATAATCTATATATTATACACTTATATGTAATGCTTCATATATATGGATATTATTATGAAAACATGGTACTTACTTTAGTTTCCTTTAAGAGCCTTATGGTCATGAAGTTGTTTGGTGAGTTTAGGTTTGGGGTAAAAAAGGCCACCAAAGTAATGACCTTATTTAAAATGTTCTTTGTTGTAAATACTGGTTAATGTTTTAAATAATTTGAATAATCTCAAATTAATTGTGGCATTTGGAAAGTATCCGGGTTTTTTCTTACTTGAAATAAGAATGCATGCATATAAAAGGATATTCAAGAGTGTGAGAGGATATTCAGTGATGGGAGGGTATTCAGTGGAAAGTAATCTCCCTCTCACTCCAGACTTTCTAATCTTCATCACAGAGGCAACTGTTGACATATTTCTTGGTATGCTTCCAGAAAATGTCTATGAACATACATATGTTTCTTTAAAAAGTACAAATGGGAACATTCTGTACACAATGCTGTGTCTTGTTTGGAGTTCTAATACGATCATTTCCCTAATGGCGTGTGCACATCTACCTCATTCTTTTTAATGGTGGGAAAGTATTCCATTATGTTAGGTTGAACTAAATGAATTTGCTAGGTTAGTAGGTCAAAAATGGTCAAGGGTAGGTCAAAAATGATCAAGGGCCTGGGAGGTCTGGGAAATGGGAAGATGTTGGTGAAAGGGTACAAACTTTCAGTTATAGAATGAATAAGTTCTGGGAATCTAATGTGCAGCATAGTGACTATAGTTAATAATCCTGTATTGTAGCCTTGAAATTTGCTGAGAATATATCTTCAGCATTCTTACTTTTTATTTTATTTATTTAGTTTTTTATTTATTTATTTATTTATTTATTTATTTATTTATTTTTAAATGTTTTATTTATTTATTCATGAGAGTCAGAGAGAGAGGCAGAGGCAGAGGGAGAAGCAGGCTCCTCGCCTAGCAGGGAGCCTGATGTGGGACTCGATCCCAGGACCCTGGGATCATGACCTGAGCTAAAGGCAGACGCTTAACCATCTGAGCCATCCAGGTGCCCTAGTTTATTTTTTATTTTTATTTGAGACAGAGAGAGAGAGAGAGCACAAGCAGAAGGAGAGCCAGGCAGAGGGAGAAGTAGGCTCCTCGCTGAGCAAGGAGCCCCATGCGGGACTCAATCCCAGAACTCTGGGATCATGACCTGAGTTGAAGGCAGCCACTTAATAGACTGAGCCACGCAGGCATCCCAGCATTCTCACTTTTTAAAAAAGATTTTATTTATTTATTTGAGAGAGAGAGAGAGAGCAGGGGGAGGGGCAGAGGGAGAAGGAGAGAGCTTCTCAAGCAGACTTCCCCCTGAGCGCAGAGCCTGACTTGGGGCTTGATATCATGACCCTGAGATCATGACCAGAGCCAAAATCAAGAGCCAGATGCTCAACTGACTGAGCCACCCAGGCATCCCTAGATTTTAAGCATCCTTAAACACAAGCACACACACACATTAATTATGTGAGGGGCTGGTTATGTTAATTAACCTAATTGTGGCAATTATTTCACAATATGTATGTCTATCAAATTATCACGTTGTATACTTTATATATAATTTTGTTTGTCAGTTATATCTCAATAAAGCTGGAAAAAAATGGTTGAATGTGGGAAATTTCATTTGGTTCAGCCTAACATGATATATCATCATTTAATTACCCATTTCTCTATGGTAGGAAATATGGGTTATTTTAGGACAACACTAATCTCAGTTTTTATTGTTTTTTTTTTGCAGTGGATATGATGACTCTTAAAGTAAAAAATAAGACTGGCATGCTTTTAAAATTAGTGTGATTTAATAATTAAATTCTCCTGTACATTTTAGTACCCTCCTCACATCCCCATTTTGTATACTCTTTGTTCTCCTTTTCATTTTTTTCCTGTTTCTTTGTCCTTGGTTTGTACTATTTTTCTATCTCTCTGTTTTTCACTTTTTTCCTTTCTCTGTATCAGCTAAGTGGAATTTTGGGTAGTCTCAGCTAGCTAGCCAGGTGCTAAACAGAAGATAATTTTATGGCTGCCTCTATTTCCCCAAAGGAAAAAAAATCCCTTAATTAAAAAAGTGGAAATGGTGCTGATGTGAGAAAGCCAATGGGAGTGTAATTCATCCCTTGTCTTCCTCTCTCCTTGTCCTTGGCTCTCATTCCTAATTCTTAGTTCTGTGTTAAGGAGAAGGTTGATTTTACATTCAGCTTTACTGTTACAGAGAATTTCACAGGTATTTATTGAAAACGAGACATTCTGAAACAGCACTAATATAAACTCAGACCACCTTGGTTTTGAACATGAATGTGAAAGAAGCTTTGTTTGCTTTTTGTTGGCTGATGAATACTGTGGCCCATGAATACAGGGACTGGCTGGAGGAACCTCGGTCAGATTTGTAGACTAAGATTGTTCAACCATCGTAAGCCACATGGTATCAACAAGTGAACCATCTCAGTGACTTTTTCAGACAAAAAAAAATGACTCATCTTGGCAAAGGTCTTAAAGCTTCATGTGTCAAAAATGTCTCCTAATTAG
This sequence comes from Mirounga angustirostris, assembly GCF_029215605.1. NCBI lineage: Eukaryota > Metazoa > Chordata > Mammalia > Carnivora > Phocidae > Mirounga > Mirounga angustirostris. The sequence continues at coordinate 52,121,294 of NW_026991711.1, forward strand.
GTTTATTGTGCTCTCATTGATCTGGCATTTCTATGTCTTCTTACAGTTAATTCGGAATATTGATGGGTCTTTCTTTTTATGGGTCTTTAAATTTAGGTAAAACATACCTAACCCCTGAAAAGATATTCAGAACTTTGCAACATTATATCTGGATTAAGATATCTCTTTAAGCACATTAAGAAAATAGTCACCACAATCTTCAATTAGTACCTTGGTTTTACTTTAACATGAAGGATGTATAAATAAATTCTTGTACCTTTATGGTAGGGCAGTATATGGAAATATTGATTTGTATTTTTCACTGCCTAATGAGATGCAGTTTGTGCAATTAAAACATTATCTTTCACCATAACTGTAGTTAGAGTAGTCTAGGGAAGACTTGCTCAGCATTTTTCAAATTGTAGGTGGCAGCCCCTTAGTGGGCCATGATGGTTTACATCTAACATTTGAAACAGAGACAGAATAGATTAGAAAATATTACTTAAAACTTTTAAGCACAGTTCTGAGTGGAATTGTTGGATTGGGTGATGATCCAAGTATGAGGAGAAACAAAAACATGGCTAGAAGACTGTTAAGAAATGAGAATAAAGTAATATCGACAGGTTTATTGTTCAGGAGCTCAATAGGATATGAGAAGCAAGTAGGAATTTTAACATTTTGCTAGGTGATGAGCAGGAAGATATTTTGAATAACAAGAATAATTAACATTCATCTAGGGCAGAACTTGGTGAGTTTTTCCTGTAGAGGTTCAGATAGTAAAGTTTTAAGCTTTGTGGGCCATAAAGGCTGTGTCAAAATTACTCAACTCTACTGTTGTTCTGTGAAAGCAGCCATAGACAATACTTAAATGAATAAGTGGGGGGATAAAACTTTAAGGACGCTGGAATTTGAATTTCATAGTTCTCAGGTATTCAGAAATATTCTTCATCTTCTTTTTTTTAAAAAGCCATTTAAACATGTAAAAACCTTCTTAACTGATGGACTGTACAAAATCAGGTGGCCAGAAGAAAATGGCCCATAGATTTGGCTGGTGGGCCATAGTTTTCTGACCCCTATTCTAGATGGTGGAAAATGGTACGGTTCGGTTTGCCAAGCACTGCAAAGTTAAGGTGCTGCTCGATGCAATCAGCATTTAAGGGACCAAATAAAGCTAGATTTCAATCCATTTAAAAATCTCATCTTTGTAGAACATTTTATTTTTAGCTTGGTTTGCGTCTTTGCTTCCATTTTAATGTGAACTAAATATAGACTGGAAAATCTGAGTCCTGGTACAGTAATACATGGTATAACAGCTTTCTTTCCATTTTGATTACAAGTTAAACATGATATTCCATTATTAAAGATAAGAGACAATAATTTACTAAACCTTTACATATAACTTAAGATGCCTTATTTGAAAGTATTTAAATTTAGAAAGCCTTCGCTTAGTTTAAGGTTGCATGTTTGCTGTTGTGGTCGGAGTGACAAAAGGTTATATGACACGACCATTGTCAACCACCCAGGGCTCCTTTCTGTTTCCAGGGTACAGGGTTTCACTCATATTGGATGTTAGGCTTTGCTTACTCAGGAAATGTGTTTATAAGCAAAGGTTTTAATTAAAGAGAGTTTGGTTTATAGCTAAGAATAGACCTTTGAAAAAAGCCATAACATGTTAGTACATTATTTTTCCTTGGCAAATTTGTGTGGTTTTGCTGGGTATCGAGTATATTTCTCTGTGAATATTTAGTCACTTGAAACACATTTGTATTTTTGATTTGGTCAAGTGGCTTAAAATGGTCAATAATCATTATTGATGATAGCCTTAATTTAGGATTCAATTCACGTTGTTTCTGTTTTAGGTAGTCGTTTATTATTATTATTATTATTTTTTAGAGAGATTTTTTTTTTTAAAGATTTTATTTATTTATTTGAGAGAGAATGAGATAGAGAGAGAGAGCATGAGAGGGGGGAGGGTCAATGGGAGAAGCAGACTCCCTGCTGAGCAAGGAGCCTGATGCGGGACTCGATCCCGGGACTCCAGGATCATGACCTGAGCCGAAGGCAGTCGCTTAACCGACTGAGCCACCCAGGCGCCCTATTATTTTTTTTTCAAATGAACATATATAGTAATAATTCCCTCCCCCTTGCTCTTTGTTATGAGGATATTTGGAAGACGATCAGGCTCTTGTTTTATACCAAAGAAATATGATTAACTTTATCATGTTTGGAGCTGGAGTTTCTAACCTTCTCGCTGTGCCATTTGAATCCTACGACTTTTTCAGACCACCAGCATGTGATTTACTGTAATAAATCTTTTTGTATAGGCTTGGGGCATTTATGTCAGAAATTTAAAAATTCCTCTCTACTTAGCATTTTACTGTTTACAGGGCGGTTTTCGTAACTGAATAAACTGAATACACATGAGCTAATTTAACAGTTGTGTGAAATTGCCTAAATTTTACATCTGAGACTCAGTTTAATATCTGCTGAGTAAATGGCAGGCTGGAACTCAAAAGCAAGACTTCTAACTACTGTGCCATTATTCCCCGGCACGGTGGACCCAATGGTAGGTTCCAAATTCCTTTTTTTCAGGAGTTCCATAAGCCTCTTGGGTTTTGAAGCCTTACCTCTACAGGGTACAGACACAGGTGGATGCACTTCTCTCCCCTCCTCGCCCTTCCCCCCTCCCTCTCCTTCTCCAGTCCCTACCCCTTCCTCCTCCTTCCTGTCCTGCCCTTTATCAATTTGTTTAGTCTGTAAGTATATCTCTCACCAATGTTACGCATTTTATAACGTCTTTTTGCATTTGAATCCCCCGTTTTTAGTGACATGTTTAAGAGTGTGTGTTTGCAAAATGAATTTCTGAATAAAAAATTTCAGCTGAAATTTCTCCTGATTTTAATTACTGTTAGCAAAATCACGGAATCACTTTGAAAAACATCTTTAGAAGGACTAATTTAGAAGAAATGCTTTTAGGTAGCTAACTCTACAAATAGGTTTTCGAAGAAAACTGTTAGTTTCACTTCCATAAGGTAAAATGCTATTTTTAAAAGGTCATGATATAGCGTTAAAAAGAATTATATAAGGTAATTTTCCATGTGGTCTATTAAAACATAGTTGAGGAAAAAGTATGCGTAAAATTTATTTTTAACTAGTGAAGGGACGGAAATGACATTTGGGGTGCCATTTTCTCTATCTATTTTATTTAAATCAGAAATTTTGCCGGGCTGTATACCTGAGCAGGCATACTGTTTTGACTTGGATTGTTTGTACAAACTCATATAGTACTTTAAAATTATAACGGGGATGCCTGGGTGGCTCAGTCAGTTAAGCGACTGACTCAGGTCATGGTCTCAGGGTCATGAGATTGAGCCCCGCTTTGCGCTCAGCCCTGAGTGTGGAGCCTGCTTAAGATTCTCTCCCTCTCCCCCCTGCCACGTTCTTGCTCTCTATCTAAAAAAAAAAAATTATTAAAATAATGTTATAATATAATGTTAGATATCATTAATATATAATAAATATAAATTTTATATATGCTTACATATATAAATACATGTAATGTGTGTTATATATGGTATATGAACATAATATATAATTATAATTATTATATTATAATATATAATATTATGTTTGTTATATACACGTTACATATATGAACATATCTCTGTAGTTTGTGAAGCAGAATGGTAAAATGAGCAGCCCTGAATCCAGTGTAGGCACTAGAATACTTCCAGTACCATACATCCACCTGTGTCCTCCTTCTCTTTTTTACTCCTTTGCTGCCCCTCAATTCATTCAAAAAGATATTTATGGTGTTCCAAGCACACTCATATGTGCCAGGATTGAGCAATAAACAAAATAGACAAAAACCTCTGCCTTCATGGAGGTCACATTTTAATGCAGGGAGAAGTTATGAACTCATAAATATGTAAAATGTGTAGCATAATAGAAGGTGAGAAGTGCTGTAGAGAAAAAACATGAGTGGTGGTTGGGTAGGAAGGGGAAAGGTCTTCCTGAGAAGGTGACATCTGAGCAAAGATCTTGAGGGAATGAACCACAGACTTCTGAGGGAAAAGCAAAGTAGGCAGAAGGAACAGCAGATGCAAAAATCAACAGGCAGAAGCTGTGATAAGGAGGGGGATCAGTGGGACTGAAGTTGGGGGTGGTGGGAGTCAGGGGGAAGCAGGTAGAAAGCTGGAAGTAGGTTAACAGTGTCAAAAGTAAGGTGGTACTATAGAGAAGAGTTCTTAGCCTGGGGTTCATGCATTCCTTACCATGGATGGGCTTTGGAGGGATCACCAAATTTTAGATCTGTGTGTACATCCCTCAGAAGACTAAAACCATTGATTTGTAAAGGGGACTTGCAGGACGGACAATAAATGATAGGTGAAAAAAATACACACATACTATAACCAACTGTTGTCATGGTCATTTGGAGAAATGCTAAAATGGAGGGTGGGTTCAATGAAATGAATCGTGTTCAGCGGCATAGAATAGCAAGGTTCCTTTCAGGAGTTAGTAGTGTTGGGTTTGCATCTCGGCTCTTTTGGGTACTATTAGGTGACCTTAGTCACGTTACTTAATGTGACAGAGAATGCTGTGCTCATCAGTTTCTGTTTCTTCTGTTCTTCCGGCCCACCCTTGGATTTCATTCCCCCCTTGCAGATAGGTGGGGTTATGTAACTGAGTTCAGGCCAGGGGAATTTGGGTGGGAGTGATGTTTGTCGTTTGGCTTCTAAAGCCTTTTATGGGACTCTGTGTTTTGTCTCTTCTCTCACCTGCCACCTAGATGTAGATTATCTAGTGAGAGGAGCTTGGATCCTTGAATGACTTCATGGAGCAGAGCCTCCTGCCCCTAAACCTCACTGATCACACTGGATTGTGACACTAGAAGGAAATAGACCTTTATTGTGTTAAGCCTCTGAGATTTGGACATTGTTTGCTGTATCAGTTAGCATACTGTGACCAATACACTTCACTTCTGTGAACGCCAGCTTTCTCATTTGCAAAATGGATATAGTGATTTCTGCCTCATAGGGTAGGTAAGTAATGAATGATAAAGAAATATACCATGTGCTTCTGTATCCTTGATTTTTATAATTATTTTTTAAAATTGGTATAAAATCTGGATAACTAAATTATTCACGATACATGTATTTTCTAAATACCTAATCAGTAGGGTATATAGACTACTGTTCTTTGTTGACTTTTTAAAAAACCTGGGGCGCCTGGGTGGCTCAGTCGTTAAGCGTCTGCCTTCGGCTCAGGTCATGATCCCAGCGTCCTGGGATCAAGCCCTGCATCGGGCTCCCTGCTCCTCAGGAAGCCGGCTTCTTCCTCTGCCTCTCCCACTCCCCCTGCTTGTGTTCCCTCTCTCGCTGTGTCTCTCTCTGTCAAATAAATAAATAAAATCTTTAAAAAAAAAAAAATAAAAGACTTGATAAAATTATTATGGTTTTATAGACCATTATTTTGTCATTATTTTGTCATTAAAAATAAAATGTCTTTTCTACCATGAAGGGCCCTTTGGACATGTGAAAACTCACACTGCAAGAGCAATGAGGATAGGCTTATTCTACCTGATGATTTTAGCTAGGGTCAGCCTTGTTTCTAGAGTAATGTATGTTACACGTGTCTTATGAAAGAATACTTTAATAGGAACGAGTGACCACTTTAGAGGTGGTAGTGGAAATAATTGGCCAGGTAGGTTTTTAGGTGCTTTTGTGGCCAAATCTACTTTACCCTGGAATAATCTTCCTGACATCTTCCCTGTCTCCTCAAGTCCTATTTACTCCTCAGTCCACACAATCTGGCTTTTGCCCAACCACTTCATGAAAACGTCTTTTGCAAAGGTCACTACCATCTAAGTGCTAAAATCCAGTGGTCTTTTTTAGTTTTCACTCAACTGTATTTCGTGCCAATTTTGATGCTGGTGACCATTTTTCTCACATCTTTCCCTTTTGTTTTCAAGGTTTGAATTTCTCTTATCTTTCTTACTAGCTTTTTACTGCCTGTCCGTCTCTAGCCCTGACTCCTTTGGCTAATGCTAAATGTTTTTGTTTCCTGGGATTCTTGTTCTAAGTCTGTTTGCCTCTGTCTTAGTTAATGTGATCGATTAGATTAGACTTCCATGACCGGCTGTACCAGTCTTTCCCTAGCCTGTGCTCTTTCCTGAGACCTGGACCTATATTTCCTTTGCCTACCAGTGCTGACTCAAGTGGGTCCTCTAGCCAGATCAGCCTTGACATTCTCAAACCCAACAGGTATGTTCACAGTCTCCCCACCTACTGGGCACATTTTGCCTCACTACTTTTATATCTTACAGGATTTGCCTCATAGACTCTTTATCTTGTTAATCATCTTCATTAACTCATTTGCTGTCAACATATATGCATTCAGAGCCTACTCTGGCTGGGCAGAGTGCTAGGCCCGGTGGACCGGGCCCTGTATGAAGCAGACACAGTCCCCTTCTTCATGGAGCTCAGTCAGCAGTCACCAAATGTGGTCAATTCTGTTTTGTCATACATTATCTCATTTAATCTTCATGACAAAGCTGTTAAGTAGGTAGGTACAACTATCACATTCATTTTAGAAATGAGGAAACCAAGAATTAGAAAGTAACTAACTTGCCCAAGGTCACACAGCTCTTCAGTGACCGGCTTGATGCCTGGTTCAAAACTAAGATGATATACTGTCCCTTTGTCTACTATGTGTGTTTGTTGTGAATTCATCCCTTTCCTTTTATTTCTATTGCTACTTACCCTAACTTCATTTAACCTGCAAAATTTATCATTTCGATGTTTGCACTGGATTTCCTCTCTGGTCTGCTGCCAGAGTTATCTCTATGAGAGGGAAGTATGATCATAACACATTTTGCATGAATCTTAGACATTGCCCATTACTAGTGGAATGAAGTCAAAATTTCTTAGCATGTCTTAGTAGGTCTTTCTCAGTTTGATAGTAAACTTACCTTTCTATTCGTTTAGCCAGTATTTACTGCATATTGTTGTAGGTGCTGGAATAGTAAAATAACATAAAACAAATCCTGTGTACTAGATCTTACATTCTATCGAAGGAGAAGTTAATACACATATATGCAAATGTGTATCAGATGTTCATAAGCATAATGAAGGAAAATAAGACAGGGTAAAGGGGGAGGGAGTGATGGGGTGGTGTATGTGTGTGTGGAAAGTATTTGGGTTGACTAGGTCCAGGAAGGACTCTCTTCGATGAAGTGACTTTGAACAGAGATCTGAATGAAGTGACGTGAACCATGCAGATATCTGGTGTTGGAACATACCAGGCAGAGTCAGGGCCATGGTATTCCAGTTGTGTTTTCTGTCACTGTCATCCTGTGGCTGATCATGACAAACTCTTCTCTTGCTAAAATAAGGCAGGTACTGTGGTACCTCCAAGTGTTTTCACGTGATATTCCTTCTACCTGAAATGCTCCTTTTTCCCTATTTCTCTGCCTGATTTATTTATTTATTTTATTTTTAAAAAGATTTTATTTACTTATTTGAGAGAAAGAGAGAGAAAGCAAGAGCATGGAGAGAGGCAGAAGGAGAAGCAGACCCCCTGCTGAGCAGGGAGCCTGATGTGGGACTCGATCCCAGGACCCCAGGGTCATGACCTGAGCCGAACGAAGGCCGATGCTTAACTGACTGAGCCACCCAGGTGCCCCTGCCTGATTTATTTTTATGTACTATTATTTCCCAACATTTCTGAAAATATCTGAAGCAGCTTATGTTCAATATTGTGTATCAAGCTTAGGTAAAATATAGATAGGACTATGAGACCAAGAATGTTAGTAGGTTAGTCTATAAAGCAGGGTGTTTGTGTCCTATCTATCTATCTATCTATCTATCTATCTATCTATCTATCTATCTATTTATCTATCTATCATCTATCTATTGTTAAAGATGAGTTGTAAATTTGGCCCCAAGCTTCCTGGTAGCCAAAGCAACAAGATCATTTACAAAATATTATTGTCAGGGAAAAAAATTTTTTTTCTAGGTCCCAAGGAAATGTGTCTGTTAGTTTTCCATGTGGGAGTCACTGAGGGATGAAGTATATGCTACCCTCACCAATATGTGGGGCAGGATGGGATCTCGTGCAGGCCTGGTCTTTCCTGAGAGCAGGATTGTTAATCCAGAGGATGCAGTAGATTCGGGAGTAGGTGCTTTTGGAAGTTCTTTTCTGATTGTTTCAGTTTTCTTCGTGGAATAAGAAGCTAGATCATCAGCTGAGAATAAGATGGGGAAGAGGATCTTAGAGATCTAGGAAAGAGGAAAAGGTGTGAAATACTTGAATAGGAGAATGGGAAAGGGAATGGAGTAGAGACATGCAGTGTAAATATCAGGTGGCATTTCGGGCACACCTGAGGCAAGTGACCATGAACTGAAGGTAAGCACCATCAGCCTGGCTGTGGGACCATGTTCAGATGCATGGCTGTAGGCACAGAATAAATAGAGAACTGGGTTAAGCCAGCATTGTGGTTTGGTTAAATAAGTATGGCAGAGCAAGAGGGGACAGGGAGATTGAGGGTGGATGCAAGGGAGAGATTACAATGACAAGCTCTGGAATTTATGTTGGGTAAAGAATGAGCACTCAAGACGTCTTAGGAAATGACTATGGGACCAAGTAGCTAAGGAAGGGTAGAAGAGAAAATCATTGCAAAGAATTAAATTTTAGCCACTCAAAGAAGAAGAAGAGAGAAAGAAAAGAAAGTCTACTAAAAAAAGCTATAGAGTTCTAATTATTTTGTTTAAAATTTTTTTAAGAGGGGGAGGGGCAGAGGGAGAGGGAGAGAGAGAATCTTAGGCAGGTTCCATGCCCAGTGCAGAGGGGGACTAGGGGCTCGATCTCACAACCCTGAGATCACGAGCTGAGCCGAAATCAAGAGTCAGACACTTAACCAACTGAGCCACCTAGGTGCCCCCAGTTTTAATTATTTTAAATATGCTTTACAGATGCATTAAAAATAGGTTTTGCTGGGGAAATCTCTGGATCATGTATGCATAGCTGGGGTCTCTTCATTAGTAAAATACAAAAAATATTTTACTTAGAACATGAAAATAGTTCCTCAAAGAAATAAATGGCTCTGGGTTGGAATTTAAAAAAACAACAACATACAAATGAAACCTTAACATGCATTAAGTAACCCATGGGCCCTAGTTCCAGTTCTTATTGGTTAAGTCAAGAACCTCTCCAAGTTTTATTTCCTCATATTTAAATTCTCAGAAGGTTCTTTTGAGGATTGAAGAGATAAAGTCCTTAGCTTAGTGCCTGGCACACAGTAGGTGCTAGTAAATGTTACCACACATTCAAGAATCTTGAGGGGCACCTGGGTGGCTCAGTTGGTTAAGCATCTGCCTTCAGCTCAGGTCGTGATCCCAGGGTCCTGGGATTGAGCCCCATGTCGGGCTACCTGCTCAGCGGGGAACCTGCTTCTCCTCTGCTCATGCTCTCTCTCTCTCTCTCTCTCTCTCAAATAAATAAATAAATAAAATCTTTAAAAAAAACACACAAACAGAATCTTGAGGTGAAGGGCACTCTTCCCGAAGGGTGCTTTTGCACTTAGAAGGATGCAAGGGAGTGAGGTGCTAATGAAATCTTCGGTCATAGTGATAATCCCTGTATGTATCCAGCCTTTGGCAGGCCAGAGTCTAAGCTGTGTAATTGTAAACCTTTTGGTAGGTTGATAAGGGGATGGAGATGTTCTCATAGATCTAGCTAAGATTCCACAGTAGGAAGGGAAGAATGTGGAAGGAGATTCAACTTTCCCATGTTATCGTCATCCATACATATCACAACAGTACTAAATTATTACCATTCAAGCATTCATGGTCTTTCCCTTCTTCTTCGTTTTTCAAAATGATTTTATTTTTAAGTAATCTTAACACTCAATATGGGACTTGAACTCACAACCCCAAGATCAAGAGTTGCATGCTCTACCGACTGAGGCAGCCAGACTCCCCTCCCCTCCTCTTCTTAATGAGGAAGACTTCTAATATGTTCTATCAGCTCCTTCATTCTCCTTTGTTACAAGATGGTGGATATAAGGAGGGGACAGGAAGATACTCATTCAATGGCATTATTACCTTCAGGGCCCCAGTGTGTGTGGTGTAATTGAGAAGCTGGAATGAATAGGGGAAGTCCATGTGCTGACCTTCCTGTCAAGGCAAACTGTGAACATACATGAGACATTCCCTGGAAAATTTTTAGTGAAGGGGGAAGACTAGGGTCCTACATGAGGAAGTAAAGTATGGATTATTGTCTTCACTGTGACCCCATTTATACCTATAGGCTGAGGTATAGTTTAATTAATCATCTATACAATATGAGCACATGATACATAAAACATTTAAATTATAAAGCAGTCATACACTCATGTTCATAGCAGCATTATTCACAAGAGCCGAAAAGTAGAAGCAACTCAAATGTCCATTGACGAATGAATAAAAAACCAAAACTTGGTATATACATGCAATCGTCTTAAAAAAGGAAAGAATTCTGACACATGCTACAACATGGATGAACTTTGAGAACATTATGCTAAGTGAAATAAACCAGCTACAAAAAGACATATAATCCCACTTAGATGAATTACCTAGAGTAGTCAGTGTCAGAAAGACAGAAAGGGTGGTGGTTGTCAGAGGCTGAGGGAAATTAGGGAATGGGGAGTTAGTGTTTAATGGGTTCAGAGCTTCATTTTTGCAAGATGAAAAGAGTTCTGTGGATGGATGGTGGTGATGGTTGCACAACCATGTGACTATACTCAATGCCACTAACCTGTACACTTAAATATGGTTAAGATGGTAAGTTTTATGTTAAGTGCATTTTGCCATAATTAAAACTAATGATAAAGTAGGCTTCATAGGAATGGCCCACTGTAAACTCAAATGGTATTACAAGATTTTTTTAGTGAGATAAAAATGAAAAATACGTTTAAGAAATGTACAGAATATCACGAAAACATCAAGAAAACTGAAACTTTGCTGAGGTACAAAAAGAATCTGGATGAATGCTATAAGTTTTATCGGGCTTACCTCTAAATTTTACACAATTACAAATACATTTGCTATTTGAATTTGGGCTAACTTACTAAAATGATCTGTAAGGTCGTAAAATAATACATATTGAAAAGGAAGAGTAACAAGAGGGCCTTAGCCAATCAGATGTAATTCATTTAGCACAAAGCTACAAAAACAATGAATGTGGCTTTGATAAGGGAATAAAATGAAAGATAAATGGAACAGAATTAAAAGTTCAGAAACTTGCCCATAAATATATAAGAATATACTTTACAATAATGATAATATTTCAAGTGGGGAAAAATGGATTACTCAATAATTCCTCTTGAGGCAACTGGCTCCCCATTTAGTTAAAAAAATTGGAAGCCCAATCCTTACCTCGCAGTATGGACTACAAACTTTCCAGATAGGATAAAGATCAAATTTATAATACACAAATCATAAAAGTACTAGAATAAATATAGATAAGTAATGGCATAGTTTCAGGGTTGGAAAGAATTTTAAAATGTGATACTAAGGAAGAAAATAGAAAGTACAGGCTTGTGGAATCCTGACATACTGAAACTCACCATATACTAAGTGACAAGGCAAATAATTTCTTAAACCTCTTCAGTGTTTAGCCAGAAAGATTATTTCTCATTCTTTGTTTATGATACAGATGTCCAATAATAAAGAACTGGTTAAATTAATATGCTGTATCTATATCAAAAAATTCCATCAAGTACGCAGTATCCGGCAGGCATTTGATGTTCAGTAGGTACTAAGAGAGTAGATAGATGAACAAAGCATCATCTTGACATGGAAGGTACTCACAATATATAGGGCAGAAAAAGGAGATTGTAATATGTATAGACTCTGGGCCCCAGGAAAGGACATAACAGAGATATAGTGATTTCTCATTGTATTGTAGAATTATGGGTATTTGCTCTTTTCTTATTATTTTTTTCTTTTTTGTTTTTATTTTAATTCTAGTTAGTTAACATACAGTGTTATGTTAGTTTCAGGTATACAATAGAGTAATTCAGCACTTCCCTACAATACCCTGTGCTCATCTCAACAAGTATACTCCTTAATCCCCATCACCTATTTAACTCATGAGTTTGTTCTCTGTAATTAAGTCTGTTTCTTGATTTTTCTCTTTCTTATTTTTTCCCTTTGCTCGTTTGTTTCTTAAATTCCACATATGAGTGAAATCATGTGGTATTTATCTTTCTCTGATTTTGCTTAGCATTGTACTCTGTAGCTTCATCCATATTATTGCAAATGGCAAGATTTCAATCTTTTTATGGCTGAATAATATTCCATTATATATATATGTTCTTGATACACACACACACACACATATATCACATCTTCTTTATCCGTTCATCAATTGATGGACACTTGGGCTACTTCCATATCTTGGCTATTGTAAATAATGCCACGATAAATATAGGGGTGCATATATCCCTTTAGTGTTCTTGTATTCTTTGGGTAAATACTCAGTAGTGCGATTGCTGGATCATAAGGCACTTCTATTTTTAACTTTTTGAGGAACATCCATGCTGTTTTCCACAGTGACTGCACCAGTTTGCATTCCCACCAACAGTGCATGAGGGTTTCTTTTTCTCCACATCCTCGCCAACACCTGTTGCTTCTTATGTTGTTAATTTTAGCCATTCTGACAGGTGTGAGATGATAATCTCATTGTAGTTTTGATTTCCATTTCCCTGATGATGAGTGATGATGAGCATCTTTTCATGTGTCTGCTGGCCATCTGTATGTCTTCTTTGTAGAAATGTCTGTTCATGTCTTCTGCCCATTTTTAAGTTGGAGTATTGGTTTTTTTGGTGTTGAGTTGTGTAAGTTTTTTTATTGGATACTAACCCTTTATCAGATATATCATTTGCAGATATCTCCTCCCATTCCATAGGTTGCCTTTTAGTTTTGTTGATTGTTTCCTTTGCTGTGCAGAAGGTTTTTATTTTGATGCAGTCCAATAGTTTATTTTTGCTTTTGTTTCCTTTGCCTCATGAGACATATCTAGAAAGAAGTGCTATGGCCATTGTCAAAGAAGTTACTGCCTATGTTCTCTTCTAAGATTTTTATGCTTTCAGGTCTCACACTTAGGTCTTTAATGCATTTTGAACTTATTTTTGTGTATGGTATAAGAAAGTGGTCCAGTTTCATTCTTTTGTATGTTGCTATCCAGTTTTCCCAGCACCATGTGTTAAAGAGACTGTTTTTTTCTCATTGGGTATTCCTTCTTGCATTATCAAAGATTAATTAACCACATAATTCTGGGTTCATTTCTGGGTTTTCTATTCTGTTCTATTGATCTAGGTGTCTATCTTTGTGCCAATACCATACTGTTTTGAACACTACAACTTTGTAGTATAACTTTAAGTCTAGAGTTGTGATGCCTCCAGCTTTGCTTTTCTTTTTCAAGATTGATTTGGCTATTTGGGGTCTTTTGTGGTTCCATACAAATTTTAGGATTGTTTGTTCTAAATCTGTGAAAAATACTGTTGGTATTTTCTAGGGATTGCTTTTAATGTACAGACTGCTTTGGTTAGTATAGACATTTTATCAATATTTGTTCTTCCAATCCATGAACATGGAATGTCTTTCTATTTCTTTGTGTCATCTTCAATTCTTTCATCAGTGTTTTATGGATTTCAGTGTACAGATCTTTTACCTCATAGGTTAGGTTTATTCCTAGGTATCTTATTATTTTTGGTGGTATTATAAAGGAGATTGTTTTCTTAATTTCTCTTTCTGCTGCTTCATTATTGGTGTATAGAAATGCAACAGATTGCTGTATGTTGATTTTGTATCCTGCAACTTTACTGAATTCATTTATCAGTTCTAGCAGGTTTTTTGTGGAGTCTATCAGGTTTCCATGATATAGACTATCATGTCATCTGCAAATTGTGAAATTTTTACTCCTTCCTTGCCAATTTGGATACTTTTTATTACTTTTTGTTGTCTGATTGGTGTGGCTATGACTTCCAGTGTTATGTTGAATAAAAGTGGTGAGAGTGGACATCCTGACATCCTGACCTTAGGGGGAAAGCTGTCAGTTTTTCCTCATTAAGGATGTAAGCTGTGGATTTTTCATAGATCGCCTTTATTATGTTGATGTATGTTCCCTCTAAACCTACTTTGTTGAGGGTTTTTATTGTTTATTACTATTTTCTTTTTTTTTTAATCTTTTATTCTTATGTTAATCCCCATACATTACATCATTAGTTTTAGATGAAGTGTTCCATGATTCATTGTTTGTGCACAACACCCAGTGCTCCATGCAGAATGTGCCCTCCTCAATACCCACCACCAGGCTAACCCATCCTCCCACCCCCCTCCCCTCTAGAACCCTGTTTGTTTTTCAGAGTCCATCGTCTCTCATGGTTCGTCTACCCCTCCGATTTCCCCCGCTTCATTCTTCCCCTCCCGCTACATTCTTCTTCTTCTTCTTTTTTTTTTTTTCTTAACATATATTGCATTATTTGTTTCAGAGGTACAGATCTGAGATTCAACAGTCTTGCACAATTCACAGCGCTTACCAGAGCACATACCCTTCCAGTGTCTATCACCCAGTCACCCCATCCCTCCCACCCCACCCCCCACTCCAACAACCCTCAGTTTGATTCCTGCGATTAAGAATTCCTCATATCAGTGAGATCATACGATACATGTCTTTCTCTTTTTGACTTATTTCACTCAACATAATACCCTCCAGTTCCATCCACGTCATTGCAAATGGCAAGATCTCATTCCTTTTGATGGCTGCATAATATTCCATTGTATATATATACCACATCTTCTTTAGCCATTCATCTGTCGATGGACATCTTGGCTCTTTCCACAGTTTGGCTATTGTGGACATTGCTGCTATAAACATCGGGGTGCACGTCCCCTTCGGATCCCTACTTTTGTATCTTTGGGGTAAATACCCAGTAGTGCAATTGCTGGATCATATGGTAGCTCTATTTTCAACTTTTTGAGGAACCTCCATACAGTTTTCCAGAGTGGCTGCACCAGCTTGCATTCCCACCAACAGTGTAGGAGGGTTCCCCTTTCTCCGCATCCCCGCCAACATCTGTCATTTCCTGACTTGTTAATTTTAGCCATTCTGACTGGTGTGAGGTGGTATCTCATTGAGGTTTTGATTTGGATTTCCCTGATGCTGAGCGATATTGAGTACTTTTTCATGTGTCTGTTGGCCATTTGGATGTCTTCTTTGGAAAAATGTCTGTTCACGTCTTCTGCCCATTTCTTGATTGGATTCTTTGTTCTTTGGGTGTTGAGTTTGATGAGTTCTTCATAGATTTTGGATACTAGCCCTTTATCTGATATGTCATTTGCAAATATCTTCTCCCCTTCTGTCGGTTGTCTTTTGGTTTTGTTGACTGTTTCCTTTGCTTTGCAAAAGCTTTTTATCTTGATGAAGTCCCAATAGTTCATTTTTGCCCTTGCTTCCCTTGCCTTTGGTGATGTTTCTAGGAAGAAGTTGCTTCGACTGAGGTCAAAGAGGTTGCTGCCTGTGTTCTCCTTTAGGATTTTGATGGACTCCTGTCTCACATTGAGGTCTTTCAACCATTTGGAGTCTATTTTTGTGTGTGGTGTAAGGAAATGGTCCAGTTTCATTCTTCTGCATGTGGCTATCCAATTTTCCCAACACCATTTGTTGAAGAGACTGTCTTTGTTCCATTGGACATTCTTTCCTGCTTTGTCCAAGATGAGTTGACCATAGAGTTGAGGGTCCATTTCTGGGCTCTCTATTCTGTTCCACTGATCTATGTGTCTGTTTTTGTGCCAGTACCATGCTGTCTTGATGATGACAGCTTTGTAATAGAGCTTGAAGTCCGGAATTGTGATGCCGCCGGCTTTGCTTTTCTTTTTCAATATTCCTCTGGCTATGCGGGGTCTTTTCTGGTTCCATACAAATTTTAGGATTATTTGTTCCATTTCTTTGAAAAAAGTGGATGGTATTTTGATGGGGATTGCATTGAATGTGTAGATTGCTCTAGGTAGCATTGACATCTTCGCAATATTTGTTCTTCCAATCCATGAGCATGGAACGTTTTTCCATTTCTTTGTGTCTTCCTCAATTTCTTTCATGAGTATTTTATAGTTTTCTGAGTATAGATCCTTTGTCTCTTTGGTTAGATTTATTCCTAGGTATCTTATGGTTTTGGGTGCAATTGTAAATGGGATGGACTCCTTAATTTCTCCTTCTTCTGTCTTGTTGTTGGTGTATAGGAATGCCACTGACTTCTGTGCATTGATTTTATATCCTGCCACTTTACTGAATTCCTGTATGAGTTCTAGCAGTTTTGGGGTGGAGTCTTTTGGGTTTTCCACATAAAGTATCATATCATCTGCAAAGAGTGAGAGTTTGACTTCTTCTTTGCCAATTTGGATGCCTTTGATTTCTTTTTGTTGTCTGATTGCTGTGGCTAGGACTTCCAATACTATGTTGAATAGCAGTGGTGATAGTGGACATCCCTGCCGCGTTCCTGACCTTAGGGGGAAAGCTCTCAGTTTTTCCCCATTGAGAATGATATTTGCTGTAGGTTTTTCATAGATGGCTTTTATGATATTGAGGTATGTACCCTCGATCCCTATACTCTGAAGAGTTTTGATCAAGAAAGGATGCTGTACTTTGTCAAAAGCTTTTTCTGCATCTATTGAGAGGATCATATGATTCTTGTTCTTTCTTTTGTTAATGTATTGTATCACATTGATTGATTTGTGGATGTTGAACCAACCTTGCAGCCCAGGGATAAATCCCACTTGGTCATGGTGAATAATCCTTTTAATATACTGTTGGATCCTATTGGCTAGTATTTTGGTGAGAATTTTTGCATCCATGTTCATCAGGGATATTGGTCTGTAATTCTCCTTTTTGATGGGGTCTTTGTCTGGTTTTGGGATCAAGGTAATGCTGGCCTCATAAAATGAGTTTGGAAGTTTTCCTTCCGTTTCTATTTTTTGGAACAGTTTCAGAAGAATAGGTATTAATTCTTCTTGAAAGGTTTGGTAGAATTCCCCTGGGAAGCCATCTGGCCCTGGGCTTTTGTTTTTTGGGAGATTTTTGATGACTGCTTCAATTTCCTTAGTGGTTATAGGTCTGTTCAGGTTTTCTATTTCATCCTGGTTCAGTTTTGGTAGTTGATACATCTCTAGGAATGCATCCATCTCTTCCAGGTTATCTAATTTGCTGGCATAGAGTTGCTCATAATATGTTCTTATAATTGTTTGTATTTCTTTGGTGTTGGTTGTGATCTCTCCTCTTTCATTCATGATTTTGTTGATTTGGGTCCTTTCTCTTCTCTTTTTGATAAGTCTGGCCAGGGGTTTATCAATCTTGTTAATTCTTTCAAAGAACCAGCTCCTAGTTTCGTTGATCTGTTCTACTGTTCTTTTAGTTTCTATTTCATTGATTTCTGCTCTGATCTTTATGATTTCTCTTCTCCTGCTGGGTTTAGGCTTTATTTGCTGTTCTTTCTACAGCTCCTTTAGGTGTAGGGTTAGGTTGTGTACTTGAGACCTTTCTTGTTTCTTGAGAAAGGCTTGTATTGCTATATACTTTCCTCTTAGGACTGCCTTTGCTGCATCCCAAAGATTTTGAACAGTTGTGTTTTCATTTTCATTGGTTTCCATGTATTTTTTTAATTCTTCTTTAATTTCCTGGTTGACCCATTCTTTCTTCAGTAGGATGCTCCATGTATTTGAGTTCTTTCTGACTTTCCTCTTGTGATTGAGTTCTAGTTTCAAAGTATTGTGGTCTGAAAATAGGCAGGGAATGATCCCAATCTTTTGGTACCGGTTGAGACCTGATTTATGACCTGATTATGACCTAGGATGTGATCTATTCTGGAGAATGTTCCATGGGCACTAGAGAAGAATGTGTATTCCATTGCTTTGGGGTGGAATGTTCTGAATATGTCTGTGAAGTCCATTTGGTCCAGTGTGTCATTTAAAGTCTTTATTTCCTTGTTGATCTTTTGCTTAGACGATCTGTCCATTTCAGTGAGGGGGATGTTAAAGTCCCCCACTATTATTGTATTGTTGTCGATGTGTTTCTTTGCTTTTGTTATTAATTGCCTTATATAATTGGCTGCTCCCATGTTAGGGGCATAGATATTTACAATTGTTAGATCTTCTTGTTGGATAGATCCTTTAAGTATGATATAGTGTCCTTCCTCATCTCTTATTACAGTCTTTGGTTTAAAATCTACTTTGTCTGATATAAGGATTGCCACCCCAGCTTTCTTTTGGTGTCCATTAGCATGGTAAATGGTTTTCCACCCCCTCACTTTCAATCTGGGGATGTCTTTGGGTCTAAAATGAGTCTCTTGCAGACAGCAAATCAATGGGTCTTGTTTTTTAATCCAGTCTGATAGCCTGTGTCTTTTGATTGGGGCATTGAGCCCATTTACATTCAGGGTAACTATTGAAAGATAGGATTTAGTGCCATTGTATTGCCTGTAACATGAGTGTTACCGTATATTGTCTGTGTTCCTTTCTGGTCTATGTTGCTTTTAGGCTCTCTCTTTGCTTAAAGGACCCCTTTCAAGATTTCCTGTAGGGCTGGTTTTGTGTTTGCAAATTCCTTTAATTTTTGTTTGTCCTGGAAGCTTTTTATCTCTCCTTCAATTTTCAATGACAGCCTAGCTGGATATAGTATTCTTGGCTGCATATTTTTCTCATTTAGTGCTCTGAATATATCCTGCCAGTCCTTTCTGGCCTGCCAGGTCTCTGTGGATAGGTCTGTTGCCAATCTAATGTTTCTACCATTGTAGGTTACATATCTCTTCTCCCGAGCTGCTTTCAGGATTTTCTCTTTGTCTATGAGACTCGTAAGTTTTACTATTAGATGTTGGGGAGTTGACCTATTTTTATTGATTTTGAGAGGGGTTCTCTGTGCTTCCTGGATTTTCATGCCTGTTTCTTTCCCCAAATTAGGGAAGTTCTCTGCTATAATTTGCTCCATTATACCTTCTGGCCCTCTCTCTCTTTCTTCTTCTTCTGGGATCCCAATTATTCTAATGTTGTTTCGTCTTATGGTATCGCTTATCTCTCAAATTCTGCCCTCGTGATCCAGTAGTTGTTTATCTCTCTTTTTCTCAGCTTCTTTATTTTCCATCATTTCATCTTCTATATTACTGATTCTCTCTTCTGCCTCATTTATTCTAGCAGTTAGCGCCCCCATTTTTGATTGCACCTCATTAATAGCCTTTTTGATTTCTACTTGGTTGGATTTTAGCTCTTTTACTTCTCCAGAAAGGGTTTCTCTAATAACTTCCATATTTTTTTCAAGCCCAGCTAGTATCTTTAAAGTGATGATTCTGAACTCTAGATCTGACATCGTACTAATGTCCGTATTGAGTAGGTCCCTGGCAGTCAGTACTACCTCTTGTTCTTTTTGTTGAGGTGATTTTTTCCGTCTTGTCATTTTGTGCAGAGGAGAATAGATTAATGAGAGAACAAAATGCTAGCAGAGTAACCACATCCCCAGAAAATATACTCTAAACAAATCAGAAAAGACCTGAAGCAGTGGGATAAGAAAGGGAAAGAAAGAAAAAAGAAAAAGAAAAAAAAAAAAGAAAGATAAAAACAAAAACAAACAAAACAAAACAACCACAACAAAAGGAAAACCAGAATGTGATCAAATATGATCTATATGGTATATAGATCAGTGCCACACACTAGATTTGGGGTGTATTTTAGTCTTTTAGAAGAAAGTGCCTCCCAAAATTTTAAAGAAAGAAAAACTTATATATGTACAAAAATAAGGGTTGATATGATGAAGGGATGGAATATGACTGTAAAAATGGAAATTATAAAAAATGTTATAAAAGGAATTGATAAGAAGTTGTTTGAAAAAAGAAAGAAGAGGATTTAAAAAAAGAAAAAAGAAAGAGAAAAAAAAAAGGGGAGAGGATGTTATCAGGCAGGGGAATAGAAAGCACCATATACTAGAGATTTAGGGTGTATTTTAATCTGTTAGAAGAAACTATCTCAAAATTTTAAAGAGAGAACAACTTATATATATAAGTCAAAAATATGGGTAACTACTATGAAGGGATAGAATATGACTCTAAAAATGAAAAATAAAAATGTTTTTTTTTTTTTTTTAAAAAGGGATTGATAAGATGTTGGTTGAAAAAGGGAAAAAGAAAAATTCAAAAAGAAATAATAAGAGAAAAAGACAGTTAAAAAAAAATTAACTTTAAAAGACTAAAGAACCATGGTAAAAAAAGCCGTGAATTCTATGTGCAGTAGTCCCCTAGTGCTGGAGTTCTGCCGTTCTCATTGATCGGTAAACTTGGTCTTGGCTGGCTGTTCTCGCTGATCTTCTGGGGAGGGGCCTGTTGCCGTGGTTTCCAAATGTCTCTGCCGGAGGCGGAATTGCCCCGCCCTTGCCCCCTCCCGGCTAAGTAATCTGCTCGGGTTTGCTCTCCGGGGCTTTTGTTCCCTGCGAGCTTTCCGTACAGCTTTGGAGGCGGAGAGTGAAAATGGCGGCCTCCCAATCTCCGCCTCGGAGGAGCCGAGAACTCGGGGCCCCGCTCCTCAGTGAGCCCCCAGAGAAAAGCCGTCAGTCACTCCCGTCTCCCCGGTCTCCAGCCACACTCCGTGCTCGCCCGGCCTGTGACCGCGCATTTCTATCTCTGGCACCCGACCCCGGGTGGAGTCTCCAAACCCAGCAGATCCCTGCGGTGCGCTCCCGCGCGGCTCCTCCCGGGGGAGGAAGGTGAGTCTCCCCGGATCTGCCGCTTGTTGGGTCCCTGCTGGAGGAGCAGGGGCCCGACTGGGCCGCGGATCACGGTTTATGGCCACCCAGAGCTGAGAGCCCGCGCCTGGGCTCCATCTCTGCAACTGGCTTCCCCACTCTGATACCTGGGAGCTCTGCCGCCCTCAGGCACCCCCGGTCTTTCTGTGACCCCGAGGGTCCTGAGACCACACTGTCCCGGAGGGCTCCACCCCCCGCTTGGCCACCAGAGTGACGTCCCTCGGCGGAGCAGACTTTTAAAAGTTCCGATTTTGTGCTCCGCGGCTCTATCACTTGCCAGAAGCGGCCGACGGAGGCCCCGCCCCCGCCGTCTATCCTCCTGAATATTGCCTCGGATTCACTTCTCCGCACGTCCTACCTTCCAGAAAGTGGTCGCTTTTCTGATGAGAGAGTTGTTGCTCTTCTTTTCTTCCATCTCCTGTTGAGTTTGTAGGTGTTCAGAATGGTTTGATCCCTATCCAGCTGAATTCCTGAGAGGAGACGAAATCCAGGTCTCCTACTCCTCCGCCATCTTGCTCCGCCCCCCTTATTACTATTTTCAATTCTATTTTGCAGGTTACACGTTTGCTTTTGCAATAGGAAAAACCTTTAGCTTTTAAATTTGGATGTATCTCATTACAGAAAGATGAAAAGAGAGATTTTGAATTTTTATACACCAAAGGAATTCAAATACCACTCACTTTGTATTAATAAAACATCTGATAATTAGGTGGTGTAATACTTCATATTAATAGAGGTGGATTCAACATTTCTGTAGTAATAATCAAAGATAGATGGTATTACCCACCTAGCGGTATGCATTAATTTTTCTGATTCTATATAAAGGAATAATTAAATAATAATTCAGTAATTTATCATTTGTGTAAAAGCAAAAACAAACAAACAAAAACCCCTACTGGTATGCTCTGTATTTATTGATATGATTATTATAAAGATGTTATTGAGATATTAGAAACTGAAAGTCTGCATAACCTAATTTTTATAATAAGCAAAAGTTAAATATTGATAATAAAACAAGTAGCCCCTCAGACAGATTGTTGAAATTTGCCAGATTTGTAAATAGAATAATATGGCTGAACTTACCTTAAATATTAATTTAAAAAACTTGATAATAAAAAGCCTTGGCTATTGGTAGCATTTGTAAAACTTAATCGAACAAAAATTTTTAGTAAACTGTGATGCATTGACAGAATACTAATAGGAACTTGTTTGATAAAATGTACCTCTTTTGTGAAAAATTCTGTTCTTTCAGCCCCTGAAACAGTATAAGCACATCTACTAGAAATTTTTTGTATGCAAAAACCATTGGAATGTGTTTTGACCTGATAAGACAAAATATATGGCCCAGGCCAGTGATGACATACATCCAATGACCAATAGTGAAATGCTGCTTTTGCATCACTGTGAGGTTAGAAGTCATACCTTCCGATGTCCAGCAATCTTTAGTGCAGCTTGCTGATGCTATTGTGTAACACAGCACAACGTTTAGTACAGCTTTTCACACAATAAACAACACTACATGCATGTACTTAACATTGTATTTGGTGGATCCTACTTCTTCATGGATTCCATATTTTCTAATTCGCCTACTCACTAAAATTTATTTGTAACTCCCAAATCAATACTTGCCAAGCTTTTGTGGTCACTGGTGGACATGTGTAGAGTCGGGAGAAATTTGAGTAGCTGCATGAACACATCACCAGCTGGGGTTGATCCAGGTGACAGTCTGCCTTCCCAGATAGCAAACAAGTGACCTTTTTGTGATCTATTTAGTAAGATGTTTTTCACATTTTTGTGCTCTTGTTGGTGATCTTGCTGTTTTAAAACTGGGCCCAAGCCTAGTCCTGAAATGCTGTCTAGAGTTCCTAAAATCAAGAAGTTTGCGCATGCCTTAAGGAAAAAATAGGTGTGTTATCTAAGCTTCCTTGAAGTGTGAGTTAAAGTGCTATTGGCCATGGGTTCAATGTTAATGGATGAAAAATAAATATTAAACAGGGCATAAAACAGGGCTAAGTATTGATCAGTTGATGCAAAGCTCACAGGAACTTAGCCCTTCATTTCTCCTAGGAGCTTTGGTTCAGTATTCACTAATTGGGTGTTCAGAGACTTTTTTTAGTTTCTTGAGTTTTGAGGTATCTTTTTGTTATAGTTCTAGTCAGTATTTTTTTAATTAAAAAAATTATTATGGGGGTATAATGGCATAAAATATTATGTTAATTTTAGATATACAACATAATGGTTCAATATTTTGTATTGAATATTTGTATATATTGCAAAATGATCACAATAAGTCTAGTTGGCATCCATCACCATACATAGTTACAAATACTTTATTCTTGTGATGAGGACTTTTAAGATTTACTCTCTTAGCAACTTTCAAATATGCAATATAGTATTATTAACTACAGTCACCATGCTATATGTTATATCGCCATGACTTACTTATTTTATAACTGGAAGTTTGTAACTTTTGACCCCTTTTACCCATTTTATAATCCCCCCCTACCCCCTAGCCTTTGGCACCCATCTGTCTGTTCTCTGTATCTATGAGCTTGGGTTTTTGTTGTTGTTGTTGTTGTTTTAGTTTCACATATAAATGAAATCATATGGTATTTTTTTTTCTCTGTCTGACATTTCATTTAGCATAATGCCCTCAAGTTCCATCCATTGTTGTCGCAAATGGTAAGATTTCTTTCTTTTTTTTATGGCTGAATAATATTGCATTGTATGTATATATACCACCTCATCTTTATCTATTCATCCATTTATGGACCCTTTAGGTTTTTTACATGTTTTGGCTATTGTAAGTCATGCTGCGGTGAACATGGGGGTGTATGTATCTTTTTGAGTTAGTGTTTTCATTTTCTTCAGATTAAATACCAAGAAGTGAAATTGCTGGATCATATGGCAGTTCTATTTTTATTTTTTTGAGGAACCTCTGTGTTTTACATAGTGACTGCACCACGCTACGTTCCCATCACAACTTCACCAAAAAATGTTATTTATTTCTTGTTTTTTAATAATAGCTGTTCTAACAGATATAATATCTCATTGTGCTTTTGATTTGCATTTTCCTGATGATTTGTGATGTTGCGCACCTTTTCACATACCTGTTGGCCATGTGTATGTCTTATTTGGAAAAATATCTATTTTATTTGTTTGTTTTGCTATTGAGGTTCATAAGTTCTTTATATATTTTGGATATGAACTCTTACCAGATATATGATTTGCAAATGTTTTTCCCTTTTCATTTTTCATTTAATTTTTCATTTTTCTGTCTTTTCATCTTTTTAGTGATTTCCTTTGCTGTTCAGAAGCTTTTTAGTTTGATATAGTCCCATTTGGTTATTTTTGCTCCTGTTGCCTTTGTTTTTCGTGTCAGACTCCAAAAAACTCATTGCCAAGACCAATGTCAAGGAGCTTACTGTCAGGGAATTTCCTTTTAAGAGTTTTATGGTTTTAGGTCTTACATTCAGGTCTTTAATCCATTTTGAGTTAATTTTTATGTATGTTGTAAGAAAATGGTCCAGTTTCATTTTTTCACAGGTAGTTGTTCAGTTTTTCCAACATCGTTTATTGAAGAGACAGTTCTTTCCTCTGTGGATATTCATGACTCCTTTGTTGTAAATTAATTGACCATAGTATGTGGGTTTACTTCTGGGCTCTCTGTTCTGTTCCACTGATTTATGTGTCTGCTTTTATGCCAGTACCATACTGTTTTGCTTGCTATAGCTTTGTAATATAGTTTGGAATCAGGTGCATGACGCCTCCAGGTTTGTTCTTCTTTCTTGAGATTGCTTTGGCTTATTGGTATCATTTGTTGCTGCCACAGCAAGTTTATAGGGCATAACTACTGCAACTAACAATAATCAACTATAGATTAAACTATTTCAAAGGAAAAATAACATTCATTTCTAAGTTTTTCTTTTCAAATAAGACTAAAATGGTCTATGAAATCCCATTTAGGAAATATTTCTACAAGAAAACATCTATTAAAAACCTTAACTTTGTTGAGTTTCTTATTTTTATTCCTCAGGAGAAAAGAGTTATCAGAGACTTTTTTTTTTAAAAGATTTTATTTCTTTATTTGACAGAGAGTGACACAGCGAGAGAGGGAACACAAGCAGGGGGAGTGGGAGAGGGAGAAGCAGGCTTCCTGCTGAGCAGGGAGCCTGATGCGGGGCTCAGTCCCAGGCCCCGGGGATCATGACCTGAGCCGAAGGCAGACGCTTAATGACTGAACCACCCAGGTGCCCCTATCAGAGACTTTTAAATACTTTTTATTATTCATGAAAGCAGAGTCAATATTTGAGTTGAAACCAATCACTTCAGAACCCATCAAATTAGAATAGTATATCCCAAAATCTGTTCTGTCAGAAGAGAAACTAGTTTATGTTTTAATTTTTAAATCACTACAAAAAAAGAATTTTGATGGTAGAACACAGAATTACTCATTTCATTAAGATGACCCATTTTTCTTTACACCAAACACATATTTGACTTTGAGATAATCTGTTCATGTGATAGAAAAATGGCTTTTGTCCCAGAAAGACCATAAAAGCTTGAAACAACAAATAGATACCATTGTGTGTGTGAACACCAACACTTTCCATTAGTTCTTAATCTTTGGGTTTAATTATTAATTATTGCTACAATTGATCCAACAATTAATAATACATTTCTTGCTTCTGTGTTGATTTAATTTAAAAGGAACAACTCTGAGACTAGAGATATTCTAAGAGACAGAAGATGTGGTTTACTTTTGTTTTTATCAGTTACATTTATTTCTTTTTCCCTGTCATAATGACTCTTCTATGATCACCATTCACTGAGTGTATGAAATAGATTCCCAAAGTGGTCTTTAAAAATAGGGGCTGTACTTTGCTCCTAGGAGTTCATATTGCTTAATGTCTGAATTACAAGAGAATCCTTTGTTATGAGGTCTCTTTCCATATGCAGTTTATATTTGAGGAATTAATGAGCAGGTATGTTGAAATGCTGATGTAACACAATTGCTCTTACCTTTGAAACAGTAGGATGTTGTGGTTAAGAACATGGACTTTGTTTTTTGAGAAAGGCCTGGTCTTAAATCCCATTTGTCTGACTTACTGTCTAAGTGACTGTGAGAAGTTACTTAATCTCTCTAAAGCAGACTCACCTGTAGAATTGGGAAGATAGTAGTACCTACCTCATAGAGTTGTGAGGATTTAAATGAGATAATAGGAGTATTGAGAACAGGGGTTGGAACATAATTAGTACTCAATAGAGGTCAGTTATTATATTAATATTAAAGCAAATAGATAATGTACCATAGCAAGTTTGATGATTAAAATAAAATCAGCACCTAAAATGAAACTTACTCTCTGATGGTCAAGGAAAAAAAAGTTTACCTTGCAAGGAAACCTAGATCTGCTCATTGTCATCAGGCAATTGCAACTCATTAGTTCTGTTTTAGAGTAATTTCTAAATTTACTGGATTGTGAAATCTCATTATGAAAGCGTAGATAGGGCAGTGTCTTTTGGAGTTTTATTTCAACAACTTATAGAACATAGTGCTTTTAACCAATGAAATTTTAAATAAAGGAAAAGGTCTCTTTAATTAATAAGATTCCCTCCCTTCCCTCAGATGTCCCCTCAGTGAGACCTGCCTGGGCAATGCTCTCCAAAATTGCAACTCCCCACCCCCAGCCTGGCATGCTTCAGTTTCTTTCCCTCTTTACTTTCCCCTCATCACTGATCACCATCCGATACCTATATGGTATGTTTATTTCTCTATTGTCTGTCTTCTAACACTAGAATAAAAACTCCATGGGGGCAGGGATATTTGTTTTTTCACCTGCTCTATCTCTGGTACCTAGAACACTGCCTGTTACAAAGTTGTTGCCTAAAACGTCTTTGTTGAATGAATAAGGGAACAGTTCCAGTTTTGAGAAATTCTTTTATATATTTTAGTTGTGGTGGTAATATTCAGCCTTCCCTTTGGTATCTGTGGGGTAGAAGTAACTTAGTTTTAGACCAGTATCCTGCCCAATAGACACTCAGTATTTTATATAGCAAGGTATGCAGCATATTAATACCTTTTTTCTTTGCTATTTATTAAGTGTTCATTCTGTGCTGGGAATATAAAACTAGTAGAACACAGTCCCTTCTTGTAGGGAATGGGTGGGCAGACGGCCTTGTATATAAATATATACAGTAATGGATGCATGCTATAAAAAGGCAAGCATAGAGGGCGCTCGCAGGCAGATGGGAAGATTGCCAGAGGAGGCCATAATTGAACTGAGTCTGTTTTTTTATTATGTTCAATTAGCCAACATATAATACATCTTTAATTTCTGATGTAGCGTTCAATGATTCATTAGTTGCGTATAACACCCAGTGCTCATCACCACAGTGCCCTCCTTAATACCCATCCCCCCACCCCCCTCCCTTCTGTAAACCTCAGTTTGCTTCCCAGTGTGCAGAGTCTTTCATGGTTTGTCTCCCTCTCTGATTTCTTCCCAGTTTTCCCTCCCTTCCCCTGTGGTCCTCTGCTCTATTCCTTATGTTCCACATATGAGTGAATTCATATGATAATTGTCTTTCTCTGCTTCACTTACTTCACTTAGCATAATCTCCTCCAGTTCCATCAATGTCGATGCAAATGGTGGGTATTCATCCTTTCTGATGGCTGAGTAATATTCCATTGTATTGAAGAATGAGTAATGGAAGTCAGGCCCCAAGAAAGAAGTGCATCCTAGCAAGCTTCAAGTGCACAATGACTTTTTCTCCTGGTCCTCTGCTATATGAGTACTTTGCTACCCTCACTTTAAAACACATTTTCGTGTGTGCGTCCACTGAATTCATTGAACTTTTTTCAGGAGTTCTCATAGAAATTACCACAATGTTTTTGTTAGACAGGAAAGACTAATCAGAAAATTTAGAAAGTTCTGTTTATGCTTTTATTATGGTCTAATACATGTTTTGAAAGTAATGATTATTTTTCTTTCATTATAGTCATTATGGTTTTAAGGTACATAGAAAACAATCACAGTTGAAGGGTGCTGATTTATTTGCTTTTTTGTGTTTTGGACATAGGAAATTATTACTGAGTTAAGTTAAGTGTGTTCCTTAAAGAGTAATGAAGGCATATTAAGTAGTTCTTCAGAGTCCGATTTTTGCCATGATTAAACCCTACTATTCTTACAGTTTCATGTCTTCGATAAGGTCACCACGTTTACCAAGACTCTATCCTGAGGATGATTAAAGTTCAGGTATCTCACTCAAAAATCAGCTGTAAAAAGCACTAGATTTTATCTTCCCCTTCTTCTTTGACTAAATTAAAGGAAATATTTGTAAACTCTTTATTTATCGTGACATATTAAAATAACTATGAAGATGACACTTGAAGCAATCCACATTATGGAAAGGGGGGAGAATAAGGCATCTCTGCCCTACCTTGGCATATGGACTATAACATAACTGTGTATCTGCTAACTCAGATCATGTTTTAAAACAGGCTGCCTCCAGTACCCATCCATCCGCTCTTCCCCTAACACCTTGAATATAGACACTATTTATGCACCAGGATAACAAAGATTACATTTTAACTACCTTTTCACTATTCACTATCTGGTGTAGCTTTGTCATGTTGAATAATACCTCACAACTTCTAATACAGGCATGGTTTGATTTAACAGAACAAGTTGTGGAAAAACGAAATAGACTATTGGTAAGTAGATGCCACACTGGAAAGGAGTAGTACCTGGTGCTCTTTTCATATCCAGCAGTAGACCAGTGATGCATTGTAATGGATGTTGCCTGGGTTTTTTTTTTTTTTTTTTTTTTAAGATTTTATTTATTTATTTGACGGAGAGAGAATGAGAGAGCACATGAGAGGGGGGAGGGTCAGAGGGAGAAACAGACTCCCTGCTGAGCAGGTAGCCCAATGCGGGACTCGATCCCAGGACTCCAGGATCATGACCTGAGCCGAAGGCAGTTGCTTAACCAACTGAGCCACCCAGGCGCCCCATGTTGCCAGGATTTTTAAGGCATAGGGACCCCTCTGCCTCTTACACATTCCAGTGGTATGATAGTAAGTGAGTTAGTGAACATCTTTGAGCCTCGGTTTTCTAATTTTAAAATTGAGATGAGTAGATCACTCCGTGCGGTCATTACGAGGATTAAATAGAATAAGATGTAAAAGTGAGCTTCAACTCGCTCTGTCTCTTTGGAACTCTTTCCTGCGTTAGGTCCTATTTCTGCAATTAGCTACGCTGACATTAAATCTACTAGTGGTGTTTGAAAGTGTAATAATCCATCCAGTTTGGCAATACGTTTAGAATATTCATTTTCGGGCTGGCAGGTTTGTGTGGTGGCTGTGTTGCTGCATTGTTTCTCACTGTTCTAAAGCGAAAGAACTGTATAACTAAAATATTTACTTGATCGTGAAAAGCGCATCTCTTGGGGCGAAGGACATCAATGAACACGAGATCTAAGTGTAAAAGTGCAGTAAGTACTTGGCTGACCTTCCACTCTCGTTGTTTTTGCACCCTTGTTAATCTATAAATAAAATCCTGTCATTCTCATCCCTTCATTTGCAAATCTTTCAGAAGTCCCTTGGAAATTGAGCCCTTCACACATCTGTCAACGAGTCCGCATTGCTTCTGCCTGTTGTTTAGACTACTTAGACTACTTATATGTAGTGTCTGTGGGTCGCTGGAGCCACTAACTGAAATTTGGGGTGGGGGAGGTGGGGACTCTCCTCAGCCTCTCGCGGTGCTGATTTGATTACTGTGGTTACCACGAGAGCACTTGCTGCTACCTGTCTCTGCAGCTTCTTTCTACTCTTTTCTATTTTGGGGCTGCTGTCTGCATTTTACCCATTGTCACCTCAGATCCGCCGATGTTAGCTATTTCCATCCTTGGATTTCTAGACTCCTAATTGAAACTCCCTATTTTTCCTTTTGAAGACTCTCAATCTCTTGAACAATTTTAAACAACGTATAATATAGTCAGCTTTGAATCTCCTACAATAATAGCTTTCTCCTTTTAACACGAGCCCACGTTCAGCGTGATTCCACTTTTCATTTTGGATCGTTGCACGTAATCCTCTTATAACCTTTCTCTGGAAATTGCAGATGGTGTTTGTAAATATTGTACAAATAGTTTTTATAAATAAACTTCTCAAAATTTAGTCTGTGATTTAAAAAAAAAAAAAACACCCAAGTCCCTAGCCTCCAAGACATAACTTAAAACGATTACTTGACTGGTAAAATTGTTATTCATACTGCTGCGGTGGAGAGGAAATAGTTCAATTCTTCATTGGTCTGTAGAATAAAAGAATTATTGCTATAGGCTGAATGTGTCTCCCCAAAGTTCATATGTTAAAACCTAATACCCAACGTGATGGTATTTGGAGATGGGGCCTTTGGAAGGTGCTTAGGTAGGGAGGGTGGAGCCCTCATGAATGGTATTAGTGCCTTTATAAAAGGGACTTCGGAGAGCTCCTCCCCCCTCCCTCCTCCCCCCAGGGTGAAAAGATAGAGATTTATGAACCAGGAAGCCAGCCCTCACTAAACACTGAATCTGCCAATGCTTTGATGTTAGACTTCCCAGCCTCTGGAACTGTGAGAAATAAATTGCTGTTGTTTAAAAGCCCCCCAGTTTATGGTATTTTGTTAGAGTAGCATGAACGGACTAAAACAATTACTATATAGCAAAAAGCAAAAAGAATTCCATGTGTATATTTGGATGTATAATCTGGGCTAACATAGTAATTTATTTTCTATTCCCTGTCATGGAAACTTTCTGCACTGGCCTTTTGGACAATGACCACCTGGAGAAAGGAGAAAAATCCACCTCCAACATAAAGCTGGAAAGCGAAAGACATAATATTTATATCAGTAAAGTGTTTTGTAGGAAAACATGATAACTTTTTTTAGTGCTCATTTTCTAGAAATCTTACTGTTATTCATGCTTTCTCTGATGGTGACTCTGTTTCTATTTTCTGGGACCATAAAATTTTAACATAGAATGTTGAGAATTTGATTATTTTCTCATAAGTAAGTTATGGCTCTTTTCCAAGAATATGTAAGCAACAGAATATTGGTTTAAAGATGTGCCATTTGGATGTGACAATACAGTTCATCCAAGGGAAACAGGTAAGGCCTGCTAATTAAAATAAGTTGATAATAGCTCCAGTTTCTGTAGTATTGACAAAGAAGTTGTTGGGTTATCAGATTGTTTTCTGTATATGTGTGTATGTGTAGGTTTCTCTTTTGGTGGTTTGTAATTTAAGACTTCTTTCTGTTAAAAGTCCTCTAACTTTTTTCGTCCTTAACTTTTATACAATATAGAATTATGTATCATTTTCTCTTTCTCCACAATGTTTATTTGCTCCCTTTGGCAACTCATTTCAGACATTCTTCTTAGTGCTTTTAAATTGCTTATATTTGTAATAATCCTTCCACTTGACCATTTAATAAATTCGGTAACATAGCCCTTGAGAAACCAGATAGTGTATAGAGAGACTAGCTGTTTCAATATTCTGCCCATATTATGAATTGAACACTTCTAAAAATAATAGACTATTTTTTTCTGATGTAGTTTAGATAACCATTTTATTAATACTTGAAAAGATGATGTTACAGACTTCAGCATAGAAATGCATCATTAGGGAAAGTCTATGGTTAGGGCCTTTAAAAGCTTGCATGGAACTTTACTATTGATTATTACTGGTGGCATTTGGATTAATGTTGCAATACTAAAAGAATAAAGTCATTTACTCAAGAAATAAAAAGGTATTTTAATACTCATACAAGGAATGACAAATACAAGTTTCTGAAGATTATTTATTTGCAACAGAACTGAAATTGGAAAGCAACTTTTCACTGTCCTTGGCCCTATCCTTGAACTTTTATCTGACTAATGGAAATGTTATGGTGGTTTAAGTCAACCTATTTAGAAATATCTTAGGGTACTTTGACTTTCGATTCAAGGCACTCATCTGCTGTTGTGGCTAAAGGAAATAGAAAGGCCTCCTGACCATCCAGATTTAAATGTTATTTACTTCTATTTCAACCAGATACAATTAGGATAAAAATATCTAGCTATAGTGTAGGCTGCAAGGGTAGTTTGGGATTATTGCATCAGCATCCTAAGTGGTTTTCCTGATTCCAGCCTTGCTTCCCTATAATCCTATTTCTACTCTACAGCTAAAATGAGCTATTTATTTCTTTAAAGGAGAACTATTTTTGGAAAAAAGAATTTAAAAAGTAAAAGGGAATAGCCTTTCCTATGCTACCATCCAGAGTTCAACACCATGAACGTCTTGTCATATTTGCTTCCATATTTTTTATTTGCTTGAATGAAAATTGCTAGATTGCTTTTGCAAAAATAAATATGATACATGCAATTGTAAAGAATCAAAATGAATGCAGTAAAGTGCTGTATCAGCAAGGTTTCAATGCAGTAAACAGAACATTCTAGGTATTTTAAGCAGGAAGGGTTTTAATTCTGGGTATTGGGTCCTCACCAAGGCCCCAAGAGGTTGGGGGAATACAGATCAGAGGCCACCCCTGGACTGCCAGTGTTCTGATGCCATCCAAGGGTCAGGAGGCTGATGCTGTTCCTGGAAGCACCTCTGTTGCTGTCTCATACCTGCGAATACTTTCAAGAATGGCTCATGGGTATTTTTTTTCCCATTATTTTAGGTTTGAGAATGTCTGTCTGTTGTCTTTATACATGAATAATTTGGCTGAATATCATATTCTTGAGTCCCATTTTCCTTCCCTCCAAATTTTGTTCCATTGTCTTCTGACTTTTTTATTGCAGAAAAATCTGAGAACAGACTGATTTTTCCACATTGCCTTTTCTATCCGGATGCCTTAGTAATTCTTTCTTTATCCTTGAAGTTAAATAATGGCTTAGTTTTCCCTATACCCAAATAGAACAATTTCTATTTAACACTGTAATTTAGATTTCTTTATCCTCACCTATTGGTGCCCTCTGTCTTTATGTTTTTTGACATAATGCATCTCATATAATAGTTAATGTTTCTCAGATCAAATGTAAGAAGATTAGGGAAGGCATTTAACTTTTCAGTTCCAGATTTATTCTATACCTCATGAGATGCTGGGGTTTCCCACCATATAGGTGGATGAGCAGTTGTTAAATGACAGGAGTTTCTGTCCTCTGGAATAGGAGGTTGGAATGCGTGACCCTTAAGTTCCTTCCCAGCCTGGTTATTCCTTAATTAGTACTTTGTGACTTGCAGTATCAGCCCATAACTGGCAGTATTCTAGTGAAATCCTTTGGTAATTATGTTTGATGTAATAAAAATGAATGAACTATTTCCAGTTCTTGATAATCTTTTAAAAACAAATTTCTGGATCAACTCATCTTTTAGAAATTTCCTTTAAGAGTTTTAGATTCTGGGAAGGCTACTAAACTTGACTATTGTTAATGTCGGATCTGCAATATTAAGTTGTAACAGAATCTTTTATGACTATTTTCCCCACCCTACATTGTTTTTTGAAGTCTGAAAACTCCAGATTTCTGAGCATTTTCTATTAAGTATACCCATTTTGGTTTTTACTTAAATTTTCCTCAGAAAATTTTATTCCCAAGCTATTTATCTGAATTTTATATATTATAGCTTCATGTAAGATTTTATTTGGAAAAAAAAAAAAGGCTTTCTTGAATGTAACAGCTTAGAACCATGAATCTAGTTCATATCCCTTTACAATGAGGAAACTAAGAATCAGAGAAGTAGCTAAGGATTAGGCACAGCCTGGGAGTCAGAGCCTAACTCCTAATTTTTATGCTTCTTAAGCCACACAGTGCTGGGAAACAAAAGCTCAGGTCATTCTTCATTAAAATTTTGTCATTTTATATACGTATCTTTAAATGCTAGAGGTAATTTTTTTTTAAATAATGACTGGTATTTGCCAAATGGATTTTCTAATTTAATCATTCTTTCTGTATTTATTAGTTGCCATTCTACTAAGGAAAATGCTTTCTCTTCTTTCCATCTATTTTAAAATGTATTTTTGTGTATGTCAGTATGGACTCATTCATGACTTCCTGTTGTACTCAGTGGGTTCCAAGCTATTATCATTATTTATTTCCAGGCCTGAATTCTTAGATCACCCAATAGGAGCCTTCTCAGGTTAGTTTCTCTGTTCTTCTGATATGTTCCCATCATTCTTAAGCACGTCTCTACTTTCTGGCATAATGAGCTATCCCAGAGATATGTTCTTTCCTTTCCCTAGCCTTGAGATAAGCCCTTTCTGCAAGAAGGCCTAAGATCCTTTAAAAGGATCAGAGAATTTAGGAATCAAGATTTGAGCAGCAAGAGTGCTCATTAGTGTTGCGGTGGCGGTGTTCCCAGCATCCCTCCGGGGCCAGAGTTACGGACACATTTACATCGTATTTATTTCTGTATCTCCTCCTATTGAAAACCATAGTTTCACACTGGTATTCTTCATTTTGGTCCGACAGCACAAGTTTTGTTTAGGTCTTCTCCCTTTTTGGAGAATGAGAAACCTGGCTCTCATTATCCTAAATATATTTACTTGACAGATCAGTAACCTTTTTAAGACACTAGTCTCCCCGTATTCATAGTTCCACTTCCCTCGTGTTTTTGCTGCTGCCCGGCAGGGGGCGCCCCGTGGGAGGGGATTGGGAGTGGGCATTGCCCAGCCCGGGGACTCCCTGCGAGAGGTTAGGCAGGGTGGTTAACGCGCTCGCCTGAGTGGCCCGGGGTGCAGATAGTGCCCAGCCCTCTCCCCTGTAGGCTGCTCTGTGGTCTCTATGGCTGCCCGGAGCAAGATTAAGAATCCATGGCTGGCACATTAACCCACCCTCTTCTTTTGTAGACCCCATTTCCTTTCCTCACTTAATCCATTACTCTTGCTGCCTTGGGCTCACTGTTTTCTGGGGGCGCCTGAGCTAGGATAGACAGCTTTCTCTGTCTTTAAAAGCTAAAGGGAATACTGGAAACAAAGCAATAAAAAAAAGAGAGAGAGAGAAAAGAGAGAGCAGGAGAGTGAAAGAAATGAAAACCAAACCAAAAACCCATTATGTTTTCTCAAGAATTACATCAAGTAAGAACTAAAACCAGAGTTAGTGTTACACCCAGTTTTAAGGAGCGTCAAGGACACACAGAGGAACAGCCTGGGCATTCCAGATAAATGCAGTGACCACAGCAGAGGGCCAAATGCAAGAACAGATTAAGGTGAAGCCATGTTAGAAACATACCCAGGGGCGCCTGGGCGGCTCAGTCGTTAAGCGTCTGCCTTGGGCTGGGATCATGATCCTGGGATCGAGCCCCCCCTCGGGCTCCCTGCTCAGCGGGAAGCCTGCTTCTCCCTCTCCCTCTCCCCCTGCTTGTGTTCCCTCTCTCGCTGTGTCTCTCTCTGTCAAATAAATAAATAAAATCTTAAAAAAAAAAAAAAGAAACTGATACCCAAATTTTAACAATGATCTTTACATAGTGATAGATCTCCTTGTCACCCATATTTATGTAAATATATTTAAAATTTAATATAAAAAAACAGACATGTATACATATGTGTACTTTATATGTTTATAAATGTTTGCACCGAAAAGTGATTTAAGAAATAAGGAAAAAAAGTTTTTGGATTATTTATTCACAGGTATATCTTAGAAGTTCTTTGCTGTTCATTTTATTGCTGTCCAAACAGAAATAGTACAATCTGTTCTTTTTTTCTTTGCTACCACATTGTAGGAAATGATCCCATCTGCTATTCAGTGTTGTATAGAAGAGTGCTTGTATGTTTTTAGTTTAGGTGTAAATATTTAAAACTACCAGGATTTTTTCAGGAAGTTATTCACAATAGCCTCATTCATCTTAAAGAGTTTTACTATTTAAAAAAATTGATACTAAGGTTAACTTTATATAAGCATAATAAGATGTTGTTACCTTGAAAAATGTATGTTACTGTATTTGAGTTTTAGCATAGTGGGGCATTGCCTATATTCTTTTCACTTTGACAAACATTACAATAACCTTTATGGTTATGTTTGACCCCAACCAATGTATTCTTAGAATATAATTTTACAGTTAACAATATCCTGTGTAGGCTGTGGAAGGATAGCTAAGGATTTGATTTTTTTTTTTTTTCAGACTAGTAGTTTAAACATGCTAGATTTCTGTTTCCTGCAATATACCTATAATAATTTGGGTTGGCAATGTGCTAGCAAAATGACAAGGACTTTATATTTGCCTAGGTTCTGAGTATAACAGAGAAGTGTAGCAAATTTGGAAAACAGATGTTAGTGGTCAGAGTAATCCTGTGTTATGAACCCAGTGAAAATTTTCATAATGCTTGCTCTTTGTTAATATAAAATAACCTTTATTCTCATAGATGGATATTGTGTATGCACCCTGGACTTTTGTTTACTATTTTTGCTTGTGGTACTTTATGCTGCTATTTTTATCCCTACTTTTAAATATCCAGCAGTCATCCATTTTGAGCTAGTGATCCATTTTATGAATTTCACATATGATGCAACATAAGAGAAAAATACGAATTTAGGTTATATTAATGGAAGTGGTAGGATAAAATGATGAAAGTGTTAGCTGAGACAGGCTCTGTCACAAACTGAATAATAACTGGGTGTACTGACCAACATTATAGGGCATATGGAACCTTTGAGACTATACCAACTATTTGTAAATCTGTATTACATTTCATATTTATAATATAAAACATATATGAGCAAAATAGTCTCAAGAATTCCCTTCTTCCATCCTCTGTTCCCACAAAATAATGGACATCCTGCCTCCATAAACTTCCCAGGATAGCCATGGCTCCATGGAGTACACTTTGAGGTATATTGATGCAGGGGAAAGTATAGTGATTGTGATATTGCTTGTGACAGTAGGTAGTTTAAAGTTCTGACTGTTCCCAAAATAGATGCAATGAAGCTGTTCTGATACAGCAAACATCTTGAAATGTTTTTGTTTTTTTTTTTAAGATTTTATTTATTCATTTGAGACACAGAGATACAGAGAGAGAGAGAGAGAGAGAAAGCATGAGCAGGGAGAGAGGCAGAGGGAGAGGGAGAAGCAGGCTCCTCGCTGAGCCAGGAGCCTGATGTGGGGCTCGATCCCAGGACCCTGGGATCATGACCTGAGCTGAAGGCAGACGCTTAACCATCTGAGCCACCCGGGAGCCCCAACATCTGGAAATGTTAAAAGAAATGATCAAAGATGGAAGTTTTGTAGCAGAGCAGTCTTTTATATGGATGGAATGGATGTTTTGGGGGAAAAAATGTAAAGTAAAACCAACATTTTCAAAGAAAATAAAACAATGCCAGGATTTAAGATTGCGAAACATAGCTGTATGCTGCCTTTTTTTTTTTTTTTTTTTTGAGGCTAGCGTAGGCAGAGTTTTTAAATTGAAATAATGGCTTTTTGAGATTGTTTCAACTCTTGAAAAATCTAGATATATCTAAAGTCCATAGCCGAGTTATGCCTTTCCTGTATGAATTTCTGTGACACTTAAGAAATACCTTTCCAAAGACATTGACTACACACTAGATGTATGTGTGATTTCTATATCTTTATCTCACCTAGTAGACTTTCATCTTCTTATAAGAATAATAAGAACAAGGATGATTTATGCATCTTTGTATCAACTTAGTGCCTAAAGCATTGTCTTAGATATAGTCAGATAATCAATAAATGTTTATTAATGAATGAATAAATGGAAAAATCTCTCCTGCCATTTCTCTTACTTGGCAATCTCCACAGTATTGAAATACAAGGATAGGCCTGAAAACTACAATAACTTTGTTGTTACACAGTCAACCAGAAGATTGTTGAAGTTCTAGTATATATCCTCCCAACTATAGTTTTCTTCCTCAAGCAACCATTAGTTATAGTATGGTCCTTCTTTTTTTTTTTTTTTAAAGATGTATTTATTTGAGAGAGAGAGACAGAGCAAGCAGGGGGGAGGAGTAGAGGGAGAGGGAGACAGACAGACTCCTCACTGAGCGTGGAGCCCGATGCGAGGCCCCATCCCAGGACCCTGAGACCATGACCTGAGCCGAAATCAAGAGTCAGGTGCTTTACTGACTGAGCCACCCAGGTGCCCCTATAGTAGTTTCCTTTAAAATTGATTTGATACAAATAGATGTTTAAGGACTTGAAAAATTGGACAATAGCAAGAAAACAGTTTACCTTCTGCCATGATGGAGTAACAGAGACTATCTGCCTTAAATAACCATACTAAACAGTGGTTTTCAGACAACAGACAGCACATGAGAGTGATCCCTTAGAGAAAGGGGGAGGGCAG
This sequence comes from Mirounga angustirostris, assembly GCF_029215605.1. NCBI lineage: Eukaryota > Metazoa > Chordata > Mammalia > Carnivora > Phocidae > Mirounga > Mirounga angustirostris. The sequence continues at coordinate 52,159,396 of NW_026991711.1, forward strand.
GCTGTGTGGAAATCAAGATGTGAGCTCTATGATTGCCCCAGCTTAATGCCTAAAGAGAGTTTCCAGGCCACAGTGCTGGGGGGAAAACCAAAAGAATGTTCTTTGTTCTTGCTGAGTTGATGAAGTAGAGTTCTGAGTTTGAGTCGGGGTTAGAATTTGTGGGGCAAAATACTGAAGAGGTGGGAGCTGCACAGAGAGAAAGCTGTAGAGATCTGTTGAATCCTCTTGAGTCTTTGGCTAAGAACTAGTCAGTACCTGTATAGGAGAATACTATCTAAGGAAAGAAATACCAGAAAGGAGTAGGCAAAAACAATCTTCAGAGCTCATACAGAGCTGGGAATAGTTTATTTTCTCACTGGAGAGAGTGGAAAGATGTTATAATACGCAGGACATCAGGTAGAATCCTCAGAAGGATATTGCCTCAGTAATGGAGACTAATTAGCCCTAGGCTTGAGGTTATTCTGGTCATGCATAATAAAGCTTACAAGTCAGCCTCAGATTAATTTAATTGCATTCCACTATAAAGCCCAACAATAGTTAAAGGAATACAATGGATTCCTGATCCCAGTGACAAAATTCATAATCTCCAAAAATTACCAGGCTTACAAAAGCAGGAAAATTGGACCTTTAAACAGGAGAAACAGTAAAGAAACTGAATTACATATGGAAAAGATGATAGAGTTGGCCAATAGTCATTAAAACAATTATTATAAGTATACTCCATTTGTTTAAGGAGGTAGAAGAAAACATGAACATGATAAGAAGAGGGATGGAAAATACAAAAAAGGACTCAAATGTAACTTCTGGTATGAGAAATACCATATCTGAAATGAAAAAAAATACCCTGAGTGGGCTTAACAACAATTAGATACTGTAGAAGAAAAGATTAGTGAATTTGAAGACATGAACTTAAATATCTCATATAAATCAGAGTAAAAAGTTGATGATTTGCTAATTTTTTTTCAATGAGCTGGGGGACAATATCACACTTAAAACATATGTATAATTGGAATCCCAATAGAAGAAGAGAAACAGAGAAAGTATTTGAAGAAACAATGGCCACAGTTTTTCCAAATTTGATGAAAACTAAGTGTACAGATCCAGGAAGCTCAATCAACCCCAAGCAGAAGAATCATAAAGAAAATGGCACCAAGAGACATCAAAATCAACTTGCTAAAAACCAGTGGCATAGAGAAAATCCTAAAAGCAGCCAGAGAAAAAAGAAATTATATGTGGAACAAAGATAAGTATCACAGCAGACCTCAACAGAAACCATGCTAGCCGGAAGACAATAGAGTGACATCTTTAAATTGCTGAAAGGAAAAACCTGTTAATCTAGAATTGTATGCCCAGCAAAAATATTTTTCAAAAATGACAGTAAAATGAAGGCTTTCAGACAAACAAATGCTGAGAAAATTCATCACCAAGAGACCTACACTGAAAGAAATATTAAAGGAAGCTCTCGGAGTGCCTGGGTGGCTCAGTCAGCTAAAGCAGCTGCCTTTGGCTCAGGTCATGATCCCAGAGTCCTGGGATTGAGCCCTGCATTGGGTTCCCTGATTGGCAGGGAGTCTGCTTCTCCCTGTGCCCCCTTCACCCCTGCTCATGCTCACTTTCACTCTCTCTCTCTTTCAAATAAATAAATAAGTAAAATCTTTTAAAAAATCTTAAAATCTTAAAAAAAATAAAATAAAGGAAGCAAAAGAAAAATAAGACCAGATGAAAATTTAGAAGTACAGAAAGGAATGAAGAGCATCAGAAATGGTATGTGGCTAAATATAGAAGACTTCTCTTTTCATGTTATTTTTTATAAGCTTAAAGGATAATGGGCCCTTAAAAGCAAAACTAACAGTGTGTTTTGGAACTTATAACATATGTGGAAATAAAATGTAAGAGAGCAGTAGCAGAAAGGAGAGGGGCTTAGCGGCAACTGGATGCTTACCATTATGAGATTTTTTTTTTAATTAAAGACTTATTTATTTGAGAGAGAGAGAGAGAGTGGGGGGGGGCAGAGGGAGAGGGAGACAGGCAGACTCCCTGCTGAGTGGAGAGCCCACCACAGGCCTGATTCCAGGAGACCCTGAGATCATGACCTGAGCCGAAATCAAGAGTTGAATGCTCAACTGACTGACCCACCCAGGTGCCCCAAACCATTGTGAGATTCTTACACTGTGCATGAAAAGAAAGTAACATCTGAGTGTACACTGTGATAAAGATGTATATGGTAAACAATAGAGAAGCTACTTTAAAAAATACAGAGCACTGGGCGCCTGGGTGGCTTAGTTGGTTAAGCGACTGCCTTCGGCTCAGGTCATGATCCTGGAGTCCTGGGATCGAGTCCCGCATTGGGCTCCCTGCTCGGCAGGGAGTCTGCTTCTCCCTCTGACCCTCCTCCCCTCATGCTCTCTGTCTCTCATTCTCTCTGTCTCAAATAAATAAATAAAATCTTTAAAAAAATAAAAAAAATAAAAAATACAGAGCACTAAGAAACAGACACATAACCAATAAGCCAATAATGGAGATGAAATTGAATCCTAAAAAACAAATATTCATTTAATTTCAAAGAAGGCAAGAAAAAAGGAGGAAAAGTGACAAAGGACTGGTGAGACCAATTAAAACAAATAGCAAGATGGTAGATTTAAACCTAATTATATTGATAGTGACATTAAATGTAAATGTTCTAAATGCTGTCTTTTGAATGAATTGTTAGACTGGGTAAACAAGCACAGCCCAATTATTTACTGTCTCTGAGAAACCTGCTTTAAATGTAAAGATACAAATGTATTAAATGTAAAAGAATGGGAAAAGATAAACCATGCAAATATTAATCAAAAGAAGGCTAGAGCTGTTATATTAATATCAGACAAAATAGACTTCAGAACAGACTATTGAAGGGGTGAAAGATACATTACATATAATAAAGTGGTCCATTCATCAAGAAGACCTAAAAATCCTAAATGTGTATGCAGCTAATAACAGCTTTAAAATATATGAAGCAAAAACTGATCTGAATGGAGAAATGGCCAACTTTACAATTCTATTTAGAAATTTCAACACCCCTTTCCCAATAACTGCTGGTACAAGTAGAAAATCATAAGAATATTAAGACTTGACTACCACTATTAATCAACCTGATCTAATTGAAATTTGCAGAGCGCTCAATCCAACAACAGCAGAATACGCATTCTTTCAAATGTATTTCCCAAGATAGACTATATTCTGTGTGATAGTCAAGTCACAATAAATGTAATGTCTTGGTTTTTGACTGCTGTAACAAATTACCAAAAATATAGTAGCTTAAAACAATGCGATTTTATTCCCTTACGTTTCTAGAGGTCTTAAGTCCAGAATGGGTTTCACTGAGTTAAAACTAAAACTGTTGGCAAGGCTGTGCTCCTTCTGGAGGCTCTAAGGGAGAATCTGTTTCCTTGCCTTTTCCAACTTCTAGAGGCCACCCACAATGGCAACAATGTTTGGGTGAGTTTTTACTCATACCGCCATCTCTTTGGTTCTGTTTTCTTTTATCCTCTTCCACTTAGAAGGACTCTTCTGAATATATAAGGCCTACCTGGATAATCTGGGATACTCTCTCCAACTTAAGGTCAGCTGTTAAATAAATTTAATTCCATCGGAAACCTTAATTCCCCTTTGCCACGTAAGGTAACATATTCCCAGTTTCTGGCTGGGAATTAGTATGTGGAAATTATTAAAGGGGAGCATTATTCTGCCTACTACATTTAAAATGATTGAGATCATGTTATTCTCTGACCACAAGGAAATTAAATTAGAAAAAAAATAACAAGATGATATTTGGGGAAAATCCCCAAATATTTGGAAACTAAAAAACATACATCTAAATAATGCATGAGTGAAAGAAGAATCGTAAGCCTAATTTCAAGATATTTGCAACTGCCAGGAAAAATCCTGGAGGAGTTTATTGGAAAAAAGGTAAAGATATAACTGGAATGGGACACACTGATTTTGTGGAGCAACAGTTGTGGCACCTGGGGAGGGAAATCTTTAGACTCCAGGAGGTTAAGGGAAGGAGAGGGGCAATTAATTCTTTTTTCTCCACCAGCCTGAGAAACAATTATATGATCCACCTGAATCAAGTAGGATCTGCCTCGGCAATCTGACCTGCTGGTAGGTTGCTCATTCCCATTCGTGTACTGTGAAATTAGAGAAACTCATGTGGATGCAGACAGTGTAGAATTATTCTGCTGTGCTTGGTGCCCTCAACAGGAGCTCTAGAACTTGGATCTCCTGATACATTTACAAGCACACGGTCTGGCATGACTTTTGTCTCCATCTGACTGATAAGAATTCATTTGCTTCTCCTATGGCCCAGGAGCCTTGGGTTTCCTGCTATGCCTTGTATCGCCGTTGAGGCTAGAACTTCCCATGTGCGCAGGTTGTGTGACTTAAACAAATCAATGTAATGGTGATCCATATCAAGTTGAGCAACAAATCTCAAACTATATGTTATTTCTAACATTCAGAATTAAATTGGGTTTTGTATATTGATCTTGTAGTCTATGATATTGTTAAACATATTTGCTAGTTCTAGTAACTATTTTCTAGATTCCTTCACATTTTCATTATAGATAATTGTGTTTCTGGAGAAAGATCATTTTATTCTTTCTTTCCAAACTGTATTCCTTTTATTTCTTTTTCTTGACTCATTACATTGGATAGCACCTCCAGTATGATATTGCATAGAAATAAGGAGAGTAAACTCAAATGAAAAAGAAATCATGTAACTAATGAAATAATTATTTATGTTATGTGAATAAATTTTTATTAAGTGGAAGGTTTAATCTGTTATTTTAAAAGAGAAGAACTTGCAAATGTCATACTTAAAATACATACCATATTTACGTTAAATAATTCTTGTATTAAAAAATAACTAATATAACTTTATAAAAATTGTATTTTACTCCCAATAAAAATTATCTTCAACTTTTAGATCAAATGAGAATTCAGTTTGGATCCATTTTTTAAATTTTTTTATTTTTTTAATTTTTTTAAGATTTTATTTATTTATTTGACACAAAGAGAGAGAGCACAAGTAGGCAGAGCAACAGGCAGAGGGAGAGGGAGAAGCAGGCTCCCTGCTGAGCAGGGAGCCCAATGCGGGGCTCGATCCCAGGACTCTGGGATCATGACCTGAGCTGAAGGCAGACACTTAAACGACTGAGCCACCCAGGTGCCCCTGAATCCATTTTTTAACCATTTTAAAAAGCTGAGAATACTGTATACTTGATTTACCCTCACAGGAGTTTCTTTTACATTTCTTTCTTTTCTTTTTCATGAAAACACATTCGAAGGTCCACACTGTATCCTGGCAGCTAAGGCCATTTCTGGCACATTGCTGGAGTTCAACATGTATTTGTTAAATGAATGAATATTAAGTACTTAGTAAGATAATAAACTTTTCCTGAACCTAATACATTGAACAGATATCTTTGTGTGCTTTAGAAAAAAAATCTGTTTTATTTTTTTAAAGAGTGCGAGCTGTGGGGAGAAGCAAACGGAGAGGGACAGCAGACTTTGCAACTGAGTGCAAAGCCCAGCGTGGGGCTCAATCATGACCTGAGCCAAAATCAAGAGTTGGATGCTGAACCGACTGAACCACAAGCAGCCCTAAAAAAAAAAAACCTGTTTCAAATCATATGACTAAGTTAAAGAGAAATATTTTTTATTATTATGTTAATCACCATACATTACATCATTAGTTTTTGATGTAGTGTTCCATGATTCATTGTTTGCGTATAACACCCAGTGCTCCATGTAGTATGTGCCCTCCTTAATACCCATCACCAGGCTAACCCATCCCTCTACCCCCCTCCCCCTAGAACCCTCAGTTTGTTTCTCAGAGTCCGTAGTCTCTCATGGTTCGTCTCCCCCTCCGATTTCCCCCCCTTCATTAAAGAGAAATAGTTTAAAAAACAATTCAGAGCAGTCTTTAAAGATTTTATAAACAAATACACTTTATTTGCAAACATGGTATGGAAAAAGATGAACATTTTCAGAAAGAAGTTCCATGTACATTGCTGAACTTTAGCATATATGCCGTTAAGCAAAACGCCCAGCGTTAAGTCCTTAATATCCATTTCATAGAGTCTCATGGGAAAAATATGAGCAGCACAGATTCAATAAATGAAGGTCACCTGACTCAACTGTTTCTCTTACATTTAGAAAAAAGCTGCAGGATTGTTACATTCTTGTATAATCTCTATTTTCCCACATTTCCACATGTGGTTCATGATGTTGCAAAATGCTGTAAAACTGCAATTAAAGTTTTTTTCTGATTAGTGTCAGTTTTTCTCTGCTTCCTTCCCTAGACAATGTGGCACAGTGAGAAGAGAGTGGGCTTGTTTTGAATTCTGTCACTTTGTATGTGCGCACATCCCTTAAACTGTCAGACTTCATTTGTAAAATAGGCCAATAATGCCTAGTTTGTAATGTGGCCACTAAAGGAAGGTACAGGAAACTACCTAAAAGACATAGGAGGATATCGGTACATTTCTTCAGTCATAATTATAAATTAATGTTTTGTGGTGAAAGAGCGCTGGAGTTGAAATTTTCTCTCCTCCAGGTATCAATTGTTTGATCTTGGGCAGGTGACTTCACTCTTCTGAACTGAATAAGTAATACCTGCCCCATAAAGAATTATACCTACCTCATAAATTTTAAGAATTAAAGGTGACATGAAGAAAGTATTCAGTAAACTTCAATTATAAAATGATTTTAAAAGTACCTAGATACATGAAATCAACTCAAAATGGAATGTAAGATGTGAAACCATAAAACTCCTAGAAGAAAACATAGGTGGTAAGCTCCTTGACGTCAGTCTTGGCTGTAATTTTTTTTTTTAGTTTAACACTGAAAGCAAAGGCAACAAAAGCAAAAATAAATAAATGAAATATATCAAACTTAAAAAGCTCTGTACAGCAAAGGAAACCATCAACATAATGAAAAGGCAGTCTACCAAATGAGAGAAAATATTTGCAAATCATATATCTGATAAGGGGTTAGTATCCAAAACATATATAGAACTCATACAACTCAGTAGAAAAAAAGTCCAAACAATCTGGTTAAAAAATGGACAGAGGAACGGCGCCTAGGTGGCTCAGTAGGTTGAGCATCTGACTCTTGGTTTTGGCTCAGGTCATGATCTCAGAGCCGTGAAATGGAGCTTTGGGTCAAGCTCTGCACTCAGCAGTGAGTCTGCTTCTCTCCCTCTGCTCCTCCCCCTGCTCACACACACTTTCTCTCTCTCTTTAAGATAAATAAATAAATCTTTATAAAAGATGGGCAGAGAAATTGAATAGATTTTCCCAAAGAATACATAGAAATGGCCAACAGGTGCATGAATAGGTACTCAATATCACTCATCATCACGAAATGCAAATGAAAACCACAGTAGATATTGCCTCGCACCTGTTAGGATGATGATTATAAAAAAGAGATAACGAGTGTTGGTGAGGATATGGAGAAATTGGAATCCTTGTGCACTGATGGTGGGAATGTAAGATGGTGCAGCCATTACGGAAAACAGTATATAGTTCCTCAAGAAATTAAAATAGAATTACCACATGATCCAGTAATTTCACTTCTGGGTATATACCCAAAAGAAATGAAAGCAGGGTTTCAAGAATATTCATAGCAGTGTTATTCACACTAGCCAAAAAGATGGAAACATTCCAAATGTCAGCCAACAGATGAATGGATAAACAAAATGTGGTATATATATATATATATATACACACATATATATATATACACACAACGGAATATTATCCAACCATAATAAGGAAGGAAATTCTAACACATGTGACAACATGGATAAACCCCAAGGACAGTATGTTCAGTGAAATAAGCCAATCACAAAAAGAAAAATTTGGGGGTGTCTGGGTGACTCGGTTAAGCGTCTGCCTTCGGCTCAGGTCATGATCTCGGGGTCCTGGGATCAAGCCTCACATCGGGCTCCCTGCTCAGCAGGGGGTCTGCTTCTCCCTCTCCCTCTGTTCCTCTTTCCCTCCCCACTCCCCGCTTGTGCTCTCTGCTCTCTCTCACTCTCTCTCTCAAAAATAAATAAAATCTTTTTAAAAAGAGAGAAAAATATTATGGTTTCGCTCACATGAGCTACCCGGAGTAGTTAAATTTCTAGACACAGAAAGTAAAATGGTTGCCAGGGGCTGGGGGTAGAAGAGGATGGGGAGTTGCTTAAAGGATATAGAGTTTCAGTTTTGCAAGCTTGAAAAGAATTCTGGAGATCGGCTGTATGACCATGTGAGTGTAGTTCACATGACCAAACTGTACACTTGAAAATGACTAACATGGTAAGTTTTGTGGTATGTGTATTTTACCATAATTTTTTAGAAAAGCTTACAGAAATTGCATAAAGGTGATTGTTAAAATAGTGCTCAGAAACAACTGCTCTGATTTGCTTGTACTTACAGATTTTAAGCAGCTTTAAAAATAAAAATTTGACTCAAAAATACTCAAAAGATGAATACCATATTCATCTTTAAATATACATTTCCTAATCATAAGGTAGAGTTGGGTTTGGGGACGCAGAATTTAGTGTGAGTCTGTGAAAAGCACCACAAAGGTTACAGAGATTTGTCCTGGTGTCTCTCTAGTAATTGTTCTTTCCAATTTTCATGGTTCATGAAGGGTTTATATTTTTCCTTCCTATTTCTCACAGGCCCGGATTTGTGTAATGAGCTGAGTGCTCTCAGCTGGGTAGAGTTAAGGGACGCATGTACAACATTGTACCATGTCAGAATTTTCTTGAAAAAGGAGATTTAAATGTTTGTACAAATGGCTGCCAAATTTCAAGTTCAGAATTAACTTTTGTTTGCGTGAAGCCCATATGTTGTGTTACACAGTGTCAGAAAGACAGACTGATGGACAGATTCCTACCTCTGTATCTCATGTATAATCCCGATCACTCCTTTGTTTTCTTATAGGTTTTTAGCAACTATGTTTTTTTTTTATTATTTTATTATGTTACGTTAGTCACCATACTCCCATCATTAGTTTTTGATATGGTGTTCCATGATTCATTGTTTGCCTATAACACCCAGTGCTCCATGCAATACATGCCCTCCTTAATACCCATCACTGGGCTAACCCATCCTCCCACCCCCTCCCCTCTAGAACCCTCAGTTTGTTTTTCAGAGTCCATCGTCTCTCATGGTTCGTCTCCCCCTCCGATTTCCCCCTCTTCATTTTTCCCTTCCTTCTCCTAATGTCCTTCATACTATTCCTTATGTTCCACATAAAAGTGAAACCATATGATAATTGACTTTCTCTGCTTGACTTATTTCACTTAGCGTAATCCCCTCCAGTTCCGTCCATGTCGATGCAAAAGTTGGGTATTCATCCTTTCTGATGGCTGAGTAATATTCCATTGTATATATGGACCACATCTTCTTTATCAATCCATCTGTTGAAGGGCATCTTGACTCCTTCCACGGTTTGGCTATTGCAGACATTGCTGCTATAAACATTGGGGTGCATGTGGCCCTTCTTTTCACTACATCTGTATCTTTGGGGTAAATACCCAGGTGCAATTGCTGGGTCATAGGGTAGCTCTATTTTTACCTTTCTGAGGCACCTCCAAACTGTTTTCTAAAGTGGCTGTACCAACTTGCATTCCCACCAACAGTGTAAGAGGGTTCCCCTTTCTCCACATCCTCTCCAACATTTGTTGTTTCTTGCCTTGTCAATTTTTGCCATTCTAACTGGTGTAAGGTGATATCTCAATGTGGTTTTGGTTTGAATTTCCCTGATGACTAATGATGTTGAACATTTTTTCATGTGTCTGTTAGCCATTCGTATGTCTTCTTTGGAGAAGTGTCTGTTCATGTCTTCTGCCCATGTTTTGACTTGATTATTTATTTTTTGGGTGTTGAGTTTCAGAAGTTCTTAACAGATCTTGATACCAGCCCTTTATCTGTAGTGTCATTTGCAAATATCTTCTCCCATTCCGTGGGTTGCCTCTTTGTTTTGTTGACTGTTTCCTTTGCTGTGCAGAAGCTTTTTATCTTGTTGAAGTCAGCAATTGTGTTTTAACAGAAAACCCTAGAAAGGTAGCAGAAAGCAAAGAGGTACTGTGAAGTGTGCCAGTTGGCCTCTGACTTGCAAAAGCGCTTGACATATAGATAGAACACACAGCAAAGCGGAGAGAGGGAGGAAAGGCTGGGGAGCGGGACGTCACTGAAGGATAGGAGAGGGGCATGGAAGGATAAGCTGCTCTCCTAAGATGCGTCACCTGCTTCACAGTTGTTCTCTCTTTCGACTGTGGAAGATGTTAGTACGGTACTTTCTTACATACAGCAGCTGCTCAATAAATGCTGACTACTTTTACTGAGTGCGTCATACCTATGGGAAGAACAGATTCAATGTTGGAGTTAGGAATTGTGTTTTTAGCAACGCTCAGCAGCTTTTTCACTTGCCTTATTAGAACACTGATGATTAGTCATTTTTTTATTACCTCCAATTTTCTTCCATATTCTCTCACTTCAGAGAAAAAGTTAAAGACTTTTTCTATTTTTCTTAGAGTGAATTTAAAATTTCACTATATTTCTGATTATCTATATACAAATGTGTATGTATTTATGTTTATATATTGCACTTCCATAAAACAGTATTTGATTTGATCCCTGTGAATAACCATTGAGCTAATATCGTCATAATTAACACAGTTTAGTTAATTGATCGGTAACTATGCGTTGTTGGTATTTTGGCTTAAAAATGTTATGTTTGGTTTACCCAAATTTCTGTCTAAATTTAGAGAGTAGAGTATTTGCAAATGTCCATTTAGAAATTATGTCATTTCCTTGTTGTTATTCTCTTAATATAATTTAAAATTTTTTATTTTATGAATAATTTTGTTTTGGCTTGTGTGAATCCAGTAGTTTTAGGTCATAAGTAATTTTTGAGAGACTTCAAATTCAGCTTAGACCCCATTTATGTGGTAAACTTTTTACAATCATTCCAGACTGGCCTACTTTATTCCATCAATGACTTTCAATAGTTTTTATTCAATAAGTAATGCATGCATATTCTGTGGTACTTGGGGGGATTTGCAGGATGCATAAAATTGCTGCCCTGCTGGGAGACAATGTTCCTGGTACCTGACCAAGGACTGTTTGAAAGGGACACTTAGGTGGCTCAGTTGGTTGAGCGTCTGCCTTCAGCTCAGGTCATGATTCCAGGGTCCTGGGATCGAGTCCCTCATCGGGCTCCCCACTCTCCCTCTGCCTGCCGCTCCCCCTGTGCTCTCTCTCTCTCTGTCAAATAAATAAATAAATAAATGCTCTCTCTCTCTCTGTCAAATAAATAAATAAATAAATAAATAAATAAATAAATAAATAAATAAATAAAATCTTTAGAAAATAATTAAAAAAATGAAAGGGGAGGTGTCATTTGAGGTGGGGTGGAGGGAACTACATGGAAAAGGAGACTGTGCAAAGATTATTCAGGGACTCATGATGAGTCTGAGTGCATAGGAGGAGAGGGTCCTGGGCAGGTGGATTTCCATGTCTGAAGATGGTTCTGTTTTTTTATCACATAGGTTGGTGGTTTGGCTGAGTTTCGAATTCTACTTTGGAAGCCATTTTTCCCCCACGACATTGAAGACATTGTTCCCCTATCTTGTAGTTTCCAGAAATGAGAAATTCTTTACAACTTGGATCTTTGATGCTTTGTATGCCTTTCATCCCCTTTATTTTTGGAAGCTTCTGGGAAGTTCACTTTTCCTCAGGAATCTGAAACTTCACAGCGATATTCACATGGGTTTATTTTCATCCATTGTGTGGGCTTTTTGTATGCCCTTTCAGTTCTGAGAAATTGGCTTGAATTATCTCTTCTCTTTTGTTTTCTCTGGTTTTTTTTTGGAATTATTATCAAGTTGATGCTAGACCTTCTCCACTCATCCCATTTTCCTCTTCCCCTCACCTACCCCATTTCGCATCTTTTCGTCTTTTCCTCTTGCTTTCTGGGAGATTTTCTCAACTCCATTTTCCAACTCTTCCACTGAATTTTCTGTTTCCTTAGGTAGATAGATAGATGGGTAGACACATATACACATAATTCAATGCCACATTTTATAATAGACTTAAATGCTATGGAAGGTCACTGTAGAGGGAAATCCATCTTGGCTGAAACCCAACATAGGGATGCTTCGTCTCTGGATATCCTTTTGTAACAAATGCTTGTTTAAAACTCTTCATCTTCTCATCCACACTGATTCACATAGCCACAGATATGTGAGTAACCATAAAGGTGCCCAGTTCACCAGTTCTTTCCTGGCTGATTCCAACTCACAGCTTCCCCACTAAGTACTTGCCCTGCCTCTGCTTGCATGTCTCGGTGCCTGGGAAGCCCACTCATGTCTCTCCTTGTGCTGATGGCAGTACGATTGTTCCATTCTCCTCTCTCTCTCTCTCCTCTCTATTTCACATTATCAAGCCTTGTTGATTCTTCCTTTGCCATATGTCTCCAGTTCATCTATTCCATTCTAGCATCTCAACATGTTTATTTAAGCCCTTAATATGTGCCAGGGAGTGGCAAAGTGCTGGGGTTGCATAAAGGCCCCTCAAGGAGCTGGGACCCCTTCATGGGCGCAGTAGACATGGATTGAAAATTTCAGGAGAAAAGCAGACATGTTAGGAAAGTGTTTTGCAGAGGATCCTACTGGCAGCATGGGGGTTGATGCTGAATCCACAGGGGAGAAGGCTTGACACCGCACAGGGGATTGGGTGTAGGGTAGTTTTACTGGAGTAGAAGGTGGTGGGGCTGAGGCCATTTTTCACATCGGGTAAAACAGCTCCAGAAACAAAGATGAAGGCTCAAAATATATTTTACTCAGGGGCGCCTGGGTGGCTCAGTCAGTTAAGCGTTTGACTCTTGATTGTGGCTCAGGTCATGATCTTAGGGTTGTGAGATTGAGCCCTGCGTTGTGCTCTGCGCTGGGCATGGAGCCTGCTTAAGATGCTCTCTCTCCCTCTGCATAACCCCCCCGCAAAAGGTATTTTACTCATTCATTCAACAGATATTTTTTGAGCACCAGCCATGTGCCAGGCAATTGTTTTGCAACTGGATGCAGCAGTGAGCAAAACATACAAAAATCAGATAGAAATATAAATTATATAATCTTATAAAATACAAGTATAATAAATAAGTAGATTGTGTAGTCTATTTGAAGGGGATCACTCTGACGGAAACCAGCAGAGCAGGATGATGGAGATGGGGATCTTGAACCCTAACCTGTGGTTGAGTAATTTTCACACTGTATTTCAGAGAACCCTGAGGGCTGCAGAGGTGCTTCTGGGGGTCAGTCAGCATTGACATTGTTACGTGTTACATGTTAGATTCCACCAACACATACACTCACGCCACTGCAGTAGCTCCTGCTTGGAAAAAGCCTTGACTTTCAAACAGTTCTGTTCAGATCAATTATTTTCATAGTATATATTTTTACCCACTTAAACCTAAAGATGAATTTACTTTAGTAAAACATCTCACTTACATATTTCATATATTAAGAATCCACTGCTAATACTATTTGAAAACCACCTTGTAGACATTCAATTTGCCTTACTCTTGCATTATCATAGTTGCCTTCAGCACCTTCAGACTTTCTCTTTCTAATCACTCTTGCATACCATTGCCAGAATTAGTTTTCTTAAAACACTGAAGTTCTTAATTAAATGCTTGAAACTAAACCCTGTTGTGGGGGAAAGCAAACCCAGATAATTAGTTGTAGCTCTGCCGCGAAATGCTCTGTGACCTTAAGCAAATCTTTCTGTTCTCATCTGTAAGTATCTTTTCTGCTCTAAATATTACCCCCATGATTTTTTCCCCCGGCTGTCAGTGGTCTTTATGATCCATCTCTAGCTTACCTACCAAGTCCCCATCCTGCCTTCATCCTCTCTGCTCTAGCATGCTCTTCCTTTTCATTCCTGTCTTTTCCCTTCCCCAGTGTATACACCATTTGCTGACTAATTACTCTTTGCATATATTCATGCTATTTCCCCAAGCCAGACTGGGCTCTTTCTTTAGCTCATTGAATTAAATTCTGCACATTCTTTAAAAATAGTCTTCTAGAACTGTTGGTCAAAGCACAGTTCCTGGAAGAACACTGGTAGTACCAAATGATGTAGCTTTAACATAGATTGAGAATTGGTAACAAACAATTTGATTTGTCTAGAACTGTGCTGTCCAATACAATAGCCACTATCCGTGTGTGGCTATTTCAATTAAAATCAACTAAAATTAAACACAATAAAAAACTTTATCTTTCGCTGCATTTCAAAGTGCTCAATAGCCTTATGTGGCTAATGGCTACTCTGTTGGATAGTGTGGATTTAGAACATTTCCATCACTGCAGAAAGTTCTCTTGGGCAGCACTGGTCTAAAAGGCTCACAGATGACTTGAAAGTTGTTTCAGGGACTTCTGGAGGAGGTGGTCAGAGGAAATGTTTGGTGAAGAAATAAAAGTGATGAGTTTAGACAGTTGTTTCCAGAGATTTGACAGTGGCAAGAGGGAGAGACATAGGGGAAAAGGTAATGGCCAAGTGAAAGGAGGTGTGTGGAAAAACATTATTTAAAAACAGAAGGACTGAATCTGTTCCAGACATTGGAGGAAGAGTAAGTAGGAAGAGGCAGATATATTGGATATTGTGAAAAACAATTGAAACAGGATGTTGACATAAGTTTCACTCTGTTTCAATTTTGGCTGAAACCCCAAAAGGTTGCATACAAAACAATAGGTGGCGAAGATATCCACATTCCTAAGGAAGGTTTACACCCCTTAGCCCAACACCTTGAAGGTGTGCTTGAGGTTGAAGAGGCCAAGGTGGACTGAGAGGGCGGGAAGGAAAGGAATCCCTGCATCGCTCCTCAAGCTGAGTGAATGGGTTAGAAGGAGACCACTTGGCTCTTGTGACATGATCTGTGCTCTCCTGAGGCTGTGAGGACCCGAACCTGGACTAGAGAAGTTTAGAGATCAAATGCTGAGGCTATACCTGCCTGCCTGGCCTCAGAACAGGGAGAGGGCTACACTGGGAGCCAGCGGTGCTTTCTCTAATAACAAGGTAGAGGAGACCCTCTACCTCCAAGGACCAGGAGAGGCCCTGGTGGTCTTCTAAAGAGTTGCGCCATCCAAGAGCCTGTGATGCCAGGGACAGTGTGACCTCCACAGTAGAAGCTGGAGTGATCAAGGCTTGGTCCTTGGGAGCTGCAGAAGAAGGTTTCCAGAGGGAAAATCTCTGCAGAACCCACAAAGAGTTCCCATTTGAGGAGTCAGAGAGTGTGGGTAGTGAATTGAAGAAAGGAGCGGACAGATTCAAGAGAAACCTGCTGTGTCTACAGCAGCCTGGGCTGGGGTCGGGGAGAAACTTTAACTTTGAGTAAAGTTTGGAGTTTGGGCTGGACATTTTACTCACTGAAATATAGTTGTTTTGTGACTAAAGGTTACGAGAGGACTTTTAATTTTTATAAATGACTGGGACAGCTTTGGAATAGGTTTCATCATGACAATTAACAGGCTTCTGAATGGATTAAAGGCACAGAGGAGAAAGAATGTCGTTTTTGCTCTTGCGCTCAAGAGAGCCCTGCCCGTCTGGGGCAATGGCTGTACTAATTTGGAGTTGGAGGAGGGTACAGAATGTTTAGAAAAGCTTTTAGCAGATTGTGTTGAGAATGAGTAAGGAGTAAGTGTCAGAATTATAACCTGCAAAATGACTGGTTGAAGAGAAACAACAGGAATTTACTGGATCAGGCAAATGAAATTTTTGGTTCTGTTTCCAGGAGAACTCCTTAGTTTGGGATAAGAAGGAGATTGTTATATATTTATTTGGGGTTTATAGTTTTGATAATTTTAAGCCTTGTGGTTTTGTGGATTGTCATTTTGAAATCGGAGGAAAGTACATGGAGAAAGCTATTTACCATAACTGAGTTTCCTTCTGTTTGTGGTGGTTCCTGTGCCCTTTGAGTCTATTAGCATGAGAGTAATTAAATATGTTTTTTTCAGTTCATGATTGGGCTGGGGTGGTGTATTATCTTACTTTATTTTTAGGATTGGTTCATTTATTATGTGTATTTAGTGGGGACTCTTGCTGTACTTTACCAGTCAGGATGCCATCAGCTGCAGGTAACAAAAAACCTTAAACCATATTAGCCTAAGCATCTGGTGGAGGGGCCGGCTCTGACTCCCTTCTCTCTGTGATACTCCACGTTTTGCCCTCCTCTCTGTGCTGGCTGTATCCTTAAGAAACGCCTGAATCAATTCCAGGTGTCAACAGAATTTCTCTTCAGGTATACCAAAGGCTGCCCCCCCCCCCAGCTCCCAGGAGACCCCCACTCACGTCTCATTGGCCAGAATTGGGTCACATCCTACCTCTGAACTAATTACTGCTGGTAAGGGAAAAGGAATCCTCCTAGCAGTTTATTAAACTATTTAATAGGTACTTGCTAAAACTAGGAATAGGGTCAGCATCCCCTAAGCATATGACTTGCAGAGAAAGAGTGGATGTCTAAACCAAATCAGGGTTCTGTTAGGAAGGAGGAAAAGAGAAATGGATGTTGCGTAGAGTCTTGTATCTATTCCTAGAATTATATATAATGACTAATTATAGATTAGATGCTAGGAACATAGTGTATGTAGACTAGCAAATCTGCTGTGACAAAACCCCCAAATTTTCTCTCACCATTAATAGTACAGAGGCACGTGGTCCGGAGCCGGTGGGGTGGCTCTAACATAGTTTGACTATTAGAGCTGCCAAGTTGTGATGGCAAAGAAACCCTCCAAATTCAGAGGTGGGGAAAACAAAGAGGTTTCGCTCTTACATCACAGTGTGAGGCAAGCTTCTGAGGTGAGGAGATCACTGCACTGGCCGTTCAGGATCCTTGTTCCTTCCATGTTGTTTCTTTGAGGTCTCCCCAGGGGACTGTCATTGCCTGCGTGGTCAAAGCTATGTCCCCATTTCCAGGTTCTGGCCAGAAAATGGCAAAAGAGAACATAGAGGAGGCAGGCCCTATATAAAGGCCTAGACCAAAGTGACACCCATTACTTCTGTTCACATTCCATTGGCAAGATCTTAACCACAGGGGGACATGCAGTTGCAAAAAGCCTCGTGTCTCCGTGCATTCGGGCTGCTATAACAAAATACCGAAGACTGGATGGCTTATTTACACATTTACTTCTCACAGTTCTGGAGGCTGGGAAGTCCAAGATCAGGGCGCTGGCAGAGTCACGGTCTAGTGTGGTCCTAGTTCACAGCTGGCCCATCTTCTCCCTCTGTCCTCACAGGGTAGAGGGGGTGAAGGAGCTCTCTGGAGTCTCTTTCATGAGGACACTAATCCCATTCATGAGGGCTCCACCTTCATGATCCAATCACCTCCCAAAGTCTCCACCTTCAAATACTGTCCCGTTGGAGATTAGGCTTCAACAAAGGAATTTGGGGGGGAACACAAATATTCATCCTATCACACCTGAGAAATGTAGTGTTACCAGGCAGCTTCCAAGGTTGCTCTTGGCATCACCATTGCCAGCCAGCAGAAAGTGAGTTCAAACCCAGGCGAAGTGTCTGTAAGGGGGTGAGAAGTTGCACCCATCACTTCTACTCACACCCTATTAGCCTAAACTCAGTCTCATGGTGACGTGCAAGGGAGGCCAGGAAATGGAGTGCTGCTGGAAGGCCAAGCATCGGGACAGGGGCAGAATTGATCACGGTGAGCTAGCTACTAGTGGTTTCTCTCACACAAAGGTTTCTCTCTGTTCTGCATAGGATCTTTCCATCCGGAGACTTTATTTACTAAACAAAGTTCTATTTAGTGCCCAAGGCCAATAGTCATAACATTTCTGAGGTTGGTTACTTGCCATTCTTCCACTATAGGAAAAAACAATATTAGTAGTAAAGCAGTATTAGTGCAGTCATTGTGAATAGAAAAATTTCCAGAGGTGCTTTTTATTAAAAAATATGCATGATCAGGGCGCCTGGGTGGCTCCGTCGTTAAGCGTCTGCCTTTGGCTCAGGTCATGATCCCAGGGTCCTGGGATCGAGTCCCGCATCGGGCTCCCTGCTCCGTGGGAAGCCTGCTTCTCCCTCTCCCACTCCCCCTGCTTGTGTTCCCTCTCTCATTATGTCTCTCTCTGTCAAATAAATAAAATCTTTAAAAAAAAAAATATGCATGATCTTGGCCTTCTAAAACAATTTGTGTAGCTGTGTGAGTGTCTGCATATGCATGTAGTTTTAAACTCAATAACCTAAGATTGTAAATTTGATATATAAAATAAGAAAGAAAACAACAGGCATTTCTTTGGAAGTGAGTGATAAATTTTCTTTTCTTTTCTTTTTTTTTTTTTTGAAGCTCATTTGTACTTTGATTATGCCACCCTGAGGTGGCTGCTTGCTTTTTCATGTAGAAAACTATTCTTTGACAATTCTTTGGCTGTCGTCCTAAACTTTTATGGTCACCCTTTTACATGCTATCTTCAGATTTTTGGGGGTCATACTTATGAACTAGTTTAGTAAGGTTTATAAGTTGATGAATAGATTATACACACCTTTTAGATGTAGACAGATTAAAATGAAATTAGATGTTGTTTAAATCCTTTGTAGAATCAATCTTAAGCATGTTCTTCAATATATTATTAGGTCCATGAAGGCAGGCATTGTTACCTTTTTGTTTATTGTTCTATCTCCAGTGCCTAGACTAGTTCCTGGCATGCAGTAGACAATAAACATGTGCTGATGAATGAAAAGATATGTAAAATACAGTATATTCCATCAAGCCTGATTTTTGCCTCTGTACTCCAGGAATTTGTATTTCTTAGGCATCTGAGTGAGGTAATCTTTATTTGCCTCACCTTCCAAGGGGAAAGGGCAGCAAGGAGTGGAGTTTCCCCTGACTCTCTATAACCTCAGCAGACGGATTCTATGTGTATTCAGAGAATTGTATATAATAAAGGTAACACGTGTAATATGGCCTAACATGGGCATCCAAGATGTTGGCATATGTGAATTGGAGAGAAGGAAAGGAAATATTTCCTTCCATCCCAACAACAACAAAAGCATTCACTTTTTTCCAATAGTTTCCTCAAGTGGATTGGAGTGTGAGTAGGATGAAGAAGAAATAAAATAATTTGGATCCTAGAAGGATTTTTCAGGGTTAGGGAGAGTTAAACAGTCTTCTAAAGACTGAGTGGGTAACTTGACCTGTGTCATGATTTATTTTCTTTTCATACTGTAATATATTTTTCAGAATTCATGTGCCACTGACAATATTGAAAATGGGAGAGATAAGCTTTTTAGAGTAAACATCATCTTAGCACATTGCTCTCCTCCGTGAATCCATTACTGTTTACAAATAGGGCTCTGGGAGGACTGAGCACATGGTATTGCAAATGAGTGAACTCTACTTGGGTGACTCATTTGGAAAGGGGAGTGTGAAGCCCCACATTTAAGGGTGAGTCGATGAGAAGCAGGATCCTGGTGAAAAGCATTCTGGGTCTGTGGAAAGACACGTACATAAAGGCCCCAGGAGAGGAGGATGTGTGTTTTGTTCAGACAGTGGCAGGTAGACCAGTACGCCGGGACTAAAAGCGGCAGGGCAATAAGAAGGGAAATTGCACCTAGATATGAGGCCTACAAACACAGGGAAGATGTGGACAGTCAAGGGCCCTAGAGGCAGAGTTTTTGTTTTATTCTGTGGTTTAGCAGCAACCAAAAAAGACTTTGGACAGGGAAGTGATAGGATGAGAGCTGTGTCTTAAGGAAAAAATTCTGGGGGGAAGGAGTATGGGTAATTAATTAGAAGGAGAGAGCAGTTTAATGTCCATATGATTTTCTTTGATGAACAATAGGACACATGGGTTGGATTGCAGTGTCCAGTGGAGGCCTGCCCCAGTTAGCTAGCATCCCTTGTGCAAGAGCCGTGAGGATGGGCCCTGGCCAGGCCAGCAAGAGGGTGAACCCTCCTCGGTTTGGGTTTGGAGATCTTGAGTGTGGTGGTTCTCTCAGCTTGTGTTTCTTGATGGTAGGGGAACACCTGGTCTGCACTTGCTGGGGGAGCCAAGACAGAAAGGTCCCGGGGTCTCTGTTTGGGCTCACAGACCTGGAGAACAAGAGGTACTTTGTTCATACTGTATACCATGGTCCTCTGTGTTCTGTCCCTTTTGTTCCTGCCAACCTTCAGCAAAGACTTGTTTGAGTGATCTGTCTTGCCTCTCTTATGAGTTATTAAGAGTAGAGTTCTTTTCCACACACGGGCCAAACTCACACTGGATCGGCAGGAACTTCTCAATGAAGGGTTAGCGCCGGTGGTGGTCAGGCCTGCTGATCTAGCTCTTGTCTCCACGGTTCTTCCTCCAGTGCTGGTCCTGGTCACCTCCTAGGAGGTCATTGTTCACGCCTGGCTGAGAAACAACGAAGTTACTGCAACTGGAGCAGTGGTGGTAGGAGTGGAAAGGAAGAGCAGATTTCACAAACATTTCGATGGCACTCTAAAGGATTTAGGAGCTAGGGAGAAGAGATGAGAGTTTGGCGGTTTGGGGATTGTGTGCTTAGGGAAATGATGCTGCTGCTAACAGATGGGGTCACAGGAAGAGGAACAGAGTTGCCGTGGGAAGGTGCTGCGTTCGGTTTGAATTCCGGATGGGTGACTTCTACCCAGTGTTGTGTAGCTATTACCTGGAAGTTTCAGAATTAGAATCTAGGTTTCCTGAACCCGAGCAGTGTTTTTTTCCATTATACCAAGACATACGTTACAGGAAATAAAACGTGCTTGTTGAATTTCAGATGGTGGTAACGTCTCCATGTGCGATTGTCAATAGGCAGCTATAAAAGGAGCTGGAGTGAAAAACAGAATAAATGTAGAAATTTGTTTTGGGAGTTATATATATATATATTTAGAGGACATAATTGGAGCTATGTGAAGGGTAAGTTCACCCAGAGAGATGTGTCACATAGGGTATTATTGGAAATAGCCATAGGGATGTTTTCTTGAAGATAAAGGGAAATTATCCAGTAAGGCTGAAGAAATGGAAAGAGGCAGCAAGAATATTCAATTTTTTTTTTTTTTAAAGAAGGTTTGTAGTAATGGAAGGGAAAGCACAGATCGTGAGCTAGGATGTAATGAACAGGTGAACAAAGTTTTTACTTTTTAACATCAGACATGCCCAGGGAACAATGGATGGAGAAGGAACAATTAGATATGGAGACAGAGAATAGTAGAACTTGGATCAACAAACTAACTGATCACGAATGAGTAGCACTGGGGTGATGGGCATGGGGCTGGCTACTAGCCATACAAAGAAGAAGTAAATGTGGTCCTCCCTTTGGGAAGTCTACTGCTACTGAAGGACAGGAACAAGAATGACACAAGAACAACTTATCTACCAAGTGCTACATGCCAGGAAATGTACTTTACATGCATGGAATCATGTAGTCCCAACGACACCCCCGTGAGTTAGTTATCATCGTCATCATCCACCTTGTGAAGGAGAGGAAGCTCAGGCGCAGTAATTTGCCCAACATCTTTAACAACTAGTCAGCCGTGGAGCCATGATGTGCGCCCAGGCCATAGCACTTTACCTCTACCCATCATGTGAACAGATTATTACGGTATAATGTAAACAGAGACGGAAGAATGATGTACTAAAGTAGCACAGAGGAGGGAGGGGTTATATTTTTCTGGCAAGAGATAGAGTAGGGCAGGGAAGATCTCAGAGGGGGATAGATCCTGATGAAGGAACCCATTGTCATGACCACAGTGTAGAACCCATGGTAGTATGAGGTGTGTATGTATGTGTTACTGTTTCACCTTGTAATTTACACAGCCTTCACCTCTGACCTTTTTTCTGCCCCATCCTAATCACAGAAGACACTCATATTTGATTTTATCCATTTCTGTGAAAAATTAAGATTTTTTAAAAAAATCTGATAGAACTGAGGGGTGCCTGGGTGGCTCAGTCGGTTGAGCACCAGACTCTTGGTTTCGGCTCAGGTCATGATCTCAGGGTTGTGAGACTGACCCTAACATTGGGCTCTGCTCTCAGTGAGGAGTCTGCTTGAAATTCTCTCTCTCTCTCCCTCTACCCCTCCCCTGCTCTGTCTCAAAGAGATAAATCTTTAAAAAAATCTGATAGAACTGGGTTATTCTTGTAGCAGTATCAGTCCTGCTCATCAAAACCATCATTAAAATAGTTTATGATTTGAATATAACATATACATATCTGTCTGTCTACCTACCTACCTACCTATTTATCTATGAGTTCAGAGAACTGGCAGAAATCTGAGAATTTCCTATGCATTGGGGACCCATATTATCTCTGGAGAAGAACCAGAGAATCTGAGAGGCAGATTATCGAAGATATAATTGAAACTCCCGAAAATAAGCAGATATTTTGCAGAGAATGGTTAATAGTCCTTTCTGAGATAAGTATATGTAGTAAATATATGACTCCTGGTTATATGTGGTTAGCCTACCAGACCTGAGCTTCACCCCACTTCCCATCCCATTGTTGGCCATACCACTGACCCCCAGCTTCTACCTCAGCCGAACGGCAGTCTTAGATTGGGAACAACAGGGAGAGCAACAGTTTTGTGAGACTCAGGCCTAGCATGAGGTTATCTGTTTTACACATTAGTTACTAGTTTAAAAAATTAACATAGCATTTAGTGGTTTATTTTAGGCCACATCAAAATGCCTGTACATCAAAATAGTTGTGTCATTGTGGCCTTGTGGGAAAGTGTTTACATCAGAACATCATGTGTGGACAAAGGGATTATTCTTGGAAGTGAGTAGGGGTGTTTGATAAGGGAAGAAGTAAATTCAGAATTGGAAAAGTAGATTTTTTTTTAATTTTTTTTACCTCTTTACAACACAGTTATTATGTGCCACTCACAGGTATAGGCAAGGGCTCATCTAACTCTGACAAGAAGCCTATTCATGTTTCTGTCTCTGAAAGGAAACCTGAGCATTAAGCATGACACCACTACCACCTAGTGGTAATATGTTGTAATTCACTGTATTTTATGAAGAAAGTAGGTCTGATGTTGATATGGCATGCGCATTTTGTATGTTCTCCTTTAAATAAAAGTGTAATACGCCCTTTATAAAATCATATATTCTTCTTTCTTTTTTTTTTAAAGATTTTATTTATTTATTTGACAGAGAGAGACACAGCGAGACAGGGAACACAAGCAGGGGGAGGGGCAGAGGGAGAAGCAGGCTTCCCGCGGAGCAGGGAGCCCGATGCGGGGCTCGATCCCAGGACCCTGAGATCATGACCTGAGCCGAAGGCAGACGCTTAACGACTGAGCCACCCAGGCACCCCTATTTCTTTAACAATATTTAGAAAAATACACTTAGAATCTCCTTAAGAAGGAACATCTTGAAAGTAGAGATAGAACTTCATTTCAGGAATGAACAAATAAAACCTCACAAAAGAACTACAGTCTCAGGAAGGTAATTTGTATCTATAGGTCTTCTCAAGGAAATTACAAACCAATACAAGGGACAAAGTACTTTCGTGAGAACTAGATGGTTTATTGGTAAAGAGGGTAATTATTTTTTTGAGATTTATTTATATATTTATTTGAGAGAGAAAGCAGAGCAGAGAGAGAGAGAGCATAAGCGGTGGGGTGGGGGGAGGAAGCAGAAGCCCCACTGAGCAGGGAGCCCGATGTGAGGCTTCATCCCGGACCCCGGGATCATGACCCTGAGCCGAAGGCAGATGCTTAACGGACTGGGCCACCCAGGTGCCCCTAAAGAGGGTAATTAGGTTATGTTGGGTAACCTCCATGATTTTGCTTTAGAATGCATTAATTTACATTTAAATATAAGTGTCCGAAATATTAGGGTTTATAGTACTTCAATTAAAATAATGAAGATATTGTGACTATATTTAAAGTTTTCAGAAGGCTCAGTAGGCACGAGGAAACTATAGCTTCCTCCTTATGCGCCCCAGTGCGTGTGTTCCCTCGACCCCTTGAGGACAGACCTCATCACTTCTCAGGGTTTGTGCATGCTGCAGCATCACTAACTTTTGTTTGCCACATTGGATTTTTTTCCTTTTTAGACAGTTGTGATGGAAAGCCTTTTTCATCATTGGACTGAACGTGGCAGGATGAAAAACTGCAGAGCCAGAGACCCATTTTAGAGTTTTATGCCTCACTTGACTTGACAGCCCCGTGTATGCACAGCACCAGAGGGTGTAAGCTCCCCGTGCAGGACGGGTGACCACACTACATTTTCCTCTCAACCCGTACATCTCAGACAACCTGAGTCAGAATGTGTGTGTGTGTGTGTGTGTGTGTGTGTTCCATGTAAAAGTAACATTCTGGTAAAATTAAAAGGAACCAATAGAGGTTGCATATTTTTCTGAGAATACAAATGAATGAAACTATTCCACAAACTTCTAGAATATTAAACGTCAAGGTTTTGTTGTGTGAACATTAAATATCATTATATTTAAGCACATGTAATCGTCTTGCCTCACCATTTTTGAACTGGATTTCATGGAGCTGTAGAGTCCCTCTGAGGTACCCCAGAATGAGGAGGCTGAGCTGGTCAGGTTCTGGGTTACTTCTTCAAAGTACCTGCTCATATATCCTCAGATCAGTCTGGCACCCAAACTGCTTGAGGACAACTGCTCCAAGGGGCAGTTTGTAAAAAGGGTGTTGTTGGGGCGCCTGGGTGGTTCAGTCATTGGGCGTCTGCCTTCGGCTCAGGTCATGATCCCGGGGTCCTGGGATCGAGCCCTGCACTGGGTTCCCTGCTTGGCTTTGAGCCCCGCTTCAGACTCCCTGCTCAGCGGGAAGCCTGTCTCTCCCTCTCCCAGTCCCCCTGCTTGTGTTCCCTCTCTTGCTGTGTCTCTCTCTGTCAAATAAATAAAATCTTTAAAAATAAAAAAATAAAAAGGGTGTTGTTTTGTGATGTAAATGACAAAGCACCTGCGTCATCCTATTCCATTATCATTAAGCACGGGTTCCAGAAGCCCAGCCTGTGTCCATTGTTCTGTAAGCTGAGATACCTCTCTCTACGGCATTATCCTCTGGCTCCTCACTGAAACTTCCCCTCATTGTAACCACTGTAGTTCCTCTGCTGTCATTTGCTTTCTTGGCAGGGTCGGGCTGGTGCCGGCACGGGCCTTGGGTGGTGGTGCGGGCTGGAGACACAGTAGGGAAAGCGGAGGGTAAGTAGCTGGACGACTCTTCTCTCTCTCCCACCATTACCCAGCACTTGGTAGTGTCCAGGGCAGATCCCAGCTTTTCATTCCTTACCTTCTTCTGCAAATCCAATCTGTTTTTTTTCTCTGAATGATAGTAGAGTAGAACCTGGTTTCTTGTGGGCAGATGGCTCTCAGGAGGCTGAAGGGGAGAGTTGGAGTAGACATGCTCTGTTATTAAACCCAAATTACTCCCCCCCCCCCCCACTGGAGCAGAGCCGGTGGGGGTGCCGAGAGGCAGGGGTGGCATGTGAACGGGGCTCCACACACAAAGAGAAAGATACATTTTAAGTGTAGAGTGTCTACACATTATTACTTAAATATTATTTATGCGAGTGTTTATTGAGCCTGACTGATGATTACAGTCGCCAAGAGAGCTTTTAATATGTGTAAGTTTCTCTGCCCTATCCCAGATCGATTGCATCAAAACCTCCTAGATGAACAGATTCTGAATGTCCGTAAAGTTTTCTGTGTCATTCAGATGACCAGCCAGATTTTAGAACTGGTGTATTTAATAGAGCTTCATGTAATATATGTATAGTCCTTTTTTTAAAAAATGATTGATTGATTGATTGATTGATTGATTGATTTTAGAGAGAGAGCACCATGAGCAGGGGTGGGGGGACAGAGGGAGAGGGAGAGAGAATCTGAAGCAGGCTTCCAACGCGAGGCTTGATCCGACGACCCTGAGATCACAGCCTGAGCGGAAACCAAGAGTCGACAAGAGTCGGACACTTAACAGACTGTGCCACCCAGGCGCCCCATATGTATGGTCCTTTTCATACAGAGGCTCAAATTTGTTTTTAAGGAAGTAGGAAATCTCTGGTTGGATAAAATTCAGAAGGGGAAGGGACGCAAGGCATGAAACCCAAAAGGGCCTGGAATCAAGAGGAACTGAGGGAGATTTTGGAGGCTGATATAAGAGCCAGGCTTGAAGCATTTTAACCCGGGACTGATAAAAAGAGATAGACAGACTGAATCAGGACAAGATCCAATGGCCAACCTTCCAAAGCCATGAGAAGAGAGGCAGGAATCATTCAGTATAGCTTCTGGCATGTTTGCGGGGAAAAATATTCTTGTTTTATAATCACACAGAGAATATTTAGAAGGGCTAATAAAAGAAATAAACAGTGTTGTGATAGGAGACACAATTCATTGAGACTTGTGATAAAGATAGACTTGTAGTTTCAGAGATGTTAGATCAAATGAGTGATGGGTTTGACCACCTTTCAAGCCAAATTATGTAAGTTCAACTGTTGGGTAAAATATGGAAGGATAGAAAATCTATTCTAAACAGTAGCTAATTTATACATTCTCCAGGTATATCTGCCTTTTCGGCCACCCAAAGACAATGTTAATGCTGACAAGAGAGATGGCCTCCCTTAAGAATGAAGGAAAAATGGTAGTGGATAAAAACAGAATGCCTCTCAATTTGGGGGGAAAAAAAAGGTAGAATAACCAACAACTAAATGCTTATATTTGCTGCAAGGACATTTGCCAAGGAGAAAGAGATGGCCACGAAAGAAGCTCCTTTGGATACAGCTCGCAGAATGCTGGCAAGGCTCCTGCCCAGGCTCTCCCTTAAGGGCTCTTAAGATAACGTACTGTTCAAGTTTCCTTACTTCATTCATTCGTGTGTTCCATGAGTACAGATGAGGGGCTCTTCTCTGCGCAAGGAACTGTGATAAGTGCCAGGGCTGCGGCGGTGAATATGGTGGGTCCGGCCCTGCTCTTGCAGGCTGGTTGGGAAGATAGATACATCGGTTCAATCAGTTCAGCTAACTGGATTTCGGAGTGCCAGTGGCATCCAAGGTACTTTCTGGCCTTACTGGACTAGAATACTTGGACCGATGTTCTAAGATGTAAAATAGTAATTTATAGTAGCTGTAAACTCTGCTCCATTATTAAATACTAGTTCATGATTGCGCTATGTTCTTATGTTTAATGTTTAGAAAGCTTATACATTTGGGGACTGTATACTTTATGTGATTAAACGCGGTCTTCGTGGAAGTGGGTCCAAATCCACAACTTGCCAGATACGTCACCAAAGTGACACTATAGTTGCTCCTGAAAAATGGCTCAGATTAAGATTAGGAGTACAGGGTACATTTAGAGCCCTTAAAACAGTGATTCTCAGGAGAGGTGTTTTGGAAATCTGTGGTTTTTTGTTTTTTTTAAATCATCCCAGTGCTTTTGGCATAGTGAGCCCTCCTAGCCAGCAATCTTACAACATACCAGGCAGGTCAAAACTTCAAAGAATTGTCCTTTATAATTTATGACCTTCAAATGTCCTACAGGATATTATTATGGGCAAACATAATTTATAATCGCCTGAGCTTAAAACCTAACTTCATGTAACACAAAATCTTAAAGTATTATTATAAGGTATTCATTTTCCAGGTATACAACTACTGTGTGTAAAAAGGGAGGTTTTCGTTTGTGTGTTTGTTTTGAGAGGGGGCAGAGGGAGAGGGAGAGAGAGAATCTTAAGCAGGCTCCATGCCCAGAGTGGAGCCCAACGTGGGGCTCAATCCTGAGATCATGACCTGAGCCAAAATCAAGAGTCGGATGCTTAACTGACTGAGCCACCCAGGTGCCTCTATAGTTTGGTTTTTGATTAGAACTTTACCAGGTGCTATGTACAACTTCAGAAAATATGTCACGGGGTGCCTGGGTGGCTCAGTCGGTTAGGCGTCTGCCTTTGGATCAGGTCATGATCCCAGGGTCCTGGGATTGAGCCCCACATCAGGTGCCCTGGTCAGAGGGGAGCCTGCTCTTCCCTCTCCCACTCCCCCTGCTTGTGTTCCCTCTCTCGCTGTGTCTCTCTCTGTCAAATAAATAAATAAAATCTTTAAAAAAAAAAAAAAAGAAAAGAAAAGAAAATATGTCACTAGTGGCCATACTATTCACTCCTGTATCATCTGGCATTTGAGGTTGATGCATTAATGGAGATTTTCTGTTAGATGCACTCATCTCTTTCCTTTGCTATGTCTGCCATAGTAGTCATTGGCATGTTGAAGTATTCATTATCTTATTATATGTTACTCTTTTAAAATGTCTCATTTATATTACACTTAGAAATTTATATTAATTTTTTTACCATCTTTGGAATTCATTTCATTAAGGTTTTCACAAAGTATAAAACTCAAACATAATTATCTATGTCTACCACAAAATAGAATAAAATAAGTGGATAGTGTGCATACACACATACAGTCTTTGTGTGATAATTTCTCTTTGTATAGGCATCGGGCCCTTGTTCAAGAGTGTTGTATCTTTATTTAACTTGTGTCAGTCCCACTTAAAACACCTTTTCCCACAGGTATGACCTGCTAAAATAGTACCTTACTTAAAATACTTTATATTTATGTAGCATTCGGGAGTTTATAAAAGATATTTACATGTCATTCTGTTTCATCCCCACAACTCTGAGGAATACAGGGCAGGTGATCTTTATCCTCATTTTACAGATGGGGAACTTTGGTTCATAGGTGTTGTTACTTTAATTTCTTACTTGTCGTTTCCTGATTACTCAGTAAATTGATACACATGTATTAATTATTTTCTTAATGTCAGGGTATATGGCTATATGGCCATATAAAAGTATGACTATATGGAGGGTGGAAAAATAAATAAGATACAAATTTTTAAAAATTCCCTTACCACATGATTAATGCTATAAATTATGTATGAGCAAAGTGCTGTGGATGCAGCTAGGCTGTGATGGTGGCCTGAGCCTTGAAGGATGATGGGATGGGGGCAGGGGTTACAAGAAGCAGAAGATAATATTGTGAGTAGAAGGAAGAGCTCGTGAAAGAGGCTGGACATAGGGAAGCATAGAGGGTTTGAGGATTAGCAAGTGCTTCTCTTCTACTCTGCTGTTAGGTGAACTTAAGAGGACTTCTGAAGATGAAGCCATAAAAGAAGGTGGGTCACTTGTGGAAGGAGGAGTCCGTGTGCTCAGCTCACAAGGCTGGAATTATACTGTGGGTGATAGGAAAGCACTGAACATATTAAACCAGAGTTTGGCAGGATCAGATCTGTTTTTCAGGGATAATTCTGTCCAGAGTGGGAAGAATGGACCAGTGGTGGGAAAAATTGATAGCATGGAGGACATTTAGGGAACTGTTGAGCTCAAGGGAGTTAGAGGAGCTTGAACTAAGGCAATGGCAGGAAGAGTGGAAAGGGATGGACTGAAGAAATGAAACCTTTCTATAATAAATAATACTTATGATGGGGGCTAATATTTGTCAAGATAATATCTTGTCATACTACATTTTTATTTTTTATTTTTTTTCATATTACATTTTAAAGAATTGTGTATACTTTTGTATCCACTGTCTCATATGTCATTATAACACATGGTGATATACAGGTATTATTTCCAATTTAGAGATTAAAGTCTATAAAACTAAAGAGGCTTACCATTAAAGAAAGTCAAATAGACTCACGATGTTATAGGCTCTGTACAGATACCCAGGAAAGCATAGACAGCTTTCCCAGAGATTGTATAACAAAATGGATAAGGAAATGTATGTGTCAAAGAAAAATTTTCTATTTGGGGGGTAGAGTGGACAGAAGTTAAGAGAGATACAGCGCGGTGGTGGGGGACACCTGACTGGCTCACTCAGTGGAGCCTGCGACTCTTGGTCTCGGGGTTGTAGGTTCGAGTTGCACGTTGGGTTTAGAGATTACTTAAAAATAAAATCTTTAAAAAAAGAGAGAGAGATGAGAACAAAGTGGTGTGAAAACTCTCTCGACCCACGTCTTAGTCTGTTCAAGATCCTATAAGAAAAACACCGTACACTAGAGGGTTTAAACGACAAATTCATTTCTCATAGTTGTGGAGGCTGGGAAGTCCCAATCAGGGCGCTGGCTGATCTAGTGTCTGGTGAGGGCTTGCTTCCTGGTTCGTCCATGGCTGTCATCTTGCTGTGTCCTCATGTGGCAGAAGGAACTCTCTGGGGTCTGTTTTATAAGGGCACAAATCCTAAAGGCCCTACCTCCTCATACCAACAAATTGGGGGTTAGGATTTCAATTTCGGGAGGACACACAAACATTCAGTCCATAACAACAAATTTCATTCCCATTCCTTAGAAGAGAAGTTAAGGGGTCATGTTGGGACAAGAGGAGGAGAAGCTAGAGATTCTTCTGGAATTTTTGAAGACATCTGTAAAAGATGAGTCATCACTGACATTTCCATTTCACTATATCACGCTTTTCACCACACCTATTTCGATGGCCAAAAAAAGTCAGCATGCGAAAATGTGCATTTATCAGATAAATCAGGCAGTAACTGATTTTTCAAAAATTCTTAGCTTTACAAAATGGCTCATTGAGTGATTATTAAAACTGTGCTCTCCTTGAGACGTTCAAGTAGTATTCCATCCAAGTAGCTTCAACTTGTGGCACACCAAGTGTTTCTGAAATTGTAGGTGAAATCATAGAGCACCCGTGTGTGTGTGTGTGTGTTATTTTAAAAGAGAAATGACTTTTGTTTGAGCTACACAGGGAACATGGAATGAACAATTCCACAGCCTTAAGACATTAGACTATAAACCTCCTTTGAAAGCCAGCTAGATAAGAAATTTTTCAACTTAAAGTTTATTTGATTTAAATAATCTTTTTTCAAAGCCAAGTTCATTGAACTTTGTGTTTTTAACATCTGGAAACTGGGTTATTGGATTACAGTTAAGTCTCCATGGCTTCACTGATTTTTCATAAGTGTTGGGTAGTACTGAACTAATATGTGCCAGGTTATATGACTAAATGTCAGTTAAATGTAAACGTTCTAAGCCCTTTTTTGATGGAGGAGAGTTTATCCCTTATCCAGGAGATTGTGAGGAAATTAAAACTAAAATTTTGTACTTAATTTTAACAGGTTCTGAAACATAACTCTCTTATCATAACTTTCTTATATCTGTTCCCAACTTCAAATTGTTATTCTAGTTGAACATCAACATTGAACATAATAAATACTATGATTTTAAAGAATGGTTGCTTGTTTATTCACTTAGTATATGCAGTATTTTGAGATTTTTGGACCCACACATGTTTTTCTCTGAACCATACTTTGATAATATGATTATATTTTCTAGAGCTGTTGCAAATTAATCATTTTTTTGTTATGCTCCTACTTTTATAAGAAGTGTTTGTTTAACTAGCCATATATAAACAAGTTTATTTTGAGGATTGACTTTCATGTGAATAACTGCCTTCTAGTTAAATATTTTAAATCCCATCTCTTAGAAGAAAGTAAACTAGCCTCAGAATGTTTTTTCTTTTTTTTAGAATTTAAAATTAACCATGTAACATAAAGAAGTTTGTAAATGCATGAAGATAAGGACTATATCTTACACATCTTTGTATTCCCCCACAGCCTCACACATTGCAGATTAATCCATGCTTATGCAAGATTTAAAGAACATAAAGTGATATAGAAAAAAAAATATATGAACTATTGCTTCGAAAGTGACTATGTAAGGATCATCTCTAAATTAGCAATCAGGATAGATTGACATTTTCCTGTTCTCTTTCCATCCCTCCCCAACCCCTCACCCAGGGAGTGCACCCCAGGGCACATACACCTTTGTGCATCGTATCTGCTGTTTTTATATGCGTGAGAAGAAGCAGGCTCAGACCTGCTGAATGCTGGAAAACGTAAGATCATATCCAACCACGGGGCCTGGTTTTCTCATTCTTTCATTCTTTTAAAATACAAAGTTATCTGACATACTGTTTTACATTTAGCTAAAAGTTGTTCAGTGCAACATTTACAGAGGCCCTAAGGTGTCGGCCACTGTGTTAGATGGTGTGGGGTGCCGTCTCTGCTCTGAGGAAGCTCACAGCGTGGCTGGACCACGCACATGTAAACCGATGCTATCTGGTGTCACAGATGCTGTTATACAGAGGGGGTAAGGCACCTCAGAGGGACAAAGGTAGGGTGAGTTACTTCTTCCTCGGGGGCAGGGAAGCCAGGGGCTTCTGAGTTGAGATGAAGAGGATCCGAGTTGAGATGAAGAGGAGTTTTCAGGACGGACCAGTTGAGGAAAGGCCATTTATGGCCGAGGGAGGAGCGTGGGCAGGGGTGGGCGATGAGGTTGGAGAGATGATGCAGGGTCTTCTATGGTACGTATGGAAGTTTGGGCTTCCTGCTGCAGGCGAAAGAGAATTAAGCTGTGGTATAACATAATCAGGTTTTCATTTTGGAAAATCACTCTGATAACCATGTGGGGAATGAAGTAGGTTATTGACGCTTCCCTTAGACAGTGCTTATAGAACCTAAGTAGACCAAACATGAAGTTCTCTTCCTCATTGCCCTAAACAAAACTTTACAAAAATCCCAATACATTCACTTCTAGAACAAATGGTTTGTTCTTTGGGTAAGTTATATTTTTACAGTATTTCAGTACTTTGTGTTTAAGAATGATGACTGTCTCCCCGGGGTGACACCAGATGAGTCCAGCAACACCAGCGACGCCACTCACCAGTCACTCCTCCTATACCCCTTTCTCTCGGTCTCTCGCATCTAGTTGCCCAAGCCAACAACTTAGACTTTTCCTTGGTCCTTCTTCTCTCTCTTGCCCTTGATGCCTATCAGTAAGTCCAGCGGATTCTGCCTCCAAATTGCTCTACTTCTCTGCATTTCAGTGATGCGACAACCTGCACTCGAGCCCCTAGCGTCTCTCCCTTGGACATTTCCCCATTCTCGCTCTCCTGCTTCAAACATTTCACTAGCTTTTTGCACTTACAATAAAAAGCGAGCTCCCCATGGTGGCCGCCTCTCCTGGCTCTAATCTCCCCTGACCTCATTTCTTGACACTCTCCTTCTGCTCCAGCTGTTATTTGCCCTCAGAGTGGCCTGCAAACACTTACTCTCTTCTTCCAAGAAGCTCTTCGAATTTGGTGCCTGGCAAATACTCCCTGAACTTAATAGCATAATGATATCATAATAATAACACTTTCTGCCATTTATTGAATATTTTCTGTAACCCAGACAGTGTGCTAAGTGCTCTCCAGCCATTATCGTATAATTAAATTAGATGCAGCAAGCTTGTGAAGTTGGTATTATTATTCCTGTATTTCAGGAGAGGAAACTTGGGCAGATTGTTGAAGCAACTTGCCCAGCTTCCTATTTTCAGTGTGTCGTGGAGCCTGGCTTTAAGTCTGTCTGTCTGACTCCAAATCGAGCTCTTTGGTACGAAATTGCAAAAATACTTTGTTATCGTTAAAAATTTACAATTCCTGGAAGACAGTCTCAGAGCAAGCGATGGGGAAAATCTCTCATTGACACTGAAAGTAAATGTTAATATAACTTGACTACCTTACTGGTGACAACACATTTTTCTCAATATTTTATGTCTTGTTGATAATGAAAGACGGTATAGTGTAGAAATTGGGAATAAGCTCTGGAGTCAAGCAGACATGAGTTTTACCTCAGTACCCGCTATTCATTCATATAGATCTGAATTTTGTGTGTGCTCGATAATTTTTTGGTACTTGAGATACATCAGTGGGCAATCCAGTGGGATGGATTTAAAATTTTGGTTCTATGAGCTGTTTTTGTCCTGGAGACTCACCATCGCATTACTGCTCCTTTATGAATTCAGAATAAATGTGACTGACCCCTCTTGGACCCCATCCCAAGGGGATCTATTTGAGTCAGTCCCATGACATGTCTCCTAAGGACAATCTCAGAGGCAGACTGTAAGTTTAGTTTACTATAAGTGTAGTTTCCTTCTTCCTTAGTGAAACATTGAATTTAACTTTATTAGACGTAACAAACTCAGGTAAATTCTATTCTAATAGGGGTAGCACAATAAACATAATAAATATGCAAATTACATTATACATAGAAGAGGAAAGTAAGTACTTTGTGTGAGGGAGTAAATAAGATGAAATTGGGGATTGCGTTGTGGTATTAAATAAGTCAGTGAGGTGGGTCTCACTGAGAAGGTCAAGACTTGAAGTGTGTGAAGGAGTTGGTCAGACAGATATCTGAAGGAAGAGCAGCCCAAGAGGAGAAATTAGGTGGCATCCAGACCTAAGAGGAGCATGCATGGCCACTTAAAAGCAAAGCACCATTGTGGACAGGGGGCCAAAGGGAGGGAGAGATACTAGATGAGGCCAGCGGGTTCTAAGTATCTTGTTGGTGATAATGAAATGAACTTCATATATGAAGCACTCAGCACAGAGTTTGGCCCAGAATCACAGAGCCCCTGCCTACCTTCTCCAGCCACATCCCCTGCTGCTCCCGCACCGCAAAACCTACCCTGCATTTATAACTGAAAGTTCTTTGAAGATTCCCCAAATATGCATACTGTTTTAAACCTTTCTACTTTTGCACACACCAAAATAGGCTTCGCCATCCCTTGTCATTCTGATAAACTCCTTTCAGACCCACCCTTGGCTATCCTCTGGGAAGACTTCTTTGCCTCCCTCTAAAGGAGCTGATGCTTCCTTCTCTGGACCACCATGCATAGTGCTTTGACTACATTCGTTAAAATAACACATAGCTACTGATAACATTTAATGAGCACTTACTATATGCCGTGCAATAAGTCCTTTCTATGTTTTTAATGTATTCCTTACAACAACCCTATAAGGTATGTCGCGGTGTCATCCGCATTTTCCAGATGAATAATAAAGGTGCCTGACACAAAACAATCGCTCAATTATGCTAGCAGTTAAGAATAAAAACTAAGTGAAATAAAATCAAGGCTTTAAATAATTTTTATATAACAGTTGAAGAAAATAAGAATGATGTGGTTTGGGAAGAAAAAAACGAGTAATGATGAGCTTCCATTTAAACTGATACCTTAGTGTTCCTTCAAAAGTAAATGTGAAGATTTCTGGCTACTGTGTCAGTTGAATAATTGATAATTTCCATATTAAAAAAGGTATGTTCCTGATATAATTAGTAGAGTTATACACTGGGAGGTAAAATAATTCCTCTATAAAAGGCAGTGTACCGTCACACTGAATCGTAAGTATTAGTTTGGTGCATGTGTCTCCCATATTATTTGTGACTACTTGGAGGTCAGGGAACCATGTCAGATTTACCTTTGTCCATGAGGCTTTGCACACGTCCTCCCTTCGTTGGACAGAAAGAAGAAGATATTCTCTCGTGTAATTTCTAGAACCTGGGAAATAATATTTAAAATGTCACTGATGGTGTGTCATTAATTCTGAATTTTATTTGGTTCTGAATTTCATTTTAATCATGTTGTTGTGCTTCTGTTTCTCCCCAGACCAGTATTAAAGAGGGACAACTATTGAAGCAAACCAGTTCCTTCCAAAGATGGAAAAAGCGTTACTTCAAACTTCGAGGCCGTACACTTTATTATGCAAAGGACTCGAAGGTAATTTGGAAGGATATGACTTGCCAAGCACTTGCAGTTGTGGATGGATTAAAAATTTTAGTTCTCTGAACTTTTTGTCTTGGTGCTCACTAGAGCCTTACCATTCTTCGGTGAATTTGGTGTGCGTGTGATCCATCTTGGACCAAATCCCAAGGGAGTCTAGTTAAGTCAGTTTCATGGCATGTCCATGGAGGACCATCTTATGGAAAGGTTCTAGTATAGTTTTCTTTCTTCCTTTCCTCTTTCCTTACAATTAAAGTAAAACATTAAATGTAACCTTATTAAATGTAATAAGTTGAAAATTTTGGGTTCCCCCCCTTTTCTTGCTACCTTTTACTTTATACATCTTTCCCTGACCATGAGAGAGAGAATTGCTATAGTTGCTAAGAATCTGTCCTCTGGTTTCAGACAAGGGTTTGTATCCCACTTCCAGCACCTTCCACAAGAGTGGCTGCAGGCAGCTCGTGTTGTTCTGAGGAGGCTTAAATGAGATAATACACAAGGTGCCTGACACAAAGCAATCACTCAATTATGCTAGCAGTTAAGAATAAAAACTAAGTGAAATAAAATCAAGGCTTTAAATAATTTTTATGTAACAGTTGAAGAAAATAAGAATGATGTGGTTTGGGAAGAAAAAAACTAGTAATGATGAGCTTCCACTTAAACTGATACCTTAGTGTTCCTTCAGAAGTAAACGTTAAGATTTCTGGCTACTGTGTCAGTTGAATAATTGATAATTTCCATATTAAAAAAACATATGTTCCTGATATAATTAGTAGAGTTATACACTGGGAGGTAAAATCAAATATGCAAACAAATGTAATTCTTAGTTTATGCAGCTGTACAAGTAATAACCAAATAAAGTAATCTCATTTTAAAGGTCGTTATGTTCAAGGTTGTCCCTGATCTGGCTCCATGCTGCCTTTCCACATTCATCTCTAGGCGGCACTGACCACTTGATAACCTTGGCCCTGCCCCGTGTTTGCCATCCGCAGATGATCTTTCCCTCTGTCTCCACTTGATGAAATTCCCTGTTTTCTTTAGGATCCCCTCAAAGAGTCTTTATTCCATCATTCACAAAAGCAAGAGTTTAAATGTTTTCTGTGGGGGAAATTATCTGTGACCTTCCATAGCATTCTGTAGTATTTCTTTTCTTGAATTTTCAATAGACCATCTTACATTACAATTAGTCGTTATCTGTTTCTTCTCCTGTGCGAGATTAAAAATTCTTTCTGGTCGGGGAACAAGTCTAATAGTCAGATTGGTTGGAGTGAAGTGGATTTGCACACCCCCTAGGGATCTTGGGGGTGTTGGTAGAAGCTATCAGACAAGGGGTCCCTTTTCTTTCTTTCTTCCTTTCTTTTTTTTTTTTTTTTGGTAAATTTAATTTAATTTTTATTTAAATTCAATGTAGTTAACGTATGCCGTGTTACCCGTTTCGGAGGTAGAATTTAGTGATTCATCAGTTGCATATAACACCCACCGGTCATTACATCACGTGCCCTCCTTAACGCCCATCACCCAGTTAACCCATCCTCCCACCCTTCTCCCCTCCAGCAACCCTCAGTTTTGTTTCCTATGGTTAAGAGTCTCTATGGTTTGGGCGCCTGGGTGGCTCGGTTGGTTGAGCAACTGCCTTCGGCTCAGGTCATGATCCTGTAGTCCTGGGATCAAGTCCCACATCGGGCTCCCTGCTCAGCAGGGAGTCTGCTTCTCCCTCTGACCCTCCCCCCTCTCATGCTCTCTCTCTCTCATTCTCTCTCTCAAATAAATAAATAAAATCTTTAAAAAAAAGAGAGAATCTCTATGGTTTGTCTTCCTCTCTGTTTTCATCTTATTTTATTGTTCCTTCCCTTCCCCTATGTTCATCTGTTTTGTTTCTTAAATTCCACATATGCGTGAAATCATATGGTATTTGTCTTTCTCTGACTTACTTCACTTAGCATAATACCCTCTAGTTCCATCCACGTCATTGCAAATGGCAAGATTTCATTCTTTTTGATGACTGAGTAATATTCCATTGTGTGTGTGTGTATACATACCACATCTTCTTTATCCATTCATCTGTTGATGGACATCTAGGCTCTTTCCATAGTTTGGCTATGGTGGACATTGCTGCTGTAAACATTGGGGTGCATGTGGAAGGGGCCCATTTTCTGCAGTTCTAGAGGTGCCTTGTTATAGCTGCCGTGCTGCAAGAACATTGAATGAGTGCAAACAATGACCAAATGACTGAGAGTGGGAAGGATACGTTTATTTAGTAGAGTTTCCTAATCTCTAAATTGAACATTATTAAAGATTACATTTCTGTGGAGTTTTTATCACTGAAACTTTTTGATTGAAACCACTTTTAAGAGTACAAAAGGAACACCATTTTATATTTGCAGAGCAGATTCACCTTCTCATTCAAACCCATTTATGGATGAGGAAAATAAGTTTCAGGAAGTTCAGTAACTCACCATGATCTGAGCCAGGACTAGTTCTCATTTCTCACTTAGCAAATGTGGGAATGATGATGTTGCCTCTGCCTTCCTGGCAACGTTGTTACAGGCTGTTGCCTGTCCAGAGGTATATTACTCTGTGTGTGTGTGTGTGTGTGTGTGCGTGCGCATGCGTGCACGCCACACTGAGTAGGTCCCCCATAAGTTACGCTTCTAGAGAGCACAGAGCATCTTATATTGAAACTGTGTGCCACAGGGTTCTTTAAAGACCTTTTCGGTTTGGGATTTATGAGTTAGTTGTACTTTGTGGTTTTACGCTTCCTAAGAGGATATTGCAAATAATCACAAACGACTTTTTATTCACTTTCTTTTTTTTTTTTTTTAAAGATTTTATTTATTTATTTGAGAGAGAGAGAATGAGAGACAGAGAGCATGAGAGGAAGGAGGGTCAGAGGGAGAAGCAGACTCCCTGCCGAGCAGGGAGCCCAATGCGGGACTCGATCCAGGGACTCCAGGATCATGACCTGAGCCGAAGGCAGTCGCTTAACCAACTGAGCCACCCAGGCGCCCGTTTATTCACTTTCTATTCCTAATTCCTAACACAGCTTCATAGTCATGACCTGATAGCAAAAAATAAAAAAATAAAAAAAATAAAAATTATTGACAAACATTGAGTTAGGTTTTCATTTAATGTGTTTGTGTTCTTCTTCATTAACAGTCTCTGATATTCGACGAAGTTGACCTCTCAGATGCCAGTGTAGCCGAAGCAAGCACAAAAAATGCAAACAACAGTTTCACGGTATGGTGATATGCTGCTGACTTCCTTCTCAAAAGTTACAGAATGACCTTTCCTAAGCATGTACAGAATGTCCTCTTCAGTTACCAACCATGTGTCAACTGAAGCGTGTTGGAGTTCCTGCCAACACAATAAACTTAATAAGTATGCTGTATACCAAGTACTGTCAAGAAACCAATGCATTAAAGGTATTTTTTTAAAAGTATTTACAACATTTTCCATTTTAGGCCTTTTAATTTTAGTGCTTTAAAATTGTCACCTCTTTTAAATTTGATACTTCAACTAATTTCCATTGTTTCGGAATATTCAAAAAGTCTATTTCTTACCTTCGGTCTTAAAATAATATTTTCCCTTCTCCTCTACTTTTACTCTATTGCTGTGGTTCAGGTCTTCATTTATTCTCACTTAAGTAATTCATTTGATAGCTACTTAAGAGGTATCCTCTGTTCCAGTTAATTCTTTTCCAATTACAAATCACATTGCTGGAAAGACCTCACTGGCTCACTGTTGCCTGTCAAGTTACATCTGCAGCTCCATCCTCAAGTCTTATAAAACCATACCTTGGCATTCTAGAATTACTGAGATTGTTCGTCCTTATGCACCCCACCGGTCCAGCATTTCTGTCTGTGCCTGGACTTTTCCCATTCCCCCTGGCTTCACTGATTTCTCTTCCATCTAAGGCTGTTGAAATCCTACCAGTTCTTCAAAGCTAATCTCAGATATCTCATTCTTTTTCTACTTCCCTCATTCAAAAAATATGATTTGAATACCCACCATGTGCTAGGCACTTGTGCTAAGCACAAGAGATTCAGAGATGAATAAATAGACTGTTACTTCCCTCAAAATATTCACAGTAGAGTTCAGTGAAGTTCCTCCCAGGTAGTTTTCATAGCTACGTATTCCTAGGTCCTCTAAGATGCCTTGCTCTCGCTGTGTTGTTGCCCCCATCCACACTCCCAGCCCCTGTTCAAGAAGCTAGCACTGCTGACAGTGGTGTGCTGTGTCCATCTCCCAGGCTTGCCAGGGCAGGGAAGACAGACAGATTTGTTTATACAAATACAGAGCAGTGCCATGACAGAGGTAAGCGCTGGTGGGGGCGGGGGCGGGTTGGGGAGGAAGCAAATGTATTCAGATTTAGCCGTATGGATTTACAGCGCGTGGGATAATCCATGGTGTAAATGTTCCTGCCCCTTCCACCGCCCCAGGGAACCTTTAGTTGGAGGAGAGGAAAGCCAAGAATAGAATCCTGGGAAAATGTTAAAATTTAAAGTTTGACCAATAAAGACAGAGCATTCTGAAGTATAGAAGGAGCCTTGGGAGGTGATGATGTTAGGAAAAGCCTGTGGAAGATAGTTTTAGGACAGAAGTTGTTAAACATCAAATACTATAGAGAGATCAAGTCAAAGAAGAAATGAGAAGCGTCTGTGGAATTTGTTAACATGGAGGTCATTGGGTCACATTGATGGGAATGACTTTGGGGAGGGGTTGGTGTGCATTAGGCTGCCCTGCCGAACAGGTGGGAAGGCAGAGAAGCTGGGGTGGATTGCTTTTTTGAAAAGCTTGGCTGTTAGAGGAAGGAGAACAAGTATAATATTCAGACTTCAAAAGAGTTTTGTTGTTGTTGTTCTTTGGCTTTGTTTTTAAAATGGGTTTTGAGTGTGTCTATATGAAGAGAGGAAAGAATTGTTGGACTCGAAAGTTGAAGTGTCAGGAGAGACAGGGGAGAATGGATGGAGCATGGGAGCCACAGCCCATTCAGAGATTAGCATTGACCGGGAGACAGAAAGTTTATGGAGGTGGGTGTGTGCAGGAAGTTCGTTTATTCCAAACCCAGATACTACTGTTCTCTCAATGAAATTGAAGCCGAGGTCATCTGCTATGAGTCAGAGTTTACTTAGGTTTGGGTTAGCTTCTGTAGAAAATGAGAGTTGAGGGGCGCCTGGGTGGCTCAGTCAGTTAAGCGTCTGCGTTCGGCTCAGGTCCTGATCCCAGGGTCCTGGGATTGAGCCCCACGTCGGGCTTTCTGCTCAGAGGGGGCCTGCTTCTCCCTCTCCTTGCCCCTCCCCCTGCCTGTACTCTCTGTCAAATAAATAAATAAAATTACAAAAAAAAAAAAAAAAAAGAAAAGAAAGAAAATGAAAGTTGAAACTGAACAGGGACCTGGAGAAGATTATGAGGTAGTAAATAGTGTCTAGCAAAGATGGAGATCAAGTTTAGTAATGTATCCAATTCCTATGCCTTTCACATTTTTTTTTTGTTAAGATGGGGAGAAAGAACAACAGCTAAATTGATCCAGGGTTGATGGTTTATAGGGCTTATAAAAGATAAAGGCATTGTTGGATGTTCGAGGGATAATAAGTCATCCATCTTCCTCTCTGTGTTCTCAGTTCTTGAGAATAAAACACAGGGAGTGAGGGACAGCTTATTTATCACTGAACAGGATCCAACAACCACTAGATTCAGAGCTTCTGATTAGAGGCCTAATCAGAGCTTCTGATAAATTGTTGCTTCTTTTTCCTTCCTCCCAAATGAAGGTGGGGTATGGTGATGAACCACTTGCCTTCCTTAGGGAGTCAACCGAAGTCCTCTCTCCTCTGTGGAGACTCATGGGGGAGTGGGCAATAAGGGTTTCCCCTCAACAGGGATCTAGAATTTAGTCTGAAAGAGGGTTCCAAAATTTAAGATTTGAAGGATGGAACAATTTCAGATAAAGACAAGGTCTAGAGTATTGGTGTAGATAAAGGTAAAAGAAAGTGAAAAGCTTAGATTTGAGAGAGGGTATTCAAATCCTTTGTATAACTCTTTCTTAGACCTCTCCCCTAGTGCCTTTCTTATTATAGAACTCATTATAGTCTGCCTCATATTTAATTAGGTACTCACATTTATTATAATCTCTTTGAGGACAGAGACTCTGTCATATCATTTTACCTCAGAGTACCTTATCTGTAAATATTTGCTGATTTAATTAATAAGATGAAAGTTTATTTTACACATGAGAAGACTTCTTGGTGAAGTATTTTCAAGAGATTTATCCACTCAACCAAATGTTATTTCTGAAGTTTGTTGGACTAGAAATGTGGAGACTAAAATATTAGGCAG
Source organism: Mirounga angustirostris (assembly GCF_029215605.1). NCBI lineage: Eukaryota > Metazoa > Chordata > Mammalia > Carnivora > Phocidae > Mirounga > Mirounga angustirostris. Next base: position 52,201,346 of record NW_026991711.1, read on the forward strand.
ATTGCTTAGAGTTTTACAGCAAATGAATTTGGTAGAACTTTCTAGGGCATAAAATAGAATAAGGGAGAGGTTTTCAACCAGTAATTGACAATCTTTCCTATCTTTAAATATTTAAATATCCTACCTTTCTGGATTGCATTGACTGCTATTGATACTGTTGTTTTGGCTAGTTCGTGTCAAAGGTTAATGGTGAAGTATAGTGGTATGGCTGGAAGATACAGGAATGGCCAAATTCAGCTTCGCTACAGTCATGCCTTGAAGTCCCTAAGGATGATATATTGACAGGGGACAACAGTAAGTGGAAAATCTGTGATTAGCAAATGGAAAATGGAAAAGCTGTGCTTTGCCTGAAAACCCAATGCCAAACTCTGTAGTAAAACAGGTTCGAGAGAGCTCGGCCGAAACTGACTTCACATGGGACGTTACTCAGCATAGTTTCTGCCGCATTCTGTCAGTTCTGAATGAGTCACTAAGGTTGGCTGAGCTTCGGGGGAGGGGATAGAGACGCTGTGAGAGTAGCATCAAAGGATTTGGGGACAAATCCTACCTACTCGACGGTCACTTTTCCTTCCTTGCACAGTCCTGTGCTCCCATCCCTGGAGTTAATAATTGTCTTGTTGCTTTGGTTGTCTTAGTCACCTTGGGTACATATTAGTTTCCCCTCCGTCACACTGGTGCATCCCTGGGAAGGGTCCCAGCCCTCCTGATGCTTTATCCAGGGCTCTTCCTTTTCACACAGTGGTCTTTCCATCTGGTTAGTCTTTGCCTGTCCTCTCTCTCTTCTCACACTCGCTGCTCTCTTTTTCTCGTTCTCACTCATCGTGATGTGTATATCCCAGCTTTTTGTGACTTACTCAATTGCAGACCTTAGACCATGAAGTCAAACAGCATGGATTTGTGTCCTGACTTGGCCCTCTCTAGCCACGTGCCTTTGGACAAATTAGTTAACCCCTGTGAATCCGTGTCCTCACCTGTAACTGAGGATAGCAGTGGAACCTGTCCCATGGGGTTGTGAGGATTAAATGGAATGGGATGAGTGAGGCACTACAATCCCTCGCACCATGGTGAGCACATCGGGTTTGTTAAGGGCCAGTGACTGTTATTATCCTGAAGTTAGTGTCCCACCTGCTCCCTTCACAAATGATAATCTGTTGTCAATTCCTAACAAGTAGGGGGATTTTGAAGGAGAGTATGGATGAACTTCATCTTGAGAAAATGTTCCACCCTGCCTCTCTTTCAGAGGTGTGGTGAAGATTTATTTCCACTTTTATCTCATGTTAATAGATGTTATTGGGAAAAGCAACCCTTCTGTAATGAATGAAATGTCGATCATACCTTGTTAACTATTTGTATATGCTAACGAAGAGCTTTTTAATGAATCGAGAGTCATCACAATCACATGGTATACATTAGACTTTCAAAATGTGCTGTTCAAATGACTGTTTTCTTTAAATTTTAATGACGAGTAGGCTAAATCTTAAGTACATGAGTCATCATTTTTATTTATTTATTTTTATTATTTTATGTTAATCACCATACATTACATCATTAGTTTTTGATGTAGTGTTCCATGATTCACTGTTTGCGGTTAACACCCAGTGCTCCATGCAGTACGTGCCCTCTTTAATACCCATCACCAGGCTAACCCATCCCCCCAGCCCCCTCCCCTCTAGAACCCTCAGTTTGTTTCTCAGAGTCCATCGTCTCTCATGGCTCGTCTCCCCCTCCGATTCCCCCCCCTTCATTCTTCCCCTCCTGCTATCTTCTTTTTTTTTTTTTTAACACAATGTATTATTTGCTTCAGAGGTACAGATCTGTGATTCAACAGTCTTGCACACTTCACAGTGCTCACCATAGCACATACTCTCCCCAGTGTCTATCACCCAGCCACCCCATCCCTCCCACTCCCCACCACTCCAGCAACCCTCAGTTTGTTTCTGAGATTAAGAATTCCTCATATCAGTGAGGTCATATGATACATGTCTTTCTCTGATTGCATGAGTCATCATTTTTAAAGAAAGTATTGTATTGACATTGTTAAAACTTTTTATGGAAGTTTGTAAAGAAAGCATATTTTTTAACTAGAAAGAAATACAGAGGTAATTTATTTGGTTTATTTAACTACCCTTACCATTTTTAGTGAGTGATCTACGAGTGTGCTTGGAATCTCACAGTGACTGCACACCCACTCTGGCTTACTCGGTCGTGTGAAACACAGATACCATGTGGTAGCACTTATTTTTAGAGCTGACCAAGCACTGGAACAGAATCATTTTAGTTCAGGGTCACTGGCCACAGCACACATGACCGAAAGTTGATTAGCATTCAAGTTGATTCCTCCAATGAAGTTTCAAAAAGTATGCATAAAAACAAGCCAATAAAGAGAACATCCAGCACATAAAATGCCAAAAATTATACATTCATGGTATAGTTGAAATGAGCAGGCTGTGTTATAATGGGAGGGGGAAAATGTTCTTAAGAACTCCTTTCTTTAATGTGTACTTTCTGTTTATTTTGTTTTTCCCTTAGTTTCCTCTCTGTTATTATAATTCAGTTCATCTTCTCTCTTAAGAGAGATACCACATCCTTTGAACCCAAGTGTCAGTTACTTTGATCCATTAGTATCTCAATCTTAGTTACAAAGGAAAGGATGAAACGTTATTTTCACCTCATTTGTGAATACACATCACAAAACAGGTGTTTAGAAAATCATCTAAATAATCCTTTAGATAAATAAGTTGCCTATTCTGATGATAATATTTATTATAATCATTATGTGTCTCTTCTAAATGCCGATAATTCATTCAATTCTTTATATCAGTCCTATAAGGTAGGTACTGTCCTGCTCCCCATTTTATAGATGAGAGATCCGAAACAGAGAAGTTAACACCTAACACATGTAATAACTAGAATCTGAACCCATCTGGGTCATCTGACCTCAGTCTGTACTCTTGACACCTCAGCTGTCCTACCTCTTTATTGTGGAGCTTTAAATGAGTATGGTCCAGATAGTGTTCCTCTAATTGTTTGTTGTGTTTCAGTTGTCTTTTCTCCTCCAAGTCAATCACAGAGTCTTATATTGCATTACTAGGTATGTAGCTGGCACTTGCTGGTCCTCCTGCCAATTTAGAATACTACGTTTTATTTTGGGCACTGTATTTTAACTAAAAATGTTGATAAAGAGCTCGCAGAGGAGGGTAACCAATATATTATACAAAGGTCTGGGAAATCATGGGATTGACGCAAGAGGCCACTTTTTATTCTTAAAGATTTGGGGAAATGTGACTTTTTTTAATATTTGAGGGATTATCATGCATAAGAGGCGGTCGACAGGTTTTGTGTTACCGCAGTGTGCAGGACAAAGATTCACAGTTGAATTCACAGAGGGACAGTTTTAGCTCTACTTAAAAGAGAACTTTCTAACTTGAGTCATCTGATAGAACAGGCCTTTTGTGATGTAATGGCTCTGTCCATTATTAGAAATCTCTAGTCCTCTCATTCCCTGTGAACTGGAAGGGACCTTCAAGAACAGAGTTCTCAGAGCAGACTCGGGCTCAGAATGCTGAAATGAATTTCTCAAGGTTGGATGGCTAATAGCTATGCACAGCTGGTGGGGAATTCGGGGTTCCCAGCTCTTGGAGTTTGTTGAGAGTAGGCAAGGAGGAGTGGATTTAGAGATTGCCAGGCACTTTACACACACTGTTTCATTATACCACACAGCAAGAGCTAAGTGACCATCCTTTAAGAATGCTGTTGGAGAGATCTTTGCATGGCATGTGTATGTGGGAGGGAGGAAGGGGAGGTGGTGGAGACTGAAATTTCCTTGCAGACACAAAGACTGTCTTCCTCACCACTGGATCCCCAGGGCTAACACAAGACCTGGTGCAGAGGGGAAAGACAATAAGTATTTGTCAACTGCATGAAAGAATGTGTCTTGTTGAATGAATGAATGATACTTGTAAACTCTAGTTTTCCTTTGGGAGAAATGTGTCATTTCAAGATTTAGCTAGAGAGCAGAGTTTCCTAATTTCTCCCAGTGATGTTGGATTATAATATACCCATAAATATTTGTATTCTAGTTGAACTCTTTACGTTGTGACTCAGATCATTTTTTATGAACAATAAGTCTTACAAACGCAATTCTTGCTGTGATTAATGATGGCAGTGGTCTCCTAAGTATTCGATGCCTAATTGTGGCAAACCCCGGATTTTTTATGTCTATGTTGGGTAAACTATTTTATGGCACTCTAAAATCATACCACATTAATGCAATTTGAGTGGTTGTTTTGCCTCTTAAAATTGATGTATATGCAGTTTAGATGGCTTTATTCTATGAAAGCTGATAATTTATAAGTGGAGTTTGAAATTTGCATTCTTTTTTTCTCTAACTTGGACATCAGGCTTTTAGCAATGAAATACATTGTTTCCATAGGTATATCACGTTTATCTTTTCATTTAATGATATAGCATCTTTTCCAAGAGTACAACCCAGAGAAATACTTCTTAATGTTATTATGAGCTTCCTTAGACCAAAGTTCTAGGAAGCAAGAAACCATTGGTCCTTTTGTGGCTAGACTAAAATCTTAGGGGGCTCTATTTGCTAGGCTCAAAATGTAAGAAAAGCTATCAGGACAGATTGGCTAATCCTTCTCCCTTTGGAGATCTTTGTAGGAATTTAGAGTTGCTGTTTTGTATAAGCGAAGTGTTGTTCATGTGAAAATGTTTTAGGTTGTACATGCCTTTTCAGGATGGATAAAAGCAGGCCTACCAGCAAGGACTGACAGAACTATACTCCAAAGTGCTGCAGAAAAACTTCTGACAGATTTTAACCTGAGGTTAAATACAGTATGACCAAGATAGACACTTTACAGGATAGGTTGTAAAGAGAGGTGTTTTTTTTTTTTTTTTTTTAAGTCCTTGGGTTCATCAAGTCTTCACTGCCCACATTATCCAGAATTCACAGAGGAAGTGAAAAGTACTGTTTATGTGTGCCAAGGCATACATACAAGGCTACTTACCCATTATAATAGCACGAGATTGGAAATAACCCAGATGGGTAAGTTAGAGACTGGTTGAAATGAATTATGAACTATTTCACATAGTACAATGTTATGCAACCATGAAAAAGAAGGAATCAGCTCTGTATATAATAATACACACTGAACTCCAAGTTGTATTCAGTGTGATAAACCAGATGTGGAACAATGTGCATGTATAAAATGTTACTCTGTGTGTGTTACTCTGTGCTGGGCGGGGGGGGGGGGGGTTGTGTGTATGGGCCCACAGCCATGCATTTAAACCTTGAAAGATCACATATTTGTTGTATATGCAGAGACTACCTCTGGAGAGATACATAGAAGCTGATAGATATTTGCCTTCAGGAGGGAGACTTGGTAGCTGGGGGCAGACTTGGGAGGGAGATGCACTTTTCATTCTAAATACATTTTGAATTTTTTGTTTGTTTGTTTGTGTCACAAATGCTTATTACTTATTCAAAGAAAATTCTAAATTCTACATGGGAGACTTTTCTGGCAACTTCCTATTAGATGCACTTGACAAGAGTGATGGACTTAGCAGGAAGCCCAAGTTGGACACTGCTACATGTCCAGGGGAACCATGATAAAGGTACATATCAGACCATCTGTAAGGGGAGGGAAGGAAGCAATGCATGAGAGATCTTATGGGAAAGACTGGAGAGCTGCGGCCAACAGGAAGGGAGAAGAGAGAGGAGGAAGCTAACGTAGAGTTGTTGAATTTGGGAGGATTGCTATATAAATGATGCCTTTAATTAAGGGTAGAAAACGAGAATACAAGTAGGTTTATTGGTAGTGAAAAGAAGACATTGTGAATTAGACCCTATGAATTTGAAATGATGATAAGATATCCTGGTGATGTCTAGTAGGCAATTGAGAGATGCTTTAAAAACTATTAAAATGGCTTGAAGGACTCCTTTGGTATCATTTTCATGCCTCTTTTTTAAGTTTCTAGCATATTCAGACGTCTTCTCTATTCCTTAAGTATGATCACGGTGTAATGGAAAATTTAGGTTTTAGAAATGTTTTAGTTTTGTGGTGACTGGTACAAACAAGATAATTATTGTGTTTTGAACTTTCCCATTACATATGTGTTCTGTACAAAGCAATTTACGGTTATAAACCAATAGAGCCTGTGCCAAGGGAATGAGGCTAATGCTTTGTTCCCATCTCTGGTACATTCTGAAAATATTAAATGAGTGGTAAAACTTTTACTGTGTCCATTAACTAATACCGCTAATTTATAGTAGAAGTGTATGTGACAGCCTACATAAATAATTTCTAAAATCACTGTGATCCTTGTCATTACAATTAATACTAAAAAAACCCCTCTCAGTTTCCAATGTATAATGTACAAATAAGATACTATATATGATTATGTATATGAGTATGTATATCATACTATATATGATTATGTATATGATGATATATCCTGTCAATATTTTGTTTTCTAAAGGTGCCTGGTTTGCAGAGACCTGTCTATGTTAGCATATTTATTATTATTGTTGTTGTTGTTATTAATTTACCAGCACCTTTTCTTGCTCATCTTTAAAGAATATACGAGTATATATAGGATTGAAATACAACTGTACAGTGGCCCTAATTATTTTTTTTTTAAAGATTTCATTCATTTATTTGAGAGAGAGGGACAGACAGAGATAGCGAGAAGAGAGCATGAGTGGGGAGGAGAGGGAGAAGCAGGCCCGATGCAGGGCTCGATCCCAGGACCCTGGGACCATGACCTGAGCTGAAGGCAGACGCCTAACCGACTGAGCCACCCAAGTGCCCCTGCCCTGATTATTTTTAAGAGGAGAAAAAGTGCGCAGCATGTGAAGCCTTTTCTGCCTATTCTTCTAGGGTAATGTCCGTAAAATCTTTTCTATTCCTTCATTCTCTAGTAGATGGCTAGGAAGGCAGACAGAATTTAGTTTCAAATCCTACGTGTGCTTTGTGACCTCGGGCAAGTGACAAATCTTTCTGAGCCTTAAGTTCCTCAAATGTAAAATGGATCACTACCTTTGGGGCTGTGTAGATGCCGTAAGATCTTGTAGCTTAGATAAATCTTATTTATCTTATATAAATAATGTATTTTATATTTAGCACACACAGGTCCTGGCCTGTTACAGTTACTCCGTAAGTGGTAATTCTTACTATTTTGGACTTGTAAGCTATTTCCATTGCAGATGTGAAAGCTAGAGTCATCTAAACTGCTCCCTCATTGTCACGCCTTGCAACCGGATAGTCACCAGGTACCATTAATTCTGTCTCCTCCAAGAAAGCTATTCACTCTTTTTCCTGTCTCCTATCTGCTCAGATCTTCATGGCATGCTCCCATACACAGCAACCTGCTGCCACCCTGACCTCACGTCCTGTCAGGCCTTTTCCAAAGGTTAATGAGTCTTCTCCAGGGCATTAGTCGGACTCTTGATTTCAGCCCAGGCCATGATCTCTGGGCCTGGGATCGAGCCCTTCAACGGGCTCAGCGGGGAGTCTGCTAGGGGATTCTGTCCCTCACCTTCTGCCTCTCCCTCTCCCTCTGCCCCTCCTCGCTCTCTCTCCCTTAAATAAATAAATAAATCTTAAAAAAAAAAAAGCGTCTTCTCCCCTGTGACCCGACCACCAAGCTGACCCTCTGTAAGGCTGCCAGCCATCTCTCTAGAACCATTCCTGGCTCTTCCTGGCTGAAAGCCCATTAGGGTGCGTGCTCTGTCACTTTAAGCTTCAAATCCATACCCCTTAGCACGGTAGAAGGTTTTCTGTGATTACCTCTCTGGCTTCGCCTTGTTCTTCCACCCGTGGGGCCACCTTATACTACTCACAATACCCAGCCCTTATCTTGACCTTTCTTCCTTATGTGTTTGTGTGCCCCTTGGTTTGCAGCATCCCTTCCTTCTGTGCCTTCCCCCTGGCTCCCTCCCCACAGAAATATGCTCCAAGTCTCACTTGCCTCTCACCCTTATTTGGTTGAATATCGCTTCCCAGAAAGCTTTCTCTGAGTCTTTGGTCTTGGTTAGCTGCCTTTCATTGTATTCTAGGTGCACCCTGGGTGCTGACAAGAAGATAAGGGTCCAGATCTTGAAGGATCTTGGAAGCTAAGTGGAGTGGTTTGGAAGATTGGAATTAGGTTTACTTCTCTGTGCTCCTCATTGAACTGCAAGCTCCGTGAGTACAAGGAGCATCTCTCTGTCCCTGAGCTGCCACGTTGCTTGGCATAAAATAAGGCACTCTATGTTTTTTAGTGAATGGATGAAAATTTGGTGTTGGAGTCCAATAAAGAGTGTAAGCTTTAAACTATCACAATAGGTATCCTTCAGCATGTTTCTCATGGTGTTGTAGCTCATCTACCCCATCATCTTTGCCCATCACTTAAGATTAACATGCTCTGTGCTAGGATTGTGCTTGCCCTTTACAATACAGTTGTGAAGCAGACAGGAAGTGGGTGGACTCAGAAAAGGATCAAATGCTAATATATAAGTGGATAAAAGTGCTGTCGAGGTAAGAATAGCATGTTGTGGTGGAAAGTCAAAGGTTATCAGGGAAAGTTAGCAAACTGTTTTTCAAACACTTGGGCGCTGAACTTGAAGAAAAGCTTGCAAACCTGCTCACACTAAGTGAACTGCATAGAATAATGCAGCTGGTTGTGTAGCCTGCCTTTCAGTTTCGAATTCTTTTATGTACCTTCGGTAGTTGTAAAATATGCTTGCTTTATATTGGCAGTCTAAATATTCATGGATTTTGGTCTGCTCTTAAAGTGCTGATCAGTAATTTTTAGGCTTTTTTTTAAATACTAATTTTGGAGGCACCTGGGTGGCTCAGTTGGTTAAGCATCTGTCTTAAGCTCAGGTCGTGATCCCAGCGTCCTGGGATCGAGACCCGCGTCGGGCTCCTTGCTCAGTGGGGAGCCTGCTTCTCCCTCCCCTGTTTTTGTGCTCTTGCTCTCTTTCTCTCTCTCTCTCCCTCTCAAATAAGTAAATAAAATCTTTAAAAAAAATACCAATTTTGGCGAACCAAGTATGTTTTTAGTAATAGGGCATAGTTATAGCTATTATTACGTATATAGTGAATAGAAGTGATAGCTTAATTATTTTAAAATTTTTTACAGGAAATATTACTTTGTTATTGCTAATCTGAAACCTTCTATATCTTAATGCTTTTGTTTTTATCTTGACAAAATTGTTTTGCTGGCACTTGATTTCTTAGAGCTACACATATCAAATGATAGCACAATAGATTTCATTTTTTGACAGGGTTCTGTGGCCCACATAAAGGCAGCTGAGAAACAGGCCCTACTTGTCTTTTGTAACAGGGAAAAGGAGTGTGCTTTGAAACCAGAAGACCTGACTGTCTGTTCTGATTCTCCTACTTACCAAGTTTGCAGTTCTAAACAAGTTAAATTTCTTTTTACTTATCAAGTGGGCCAGTTATATGGAAGATTAAATGAGATAATATATGTCATCTTACTGACAGCAAAGCACTTTGAAAGTGTGAGATGAAGCAGGAGTAATCATTCTGCTTAATTATCAACCTTAGAGCCCCCTAAATGTCCTATTTTTTGAGAACGTAACTATTAATTATTTGGAAGAAACGTTGTTTCCAATGAGGACATTCATTGAAATTATGAATATAATAAGAAAATAGAGGACAGTGTCATTGATTTACCAGTTCACTATTACAATGTCAAAAGTTATAATTATGTATTATATCTATGATAGGGGGGTGGTAGGCTGAATAATGGACCATAAAGATATTTACATCCTAAAGTCTGTAAGCTGTGAATGTCACTTTACATGGCAAAAGGGACCTTGTAGTTTTGATTGTGTTAAGGATCTTGAGATGAGATTATCCAGGGTTATGGAGTGGGCCCAGTATAATCACAGGGGCCCTTATAAGAGGGAGGCAGGAGGAATCAGGGAAGATTTGACCATGGAAGCAAGAGGTTGGATTGATGCCAGGAAGGGACCATGAGCCCCAAGGAATGCAGGCAGCGTCTAGAAGGGGAAAAAAGCAAGCAAGTAGATTCTCCCCTGTAGCCTCCAAAAGGAAAATAGCCCTTTGGACACCTTGACCCTAAACTTCTGACTGCCACAACTGTAAGAGAATAATTTGTTACCGCAGCAATAGGAAACTAATAGGATAGGGATTGACCAAACATTAATAACTACAGTTTGCTTAAATTCTTAGAAACTTCCCGTACTGACTTGAATCCAAACCTAATTAGTCTTCAAAGAAACAGTGGCTTATTATTATACATGTAATTTATCTATACAAGTGATAGAATGGAATACTGCAGTAAGCAACACGGAAAGCCTTTCTTGGTAGACTCCCTGAGGCCTTTGCCAGGTCCTTTTTCCAGGGAGAGCAGGACTGGGGAGCACAGCCTGCAGAGGGGCTGTCTTTAACTTCTATGGTTTCACTACATCCTTCTACCTTTGGTTCTCCAGTGAACCAGAGACTCTGAGAAGTCACAATTAGGCCCATTACTCTGAAACAAAGTCTTAAAGACAAGATAGTCCCAGAAGATAATTAAATAGATTGCTTTATTTAACACTTTTTGTATAGATTCTAAGACTCTTTGAATTATACAGTGTTGAATTCAGTTGCTTATTTGAAAACTGGATTCTGCCAGCTTACACGCCTCTATTTTATTGTGTTAATATTTTATTAAGTGCTTTTCAGTAAAATTTTGATTTTAGAGGATTTTGGATTTTTACACTGAAATAAAGGAAAAATTTACTTTTTAGAATGTGAGATCCTATGGAAACACTGTGTATGTAGTGAGAACATTGGTACTTGACCGCATTGAAATCTGTGGTTCTTTTTTTCATGGAAACATATCAGAATTTATGTTTTATTTATACTTAATACTCTAAGGCAGTAAAAAACCAACATTAGGTTATAGAGGGAAATCAAATTAACATGGAAAATGACTTTGTTATGAGGCCATTATTCCTTAGTCAAGAAGTAGGTTTTGTGGCCTGCCAACCTAATCTTAAGCAGAGTCATCGAAGCTCAAGAATTGTGGAAGTGGGTGCCTGGGTGGCTCAGTCGGTTAAGTGGCTGCCTTTGGCTCGGGTCATGATCCCAGGATCCTGGGATCGAGCCCCGCATCGGGCTCCCTGCTCAGCGGGGAGCCTGCTTCTCCCTCTCCCACTCCCCCTGCTTGTGTTCCCTCTCTCGCTGTGTCTCTCTCTGTCAAATAAATAAATAAAATCTTTAAAAAAAAAAAAAGAATTGTGGAAGTAAGATTTGCATAGCTCTCTTCTGCTCAGACCATCCCACCCGATCTCACCCAGTGATCAGAAGACTTGCTTCATTAACTTCTATGTACATTTTAGGTCATTTGAGCAAAGGGACCACATTACCCTTCTAATGTGAATTTGTTACGGGAGAGGGCAGTTAAAGGTCAGAAACTTGGGTCCTGGTAGGTGTGGTCTGTAAGCTGAGTTTGGGCCAAGGGTTAAATAGGGTCTATATACATAAGAGAAGACTAAGACACCCAGGTCCTTCACCTACATCCTTAGTTCCTTGAAGGGTTTTGCTTGTTCTCCAATGCTTGGGTACAGTTTGTTTGTTTTTTTAAATTGTGAAAAATTTCAAATATACACAAACTCAGGGTAACTGTGAAACCCCACATCCCCATTGCTCAGCTCCGACTACTATCTTGATGTTGCCAACACTTGCTTCATCTAGTCTGTCTCTTCCCTAGTTTATCTGCAGTATTTTAAAGCAAATCTTTCACATCATCCTACTTGACCCCTCATTCTTCAATAGGCATCCCTAAAAATATCATTGCCAGTTTTTAACTCTACTTCTTTTTCATTGTTCTTCTCAAACAAAGCCTGTGAAAGAGTGAGATTTATTGAATTGCCTGTAGTTACTCAATTCAGTATTTTACAGTGAAGGAATAATTTTTTATTTTATTTTTATTTTATTTTACTTGCTATAACAGTGCTGTTTTATTAACTCCTCATATGAGAAGTATATTAACTTACTGTAGACAACTCATTTAGCTTTTACATTTGTTTTTTCCCTTCAATGTATTGTAACAAAATTAATTCTGTGCTTAGTTTACAGAGATGATTGAAGAATCAATGAGATATTGCCTTTTTGCCATAAGCTTGTAGTCAGGTATTCCTGTAGATAAGCAGACAGACATTTTCTTGGCAAAGATGTTCTGCTCTTGTCCAGAGGTCTTTTTCCTTTCTATAATTAGTACATTTCTCCGAATAATAGTTTTATATATTTACCAAAAAACTTCCATCAGAATCTATTTTGTCAATACTTACACTTTTTTGTGGAATCTTGTCACAAATGAGTAATGTTTCATATGCTACAGAATTCTCCATCAATTATTTATACCAAAGTTTAGGTAGTTCCTTGATTTATAGTTTGAGTTTTTGAAATTAATATTATATATACCGATGATAAATAACTTCTCCTTAGATAGGAAAATAAGCAGCATGGGATAGACTTCCCTGTGTCATGACTAATGCCTCCCTCTTTATTCTGAGAGCCTATGTACATGTTTGATACTCCCTAGTCTACATTACAGGAATGCCCACAAAGATCAGTAAGTTGTTATTCAGCTAGAATGACTCATCCATTGGAAAGATGATCAGTCAGCCAAAACCAGAAGGATGGAATGACTTTCAAAGATCCTCTTTAACTCTCAGTGAAGGGTGTATGTGTGTGTTTGTGTATAAATCTAAACATGGCTCAAAATAGACATCTGAAAAGATTTGTAGATCTTTCTGAAAGGGAATAGGAAGACCTTAGTTCAACTTCCAAGCAATATGATTTAGGATCCTGTTGACATGGTGCACTGCCTGCCTAGCAGGATTTCTTTATAAATTCCAGCAGTAGATTAATAATGAGGCTCTTGAGTGTATATGAATTATTGTCAACCTCAGTCTTATCGTTAGTCCATTACATCTTTCTATGTTATTTTACATCTTTTGAGATATTGTTAAGTTTGTGCTCCCAGATTTTATGGAACTACTCTCTTCATGAGCACTTAATGCAGATTCCACAGTGTTTACAGCGATATAATGAATGTTTATGGTATTACATCAGTATGATAGGGTCTCTTTTTAATCTAAAATTCTGTTATTTGGTTGATTTGAATTATACTATCTGGCTCTTTCTTTGGTCTTGGTGCCAAAAATGCATTTGTTGTGACATGGTACTCTTCTTAGTCTTCCATTAAAATTCAAGCACCACTAGGAGAAAATATGCATGGAACCTTTATCATCTATAACACCTCAGAAAAAATTACTTTTAGGTCAGCAGTTGTCATCTTAGAAAATAGGTGGGACTTGTGGCAACTGGATGAGAAAATAAGGAAGTATTGACCCCAGAAAGGAAAGGAGTCAGTCTGTGCAGGACTTGCAAACTCAAATGCCTCCAGCGGCCACTTGGTAACGTAAGTGTATGAAGTGGCCAGCTGAAGAAAATAGGTGTAAGCTGCTTGTACCCTGAAGAGCAAAGTACGTGTCCAAAAGGATGGATCTTAACTTCTTGTCATTGTTGTGGTTTTACAACACAACACTGCAGGGTTCAAACAGAATGGCCAAACAAAAACATCAGAGATCATCATTTTGGGACCTCTGTTATATCACAAGCGTGCTGTAGGTGGTAGGCTCTTTCCGATGGATCCCATATAAAGGAATACTGTTAGGGACAGATGAGAACACTGGAAATTTGGGAGCAGAAAAGTGCTGAAAGGGGCGCCTGGGTGGCTCAGTTGGTTAAGCAACTGCCTTCGGCTCAGATCATGATCCCGAGGTCCTGGGATCGAGCCCCGCATCGGGCTCCCTGCTCAGCCGGAACCTGCTTCTCCCTCTCCCACTCCCCTTACTTGTGTTCCCCCTCACACTGTCTCTCTCTCTCTCTCTCTCTGTCAATTAAATAAATAAATAAAATCTTTAAAAAAAAAAAAAGAAAAGTGCTGAAAAGGGAGATAAGGAGCCGTAAAGATTAAGAGCACTTTCTTTACATTCCTAAGACCAGGTCCTGACTTGATTAATGGCAAAGTTGGATGCTTATCCTACCCTTCATGGCTGATTAACAGAGATGTGCATCAGAATCACCTGTAAGCTTTGCCAAACTACGGATTACATCTGAAATTATCCATGCCTTCCTCCAAAATAAGATTTCGATACACCAAGTCTGGTTTGGAGCATGGTTGGCTATATTTTGGAAAAACTCTTGGCTTGATTCAGGTGCACACTCGTAGTTGAGGACCTACGCTCTTGGATGTAGAGGTTCTCAGGTTACTGTTTGAAATATAGAAGTAAGTATCTCTACTCTCATATGAGTCACTTAAGACCTTGTTGCCTAGGGCTGGGGGTGGGGGCCAACTTTGGGGAAAATGGGGAGTTCCTTTTTGGGGTTGTGAAAACGTTCTAAAATAGTTGATGGTGATGGTTCTATAGTGCTGTAAATACACTAAGAACCATCGAATTGTACCATTTAAGCAGACGAATTGAATGGTATTGTGAATTATATTTCAATAAAGCTGGTCTTAAAAAATAAGAAAGTAAAGTAAATTGCATATAGTTTAAAAAGAAAAACAAGGACTGCAATAGGGCAAATATGATCAGTTTGTTGTAAAGAACTTTAGATTAGAAATAAGAATTTCTTAATGGAAAAAGTTGTTGAACATTTAAAATTACCACAGAAGTTTTCAGAGTTTCCTTCATTGCAGAATCAAAAATCTGAGTTAAAGGAAGAAACTCTCTGTTGGAATAGTTTAAGCGTGGTACCCAATGGGAGATGGCATGCCAGACTCTTTCAGTATTGTACAGGGGTCTGCTGCACTTCACTTTTGCCATCTTATATTCCTGCTGTGGGTGAGATGAGATGCAGTGCAGTTGGGGGGGGGGGCAGTTTTTTTCCTCATCTGTTTGTTGATATTTTTCCAATATCTTCTAAGGAGCAGCTCATTGTCATTATCATCATATAGTATAGCAAATAAATAAATAAATAAATAAATAAATAAATAAATAAATAAATAAAAGAAATGCTAGCAGTGATACTTATTCAAATAAATACCAGATTTATTCAGTCAGTCCAGTGAAACTGGGAGGTTTCTGGAGTGCCAGGCCGGTCGTCAGAGCCAGGGGAGTATTATGATTTAATGGTATCTTTTCTGCTGCATTTGATGAGCTGTCCTAGAAAAACATTTTGAAGCAATAAAGCATCCATTTGGCTCCTAAGTAACGAGGGAGGCAGTGCTCTTTCATTAACTATTTATTCAGGAAGAGAAGTGACCAACTGCTAATAAGCTTTTTCCAAAGGGGGTGGTGGAAAACAGAAAAAAATGCAGAAGTGAGGTTCTGTTCAATTTCATATGCAATTAACAAATGCCCAAAGCTGAGCGGTTGGTGCGCCTCCTCCATGTGACTTCTGGCTGGCTGTATTTAAGTGTGAGTGCCTGTCAGATGCCTGAAAGGACCCTTGGTTTAAGGAAGGATTGTGCTGTCTGAACTAAAGACAAAAGGAGGCAATGAGCGGTGAGTAGCTAAGACTGGGCTGATCTCTGTAGTTTTGAATAATGGGCTTATTTCCTAAGATGGACAGCAGTGATTGAGGCTTGCAGGTGTACTCAGTAGGGGAAGAGTTTCTTTTGTTTTTAGATGATTATTGCTTTTTCATGACTTCGGAAATCTGCTCCATAATGCAATATGTAGATTACCTCTTGATCAAATGGCTTCTAACTTGAGAAAATTTCTTATTGGCTATGTAAGTAAGTATATGACTTATTATTTAGAGGTAGTTTCGAGGTATGTGTGTAAAGTTTGCTCTTCTTACACAAGTAAATAAAAGGTCCCTTCTTTGCAGTGAATACTTAGGAGTTAGCAACTTCAAGATTACAATGAGAATGCTGCATTCACACATAAATAGGGGCTTCTTTCAAGTCATTTCAGAATCTCACTTTGAAGTACTTTTGGTGCTGTAACAGCAGTCTTCATTTCACTTGCCCTAAGTCTCTTAATACAATTAATTTGCATTCTTTAGTGACATGATGAAAAGATAAAAGTTACAATTATTTTCTCCCCTTAAAGCCAACTGAAGTACTTTTATGTTAATTCTTTTGCCCGGCTCGCACTAAAAAGGAGTAGTTCTATACAATGAGGAAAATATCCTTCATATTTAAATCATATTAAAATAGGGCGCCTGGGTGGCTCAGTTGGTTAAGCGACTGCCTTCGGCTCAGGTCATGATCCTGGAGTCCCGGGATCAAGTCCCGGTCGGGCTCCCTGCTCGGCAGGGAGTCTGCTTTGCCCTCTGACCCTATCCCCTCTCATGTGTTCTCTCTCATTCTCTCTCTCTCAAATAAATAAATAAAATCTTTAAAAAATAAAAAAAAATAAATAAATCATATTAAAATAGACAATGGAAAGGATATGTAAATCCAACATTATTTAATAACAGAATATTTGTGATATTATCATGAACGGATTATGAGTCATTCAATATTGCATTCCTTTGGTTTTCAGTTTTTTAAATTTCCATGTTGAAAACTGTGTATGAATTCAAGCTTATTATGAATTATTCTGAAGTATATATATATATATATTTTTTTTTTTTTAGATTTTATTTATTTATTTATTTGACAGAGAGACACAGCGAGAGAGGGAACACAAGCAGGGCGAGTGGGAGAAGGAGAAGCAGGCTCCCCGCTGAGGATCGAGCCCCATAGGGGCTCGATCCCAGGACCCCAGGATCATGACCTGAGCCGAAGGCAGACACTTAACAACTGAGCCACGCAGGCGCCCCTATTCTGAAGTATATTTAAAATCAATTTTCAAGATACATTCCATGAAATAGGAGTACATTGTTTATTTGGGTTCATAGCCTTTGATACTGGGCTAAAAAAAGCCTAAGTAAGGAGCAATGAGATTAAAGACAAGAAATGCCTCCTTAGAATTTTTCTTTACTAGACCCCCTTGTATCGTACTCAGAGAACTAAACTCATTTACATTACAGAGACTCTTACTATCTTCATCAAGGAAATAAGGACTCCGAGATTAGAAATGGAATTTCCTTTTACGATTGATTGCTGGGTTTGGCAATAATCTGTCTTGTTGGTTATTAACAATCATTAGATTGAATTACCCCTTTCAGATAATCACTCCATTCAGAAGACTGATGCTGTGCGCTGAGAACAGGAAGGAGATGGAGGATTGGATGAGCTCACTGAAGTCTGTACAGACCAGAGAACCTTACGAGGTAAAGTAGCATCTTCTTCCGGCGCCTCCTGTTCTCAGAGAAGGAATGTCAACCGAAGAGCTAAGGCTCTATTCTGCAAAGAAAAGTATGTGTAGATTCATTAAGCAACTTGCTTCCATCTGATATTGACTTTTTTTTTTTTTTACTTAACGTGTTTTCGTTTTAAAAATTACAGATTTGAAATTTTAATCCTAACTAAATGCATCCCAGAGGTTCACTATCTGTCGTCTTGTTCTCTTGCTTGGCAAATCTGTGCTAACGTCTCGTTTCTAGGTGGCCCAATTTAACGTGGAACATTTCTCAGGGATGCATAACTGGTACGCCTGCTCCCATGCACGACCCACTTTCTGTAACGTGTGCAGAGAGAGTCTTTCTGGAGTCACCTCCCATGGCCTGTCCTGCGAAGGTAAGTACCCGTGGCCCGCATTCTCCCTCAGCACCGACCACACAGGGAACCCGTTGCCATCCGAACAGGGAAACGTCAGCACGGGTGGAAGCAGGAGGTGGGAGCACCTCAGCGGGAACATAGCATTTCCGTTTTACCGTAGCTTCGAGTGGAGCTCTGCACACATGGGACTAACTTGGGAAATATTTTTGCTGAGGGAAGGATGATACAAATCATCGAGAAGGAAGTATAAATCAAGACGTAGCATTTCACTCCTGAGGAACTAGCACCTACTGCTTAAAAAACATCTTTAGACTTTATCTGTCTTTCTGGTTTTCTAGTCTTCTTTTTCTGTTCTGACTGATTAAAAGTTTCGGTGAGGACTGTACAGACTCTTTGACAGAATTTCCGTTTGTTATTTCTATTTCCTTATTTTAAATGTTTTCTTTTACTTCACTTTATGTTTAATTTAAATGGATACCATCCTTTTTAATTCTTTAAAGTTTTCTAAAAATAAGCCCAAGGCTGTTGTTTTTGTTATAGGATTTGTGGGTTTTTTTTTTTAATAAAAAAGCAGTGACCAGTAGAAGCAAATATACTAGTAATTACCAAAGGAAAACTCATAACGTCTTCAGATTTATTTAATTCCATACCTCTGTGACCACACTACTGTGTTCTACTTTCTGAACTAGAGCTAATACTAATACTAGCCTTTTTCTCTTAAATACAAAAGAATCTTAATTTTGAATATAACTTTATTATACTTCAATAATAAACTAGTAATAGAGTCCCAGTTTTCATTGATTTTAAGGTATCAAATCTGAGATATGTCGTAATTTCAGCGATTTAGCATGATAGAGCACAGAGGTGAAGAACAGAGCTCCTCAGTTTCACCCTCCAGGTTCTGGTCCCACTCCCAGTGTTACAAACGGTGAC
This sequence comes from Mirounga angustirostris, assembly GCF_029215605.1. Classification (NCBI taxonomy): domain Eukaryota; kingdom Metazoa; phylum Chordata; class Mammalia; order Carnivora; family Phocidae; genus Mirounga; species Mirounga angustirostris. Next base: position 52,219,934 of record NW_026991711.1, read on the forward strand.
CAGGAGAAAGAGCTCCACTCTTTTTGACTTTTGTTTCCTCATCTGCAAAACGGGGATAATAGTCATTTATATCTCACAGACACTATGAAAATTAAATGGGAGAATATATACAAGGAAACTACTTTTCTAGTCAAAGAAATTGTGGAAGTTTGTAATTGTGCTCTGTTAGAAATCCATCAAGTAAATAATTGCAGATTACATCATCGCCTGAGGCATTAAAATTCATGAAAATGAACATTTGGAAGAGGCATTACACATTTTTTTTTTATAGATTTTAAGAGTGGTTGCAAACAAGGTGTAATTGCTCTTTATGACTTTAGTAATCTACAGGGATTCCTGAAGCTCTGAGTTACTCTTACCAAGTGTGTAATACTGTTGAGATGTTATTTTGAAGGTCTTTTTAGCTGCCTCCTGGCCTCTCCTTCCAAAAGTGCTTAAAAAGATATCAGATCTGAGATACTCTGTGGTACTCTTTTGATTTGAGAGTTATGCATTATTAAATATATTTAGTTGTTTGTGTCTTGAGTTTAAACTGGGACGATTAAGTATTTTTCCTAACCTTTTAGAAGAAAAATGAAAATTGCATTAGCCAATGAGAATAAGAAACTTAAAGTCTTTAAATAACTTTGTTATTATTCTGTTAATAATGAAGTCTTCCTGACTTTTTAATGTCTCAGTTATTGTATTTTTAAATTAGAGTTTTAGAGGAATATATGTTAGTATTCATTTTCTCTGCTGATAAAAATTTTAAATCTGTGGTGTCTTGCCCATTGGTATTGTTAGGACTGTAGCAGAAGATTTTATTTATTTATTTATTTATTTATTTATTTATTTATTTATTTATTTTTAAAGATTTTATTTATTTATTTGAGAGAGAGAATGAGATAGAGAGAGAACATGGGGGGGGGGTCAGAGGGAGAAGCAGACCCCCCGCTGCGCAGGGAGCCCGATGCGGGACTCGATCCCGGGACTCCAGGATCATGACCTGAGCCGAAGGCAGTCGCTTAACCAACTGAGCCACCCAGGCGCCCTGTAGCAGAAGATTTTAAAAATCCCAAGGGTTTTATGAATGTGTCAAGAAGCTACCTTTTTATTTTGTGAGAATGTGGTTATTCAGGATCATTTTCTTGTAATCCAAGTTATACTTAAACTTTAGAAACTCCCCCCAAATCTGAATAAACTGCTTGCTTGATAAAAGCAAAGGACATAGGATACAACAGGCTTTAGAAGATATAACAGAGATGCAAATACAAGAAAAATTCGTTCCAACAGTGACAAGGAATAACTTTGTATTGGAATGGAATTCAGTTTCCAATGTGTGAAGCCATCACTAAATTTACTTAATCTTTCTGCCCTTCAACAAGCCTGTACTGATTTGGCTTCCGGGCTTGTGTTGAATAACTACTAAAATTGTTATTTTAAAGCCTTGCATATGTAAAGTATATGAATGAAAAATAGGAGATGGAAAATACTTTTCATAAATAATTCCCTAAGAATGTTAATTATGATTTCAGAGCATAATTGTTCTTCACAGTTATTTAAACAGTAACTGAACAAAAAAATTAAATGGTGATTTTTTCTTTTTTAATCAACAGCATCAAATATGTTAACATAGGTACCTATGAATTTTTCTCTTAGCCACTGTTGAATACTTAACAAAGATTCAATGTGGTGGACTGAAAATTGCAATTAAAAATAACTTTGTTACATGTCAGTATATTTTTTTAAGTTCTGGGTTTTAAAATAATGGCTTTATAGGTCAGGGAAAAGTGCTTTATTTCAGAATAACTTATTTGGAGAAATCTAATTGTTGCCTAACAAAATTAAGGTGCCTATTAATCATTTCCATTCCTTAGTGACTGTAATCACAGTTTGGTTTATTTTATTATTATTGTATGCTACATTAAGCAACTTCGTAATTTTCAAGACTCATTTCATGAAGCACTTTATTATTACAAGTATGATTTTTATTTTTAATGAGCTGTTTGATTTTTAATGGCAAAATTTCAAAAAGCCATGAAATCATTCCCTGTTGCTCTCTTTTACTTACTCCTTTGCCTCTTAAAAAAACAGTTATTGACTGTTAATTCAAATACTTCCTTGTACTTAAAAAGCAGCCTGGGAATTACGTTGCAGATAAAACTAAAACTAGGACCACACTTTTGAGAAATACCATAAGAGATGAAAAACCTAGAGTTACTAATTAACCTCAATTTTAAAATAGTCACTTGTATGGGAGCAAAAGGGAGCAGGTCATGCTAAAATTGTTTTTCAGACTAAGCTTACTTCCTGTGGTGCTCGCTCTTTATACATTTGTCTATCAGTAATGAGAGTCCATTGAAAAACCGGTTTATTCTCTATGAAGTATGTGCTCGAGTCCCAAAGTCATTTATAACAAAAATAGTAGGATTTCCGAAAGAATTTGCCAGTATACACAAAAGACCAGTTAAATGAAAATTTTCCAATGTCTAGACTAATATTTTTCAAGGAAAAACTAGCTCAGCTTAAGTGACCTTTTGCATATCGGCTCTCCATGACATCCTGAAGCATTTTGAGTATTTGGCTATAGACACTCAGTGATTTTACCCGACCCTTTCATTTGCATGCTATGTTAAATTAGGACTTTTTAAAGATTTTATTTATTTATTTAACAGATAGAGACATAGCGAGAGAGGGAACACAAGCAGGGGGAGTGGGAGAGGGAGAAGCAGGCTTCCTGCCGAGCAGGGAGCCCGATGTGGGGCTCGATCCCAGGACCCTGGGACCATGACCTGAGCCGAAGGCAGACGCTTAACGACTGAGCAACCCAGGCGCCCCAAATTAGGACTTTTTAAAACAATGGCATGCAACACATCATTTCAAACCTGTTAACGGTTTACAGTTAGAAATGCAAAAATCGGGGCGCCTGGGTGGCTCAGTCGGTTAAGCGACTGCCTTTGGCTCAGGTCATGATCCTGGAGTCCCTGGATCGAGTCCCACATCGGGCTCCCTGCTCGGCGGGGAGTCTGCTTCTCCCTCTGACCCTCACCCCTCTCATGTGCTCTCTCTCTCTCTCTCATTCTGTCTCAAATAAATAAATAAATAAATAAAATCTTAAAAAAAAAAAAAAGAAATGCAAAAATCACGTGAAAAGGAGACACCTTACATGTAGGATTTAGGAGCAGTTACCTTCTTAAATTTCCACTGAAGTGATCTCTACTTTTAAGTATTTATCTGAAAAGTCAGAAACTGGTATAACATCTTTATCCACCAATGCTTGGATAATTTGTATCCTTAAAAGGATAAAGAAGTTTAGCAGTAGTCAAGTTCTGATTTATAAGTAAGAGTTCATTTCTCAAATAATCTGTGGTTTACTTGTTTTTCATATATGAGCTGCTTCTTTCCTGGTTGTTTCCTCTTATTTCTCCCTCTCTCTTGTGTTTTTGATTTGATATTTGTATATATTGTAAAATGATTACCCAAATAGATCTAGTGAACGTCTGTCACCAATCCTTAGTTACAGATATTTTTCCTTTGATGAGAACTTTTAATATTTACTCTCATAACAACTTTCAAGTATTCAGTACAGTGTAATTAACTATACTCACTATGCTGTGCATTACATCCCCATGACTTACTTATTTTATAACCAGAAGTTTGGACCTCTGGACTCCCTTCACCCATTTGGCCCACCTCCCTCCCCCTGCCTCTGGCAACCACCAATGTGTTCTCTGTTTCTATGAGCTGGGTTTTTTGTGGGTTTGTTGTTGTTTTTACAGGCCACATATAAGTTAGATCATAAGGTATCTGTCTTTCTCTGACTTATTTCAATTTAGCAAAATATCCTCTAGGTCCATTCATGTCGTCTTAAGTGATTCATTTATATGGCTGAATAATAGTCCATTGTGTAGATATACATATGGATACCACATTTTCTTTATCCGTTTACCATTGAGGGACACTTAGGTTGTTTCTATATCTTGGATATTATGGATAATGCTATAATGAGCATGAGGATACAAATATCTTTTTTTTTTTTTAAGATTTTATTTATTTATTTGAGAGAGAGAGAGAATGAGAGACAGAGAGCAGGAGAGGGAGGAGGGTCAGAGGGAGAAGCAGACTCCCTGCTGAGCAGGGAGCCCAATGTGGGACTCGATCCCAGGACTCCAGGACCATGACCTGAGCCGAAGGCAGTCGCTTAACCAACTGAGCCACCCAGGTGCCCTACAAATATCTTTTCAAATTAGTGGTTTCATCTTCTTTGGATTAATACCCAGAAGTGGAATTGCTGGATCATGTGATAGTTCTATTTTTAATTTCTTGAGGATACTCGATACTGTTTTCCAGAGTGGCTGCACCAATTTGCATTCTCACCAACAGAGCACATGGGTTCCCTTTTCTTCAAATCCTTGCCAACACTTGTAATTTCTTGTCTTTTAGCTAATAGCCATCCTAACAGGTATGAGGAGCTATCTCATTGTGGTTTTGATTTGCATTTCCCTGATGATTAGTGATATTGAGTATGTTGTCATGTGTCTGTTGGCCATCTGTATGTCTTATTTAGAAAAATGTCTATTCAGGTCCACTGCCCATTTTTAAAGTGGATTGCTTGGTTTTTGCCATTGACTTATATGAGTTCTTTGTAAAATTTGAATGTTAACCCTTTATCAGATATATGATTTGCAAATATTCTCTCCCATTCAGTTTGTTGATGGCGTCCTTTGCTGTGTCATAATTTTTAATTCAATGTAGTCCTGTTTGTTTATTTTTGTTTAGTTGCCTTTGCTTTTGGTGTCAGACCCAAAAAAATCATTGCCAAGACTGATGTCAAGGAGCTAGCTGTCAGGGAGTTTTCTTCTAAGAGTTTTATGGTTTCAGGTCTTAGGTTCAAGTCTTTAATCCATTTTGAGTTAACTCTTATGTATGGTGTAAGGTAGTGGTCCAGCTTTATCTTTTTGCACATAAAGATATGTGTTCCATTGATCTATGTGTCCATTCTCTCTCTTCTGTTCCACTGATCTATGTGTCTGGTTTTTATGCCAGTACCATACTGTTTTGATTACTATAGTTTTGTAATATAGTTTCAAATCACATAGTATGATACCTTCCACTTTGTTCTTCTTTCTCAAAACTGCCTTGGCTATTCAGAGTCTTTTGTGGTTCCATAAAAATTTTAGAATTATTTGTTTTAGTTCTTTGAAAAATGCCATTGGAATTTTGACAGGGATTGCATTGAATCTGTATATTGCTTTGGGTACTCTGGACATTTTCACAATATTAATTCTTCCAATTCATGAGCATGAGATGTTTTGCCATTTATTTGTGTCTTCAATTTTTTTCCCTTAATGTCTTATAAGTTTCAGTGTCTCTTATGTCTCTTTTAGAGGCTCCTCCTCCTAGAGGATTAGTGATGGATGTAATGTACTTCTTCATTATTATTTTCTTCTACATTATAATGTAGTGATCCCAACAGTAATACTTTTAAAAAACAGTGCCATATGTGACCTTTTTCGATCTATTTCCCACAACTGGATATTTTCTTGACATAGTTGCATTTTAAAACACTTCCAAATTATCCTGTTCTTTATCTTACTGATATTTTCAAACTTTTTATTTTAAATATATTATATGTACAGAAAAATACAAATATCAGAGGAGTACAACTTGTGGGATTTTTCACAAATTTAACATTTATGTAATCAACACCCAGATTAAGAAATAGGATGTTCCCAGCAGCTCTGTATTACTGAATTTTATTTAGTTCTGTGTTTGTGTGTGTGTGTTTTCTCCTTTCTCCTGAAGAACTAGTTCTTTTGTATTTATTTCCTTTCTGTTTTATTTGTGAGCGAGTGGAATCTAGGTAGCAATCTATAGATTGATAAAAGTGTTTCATAAATACATAGCCACATGTAACATAAATACATGAATATCTTCTGAAAAGGTATTTTCAGAATACCTTTATTATTGTTGAAGAGTAATTTAAACTTTTTAAGTTACTGTTTTTCTTCTACCCCCCCCCTTGAAATTTCATGCTGTGATTTCCTCTAATCATTGTTCCAAAAGTATATATTCATTTAGAAATGGTTGACTTTTTTTTTTTTTTTAGTGTGTAAATTCAAGGCTCACAAAAGATGTGCAGTGAGGGCAACAAATAATTGCAAATGGACGACTCTGGCCTCCATCGGGAAGGACATCATAGAGGATGAAGATGGAGTAAGCACAGTTCTGTCTTTGGTTTATTCCCAGTACCACCTCCCTTTTATTGTTTGCCCTGTGGAAAACGACAGAGTTAAGTGGGAGTATTTACTAGTAGGATTAAATGGAAGGCTTTGGTTAATTATGAGTTTCTCTTTCTAGTTAGAGCCTTCATAGTTTCCTTTAGCTCTTAAATTTTGAGGGAAATGTGAATAGGGCTTAACAATGGTTGCTGTGCTGGGCTGGTGTTGGAGACCCTTACCTGACAGGTAAGATACTCTTTAAGGCTTAGCTCGGGTGTCTATTTGGATGTTCACTCCTTAGACGTTGGGGCCTCCTTTCAACAGTGTCCCCCCACCTTCAAAACCTTGTCTCCATTGCACCTTGCATACGCACCTCTGATAGCACTTTGTCATCGCTTTATGATAATGCCTTTACCTTCATTGCTCCTCAATTAGACTTCACATCCTGAAGGTCAGGGATTTAGTCTTACTTGTTGTTGTATCCCTACGGTGCTCGGGGCATAAGAAATGGTCAATAAATGTGGACTAACTGAATGGATGCCCTGAGTGATAGGTACATCTCTTGATTCCATTGAGTGAGACATGATCGTAGATCCTCCCCTGGGTAAGGATGGTGTCCCCCGCTCTCTAATCCGCCTGCTCTTTGTTCTTGCTGCTTAGCTAGCTATGCCACACCAGTGGCTCGAGGGTAACCTGCCCGTCAGTGCCAAATGCGCCGTATGTGACAAAACCTGTGGGAGTGTCCTGCGTCTACAAGATTGGAAATGCCTTTGGTGTAGAACGATGGTGAGAGTCCTTTCTAATTCTTTTCATATATTTGTTTTAATCCACGTGATTTAGGGGCAAAGAACTTATGGTCTAACAGAGCAGGGTAGCATACGTACTCATCGCAACATTCATCTTTTTCGAAGTATATTCCTTCCAGTCTGGTTACTTTTTAAGTATCCTTTTTGTAATGCCCTCTTGCTGTTTTTCATTATGCTGTAGCCACATTTAATGGTTTACTGTTTTCAGCCCTGTTTTACCACCCATTAAACCCAGAAAGCCACCAAATTTTGATTGACGTGCGAAGTATAATTTTAATACAACCCTGCTCACGTTCTCTGACAGAACGCCTCGTTCAGTCAGCCACGCACTGGTATAACTGGAATTAGATACATTTATATTATATAGATAAATATTTTAAAACTTTCTCGCACATGTAAGAAAGCAATGAGAAGTACGCACGGCATGACACAGAGCTGATGGCAAGGGATGGTCCCGTCCAGCCGGACTGCGTGAGCACCGGGCCCGAGGCTTCATGCGGGCAGTCAGAGCAGGAACTCCGAGGGTGAACTCAGGCCGCTCAGAGGGTGGCACGGTGCTCACCGTACTGGAGGGGGGTAGGCAACAGCTGTGGGTACTCGTCTCAGCAGTGGGCGATGCCGTCCAACAGTGACAGCGATCGCCTTGCTTTGGGCTGATTTGTTTGGTCTTGTGTTGCATCTTGGAAGTCACGCCTCACCCCCCAAAAAAGGTGGAAAACTCATTTCTTTCAGTAAGTATGATGCAGATCATCAAATGAAAATGATGTGAGTATGCTGTTTTGATTTCATAATTGGTGAGATTAATTCCATTTTTTTCCACTGGAAACAGTAAGTCCTGCAGTTTTTTAGTTGGGCCTGATAGGTAATCTGTTTCCTTCGTATTTTTTTTTAAGATGTTATTTATTTATTTGGCAGGGAGAGACACAGCGAGAGAGGGAACACAAGCAGGGGGAGTGGGAGAAGGAGAAGCAGGCCTCCCGCGGAGCCTCGATCCCAGGACCCTGGGATACGCGTCATGGCAGATGCTTAATGACTGGTTAAGGAGCCCTCCAGGCGCTCTCCTTCTTATTTTTAAATCAAGTGTGATTCTCTCTAACCTCATGCTTTTGTTATTCTTCGTCAGTTGCCCCTTTTATCAGCCACAGGCGTTACTTCTAATTTCTCTGATGCCCTGTAATATAATATATAGACTGTATTAGATATGTCTTTGGAGTTTTGGTGAAACTGTAACCCCTAAAACCCTCTTAGGGCACAACCCCAAGATCAAGAGTCACACGCTTTCCCGACGGAGCCAGCCAGGTGCCCCAGCATTCCTTATTTTATTTTATTTATTTATTTATTTCTAAAGATTTTATTTATTTATTTATTTATTTATTTATTTAGAGAGTGTGTGCGCGAGTTGGGGGAGGGGCAGAGGGAGAGGAAGAGAGAGAGTTTCCAGCAGACTCCCCGCTGAGCGCGGATCCCGACATGGGTCTCGATTTCTGGACTCTCGAGATCATGACCTGAGCTGAAATTAAGAGTCCACCGACTGAGCCACCCAGGTGGCCTCCTGGCATTCCTTATTTTAAGAGTGCTCCCAAAAGGCCTGTAAGATAAAAATGTTATAAATAAATAAGTAAGTAAAGTGCTCCCATAAACATTTTAAAACTTCATCCCACGTAAGATTTCTTTTCAGGGAGGCATCCACTGATGTGTGCGTCTGCAGCTAATTTCATTAGTCTACATGTACCTCTGTTTCTCTACCTCTAGAACTTCAGCTGTTCTCGTCTAACTTTTTAAAAAGAAAGCAGATTATGTGTGTGATCAGCTACTTTAGAAAGGTTTTATAGAAGTTGTCTCTACCTGCAGTACATAGGTCTCTACTTGTATCTGATCAGTCGTTTTTCAGCTTTGCTAACGTTCACAGTAGGAGTTCATTAGATATTTACTTGCTCACTCTACTCCCTCCCACCTTTTAAAAATTTCACGAACAGTATAGAAAGATGAATACAGGATGTGGAAGGGGGCATTCTGGAATGTCTTCTCCCTCTTTTTTCTGGCAAACTTAGATATCACCTTATCATGAAGTCGTTCCTGCCCTACACTATGTCCGTTGGACATTCAGGTTTGCAGGCCACCAACACCTTGTCACCTCTTTCTTGGGGTTGTACTTCCTATGCACTATCACTTACCTCTTTACATATTATTTTGTCTTTAAAATAATGAGTTTCTGACAGAATATCTAGTTTGTAAAACAGTCATGTAGTTTAAACAGAATAAAGTAAGACCATGGTTCCACAACTCTAATGAGTCAATTTTTCCAGTTGTTGTCCAGTCTCTGGATACAGTTTTACATTTTTTGTAAAAAATAGTGAAGATACAATTTATCTTCTGCTTTTTTTCATTTAACACTGATATAAATATTTTTCTGTTTTGCTCTGTAATTCTCATACCTTTCTAATATTCCTTTTAAAACTATCTGTGCATGCTTGTGGGTTTTTTTTTTTTGAAATCCATTTAGGATGTTAATTATTATAAATGATTATAGAGAACTATCCAAAATTAGGTCACCAGCAAACAAGAATCACTATTTAATTTCAGTTATTTTCTCAAAAGTTTTGATAAATAGGTGTTTAATTAATATGCCAGTTTTCTAAAAGGACTAATGAAATAAAGCCGTATTAAATAAGTTCTTTATGAAATGTCTGCTTTTACTGCTTAAAACATTTCAAGGCTCTTTAGGTAAGTACCTAAAGTATTGTAAATTCCCTGGATTCTATGTAATGCGTTAGCCCTGCTCTTGTTCACAATAGTATCTTGACTGACCTTGAAATTTTTGTTTCTATGAAGTTCACACCTTTACTGAGTGCCTATGATATATATCACTTGTGCAATAATAGGACCTTTTCCTTTTCTTTACAGAGCCAGAAGTCTAGCTGAGAAAATAGGCACGCATGTATTTGTACCTATGGAACATGAAAATGTTATATATAAAAAAAAGGTGTGAATAGAAAGTTATAGGACCACTGCAGAAAAAGCAGACACATTACAAATTTTATTTTCATTAAATTCTGTAAGAATGTTATAAGGTAGAGGTCATCAGTTTTTTTATGGACGATGCTATTGGTAAGGACTAGTTAGCTTCCCTCCTTTCTCTTCCTCTCCCTCCCTCCTTCCATTCATTCCTCACTTCCTCTTTCCCCTCTCTTCCTCTGCACTCTGTTCTCTTCCCTTCTTCTCTCCTGGTCTTCACTAGGCATTTCTTTTTTTTTTAAAGTAATATCTACACCCAGTGTAGGGCTTGAACTTCCAACCCCAAGGTGAAGAGTCTCATGCTCTACCAACTGAGCCAGCCAGATTCCACTCAGAAGGCATTTCTTGATATACACTACTTGCCTGAGACAATCATAAAAGTAGGCTGCACAGACCAAATCAAATTCCCGTCTCTAAAATAATTAACCCATTCTTTAGCATTGTAAATGTTGTGCCATGAAAGTAATTTATGAATTACTGAATATTTTGTGATATAGTCGATCCTCAATGATCAGTTCCATAGATGTAATTTATGCCATAATAAAACATTGATGTGTTTTTATGATTCTTGAAGGCTTATTTGTTTGTTATTAGGTACACACTGCCTGCAAAGATTTATACCATCCTGTGTGTCCCCTTGGCCAATGTAAAGTGTCCATCATACCTCCAATTGCACTGAATAGCACTGATTCTGATGGTATGTATCAGTAGTGTAAATATGTATATTCCTGGTATATTAAATGTTGATTTGTACATTTACTTTCCTAGATTAAATTGAACTGTAATTGGTTATTCTGGTCAGCTTTTATTTAAGTCCATTCAAATTGCTGAACAGTACATTTAACTTTTAAAAGAACATTTTAGAATTAAAACTTAACATAGCTATTAATACACTGGTGAAATTACATATAAGACTTACAGATTTTACATTTCAGCAAACAAAATAAGATCATTATTCTATAACAAAATGCAATCCAAAAAGGTTAATTTTTATGTGCTTTTTTTTCCATCCATAATTGAAATTGCCCATCAGCATAGCTCTTATTGAAATCTGTTTTCCTATAATTTCCTTGGAGGAACTTATATTCCTATAAACTCCATCACTTTTTCGAGAATCTTACAACTTGATTCTAAGTGCTAAAGAACTTGTCTTCCTTCTAAGCAAACCAAATTACAAAAGGCTTTCACCATATACTGTTATTAAAGTTTTGCATAAAGTGCTTTATGATTTTCAAACTTTTTATGTAAATTATGCCAATAGATATTATAAATACAAGGACAGGCTGCAAAAGATGTGATTTTTTAACCTGTGCTGTTAACAGACCTCCCCCCAATCCCCGATAAATCAAGGTTCTATTATTTATGATAAATTTTAAAGTATTTTCTAAAGCCTCATGAAGGAAAAGTTAAAACATTTTAAAATACTGAATATGAACATGAATTCTTTGACAAATGTGAATTTATAGACGTCATTGGTGTTGTTAAGGTAGGTGGTGTATCTTCAATTATCTATGATTAATACTTTTACCATCTTTAGTAGGATTTTTCATTGTAGAGCATATTTTAAAAGATAAGTTCTATAGCCTTAGTATGTAAATAAAACCTATCTCCATTTGGGGGGCTAAATTATAATTTACTGTACAAGTAATAAACAAGGTTCTTTGTGAATTTATGTTCTTTTCTCTGAAGTTTTATCAATAGTTTAAAAGAGACAGCTGTTCATATTAATCCTGTACTGTGTTTTTTTACAGGTTTCTGTAGAGCGACATTTTCATTCTGTGTTAGTCCTCTGTTGGTTTTTGTCAATTCTAAGAGTGGAGATAATCAGGGAGTAAAGTTCCTTCGTCGATTTAAACAGTTGCTAAATCCGGCTCAGGTGTTTGATTTAATGAACGGAGGTCCTCATTTAGGGTAATTAATTATTGATAAATCTCATTAGAATGAAATAGTGCTAAGCATGAAATGTGTTTGATTTTTCAGTTTGTGAAGGCTTTCGATCCATCTAGACATCTCTGTATTGATCTTCCCACTCTTCCTTTTTTTAAAGCTCTAATTCTAAATTTTAACTTCACCTTTTGATATTTATATAACTTCCTTATGTGCTGAAAATCCCAAAATTTGTTTAGAAAATGTTTTAGAATATATTCTGCATCAGACAATACTAAAGGTTTGCTTAGCTCTAAGAAAAATCAACTTGGGTAAATACAGAAATAACCAGTAACTTTAGAAAATGATCTGCATGGAAGGCTAGCATTGATTTTTATGTAATACAAATAATCAGTTATTTAACCAAAGCATAGACACTACTGTGGGTTTCAAGGACAGCTCCTCAAGGATTTGAGACTCAATTCCTATATGAATGACAAAAAACACTGGTGTTGATTGTTCTTTTCAGCTTTCTGGAATGTTCTCTAACTTACAATCTGAAAAAAAATTAAACGATTTTCAGTGAGGGAAAATATGCCTTGAGGTACTTTTAATACATTTTTAGTGTGTATATATGACTTTGTTGAAGAGGTGATATTGGATCACCTGAACCCGGGTTCCTGCAACCTCTTCATGATCTACTTCTGCCAACTCCACTTTTCTCTTGGGTTCCATGGTCACCTTAAAGCGTGAACACAGATGTAAAAATGGGGATTTTAGATACCCCGAAGAGGCCCTGGGTTTTTAATTTAACATTTTCCCGCCTTTTCTCTCGCTTGCCTCACTTTGTGCCTCTGTTCACTTTTGCTCTTTAGGTTTCTTTCTTCTTGTTTCTATTGCCTTCTTGCCAAGTCTCAGGCCCTCTGGTCCCATGGATGTTGGTCTTCTTCATCCTTTCCCAACGCCCCCTATGTCTCCTTGTACACGCCTTCCCCCTGTTTGGGTCCTGGCACTTCCTCACCTGGCCTCTCCACTCACCTGTGTCTCTTGTATTGGGGTTAGCTGTGTCTCCCCTTCTAGCACATCTGTTTCATAATCCTTCATAGTTCCTATATCTTAAATTCTTTACATTTACTTTTCCCACCCGTCCTTTATGATTCCAAGGCAGACCCTTTGTGAAACTTCTTGAGATTGTCTCTATAACATATTTTATAGGGTTTCCACAGTACTCGAGGTGCACGAAGGTACATTCAGGAGGTGGTGGGATATGTCCAAAGTTAAGACGAAGGAAGACAGAGGTAAAAAGACTGACCCAGACTAGGGGATGAGGGGGAGGAAAAGCAAGGTGGGTGTCCGAAAAGTGATATGTCGGCAAGGTTTGGTGGGTCCCTTTAGGAACTGACTTGATTGTCAGTAATATCAGTGCCCTAGATTCTCCACCCCTGGTTTGTAATATGCTATTCTTAAGGAAATAACATATCCTTGTAATGGGAAGAAAAAAAAATCACCACTTTTACCATGCTTTATCACTTACCTTTCATTCTCTTTCCTGGATTCTGCTTCTTTGTTTTCTCATTTCTCACCCCCCTTCCCTCCTAATTTTATCTCCATTTCTACTTATAATCCCCTTTCCTCTTTATGATTAAGACGTTTTCTTGAGTTAAAAATTGCACTTCAGTTTTTATAGTATAATTAATATGTAAGTAAGTGTTCTTATATTTGATCTGAACATGCATACCAATATATACAGAATAACAAAGAATTGGGGAAATGATTTTTATTTATTTATATTAAAATAAAATACTTTTTGCTTTCAGTTTAAGATTATTCCAAAAGTTCGACAACTTCCGAATTCTTGTTTGTGGAGGAGATGGAAGTGTGGGTTGGGTTTTGTCAGAAATTGATAAGCTCAACTTGAATAAACAGGCAAGTACTAAATCTTTTCATGACTCGTTGACATGAATGTGTACTAACCTGCTGACCATTGGAGCACAGAGGTATCATAGCTCCGGTTTCTCAGCTTGCCTGAGGTCTCCCTGTTGTGCTCTCTTTCAGTGTCAGCTGGGCGTATTGCCTTTGGGTACAGGAAATGACCTTGCCCGCGTTCTAGGCTGGGGCGGTTCCTATGATGATGACACCCAACTTCCTCAGATACTAGAGAAGCTGGAACGAGCCAGTACCAAAATGCTAGACAGGTAAAAGTGAATTTTCATCTAACACTAGACTGAAAATGGCATACTGACATTTTTGGCAGTTGAAATTTTACAACCTGTAAGCCCAGTGAGGACAGAGATTTCCTGGTCTTACCCATTCGTGTCACGCCTGAGGTCTGGAACAGAGCCCAGCATAGGTAAATATATTTTTGGGGTGAATGAATGAATTGTAACAAAAACTGAGAAAACCAGTCTGATGAACCCACTATTTTAAAAATAGAACGCTATGCTGAGAGAGCAATTACTTTTCATTGTTGTTCAGGTCAGAAAGCTTAAGCAGTTCATTTTGTGTGGGGGCTTTTGATGGCTATAATGGGTATGGCCCCATTGTCCTCTGGCTTCATTAAAGCTAAGGAAGACGTATAAACTTGAGATTTGTTAGACTATCTCTTCTTAATTATGCATATTAAGAATGAGTTGAACCAACAAAGAACTAAATACTAAAAAAGATAATCCTTTCCCAGTGACTGGGAAATATTAAGAACGCCATATCAAGGAATGATTACTGTGTTTATGGTATCCTTGATCACATCTCAACTTCTTTCTCTCTAAATGTCGCCATGTATAAAACAGAAATCACAGTGTGTGTACCCTGAGTGTTACAGAGAAGGTGGGTAGGACTGGGGATTATTTAGGAACAACAGGACTCAGTAAGCAGTAACCACCCCTCCCCACCATAAGTAGAAGACAAATGTCAAAATATCATTATAAACTTAAGCTAGCATGAATCAAAACAACTTTGATAGGATTAGCCATCTGTGGAACTGTTCCCGAAAATAACAAAATCTCATCAGGGAGCTACCAATCTAAAATGTAATTACTCTAAAATGAGCTATAACCTAATTAATTGTAACCTTGCCCGTCATAAGGTTATGTAATGGTTGGTTCTTTTGCTGACAGGATATTTAAAAAGAGCTGGGCTGTAGAGCATTTGTCTGTGGTTATCCAAAACTATTCCTAAGAGGGATACCCCCATAGTTTGGGTGCGTAAAGTGGATTCCGTCTCCAGTCTTTAAAAGAACCTGGAGGTGATTTCCCAATTCTGTGCTTAAAACACCACACAAGGTGTTTTAAATGGCTTTTTCCTGCAAATTTAAACACCATTTTCGCTGCATCCCAGGAAATGCTGCTAGACATTTCCTCCACCCTGGGTGTGTGCTTTTCCTTTGTATGTTAGAAAAATTAACTTCTCCAGGTGGCTTGCAGAGAAACAGTGCCCCTGTGGTGAAAGTCTTTGATACAGACCTGCACACAACAACAGAAGAGAAACATCAAAAGAGGCTCAAGAACCTACGACCATTAGAAACATAAGAATATTTTGTTCCTGTGTTTTGTTTACTAATTTAAGAACACTGTTGGTAAAGAACAGGTGGAAAAAGTCACTGTTTAATATTTTCGAATTACAGAAGCTTTTTGCTTTTATCAATTGATTTGATCCTCAAAACAGCACTGTCAGGTGGCTAAGAACAACATTATTACGACTATTTTACAAAGATGAAAGTTGAGGAGTTTGTGGAAAGTTGTGGAGACAATGAAAAGAAGAATATTTTTTCATCTGCCTGGTACTTCTAGTTGCTTTACTTGAGAAAGTATTATCTCATTTAATCATCACTACACACCTACAGCTGACTAATATTGTAATCTCCATCTTACAGGTAAAACGGCTCAGGAGGTTTTCATATTATCAGTGTCACATAGCTAGTAAGTGGTAGAACTAACTGGCACTGTCATCTGGAATCCAGACTCTAGTTCTCAAGATCTTTCTTCAACACGGTGCACCCTGTCCTCCTTAATGCATATATGCACCAGAGAGGGCCCAACCTTCTGGCCTCTAACTCTGCTTAGCTGGTCCCAGTATGCATCCTTTCTTGACTTGTCCTGCCACTTTCTCCTCTTTCTTCAGCTCCAACCATTTTCTATCAAGGGACTCCACAGCATGGAAGGTGCAGGAAACTTAAGATATCTGGGTCGATTTCTTTCCCATTTCTTTAACTGTCCTTTGATCAGAGTAGTATTTCCAGCTACAAGGAACTTGACTTTCAGGTTTCCCATTGTGGCTTTCCCTCTTTGGATATCTACAGAGTTTAATTATTTTATGTGTTTTCTGCACCAGGATATAAACTTCATTTGGAAAGTCTTAGTCAGCCTTGCGTTTCCAGACCATGGAATGCTGTCTGTCATGTTGAGATGTTCAATAAATGTCTGTTGCATGGATGAATGAATGAATGGCTTTTTGTGCCCAAATATATATTCCTTGATAGTATATTCATGTCAAGAGTTGAACAGTAGCTATAAGTATTCTGTTTATACATCCTAACATACAACCTATGTCTTTGGGGGAGATTTTGTGGGAATTCAGATTTTTATGCAAAGACTTACTAGTTTGAATGACACACTCGGCTCTGTTTAGATACTGATGCCAATCTTGGGATTTTCCCCTGGGTTCTATCACTGGCTTCAGCGGTGATATGTTTTTCTTAAAACTCATGTGTTACGGCACTGCTTTTATTATGCTTTGTGTCTTTGTAAAGTCTTGATTTCACATCCTGCTACTGACAATAGTAATGTCCCTACCCAACTCTTCTTCCCAAATTTTGAAATTATTCTGGATGAAGACTGGATTTGTCTGGAGTTGATTGCTTTTCTTTAACACCAAGTGATTCAGTGTTTGGTTTGAAATTAATATTTACAGCTAATTGAAATAAATTTGCTTCAAGTATTAAGAAATCAGTTATTTCTATTAATATTTTCTTCTCAACCCCATGCTTACTTTCTTAATTTAAGAAGGGATATTTAGTTAATTTTCATTTCATGTATGTGTAAGCTGACTTGGCAAGACTGGTTGGTACACAGATAGTGATTTATCTTTCATTGGCACTATGCATTTGTTTAATCTGGGACATTGTTTTAGAACTTTGGGTTGTGATCCATTAGTAACCTGTGTAATCTAGTTAGTCAGTTGCAGTGAACATTATTTAAGAAGGGAAACAGAAAAGAATAAAAAAATCAGAATGCATTGCACTAGTAAAGAAGGCAGAGTTTTGTTATATATGTGCATTTCTTACTATGGGTCATGGCCTTTAAAAAGTTTGGAAGTCCCAAATCAGAGAATTGGTAAGATATGGACATCATAAAGTATGGCTTCAGCATTTTATGAGATTACCAAAATCCATCTCCTTCCCAATATTTGGTTGTCTTAGATACAATAAACCATAGTTCATGCATATATGTGCACATGTATATACGTGAGGTGAGAACAAAGTCAGTTTATTAAATTTTAAAGGAATTTCAGACCAAAGATTTTTCTCCCTTCAGGTGGAGTATAATGACCTATGAACTCAAATTGCCACCAAAGGCTTCTCTACTTCCAGAACCTCCAGAAACATCGGAAGAATTTTATGTAAGACTTTAACCTTTGCCTATTTATCATTTGGAAATAGGGGTGAATATCTTGAACAAATATGAAAACTTTATAAGATATGGTAGCATGTTTACTTAATTTTATTTTTTATTATTTTGGGTATGGGCTCATTGACTACTACTAGTCCTCTGCCCCAGAAGAAAGAATCCTTATGATCTAGGTTAGAGTCCTTCTACGACCACCGTTCTGGAAGTGTGAACTCGGCCATATCACTCACTGTCACGGGCCTCCATTACTTTATCTGTAGAGCAAGGTCTCAGTGTTGGGAGGAGTAAACAGTAATGAAAGTGTGTAAAGCACTAGGCATGCAAGTTCCCTTTCTGCACCCCTGATGCTTCTCCCTGACTATTCCACCTGCCTGCTTCCTTTTACCAGCAGGGCTCCAGGGGAGGCCAGCTGATGAAAGGTGCCTGTTAGCTTTTACTCATCTTCTGCTTGGGCCATCGGCACCTGTCTGACTAGTTGGTGTTAGCTCAGCAATTTCCAAACACACCAGTACTTGTGGGCAGAGTATTATATAATTTCTGTCTTCCTACTTTGCCTCTTCGTTGAGGGTTCACCATTATAAGTTTCCTGGTGAAGTCTATTGATCAAGATAAAACAGAAGAAGAAAGCTCACTTCATCCCAT
The DNA here is from genome assembly GCF_029215605.1 of Mirounga angustirostris. Lineage (NCBI taxonomy): Eukaryota > Metazoa > Chordata > Mammalia > Carnivora > Phocidae > Mirounga > Mirounga angustirostris. The sequence goes on from NW_026991711.1 coordinate 52,238,084, forward strand.
CCCTGCTACAGACCAGTGATAACTATAGTTTTTAGATGTTTTTAAAGATTGAGTGTTCTGATTAAACCTCACAGCACTGGAGAATTGAAACAGATCCTAATTTTCAAAGGATTATTCTCTGACTGACAAACCGTTTGATCTATAATAGCTTATTTTTCCCTGTAGGAAAATTCATCTGTTTATTTGACAGTTGAAATCTTTGTTTTCTCATTAAGAAAATTATGAACTTATCAAAACTAAGGAAAGGAATGATAACTAGAAACGGGGCTATTCCTTAAAGAAGCTAGTTGTAATTTGACACCTTTTTTTGCTCTAAAAGTAGCAAAAACTGCTTCTAAAAAATATGGAAAATACAAAAATATATGAAAAAATAATCTTACTATAACCCTGACACCCAAAGATAATTACTGTTAAAGATTGATACATTTACTATTTTATTTTCAGCAGCATTTTTATTTATAGTATTATTTTATCCAACTATAAATATAGTACTTGTTCTTATAGAAACCAGTCTTTTCTCTTAATAGTATTTTTGTAAATGTTATTAATTTTCTCCCCAAAAGGACAAAAGGGGGAATTTTTTGTTCTATTTACTTTAGAGATGTGTATTTCCTGGCACAAAATAATGAAGGTAAACAACTTACTTTTATTACATACATATAGTCGCTGAATATGAGAAACAGTTGTAACTACATGGAAAAAAATCTTTTAGTATAAAAGGTTTTGAATGAAACCTAATTTAATTTGTTTTTTTATTAAAATATTTCATAACACAGGAATGGCATGCCTTAAGATTACAAGTTAAATGAACATTCTACATCACTCCGACTAGTTGCCATGTGACTTTTTTGTCTTTAAAGCTGTAATAAAAGCAAGCTGAACCTTCCTTCTTAGGCTCAACCTGATTTCCCAGCTTGTATTTTTTAAGTATTCATTTTAAATTCCTTTATGCATGATTGTGAAATTACTATTTTTCCAGTTTTCCTTAAAAGGGCACAAATGTGGTCGAACTTCCTAATTATCTTATTAACTTACCATTCCACTGGCATCGTAGAGCTGCAGAGCTTAAAGAATTGTGACAGTTTTATTGATTAATTCCTTGTGGCTGTTGGACTTTTTAAACATAGCAAAAACAAGGATTTCATGATTTCCTTCAGTAACAATGGTTCTGTTAATACTCAATATTAGAAAACGTATTGCTTACATTTAACCTGAAATCCCCTTGCCATCATGTTCTTTTCGCCTCTACCCCTTTGCAAATGAATATGTGTCCCCCCAGTGACATCATGCTCCGTTCATGCCTGTCCTCACCTCAGGTATCACTTGCTCCAAGAAGCCATCCCTCATCCCCCAAGCCCTAGTACCATCTCCTTCCTCACAAGTTCCATGGCCCCCTTCCATTATCACCTTCCATTATCTTGGCTCTATTGTACTGTCAAGACCAGGCAATGTGTTATTTATTCACCATTGTGTTGTCATCTGGTGTTGTGACTGGCACAAAGTGGACAGTTAATAAAAAATTCTTATTGTTAATTTTTGTTCTAAATACCAAACGCTTTTGGAACTATGGGCGTCTTGGCATCAAAGCCCGCTGGCCTTGTCTATTTCTTGGAAGCCAGATTCCCATTGCTTTCGGACTGGATTAAAAACTTTTTTGATGCAAGAGTCATAGTTTCAGTCTCTTTTGTATGATACCCCAATCACACCAGCCTAGTGAGTCAATAGCTGCTTATTTATTAATGGTAAGGTCATCAAAAAGAAGGTGTGAGCTGCTGTATCTCCACCAACTCCCCGAAAATGGGAGAGAATGGCCTCAATCTCTGGAAATGAAATTCTTCCTATTAATTTGTGGTTAAATTTACTCTTACCGAAACTTCTCTCCCCCCAGTTCTTTCTGTTTCCTAGCTGCTTCGTTACAGCATGCTAAGATGTTATAACTTTATTTGTTCGTAAATTTAACAATATTAAATGCCTGTTGGTATCTGGGAGTGGACATAAAGGCCTTGCCCTCCCACTTCAGTCATCTTAGAGTAGTGGTTCCTAAGCTGTGTGCAGGGGTCTCAGGACATCATGGTGAGCCCCAAGGGCTACCAGGAGATATTTTTAAATTTCAAAGAAAATTTAATTGTAATACTCAGCATCTATTGTACACCATACAGACTACTAGCTTGTCCAAATGTATTGGACACCATACAGACTGCTAGCTTAAAGGACAGCTTAAACATTAGGTTGCACTACATTCCTTTTGATGACATCATATTTTTGTGAAGCTTGGGTTTTCAGTAGTCACTGTGATCAAAAGCAAACACCACACAACAATTAGTGTTGAATAGGAATTAATGTTGTTATCGTCCAATCTGTTGATTTCAAGGCTTGAGATGTATACAGTGCCGACAGGCTCACAGCTAGTTATTTAAGCATGAAATAAGATATGGTTTTTTCTTTTAAATTATATTTATTATTTTTTCAAAGGGCTCTTAAGTTGTTAGGACATAAATATTTATTAAGTTGTTTGTACTTAACTACTGTTAGGTATTCCTTTTGGCCTAGGGATATTGTGACAAAATCATTCAGACATTAAGGATGCGATGAGGCCAGAAAGTTGGAGAATCTCTGTTCTATTGGGAGGGACAGACAATAAATGATCAGTTATGTTTAAGTTCTCTCCAGGGTATAATGGTTGCACAGAAGAGAGGATTCTTTGTCTGGCAAGTTCAGTGAAGTCTTTACAGAGGAGGTTGTACCTAAGCTGGGTTTTCAGCACAAAAAAAGAGAAGTTGGAATTAGCCAGTTGAGAAAGAGCATGGCGTAGAACCTGATAGTAAGGACCTTGGTACATTCGGGTCACTTCAGGTAATACTGTCATGTTAGAGCGGGTCGTGCAAGGGAAGAGCATCAAAAGACGTGACAGGGGAGAGAAGAAGGGTTCAGATCATGCAGAATCCTGGGAATTATGGAAGGTCTTGCTTGCTAGCTGAAGAGTTTTGACTTTATCTGAAATGTAAGGGTGGGGGGAATCCCCTCAGACATGTTAAGCAGAGATGTGTCATGATCAGATTTCTGTTTTAGAAAAAAATCACTGTGTCATGAAGTGGAGAATGGTTTGAGAGGAGGAAGAGAGAGATAGAGATCCCAACTACCAGGCTGTTATAATGATACACTTGAGAAATGACAAAATTTATATTTGACAAATAGTGTTAACCAAGACCAAGACTTGCTGCGGGGTGGGGGAGGCAGTATGGTGGGATAAGCCACAGACCCAGCCCCCTAGTTTGTCTTTTCTTCATTAGCTGTGGGTCTTGGGCAAATTGGTCAACTCTCCTGAGCCTAACGCCCCTTGGCCGTGAAACAGGACAATTAATGGGATAAATACATGCAGAATGCTTAATCACAGTGCCTGATACACAATAAAAATAATTATTATTATTACCTTAACTTCCTGACTCTACGTGACTACATAATAGATTAATAAATGACATCAATTATTTTATCTTTGGACAGAGAGGTTATTTCTTTTACCTCTGGAAGAGGTTGTATTCTTTGCCTTTGGTTATTTTTAAAGGAAAAAAACTTGAATTTTTACATGTACCTTCAAATGGAATTAATGAGAGTTTAAAATATTTTTCTCTGGGCCGCCTGGGTGGCTCAGTCATTAAGCGTCTGCCTTTGGCTCAGGTCGTGATCCCAGGGTGCTGGGATCGAGCCCCGCATCGGGCTCCCTGCTCTGTGGGAAGCCTGCTTCTCCCTCTCCCACTCCCCCCTGCTTATGTTCCCTCTCTCTCTGTCAAATAAATAAATAAAATCTTTTTTAAAAAAAAAAGATAAAATATTTTCCCTACCTTCTTAGGCTTTATGACAATCTGTCCTGTAGGGAAAAGAAATAAAACTGTCTTTTTGAAAAATATTTCCCTTCGTTGCTTTTTAAAAAGTTATATTTTCATTTTTCTGATCTTGACTGTAAAGATGCAGCTTTTAATGTTCAGACTAGAAAATGAGTGAAGTGGATTTGCAAGTGAACACAATATTGTGTGAGGCTTTGAGGATCCCCCCCTCTTGTCTTTCTGCCCGTGAAGAAAGTAAGATTGAAATTCAAAAGACTAACATACTGATTAGCCACTGGTGGAACTGGATGGAAATCGGGAATGAGATCTCTTTGGGAAGATGCTAGTCAGGAAGGCTTTAAAGGAGGGGCGGTTGGTCATTGGATCTTCATTTAAGTCTGAATAAACTGATGCTAATGGGTAAGAAGCAATGAAAGGACATCTGAGTAGGATAGAAGAGCACAGGAGGCAGCTTGAATAGAGCAGGTGGTTTACACTGGAAATTTTTGAGCTGTAGGACATGGTATATATTTGAGGCAGACGTTTGATGGAAGGCTCTGAATTGAGGCTGTTTAGATATTGTGCACATTTTTACTTATTAGGAAGATATGTTCTTTCAACAGGATGTTAAATTTTGAGTCACACAGAAAAGGGGACATAGGACTCCCTGAGCATTTTGATTCCTTCCTTCTCTGAGAGATTTATTTACATGGTTGTAGCACAGTGCATTCAGCATTCTAAAAAACTTTTTATTGAATTCTACATACAGAAAAGCGCACAGATCATAAATGTACAGTTGCTAATTTTCCACAAGGTAAATGAACCCATGTCATGAATGCCCAAATCACAAGGCAGCATTACCAGCACCCCACGAGCCCCCCGATGCCCCTTTCCATTCACCACCCCCACCTCCCACCCCAAGAGCCACTCTCTTGGCTTCTAAAATCATAGATTATTTTTGTCTGTTTCTGTATTTATGAAATGAATCGTTTTGTAAGCAGCCCTTCTCTGAATCCTTTCATTCAACATGACGTCCGGGAGATTCATCCATCTTGTGGCACAGCTGTAAATCACAGCATCCTCATTGCCCCATAGTACCCCCTTGCACAGATAGGCTACAATCTGTTATCCATGCTGCTATTTTTTTTTTAGAGATTTTATTTATTTATTTGACACAGAGAGAGAGAGAGAGCGCAAGCAGGGGGAGCGGCAGGCAGAGGGAGAGGGAGAAGCAGGCTCCCTTGCTGAGCAGGGAGCCCGAGGCGGGGATCAGTCCCAGAACCCCGGGATCATGACCTGAGCTGATGGCAGACGCTTAACCGACTGAGCCACTCGGGTGCCCTTATCCATGCTACTATTGAATGAAGGCTGCTGTGAACGTTTTCTAGCACGTGTCTTTTGGTGAACGCACATCGCATTTCTTTGGGGGTATATACATATGTAGGAATGGAATTGCTGGGTCTTATGGTATATGCGTATGCTCAGCTTTGATAGACACCCAGCAGCTTTCTGGAGTATTTGTATCAACTCCTGCTCTCCTACCGGGAGCGGCAGCGAATGAGAGTTCTGTTCCTCCACAACCTCGCCAGTATTTGGCTCTTCCCAGGCCTAGTTGCTGCTTTTGTTTTCATTGTAGCTCTTCTGGCAGACGCGGTGGAACCACATTGTGGTTTTGGTTTGTGTTTGCCTGATGGCTGATGAGCTTGATCACCTGTCTTTGGTGGTAGTCCATTGGTATATCTTCCTCTTTAAATTTCTATAGCCTTTTGCTCATTTTTCATTAGGTCGTCTGGCACTTTTTTGTGCCGACTCGCAGGGGTTCTTTCTCTATTCAGCTATTCGACATTTTTTTTAATTTAATGAATTTTATGGATTTTTTTTAAAGACTATAGATTAAGGAGTTTCAGAAGCGAAAAGCCTTTTACAGAAAGAAAGTTTTATTTATTTCCTATGATAACTCTTTTGTATATGTCATTATATTCATTGCCCTGTGTCACGTGTGTCCTGAACAGTCCCATTTTAGAAGCAGTAATAACCGAGCGGTATAAATGCCAGAAACAATAATACAGTATAGGGGTTTTTTGTTTGTTTTCAGATGACAATTTATGAGGACTCTGTCGCAGCTCATCTTACAAAAATCCTCAATTCTGATGAACATGCCGTGGTCATATCATCTGCCAAGTGAGTGATGGAGTTGAAGCCATGAAATATGGTGAAAATGCTCGTTCCTACCATTTATGTCACTTTTTTGTGATTTTTTTCCTCCCCCAAAAATCTGTGAAGTAGCTTACAGAATTAGATATACTAAACTTGCATTTTTTTTTAATCACTTTAGCATCTTATTTGCAGTGAAGTATATATTTAGAGGGGTTTTTTTTGGATGCTTAATCTGAAACATTTTTATCAGAATGGTTTGGTAAGTGTTTAGAGTTTAATCAGTCTAAGCTCCTATTTAAAGAAGCATTCATCTGTTAACTAAATTGAATTTAAATAAAAAATTAAAAATAAATAAAATTAAAAATAAATAAAGAAGTATTTATGATTAATTATAATATGAAAACACATTTCACTATCATTTATTATTTCCATAAACACTACTCTTTAGGAACTGTTTACATCAGGAAAGGGAAAATATTGAAGAGATTTTTCCAAATGACATTTATCAGCATGTTTAAATTACATAATTATATTTTAATTCAAAGTTATCAGATTTTAGTTAAATTGATTCTGTACATGGAGCCAGAGCTACTTGATTTTATTATCCCAAATGTTGCCTGCCTGGAATGTAGAATTTAGTTCTAAAGCATCCCATACTGATGTCCCAAGACCTAGAAAGTCAACTAGAGGGAAGGGTGAAACCCACTGACATTTTCAACTGATAAGCAAGAGTACAAGTATGCTTTGGGATTCTGGCTTAGCAAGGAAATATTACTCTTATACAGAAAGAGGAGAAAAAGAAGAAGGAAAGAAAGAGAGTGAGGGATTAGGGAAGTGGTGGGGGCAAAATACACCAACTTTAGTATATTATATACTTACTTTGCAAAGAATCAAGGGAAGACAAGATAAATCATTATAAACAGATTTGCTTGGGACAAGTATAAATGTAGTGACAGTTGCTTTTGATGCCATAAGCCCCAGGGATAGGAAACAGGGCTGAGTGATAGGAGCCGTTGAGGAGCTTAAGTCAGGGGCGCACCCTGGTTGCCCAGAGAGGTGGGCTGCAGACACGGTGTTTGACGCAGAGTGCTGCTGCTGGTTTTCTGTCGCTGTTGTTTGGTTGGGCATTTTCTGACCAAATTGTATTGCCTTACGGTGAAATGTGGAAATCTCCAGTTTGTCCCAGGCCTCAGCACTCCCTATTGTCTTCCTCATCTTGGGGCAAATTTATATACCAAAGCCATTCCTTAGGTACTTCCTAAGCTCCTTCTACAAGGAAAACATTTGCATTTGCCACCCTTGCCCTATGAATCAAATGCTTTTTTTATAGGACATTTAGAAGATCTTGCTAGAAAAGATGGAAAACTGAAATGGAAACTTTTTAAAAGTATAACAAGTTATAAAAGAATTATTCTTTGATGCAGTTAAGTAAATATTTTATCTGGCCCCTTTCATAGTTTGGATGTCAGCGAATCCTTAATATTGGCCTGCATGTGTTTGATGTGTTTGATTACTGCCTTCTCTACATTTTTACATGTTTTTAATTGAGATATAATTGACTTTTAACATTGTCTTTCATTAAATTTTATGTAGAATTCCAATATTTAAAAGATTAAAAAGCTATTTTGTTGTCATTAATAAATGGGACAGGATTAAATTATTAGTCATTTATGAGGAAAATTAAGCTATAATTATAGATGACAGTTATAATTTTGTATTTGATGTTTCTAGTTTCTAGTTATTTCTGCATCTTATTTCCTTACTGCCATGTAACTGAAATAAAATACAGAAATAACTGGAAACTGCATCAAATATAGTCTAAGATTTGCACAAAAAATGTGAATTCTAAAGTAGAAGCTAGTATATTATTTGTCTCTAATATCTCTAATGATTATTTGAGCATGTAAAAAAATTGTATCTTATATTTCTAAATGAAATTTGAATCAAGTATTTGCAGAATCTTTGAAGTGTTTCTGGAAAACAGCTTGAAAACCACTGGAGTAAATCACAATGTTGCACCAAGTAGGAGTAAATCTGAGGTCCTAGCTGAGATTCAAACATTTGGTAGCTTTGTGGCCTGTGTCTGTTTTATCAAGTGTAAGAATGGAAAGCATGCCTGTCCTTTCTCCCTCATGGAACTGTTGAGAGAATTAAGTTGATTTATGAAATAAATATAGAGCTTATAAACTACAGAGTGCTATATTAAATTATGGTATCATCATCTCATGTTTTAATCAATTACATTCAAATTTTTTGTTTGACCTTGGCCTGGCTCTTTTTTTTTTTTTTTTTTTTAAGATTTTATTTATTTATTTGACAGAGAGAAACAGTGAGAGAGGGAACACAAGCAGGGGGAGTGGGAGAGGGAGAAGCAGGCTTCCTGCTGAGCAGGGAGCCCGATGTGGGGCTCGATGTGGGGCTCGATCCCGGGAGCCTGGGATCATGACCTGAGCCGAAGGCAGACGCCTAACGACTGAGCCACCCAGGCGCCCCGACCTTTGCCTGGGTCTTTGTCTAGGCTCTACTATTAGCTTTAGCTTTGGATTTCTCTCTGACCAGCTCATTTGCCTTGAAACAGGTTCTATTCCACCCCTGGTCCCCTCTTGTCACTCATCTGTGCTCCCAGTCTGCCCAGCTGTCCTGTCTTTATAACTCCAGATTAAAATTTTAGGGGATTTGCCATAAAGAGGTCCAAGAGAAAAGAAAGGACAAAATGTAGTAAATTTGTACCGGTAATATGGCATTATTTTAAATTTAATTTTTGTTATTAACATTTTCAAACATACATAAAAGTAGAGAGACTGGTATAATGGTTTCCCACCATACCCATCACATGGCTTCAGTATTTATCAAAATTTTGTCATCCACTCCCACTTTCTTTTGCTATAGTATCTCTAAGCAAATCCCAGAAATCATTTTGTTCTTTCAGTATATATACCTAATAGTCTTATTAAAAAGTTTAATAAAATTAGTAACAATTCTCTAAGACTATCTATATTCCTCAATCCATGTTCCATTTTCCCTAATTATCTCAAAGTTTTTGTTGAACAGTTGAGTTGTTCAAATCAAAATCCAAACAAGGTTCAGATACTGCATTTGGTTTATAGGTATTTTAAAGACTTGTAAAATCTATAATAGCTCTCCCTGCTTAAAAAAGTTTTTTTTGTTATCGAGGGATGATATATACACAGTAAAGTGCCCAAATCATAAGGGTACAGCTTAGTGATGAGAAAGAAGAACACACATACACGTGTTCACATACATATTCTTGTAACCACCACCTAGATAACAAAGAATTCCCTTCCTTTGATAATGCCATTTACTTGTTAAATGATACACTGTTAAGGCAGAATGTTTTAACCCTCTCGGTGCATGTTTATATTTGTTTTATTAAATAGTAATTCCCAGTAGCTTAAGCTGTTTTAACTCTTTTTAAAAAGCTGAAAATACTGATGGAAAAGCTATATTCCATTAGCATAGCTAATATGTAGGTTAACTAATGTAGTTACTATGGGTTCACCAACATAATGTCAGCATTTCTTTGATTTTGAAATTTTGTCAGTTTGGTATGGTAACATGAGTTACCTTCTAAGAATCAGAAGCATTAGTCAGCAATTATAGGTGTCACTTATTAATAAAAATACAAAGCAAAGTTATTAAATAAATGCAATTTGTTCTGTAGACAGAACTTAGAAAATGAGATCATTTGCCAGGAAAAATAAGATTGGAACTATTCTCATAGAACCACAGAATTTCAGATTTGGTATCTATCTTAGAGATAATTTAGGCAACCCCCCCTCCCCCATTGAATAGGTGAGGTAAGATACGTAGTTGTTAGAATGTTTCCTCAGAGCACAGAGATAGCTAAGATTATGCACAGATACTTGTAAATCATCTTTAATTTCTGATTGGAACTTTTTTACATCAGATGGAAAATGAATTTTTCAGATTCTTATAGGATGACCCCTGCCTGCCAGTATGTGCATCCGTTTGGGCACCATCGCCATATTTTTCTTAGTGTAGTGTTTGCATATTTTGTCATTTGCCCCTATTAAAAAATATGTGGAAAATGAAGATAAATGAATGATAAATGAAGATACTGCTACTAGTGATAAAAAGTATAGATCTCATGAATACAATATAATTGCAGTGATAGTGGAAATCATCAAGCTTGCTAAATATGGACTTTTGTTAGCTTCAACTGAATATTTGGTGCAATATCAACTGCATATTTGTGCTCAACTTGGAAGGAAGAGAACAAAATTAAAGAAATAGAATGCTTGGAAATATCTTGTCAAAATTATGACTAACATTGGTTTAAGATATAATTAGGGATTAAAAATTTTTATAGCCCTATGGGAAAATCCACATTCCACTTCCATTTATTTGATTTTTGCACGTCTTTTCCAGATGTATTTATGCATTAAAGTAGAAAACTGTATCAGTTGGAGAATGTCTTCCATGTTATCATAGCAAATACATCTTAAAATTGTTTTTCTCCAATTTGCAAGTTCCCAGGTGGTATGACTTTGAAATCATGCTATTTTTAGGTGTACATTTTATTTCAATTTTAAGAATTCTACATTCACTATTTTGGTATAATAAAAAGTTAGTTCATTTCTCCAGAGTGTAATATTTTATGTCTTCTGGAATATGAAACTTATTGGATTCTAAGGTAGACCATTTCTTCTGATCCCTCCCACAACTTACATGGCAAGTAATCTCTAACACAGAATCATACTCTATTCCTTCAGCCTCCATCTGCCTGAGCATCACGGCACCTTTGTTGCCCCTTTCATTCCTAGACTGATGGACAAATAGGCTCTGTTCCTAGGAGTTAGTAAAATACCAGCAAAAGTAGCTATGGTAATGTTATGGCATATGCAGTTTCATAAATTTCACAGGAGAAAATTTTATCAACAAAGTGTTGTAATAATAGCAAGGAAAACCTCTATTTTAGAGTTACATAAAGTGGGAGGACGGTCAGTGTCTCCTCTCCTCAGAGGTGGGACATTTTAGAGAAACTTTCAGTAAAGTTCATAGAAAAAATTTCATGACAGCTTGACTTAATATTTCAAGAAGGTCCATAAAAGTAGTATACATGAACAAAGAAGACAAAACTTGAGGTAAAGCACATGAATGCATCTCTAGTAGTAAGCTAGAGCCTCTGGAGAAATGTGAATTTAAAAAGCCAACAAAGAGGTTGAAGTTTAGGAAATATTGCTTTTTGTCCAAGTAAAAATCTAGAAATGGTTACCAAGAAACAACAAAGAAAACAAAAATTCTTAGGAATAATTCATTTATTTTTTAGATGATAAATGTGAAGGTTTGGGGTGTGTGTGTGTACTGTATCTACTGAATGGCTTGATGTCATAATATTTAAATATCTGGAAACATAATCATGTCACTCACGTAACAGAGAAAACTGTGAGTTTAATAGAAAAAAAGTAATTGCTGGAACCTGGGTTTTTTTCCTTCAAATTTCTTAGTCTGTATCCATAATAAAGAGAAATACTATTAATTTAATATCATCTGATTTTGTTTTCAGAATCACTGTTAGCCCTTGCTACAGAAAACTGGTCACATACCGTTCTGTTGGGTTGTTTGTAATCCAGCACCAGTCCCATAGACTTCTGAAAGACAGATTTTAGTTAGTGTTAGGGTTTCAGATTATTTTGTCTTTTGATCTATTTCTATTGCAAAGAAACCAAATGTAATTAAAAGCAACAAACAAGTAAACCATATATTGTTGACACTAACAAGATCTAAATTAAGTTAGTCTTGCATATGACTGTACTGGTTACCTTAAGGGAAAAAACGAATGGATTTACGGAGACTGTAACTCAATTCAAGTGGCAGGTTGTTTACACAATCCCTTTCCTCTTCAGGAACAATATACTTTCAGGATACCTGGATCATGAGTAGTAGAGTGACAGACAACATCAAGTGACAAATTTATCCTTTTTTTTTTTTAACATTGCAAGTTCTGTTATGAAAATATGTAAGGTGCTGGAGATAATGCTTATATTTTTTTAGTGATATCTTGTGTGGTTTTAAAAATTTTTTTAATTTTTTTTATCGGAGCACTGGGTATTATACGCAACTAATGAATCGTTGAACACTACATCAAAAACGAATGATGGACTATATGTTGGCTAACTGAACATAATGCTTATTTTTTTTAATGAGATCTACAAATACTCTTCTCAAGAGCTTAATTTAGATATTTGAGAAAGGCTTGTTACGACCTTAGAACGACGAGCATTTAATTTACACAGAGCAAAGTTTTATTCGTGTGCATTTCCCTTTGTAATTCAGAATGTCTGGAACTTACTAGTACGTGTTACACAACACGTAGAAGTGTGGGTTTTACATACAAATGGTCCCTATGCTTTGACAGTTTACCTAATTGTGCTTGTTTTTAAATATGTTTGTGAATCAAACCAACCCAGTCTAAGGGTTTACTGAATTGCACAATTTCTTTTCCTCCAAGGATACTCTGTGAAACTGTAAAGGACTTTGTTGCCAAAGTAGAGAAGGCCTACGAAAAAACGTTGGAAAACGCCGTTGCAGCCGACGCCGTGGCCAGTAAAGTAAGGGGGTCACCTTCAGGGCGTGCAAGGTTTTTTTTTATTTTGTTTTTTTAAAGATTTTATTTATTTGACAGAGAGAGATACAGCGAGAGAGGGAACACAAGCAGCGGGAGTGGGAGAGGGAGAAGCAGGCTTCCCGCGGAGCAGGGAGCCCGATGCGGGGCTCGATCCCAGGACCCTGGGATCATGACCCGAGCTGAAGGCAGACGCTTAACGACTGAGCCACCCAGGCGCCCCAGGGTGTGCAAGTTTTTTACTGACAACCTTAACATTGTACTGTTTCACAGCTAAATTGATTAAGTGACTTTCTTGCCAAAACATCTTAAATCAAGAGAAAAACTACTTTGGAATCAGATGTAAGGGATTAAAATATATTCTATTTTACAGTTACCCTGGAATATGTAGGAAAACTGCATTGCTGAAGACCATCCGACATCCTGAATTTTATATCAACTCCCTTTTCCCACAGATTGACATCTCCAAGGAGAAATGCTCAGCAGCAGGGTCATGTGGGGGAAAATGCTGGGCGGCTGGTGTTCCAGTGGGGAGAGGAATGGCTTTCCATTTCCAGGGAAACTGGTCATCAGGCTCCCCCCTTGCGTGGTTCTTTGGGTTCCCCAGACATTATGGTTCTTGGCCCCTTTCAGGGTTCTATTTTCTTGCTTTGCCTTTTTCTTTATAGATTTTTTTCCCCTTTATGAGCTTTCTGAGGTTAAGTAAGAACCTTAAAAGCTATTCTCTTTGCTTTCATTTGTTCATGACAGGGCATTCCTACAAAAGGTTTGGCTTTCTTGGGCTTGCAAAGGAATGATCTCCAGATTTATGCTGTAGATGGTGGTTTAATTGAGTGAAAGGAAAAGGAAATAGAAATAAACAGACATTTGATGTTTTCAGCCTCTTTTTTCTTATTTTTCTCTTCTGTGGAGCGCTTCAGAAAACAGAAGACTTCTCTAGCCATGTTTTTTTCTCTTAACTGTTTCTGCTATAGCCTCGTCTTAGCATGACATCAAGGACAAATAAATGGAGGAGGGAAGGATGGGAACCTGTGTGGCAATAAAAGATGTATTAGGGCAGTCTTAGCAATAGCTTCAGCCCTCCATGTTTCTTTACCCTTAGTCAATCGAGAGAAGCAGACAGAAACAAGGGCGGAGTGCATGTTTTTCTTTCTGCATCTTCTTTTTCTTCTTTATCCTTGTGCATTTTCCTTTTTGCTCTTTTTTTGAGCCAGTAATCCCGTAGACACCGTTCACCTCTTTCACAACCAAAGCTTTGAAGGAGAGCTTACCAAGACTCAGCCAGACCTTCAGTTTATGTTGCTCAAAACGGTACCATACGTCGATTACTTTAGGGAAAAAAAAGCTTACACAATATTTTGTATAAGTTTTGCATAAGTTTTTTGTGGAACGTGTCACTTTGAAATGAAGTGTTTGTTCTTTTCTTTTAAGGAAAAATACCTATATAAAGATGATAGAGATTTTCTTTTAAGGAAAAATAATTATATAAAGATGGTAGAGTTGGAGTATTCTGGAAGCACACATAAAAATTTGCATAATTGTGCTCTTTCACAAAAATGATTATTTAGTCTACAAGCTGTCTAAAGTATAATTTACAATGGATAGCCAATTAATTGGTAAATATTAATATAGGCATCTTTCCTCCAAAATCAGAAGTGATTCACTCAAATTGTCCTTTTCCATTTCCACCCAGTGGATATTCATTGCTGTATTTTTGTTTCCTTAGTGTTCGGTCCTAAATGAAAAGCTTGAACAACTGCTTCAAGCTTTACACGCAGATTCCCAGGCTGCCCCCCTTCTCCCAGGCATCCACTCTCTCATTGTAGAAGAAGATACCGTGGAATCTTCCAGTGAAGAATCCTTGTGTGAAAGCAAAGAACAGCTCGTGGATAACCCTGCAAAACCTCCCTCCCAGAAAGCTGTCAAACCAAAGGAAATAATGTTGCGGGCAAACAGTTTAAAGAAAGCGGTGAGACAAGTCATTGAAGAAGCCGGCAAAGGTACACATGAACAAAGTTAGCTTTTGAAGAAGTTAGCCGCAGTCCTATCTTGTAAGCATCGTGGCATTTTAATATTGGTCAGACTGCACGCACACACAAAATTTTCAGGCAGGACAGAAGATAAGGCCAACAGAATGAAATTTGTACTAAGTCTTCTTTGTTGTTTTAGTAAGATCTGCATATGATATTAATGTGAGGATCAGCATATTAATGATACATGAAATAACATCTCAAAGATAAAAATACACTGGAAACATTGAAAATTACTTTAAGTTACAATTATAAAATTTTAAATATCTTTTACCTAATTGGAATCTGTTGAGTTCTTAAAGAAAATCAAACCTGTAAACTACTTTGAAAATACTTTCTTAAATTCATTTCCTAAATGTTTATGTTGCTTTTTAAAGAGTCTATAAAGGTTCTGCCTGTATTTTAATTTTTTGTATGAATATAATGTATATACTTCTCTTAGAGTTTTAGGAGTGGACTAAAGTTAACTTTAACATAAAAAATTAATATTTGAAAACACTTCATAGGTTGTGACTTGTAGTTGGACTTGTATTTCATTCTCGAATTCTTTTATTTTTTCTTCTGATAAAAATATAATTTTTACAATTTTAAATATTTAGTTTTATAATCTCTAGTACTTATAGATATTACCCCCAAACTTATTACCAGTTACTGTTTATTTGTGAATATGGAATTTCTTTTGCTTTATGTTTCATTTTTCTTTTTAAGCATATATTAATATTTATGGATTTTATTTTTACTTGTCCAAACATATTTCTCTACTTACTACTTAAAGTTATGGATGACCAGAGTGTTCATCCCTGTGAACCAGTTAACCAGTCATTCGTTAATGATAGTACAGAAACAGATGAATCTAAAGAAGAATCTAAAGACGATGATGCAAAAGAGTCATTAACTGGTAAGAAAACTAATTACTTTGGAATTAAATAGAATACGACTCTGTTTTTAGTTTTCAAAAGGCTTTTCAGTTTGAAATAAACTTTGTATTTTTATTTTTAACAAGGCTTTTCAGAAGTTAAAGCTTAGATATTTATGAATACTAAAATAATAAAGGTAACATTTAGATGATTGTCAAGTACTCCCACATCCCTTCTTGTCATATAATCTGGAGATTATCATAATAAACTAAGGATTATGGAACCAAACATGGCTAAATATCTTAATTTTCCTGAGGAAGAAGGGAAGAAACACCTAAATCAGCATATTTTAACCTGTCTTTAGCCCACAGATGCCTTTGAGAATTATGTGAAAACTGCATGTCACATATGCACAGAACTTGCCATTTAAATAATTGAGCAGTCCCCTGAATTCCATTGATCAGCCTGGACAGTTTGCTAATTCTTATTGCTAAATTAATCCTCAAAATCATTGGACATCTAATTACAACCCTATCTCTACTGAAATCATATTTGCCAGGAAATTAATATGTAGTCACTTGAAGAATAGTAATTATTCCTCTACCTTTTAAGTTTGAAGATGAATTTATACTTTTAATATTTCAGATTGTATAAGGGAATGATTATTCATTTACTAGAATAAAGCAAAGCAGAAATTAAAGTATTAATGAGTCTGAGAAGATAATATGAAAATAATTGCATGGTACTAATGAAAACTCAACACTATTAACTCAGAACTGCAATCGTTAAGTTCCTGCTTTACTTTCATGACATATAGACTTGGGCACATTGCTTAATTTCTTGGCGGTTTCCTCATTTGTAAAATGGGGATAATGATGTGCCTACTAGCTGTGAAGGTTGGAGACGTTGTATATGGGGAGTGCCTAGAAAATTCTGTCATTCTTTTACTAGTGCTACTCCTTCCACTGCTTTGGCTGCTAATTACATCAGCTTCGAAAGAATGCTCCTTAATGGAATGTAAAACTCTCAGAAACTTTGAAAGTAGACCTTATAGCTTCACATGTCTGACATACAACCAACGCATACATATTCTACACCCGTAGCCCTTTTAGACTTGAAATGTACCTATTCCGGCACACAGCTCAACTCTACAACCTTACACCCTGTAGACCTTAAAGATCCCTGTTGCAGCATATAATCCAATACAGGCATACTTTAGAACCCTCTTGACAGATGGCCATTGAGCCTTTGGACCACTCACTTTCTTTTTTCGGTTCATTTTAGATATTTTATTTTATGTTTTTAAGTAATCTCTACATCCAACGTGGAGCTTGAACTCACGAACCCAGGATCAAGAGTCGCAAGCTCTGCAGACTGAGCCAGCCAGGTGCTCACTTTCGATACATCCCATTCTTAAGATCAGCTTTTAATTGTTAGAAGGTTTTTCTTTATATTCAGCTTTATATTTTCTTCTTTAAATTTATACCCATGGGCACACTAATTAATAAAGTTTTATGTATGATAATGGTAACAGTAACAACTGCTGACTTTTGGTGTGGTGCTTTATGGGTCGCTTAAAAGCAAGTTCATATATATTTCTTCAGGGTGTTGAAGATAACTCTGCCATGTGACAGCCTTAAATGGTACTGGAAACAGCTTTCATGGCCTCATGGCCTCTTCCCACACCTTATATCTTCTTTTCCACATTATCTCCTCAATTCTTTTACCAATTTTTAACTCGATTTCAAACTTTTTAGTTTTTCTGGTTGCACTCAATTGGTCAATATGATGCCCCATTTTGAACACAATCCCCCTGATATGTCTGTAGTATAATATCACACTGATAGCCATACACTACTCATTCTGGACATTTTTTTATGTTCTAAGGACTACCCAAGATTTTTTCTTGGCATGAAGTATTATATTGTAATACTCTATAAACCGGATCTCCTCTTATTTTTGTGCAAGTGATTTTTTTTAAAACCTAATTAGAACCTAATTAGAGTAGTACATGCTCATCCCTATGAACTTTTATCTTTTCGATTTGGATCTATCATTGCATCCTGTCAAAATCTTTTGAAGCTTGATTGTATCATCTCAAACTTACTTCATCTAGAGTTTAATAAGCAGGACTTGTATGTCTTCATCCATTAAGAAAGCTGACTTAAGCAGGGCTGACAATGGCATTCTTAGAGTATGCTGCTTGATCATTTCCCTTAAGATAAGGCATGGTTTCTTTGGAGGATTGGCTTTCCAGCACTCATTGCTAATGATTTTCCAACTGGCTACCATTCTGTCTTACTACGTTCTCATGAACTGAACACTTCCATTGTAGTCTGCAAAGAAAACTAAAAAATAAAATCATGCAGCTATAAATATTGATATTGAAATAGACATAAACTTACACATATTGCAACATTGGATACCTTAATGTTGCAATATTTGATCTTATTTTCTAGCTAGTAATCCGATTTAGTGGGAATCAATAGTAATAGAAGTATTTCTGTATTAAATAATCATTACTTTTTGAAGAGCATTCATTGTATTATTAAATTATGCAATGATTCATATGCCTGAAATGTACCATACAGTATATTAATATGATCAATGAGATCTTATGTTTAAGAAGAACCATGAAACATTAATTTAGTTACCTGCAATGTTACATCAATCTTAGTCACTAAGATGCTCTCTGGTTTTTATCAGAGATGAATATCAAAAGGTTGTTTTTATTAGAAATTAGTTCCAGGTCTTGCATCTGTCCAAAAAAAAAAGTGTCTGTCTGCTACTTTTCTTTAGTGCAACTGGACTGTTTTTGAAGAAAGAGAAGAGAGTGTAAGATTAATATGGTTAGTTTGTAATTAGTCTTAGGGAGAGTAAAGATAATCAAATTTTTGAGTATTTTTAAATTGAGTTTGAGGAATACTGTTTTTTTTAAACACCTGCCAATAGCTCCTAAATTAGTTAAAGATACTATTTGTTCTCCATTAAATTGCCCTAGTTTAGACAGAATTAAATCTCTTTTTTTTTGTTGACTTTAAGAGTAATTCTGTTTTG
This sequence comes from Mirounga angustirostris, assembly GCF_029215605.1. NCBI lineage: Eukaryota > Metazoa > Chordata > Mammalia > Carnivora > Phocidae > Mirounga > Mirounga angustirostris. Next base: position 52,256,613 of record NW_026991711.1, read on the forward strand.
GAATAATTTTTTAAATGTATTGAACATTTGAAAGAATATGATAGATGTATTTTGGGCAAAATTTTGTTCTGAATATATAGTTAATTGAGAAGTGCAGGAAAACAAATATTGGTTTCATTTGAAAAAAATACCATTTTTCCTTTCCTGTATGGAAGACAACGTTAACTCATGTTTCACATCTTAGCTCTGGGAATTACATTAATTAAATTTGATCATTCACCCAACGTTTATGACAAAAGGATTACACTGGTAGTATACATTATAACACATATGTACCATTTTCAAAAATCATCAGTCTTCAAAATTTCTTTTTATCTTTAAATATGGGTTGGCCACATTCAAATTATGAGTATTACTGACCTTTAATTATGGTAGGCCCGTATTTTCTACTAATCTCCCTCTGTTTGAAATGAGTTATCAGGACGTCTACCTGTGGCCGAATCCCTCCATACAGTAAATCTCAAAGAAGTGAAAACAATGGTAGAAGAATAGGTAAACACAATGTAATATTTTCAGTTCTGTTAATTGATTTAAACGTGCATTAAATTATTTTATGTCCTGAATTTATCAGGGCTTTCTTATTCTTAAAACTTTATCATTACCTTTTTTTTTTTTTTTCTTTTATAATCGGGACCTTTTGCCAACAGTTAAAACTGCACCTGCACCTCGGTCTCCAGATGGCCGGGCAAGTCGTTCCCAAACTGACTCTGGCTCTGGTCCAGCTGTGGCAGCCAGCAAAGAAAACCTCCCTGTGCTCAACACCAGAATAATCTGCCCAGGTAGTATAGATTCTGAAACATGGCGTATTTTTAAGTATTTCTGTGAAAATGTATTAAGTACTCATTTCCATGCACTATAGAAATGTGTTCTTAGAGACGAATGTCCCTTTTGGAGAATGTTCTTGTCACTCTTATCAACCAGACTCCAGATCTTAGACTTGTGTGTGTGTGTGTGTGTGTGTGTGTGTGTAAGAATTGCCTACGAAGCACTAAAATACATGTTTTGGGGCCCTGCCCTGAGAAATTTTAATTGAGTTATACTAGAATGCAGCCCAGGAATCTGCAGTTATTAAGCACCCAGGGTAAATCTGATCCTATATTCCACTACCTCTTAGGTATCTCCACAGCTTTCCTCTTTGTTGTAAGCCACAAGTCTCTCTGTCATTTTTAGGCTAGTAACATTGCTTCCTTTCGGAACATCTGAGACAGCTATTCCAGCTCTGATGAGATGAATTGACCTTGGGATTGGGTTAGTACTAGTGGAAAGCAAAGAACATGTGCAGCCGGGGAGGAGGAAAATACAGATGCCTCTGATGTCTCCTTAAGTACCAGTTGTTTGACTTAGTGAAAACGCTCCAGATTTATTCCAGAGTCGATTGGATCCCAAATTACACCCTGAAAATCAGTCTGTCCTACAAGGTGAATCACAATTCAATAATAATAGGTGGAGATTTTATTATCGCACTTTTGATAGTGGATAGAACAACTAAACAAAAATCAACAAGGAAATAGAAGATTTGAAAAAAATATAAAACAAGCAGACCTAACAGGTGTCCTACAGAACACTCCACCTAATAACAGCAGAATATACATTCTTGTCTAATGCACATGGAACGTTTTCCAGGATAGATCATATATTAGGCCATCAAACAATTCTCAGTAAATTTAAAGGATTGAAATTATACAAAGGACGATTTTTTTTACCACAGTGGAATGAATTTAGAAATCCATAACAGAAGGAAATTTTGGAAATGTACAAATACGTGGAAATATGTGGGTCAAAGAAAAAAATCACAAGAGAAATTTTTAAGTACTTTGATATAAATGAAAACAAAAATACACCACACCAGAACTTACTTGATACAGCTAAAGAAGTGCTTAGAGTGAAATTGATAGCTGTAACTGCCTATATTAAAAAGGTAGAAAGATCTCAAAATCTAATTCTCCACCTTAATAAACTGGAAAAGGAGGAACAAACATACCCAAAGCAATGAGCAGGAAAGAAATAATACAGTTTGGTGTGGAAATAAATGACATAGAGAATAGAAATCAATACAGAAAATCAATGAAACCAAAAGTTGATTCAGTGATCAGCTTAACAAATTGACAAGCCTTTGCTAGAGAGACCAAGGAAACAAAAAGAGAAGATTTGAATTACCGAAATAAGGAATGATAGAGGAGAGACATCACTAACAACCTTACAGAAATAGAAAGGATTATAAGGGAAAACTATCAAATATTACATGCCAGCAAATTAGATAACTTCAATGAAATGGACCAACTCCTGGAGACATGCAAACTACCAAAACTGATTCAATAATAGAAAATCGGGGGCACCTGGGTGGCTCAGTTGGTTGGGCAGCTGACTTTGGCTCAGGCCATGATCCCAGGGTCCTGGGATCAAGCCCCACATTGGGCTCCCTGCTCAGCGGGGAGCCTGTTTCTCCCTCTCCCACTCCCCGCTTGTGCTCTCTCTCTCCGTCTCTCTGTCAAATAAATAAATAATCTTTAAAAAAAAAAAAAGAATAGAAAATCCAACTAGACCTATAACAAACCTTCCTACAAAGAACAGGCCAGCATGCATAAAGTTTCAGTTAAGGAAGGTGAATAAGTTCTAGAGATCTGCTGTGTCCAACGTTGTATCTATAGTTAACAGTACTGCCTTGTACACTTAAAAATTTGTTAAGAGGATAGATCTCATGTTAAGTGTTCACAATAAAATAAAAAGTAAAAACAAAACAAAACCAAAAACAAAATAAAACCAAAAAAAATCTATGCCTAAGTCCTGGGCTCACCTGACTAAGTCATTTTCCTTTTCTAATGGTTCGCTGGTAAGCCCTCATCATTGGTCTACCTCTTTATGATCTTCAAATGACTTCATTTTACATTTTGCTCAGCTTTTCTATTTTCCCTCATAGTGAGGAGGGGTAGTTGGTCTGATCAACTGATAACCTGCCATCATCAAAATGGTACATTTACTTTTAGTTTTTGCAAATTCTGGGTTGTTGTGGCTTCCCATAAAACTTTGTTCTCTCGGGGCACCTGGGTGGCTCAGTTGGTTGTGTCTGACTCTCGATTTAGCTTAGGTCATGATCTCAGTGTTGTGAGATTGAGCCCTGCATTGGGCTCCACACCCAACATGGATTCTCTCTTCTCTCCCTCTGCCCCTCCCCACTGCACGCTCTCTCTGTCTAAAAACAAAGAAAAAACAACAAAAAACAAAAACTATTTTCTCTCATAAATCAAAAAGAACAAATGAATGGATGGAAGGAAGGAAGGAAAGAAAGAGGGAAGGAAGGAAAGAGACCATAGGACAGGAGAAAATAGTTGTAAATGGCATACCTGATAAGGGACTAGTATTCAGAATATATAAAGAACCCTTAAAATTCAACAATGAAAAGACAAATACCTCAATTTAAAAATGGGCAATGGGATCTGAGTAGACACTTCCAAAGAGATATACAAATGGCCAATATGCACATGAAAAGATGCTCACCATTATTAGTCATCAGGGTAATTCAAGCCAAAACCACAGTGAGATACCACTTTACCTTACTGGGATGACTACGATCAAAAAGGACAGATAATAACAAATATTGGCAAGGACATGGAAAAATTGGAACTTTCATACATTGCCGGTTAGAATATGAAATGGTACAGCCATTTGGAAAAGTAGTTTGGCAGTTCCTCAAAGAATTAAACACAGAGTTAACATATAACCCAGAAAACAACTCCTAGTTATAGACCCATGAGAATTAAAAATATATGTCTACACAAAACCTTGCACATGATTGTTTTAGAGCAACATTATTCATAATAGCCAAATAGAAGAAACAACTCAAGTAATCATCGGTTGATGGAGAAACAAAATGTTCAGTATCCATACAGTGGACTGTTATTCAGCCTTTAAAAAGAACAAAGCACTGGTAAATGCCACAACATGATTACCTCCTAACATGTTATGCCAAGTGAAAGAAGCTTGACATAAAAAGCCACACATTATGTGATTACATTTGTACAATATGTCCAGAATAGTCAAATCCACAGGGAAAGAAAGTAGGTTAGTGGTTTCCAGGGTTTGGGGATGTGGGGAGTGGCGGGAAAGGAAAATGACTACCAACAGGTATGGGATTTCTTTGAGGGTAATAAAAAAATGTTCTAGGCACGCCTGGGTGGCTCAGTCGGTTAAGCGTCTGCCTTTGGCTCAGGTCATGATCCCAGGGTCCTGAGATCAAGCCCTGCATCAGGCTCCCTGCTCAATGGGGAGTCTGCATTTCCTTCTCCCTCTGCCCCTCTCCCTGCTTGTTCGCATGTGCACTCTCTCTCTCTCTCAAATAAATAAATAAAATCTTTAAAAAATATATTCTAAATTAGGTGGTACTGATCATTGCACAACTTTGTGTATATATTTACAAACAGCTGAATTATACACTTACTTTTTAAAAGGTGAATTTTATGGTATGTTAATTATATCTCAATGAAATATTAAAATAAAAAAAGATAAATGCAGAACATGTTTGATTCTGGAAAGGCCTCCTTGTCTAGAGGTTATATCTCTATTTAAACCTGGAACCGTGGGATGACCTGTCTGGGCTAAAGCTGTGAATATGGCTAGCCTTAAAATATTATTCTATTGGGGGCGCCTGGGCGGCACAGTGAGTTAGGTCTCCCACTCCTGGTTTCAGCTCCACGCTTAGAGCGGAAAATCTCTCTCCCTCTGCCCCATCCCCTGGTGCTTGTTCTTGCTCTCTCTCCTAAAATAAATGAAAAATGAAAGATTGTAAAAAAAAAAGAAAATATACTTTTCTTTGGGGCAGCTGGAGTTTGATTCTTCACATCTCCAAACTGTTCTTATTTTCCTCACCAGAACAGTTGTTTTGTTCATTTATTCACTTATTTAGAGATAAAAGAAACTGGCATAACTAAGTATGCTATAGCCCGTTCAAAACTATGAAATTAAATGACAGAATAAAATTCATCTTGATTATTTGATAATCAGTTAAACTTTGTAGCTAAAATAAGGAATAATAATCTTCTAAGACGAGCACACAGCTGAGGAAAAGAATGTTTGCTCAAGGACTTTTTTTTCTAATATCCTAGTGTTTCTCAATTCCATGACATATTTTTCCTCCCTCTTCTTTCCTTTTTGTTTGTTCTCTTAGGCCCTTATTACTTTGTCTTCTTTTCAGAGTTTAATGCTTCTAGCATCAACAATTAGTTGGGTAGATCATAAAATTAATTAGCTTTGAACATCATAACTACCTTGTAGAAAACTAACTAGTTGTTGAAATAAACTTGACGTTTTACATATTTGGAAGTAAGATAAAAGTTGTATTTTTCTTAAGTTCATAAATACCTGTGTTTAATATTTTTGTACTCTTGACACCAACACTGAGTTTTGTGTATGTCTGTTAATTTTTTTTCAAAGATTTTATTTATTTATTGGAGAGAGAGACAGAGAGAGCATGAGCAGGGGAGGGGCAGAGAGAGAGAGGGAGAAGGACAAATAGACTCCCTGCTGAGCGGGGACCCCCCCCCCCAAAGCAGGGCTCAATCCTAGGACCCTGAGATCATGACCTGAGCTGAAGGCAAATGTTTAACCGACTGAGCCACCTAGGTGCCCCTCTATTAATATTTTTAATTGAAAATTATTATCTATGCTTTGAGAGTATGGAAGTGGTAACTCTATGACATTCTTGGTAATTCAGCCTTTATTGTAAATTCCTTATAGACTACCATCTTATTTACTGTAACAAAGGAAGTAATATTTATTTGTTGAAGTTATAGAATCACTAGAATGGTAAGTGAGGAACTGTCACAAAGAAACTCTTATTTGGGTCTTCATCTGCTGCATTTTTATGACAACACATAGATCCTAAGAAGCCTCAAAAATCTTGTAATTACCAATGTCATAGTTCTTAGTTTTGACTAATGAGAAGAGCAGACATTGAAAACCATGCTTTGGGGGCAAGGTGTCTGAGATTAGGCCTGAAAACAATGCACTGGCTCTTTCTCTGTCTTTTTACTTAATATGTGATCCTGTATGTCTTTATTTTTCTGGCCAGGTTTAAGAGCAGGACTAGCTGCCTCAATTGCTGGGAGTTCTATAATCAACAAAATGTTACTAGCAAATATTGATCCTTTTGGTGCAACGCCATTTATTGACCCAGATCCAGATTCAGTGTAAGAAAATATTTTTGTAAATACCTTGTTTTGGCTTTTCTTGTTTCTGCTTTATACTCATGGTAACATTGTCAATGCATTACAAGGAATTTGGCCCCCCATACAAAGAGGGTCATTAGAAAATTCCAAAAGTTGATAATGAAGAGTACATTGATGCATTTGAAACGCAGTGGTTTTCATGATCTCTTCCTGAGGTAGGGTTCCTGTCCGGCCCATTGTCTCATGGGCCGGACAGGACCCACGTGTAGGATCACAACCCTATGGCAAAATGAGGCACAGCTATGTTACTTTCCCCTAGAATATTGTATTCATCGGCACCTTCATAACCATTTTTTTTTTTGCTATTCCTTTTTCCTCCTTTCTTCTCAGTGTTGCCAAATCTCATCTTTCCCCATCCAGCTTCTAGCTTGATTTATTTCAAGAAGCTTCTGGCCCACATTGATCTCTTCCCTTCTTAAAACTACAGGGTTTTTTTTTTTTTGGCAGTTCAATATGAGCTTTTACTTCTGTATTAAATTTTGCTTTTGTTATATCTCATTTCTCTAATGACACTCCTCAAAGACAGTACCATATTTTAAACTTCTTTGTACTTTCCAAAGCACCCAGAAGATGGACTGGATCTAGTCATTTTACTGCTCAGTAAATATTTGTCCATTGATAAGAGTACAAGTGGAGAAAAATTCCTAGTGATCAAAAAAAGAGCATTGGCACCTGACTGCAAGGCCCTCCCATTTGTGTGTTTGGCGAGGGTCTTACACAGGAAGCAGAACTAAGGTTTTATTACAATTAATAGAAAAGCATTACCATGACTCTGTCTCTGCTTTGCCTTGTTCACTATCCCTTTATATCATATGTACCAAAAATGACATATATATTCTGGGCTTGTGCACATGGCCTATGACTAGGAAATAATTCCTGCTAAGTTTTACTCTCATCTATAAGGCATGGAAGCTTAAATGCTTTTAAGTGCTATTTTGTGTGCAAATTGTAATTGTTATGAATCTGAAGTTGACTTTTATGTACATTTCCTTATTATCACAGAGATGGATATTCAGAAAAATGTGTCATGAACAATTACTTTGGGATTGGATTAGATGCAAAAATTTCATTAGAATTTAATAATAAGAGAGAGGAGCACCCTGAAAAATGCAGGTAATTTTGGTAATAGTAATAATGTTATTACATGAAGGTAATTTCACTTTAATTTCATTTATTAGCTCTTTTGCTTGCTCTGCCTTTAAAGAGTAAATCAATAATAGCTATTAAATTGTCTGCCAATATTTATTTCAGGAGCCGAACTAAAAACTTGATGTGGTATGGAGTCCTTGGAACCCGGGAGTTATTACAGAGATCGTATAAGAATTTAGAACAGAGGGTTCAACTTGAGGTAAGTTCCTCTTGAAGTAAAGATAGTTCAGATTATCTTACTTAGAAAAGTTAATTACATTTGCAGAGCTAATTTGGCCTAAATGCTTCTTCAAGTGCTTAAACACTCAATGGAGGTGATTATCAACTTCATACTAAAGGAGGTTTAGACACTGGATATGAATGACACACTTAATTATCATTATCATTAGCTCCTGAAATGTGGATGGTTCTGTGGAGTCACTGGTGCTCCGTGAGAAGGTGGAGCCATGATGAGGACATTTATAGGAGAGCATTTCTGATGAATTCCCACAGATCTTTTCATTTAAGTTGACAAATTCTGGCCCAATTCTATAATGCCTGACGTTTCACAAATCCCTGAGAAAACATTCATAGTATAAAGACTCTTTTAATTTAAATATGTATTTGTTCCAATTCTAACAATAGTAAAATAAAGAGATTTTGAACATTGAAATTTTTTAGTAGTTTTTACTAATTTAAAGAGGAAATTAAGGACAGCAAAAGTTATTTACTCTCCTTCACTAACAGGAAAAAGAAGATTGGGGACATGGCTCTGAAAAGTCTATTAACTTCTGTGAATTTTATTTTCTTTCACCGTTGGTCCAGGATTCACGGTTGATGCTGATACACATGTCTTTCCTATCTTGTATCTTTTTATAACCAGATATTTTTAATTAAGGTATAGCCTAGGTACAGAAAAGTGTGCAAATCTTAAGTCTACAGCTCATTAAATTAAACAGGAGCATTATTTTTTTAGGTGTTATCTTTACACTGGAATGCGGACTACAGAAGTGCCTGGCTCATTCGTTATCAACTAAATGTCCTAGTAAAGATAAACTCATTATACCTTCCCCTCTAGAGCACAAGCGCATGATCAGCTGGTTTGATTTATCATCGCTGTGAAATTAAGATGGATGTTACTGGCATTTCTTCCATTTCCTTTAAGTTAGTTATATGATTTAAACAGCTTGTTCTAAAGCACACAAAGATACCTGTTCAATTTATTGGATTCAGAAAAAGTTTATTATTCTACTGAATACTTAATGTTTGTTCACTTTAATAAATACACACTGAGCATTAGCTGTGTGCCAGGAATGGCCCCAGGTGCTGGGATAGAGTATAAACCTTTGAATGTATTTTTATGAAAAAGAAAAGAAAATGTAAAAAATGCATGAAGGAGTACAATCAAGTATGAGATATTCTTAGTTATTTTAAATGGTTGAAAAATGGATTGAAACTGGATTTTCATTTGTTCTAAAGTTTGGAGATCATTTCGATCAGGCATTAAAATGCGAGTTTTATAAAGTTACGTTAATTACTTTTTATTGTAAGAATTAATGAAACTATAGCATCTATTGTAAGTCTGACATCTGCAAGCTGTCCTCTTTTAAAATGAAGGATTAAACCTTCTATTCAGTAAGAATTTGCTTACCTGTCATGTATAATTTACTCACCAGCCAGAGGAAAATTTTTCCCTACTTAAGTGGTAATTTTAATTTTCATTTAAGTGATTAATTAGGAGACACGGAATTTAAGATACTTCCCGACATGCATGGTGTTTCTTTCCTTGGTTTTGGTTCTGACTACTTGAGGAACTCAGCTTTGAGTCTGGCCAGCCACCAGTTAGTTACAGAGCAGGAGAAGAGTACCAGGAGGTGAGAGAGGGGCTAGATGAGGTGGTTGGGACCCAGAAGCCCTCACTGAACCTGCTTCCAAAAGGACACTTGACATAAGCACAAAGGTGACCATAATGCAAGTGAGAATATCATTAAGTGATCTGAAAAAAACTCCAGAAAAGTACTGCCTGATTTTGACAGAAAGAAGAGGTAAAACATTATTTTAAGTCAGTTTTCTGTTACAACTTCTGCCATAGGAATATACACTTTAAATTTTTTTAATTAAAAAAAAGAGAGAGGGCGCCTGGGTGGCTCAGTTGGTTAAGCGACTGCCTTCGGCTCAGGTCATGATCCTGGAGTCCTGGGATCGAGTCCCACATCGGGCTCCCTGCTCAGCAGGGGGTGTGCTTCTCCCTCTGCCCTCTTCCTTCTCGTGCCCTCTGTCTCTCATTCTCTCTCTCTCAAATAAATAAATAAAATCTTTAAAAAAAATAAAATAAATAAAAAATAAAAAAAAAAGAGAAAGGTAATGTGTAGGAATATATTTACAGGAGAAGCAAACATTACCAATACACTTCCCGACATCATCCTTTGTCTTGGGTATTCGAGTGGCTTCCCAACTAGCAGTTTTGCTCTTTTTGTCTAACCTCTAAGCTTTTTACCTTACAGTGTGATGGGCAGTATATTCCTCTCCCCAGTCTGCAAGGAATAGCAGTGTTGAACATTCCCAGCTATGCGGGAGGCACTAACTTTTGGGGTGGAACTAAAGAGGATGATGTAAGTATCTTCTTGCACCTTCCAGACGCTAGGGACTGCCCACATTCCTTGGCCCATGGCCCTTTCCTCCATCTCCAAAGCCAACAAAGGCAGGCTGAACCTTCCATCGCATCATTCTGATCACCCCAACTGCCCTTCTCTTCCACTTTCAGTGACTTTTGTGGTTACCCTGGGCCCACTGCATCATCCAGGATAATCTCCCCTTCTCAAGGTCCTTCTAGTAATGACATGTGCAAAGTCTGTTTTGCCATGTAAAGTAACATTCACAACCTCAGCAGATTAGGACATGGACATTTTGGAGGTGGGAAGGGGGACATTATTCTGCTTACCAAAATGCCTTCTGTACTTTTAACTTTCTAAATTTATGTGTCTGTTGTTATTATTTTTATCTTTAGGAATGTTAAGAGGGCTCATTTGGCCTTTGAAATTTAGAGCTATGTTTAGACAGGAAAGTCTAAAAAGAAAAAACACAACTTAGCGAATGTAATAAATGTTTTAAAAATAATAAAATGAAAGGAACAATTATTAAGATATACATAACAATAAAAAAGGATTATTACAGTCTTTGAAGAATCACATGTGAGGAATGATAGCCCCTTTTATTTGAGGCTAATAAGAGTTCCCACTGACCCATTTTTTCAGGGCTCTTGAATGAGCAGACGGAGATTAAAGTATAAAATAAATTGGAATATATTTGTAATTTTCATTATATGAATATATTCCAATCTTAATGAACTATAAAACTTATATTAGCTGTTAATTTTTTGTCAGCCTGTAACTACTCTTAAATATTTTAAAGGGAAGAAATCAGTGAGATAAACAAAGCTAACAGCACCTACTAGGTCATCAGATAGTGTTCTCAGAATTTCACATTCATTATTAACAACCACAATTTTTATCTAAATTTGACCAATGAAGAAACTGAGACTAAGTTCACACAGGAAGTAGCAGAGACAGGATTTAAAACCACGTATTCTGCTAACAAAAATGATAAAAAATCATCAAAGTTTGCAAATTCACATCCTGATATTTTCAATGAAAGTTTTAACTAGGATATTACTTGATGCTGAATAATTTTTTTCAGAGGCATAATTGTTTGTCATATAGTCAAAGAGAGAATAAAAGGAACAAAGTAACACAGCCGGAATTTAATTCGTTGGATTAAATTAATTTTGTGAAAATGCATTTAAAGTAATCCTGCATGGTTTTTATTCTCTGAGGTGTCTGTTGTCATCTCAAATGCCCTAAAAAGTTGTTGTATTAAGATGTAAAGCACATTGGGCGCCTGGGTGGCTCAGTTGGTTAAGCGACTGCCTTCGGCTCAGGTCATGATCCTGGAGTCCCTGGATCGAGTCCCGCATCGGGCTCCCTGCTCAGCGGGGAGTCTGCTTCTCCCTCTGACCCTCCCCACTCTCATGTGCTCTCTGTCTCTCTCATTCTCTCTGTCTCAAATAAATAAATAAAATCTTTAAAAAAAAAAAAGATGTAAAGCACATTGTACATACATATTGCTTGTAACACATTGAAAGATTTCCCTTAGAACATACCAAGGGAACTGGGTATTTTAGGTTTCCTAAAATTACATGCACCATTTTATCAAGACATCAAAGTTATGTGTGAACAGATGTTTAACACATTTTATACCAAGATGGATTATTTAGAAATATAATAGTTCACTGGTTCAAAGAGGGCTTTATGAGAGACATTAGCATTTTATCCATGTGGGTTTTAAACCTTTTTTATTAAGTTTGTTTACGTTAAATCCTCTTCAGTGGGTTTTTCTTTTTGCCCTTGGGTTATCATTTCCTAACAACGTTTACTTACTTTGCTGTTTACTATTTTCATAAGTTCTTTTTAATATGTATATTGCAGAGTTTACATTGCTGACGTGCCACTCGATCTAAACGTTAACCTCATCAGGGGAAATGTAATGTAGTTTTTCCTTTCAGATATTTGCTGCACCATCATTTGATGACAAGATCCTGGAAGTTGTTGCAATCTTTGATAGCATGCAAATGGCAGTTTCAAGGGTCATTAAACTGCAGCACCATCGAATAGCCCAGGTTTGTTTTCTCTGATCAAACCTGACCTCATGACTTGGGCCACTGGGGAAGCTATTCCAAAGGACTCCTGTGCTGTCTATGCATCTAAAAATGTTAACTTTCCGGGCACCTGGGTGGCTCAGTCAGTTAAGCGACTACCTTCGGCTCAGGTCATGATCCCAGGGTCCTGGGATCGAGCCCTGCATCGGGCTCCCTGCTCAGCAGGGAGCCTGCTTCTCCCTCTCCCTCTGCCTGCCACTCTGCCTACTTGTGCTCTCTCTCTCTCTTTCTGTCAAATAAATAAATAAAATCTTTTAAAAAAAATGTTAACTTTCTTGTCATGTCAGTTGTTACTGTGTCATGACAAGTGGAAAAAGATGCATTCCATTCCACCGAATGCACTAAAAGTCAGGCTTGAATGCAGATTGTCAGTTTCTCGGGACGATTTGTTCTCTAAAATGACTTGTTTTATTTCAGTGCCGTACAGTAAAAATCACTATATTTGGCGATGAGGGAGTCCCAGTGCAGGTGGATGGTGAAGCATGGGTTCAGCCTCCAGGAATTATCAAAATTGTGCACAAAAACAGAGCTCAGATGCTAACAAGGGACAGGGTATGTAAAAAAAAAAAATTCTTCTAGATTTTTATCAAGCCTTTTAAAAACATTAAACTGTTCTGGGGGCACCTGGGTGGCTTGGTCGGTTAAGTGTCTGATTCTTGATCTCAGCTCAGGTCTCTATCTCAGAGTGGTGAGTTCAAGCCATGAGTTGGACTCCACGCCGGGGGTAGAGCCTACTTTAAAAAAAAAATTCAGTTGTTATGAAAAATAGAAACTAAGGAAAGATATTTAAATTGTCTCTTAAATCTGACATTTAGGTCATTGTGGTTTTAAATATGAACAAGTATTTAGTTTTTTAAAAAGTTAATAGACTACGGGCACCTGGGTGGCTCAGTCAGTTAAGTGCCAACTCTTGATTTCTGCTCAGGTCATGATCTCAAGGTTGTGAGATCCAAGCCCCACATAGGGCTCCACACTGAGCTTGGAGCCTGTTTGGGATTCTCTCTCTTTCTCTCCCTCTCCCCCTTTCCCCACCCTGGCTCATAATGCGCATATGTGTGCACTCTCTCTCTAAAAAGAAAAAAAAAACTTAATAGACTATATTTTTATTATTTTTTTAGGTTTACAGAGAAATTGAGTAGAAAATACAGAGAATTCTAATTCTATTTCCACATACCTCCTTACCTCACTGACATACAGTCCCTTATTATTAACATCTTGCATTAGTGTGGTACATTTATTATAGTTGATGAGCCAATATTGATAATTATTAATTAAAGGTCATAATTTACTCTTCATGTTGTACATTTTATGTTTTTTTAGAAATATATAATCGCTTATATCCACCATTATAGTATCATACAGGGTAGTTTCACTACCCTAAAAATTCCTTGTGCTCCATCTATCCATCACTCCCTCTCTTACCTCAACCCCTATCTCCATAGTTCTGCCTTTTCCAGAATATGTTTTAATTAAGGTCACACTTACAACAAATAAGACTGCCAATACCCATCTTGTCTATGATGGGTTTAAAGTACAGATTGAAGCCTAAATTGAAGCTGTCTTTCTTAAAACTTTTCAGTGATTCACTCCTCATCACTGATTACGTTACTTATTTGTTATGATAACACTGGAAAATTTTAAAATAGCTTTTTTGTATCTTATGATTTCTTTAATGAAGCTTCAGATTAGGAAAAAAGCAATCGTTTCAAAGTCATTCATGTAACATTTAAATACTCTCTTATGTGGGTCTCAGAGTTCCAAACTAACAATTCCTTGCAATATTGATGTTAAATAGGCTTTTGAAAGCACTCTGAAATCTTGGGAAGATAAACAGAAGTGTGATTCCGGTAAACCAGTTCTTCGAACCCATTTGTACATCCAGCATGCCGTTGACTTGGCAACAGAAGAGGTGTCCCAAATGCAGTTATGCTCCCAGGCTGCAGAGGAGCTCATTACTAGGTATGGTGGCCCTGCTTGCTTTAGGGGAGGAGAACTCTGGTCTTGGCCAATTTTGTTTTTTAGTTTTGATACATAATGTCGGTTGTTTGGGGGTATCTAAAAGAGATGCATTTACTTTCCTTCCTCATTTGTTGCCTCATTTATGCCTCAGTTAAACCCTTTCTCACACACACACACACACACACACACACACACACACACACACACCTGTGTTCTCTGCAGAACAGACCTTGGACTTCCTGAAACGCAGTAGAGAGCTTGCCTAACTTACCCTACAACAGGGTGCTCTTTCTGTTATTGCTTATTTCCCCAGTTCTACACAGTCTTTACACTCTACTACTTATGTATATGTTACCTTATAATTATTAATTAAATTCTTCTGGAATGTAGAAGGAAATATAAATATTAACCCTGCTCCCAAGGAAATTTGGGTGGGAAAAGTCTGAGAATCAGTTTCCAAAGACATATCCAGAGATTGGGAAACCACACAGGAATTCATTTTAGTAGACAGAAAGGGAAGAGATGAAAACACAAGTTCTGGGAGTGTGAAACAGATAAAAATCACTATTACCAGGAGTAAACTTTGTTGGGGGAAGGGAGGACAACCATGGACAAGTTTCTTATCCCCTCTTCACCTAAATCTTCTCTACCAAATGGAGATAATAAGAGCTAACTCTGTAGGTCATTGTGAAGGCTAAATGAGACCACCATGTAAGAAACTTATTAGCACATCACGTCTGGCATAGGTGTTCTGTGTATGGTAGCTATTCCTACCACACCTTCACCTGGTCACTGATAAAAATGTTGAAAAAGAAAAGAAGGAAAACAAAGCTCTTTAAATATTTTTGGAAACCTAGAATGTACTAGATGTTAGAGATGTGAGAGAAAAGATATGAACTCCCTACAGCTGGAGACCAACATTCAGAATTAGAATAAAGTATGATAACTGCAAGATACAGAGAAGCTTAGAAGCAAGGTAAGAAAAATGAGTAGTTAGCTAAGTGCAAGAACTTATCCACAGAGAGATTCATCTTAGGGTACTATAAACAACTTCTGTTATTTTTGCTTCTTTTCCAGCTTTATTGAGGAATAATTGACAAATAAAATCACTTATATATATGTACAAGGTGTACACATGATAATTTGATATATGTACACATTGTAAAACAATGACCATAATCAAGCTAATTAACAAATTATGGAAAATAGTATGGAGGTTTTTCAGAAAATTAAAAATAGAACTGCACCATTTTCTTGAAACCAAAATATACTTTCTGTATTATCTCCCTTGAAATCAAATATACTTCCTAAATTAACTTCCTGTCAACTAACCAAATAACCTTATCAAAAAAAGGGAAGTGAAGGCTGGCCAGACTTGCTTTTGGTCAACCTAATGTGGTTCCCCATATGTGTTTTTTTTAATTTTGCAAAAGATGAAAATCAGGCTCACTCATCTATTTTCAGAACTTATTCATTCAGTAGTCAACAAATAATTCTGAGTCTTTTCTGCATGCCAACCACCATATTAAGCAGTGGGGATGCCAAAATGGCTGGGTTGTAGTCCCTTTCCTTAATTTGCTGGCAGGGTAGCAGAAGGGAAACGTGTGGCCAGAGTGTTATCACAGGGCTCAGTGGGGGTGCTGTGGATACACACAGGAGGCCAAGAAAGTAAGGGAGGGCTGCCTGGAAAAGGTGATCTCTCAGCCAAGTCTTGATGGAAGAGTAAGGGAAGGAACATTCTAAACATGGGAAGAAGCCTGGGCAGAGGCCCAGAGGAGTGTGAGTGAATAGTACTTTTAGGAAATCTCAGGGAACTGGGGATGGCATGGTGTATGTGAGAGAGTAGGAAATGTGGATGGAGAAGGGAAGAGGGGCCAGGTCTTACCAGGATGTTCCTGGAAGCAATGTGTAGCATTGTTTGCAAGACAGCAAAGCAAGGTTAGGGTGAACATTCTTGGAATGGTCCTGATGGGGAACAACGGATTGAGGTAGGAGAGATGGAAAGAAGAAGAGAGACTTAAGATTGATTATTATCTAAAATTGCTGACTGACCTGAATTAGGAGACAGGATGACCCTCAGGTTCTGGTGAATGGCTGGATGGATTATGGAACCTTTGATGGAACCATAGGATTCAGGAGGGAAAGTAGGTTTGAGAGGGAAAATGACAGGCTCCGTGTTGGACTTCCAGAATTTAAACTACATTAGAAATATCTAGGAGGAGGGGTACCTGGGTGGCTCAGTCAGTTAAGCATCTGACTCTTGGTTTCGGTTCACATCATGATTTCAGGGTCGTGAGATAGAGCCCCATGGTAGGCTCTGCACTCAGCCAGGAGTCTGCCTCTGCAACCCCCCCTCGTGCTCACATGCTCTCTCTTTCTCTCAAATAAATAAATAAATCTTAAAAAAAAAAGAAATAAATATCTGGGAGGAAATTTTAGTAGGCAATTGGAAATATTGATCTGAAATTGATTTATTTCTTTTCCTTTTTTTGAAAATTAGAGTAACATTTACCCACCTCTATTCTTCTGATAAGTAACCCATTCTTTATGATTTCTCAAGGTTATTGGTAGAAATATTGAGATGACATTTGCAAATTCCTTTGTGGCTTGGATATCAATTGTATGATCTTTAAGAATTAAGCTCTCTTCCTTTACTCTTGATTCAACAATATAGGCCTAGTCTCTTTTCTTGTTTTACCCTTTCTAGTGTGAAGATCATTCTCCTTGTAGATGTCAGAAGCAAAAAGGATTTGCATAGTTTTGCCTTCTTGCTCATCCGCAAACTTTACATCATCTTCTAGCAATTGGTGGAACTTTTCCTTTTTTCTTCTTTGGCCTTAGTGAGCTCCAGGATCCTGTTTTTTCAGGATATTCTTAAATGTTTAGATTCCAGAGGACTGTGACACAACAGACTTTGGAGCTGATAGACATAGATTCAAATCCTGGCTCTATTACTTATTAGCTTTGTATACTTACCGAATCTCTCCAGCCCTCACGCTCTTATAAAGTGGAGAAAATTAATCACAGTTACCTTTTAAGTTGTGAATATTAAATTAGATAATGTATGTAAAGCACTTAGTGTATATATGCTAAATATGGCAATGTTCTTCTCCTACTCTGTTTTATTTGTTCCTGATTGAAGTTTCAATGAATAAAAGATTAAGTTTCTGCTCTCTACATTTGGGCCCCATCTCACTTGCCAATGATACTTCAAAATGAAGTGTTACTATATTTTGTTCTTCCAAATAGTACCTCACTGTGTTTATCTGTGATTCTAAGCCTAACTTTTCCTATAAAGATTTTTGGTTTCACATTCTTTGTTACAGTGGGGTTTGAATTTTGTAAATCTACCCTTTGTTATTCATAATTGAGTTGAACTCATTTAAAAATATCCCCTAATCTTTTTTTTTCCGAATTGTCTGATTCTACCATTTCTACACTTCAGAAAAATCAGCGATGCTCAAATTTTTTTTGTTCACCTGCCTCATTTTTGCTTTCAGGATCTGTGATGCAGCCACGATCCATTGTCTCTTGGAGCAAGAACTGGCCCATGCTGTGAATGCATGCTCCCACGCACTGAATAAAGCCAACCCACGCTTCCCAGAGGTGAGGAGCTAATGGTAAATTCTCATTCCACAGACTGTTATGTATTACACATATATTTCAATGCTATAACATGTGCCATGCCCTTTGAAAAAGCATTAGACAGTCTGTAGGAGTGCCTGCCAGAGCTTATGATGAATTAGTGGCCACATTTTCATTTTTCTTTTCCTGCCATTTTTCCATTCCATTCCATTCCTTTAAAATCTCTTCATTTTTTTCCCCATTTCTCTTTCAATCACTTGTCGCCTTGCCACCTTCCTTGCACTTCTTCTCCTTCGAGCTACCACCATCCCTTCTTGTTCTTTCTTTCACCTTCTCCCCTGCACCCTGATGTAGGGCAAACTACATACCATGCGTTTTATTAGAAATGTTCATTCAATGTCAAAGCTGTGTACAGAAGTTATTCTCACTTCATTTTGTTCTATGAAACTGGTAAAGTGGGTAAACTTTTTAATGTAGATGCTACAATTTTGTAACATCTATAATTTTTTTAACGTAGGTGTTAAAAAAAGAAGGGAAAGGATACAGCTCTCTTGAAATATGATACATGGTACAAGGCTGTAGTGTAGAGAAAACTCATAGCATTTTTTCATTCCTTTAATTATTCAGTGGAAGTTACCTAAATTGATAGATAAGTGCTGCTTCCTCAAGGCAAAAGTCTAAAAAACAGTCTGGTTGGAACTTCTGGGAGTCAAAGTCAGTGGATAGAACTGATTATGATCTGATAATGCCCCATTATCTGATAAGGCATAATTTTCTTTGACTGAACTGTTTTATGGGAACACGGATATGTTGTTGCAAGCATCCACATGTTTGTATGCAGGAGATGTGGTCCTAAGTGTGTGACTATAGTCAGGGCACGGGGTGAAATTGTTCAATTATAATAGAATTGGGGTAGAGTTGTAAATATGTGTGATGTGTGTGATGTGTGTGTAAATATGTGTGATGTGAATTTATGGGAAGAATAAAATGTAAAGTATTTGCTGATGATTGAATCCCAACTTAATACAGAACTACTTGTCTTTGATGTGTTGTTTTTTTTTTTTCTAGAGTCTTACGAGAGACACTGCCACTGAAATAGCCATCAATGTGAAGGCATTATATAATGAAACAGAATCTTTACTAGTGGGCAGGGTTCCTTTGGTAAGGAAGAGATGACTGGTAACACAAGAATGACGATCCATGTGTGGGCCTCAGCTTTATTAGGGAGCATGCATTCATTCATCAGATTCTAATGCAGAAGCAGCCTCCTGGCCTCCATCCTTAGGGCTTCCCTTTTACCTGGCTTTTGCCTTCGAGAAAATGCATGGCTACACCGGGGAGTTATGGTGCGGGCTAACAGGAGTAGAGGTTTCCCCTCATAGATGCCATCAGGTTTTTATGCAGTACAGTTCTCCCCAGTCAGCTTTGAGAGACTTGAGCCTTATGAAGTGTAGCAGGCATTCCTCAGGAACTCATTGCTTCCTAATTGCAGAGAGGTAGAGGAAATCATCGGTTTTGTTCCTGAAATTAACATTTGAAATATGATTGGTATGGTTTTTAGATTCGCTTAAAGGGCAGCACTTTCTAAGACTCGATGTTTCAAGAACTAAATTCAAGAGCTAGCCCTATCTCTAGATTAACTCAGATTGGTGCTGGAAATGAAGTTTCGGGCAGGTCTGAATTTGACCACAGTCAGTGGACCTCAAGTGCTAGAAGTCCACAGATGTCCTGTTTGGTTTGCCTGGAGTCTGCCTTGTCAGCCTTTTATTCTCTCACCAGTTTCAAACGTTCTAGAATATTGGGTCCTCTCGCCACCTAGTGTTCGATTGTGGGTTATTCACACGCGCTGCTGTAACTGTGTAGAAAGCCTGATGCATTATGATGCATTAGCTATTTTTTCTTCCTGGTCACGATTCTGATGAACTGATCTGTGATGATCTTACAACATTCCTCTTGACTGTAATTTTCTCTCTTGCTTTGGAGAATAAAGTGGTAGTAAAAGTCATAGTATCCGGCATAGTGGGAAAATAGGAGGTGTGTCACAGTCTAGCTAACAAAGTGACTGTGCTTGGAGTTTGATTGGGGTCCAGAAGGTACCATCCCTGGAGCATCTTTTACTTTGAGAAGAGAAGCTTCAAGGATGAATGACACCCATGGCTCTTACCCATCTCCAGAGGAAGCTGAAGAAGTACAACTTCCTTGGGGCAGGACGTGGCTGCCTATGCTATGGCCCTGAAGAAAAACTTTTACGAAGACACATTGATTACCTTTTTTGATAAAACCAATGGAACATTTTGCCAATTCTTGGCACCTTTGTTATTAACTAGAGGCTTCTTGTTGCTCTTCTAAAATCAGTCCAGTGAAATCCAGTGAGCTGTGGCTTTGGTCCCAATTTTTATGTGAAGGACATGTATTTTTTGTCTTATTTGAAATACAAAAGATAACTCCTGACTGACAACAACTAGAAGCATAACTTGTTCTGTGTTTTAGCTCTCTACACTGAAAGCACCCATTGAGTGTTAGTGGGTTAGTATTTATCAATTATATTATGTTCATATAGAACAACCCACACAGACTCTTAATCATTTCGATCTACTTCTGTCATTGTCTAATATGGGTGTATGGTTTAAAATGTATACCAGTGAATTTTTTCAAAACCTTTGACCATATTGATGTCAAAATACAGTGTCAGTCATATTCGAGATCAACTAAGGCTTACACTTTATTTTGCTTCTAGAATGAATATGCAATACCATTTTATCAATTTTATAAGACGTGTATTCTTAGACTCAAAGGAAAGTAGTAAATTTTACATGACAAGGTGGAGAATCTCCATATTTTTATTAACTACTAGAAATGGTAAATACCTTGAATAACCAAGGAGAAAAAAACGACCATAATAAATAACAGGAACAATTTCGCTGAACTTTCAGTTTAAAATTCTGCAAACCTGTATATAGATGCTCTACAATCTTAAAGTAATTTATGAAAGGATTGATTCTCTGGAATAGACCTTAGAAATAATCTGGTCACTTTCTACTATTTATTAAGGAAGAAACTAAGACTCCTACCATCAGTCAGCCTTCCCTTGGTTGTATAGTTAGTAACAAAGCCAGGACCAGAAGGCAGTCGCCTCCCTTCCTGTTGTACATGTAACAGTGTTTATTTCACCTTTACTATTGAATTTCTAAGTGCTTTTTAATAGCTGCCTCAAATGAATGGATAATAAGTGATCGGTTAAATTCTCCTTAAAGTTTCCAAACCCTCTTCCAGATTTCAAACCATTCAGCGTTTTGCTTTTGCCCTGATTTTTACAACAGCTTTTCGTCACAAATTTTTCTGAGATTCGTGGGGTTTTTTTTTCCCCCTTAAACTTATTATTTTAATTCTCCAGGAGATTTCTGTGCCAAGCAGTTCTTATGATGGGACACGTTTTTGACCAATTTTTAAAATAGTGTTATTTGCTTACATAGCGGCCCATGGAAATCGGAAGGATTTTTGCCACAGAGAAGTAGAATAGCGAGATTACTTACTAGCAAGCAGGTAGACTGGGCGGATGGACGCGGGATTGGAAGGGAGGGAGAGAGGAAAGAATTTACAAAAAAAGAAAGAAAGAAAGAAAGAAAGAAAGAGAGAGAGAGAGAGAGAGAGAGAGAGAAAGAAAGAAAGAAAAAGAAAGAAAGAAAGAAAAGAAAGAAAGAAAGAAAAAAGGGAGAGAGAAAGAAAACCACCAAGTGTGATACTTTTTTTCTGTGACATTATTAAAGTCACACTGGCTGCTTATCTTATCTTTGGAAAGTACGGATAAATCTATCCAGGTTTTTCTTTTTTTTTAAATAAGCTCAATAGAAAATAATCTTTTCTTTTTTTCCTATATTCCTGTATCTTACCAACAACAATAACCTAGCCTAGCCTAATAAGAGATGAGGATGTTCGTTGTCAAAATAAAATGAATTTCTCCTGTTTGAGATTGGTCACTGAGCCTTGTTTTATTTTGTGTTTTTTAAAATTTGCTGGCGAACAGCAGTTAGAATCCCCGCACGAGGAACGCGTGTCTCATGCCTTACATTCTGTGGAGGTGGAGCTGCAGAAGTTAACGGAGATCCCTTGGCTTTATTATATCTTACACCCAAACGAAGATGCGGTATGTGAAATGTGGCCTGTTTCTTTATAAATGCAGACGTTATGACAATCAAATTGAACAAGAGATATTCAAGGGAGAATGCATTTTGAATACCACTTTCAAATGTGCTGCTCTTGAACAAGCGAGCAAAGGCTTTTCTGTGAACAAAGGTACCACACGGGAATCAGTACATTTTCAAGGAGTACGTAGCATCATGCACTTTAATTGTTAACAAGCCACGGCTTCAACGGTGTGTTGTGCTTATAACCTGTTCCTGCGTTGGCTTTAAGATCGGGGTGAGTTTTTCTTCTCCTAACGTCCTGAGCAAATTCCTTTTCTTGCCCCACTCGAACAGGAGCCCCCCATGGATTGCACCAAGAGAAACAGCAGAAGCACAGTCTTTCGTATCGTGCCAAAATTTAAAAAGGAAAAGGTTCAGAAGCAGAAGACAAGTTCACAGCCTGGTAGGTGATCTGCACTGGAGGGGAAAGTAAAACCCTGTGGAAAAGATGACTCATTAAAGCGATGTCATCGAGGCGATAAAAATGTTCTGGAATTATTTGTGGTGACCCTTGCACATTATGGAGGTAGTAAACACCATAGAATGGTTAAAATGGTGAATTTTATTTTATGTTCATTTTACCACAATAAAGCAAATCATGTCACACCTAAAATAAGTCCCCCAACCAGTAGGAGTCTTTAGCAGCGAAGCACACAAGAAAACAAGGTGGTCGCTGATGGGCTTCTACTCTGTTCAGTGGACGTCAGTGCGTCTGTTTAGATGGTCCTGTGTCCTGCGTAACAACAATTCAAGGCATCAGTGGTGTGTAACTTGTTTTTCTTCTTCAAAGTTCAAAATCTAGCTCATTTTGATGAATGGCATGTTGAAACTTCCATTTACTCCTTTAACTTGCTAAATAATTGATTTTTCCACCTAAAGTTACGCATTGTCTTTCTCCTGTTTCAAGGACTTCCTACACCGTTTCAGCCCCTCAGTCGTGACAGCCCCCAGTGACACGTGCATTCTCAAGCGAAGATTAAACTGTGGTGGTGTTGGTCTGGTTCCCTTTCCCCCTTCCCCTAGGAAGTAATTTTAATGCTGCAGTGGTGCTGAGGCTCCTTCAAGTTCTGTGTAGATGGCAATAGGTGCCTTGCACGATCAAATCATTTTATAATCCTTCCAAGTGAGCTGTCTCCTTTTAAAAAAGTGATATATGACCTGATTTTTGACAATTGTAGAGCAGCCACTGAAGGGCATTTTAAAACCAAGTATGGCAAATAAATAAATTTGAATTAAGCTAATCAATGTCAAATAAAATTTATAAAACAATGATGATACATATTGAAAAGTAACAGTCCAACTCATCTTAGCAGTACTGACAGTTTTCAGAAGACATTAAGGTGAGCTAACAACACATTTAGTGCTATCATTGTCAATAATTATAATTACGAACCATAACAGAATCAATAAAGGCATCCCTTGAATTCAGCCAGACCTGGAGCCGACGTCTGTGTGATATTCAGAAGCCCATGTCAGATTTTCAATTTTCATCAGCACTTGTAGCTACTTCAGTTAGAACTAGTTTCATATACAGTCTAAAGGAAGTCGTCAGAGCTTATTTAGATCTTGGGCTATTTAGATTGTGTAGTTGGGGCAGCTTGGAGAGGAAATGGAGCTAAAGCTCAAGGCACGGTGCACAGCAGTGAACATCCCTGCATAGTCATATCTCTGTGTTGATTGAGAGTCTGTAACCTGCATGGGGGAAAAAGCGAAATGGGAGTTTTGTCGAAACAACACCTTTAACCTTTCCCTTTGCTAGCACTGCCGCTGTACTCTGTTTTGCATCTTCTTTGGCCAACCTTTGCTTTGTAATGCATTGAGCATGTAGAAATTAAGGGGGTTTTGCTCTTAACTTTGGTAGTTCAAAAATGGGGCACAGAGGAAGTTGCTGCTTGGCTGGATCTGCTCAATTTGGGAGAGTACAAAGAAATCTTCATCCGTCATGACATCAGAGGGGCTGAACTTTTGCATCTGGAAAGGCGAGATCTTAAGGTATTTCCTTTGTGCTACTCTTCTGCTTTTGAAAATTTCCCAGCAAAACAGAATCCTTTCTCCTGCACCTCTTTTGTTACATGCTTATAGCTTGGCTTCTGTCCTGCAAACAGGCAGTAATCTAATACGCATTGTCCTGTGGTCGGAGTTCCTTGTATGCTTTTTAAACAAGAATGTCAGCAATATTGTCCTATCAAGTATGATTCTCTGATTATTATGGCTAAAGCTTAGCATGGAGTTAGTAATTTTTTTCTCTGCATCCATTGGTATGGCTGTCCCTGTGCTAATACTTCCAAATAGCTCATGTTTCCATCAGTTCATTTTATTGGATCAGCATGAGAGGGGATCACTGTTGCTGAAAATGACTAAAAAAATCTAATAAAAGGTTAACAACTAAAAATTTATTCAAAATACCAATAACAAGTTTTCCTAATATGTGGAACTAGATTAGAAACTTACAGCAGTGGCAACTGAGGGTCCTATGATGTTGTTGTGTTTCTGACTGCCCTTTCAGAGCTCACGTGAACAACTAGACCTCTCTGTGACTTACTGTTATGATTGTATTATGCTCAAAAAGAAATTTATTATTTTCTTTAGTAAATGAAGTAAAAATTATGCTTTGCTTTTGCTAGAATGCAGCTTAGAGCCTATTTGGCATTTATTTCGGAGAAAGAAAATCATTAATTCATGGTCTGCAGCAATTCCCTTTTATTTTGGGGGATGGAGACTCCACATGGCCAAAGTAGACTATTCTATTCCAAGGTTACGCGTAGGATTTTGTCATGTTGGATTTTCTTACCAAACACCGCCATTTTAAAATTCCAAGATTGAGTAATAAGCAAGTGACAAAGCCTTTAACATATGTTGGAGTGATCTCTTTCCTGTAGACCAAGTTCTGAATTGCACAGAATTATGATACAGTGAATTCCTAACAAATTCATGAACTGCTGTGCCTTTATCTACAAATGTGTTAGCAGAGATCTTTGCACAATTAGTGAGTAATATATAGGATTTTATAAAGCAGAGTCATACAGTTTTAGCACATTAAAAGTGGACACCACATCTACCTAAACATTTTTAACCAGGATAATAAAACAATAGATTAATTAATTACCGCAGTTGAGAGTCCCAAATCTGGAAAATAGCAAAATATACAGGGCTAGAGTTCCTAGAGTAAAGGTTGACTTCAAAACTTGGAATGAGTGCACGAAAAAATAAATGTAGGGGATCATTATATCCAACATATTTATGTAGCTTCTTATATCCTTGGCAGGCAGCAATATTTATTGAATAGCTACTGATTGATATATTATGCCAGCCTCTCTAGGAGCTTACATTTCATTTGCCATGAATAAGCATAAATTCAAGGAAAAGACTGAATATGTGTGTATATATAATTATATATGTATATGTTATATATGTACACACAACCATAAACATACAAATACACACACACACACATACACAATGGGTAAAGCCAATATTTACAGAATGGAAAAACAAAGCTCCTACACATAGGAGAGTTAGAGTGATAGGACTTGGCTAGAAGAAAGAGTATGAGTAAAAAGGAAATGGTTAAGAATTATTTTCGTAAACTTTCTCTTTAGCTTTATCATGGGACTTTTTGTTCTCCTTTGTTTTTATTTTTAATGCAAATGACATCCTTTCCCTTAAAACTTTTCTTTCAGAAATTTGCATTGACATCGTCCTTTTTAACTCTTTTCATTCTAAAACGGGGCGTGGGGGAATGAAAAAAGGAAGATAATTTTTCGGAAAGAGCCTGCTATAGAACAAAGCTGTGAAGGTAGCAAATGAGCTCCCCTTGATCTCTGGTTGTAGCTATAAGAGGGAGCAGACTCTTCAGAATAAAGTCTTTAAGTGTTGCTAAAGGATCGCCTATTCTCTGGGTAACCTTGTCCATTCCCATTGCTGCAAATACGGTCCATGAAGATGTCCGTGGTTCACAGGTTTGTACCTCCAGCCCTGACCTCATTTGGGAGCTTTAGGATTTTATCACCAACTCTACTTGATAGTTGCCTATCACACGGGGGAGTCAGTCTTAACATGTCAAAACCCAAACCTCTGTTCTGCGGATATCTTCGTAAAATCACCCCTCTCTCCTTCCAGGCACTCAAGCCAGAGAAGCCCATGGTCATACTCAGCGCCTTCCTCTTCCTTATCCTGGTCCCCTAACTCATTAAGCCCATCACCGAGCCAGGTTTCTAAACTCCATCCATTTCTCTTTCTGCTTTCCACGCTCCTACCGCATGCTAGGGCACCGCTCGCCCGTGTGAAACCAGAGTTCCTAACTGGCCTTTCTGCTGCTACCCTTGCTCTCTCTAGCCCATTACCCACACGGCAACCAGAGTGATCTCTTAACATCAGATAGATCACCTTTCAGTTACTTCCCATTTTACTGGAATAGACTCGCATCTTTGGGAGGTCTACAAGATCCTGCCCATTTATGGAACCTTCTGTGGAATCACTGGCCCCTCGCTGGGCTGTACCCCATCCCCCCTGGCCATTGTCCATTTGCTTAAAAATACTAGACTCTTCCTCACCTTTAGAGGTGCACCCTCCTACAGTATATATCTCCCATGACCCGGCACCTGGCTTACTCCTGCTCAGATCTTGGCTCAGGTATTACTTTCTTATCAGCAAGACAACTAGAGATAGCAATGTGACAGTGTTAAGGTGGGAAAGGAAAAATATTTCTGAGGTGCTTTAGGAAATAAATAAACTGATTGCATTATTCTCCTTCCAGGAAGACCATAGGCAAATGTGAGGGACATCAAAAGACAGCGGCAAAGATGCAATGGTTTTGTTTGCGTGGTTGGGTTTTTTTTAATTTTTTTTTTCCATTTGGAAAGTTGCATATGAAAGATAACTGAATATCTACAAAGCATGTCTCTGCAAAATTAGACCTGTTCATCCAAAGAAAGAAAAGGCCCATAATAAAGAATATGATAAAAATAAATTAAGAACGATATAACAGATGTCATGGCATAACTTTATCACAGCCTAACTCCTAGAAGACATGAAGGTATTGAGCTCAAGACAGAGAAAATATAGCTAGAAGTTAGTGTAATTCTGTGGAAAACATTCATCTCATTACAACCAAAATGGTAATTCTGAGTAGAGTCTGCTTCTCCCAAAGAAGTTTTTATTCTTGAAAATATAACGTGCGTATGGCCTGAAATAAAATATTTAATATTAAGTGTGTTTCTTAATCAGATAATTATGTTATCACAAAGCAGAAAGAATATTAAAATATCCCACTCAAATCAAAGAATCTAAATGCAACTGTAAATGCATTTATATTTTGCAGTTTGGTAGCAGGTGCGGACTGTCTTTCTTTAGGATTTGGCCTTGCTTTTAAGTTTGCTATGTGAGCATACGCTCAGGAAACATAGTTGCCTTAACACTGGTTATGAATAGCCTGGTGTCCTATGAGAAAATATTTTTCAGGGTCCGTTGCATATTGTAAAAATGTGACCCAGAAATTATCTCAAGCTTGACAAGAGAACTTGCTGTGGAAAGAGTATTTTCCAGAAAGATTCAAAATTGTGGGTAGCATCGCTGCTATAGAATTCAGAGAGCCCGTAGAGCATATGGAAGAGAGAGCACGTGTGTGTGAATGTGCTTACAATCGTCTGATCTATTTCACTTAAAGCTTAAAAATAAATAATGCTCTTAGCTTACGAAATGGAACAGACATTTGGAATCTTTACCATCTCAGACACATAATTTTGTGGTACCTTATAATCCTGTTTTCGAGGCTGCTTTGGAAGCCATCTTTTTGCTAATTTTCAGATATTTCAAGCCCTCTCTTTTTTATGCAGAATTGGTTTGACGTCACGTATTAGCCAATTGATAGTGCCCATTACACTTAAACAAATTATAGGGTTCAGAGGTCTTCACCCTTTCTTTTAGTTTTTCAAGTAGTGAATGTCATGGCTTTCTTGTATGCATCTCCTTCATTCCTGCCACAAAGATTTATTTGCCGAGTACCTGCTGTGCGCGCTACAGTCTGGAATCCTCCTCCATGCTGAAAGCTAAATACTGAATTCTTGGCCCTTTAAAGGAAGATGGTTCTGTAAGAAACAAGGAGGGTTCTGAGGGGAAAAGGCCACAAGTGTTCTGAGGAAAAGCATCAACCCACAGAGAGCTAGGTTGAAGTAATTTTTTATACTTCTGCCTTACCAAGGAGAACAAATATTTAAACAGTCCGCTCAAATCGAAAACTCTAAATGTAACCGAAAATGCACTGACATTCCAAATTTAGCTGGTGGCCACTGATCTCTGTCATTAGGATTAGGCTTTACTTTGAAGTTTACTATTTTAGGACGGAAGTGCCTTCAGGCCACTTGCGGCTGCCCTGATGTCTCATGTCACTTTTCTCAGCGATCCCAAAAGGACCTGTGTTTTAAAAAAAGAAGCAGAAGTAAAAAGGAGATTTTAACTCTTGAAGAACCGCCATTGTGTATAATTTCTGAGAATGTCACATTTAAGAGTTTGTATAGGATGTGATTTTTTTTTTTTTTTTTTTTTTTTTACTGGTTGGTAATGTTTCAGTGTCAGGTTAGTTTCGGTTTATAAACTGATTTTCGTACCTTATGCTTCCTAAGTCATTGAGTAGAAACTAAACTAAATGAACTGAATGCTAATTGTACTGTTTGCTAGTGAAATAATTAATCCCCAGTTTTCTCTTGTCAATAAACTTCTTTCTTTTCCTTCTCCTTGTTTTTCCTACCTTTTCTTTTCTTCTTTTTCTTTTCTTTTCTTTCTTTCTTTTTTTTTTTTTTAGGACCTGGGGATAACGAAAGTGGGTCATATGAAGCGAATTCTCCAGGGAATTAAAGAGCTTGGAAGGAGCACTCCCCAGTCTGAGGTGTAATCATATTGGTGCTATTCCTTGGAAAGGAAGTAAATGCTACTTAATGCAAAGCTCTTAGAAGCAATTGTCTGTTTCTGTACTTTTCTGCGTAGAAAAGCAAGCACCAGGGAAGCACCTCTATGGCTTGATATTTTGCTGTGGGTGAAAATTTTCATTTGAGGTATTAGAAAATATTTTTGTGCCAAATAATACATTCCACAAAGCCATTTCCTTATTGTGCAAACTTGACGTGTTCAAATATGCTCATATTAGTAAGAAGGTAGGAAGAATCCGAGACAATTGCATTGTCTGAAAGGTGGAAATGTTTACTTATGTTTGACTTTCCTTAAACCTGGTCAGATGGAATGTTCTTACTACGTGACTGCATAACAATATGTGGCTAAAACTTCTTAGGTTTCATTACTGGAGGCATTGGCTTCTTCCTTAAAGTCACTGGTTAGGAGACTAAGATATAAATTAGGTTGTGTTTTGAATGTTAGATTGGGTGTCACCTCAGATTCCTAGCATTCAGTGGTCATAGAAAATGGTTGAAACCCCTCAAATATTATGAATGAATGCAAATCTTAATGCACGACATTCCTGCCTGAATGGTCTTTCTTTTTCTTGCATGTCACATGTAATCTCTTAAAACTTAGCTTTCATGTCAGTTTTAATGGAATTTAATTTATTACTACCGAAGTATCCTTTTGTTGGTTCAAGGCACTTTTCTGTTCTTTGATGTGGGACTTTGGATAGACGCTGTATCTAAGAATTTGTGACCATATGTCTGTGCCATAATCAACAAATGATACACATTTTATGCAAGTCAATTTGATGTCACTCTATATCATCAACAGTAGACATGAGCATTAAGAAAATCTCTGGATATTTTTATAAAATTACATGTTCTGTTGCCGAACAAAACTTATTATAGCTTCCCAAACCAAAATTCCCACATTTTGTGGGGTTTTTTTGCTTTAGTTTAGTATTTATTTAATACTCTGTTTGCATTTATAATATAGTGGGCTGTTGACATCCAACTCATCCTTGAGTTTCCCCAAGGTCTCAACTGGGATTTGTATAGTGATTGGTCACCCAGACTTACCCACTGAGCTGGAGTGACTACTGACACAACTTCTCAACAAGAAATTTAAATTTTTAAATTTTTTCTTAAGGGCTTTATATTATTAATATTATTATTATTATTATTATCTCACTTAATTCTTTTATCAGGTAGATATTATTTGCCTTTTTCTAAACCACTATACTTCAGTGTAAGCTTATTAGGAGTCAACATTACAATTACCAAATCTTTGAAAGCCAAAGGCATGTGTTAAAAAGTCACAAAAATATCCTTAAACAATCTTTCTTTAGACATTATGTACCAAAAATTAATTATAATATTTAAAAATCTATTTTATAAGAGAAGAAAACAGGGTATTGACCCAGTGATGACAATTTTCATGAAGTAGCCTTCTAAGTAGGTGCTCAATAGATACACATACACACACGTACACATACACACTTGTGTGTGTCTATACACATACATGTACATTCACACTTACATATGCATAATCTTGAAATACACTCTCATTGATATTTTCTAGACAATTATTTGCCAAATGCTTAATGAGAAAT
Source organism: Mirounga angustirostris (assembly GCF_029215605.1). NCBI lineage: Eukaryota > Metazoa > Chordata > Mammalia > Carnivora > Phocidae > Mirounga > Mirounga angustirostris. Next base: position 52,286,910 of record NW_026991711.1, read on the forward strand.
ATTAGTGGGAAAGCATTTAAAATGAACATTGTCAGACATATAATTTAATTATAGCAAAGGAGTTTAAATATTTGACACTTTATTCTTATTCATAAATTGGGTATTTAACTACTAGGAAAAAAAATCACAAAATTTGGATATCTTAAAAATAAATGAGCCTGATGAGTTCCTGACCAAATGTGTCTGACTATATATTTTACCTGTCTAAGTTGTGAATAAATAGAAATTTTCCAAAGGGAATTATATCAAGTAGTGTGAAAGAGTCAAAAGCTACTCACTTCATATTGGAATGTTACCTACACTTATGAAATCAAAGGGCTTCTTTTCCAGTCCCTTTATAGTCCCCACCTCCCCATCCCCTGCAAGGGGTCCTGCTTTTCCAGGCATTTCCCTATAGAATTAAAAAAGAGATGCCAGCCTCTCTTTGGAACTCAGCTGTGAGATCACAGATCCCTGACCAGCTCGGCCAAAAAAAGAAAGGTAGGGGCAAAGAGGCAAGGAACTCTAGAGAAGAATTAGCTAATATAAAAATCTTTATTGATTTCCGTTCGCCCAAAATACCCCTTTGCCACTAGAAAAGGTCTAAGCTATTACATGTTCAGAATTTGAGAGTAAGATGTAAATGATTAAATTTTTTGTTTGATGTTGGTCTTTTTACTCCTAGGTAATAACTCTTATCTATGCTGTAAAACCTCCATTAATGGACTCTTTGGTTAACTAGCATTTTCTTGCAGATGGCTTTTGAATGAGGGAAATCCTTTAAAATGACAATTTTGCTCTCTTTTTTGTCGTTGTTAAATAAGAGCAATTTTTCCTATATGCTTTGTCTGTGCGTGGCTGGTGTGGACCCAGATAACCTTACTCACATCTGTTTGCCAAGATGGTGTCCTCAGAGCCTCCTCAGGTGCCTGTCAGCGTCACAGAGGAGCAGCTTCTTAGAGTTGATGGGGCCTCGAATAAAAAGTAGGAAGAGCTGCTCTCTGGAATCTGATCACAGCTCAGGGGAGTGCAGGTGGGGCCTTTGTACCTTGATCCATTCCTGAACTGAGGTGAGAAGCTTAAACCTGCTCCGGATTGCCAGCTTTAATTGCACCGTCCTGCCGCTAGGCTTTCCCACACCTGGATAATTTGGGAGGGGTGAAGGGGAATCAGAGCCCAGCCAACATCCATTCCCCTACAGTCTTATTCTCCTGAGGAAGAATTTGTTTTATGTATATATATATATATATATATATATATATATATATATATATATATATATATATGTATATATATATATATATATTTTTTAAGAATTTTCTTTTAAAGATTTTACTTATTCATTTGACAGAGAGAGACACAGCAAGAGAGGGAACACAAGCAGGGGGAGTGGGAGAGGGAGAAGCCGGCTTCCCGCTGAGCAGGGAGCCTGATGCGGGACTCGATCCCAGGACCCTGGGATCACGACCTGAGCAGACGCTTAACCACTGAGCCACCCAGGCACTCCTAAGATTTTATTTTTAAGTAATGTCCACACCTAACGTGGGGCTTGAACTCACAACCCCAAGACCAAGAGTCCCATGCTCTGCTAACTGAGCCAGCCAGGTGCCCCAGAACTTGTGTTTCAAGGAGGAAGGGGACAGGGTCAGACCTAAGTAAAATTTTAAAGTATTCCATTTTTCCCTTCAGTATTATCCCACCTCCCTTTGTGAGTTCCCTTCCGGCCTCCTGGCTTCCCATCTCCCACATGCCCAATACCGTGATGGTTGCTCAAATCCTCACTGCCATGTGTGACCCTATCTCTGCAAAAGGACTCCTTTCACCTCTCCCTACTTAAGTGCCCATTATGGGTCATCTAAGCAAAGTGTTAGGAAGAAAACAATTTAAAGAAACTAATTTTAGGGGCGCCTGGGTGGCTCAGTCGTTGGGCGTCTGCCTTCGGCTCGGGTCATGGTCCCAGGGTCCTGGGATCGCGTCCCACATCGGGCTCCCTGCTCGGCGGGAAGCTGGCTTCTCCCTCTCCCTCTCCCCCTGCTTGTGTTCCCTCTCTCTCTGTGTCCCTCTCTGTCAAATAAATAAATAAATTTAAAAAAAAAACAAAACTAATTTTACAGTTTGCATTGTATAAAAGGAAATCTGCTAATCTAAATACATTGGTGGGTTAGATACTTTGGGGACTGTGATATAGATTGCTCTGGCTGAGAAGAGATGACCTGTGAATGTCTAGACCCATGCTGTCCAATATTGTAGGGACTAGCCACATGTGGCTATTTAAATTTACATTGATTAAATTAGAAAGTTTCTCAAGTGCACTAGCCACATTTCAAGTGCTCAGTAACTATAGCAGATGGTACAGATGTTGAACATTTCCATCATTGCAAAAATTCTACTGGACAGCACTGGTCTAGATCCTCAATACTCAAATGTGGTCCATGGACCAGCAGCATCCATGACATCTGGGAGCTTATAGAAATGCAGAATCTCAGGTCCACTCCAGACCTATCAAATCTCAATCTTCCTTTTAAGCAAGATTTGTCAGTGATCAGCACTGGCCTAGCCACATTTTATCCCTCCCAGCTATTAGGGATTCAAGTTCTTCAAAAAGCCCTCAGAATAGCTCATTCCCCAACCCACTACTTCCTAGAAATCCCAGAAATGAGCTTTAACTCACTCACCATCCTCACTGAGTTTTCTTCTCAATGCTTATTCCTGATTCTGGATCTAGATAAACCCTGCCTACTCAGGGGTATATTTTGGTAGCTAAGATAAAACAGGAAATTGGCTGACCAACATAGCTGGCCTTTCTCCAGCTCCCCACCTCACATCTAAGTCACTAACAATCCACATTTGCTCAGTTTCTTGCTCACGTGGCATTCTTATTTGTTCACAACTTAAGTCACAGGGAACATTTCAGAAGAATATGTACTGAGATAAGTAAAGACCGGGTCAGTCTCCTACAACTTGTACATTTCACTTTCTCTTATCACTAGATTATCTTGTTGACATAGTTCAAACTTGAGGATACAAACAGCACACGCACGTGAAATGAATTGCTAGGCATGGGGAAAAAAAGAAAGAAGCAAATGACTCCAAGTAAACTGAATGTGTCATTAAAGCCCTCAAAGAAGGCATGTTTTGCTGGACTTTGTTTTTCTTATTATGCCAACTTATCTTGATTTTTCAGAGACTTAATAATTGCTTAAAGTAGTGCCTGCAAAGTATATTTTTGATCCTTAAAATACAAATTATTTAATTCTATAATATGATCTTTCCCAATGATTTATTGTCAATACTTAATCATTTTTACATACTGATATCATTTACCAAGACATTACTGCCTAGAGATTCTTTAGCTAATTTTAAGGAATAAAGAGGGCACTATTTTAGTCCTAAGAGAAGTTATTTTTAACAGGATTTGAGAAAGAAAATATTTATGCAAAGCTATGACTTAGAAAATTACAGTGGAAACCTCTATACACATCATTTCTGAAGTAAATCATCTATTTAGTCCAACACAATGGACTTTCATGTTATACAGATGCGAATTCTTCAAGGATATAGTTTTTCACTAAGCTCCATAAACACTACATCTCTCAGCCTGACGTTTAGGATCTCTCCTGCCCTCTCCCCACAGAATGAACTCATCCTGCATTTTTCAGATGCAAGTTGGGTAAAACAATGGGTTCAGAGTATGATAATAATACAAGTGGCAGTTTTAAAACACCAAGTTTTTAAAATCAGTTGGAAAGAGTGAACAGTGAAGATTCTTCAAATACTAACTATTGGTCAATGGAATAACCTCCCTGGCGGTTCTCATGGTGCTTGGCAGCCATGTGTCTCCCTCTCTGGCTTGCCCTTGCCGAGAGCCATGGGGCCTGGGACTTGTTTGTCTCTGCTAGGCATCTCCCCTTGACTTTTGTATAGTGATCTCTGTGTCAGATGGTAATATGATGCCTTTGCAGTAGGATGCTTTCCTAAAGAAACAACCAAAACTTTAAAAAGGCAATGATTATTAGTTTTTTAATACCCAAAGCATTCTTTACCTTTATTATTGCTTCTTTTTATTAATGTCTCCAAATTTCATTTAGAGACATGTCTGTTAGCAGAAAAAACTATAAAGGTTTATCATTACAGAGAACAGAGAGATAAAAGACAGCTGGACTGTACCTATTTGTATACTTCTTTCCGTTATTTTCAGGAAAATAAGTTTAACAGTAACTGAAACTGCACTAAACTCAGTAACAATGTTTAAGATAAAAACCCATATTACTACTGTAGATGAACATACTGATTCCCCTTATATAACTAAGATATTCTATTTACACATATTTATATCTTCTCTCGTAATTTTTGATGCACATCCAAGCTTAAGTTGGAAAAACAGAAACCAAGCCACTACTTAAAAGCTAGAAAAGTTCACATAAAACATTTCATTTTAGCTACAAGTTATTCATTGCGTAGGACTTTATAAATAGTCTGGGTATTTCATAGGAACTGCATTTCAAGAGTAAATTTACCATACCTAAAAGAACATAGGGATACTTTTAAAATGCATTAAGATAAGTTCCATATTCAGTTGATGATGCCAGTGAAGTAGGATAACGCAGTTAGATAAACAAGCTGAAAAGAAAAAAGAATATATTTTGTGGTCCTTACTGTTTGCACTATTGTTTACCACAGCTTAGCCATATCTATTTGTATATTCTAAGTATTAAGCTGATATGTAGCTAAAGATTTCTTACAGTTCTGGTAACTGGTAACTAGTGCTGTGAAAGATTTTGGTATTGTAACCGTCCCAGTTTTGTGAGTTATATATTGTATATTGAAGATGACTAATAAATTGGAGTAATATATTTATCTAGAGCTGGGGAAATATGATAATTATTTTCAGATCTTCAAGTAAGTTGTATGGAATTTGTTTCTTCCTCTCAAGTGAGATAAAAGTCTCACTTTTATGTTAAAATGTCTATTTATACAACAGGTTTCTCCTTTTACTGGTTTTATTAATTTTCATATTAAAATTTTTCTTATCTTTTGATACCAAAATAATTATCATGCTGGTTATTCAAACTGCCAAGATGTATTTTAGTTTGCAGGAATTTTGGCAGACAAAATATTTAATAACAAACCAGCTTTGTATATTTTGTGGCTTTGGGGGCAAGAATTTTACCTTTGAATCTCTATGTGAGGCAGTGCTGATATTAACAAAGTCAGTGATAAGACAGTATTACTTGTGATCATCAGTAGAAGGTTTTCTCAAGTTGTATAAATCAGTGCATTTATTTATTATGTTGTGAAATTTAATCTTTATACAAAATGCATATTCTAGCTCTTTTTACTGCTGTTGCTTAGAGTGTAATAGGTCTGTTAATGATTTACTTACGTACTTGAAGTACTCATTTCTGTCAAACAGATGCCCAATTTTTTCCTTGTTAAAAAAAATGGTATCTTTTTTACCATCATTGATAACTAAATAGTAATAGGGATTTGTTAAAAAATAACTTGCATATTTAAAATAAATATGGAAAAAGGCATAAAGCCAAAATGAAATCACCAATATTAAGAATTTAATGTAACCAAGGGATTCACTGTGCTGTATTTTCTCAATATATATTTTATCTTCAAGTCAGAACTTCTTTTCTATGATAAACTTTGTTTTTCTTGTAAAAGAGATCTCAGCAATTGTATGCCATTGTATAACACTCAACTGACCACTGAGATTCTTGAACCCAAAAAATATCACCGACTTCTAGGGGCCAGCTTTAGATTCCAGGGTGTGTATTTTTAACGCATATTTGACTGGCCTACTTTACAAATAGTAACCTTGATGGATAATGCTTTATTTGTTTCTGTCAATTAAGTCAGTGGGATTTTAATCGAGTTTTGAGTTACTTTTGTTTAAAAAAGTATTCTTTGTTCAACTCTTAAAAAAAAAAAATAGAAATTTGAAACATAATGGCATGACCTACCACAGAGAATAGAATTACATGTTTTTGAGGAAGAAAAAAAAATGTCCTGACTTAATGTGAGGCAATGTTGTACACCAAAGAACCCAATTTAATAAGCCCTAAATTCAACCATCTTATTGTTTTACAGTGTGAACAATAGGTGAATTGTGAACTGTTTAAGAACTATAGTAGGAGATTAAGAATTAATTTACTATAACTTTAAAGAGAGTTTTGTGTTAATTTTACTGTTGCACAAGCAATTATTGAAGGCAAGAAAAATATATGATAAACATTATTTTGAAATATGGAAACATTATAAAGAAAAGGGAGCTCAAGCTGGTAATTTGGCAAAGATTTAGAAATGAATAGTATGAACATAGATATCTTCCACCTTATATTATAGAAACGCCAAACATGTGTGAGATGGATGGTAGGCACAATACCACAAAAACCAAGAAAGTCACACTGGTCAAGTCTGAGACTGGATCCATGTGGTATCAAAATAGCCAATGAATTCAGGGAGCTCATTCTACCGTTGCAGTTTAGAAGTCAGTGAAGCAGGTAGTTTGGATAACCTCATCGTTTGTGTTTATCACATGACGAAAATGTCTGTGCTTTGTCAACTTCGTGATTGACAGAGGAAGACCGAGTCAGGATTTAGCTAGTTCCTGTAGAAGAATATTTGTAAATGTGGATCGGACGGTACCATGCAGACTGAAGAGATTCTCATGAACTTGCTAAGCCTTGAGATTTGTTAGCAGTGATAGATTTTCCTTTCGTTTGAAACAATGAAAGATTGTCAAAATTTACAATATCGTAAATAGCTGAATTACATGATTCTGGAGTTGGAAATATGGTTTAGATTTATTTGTTTCTGTAACTGACTCTGGCACTGGCTCACTATGTCTTTTCTACAAACTGTGCATGTGTTGGTGTTTCAACTATCCCGATTAGAAATGGCACACAATATTATCAATTCTAAGGACTTGGTAATTTCTCTTTTACAGCAGAAATTATGTAAGTGTGAATCATACTTAAATTTACCAATTCTTTCCCGCTGTCGTTTGATAGACAAAGAAAGACTTCCAAAATTATAGTACGAAAACTGAAAGTCCAAACTAATATCCCTGATGTTCAGTTTGAAAGGAGAGTGAGGTTACATTAATACTCTCTGCACCAGAGTAGGTTATGGGAATTTTCATCTGTGTACTACAGGTTCATATTATTCATTCACTCCCACTTCTAAAATCTTCAGAAATTTAGAGTAATTTTGTTTTTTCTACACTCACCCCAACCAACCATTTTATAGTAGCATATAGATACATTTTTTTTTAAATTCAGATCTTCATGTCTTTTCTTAGATAAACACCCCAAAGAGGAAAATGTCTCCTTAAATCAGTGGTTACAAAAATGAATATGGGACTTTCTTAACTTGTTTTATCCTGTGATGTCACTTCCCTATACTAAGTGAATTCTGAATGTTTCCCCTGCTGTTTAATCTGAAGCTGGATCTCTAGCTTACATTCTCTGGCTGTGGAATGGTGCTCCCTCATGCAAAGTACCTTCGCAACTTCCTGTAAAGAAACAAGAGGTTGTTTTCATTGTTACCACAATGGAAATCTGAGTACAGTTAAAGGGGAAAAATTAGAATAGCCTTGTTAAAATCATTAAATATAGGTGAGGGTAAGTGAATACTGACTTTTATTTTTACCTGACATTTGAATTCAGTCGCTGACTGATACTTAAAAATTTTATTCCTAAACCTGGTATTTATTATGGCATACTATGATAACTTGGAGCTCCTGTTACATCCCCTCCCCCTAAAAATGTTGAAATGATGAGAGAGTGTAAGCTGCAGGATAGAGGGAAAAGCCCGAATCAGAACTCGTCTGCATGGGATTTTGATGTGTCTTAATGATACAACCTAGTTTTCAAGAAGACAGGTCTCTAAATGGTGGTTCCAGAATGATTTGGTACAGTGCCAGGAAGAAATTATTTTTCTGGGTATTTACTTTTCATGATGACCTGACATACAAATGACCCTAGTATAATTCAAGTAGTTATAACTTTTATTGGAACCTACGGGGTTTACAAATCTCAGTTGGGTATCAGCTTTTTAGTATACATGATGATGAGGATGGAAGAATTTTAAACTTGAGCAGCTCTTTTGTTTCCTCACCTCCTTTTACTTGGAAAAGCTATCAGAAAGCTTTTGAGAGATGACACAGTTTTCATAGCACATGATGTGATTATGTGCCTCTGCCAAACTCATAAACTAAAATATGGAACAAAACCATTGCTTAACCCCAATCTTGGTTTTGGATTGTATAAGCAAAAGCATTTTTTTTTTTTAAGATTTTATTTATTTATTTGAGAGAAAGAGAATGAGAGACAGAGAGCATGAGAGGGAGGAGGGTCAGAGGGAGAAGCAGACTCCCTGCTGAGCAGGGAGCCCGATGCGGGACTCGATCCTGGGACTCGATCCTGGGACTCGAGGATCATGACCTGAGCTGAAGGCAGTCGCTTAACCAACTGAGCCACCCAGGCGCCCCGCAAAAGCATTTTTTTATATTAAAGTTTTCTCAGTGTTTATGCAGTTGCGTACTTCATTTTTTGTCCATCTCAAAAGTTGAATTGGCATTTTATGTTCTATTTCTAATTGTAAGTAAACCAATGGTCCCCTTGCCTTAGTCAGCCCTCTATCAGTACAGCCCTTCGTGATCTTTCTCTCCTGTGCTTTTGCCACAGTTTTTCTGCAACCAGTTTTCCTGCAAACATTCCCTCCTACCTCTAGTTCATCTTCCACGAGGTCGACGGAGTGGTCTTTCTAAAACACACGTTTGCGTTGTCATTCCTTTGCTAAAAATCCTTACATAGGTTCTCCTTTTTGTGGAGCAACCTAACTCCTTAGCGTGACAGATGAGGGGCTTACTGGCTTGGCCTCATCCCCCCCTTTTTAGCATGCTCAGCCGCCATTTCCTCTAGAGACCTTTTGTAATTCAGGAATTTGGAGCTAGTCCCAATTCATTGCCTTGGCATAATCACTTGCCAGAGATCTACGCTTTCAAAACTCAGTTCAGATTTAACTTTCTGTGAAGCTCTACCTGACTTTCCCAGCCAGAGTTTAGTATTCCGTCCATGCTCCATAGCATCTTGAAACTTTCTCTGTTAAAATAACATCGTATTTCAATAATATATATATGTCTGCCTTTTCCCCCCACCCTCTGAATTTCTCTATCTTTGTAGTCTCAGTGTGGGGTTAGCACATAATAGGACTTCAATAAATGTTTTTGAAGGACTGAAGGTAATAGACCACCCGAACTTCTTTATATTTTTATACCTTCACAAATGCAAGCTTAGACTCCTGTGAGTCACACGAGGGGTGTGTGTCTTCATGAGCAGGTAAGCACGCATGCACTCTGGGCAAGCCACCAGAGGATGAACATCAAGGGAGAGAGATTGTTTGGAAAAGGATAGTCATTTGTTAGCTTTAAATCGGAAATATTTACCAAATCTGAATTCTTGTTTCTTAAAAATGAGGCTTACAAAATTTTCACATGTCAAATTCTTGTTTATAATTCACAAATATGCCCTAAAGATTACCTTTCTCCTTTGAAGACACATTCAGTGTATACAATTATTTAAAACACATACATTGATCACCTACACAAAATAAGATTTAAGAAAGACTCAAAACCAATAGTGAAGGTGAAATTTTCTCAAAAGTAATAGCCAGAGATATAGACTGAATTTGTGTGATTTCAGGTCATTTGTAGCTAATGATTATTTCATGTTTTAAAAATGCAAATGTAAGACAGCTTTTCTCTACTGTTATCACCCCTTATAGAACATAAAGACTAAAATCTAATACCTAACAGTTTGTTTTTCTTTTATGAGTCTATAAAACCTTCCTACCATGTTCCCAAATCATGATAAAGGTCAACACAAAAAGTTCTTCATAGTTAATAATTTCTAAAATTAAATAGTAATAAAAAATGCATGTCACTAAATTAAATGCCCTCTTCCTTTTCTCACTTGAGAGACCTTTTTCTACCTGCTTTATACTTGACAATTAGATGCTGGGAATACAATAAAATAGTTTGTCTTCAGAATTATTTTCTACAGCTTAAGAAATTAGGTGGACAGGTTTTAAACCAAATATTTCTCAGGTGATTTCAGAGCAGTCTTGTTCCACCCCCAAAATTAATCAAATTCTAGGTCATAAAGAATTATTCCCATTTTTATGTCCAGTTTTTATACAACCACAAATAATGTTTGACCATCACTTGTTGAGTACATCTTTCATCAATCTGTAGAACCCCATTTCCACAACCATATGTGCTATGTGTGGTCCAAGAGACTAATAGATTTGTCAAACAAGGGTTACATTTCAAGTCCATTTTAGGAAGGCATATATCCCTATTAATGCCACATACAGCAAAACATATGAAGTATGCATTTTAAACCCACAGCAGAGGGAAAAAATTATAAAGTTATGCTTTCTGATATACTTCAGAGACTCCGTTTGAAGTTATGGGTTGGTATTTCCTCCTCGATTATTTTTCATGGGGAGTAGGGAGTAATAATATTTAATGGTAGCACACTTATCTGAGCATATAGTAAATATACTACTAGTATTTGTATGCCCCGGTGCACTGATATAGATGAAAGAAAACAAAAACATTTGAGTTATAAAGAAATTAACTGCTCTGAATATTTATTGATGGTTAGGCAATAGGGTGCCCTTACGGGAAGGAAAAAATTATCTTTATTGTCAGTAAGTATGGAAAAAAAACCTTACTTGTATGTATATTTACATTTTGATAGGTCTATTTTGAAGTCATTCTTGCCCATCAGTATAAAGTATCAACCATTTATTTGTTCTCTAGCAAAAGGAAATTCTTATTTTGATACAACTTTACTCTTTGTTCCCCATATTGTAAAAGGTCCACAAAAGAAAGAGGCTCAGAAGACTGGGCACTTATCTCACCTTTCAATGAAGATAATTAATAATTATTTGCCTCCCTACTTACATCATGTTGAAAACCTCACATAATAGCTCCTTTTGTCCCTTACATTTCAAGATAGTTTTAACCTAGCCTTTTGCCATATTATTTATAGTTAAGAATTTACTACATTTTGGTAGTCTGTTTTGAAACTTTTACTTGTATCGGAAAGATGCAGATCATGTCTATTTATTACACAATGGGCTCTGTTTGCTGCAGAAAAGAGTGAAACTTTTAACTGCTTAGCACACTTGCCAGTGAAATATACCTGACAGAGCAGAGGTTATAACTTTGGCTCTAATTACTTTTAATAATGGTAAGAAAATGTGTTTTGTTTGTTTACATGCTGTTTACAATGGCATAATTTTTTAAATATATACAACTGAGATATTTATTGCATACTATTTTAAAGATGTTTTATGTGTTTTCACCTTTGGAATATATTGTTACAGTTACTTATACAGATAATTTGGGTGGCTTTGTTAATGTAGCTAGTAATTTTTATGACTACTAAGTGACCAGTTTTCCGTGCCTTTTATTGTGGGATGCATGATTATGTATTTATTGTACGGAAGTCACTGATGTGTGTATTTTTGTACTTTGCTGAGAGTAATGGTTGATCTCGATGTACATGATGATGAGAGGTGCCTTTCCCAAAGGGCACTGCCTTGAGATCGTCCTTCTCAAATAAAAAGAATGCATTTGGAAAATGTGTGAAGCCTACTTTCTTTGTGGTGGGAAATCTTATTTTTTTAATTAAACTTTTTATTTTGAGATCGTTGTAGATTCACATACAGTTGTATGAAAAAATACAGAGAGAACTCATGTGTCCCTTTTACCCATTTCCTCCCCATGGTAACATCCGGCAAACCGATAGTACAATATCACAACCAGGATGTTGACATTGACAGAGTCCAGATGCTGGACAGTTCTCTCACTCCAAAGCCACACAAGGATCCCTTGGGTTGCCCTTTATAGCCACACCTACTTCCCTGCTGCCTCTGTCCTCTCCTTAACCCTAGCAACCATTCATCTCTCTGCACTTGTCATTTTATACTAATGGAATCATACAGTATATGACTTTTTTTTTTCACTCAGCCTAGTTCCCTGGAGATTCATCCAAATTTTTGCATGGAACGATAGTTCAGTTCTTTTGTTGCTGAGTAATATCCATGTGGTGGGGGAATTCTTAATGATAAAACGTAATTTAATTTACCCCTATAGCACATGAGACCTTGAAGCTCACCAATAAGCACTTGTTAACCAAATGCATGGCAGGTGTTGTCTCCAGCAGTAATGATCTCTGACTAGTGAGGAAGAAAGATTATTGTAACAGAGTGATGTGCACTGATAAAACAAAAAATACACCACCAAGTATGTGGGGAGCATAGAGGAAAGGAATGTGTAGCGGAGGTTTCCGGGCACTTTCCCGAATTGGGGACATTGAGTTGGGTTTTAAAGCAGTCAGCAAAGTATGTGTGTAAGGAAGGCAGAGGTGACAATCAAGGGGGGACAGCAAAATGACATGGCAGGTGCAGCTGGGTGTTGCTGAAGCATAAAGGTGGTACAGCAAAGGACAAGATGGAACTTGAGCAGTGAGGGGGAGGAACAATGCTATTGGATTTGAGCCCTGGACAGATCAGCACCCTCTGTGGGTGGGATTGACTTGCCAAGGGCTGAGAAAGGAGATCAGCTTGAGGTTGTAGGAAAGGCCTAGGCAAGAGGTGGTGAGGGACTTCTTTAGGGCGGTTTTCGTGGAGCCGGAAAGGAGGGAACAGATCTGAGAAATACTAATGTGTAAACGGCCTGCCTTGGGAGACTGGCTGTGGATGAAGGAGGGAGACGGAAGGAACCCACGTTTCTACCAACTGGAAGGGAAAGCTCCGAGGTCAAATTCAGATTGAGACATCATGGGTTTGAGATGACTGGAGGATGTCTACTAAGATACATGACAATATTGGAGAGAGGTATGGGAAGGAAATACAGATCTGGGAGCCCTCGTCAGGTGGGCTGAAGCCACAAGAGACGACGAAGGTGTCCTAAAAGATCCTCAGGAACTCCGAATAGAGGCCCGGGGTGTGGGACTCAGACCTCGGAGGAGGGAGCACTGTCCATCAGATGGTGCCTCTCGAAGATGGGTTCGGTGGGGCCGGGTCTGCGAGTGCCAGAAGAAGAAGCTGGAGAAAAGGACCGGCCGCCTCTGCCATGGAGACAGCTGGCATCCAGGCCACATCGGCAGCAACGATGAGTAAAACAAGAAGAGTGAGTCCTTCCTCCTGCCTTCTGTTTCCTGCTTGGGCCCCCATTGGCAGAATGGGTAGGAAGCCAGCTGACAAATGTGGAGTGCCATTTGCGTTGTGGGGCCGCAAACCCATGGGGTATGGGGAAATACATATTCCCCACTATGCATAAATATTTGTAAACATACACACACATATATATACACCTAACATACACATATAAACATATGTATATACATTAGCAGATTTAACGTAACAGCACTTATTTACATGCAATGTACTTTAATAATTTTGTTTTCTTTTTTAAAACACCCACAGGGCATAGCAACAAAGGGTATATTTGGAGCTGAGCGCTCACAATCTAGTAAGTGGCCACTAAAGCTAATAAAGCACTCTTCTTTAAGAACAACACTCGTGGGATGCCTGGATGGCTCAGTGGGTTAAGCATCTGCCCTCGGCTCAGGTTATGATCCCTGAGTCCCAGGATCGAGTCCCACATGGGGCTTCCCTCAGTGGGGAGCCTGCTTCTCCTTCTTCCTCTGCCCCTCCTCCTGCTCATGCTCTCTCTCTTGCTCACTCTCTCTCAAATGAATTGATAAAATCTTAAAAAAAAAAAATCACATTCGGTGAAAAGTGGGGCAAGAAGCTGGAGGATTCTTAGTTTGAAAAAGAGAAAATTCAGGGGTGAGGAGTGGGGGTAGATGTAGGAGGATATGAGGTTGGAGGTAAGAACTGTCTTCAAATCTTTGAAGGACTGTCAAGAAAGATTGGGTTTGCATTCGTCCTAAATGAGAGAAGCGAGATTGACAAGAAAAACTGCAATGTCTAGAGATGCACTGAGCTGTCTCACAGAATGTGTTCCCTTTTGAGGGAAGAGTTCAAACACAGGCTGCGAGAATGTGAACTCCACTTAGGAAGAAAATTTTTTCATTAGTGTGACCCAGTGTATGGAATAGTCCTCAGCACATGGTATGTGCACAGTATCTATTTGTTGACTGACTCAGAAGTAATTCAAACATCAGATCAGAAGACCAGAACACCTTGGGGTCCCTTTCAGTCCTGCAATTAATTGTACATAAAGGAAAAATATACAGGGTCCTAACCAAATTAGGAAACAAAGGAACCAGAGTTTAAACTCTGCAAAAGCTTGTCATCTAGCAGCCCCTTCAAAGCAACCAAAATTGTATGCATCTCCATGGTGACCCTGAGGCATAGCTTGATGCGGAAGGGTTTTCTGAATCATCATATTACTTTCACTTTAAAATGCAAATTATATTTTACTTTGTACTAATTCTTTTCAAAGAAGTAATGTGTTATACATAACTATACTTCTTGATTCATCAGAAAGTCCATTTCCTAATCTTGGCAGCCAACGGTTTATAGTCCGTCTGAGTCCCTTTGGGCTGCTATAACAGGATGCATGGATTGTAAACAACAGACATTTATTTCTTACTGTTCTGGAGATCAGGAAGTCCCAAGATCGGGACTGGGCACTGGGAAATTCGGCGTCTGGTGAAAGCCCACTTTCTGGCCATAGACGACCACCTTCTGTGTCCTCACTTGGCAGGAAGGACCAGAGAGCTCTCTGGTGTCTCTTATAAGAGCACTAATCCCATCCATGAGGGCTGTTCTCTCATGACCTAGTCACCTCCAAAAGTCCCCCACCACCTAATACCATTGGGGGTTAGGATTTCCACAAACATTCAGACCATAGCATAGTGCTAGCAAATTAGACATTTTTCTAATTTTCACCAGGAAATCTAAACACAGTATATTTTTCTGTACTATTATTATTAATTTTAGAAATAAGAGTTGTCCCAGTAGTCCAAGAATTTGAATCCCACATTTCCTTCCCTAGCGCTGGCCCTGGTGTGTGTCTCCCTCGGTCCTTACGCCACCACTGATACATTTCACAAAATGGGGACATCAGTGCTGTGGTTGGGGACGTGCAGGAGCTCGTCCTATGGCTGGGATGTGGGTACCAACCACAGGAATGAGAGGCTGCAGATAAAAAACACTAGCCTCCTAGCACTGTATAGTACCTCCTGGTTTCAGGGGCTCTATGTACATTTACTCCTCATAACAACCCCATCAATTTAGTATTCACTCCATTTGAATGTCCTCACACGCTGCACACAACTCCAGTTGGTTCTCCTTCTAGCAATGACATTTTGGACAAATATGGACATTGAGCATTACCCTTCCTTAAAGGAGTGACACTGACTTACCAAGTAAGAAGCAGCCCCAAGAAGCCGAGTAAGTCAGGTAAAGCATGTTCGCTGCATATCTCCTGTCCCACCCAGACCTCCCTCCCACCCACATGTTGCCGTGGAAACGGAGAGAAAGTCCACAAATGAAAGCAACCTCAGATAATACCGTTTAATTTTTTTCAAAATTTTTTGGCTGCTACCCACAGTAAGAAATACATATTCCCCGTTACGCATAAATATCTGTAAACACACACACGTATACACCTAACATATACATGTAAACATATGTATATACATTAGCAGATTTAACATAACAGCACTTACTTACATGCAATGTACTTTAATATTTTGTTTTGTTTTTTAAAATACTGTTCGCCACCTATTGAAATGATGTTGGAGCCCGTTAATGAAAGGGTAAGCAAACTTCTGTAAAGCGTCAAACAGTAAGTATTTTTCACTTTGTGAGCCATGTGGCCTCTGTCAGGTGCACTCGAGTCTGTGTCCCTGCAGCGGGAAAGCATAAATGATTAGCATGGCTGTGTTCCAATAAAATGTTACTTATAGAAACCGACAGTAGCCCAACCCCTGCTCTAATAGAGCAGAGCCCACAGTTCCAAAGTATTAAAATGCAGCACCAGGGCACCTGGGTGGCTCAGTTGGTTAAGCGACTGCCTTTGGCTCAGGTCATGATCCTGGAGTCTCTGGATCGAGTCCTGCATCGGGCTCCCTGCTCGGCAGGGAGTTCTGCTTCGCCCTCTGACCCTCCCCCCTCTCATGTGCTCTCTCTCTCAGTCTCTCTCTCTCAAATAAATAAATAAAATCTTTAAAAAAAATTAAAATAAAATAAAATAAAATGCAGCACCAGTTCAACAATTTCCAGTGCTCAGCTGACTGCCTGAGAATCATCTAGAAAGCATGTTAAACAATGTCCAGGACCTACCCCAGCCCTACAGACCTACAATCTCTGAGGTGGGGGGGCCAGGGTACCCCTCTGAACACCCTCCCTGGGTGACTCTTACCTGCAGCCAGTTTAGGAATCACTAAGCTGATCCAACCTCTCTGTTCACCACAGCGTCCATCTAACAAAAATAAACTGAAGCTTGACAGGCCAAGTTCTGGGCTCCAAGCAATTGTCAGCAAGTTTCTAAGAACCCAGGCCCTGTGATGGGGACTCACCATGTGCTGTTAAGTTGGAAATTAATAAGAAATCTGAAACAGGACATAAAATTTATCTCTTGTAATTTGTGCAATACATATCCCTACAGAAATTCAACCACACTGATAACCAACCAATTAGAGGACAGAAGCCAATGCCCATTAAACTGATAATAAGAATATTAGACATCTCAAGGTTGCTATAAAAGTCTGTTCGGCCCAAAGGCATAAATGGCTAAAAGCTTATTACTCCACGATGACAATTTTTCAACCAATAAGAAACACTAACATGTAACACTCTAATTAGCCTAATTATAATTTGATGAGCTATGCAATTTCAACTGGAAATCAAATTATTAAAGCACATCAGCTGATTTGAAAGTGATTATAGCATGCTGGCAATATGTTTTACTTTTTATTTTTGGCCTGAAGTAATTTTTAAATTTATTTTTTTAATTTTAAAAATTTTTTAAAGATTTTATTTATTTATTTGACAGAGAGAGAGCGAGAGAGGGAACACAAGCAGGGTGAGTGGGAGAGGGAGAAGCAGGCTTCCCTCTAAGCAGGGAGCCCAATGTGGGGCTTGATCTCAGGACCCTGGGATCATGACCTGAGCTGAAGGCAGATGTTTAACGACTGAGCGAGCCACCCAGGCACCCCATGTAATTTTTAAATTTAAAAGTAAAATTCAGTTTCTATTTTCTTTCTTTTTTTTTTTTTAAGATTTTATTTATTTATTTGAGACAGAGAGAATGAGAGACAGAGAGCATGAGAGGGAAGAGGGTCAGAGGGAGAAGCAGACTCCCCGCCGAGCAGGGAGCCCGATGTGGGACTCGATCCCGGGACTCCAGGATCATGACCCAAGCCGAAGGCAGTCGCTTAACCAACTGAGCCACCCAGGCGCCCAAGTTTCTATTTTCATCAGGATAAATTATCTTGATATAGACTTACTATATGGACTTCAATATACTCAAACACTATGAATAAAAACAATATGAGTAAAAATAAGCACAAGTAAAAATTGAAAGTTAAATGCTAAGATTAGTGGATTAATTCACTACTCTGTGAACCCTAACCTATATTCATTTTTATACCTGCTCGTATTTGTTCTGCAGTCTCTGATAACATTAATTACAGAGTATTTTAGATATTAACTAAAGTCATGTCTTTCTGCTGCATATCAAGTATAAATTAAAGGAAAACTTACAAGCCCTCCTCTCCATTGCTGGGGTTTTTTCATCCTTCTCCGTTCCATTCTTTACAGTCTGCACATACAATACACACACACACACACACTATACTCTAAATTACATCCTTACTCTCCTCCCTACCTCTACTACCAACACCACCTCTTCTCTACCTGTCAAGCTCCTGCTTATCCATAAAGTCTCAGCTCAAGAAATCTCCCAGTGGAACCTTCTAAAATTTGCCAAGGCGAATTCTAGTCTCTGTTCCTATTACATTTTGTTCCCATTGCATACCTCGACTCGAGCAATTTTATTGCTTCATAATTATTAATGCAGCTCTCTTCCCACTGAATTAGCTGTTTCTTAAGAACAAGAGAATATATATTATTCATCTTGTCTCCATTGCATTGCACAAAGCTTGGCTCCTAGCTGGTCTTCAAAAAATGTCTATTGAATGAGTGAAGAGAGTATCTTACTTGCAATATTTTATTTAAAAACTCTTACATCTATGCTAAGTGACATTTCACTGTCCTTGTTTAGTTTGGGATTCAAGTTTACAGTAACTCATAAAATGAGTTGAGGGAGTATTTCTTCTTTTCTATTCTGTGAAAGAATTTGTGTAAGAATAGAGTTGTCCTTTGAATGTATGATGGAATTATCTTTAAAACTGTATGGGCATAGCTTTATTACTTCCTCCTATTTTGGGGGAGGGGGTTGTTCCGTTTTCATTTTCTGACTTCTTGGGTTGGATGCTTAGTATATCCTCTTTATTTTTAATAAAAGCATGTAAAATTATCAGTTTTTCTCTACTATTTTAGCCACATCCAACAAATAATTTTTCTCTCCTCCTCCTCCTCCTCCTCTTCCTCCTCCTTCTTCTTTCTTCTTCTTCTTCTTCTTTTTAAAGGGATCTTGTATAGGTTCAAGATGGTCATCTGTTTGTCTCAAAATCCAAGGAACAAGTTCAATCACATTAGGGAAGTCAGTGGGCTGAAATTCAGGACAGGACTCCAGCCCCAGTTAGGAAACAGAGGCAAAATCCCAATCAGACCACCAACCCAGCATGGTAGAAACAAGAGAGCTGGAGTTCAGTGGAGAAATCCTGTGCATGCTCAGACTAGAGAGCAAATCCCCCAAACATCCAACTTACAATTGCATACTAATTCCATGTGATAAGCCCTCCAGTGGGCAGAGGCCCATGACCTGCTCAGGAATGAATGGGCAAGATCGGGCTTGCTGGAGAAAGTCTCATGCATCCCACAACTTTTAATATGTAGCTTCATTATTACCCAGTTTCAAGCATTTAATAGTTTACTTTATGATTTTTTATTTGATTCACAAGATTTTAATAAGTGTTTTAAAGGCAGCTTTCTACGTTGGAGGTGGTCTAGTCATAGCACATGGGATGGATTCATTTTTTATTCACTCTTACATTAATTCACTCTTACATTCTCTCCCAGTAAGCCAAAAAGGCATTTAGCCTGATGAAGGAGGGAGGATTTCCTATTAGACTCTCCACCTAGGGTGGGTTCTAGTTTGACTGTCTTCCTCCTGAAATCCTATGAGCCATGAAAATAACAGCTCAATTTAGCCATTTTGGCAAATGGTCTCAAATAAAATCTGATTCAGTGGTAAGCTTAACTCTCTAGGTTCTTGCCTTCATTTAGATTTTATCCAGCACTTTTAGTTATTTACAAAGGGAAGGTTGAACCAAATCTGCATTACCCAATATGGTGACCACCAGCTATGTGTAGCTATTGAACACTTGAAATGGGGCTAGTCTGAATTTAGATATACACATCAGGCTTCACAACTTAATATGAAAAAAATGTAAAATGTCTCGATAATAATTCTTACATTAGTTAAATGTTGAAATGATAATATTTTTGATATATTGGGTTAAAGAAAATATATTATGGAATTAATTTTGCATGTTCCTCCTGACTCTTAATATTGTTACTAAAAATTTTAAATTATGTACATGGTTTGCATTAGATTTCTTTAAACTGTTGTTGAATGAAAGAATAAGCAAGTTGCTAAATATATATACTATGTGATACCATTTGTGTAAACATTTTAAACACTCAAATATATATGTATTGTTTATGGATTCATACATATATAGTAAAAGTATGAAAACATTAATAGTAATCACATGCATCAATTTCAGGATGGTGGTTTCCTATGGAGAGAAAGGAAGGAGAAAAGATACTGAGAATAAAGCTTTAGCTGGAACATTTTACTTCTTCAAAAGCAATCTGTTATATTATTTTCAGTTTGTTTTAAATGTTTCATAATTTAAAACTGCATTCCACCTAGTTTCCACATTGTGTCTCCATCTTCTCTCTGCAGAACAACCCTGAACCAGGCTTTAGGATTTGTCCTTACTTCAAAATTTCTTTAAGGCACACAAAATATCCTTGTGTTGACTCTGATCTTACGCCCAAATCTAATAATTTGGTTTCCTTATTCATATGATATAATTCTTCTCCTTTCATTGAACCTGAGGTCCTTGGTAACTAAGGTATTGACTGGGGATTGGAGGCCTCCATTGTTTTGGCCATTTTTCTTCCCCAACTGATGTCCCCCCAACTCTTACACCCATATGGATAGAGGCCATTTCATTTGTTGATATACTTTCTTAGTGCTTGCCAGTTGTCAGCCTGGATTGTTGAGTGTCTCTTGAGCCTAGATTCCCTGATGCTGTATTTTGTCTGCCTTTTGGATCACCTCTTATACTTGGTATTGGATTTTTGGACACCTGCTGCATTCATGAACTATTTTTTGGATATGAGACTCTGAGGCCCAGGCTGGATTTCCACCCAGCTCTGTTGCCTAAAACCTGTCCCAGTCTAGTGGATGAGTGTAATAGATATCCCAGCTAAGGGTGATGAAAATTTAAAGTGCTCAGCACTTGCTAAGCTTTCAGACTTCCTTCCTAACCTGTGTCAGACTGATCAAATTAAACACTCTTGAGATCCAGACCCTCAAAATAGAAACCCATTTATTAGAACACAGCTGTCTCTCTTTACTTTCCTTCTCTCCTCAGCTTAGAGATAAAGTACTTCTTGGAAATATAACGCTCTGTCTTAGAGATCACTAGGGCATCGTGAGTCCTTTAAGTGCACACCAAGGCATACTCCCAAGCTACTTGCCTTGTGAAATACAACATCTGTAAGCAATGCTTTGCCTTAGGTCTCCTGGATAGCTCTGCCTTTGAACAGCTTGACCCTTCTGCTATCTGAAGACTTCTCGCTGGCTCTACTTAGGAGGGTTTCTTGCTTCTCCCCAGGACCCCTCTGTTTATTGTCTTTTTAGAGACTACTACAGCTCATGTCTGAGTTAGCTTCTTTAGCAAATGGACCACACCCAACCTGAAACCCCATTATCTTCAAATCTATGGACTCTGATCCCAGACATTCACTGCTATTTTGTCCCCATTCCTCAGGCAGGAAAATGAAAAGAGGATTAAAAGATAGAGTGGAGCAGCAGAGATGTGTTTGTTGCCCAATTGATGCTTATTGCCCAAATCTGTGACAGACAGGAAAAATCAGCGGTATACAAGACATAGTCCCTGCCTGCCTTCAAGGGGCACAGCTGTCAAATTGACTGTATAGAAGCCAAATGATAGGTGAAGCCAGGCAGAGTCAGTCTAGAGAAATTTATCCTATGAAGGTTTCCTGCCACATGTTTTTCAAGAATTCTCAGGGGGAGTCAGATCCTTGGGGACTGAACTTTTCTAGGGACCAGATGGCAGTAGAAATCCCAGCATTACAAGTCTCTGCATCATCTCTGCAAAGCAATGGCCATGGTCTCCAGATGGCAGATGGAGATGAGGTGGCAGGCTCTTCTGATTGTATTTCATTTTCTGAAGTACTGTTGCTGTTTTTTTTTTTTTTCCAGTGCATCCATGAATTTAGTATGACATGAACTATATATTTATAAATATCCTTTGTTAGTAGGAGATTGAATTGAATTGAGAATTGGGCAAAATGAAGGAGAGGCTGATCAATTTGAGAGCTGTAGAATCTGAGAGCATTTAGGAGCTAAAGTTCTAGGTCACCAATACGATAGCTCTAATGTTGAGAAGGTAAGAAGGGTGCAATGCAGCTTGGTGCAAGTCTGTAGGGAGAGAAGTTACTAAGATGTTATTGAGACTGGTAACAGGCTTAGGGTTGTCCCAGGGTCCACTGCTGACATATCCTTTCGAGGTCACTCTGGCTTCCTTGAGAAAGCCTGTCAGCTATCCTTTGTGGCTTAGAATTTCTTCACATATTCTATAACCACAAACACCGATGAAGAGAATAAAGCTCAAGAAGTTCCTTAGAAAATGTAGCTCATGCACATTTGGTATTCTGAGATAGGGGTGGGTGACATTTAAAGAAATGAGTTAGGAAGGAGAAACAACCAGTTATCTTGGTAGTGGGAAAAGTGGAGCTGAAGATATAGCTTTAGGTTTTGGCTGGGTTTTTTCTGTCCAGCTAGCATCTGGGTGGTATCCCGGCCCAGGCCTATTTTGACCTGGTAGGTAAAGAAGAGATTCTGTCTAAGGCAGGATATAAATGTCATTATAACTTATTTTCCAAACAGATGTTTTTGATAAAGAAAAGAGGTGCTAACAATGGGCAAAAACCATAGTATACCGGATTGCATGTGATTGTACCAGGTAAAAATAGGATATAAAGTCACCCTGAATATAAATACAGGGGAGTCTCCAGACCAGAGCAATCTTGTTGATGTCTTTTTGGAGGCAAAAGATGACCAACATGAATATCCCAGTGGCTCCTGGCACAGGTGGAAGTAAAAGCCAGCCACTTGTTGGAACTGCCGTAAAGTTGGTTTTATATTACTGAAAGGCAGGGAGCTTAGTGAGGAAATCCATTATGAAAGTGGCCCAGGGAAACTGAATGCTTGGCAGGGGGCACAGAGAGCCTTTGGCATCTCCCAGCAGGTATTTGTTCTTGCGTATGGTTGTACATCATTACATTCTATTACTTTCAATTTTGACCTGCAGTTATCAAAAGTCATGAGTCAAGGAATAGGGCACCTGGGTGGCTTGGCTGGTTGAACCTCCGACTCTTGATTTCAGCTTAGGTCATGGTCTAGGGGTTGAAGGATCAAGCCCCATGTGGGCCTCTATGCTCAGTGGGGCATCTGCTTGGGATTCTCTCTCTCCCTCTGCCTCTTCCCCCACCCACGCTCTCACTCTCTCTCTCTCTTTCTCTCCCTAAAATAAATAAATAAATCTTAAAAAAAAAAAAGTCATGAGTCAAGGAAAATAGACCCTTAAATTGGTCAAAGTGAACAAGTGAACAGAGGGCAAAATTCAAGATAATCTTCTATGAAATGCAGGTGATTTGAGAGAGACTTCTCTCTGAGGCCAAGTAGAGGATTTACTTGGTCTTTTCGTATATTATTTGCCATTTCCAGATGAGGGACAAGAGGTCCAATACAAACTGGAACAGAGGATGGAACACTGTGGTGTCACAGAACCCTGTCCCCAAGGGAGGTGGGGAATCAGATTATTGAAAACACGGAGAGGAAGCATTTGCCATGTTCTGGCCGAAGGGCTGATATATGGATTCTGTACAGTATCTAAGAAGCAAGTGTTATTTCTGCAGAAAGAGTTGTCTGTTTACAAAATGGCATTGTCCAGTCATGTTTTAATGAGAGGATGCTGTAGTAGGAAGCAGCATTGACCTTATAGAGACCAGGCAAAATGCAGGCATTTCAGTGGATCCAGTGTGGAGAGGTAAGAATGATTAAGAATCAGATAGGCTAGGGGCGCCTGGCTGGCTCAGTTGGAAGAGCATGCAACTCTTGATCTTGAGGTCATGAGTTTGAGTCCCATGTTGGGTGTAGAGATCACTACTACTACTACTACTACTACTACTAAACTTAAAAAATTGGATAACACAGTGTACATTTCAGCAGCCTTCAATTGAGGACTTTAGTTCCTTCTGGAACTTAATTGATAATTCTCAGAATTACATAAAGAGTACAATGGAACAAGAAATGTTCATGATAATTTTAAAAGTTATGAAAAAATGCAGGCAAATATTAAAGTTTGAATGGCACAGGATTTGAAGCTAAAACCCAAGCAGCACCTTGTAAAATGTTGACTTCTGTTTCCCATAAAAGAATGACATTTCCTCAAACCAGACACAAAAATTTATCAGACTTTATTTTATTGCACACCTATTTTCATCAGGAGTTTATATGGCAATTTCAAAGGAGCTGCTGAGCAGCTGAAAGAGAGAGAGAGAAAATTATAGGCCATTAAACTGTTAAACAGGAGTTCTGTAGGAATCTTGCTACACCCAAAATACCCTGCCAATAGGCATGATGTTTCAAGATAACAAGATCTTTGTAAGAATCTTATTACAGCAACTGATAAGGATAGCAACCTGTATAATCAAATGTGAGATAAGGACACACTTTCAAAAGAAAGAATTTAAAACCAATTTAGAGGTAGGAGCAGAATATGAAAAAGTAAGAGATTAGGACCTTATAAATTTGGGCTCTCAAAAGGGTATTTTAAAAATAAATTACATAGGGGCGCCTGGGTGGCTCAGTCGTTAAGTGTCTGCCTTTGGCTCAGGTGATGATCCCAGGGTCCTGGGATCGAGCCCCACATCAGGCTCCCTGCTCGGCGGGGAGCCAACTTCTCCCTCTCCCACTCCCTCTGCTTATGTTCCCTCTCTCCCTGTGTCTCTCTCTGTCAAATGAATAAATAAAATCTTAAAAAAAAAAAAGATTCAAGTTCTTAAAAAAAATTGTATAGACGCTAAGAAATTTGATACCCACTGTTTATAAAGATAACTTTTTCCATTTTAAGGCAGTGCTGATTATTTCCCCCCTTGACACTTGAACCCAAATTCACACCCTTCCCTCTGGAAGAACAGAAGCCTAAGACATTTTTTGTAGCCTTTCAACTTGAGTTTACTATATCCTTGTGAGTTTTTCCTTCTCCAGGTGAAATCTGGACAGGTTAAATTTTACCTATTGTATTTTCTGGTCCCCTCCCCTCGGGTCACATTTCACTGGGTGAATGCAGATGTGGACCCAACAAGCTTAGGGGAGGGGCCACCGCCTCTTTTGTTCTGCACAGCATCCTAGCTTTCATGTGGCCTCAGGTTGCATTTACTCTACTTTGGTAGCCACATCCTTCGGAGGAAGGAGATTGTCCGAACCATGAAATGATGTAGGCCAGTGAAGCAGCAACCAGAGCTAGTCAGCTACTTCGGAGCTCATGAGGATTGGCTCTGAGGAACCCGAGTCTGTCCTGCACCTGCAGAAGGTTGCGTGCTGATGTCACAAGTTCCGTTGTGGGCAAGGGGAGCCAATTTGTTCCAGGATGATCCCAGGAAATACAAAACAAATAGGAATCTACATTAGTATGGGGCTAAACTAGACATCTCTAGCATAGTTTAAGGGCTTAAAAGCCCGAATAGAAGACGGATTCCCTAAAGCCTAGGAAGAATTCGAGGTATCTTAAAAGTTCTGCTACTTTGCAGCCTAGATTTTTACCACAGTGTTTAATGCTTCCTGGACCATAAGTGCATGCAATATTCATGCTTCACAGGCGTTGAATATTACCTCCTTTTAAAGATCTAAACACAGGAGGACATTTCTGTTGAATTTCATGTGAGTTAACTTATAAAGATGTTCTTATCTTCATGTTAATGTTTCATTTGAAAAGCAAAGCAGCCAAGCAACAAGGAATGATAGGCCTGGGAACAACTTGTTCTAGGATCTGTTTTATCTTGTCATGAGTTTATGACAATATTCAAAGGACCTCCCTTGCCCTTTAGATACCTAATCCAGGGGGAGTTATCTAATATCTTTTTTTAAGTAGTAAGCATGTATGACTATGATGATTTAAATCAGAAGACTCATTCTATTTGAGTATGAGATATAATAGCACTCAAATTTATTTTGCTAATTCAGAAGTCTTTAATTTGGAGTGGTATTTCTGAATTATCATCTGTACTATTTGCTAATAATTATAGTTGTGATTTTAGAAGTCACTGGGCATTTAATGAAGACCTGCAATATATGAAGCCATTACTTGGTATCATGTTATAATGGCTGAGATATGCTTCTGTCCTTCAAGAGAGTCACTACAAAAGAATTTGGTAAAGTATGTAAGTTAGGAAGTACATCAGAGCGAGGTATAATATACATATTTTGAGACAAAGGCATGATGAGATATTTTAACTTTTTTTAAAAGATTTTATTTATTTATTTGACAGAGAGAGACACAGTGAGAGAGGGAACAAAAGCAGGGGGAGTGGGAGAGGGAGAAGCAGGCCTCCCGGCGAGAAGGAAGCCCGATGCGGGGCTTGATCCCAGGACCCTGGGACCATGACCCGAGCCGAAGGCAGATGCTTAAGGACTGAGCCACCCAGGCGCCCCGAGATACTTTATCTTTTAAATTTAAAAAGCATTTTTACACGTTTAAATGGCTAATTAAATGATAATGTCCACATTTTTCCACTTCCAGAATGTTTTACATTGGTTTATTAAATAATGAATGTAAAGCATCCTCCAAAAAAGGTGGTCTGCTCCATTGTCTTTTCCTGTATTTTCCAGTGTTCTACATAATGAGTGTGTATGAATTTATCATCACAAAAAAGAAAACAAAATCCAAAAACTGAGCATTGTGAAAAAAAGGACTGGACTTCCCTCCCTTACAAGAACCGCCAGCTGGAGCCATCACTCAGGCAGGAAACAGGAATTCAGCGAGTGGGCCAAAGGGAGCCTCAAGTTTTCCAACAGGAAGCGACATGGAATCCGCTTCTGGCTGTCAGAGATTGCTAGTGTAAAGCTCCTGGGGAAAGATGATGCCTGCCTTTGTAGTCGAAAGGTCATTAGGGGGATTAAGCCCAGAGGCTGGCTTTGTGTAGTCTGCTTAGTTCCACTGATAGAACCAGACAACCAGCTAATTTTAGTCTAAACTATGGCATTTGGTGCCCCTATGTGATCTAGAACGAATCCTTCAAACTTCCTGGGCCATAATTCTTTCATGTGCATATAACCCAAATGTATTGGCTCCATTAGACTATGTAAACAAATGAAAGTAACATTTCCATTAAATAGCAAAATTACTTTGGAGGAGACACTACCAACTTGATTACTAGAAATTAGCTCACTGAAATGTTTCCTGGGGACATGTGAGACATTCCCCAGTACAATTTTAGGTGCACTTAGACAGAGCCTGTGTCCTCTGACTTGTCACACTGCTGCCTTGGCTCCTTAGGACACCACTGCTCTTTCCCTCTCCATACTCCCTTCAATAGGGAGCACGGGCAGGGGATACTTGTGTACCCTTCTACACCATCCCAGGCACAGAACAGGCCTTCCATTAATTCCCCTGCCCACAGGGCAGATTTGGTTTATAACATTTATCAAGACTTTACTGAGATTCTTAGGGTTAAAAAAAATGATTAAAGAAAACAATTTAGGTGATCACAAAGAAACTTTATTTCATACTTCATTAAGTGGACCGTCTCCGTTGGAGAACTGCAAAATGGGGCAGAAGTCAGGAAGTTTTTATAGAATAAAGGAAAAAGAACAAGGAAAAGAAAAATAGAAAATATCTTATTGGCTGGGGCCACACAGTCAACTTTGTTCAGAGTTGAGAAAGAGCAAAGAAATAAGCATAGAGCCCAGAGTTGGCTTGGTTTTGGGGGATTGGCTGACTAGATATACTGTAATTTTGTTCTAGTGGAGCATTTACATAAACAGGAAAGTTACGTTTTGGTTTGCTGAGGCGGTACCCTGGGCAGGAGCAGTGCCATCTTGGGCCTAGAAATTTATTTGAACACTAGCATGGGAGAGAAAAATAGAGCACAGAATAAGCTGTGAAGATACCTCCCTTCCTTGCTCCCCTTCTTCCTTTTTTCCTTTCCTTTCGTTTCCTTTCCTTTCCTTCCTTCCCTCTTCCTTCCTCCCTATGAATAGATATTGAGTAACACTATGTGCCAGGCACGTATAAGTAAAAACAGATGTGGTTCCTGCTCATGAATTCTACAGTCTAGTAGAGGAGAAAGACCAAATAATCAATCAAATAATAATCATTATAAGTTGATAAATGCATTGAAGAAAAAGTAGAGTCCAGATAGGGAGGAGCTTACCTAATCTGGGGAGTTAGGACAAGAGTTCTTAAGGAAATGAGAATACAGCTGAATGCTGAAGGGCTGAAGGATTCACAGGCATTCAGAGGCTCAGGAGGTGGAGAGAGGAAGACACCTGATACTGAAGGAAAACCTCCTGGGAAGCCTCCAAAGCAGGGAGAGTCTGGCCCTATTTTGAGGAACTGAAGGAAAGACTTTCTGAGAGGGAGAAATAAGAGCAGAAGGGAGTAAGGTAGATCATGGGTGGAATCATTAGACGCCACTGAAAGCTTTTAAGCAGGAGTGACACTGTCAGATAGGAGCTGCCCGAGTAGAAATCCCAGCCCTGTGGGGAGAGAGCACATACCTCAAATAGCAGGCAAGAAAGACAAAGCTAAGAGTGAAGTAATTGTGCTAGGAAAGGAAATATGGACTTTGTAAACTGGATAAATTTTATTTTTCAAGTATTAAAAAAGAATGATCAACATCCACACAAAGCTTGTATACAAATGCTCAAAGCAGCATTATTCATAATAGCCAAAAAGTGGAAACAATGCACATGTCTATTAAAGGATAAAAGGATAAATAAAATGTGCTATATCTATACAATGGAATCATCATTTGGCAATAAAAGGAAATGAAATACTGACCATAAGCTACATGGATGACCCTTGAAAACATCATGCTAAGTGAATGGAGACACCAATGACCACGTATTGTATAATTCCATTTATATGAAATGTCCAGAATAGGCAAATGTATAGACATTAAGTAGATTAGTGGTTGCTTAGGGCTGGGGATGAGGTGGGGTTTGACTGCTAATGGGTATAGAGTTTCTTTTAGGGGGAACAAAACTTCTAAAATTAAATTTCGGTGATGATTGCACAACTCCGGGAATATACCAAAACATATTGAATTGTACACTTTAAAAAGGGTGAATTGTATGGTATGTGGATTATATCTCAATAAAGCTGTTAAAACAGAAAATAATTTTAAAAAGAATCCAGGAACTAGGGATATCTATAGAAATGGATCTCAATCTTAAATTTCTTCTCACTTCATATTCATTGTACTCCAAATAGTTGTAGAGCAAAAGAGACCACAATGACTCTCTTGCTAGGGTGAGTTGGGAGGATCTATGGCCCTATTAATACATGTTAGAATGACAGAGTTGAGCCCATTGTTCATCTAAATTAGCAGTACCAAGCAGCTGTTTCAGTTAATCATTATGAGGACAGCAAACAGCACTCAAAACAGCACTCCATTTTTTCCAGCATTTTAAAAGAATGGTCTTAAATTGCTAAGATAATGCCTTTTCTCTTTTTAGCAGTTCTCCTTTTAAAAAGTAACCCCAAAATGTTTCTTGAAATCTTATTTTCATTAAAATCGAAGTCTTAGCTTAACTTTAAAATGTTGCCTCTGATCTTTTAAACATTTTCTATTTCTTAAATCTTGATCAGGAACATGTGAACTATTATTTATTAAATACTACTCAGGTTCAAAATAGCTACACGGAATATGAGGTTGGGCAGGTGGCAATGCTTCCGTTTTCACACTCTGAGAAGGCCAAGGTTTCTTAGGGAAGCATTCCTGGTATCTGTATTAACCAGTTTCATACGTCCTCAGCTGGTTGGTATTTGTGTGTGTGTGTGTGTGTGTGTGTGTGCGCGCGCGCGCTTGCGTGTGCTGCTGACTCCTACATTTTACAAAAATTTCATTTCCCTTTCCAGCTTCCGTCTTACTGGTGCATGCATGCCAAAGTGTAATTCAGGCTTAACCACTCTGTTGTAGGCTAAATTGTCTTGTTTTATGTATGAGGAAGCTGACACCGAGGAATGATAAGGAACCTTGATTTGGTTACTTTACCAGTTAATGAGAGGTCTTCCAGTTGGAATTTGTCCCCTGATTTCTGTTTCTTTTAGTGAAACATTTTCATTTTCTAGCCTTTAATCTCTGTCTTTTCAAATCTTATACTTAGGAATAAATATCAGGACTGAACATCACTTTATGTTGTTTTTTTTCTTAGAACTGACTTTAGGAATAGACAGAAGAGGTGGTTATCTGTGTGGTGTACGTGGAGGGAAAAAATCAAATGTGACTTTCCTTTTGGGATATTCATTTTCCCAAGGAACAAAAAAATTTCCATTAATTTCTCTTATTGTAATTAAATAGCAGTAACTGAAGATGTATCCAGATGTTTTTAACAAAAGGCAGCAAACAACACTAGGGCTCTGACCTAATGGATTCTAGAAAAGCAATGTCAAGGTCATTGGAAATTAAGCCTTTCAGGATTGTGTCTGTCTTGGACTACAAGCCTCAATCTCCTTGCTTCCTCTGTGACCTTAAAATCAATCTCTACAGGGAAGAGCTTTAAAGACAAAAAAGGGTAAAGCATAGGTGTTTCTCCCCTCTTTAGAATTCTCCAGTGATTTCCATTGCATTTAAATTCTCAATTACTGTCTTAGCTTACAAAGTCTTGCAGGATGTGGCCCATGTTTGTTTACTTCTCCAAGCTTATTTCTTCTCACTTTCTCGTATTTTCCCCCTCAAACCCAACTTGAGGCCTCTGAATTAGCTGTTTCCTTTGCCTGGAATGCTCTCTCCTCTGGTGTTTGCATGCCTGTTATGCAAATCATTGCTTAAGCGTCTCCCCCAAAGGTCCGCCCCTCAAGCAGCCACCCAATCACAATCACCATCACATCATTTACTGTATTTTCCTTGCATTGAGCTTGACGCCCACGAACATTTTTTCTTTCTCCCCTCCTCCCCCACAAGCACCCTAGAACCTAGACTCATTTGTCATCATCACTGCTCAATCGACGGCCCGGAGTAGTGTCTGACATTTGTAGTAGCTCAACAAAAATTTGTTGAATGAAGACATCAACATATGAATGCACCCGTTGTTCCCTGTCCCCCCTCCCCCAAAGAGTGCAAAATTCATAATGAGGATAAACTTCAAAATGTCTTTCTCATCTACCAGGTATTTCCACCTTTGAATAGATGTCCATGAGGAGACTGTGCAACTTGACTGGTCTAGGCCTTCCGATTCTAAATGTAAATAAGCGCACATTAGCTTTTCGTCTAGGGCTTGGTTTCTCAGTGACCAATAGTTTACTTCCTGGTTCCGATACCGTGAAAATTGGTTAGGTTGAGCACTAGGGCCCGGAGATCCCTTGATGCTAATTGTTGAGGTTCGGATAGGGCCGTCGGCCTGGTGCGCTGTGAGTGGTCCTCTCTAGAGATGCTGGGGAGAAGGGGCGGAGCCACCCCAAAGGATGAGCCTGACTTAGGCCGTCAGATCTGCTGGGGCTGCCGCTTTGGGAAGAGCCCTGGCAATCGGAAGACAGCAAAGCTAGCCTGTGGCGAAGAAGCAGCCCAGCAGACTCCAGGAGGTAAGACCAAGGGGTTGAAAGAAAGGAGGAAGGACCTGAAACCAAACCTGCAGAGCCAGCCAACGCTTGGGTATTTTGCCGGAGGAAAGGGTTAAACCGTTTCCAAGGTAACGGATCAGGAAGCGCGCAAGACGTTCGCCGCAGGTTCGTAGGTCAGCCAGGAGTTTAAAGCTCCCACGGCTGAGCGGATTCTGGCCAATAGAGAGGCCGCCTGCACGTCACGTGACGCGCGGGGCCGATCCGCTAGCTGCCCCAGAGCACGTGGGAAGGTTTTTCCTGCTCCTTCTTTCATTTTTTAAAAGCCCACCCACTTTTGCGCGGGCTTAGTCACAGAGTTCTTCTCGCGAGAGGCGCCGCACCCTCTCGCGAGAGTGAGTGGGAGGCGTGGGGACTAGGTGGTGTTGCGGACTGGAACTGCGGCGGCGGAAGCCGGGGGCGGGGAGGGCGGGGGCGGGCCGCGGGGCGGGGAGGGGGGAGGGCTGGGGGCCGGTGCGGGAGGGGGTGCCCGCCTGCTCGGCGGCTCGCGCGACCAGTCGTTGCGGGCCGGTGACATGCCTGTGAGCTGCGGACGCTGCGGCCCCCAGGTGAGGCGGGTGCGGATCCGCCCGCAACATAAGCCGCGCGTTGGCCGGGGTGGCGGCGTGGTGCGGGGCCGCGGTGGATGGAGCGGCCGGGCTTGGGCGCCCCAGCCTCTCCGCCGGCCCGCAGTCCCTGCTCTGATTTCGGGGCTGCCCAGAGCTGCGCCCTGGCACGGCGGTGGGAGGAGGGCGGGAGGAGCTGGGCTGTGGAAGGAAGCCCGCGGCACCGGGCTTGGGGGGAGGGGGTGTCCTCGGGCTCGAGACGGGTCTCCTGGGGTCCAGAGTGTAGCGGCCGAGTTGCAGCCCCTTTGAATGACAAGCTCAGTTTCCATCCCCAGGGTGGTCTTCAGAGCCGGATCTCTTCGGTGCGTAGGGTGCGTGTGCTTAGTTTGTGTTCGTGGTGCGCGCACAGGAGCTTATGCAGGAGGAGGAGGACGTTGCACTTTGTCCCCGAGCAGCATCCTTCACTGTCAGAACCCCAGAGCCATGGAACCAGGCGCAACCCAAATCTTGTGGCAGAAACGGAAGACGTCAAGCAGCTCCTGGGAGCGTTGGTGTTTGGATTTGCTGTCAGATTTTCTCTGAGGCTGTTTGTTGTTAATGGTTTAAATGCTGGCCATCCATACCCTGAATGGATTTTTATTATACCAGGCACCTACTCTGCTTTACACGAAAATATGTGGATGTGACCAAAGTATTCAAAACGTTGGTAAAATGGCAGTGGCAGTAGAATCCAAACCACGACAGTGATATAGCTTGGTAGCAATTCTGCTTTCCGTCTCCTCTAAAATCTTATTAAACTGGAGGTGGTTTAGGCTTAAGATGTTAAGGAAATTTCAGGCTGAGAAGGAACAGCTGACACACATAGCTAATGGTTTTAGTGCAAATCAGAGTTAAAAATTCTGGTTCTCTTTTCAGCTTCGTAATTATTCAGTCCGTTGCAAAACATGTAAGCTTTCCTTAGCTTCTCCCCACCATATTAGGGATATTATAGTTATATTGATTGATACTGATTTTGATACGTCTGGAAATAGAAAATTTAGAGTACTCAAAATATAAGGTACTCAGTAATGCATCGATGGTTTTAATGTCTTGTTTATGATTTTAGAGTAATTGGCAGCACAGTTCCCAGAATGATTAGTGTCAGTTAAAATAGTGCATTTTAATGAATCTTTTTAAACTTTTTGAAGTAATACCGTGGTTTTTCTTACTTTCTTATGTTCCTTCTGGCAAAACTACCCAGGGTTGACAGTGAATTTCATTGTTAGTTGTGGCTGTGAGTAACAGAGCAGTTTATGAGAGATTAAAGAATTTAAGGCCGTCAGAACAAATGGGTTCCCAGGCTGAACTGGTAACTAGTGATTAGTGAATGTACCCAGATAACTGCACTATTGCTAAAGGCCTAGAGGTATACTCCTAGGCTAGTGACATTTCTGAGTTGTTGAGGATAGGGGACTTGCTGAAGACCCTGAACTCACAGAAGAGAGTTTCTTTAGCTTCTAAATTCCTGGGATAAATCTAGAATCTAAAGAAATCCTCCTTTACCTTTAGAGGCTGGAAGGAGGATAGTACATTTAATTTTTTTTTTTTTTAATTCCAGGAACTTACTGTCTGGAAAAAGAAATCAAATCAGGTGACACATTATAGGTCATTTTTAGGGGAAATTTCCACTTATAAGTAGGCAGTGGAGTTCTGTTGCATACTTGAAGAAAATGTGAAAAACTTAGGAAATGTCTTTTTGAGAATGGGCAAAAGAGACTGGTCTAGATTTAAAAAGTTCCCTCCCATTCCATCTTGGCAAACTGATTTTCAGGGACAGAAAAACAGATTTTTTTACTAGTCTTTATAACCTTTTGGTACGGGTTTCAAGCTTTTAGCATGTAGATATTTGTTGTTTTGTCTCTCCTTTGAAAAGTAATTGAAGGGGGGCGCCTGGCTGGCTCAGTTGGTGGAGCATGTGACTCTTGATTTTGGGCTTGTAAGTTTGAGCCCCACGTTGGGTGTAGAGATTCCTTAAAAATAAAATCTTTAAGCAAAAAGAAAAGTAATGAAGTAGTTTTGGGTAGGATAATTATTTAGGCAAGCCGAATGTGTTCTTTTTCTGTCAGGTGGCCTGGATTTTAGTAATAAAGTCAACCACTTGGAATGAGGATGGGACGAGTCAGGAAAAGATCTACACTTAGTTTGGGCTTGACTGAAGGGTGTATCAACTGGTAAGTTAGGGAAAGGAAAGAAAAATACTATATTAGTTTTGAAACAGACCAAAAATATCCAGATGTCTTCATTCTGCCACTCGTCTTTGCATATAAAAGTTCATTTTATTGTTAAATACTTATTAGAGCAAATGTGTTTGAAGTGTATGGAGACTGAATAGGTTAAAAGGTGAAAAGTTAACATTTTTTGATTAATCTGAGAATGTTTCATGAGAAAAAAATAAATGGCGTGGTCGTCTGGAATAGATTGGATGTAACTTGAATGAAGATGAGGCAAAAGAGAGAGTTTGGGCTTTGGAGTCAGTCAGATCTATTACTTAATACAGGTGAGCCTCCATTTCCTCATCCCTGATGGCGAAGAGTCAAAATACCTCAAAGTTATTTTGAAGCACGTAGTAAATAGCTGCTTATTCAGTGTTTATCCTTTGACCTCTTTTAATGGCTTGAGGATTATTTGGCTGCAAGAGTCAAAAACCCCCTTGAATGAACTTAGTTAAAAAAGGCATTTGTCGTAACAGTTGGAGGACTGCCTCTGAAGCCCATTGCGTGAAGTCCAGCTCAGGATCCTGGGAACTAGAAAATCTTCAGGCAGTTAGGTACTCTTCCAGTTTTTCTCTGGGAACACACGGTCTTGTCTCTGCTACTCTGGACTCGATCTGTTCCAATTTCTTTTAAATTGGCTCTCTTTAAAGCTCTTGGTTTCTGCTGCCCTCTGACTTTGGTTAGCATGAAACCTTGGTTTGCTGTGGTGCCAACTCACTTTGCTTTTGCAGCATGGTTCTCAGCAAGTGTCTCCCTGTCTTCATTCTGAATTTCTGGGAAGATAGTCCTGTGGGCCCGGTATCTACTTGTCGTCCCTTTGGCTGAGGAAAGGGGAAGATGGGAATGGGAAAATGGATGGGAAGGAGATTAGGTATGTCTAAGTTTGTACTTTTTTTTTTTTTTTTAAGATTGTAAAAAAAATGTATTTATTTGAGAGAGAAAGCAGAGTGAGCCAGAGAACGCCAGTGGCGGGGCGGAGGGGAGCAGGGGCAGAGGGAGAAGCCGACTCCCCTCTGAGCAGGGATCCCAGGATCATGACCTGAGCTGAAGGCAGACGCTTAACCGACTGAGCCACCCAGGCGCCCCCAGTTTGTACTTTTTTAGACTGGGCACTGCAAGTTTTTAATAAAGAGGGGACGGACAGGGAGGAAATGATGGGTACCTCTGGTGTAATTTAACATCCTGCCGTTTGAGTTTTCCCCCCAGTATTACACTGAACTTGCTCTCAGTAATGGTCTCCTTCAGGACAGAGTCTTCTAGGTTTGTAAGTTAAGGCGAATTACGTAAGCGTTTTGTGCCTCAGTCTCTTTATGTGTAAGATGGGTATAGTAACACCAACTTCTGTTGTGAGAAGTGTGAATTCTGTTTAACAGCCATTAAGCAGCACCCGACTGACACAGTGTAAGGATGTGGTATCATCACTTCCCGCTGCATACTGCGATCGAGGCTCCTGTGGCATTCAGCGATGAAAGAATATCATTTCTGCCCTCAGGAGTTTAGAAGTTTAATACCATTCCATACCATTCCAGACATAAAATTATTTCTTGACTCCAGTGACACTAAATTTTTCAAATCTCTACTCTTGCTTTTCCAACTGCCCCGTATTTGTGGTATTTGTTTACCTGCCCAGCAAACCTTTATCATGGTTGTCCCCTTAGATTCTTTCTTGATCTAGGAAGTCTCTAGGATCAGCTTTCAAGTTCTGTATGTATAGATGGTTCCTAGAATAACAACTCTAGCTCTCACCACCCCAACTAATGTATGTATTTTAGGTGCCTTTTGGATATTATATTGATAGAACACTGTCTTCCAGTTACCCTGTAATTGGCAAAGGCTCCACTTTTCTTCCTGCTCCCCAAGCTTGCAATCTTAAAATTATCTTTCACACTCTTCTTTCTTTTTGATGCCTTAGATATCCTGTCAGTTAATAGGTTTTGCACAGGCTTTTAGGATGCCTCGTATGTACCAAGCACTGGGCCATTGGCAAAGCAGATCCATTCACTCATTCCTGCTACTGGCGGATTAGGGTAGTGCCTTATTACTATTTGCAAGAGCTAATTAAATGTCTTTTCAGCAGTATATTCTTTGAGTCATGGTGTTGTAGATGTCACTGATGAATGGTTTCCTGGGTTAAAATTCTGAACATATTTTTTGTTAAAATAATCTTGTAGATGGGGGTTATGTAGAAGATTAAGAATATTACTTAAACTTCTAAGCCATGTATTGAAAGCACAGCCTGAAGATTTTAGGTTGGTTTGTTTTTTTTTTTAAGCTGTGTTTATTGTTGGTATAAGGAAACTAGAGGAGCAAGGATCTTAATAGATAATCACAGGTCATACACAAATTGGGTCTTTTTTATGGTTAATTACTGTTTTGAAAGAGAAAGTAATAACTGATAGCTGTGGTATTTTTAGGTTTTATGTCAAACAGCAAGTCTTCTTAAGGAAGAAGCAAATATTTGAATTCCTGCTATATCAATTCCTGCTGTATCAGATACTGTTTTTACATATATTATGTAATTGCATTCTTATAGCAATCCTGTGAAGATGAGCCTTAGCTTCCTGATTTTGCAGAAAAGGGAGATAGCATCACCTTTATGCCACTGTTTGCCTATTAGGTATTATTCTGTTTTGTTTTTAATGGTTGCTCTAGGGTTTACAAGACAACTTTAACTTATCAATATCATTTTTTTGTATACTGTAGGAACAGCATTTTTTTTTTTAACTCCAGCCTACCACACTGTGTTGGTTTTATTTTGTCATGCCTTTTACTTGTGTATGTTGTAAACCCCATTATATGTTGTTATTACTTTTAGTTTAAATAGTTATTTTTTAAAGGAATTAAACAAGGAGAAAATATCTCTATAAAATATCTTTTGTATTACCCTCATATTTACCCTTTTAAGCATTCTAAATTCCTTGTTTAGATTCAAACTTCCATCTGGTATTGTTTTTCTCTTGCTTATTATTCTAGTGATGGTTGGCTAGTGATGAATTCTCACAGCTTTTTTAGTTCAAATAAACTTATTTTGCCTTAATTTTTGAAAGATATTTTCATTGGGTATGGATATCTCAGTTGACACTTTTTAAGAAAAAATATTTACTTATTTGAGAGGGAGAGAGAGAAAGAGAACATGTGCACGAGCGTGGGGAGGGATGGAGGGAAAGGGAGAGAGAGAGAGCCTCAAGCAGACTCCCTCCTGAGCACGGGAACCCACGAGGGGCTCTATCCCGGGACCCTGAGATGAAATCTAACCCATGACCTGAGTCGAAATCAAGAGCTGGACCAACTGAACTGAGCCACCCAGGCACCCCATCCGTTGACACTTTTTTGAGATGTTGCTCAATTATCTTATTTATGGGCCAGCATAGTTTCTGCCAGGAAGTCTGCTGTCTTTCTTTGTTCCTCTGTATGTAATGTATACTTTTCTTTCTTGCTTAAGATTTTTCTGTCACTAGGGCGCCTGAGTGGCTCAGTCGTTAAGCGTCTGCCTTCGGCTCAGGTCACGATCCCAGGATTCTGGGATCGAGTCCCGCATCGGGCTCCCTGCTCGGCGGGAAGCCTGCTTCTCCCTCTCCCACTCCCCCTGCTTGTGTTCCCTCTCTCGCTGTGCCTCTCTCTGTCAAATAAATAAATAAAATCTTTAAAAAAAAAAAAAAGATTTTTCTGTCACTAGTTTTCAGAAACTGCGTTATGATGTACTTGGTGTGGTTTTCTTTTTGTTTATTTTTCTTAGGGTTTGTTGATCTCCCTTGCATCTGTCAGTTTGCGGTTTTCATCAACTTTTGGAAATTCTGAGCCACTTTGTTTTCATATAGTGTTCCTCTCCCCCACATTCTTGGGGAGTCGAGTTACCTTTCACAGTGAATCACTGATGCTGCTTTGTTGTGGGTTTCTTCTCTCTATGCTTCATTCTGGATAGCTTCTATTGCTATGTCTTTAAAGTTCATATTCTCTTGTAGTTCTCTAATCTGCTGTTGATTGTACCCAGTATGTATTTTGATTTAGATTTATTTTTATCTCTAGAAGTTTGGTTTGGATCTCTTATATTTTCTGTTTCTCTCCTTAGGACCATGTTTTCCTCTCCCTTCTTGAGTATATGGAACATTTGTAATACAATTTTAACATCTTTTCTGTTCATTCCATCATCTTTGTCATTTCTGGATCTGCACTTAATGGTTATGGGTCATATTTTTCTCCTCCACTGGTAATTTTTGACTGTGTGCTAGCCATTGAGTTTTCTGCTGTTGCTTGCTTGATTTTGTTGTATTTTTTTTTTGAACCTTGCTTTTAAGCTTTGTTAGGGTGACTACAGAACAGCCTCTGGTGTAGTGCTGACTTAGTCCCCCAACTTAGATGATTTCCTTCTAAGGAGGCCATCCTTTGCCTAACATATTACAAGGTTTTTCCCACTCTGGTTGGTGGGAGTGCAAATTATTCCAAGCCCTGTCTGGCTCTAGGTATTGTTTGGCTTGCTGCTCTTTGGTAGGTAATTATTTCCCCAATCTCTGATACTCGGCACAGATCAGTATTCAACCAAAGACCCTGAAAGAACCCATCGGCAATTCTCTGATGCTTTCAGTCTTGTGAGCTCTCTCTCCAATGCGCTGCCCTGCAAATTCTAGCCACCTTGACCTTCCCAGACTCTCATCTCTGTCTCTGCAGCTTGATGAGACCGCCATACTGCTTGGCTTTCTTTTGTCCATGCTGTGACCTGGAAATAGCTGGCAGCTAGTGTTTCCCTTCTTTTAGCGGTCATAGGCCTGGATTACCTGTTGTCTAATATCTGAAAACTCATGTTTCATATATTCTGCCCTGCTCTGTTGTATTTATATTTAACAGAATATTAATTTTTTTTTAAAGATTTCACTTATTTATTTGAGAGAGAGCATGAGAGTGGGGGAGGGTCAGAGGGAGAAGCAGACTCCCTGCTGAGCAGGGAGCCCAATGTGGGACTCGATCCTGGGACTCCAGGATCATGACCTGAGCCAAAGGCACTCGCCCAACCAACTGAGCCACCCAGGTGCCCCAGAATATTAATTTTTAATGCTTGGCCATTTGGAATTTGGCCAACATGTTTTTGGAGCATTTGTTATAAATATCAAATATTATAGAATTAGAAATTATTGGAAACTTTTATATTTTCACAAATAATTCATTAAATGTAGAAGTACCTGTGTAAACATTTAAAGGTATACTTTCCTTTTTAAAGACTTTTTATTTATTAATTCAGTAGATGTTTGAATGCCTTCTGTGTTAGAATACAAATACAATAAAACATTTTTGTCCTCAAGGAATTCACAAAAGGAAGGAAAAATGCAAACAACGACACCAAAAGAATAAAGGACAAACCACTTTGGGAACATAAAGGATGTGGCTACTGTTTGGGCAAAGAGGGATAGATGAGATGAGCCAGGTCTTCCTCAAGGAGGGAGGTCCTTGAACTGATACATGAAGAGTAAGTAGCAGTTCAGCTGATGGAAGAGAGGGTAGATTGGCGGGAAGTTGAGGAGGGAGCCAGGTCAGGATTGGGGATTGACTAGATGTGGTAATCTGTAGGGATTGAGGGAAAAGCCAGTTTCCAGGTTGGCCTGCTGGCTTAGTTGGTTTACTGGCTCTTACTGATGGAATACAGAAGAAGATTGTTTAGAGAGAACGTTTTATTCAATTTTTTGGACATTCTGATTTTGGAGTAACTGGGATATTTAGTCAGAAGTATCTAATAGAAAATTGGACCAGGGAACTGAAACTCAAGTGCAGGAACTGAACTGGAGATAGACATTAGGGAGTTATTTGTACAGTTAAAACCAAAGGTAGAGATTAACTGTCCTTGGAAAACTAGGTAGAATGAGTACCACAAAGGACAAGGATGGAGGTTAGAAATGTTAGCATTTGAGTAACAAGTTGTGAAAAAATTTAGGGAAACAGACTAATGTAGTGGCTAGAGAGATGAAGTGTCTCTTAATCAGAAATTACAGAGGGTACTCGTTAAAGATGGAGATTTCAGGGTTCTATGTAGACCTGAATCTGGATCTTTGGAGGTGAGGGGTTGTTAAAAATAAGGTGATCCACATGTGTACTGAAGTTTGAGAACCAGTGCCATAGGAAGAGGGTCAAGATAGGATAAGAGTGTTGGTAGAAGACAAGGAGCGTGTTTCAGAGACTCCTTGGCTTGGTTAACTCATGCTATAAAAAGGTCAGGAAATAGATGATGTCAACTTGAAAATTTCTTAGGCCAGAGGAGAGGAGGAAAGACTTGGAAGTATTTGTTTTCTGATTATGAAAGGACTTAGACACATCCAGAAAAATAAAACTCATATAATTGCATCTACCCAGGTAAAAAACAATGTTTATACCCATTTAGTAGATGTTCTTTTTTACATTGTGTATATAAATACACATGTGCAGTCATACAGATTTTACACAAAAACGGGATACTGTGAGCATGTGGAAATTTGTCTTCTTTTACTTAACAACGTATCATCTTCCCATATTATAGTTATATGACATTTCATAACATTAAAAAAAGTCCAAGCTGTCATGAATGACCACTGTCATAAGTTTAGTCTGTATCCACTCTAGTATCTCCTAGACATGTGCAAATATACACACACAGTTGCATGTATATGTAATTATTTTTTAACGACAAGTAGCTTGCTTTTTACCTTAATATTTTATGGACTTGCTGTCACATCAGTGTGTATTGATCTAACTCCAACAACTGGTAATAATCAGTCATACAAATGTAGTGTAATTTGATGGACTTCTACATTATTTTTAGTTTTTTGTTTTGTTTTGTTTTAGTGAACATTCTTTCACATATATCTTCATGAATTTTGTGCAAGTGTATATGCAGGATAAATTTTAAGAAAGGAAATCACAGGATCCAAGATAAGTGTAATTTATTCAAAGTGTCCCATATGTCTGTTTTCTATACTCTCTATAATTGTTTCTCTAATGCTTTCATCTGTTTTTATTCTGTGATATTTCTTAAGACTTCGTTGGCGTTCTAGTACTTTTAGCAATATCCATTCTGCTTTTTGGTTGCTTCTAAAGGGATTTCATTTATTTCATGGTATTTTTATTTTTTAATTTATTACTTATTTGTTTAGTTTTAAGGATTTTATTTCTTTATTTGAGAGAGAGAGTGTGTTGCACACACAAGCACGGGAAGGGGCAGAGGGAGAGGGACAAGCAGACTCCCCGCTGAGCAGGAGCTCAACATGGGGCTCGATCCCAGGACCCTGAGATTATGACCTGAGCCGAAGGCAGATGCTTAACTGACCGAGCCACCCAAATGCCCCTGTTTCATGGTGGTGTTTTTATATGCTGTGTTTTTACTGAGCTCTAGCAGCTTTCTTTTCAGTTGTTTGCCTTGTCTATCTGTACTTCCTGTCTCTGATCTGCTTTCAAACAAATGATCTAGATTCACTTTAATTTCGTTGTAGAGAAACACACTTCGTTATTCCCTACTTAGGACTCTTGTTTATTTACCTATAATAGGGCACAAATCAAAAAAGCATTCAGTGGAAAGTTTATTATCATAACACAAAGGTGTTTAGAGGAAAATACTGTAGTTTTGCCCCTCTTGTGAAATCTTTTTAAAACTACATTCTCTCGGGGCACCTGGGTGGCTCAGTTGGTTAAGCGTCTACCTTCGGCTCAGGTCATGATCCCAGGGTCCTGGGATCGAGTCCCGCATCGGGCTCCCTGCTCTGCGGGAAGCCTGCTTCTCCCTCTCCCACTCCCCTGGCTTGTGTTCCGAACCTCTCTCGCTGTCTCTCTGTCTGTCTGTCAAAAAATAAATAAAAAATCTTTAAAAAAAAAAAAAAAGAAAGAAAAACATCTTCTAAAAAACCAAAACAAAACAAAACTACATTCTCTCTAATTATATAAGATGCTGAAGAAACCCTGCTCTGTTGCTCTTTCTCCCCCATTTGTCTTTGCTTCATTTCCAAAGGTCTGCTTTACCAGAAGTATGAGTCATACCATCTCGTGTTGGATTCACTTGAATGGACTGTCGCAAAGATTATTCTCTGATAGGTTTTTCCCTTTGTGAGATAGTATTTTACTTATGTGTTAAGTTAAACACAAAGGGATGGAGTAGGGCTCAGAAAATGAGTGAAGATATGGAACTAAATATAGTTTCTTTTTTATTAATACAAATTCTGAGGGACCGTTCTGAAAATAGATAATACGAGTTTTGGGTGGCATGATTATATTTGTCTGAATTTTTCTTTCTTTCTTTAGTATATTTATTTATTTTTATTTTATGTTCTTAGTGTTCCTTCATAGATCTGTTGAATGTTGGGTTCCATTTTGCTTTAGTACTCAACTGTGAAGAGAGTGTTCTCTCTAGGTCTGCTATTCAGGAGTATTGTAGTAGAGCACTGGGGTAATTAGAGGTGTCAAATGCAGGCAGGATGTTGTCTCAGCACCCTGGCTGCCCGCAAACTCCTTGTCACTGTCTCTTGTGCCTCAGGGGCATGGCTTGTCACAGCACCTTCCGGTGAGCGGCTCATCTAGATAATTGGTCACCTTCTCTTCTGAGTTAGTGTGTCATCTTTCCTCCTGTTGACTTCAGTTAGCAGCTGCAAAGGTGATTGCTGTTTCCCATCTCTTTCCCCCATTTCGCCCTTTTAGGAGTCCGAGAAAGGGACAATGCTTTGTGTGCTCCTTCTCTGTCCTTCAGTGTCGTTTTGAATGTGCATCATGGGGGACTGCATCTGGGTTATTCAGTCACTCTCCCGTTTCTGGCATCTAGAGGGCTTATTGTTTCTAATATAAAGTGTGATGAACTGCTTTTCAAACCTTTACACACTCCAGAGGGGTGGTTAAGAGCCTGGGGGCTAGAGTTTGGTTTAGATTTGAATCTCAGCTCTCCTGCTTACTGTGTGGGCCGGGGCGAGTTGCCTAACTTCCCCTTTCCTCAGTTTGTCTCACTGTAAAACTGGAGTACTACTCTCCCAGTCCTAAGGATTTCATGAGATGTTCACATAAATCCCTTAGCAAAGTACTTGGGGTTTTATGAGCTCTCATTTGGACCCTCGTTGCTTCGGGATCATTGCTTTCTTTGATGAATTCCCAGAAGGAGAATTATTGTATTAAAGCATAGGAATATTTTCAAAGTTTTGATCTGTATTACATGGCTGCCCACACGAAAGGTGCCAATTGACTCAGGTGCCGAGTTTGAGAATTTTGCTTTTCTGGAACCTTATGTTGGCCTTTGTATTTTATAGGCTTTATGTAACGTTTAAGACAAGTCCCTTTGCCTCTGAGGGTTTCTGGCAGTTGAAGAGAACTCTGTGGGGAAAAGGAGAATGAGTTGGCTGGGAAATACAAAAAGATTATTGTCTTGCTTTGGCCACATAAACTTTTTTTTTTTTAAAGATTTTATTTATTTATTTGAGAGAGAGAGAATGAGAGACAGAGAGCATGAGAAGGAGGAAGGTCAGAGGGAGAAGCAGACTCCCTGCTGAGCAGGGAGCCCGATGCGGGACTCGATCCCGGGACTCCAGGATCATGACCTGAGCCGAAGGCAGTCGCTTAACCAACTGAGCCACCCAGGCGCCCCTGGCCACATAAAACTTTTATATTTACACCCTGTTTTGAGAATTTGGCCCCCTTGATCATTTTGGTCCATAAGTAAAAATTTTAGTTTTTCTTTTACCTATCATGTATAGTTTCCAAAGTATCTTTTTTTTTTCTATTAGGTTATGTTAATCACCATACATTACATCATTAGTTTTTGATGTAGTGTTCCATGGTTCACTGTTTTACGTATAACACCCTGTGCTCCATTCAATGCGTGCCCTCTTTAATACCCATCACCAGGCTAACCCATCCCCCCACCCCCTCCCCTCTAGAACCCTCAGTTTGTTTCTCAGAGTCCATAGTCTCTCATGGTTCGTCTCCCCCTCCGATTTCCCCCCCTTCATTTTTCCCTTCCTGCTATCTTCTTCTTTTTTTTTTTTTTTTTTTAACATATAATGTATTTGTTTCAGAGGTACAGGTCTGTGATTCAACAGTCTCACACAATTCACAGCGCTCACCATAGCACATACCCTCCCCAATGTCTGTCACCCAGCCACCCCATCCCTCCCACCCCCCACCACTCCAGTAACCCTCAGTTTGTTTCCTGAGATTAAGAATTCCTTATATCAGTGAGGTCATGTGATACATGTCTTTCTCTGATTGACTTATTTCGCATTTCCAAAGTATCTCCTATAAATTATTTTCCATTTGGTTCTTACGATAAACTTCTTCAGAAAGTAAGTTGATATATACATTGAGGAAACAGATCCAGAGATACTGCAATTTACCTAGAGGAAACAAAGCTAATGAGAGGTAGAATAGGGACACAAATGGTACTCTTCTGAGTCCTGGTATATTGTTCTTTATCTTGGGCTTTTGGGACCTCCCTTGCCTTACTCAAAATCCTGCTTCAATTCTAGTCATTAATCAAATTTTATTGTTAAGGAGACCACTAGGATTAATTCTAGTTCAGAATAGAATATCATCATAATTCTTTGTTAAAAATTAGAATCTGGAAATCTCTAGAGGGAGGTGCATATGTGTGCATGCATGCATACACACTTTGATTTTCTCTCTACGGTGAAAGAATATAAAATTAGAACTCCACCAACATTTAATTTGTTTGCCGTTCTGATGGAAAGTAGGTTCACGCTTGGTTTTTGCATATATGTCTCTTCATAGTGTAAATTTATATTAATCAGAT
Source organism: Mirounga angustirostris (assembly GCF_029215605.1). Classification (NCBI taxonomy): domain Eukaryota; kingdom Metazoa; phylum Chordata; class Mammalia; order Carnivora; family Phocidae; genus Mirounga; species Mirounga angustirostris. The sequence continues at coordinate 52,331,716 of NW_026991711.1, forward strand.
GTTTTAAAAACCTCAACTAAGTTATTCTTGGTAAGGCCAGTTTGACTGAAACTGTTTCTTAAATTTTATTCATTCAAATTTTTAAATTATTTAGTGACTTAGAATTTAGTTCCTCTTCTCATTCTTTATTATAAGGAAATACTTTCCTTCCAAGTCTCTGAACCCCAGAGGGCTGTATTGCTTTGTTCTCCCTGTATGCATAGCGTGAGCACAAGTAGATTTTAAATGGACAAGGTACTGTGATTAGATGTGAATATTGAGTACTTAATGCCCAAGTTGATTTAAGCTTTCAGAGGTACTTTCTTAAAACATTGATAAAAAGTTAAGTTCTTAGTTTTAGAGTTTCTTCCAAGGTCTCTGTGTGCATGTGTGTGTGTGCATGTGTTTTAAGTACTCTTAATCATTTAACTTGGATGTTTTTTGAACTCTGCTCATTGGTGTGCTGTTAAGATTCCTAAGTAAGGAGTTTGTTACTGTTTATGGGATTTTATTTGATATATACAGGTTCATAGTCTCATTTGTATATTATCAAATATTTCTGCCCAAGAAATAAGGAGTAGAGCATTCACACACTCACAGTTGCTGTAGGATTCGAGTGACTTTTGGGAGGCAAGAAGGCTGGGATTCTTTTGTGATACTATTTTAGGTTTTCCAAACATTTCTTTCTTTTTTTTTTTTGTTAAAGCAAAGTTAAAGTTTATTGAGCTATAGTACAAAGCTCCCGAAGAGGGAGGGGACTTGAGAGGGTTACCCACCAAACATTTCTTATTAAGACTTTTTACAAATACTTTATTTGTAAAAAGCAAAACAAAACACAAAGGCAGTGAGATTGAATAGATAAGGGCAGACTACTTAAAATAATTTTTTATGTCTTAGAATTTTAATGTTTTTATTTTTTTTTTAAATGACTGAATTTAGGGGCGCCTGGGTGGCTCAGTCGTTAAGCGTCTGCCTTTGGCTCAGGTCATGATCCCAGGGTCCTGGGATCGAGCCCCGCATCGGGCTCCCTGCTCAGCGGAGAGCCTGCTTCTCCCTCTCCCACTCCCCCTGCTTGTGTTCCCTCTCTCGCTGTGTCTCTCTCTGTCAAATAAAGAAATAAAATCTTTTAAAAAAAAAATGATTAAAAAAAAAATAAATGACTGAATTTAAAGAAGTTATTTTAGTACAGAATGCTTGCCTGAATCACTAAAATCAGTAAATTAGTTGTTTTCTTTTAATATGTTTTCCTTAGGTGTCTTATGGATTAATTCTTCATTGATTACATACAACAGCAATATAGTTATGGCGACCTTCCAGACTTTGAGAAGCAGTCACATGAAGACTAGAGCATCTGTCAGAAAAGTAAGTTCACAGTATTAGATTCCTTTTAGTGATAGTTGTAAAAAAAATGTGGATCATTTTTTTAAATCTTGTTATGCAGCTGATATGATATTTTTGTTTTTAAATGAATCTCAATATTGTAATTAGTAATACTGAAATCTTGCAAAGATTGGCATGTATGAAAATAGTGATAAGAAATCATGAAGTCAGTCAACCTTATTTCCCAAAGATCACAATGCCTCTCCGTTTCTTCTCAGCAGATAGTTTTCTATCTTCTATCTTCTCAAGATTTTCCGTCTTTTAACAATATAAGCATCAGGTATAAATTTTCTTATGTACCTTTACCTTTGCCCTCAAATATTACCATTTACTCATTTATTCATTCAGCAAATATAAATTTGAGTGTTTATTGTATGCCAGGTCCTGTGCTAGGTACTAGATAATCAGTAGTGAGCAAATTAAATACGATTCCTGATCCTCTTTCTAGTCTGAGGGAGAACCCTCTCTCTTCCACTTAAGACAGTTTGGTTACCCTTCCATTTCTTGACCTTTTTTTCCCTAACATTTTATTATGAAAAATTTTAGGCATACAGAAGAGTTAAAACCATAGCACACCTAAACATAAACTTGCATACCAACCATCCATATTCAACAGTTATTAATACAGCAACCCTTGAACAACATGGGGGTTAGGGGTGCCAACCCCCTGTGCAGTCCAAGATCCATGTATAAGTTTTGGCCCCCCAAAAACTTTACCACTAATAGCCTACAGTTGACTGGAAGCCTTACCAATAATTTAAACAGCCAATTGACACATATTTTGTGTGTTATATGTATGATATTCTGTATTCTTAACAATAAATTCTAGAGAAAAGGAAATGTTATTAAGAAATCATAAGGAAAATACATTCACAGCAGTGAACAGTGTTCATTTAAAAAAATCCACCCGTGAAATTCAAACCTGTGTCGTTCAGAGGTCAACTGTACTTTGTTTTATTTGCTCTGTGTGTGCATGTGCGCACACATACGTGTTTACTTTCTGGCAGAACTACTTGAAAGTTAGGCTTAATGTCTCTTCACTCCTGAATCGTGCTTCTCCCAGGGATTATCGTATCCTCCCACATAACAATTATGCAGTTATCACATAATAATATTGGATTCAGTCTAGACTCCTAGGCCTTGAGTTACATTTGATGCTTATGACTTATTTATGTTACTTTTGGTCTGAGAGTTTCTCCTTTTTTATTTATTTATTTATATATATATAGATTGATTTCTTATAGGCCAGTTTCTTATACAATGTCCCATATACTAGATCTGTGGTATTTAACTTATTCCTCTCTCTTCTACATTTCATAGACTCTAGAAGTTTGGTGTCAAAGCTTGATTAATTCAGGTTAAACATTTTTGGCAAGACTACCTCATTAGGATGATGTGAGGACAGAATTTCAGGTTCTCATGTGATCAGTGAAGCAAGAATTGCTCAGTTGATGAAGGTAGTAATGCTGCCAGAACTGTCCATTTAAAAGTGTTTTCCATTTTCTAGTTATCAAATAATCTATGAGATGATACTTGGCTGTGTGCAAATTCCTTGTTTTTTTCCCAAAAACTTTTTATCTAATATTTTTGGCATCCTTGATGACCCTTTCCTGAATCTGTTATTTCCTAGAAGCTGCAAAATGATGATTTTCCTAATATTACCATTCCTTTTACATTTATTAGCTAGAATTTTTAAAGAAAAGCCTTCTCTCATTAATCTTAAATGAACTACGGTTATCTCTTATCAAGCCTGAGTAAATGCTTTTGAATTACCAATTTTCAGATTAATAATGTGGTGGAATAGGCAAGTGAATTTATTTCCATTCATTTATTCATTTGTATTGCTCTGGATTCATGGATTTTAAAAATACTATGTTTTATAATCTTTTATTTATTTATAGTTACTTATTCATTTACTTATTTAAGTAGCTCAAGGGATCTCAGACGTGGTCCCCTCTGAGCTGGTGCCTATGTCCTATTGTGTTAGGCTCTTAATTCTTTGATCACTTCCCTGCTTTCTAGTGTAACAGATTAACCCAGTTTCACCTTCTACTTTCCCTTTCCCAGACTTGGAATTGGCTATTTCTCCAAAGAACCCCTTCTAGTATTTAGAAACCAAGTACTCTGGGTAGTAGGAGTGCCCATTGCTCCTTCACTGTCATGAATTTATATCAATAGCCTAGGTTCAGATTTCATATTTTTTCCTTTTTTTTGAGTTGTTTGTATCTCAGCCTAAAAACCTGCACTCATTAATGAAAATAGAAAATCATTTAAAATTTAGAATATTTTAAAGCCCACAGAAAAGTTGAGAAAAGAAACCAGTACAATGAACACTATACATACCCTTCACTTAGGTTCATCCTCTGTTAACATTCGCCATACCCGTTCTGTGTGTGTATGCAAACACATGTGTGCACATGCACACACATGCACGCACGCACACACACACTTCCCTTTTGAAACCATGTGAGAGTTGGCTGCGGACATCTCTTAAGAACATCAGCATCATTACTACCACTCAGAAAAATTGTTAATTCAGTAACATCATCTAACATGCCGTCCGTATACAAATTTCCCTACTTGTCTCAGATATCTTTGTTACTTTTACCTTGCTCTTCATCTAGGATCCAATCAAGACTCACGTTTTATTTGGGTATTGTGTCTCTTTGATCTCCCCCCAGTATCACCAGATATCTCCAACATAAAGACATGTATCCTTTATAGTTGGTACAATTAATAAGTAATCTGTAGGGTGATGCTGGCAGAGAGTGAGTATCCTGTTCCCCAGTAGCTTTTAACCCAGTGATAGGATGCATTGATAATCTTTCCCTAAATTAGTAATTACATTGGGATTTACAAATGACATTTGTAAATTTTGTCATTCTGTCCATATTTGTCACCCAGCATTCTTAGTATATGTGCTGCCGAAGCGAGCACTGTCACCCAGCATTCTTATGTAAAGAAGTGTTCTTCCCCCATCCTTTTATCTGTCTCTTTTAATGGATTCATAGATTTTAAAAAAATCCAGTTGTTATAATCCATTACCACTTTTATTCTTTTGATGCCTAAATTTGGCCAGTGGGAATTCCTTCAGGTTGGCTTCTATTTTCTTTTTTTTTTTTAATTTTAATTTCAGTATAGTTAACATACAGTGTTATATTAGTTTTAGCCGTACAACACAGTGATTCAGCACTTCTATACATTACTCAGTGTTCATCACAGTAAATGTGCTCTTAATCCCCTTCACCTGTTGCTGCTGTTTCTTTTGAAATGACCCAGTTAGTCCCTGAGCACTTCGTTGCTTTCTGTCACAATTAAGATGTTCAACCCACATGTCATACTTTCTCTGCCTCCAGCCTGGAACCAGCCATTTTCCCAAGAGCTCTAGTTCTTTTTATTGGCAAAATGGTATTTAGAAACCAAAATCTGGGTGCGTTACTACTGAGGGTCATTGCTTCTGTGATGTTTCAGTGGAAAAATGTAGTAGGACATATGTTTAACATGAGTTCATATTGATAATTCATATTCAAATTTAATACTATATTTTTTCTTTACTGCTCTGGTTTCATATGTATCTCATTTTTTAAACCAAAGATTTCCACCAACTTCTTATTTAGCAAACATTTATTGAATTCATATAGTATGTGAGATACTGAAATCTGAGGAAACAAATTGAGTCAAATACAGTCTGTGACCTTAATAATTGGGTTTAATGGTAGGAAAGACAATTATATAGGAAAACAGTAATGGTAGTATGTTGTGATGTGGATTAAATGACCTCAGTGTGTAGATAATACAGTAGAAACTTTGATTTATTATGACTAAGGGGTGGGAAAATCTTCATAGATCTTGGGCTGGGTGGGATTTCTACAGGGAAAGATTAGGGAGTAAGGACATTTCTAATAGAAGAGCAGATCAGTAAATCAATGGGAGGAGAATAAAGTAGAATGAAATTAATGTTCTCTTTAAGTCTGACTGTAATACTCATTATTTTCTTTATGTAATGTTTTCCTCCCTCTGTTCCTTTGTGTTTGTGACCTCTCCCCCACCAAATCTGAAAACCTTCCCTCATTTTATCATATAGGTGCCTTAGGACCCGTGAAAAGCCTTAGCTCGGTTATTATCTCTTTTTTCCATCTCTCCACCTTCTTTATGAGAGTAATCACTTTTGTTAGCATGCCTTAATATAGTGTCCACATCATCTTACTCTTCATATAATTGTTGCCAGTGACTTGGAAATCAGGTATGCAGTCTCTTGGGTTTCAGTGTGGGGTAAGAGTAAGTCAACCCAGAGTGAGGGCCTCATGAGCTTCCAGTAGGTCAGATGCCTGGGTTGTGGTGTGTGTGTTTTGAGCATGTGGAACTCTACTTGATTAAGCCCTTTGTTGGTTCTTCTTCACAGCTCAGTTGAGGGCTGTATATATCCACAGGTGCCAAATGAATATTAACTGGAGAGTTAGTGACTCTACATTTAAAAATAGAATATCTCTAGGGTCTTTTACCTTGTCTTAGAATTAAATAAATTAAGAATATCTTTTATTTTCAGAGCTTCAGTGAAGATGTGTTCCAGTCTGTCAAGTCTTTATTACAGAGTGAGAAGGAACTATGCAGTATATCAGCAGAGGATTGTTTAAAGCAGGACGAACATGCCAATTTGACTGAGGTTTGACGTAATACTTTCTGTATCTCTTCCTAATGAAACACAGTGTATTTTCATGCTTCTTTGTAAAGCTGCATCATCTATTTTTAAATTGCCTAAAAGCTCTACATATTAATACATGTTTGAGAAGTACCTGTTTTAAATATTGGCTAACATGATTGTCTTAGTTTATTATAGTGAGCACATTTAATTCAGTGTATAGGCATTGTTGATCCCAATCACTGGACATACAGCACTGTATTAGATGATTCCTTGCTATATTCAATAATTGATACTTTAATACTAAAATTTTCTACTCTTAAACATGAAATATATACTGTTTTCTTTATTCTTTTTTTGTGGTTTTATTAGTTTTCTTGATTATTTAAATTCAGTACTTTGATACAAAATGAAAAAATAGTGATAAATTTACTTTGAAATTAATGTGTTTACTACTCAAGATATACTCCTTGCTCACCTATTTCTTTGCTCCATCAGTGTTTCCAGTCTTTGTTTGGACTTACTACTATGAAAAGAAGTACACTTTCTCCTGCAATATAGCTATAGTCCCATCAACACATTCATGTCACCAAATAAGGGAAGTAAGGTATTAGGCTGTTCAGGCTCAAAAGTGATACGTATGTTAGTTAAAAAATATTTTTTTTTGAAACCAAGGATCTAATTAAAAAAATCGTGATTATTCTTATTTTTGGGAAGGATTTTTCTTTCATCTTCCTTGAGAAACTATATTTGAAGTAGTTCTAGAGGATGGTGAGCAGACGTTTTAGGCCTGCAGTGTTCCCTGACCTGAGCCTTTTCCTTTTGTGTCAGCTAATTTCTATGGCTCTTGACTATTATCTTCTCTGTTATCCCTTCTGCTTTACTTGAGTAAAGCTGAGCCTCTCTTAATCTCCTCAGTTGTTGCCAAGTGTGACAAGTCTGCTATGTCCTTCTGCCCTCAAACAGTTTTCCAGCCTGTATCTCTCCAGTTGCTTACGTAGTGCCTTTCCGAGCCCACATTCTTTGGTGAGGCCTTCCTCGATCAATGGGAAATATAAAACTACTGGCATCTTCAAAACTCCTTGTCAGCTTATTTTCTCTTTTGTATTCAGTGAAAGGAAACTTGAAAGAATAGAAGGAATTTCTGTCTCATTTGTGGGTGTGCATATCTCAAAGTATTTTTTCGAAGAAAGGAAGGAAGTTTGTTTTTGAGTGTCTTTGTTATTGAGTGTCTGTGATGTGCGAGGCACTTTCCTCCATGTTTTCGATTAACCCTCACAACTGTGGAAGAGGAATTGTATCGCTCTAAGTTTTACAGATGAGGAGACTGATTGGCTCCTAGAGCTGAACAGTTTACCTAGAAACCTGGAAATTAACTGTAGTACTTTTGGGAAGTGACAACCATAATTAGAATAACGATCCTGGAGTAATGTAATATTCTGACATGTTTGTGAGTCATCAGAAAGAGATCAAAAGTATACTGAGTGTTCCTTTATATTTTGACTCTGCTGCTTTCCCTTAATTCTTGAGAATTGATTTTCCATATTGCTATCATTTAAGTATTTCATATTTTTAGTCACGGTACTTGCTTAGTCGACAGTTTACCATTCTGTCTTCAGATGGAAATTTTTTCTTCCTATGATGTCAAAGACATAAAGGGAATATAAATTTTAACAATAATACTTTTTTGGGGTTACAAAAGTAGTATATGATGCTTGTAGAAAATTAAGAAATACTGCAAGCATCAAAAAGAAAATGCTTATCAGGGACGCCTGGGTAGATCAGTCAGTTAAGCATCTGCCTTCAGCTCAGGTCATGATCCCAGGCTCCTGGGATTGAGTCCTGCATCAGGCTCCTTTCTCAGCGGGGAGCCTGCTTCTCCCTTTGCCTACTGCTCCCCCTGCTTGTGCGTGCTCGCTCGCTCTCTCTCCCTCTCTTCCTCTTTTTGACAAATAAATAAATAAAACCTTTAAAAAAAAAAAGAAAATGCCTATCATTAATTTTATGAATTAGGGGGAAGAAACATGAAAAAAGTAGAAAAAAATAAGATCACTTACAATTCCATCATCTAGAATTAATCTCTGCTTATCTCTTAGTGTATTGCCTTCTAGTACTATTTTTCATGCATGTTTTTAAAAATAAAGTTGAAATGGGGTGCATACCTTGTATCATTTTTTCTGTAACTTGTCCTTTTTACTTAATAATGTGACATGTTTTCATGCCATTAGATATCCTTTAGAAATTTAATTTATATAATTTTCTGCAGAGAAATCACTGTATAAGGGTGTTGAAGGAAATAAGTGATAATATCACAGGAAGTCAATAGGGAGTCTTGGGGACCTACCCCAGGAAGGCCTTTCTGAGGGGGTGACATTTAAGTTGGATCTTGAAGAATGAGGAGGAGCGAGTTATGTAAGCATCCAAGGACTAGAGACCCAGGTTGAGGGGGTATTACTGCATAGCTCTTAGGCAAGAACATGCTGGGCATGTTCTAGACCCAGAAAGGGGGCCCATGTGTATGAATAAAAGTGAGGGAAGGTTGAAAGCCCCAGCTAACCCAGATCCTGGGGGCTTTGGTTAGGACATTGCAGTGGGAAGCGTGGAAGGGTTTTGACAAGGGAGTGACATGATTATTACCGAGACCAGGTGGGACGGGACCGTAGCGCAGATGAGAAGTGACGGCAGGGAGAGCGGAGAGAGGTAGATGTGTGGGAGATATGTTTGCGGAGTAGAATTGATTGAACTTGCTAATGAAGTGGATATGGGGAAGGTTGAAGAGCTGCATTATGGAACCAGATCTTTGGTGACAAACCTTTGTGATGATCTTTGGAAAAACGAATCATTTTGTCCAAGAGAGCCAGCATTTAAAAACTTTACTTATTTATTTTTCACATTAACATTCTTAGTTCATTAATCCTCTCGTGAAAAATCTGCACAAGCACCACAGATAAAGCCACTGCAGCACCTTTTCTCCTTCTGGTGTCCAGTCTCCAGCTCGCTTTTTGCCAGCACCAGCACTGGCTTTTGCAGCCCCCCTGACTCTCTTCATTCTGTTCTTGCGTTCCTTTCACTCTTTTCTTGATGTCTTTTCCTTCTTCTACAGGCCATGTCTTGCGAGTCTGTTTGGGTTCGTTTTTCTTTGCATAATCCAAGGAATCATAAATCATGCTAAAGCCAGTTGTCTTGCCACTACCAAAATGGGTTCTGAATCCAAGTACAAATATGACATCTGGTGTGGTCTTGTACATTTTGGCTAGTTTTTCCTGAATTTCTGTCTTAGGTACTGTTGCCGTTCTGGGATGAAGGACATCAATGACCATCTGTTTCCCCTGAAGTAGTCAGTTGGTCCTGAACTTCCTGGTCCGGATAGTTAATGTGTCGTTCATGATGGCGGCCGAGCCAAAAATGTATTTATTTTTAATCGAGGTATAATCGACATGTAACCTATTGGTTTCAGGTGTACTACATAATGCTTCAACATTTGTATATAACAGTCAGCATTTTAATGTTTTATGTGCTTTTTTCTATATCTCAGCTCTGTCAATAATCTAATTGTGATAAGACTTAAAAACTCAAATTAATGGAGCTTTATTCCTTTCTTATTCAGGTCACATTTCTAGGTTTTAATGAAGAAACAGATGCTGCTCATATACAGGTATGGTCAACTTACTGAACTGGAAAAGACCATGGGAGATTATTTGGAACAAATTTTGAGACCATGAAATTTGCCTTATTAGCCCAAAATTTACATCTTTTTTTTTTTTTTTTTTTTACCTTCTTAGTATTTATGATTGCTGTGTGTTTCCTTTTGTGGCAGTAAAGTATCTCCCAAAAGAAAAAGTAATAACCATTTACTTCTTTATGAATAATGCCTGTCAGGTGATAATGAAAACTGCTGTGTGTCTTGATTGTGCCCTTGCCTGAAGGAAACCATTTAGACAGAAGGCACAAGAGAAGACGTACTCCTGAGAACATAAGGCTGCAGGGAGAAGTGTTCAAAGTATTTCTCTCTTAGTCTACTTCCTCTTTGAGAGTTACTGATAAAGTCATGTTTATAAAGGAAAGTACTCTAGGAGGGGTCAAAGACATTAATTCTTTCACTGGGTAAAGTATTTATATAAAGGGGGCACCTAGGTGGCTCAGTTGGTTAAGCGTCTGCCTTCCGCTCAGGTCATGATCCCAGGGTCCTGGGATCGAGACCCGCATTGGGCTCCCTGCTCGGCGGGGAGCCTGCTTCTCCCTCTCCCTCTGCTGCTTCCCCTGCTTGTGCTCTCCTGCTCTCTGTCTCTGTCAAATAAATGAATAAAATCTTTAAAAAAAAAAGTATTTACATAAAAAGGACAAATGAGAAAAAAAATCTGTTTTCCTTAATATCTTCATAAATTTTCAGTCAGAGTCTAATACAATACCTTGGAGAGGAAAGGCAGAAAAATAGATTTGTATTTTACAAATATAAAACTTAAGCTCCAAGAAGCACGTTCTACTTGGAAGAATCCCTATATGTGGGAAGTGTTCCATGATTAACCTGAAGACTGCAGGTTGACATTTACAGATGCTAATTGTCATGGATGTGTGAGGTACCATGTAAAAATGCTTTAGAGTTTGATGTCCGTACTTTTAAAGGCTACAGAAATAGGTATTAAAATATTTTAGTACATTTTATTTTTGAGTTAAAAAATTGTGTATGATAAGCTACATATGTTAATTATTTTGAACTGGGAAATATATTAACCATAGACCTTGTAGTTTTGGATAAGGCCATGCACATTATAGGAATCTTAACAAAAGTGTTATTTATTGTATTACTCTTTTAAATTAGGATTTAGCGACAGTTTCTTTGGAACTTCCAGATCTTCTGAATTCACTGCACTTCTGCAGTCTAAATGAAAATGAAATTATTTGTATGAAGGATATAAGTAAATCATCAGATATAAACAGTGGTCCTCTAAATCAGGTAACTTTTATATATCATTTCTAATGTGTTTTTCAGGGCAAATTTTACAATGACATTGGATAGAGAGTATTTAACTTTTAAATACTTGGATGAAGTTTCTTTTTTTTTAATGCTATCTCAAAGAAATAAGATTTGTAAGAAACATAACTCAGGAAGCTTTGAAATCTCTGAAGGCTAGAATAATTTTAACCATGGCTTTAAATTAGATTTTAAATTAATGTGAAGTTCCCTAAATGATATGCAAGTACATATTAATTTTTTTCCTAAAAACTCATTTCTGGATTTCTTGAATTACTTCTACCTTTGTATAAACTATAAGATCTTTTACCCCTTTATGGCCAATTCCAAATTTATATAAATATTGTGTTCAGTGTTTTAGAGAACATACTTTAACTTGTTTTCTGTCAAAAAAAATTTCATTATAAAGGTGACATCTGAAAGATGTATTCTTTATAAATAAAAATGTCACCATTTCAGACAGGTAGGTAGTTTTATAACATTCGGCAACTTTAATTCTTTACTAAGTATTATTTTGTTGATAATGCATCAAAGAAAAATGCTTTGCATGTTTTATCTCCTAAAAATTAATCAGTAGGTTTAAAGCTTGGATTACTTATTCCAAGTATAAAAGGCTACTGTGTTCATTATGAGGTCTACAGGTAAAAGTAGAACTGCTTTTACCTCATTTCCTTCATTATGCTCTTCATTTATATTAACTTTGATTTATTTGCTAGGATTACAGAGAGGTGATCAGCTATTATATTTAATTTCTAGCTTTTTTCACTGAGTCATTTGTCAGGATTTGCATTTTTTTAAGATAATATGTATGGAAAAAACTGATGATTTATATTTTTAATCAGAGCTATAAACGTTATTATAAAATTGTAATACTAGAGAAATTTAGGTAAAAGGAGGGGAAGATTCTTTTTTTTTTTAATTTTATTTTATTACGTTAATCACCATACATTACATCATTAGTTTTTGATGTAGTGTTCCATGATTCACTGTTTGCGTATAACACCCAGTGCTCCATTCAATACGTGCCCTCTTTAATACCCATCACCAGGCTAACCCATCCTCCCACCCCCCTCTAGAACCCTCAGTTTGTTTCTCAGAGTCCATAGTCTCTCATGGTTCATCTCCCCTTCCGATTTCCCCCCCTTCATTTTTCAGGAGGGGAAGTTTCTTTTATGATAGGGAAGGTGGTATCCTGCTGGAAGCTACTGGAAAATGGGATACAAAAATAGAATAGAACCTGGTTCCTGCCGTAGCTCTAGCAGTTTATGGTTGGTGAGCTAGGTTAATGAACAAGGAAACTCATGGGGCTATATAATAATATAGGAAAACATAATTGCCAGAGATATGGATAGTAAGTTCTGTAACATTTCAGGAGATAGAATAGGTGGAATTTGAGTAGCGACGAGAAAAAGATTGGGAGAAAAAGTGATTGGGAAGTGAGAAATGTAGAGAAAGAATGAAAAGAATGAACAAAACCAGGGAGCCTCTCAGGATGCATGCATTTCTTTTTTTTCCCTGAGATTGTGTTATTTCTAGGCTTCACTTCCAGATAATATGCTTTGTATGTATAATATGTTTTGAAAGTAAAATTATTTTTATCTAAACTTTCATCTTTCCCAAGAGTCAGCATTCTGGAATGCTCTGTGTCATGAGAGTGTCACCTACATTACCAAGACTCAGAATTGATTTTATCTTTAGTCTCCTAAGTAAATATGCTACTGGTATAAGATATACCCTGGACACATACTTGCATCAGAAGCGCCAACTTGAGACTGCTAAGGAAGATGATGATGATACCAACCAGTCCGTGTCTTCCATAGAGGATGACTTTGTCACTGCTTTTGAGCACTTAGAGGAAGAAGAGACCTCAAAGCCATATAATGATGGTTGGTTCTTTACTAGACTTTTTCTTGAAAAAGTTTAACATTCAGTTTTAAAAGTTTTCAGGCTGAGTTCAGTTAAATTCATTTTGAAATTTGATGCGATGTAAACATCTTAACTTCTTTTTTTTTTGATTGTGTAAGGAATTCATTTCCTTTTGATTTTTAAATTGTTATCTGGTTCTTAGTTTTGCTATTTCTGTTCTTATTTTGGTGGTACTGTTCAAGCACTGTTTACCTCATTACATTAAGTGGTTGGACCATGCCTGGGTTCAAATTTGAGAAGAGTTAGCTGGTGGAGGGACCATGTTAGTGTTTCCTAACACATGTGACAAGAAGCTAAGCATTTCATAGACCAGGTATTCCCAGATGAGAGGTAAAATGAAATTATTTTAGTAAAAGGTATATATTTGCTCTCAAGTGTGATTTGGGATGAATCTGGTAAACCACATAGTGTAGAAGACACTTACGGTACAGATATTTCATGCTTAAAGTCTACTTATTCCCACTGATATCAATTACTTTTCAGAGATTCTGTTCAAGAATAATTTGGTCATCTTATTCTTTTCCTATAGGAATAGCTATTACTGCACTAAAGAGCCAATGTGATGCTGCTTCTCGGACTTCTTCTGGTCACCATTTAGAAACCCACGATTTAAGGATTCTGGGTAGCTCTGGGAGGCAGAAGTCATTGGCTAAACCTTCAGCTTCCTTAATAAATATGCTGGGACATAAAGAACTACCTTCTGTGAAAACTTCAGTCACCACATTGATTTCTGAGCCTTGGATCCAGAAGAGTTTCTACAGGTCATCTAATGCTTCCGATAAAGGTAGTGATGCACAGAAAACGTTTTTTTCTTCTTCTCCTGCCTACTCCTCTGAATCCGAATGCTCCAGTCCAAGTCCTGTTATTTTCTTGGATGAAGAGGGTTATCAGAAAAGTTTAAAAGCAAAACTTGAGTTACCTAAAATTCCTGTGATGAAAGAGGATATAGAGGATTCAGACTCGGAAGTAAGTGAATTTTTTGATAGTTTTGATCAGTTTGATGAACTAGAGCGAACTTTAGAGACTTCTTGTCCATTTTCACAAGATCCTGTCCTAGGAAAGACCTCACAAAAGAAAGGACACAAACATGAAAAATCTTGTTCTGTAACCACTACTATGAATCCTCAAAAATTCAAGTTTGATCGTCCAGCTCTCCCAGCTAATGTTAGAAAGCCGACTCCTCGTAAACCAGAATCCCCTTATAGGAACCTGTGTGATGCTCCAGATTCACCTCGCCCGGTGAAGGCATCAGGGGAAGACAGCGGTTTGTTTAGCCCTATTCGATCCTCTGCCTTTAGTCCTCTTGGAGGCTGTGCTCCTGCTGAATGTTTTTGCCAAACAGATATTGGTGGAGAGCGGAGTCATGAAAATCATGATTCTATTTATTACACCTTTGAGGATTATGCCCATAGCATTTCATGTGAGGTACTGGGCTCTGTTCTTCATGCCCAACCCACTAATGTAACCTCAAACATGAATAGTATTAAAAAGGGAGAAAATAAAACCATAGCTCTTAAGAGTGAAAGCCTTGATCAAGAAAGTAAATCTAAAAATAAATCCTTGATGATTAAAGATAGCATTCAGAAATTTGCATCAGATCTTGTGGAAAAGAGTTTTGGCAGTGCATTTAAAGACTTACAGAAAGGAATGTCTTCATGTACCAATGCACTGTGTCACTTAGCCATCAAATTGACAACCTCCGTTTTTCAGATAGCATTTAATGAACTGAGAAGGCAGTGTGCATTTTCACTGAGAGAACGTGCCATTAGCGGTCTGGCTAACTTTTTGGTGAGTGAAGCTTTAGCAAATGCTTTACAGGATTTACAGTATGTAAAGAAGCAGATATTCACAAACACAGTTGCTAGGTTTGCTGCAGATCTTGCTGAAGAGCTTGTTTTTGAAGGCATCATGGAAGTGTGTCAGTTTTCCTATCCTCCAACACCCGCATCTCCACAGTGTTGGTCGTCGGACTGTGAAGACAGAGTGGTAAAGTCCTATGCAAAAGACTTATCTGAGTCTGTAATACAGGAAGCGTTTATTGAGCTTTCGCAGGTCGATGTGACCTTCACAACCAAGGCAGCAGTGAGTGTTTCTACAGATAACATAAAGTGTGCGAGCACAGAAAATTTAGTGCCGTCGACACAGACCTCCGTGTCTTCTCCTGCTTTTAACAGTCAGACCGTTACGGCGACAAGACCCATGCAGGACTATAAAAAGGAGTACACAGTACAGCAGGCCTTGTTTTGTACTTCTGGAGTTGTTACTTCTATACCAGTGCCCTTGGCAGGAAGTGCCCTTCTCCCATATCATATTTCATCTAACATCTATCCGGCAAAGTCTCATCGGTCATCTGATGATACTAATTTGAATGGTGATTCTACCCAGACACGTGTTACCACAAAAAACAGAGAAGAGGAAGTGGCGTGTCTCAGAAATATTTGTTTACCCTCAGACCACAATCCAGGTAACCAGAAAGATTTTAAACCAACAAATGAGGACATTGAAATGCAGAGCTCTTCAAAATTAACAAGCGATCCTGTGATTATTAGCAACTTTTCTGCAGCAGTGGTGCATACGATTGTAAATGACACGTTAGAGTCAATGACATCCTTCAAAGGTACAAAAACAGTTGATGAACACGCAGATTGGGTAGCTACAGCAGTAAAGGGAAAGCCCCTTCCTTTCCACTCTGATCAAGCAACACTGCAACGGAGTGAAGCTAGCAATAAGGACATGTTTGCTGATCAGTTATCAAAATCTATTATTAAACATTCCATAGATAAAAGCAAATCAACGATCCCAAATGTAGATAAAAATGCCGAACCCAAGGAAGGCTTGCCTGTTTCCAGAGAAGAGTCACACTTGACCTTGGAAAAGTTCCCCAAATTTCCTGATGCTCAAGATCACTTAACCCACTGTTCACTTTCAGCAGGAAAGGATTGTGTTCCAGAATGTAAAGGTTCATCGGTTCACGGCTCTTCTCTAGACACACTACCACCTTGTCCAACAGCTGCAGGTCAGAAACCTGATTTGAAGGAAGTTGCTAAAGACAAATTTGTAAAAAAGCATAATGTGAATAATACAGCACTTGAGCCCTTGTCTTTCAGGCAAGAACATCCTTTTCCTCATTCACATACTTACCCATCCACAGTGCTTCCATGTGTAGATGGTTTGCATGTGGAAGATAAACAGAAAATTAGAGACGGAAATGTAATACCTGATACTCCTCCCTCCACTCCTCTGGTACCGTCCCAGGCTGGTTCGGAATGGGATATCAAGAAGTTAACCAAAAAACTCAAGGGGGAATTAGCAAAAGAATTTGCACCTGCTACACCTCCCTCTACACCTCACAACTCATCTGTGGGTAGTTTGTCTGAAAATGAACAAAATACGATAGAAAAAGAAGAGTTCATGTTGAAACTCATGCGATCTCTTTCAGAAGAAGTTGAAAGTAGTGAAGATGAAGAGCATCTGGAAGTGGATGTGAAGCCTGAGCACTCAGGGAAGAAAGTTAAGTTTGCAGAATCATTAGCTACCCACATCATCTCTCTCGCAACAGAAATGGCAGCTTCCCACCTAGATAATAAAGTCATTCAAGAACCCAAGGCGAAAAGCCCTTACTTAAACGCACAAAATCAAAGAAGTGTGTCACCTACTGTTTTAAATTGCTCAGAGGAAAATTTACAAACATTATGCAATTTTGCAGGTGATCTGGCCGCCGAAGTCCTTACGGAAGCTGAGAAAATAGCAAAAGTTAGAAGTTGTGTGCTTTTCAGGCAAAGAAAGAACAGTTGTTACGCTGATGGGGGCCGAGATGATAGATTAGAAGAGAAGTTGGATGGAGAGGCTGTAGCCCACTCAAGAGAACTACAGCCATTCATTCTTTCATTACCACCAAGTTCTTGTATGTCTGGTCTAACCTACAAGTATCCCAGCTGTGAAAGCGTGACAGACGAGTACGCGGGTCACATTATCCAAGTGCTAAAACAGGAGGGCGGCAATAGTGAGTTAATAATGGACCAGTATGCCAACAGACTTGCTTATCGATCTGTTAAATCAGGATTACAAGAAGCCGCTAAGACCGCCAAAATGAAGTGCAGCTCAAAAATGTTCCCCATGCAAAGCTCACAGGTAAAAACCAAGAATGAACTGTTCAAGTTCTTAAACAAAGAACACCACCAAGAAGTAGATAAAGAACGACAAAGTAAAAGAAACGGAGGTTGCCTTTGTAAAAATCAAACTTGTGAATGGACACGGGATACATATAAAAATGAGTGCTCTGAACTGTATAGTTTTTCAACCTCTCTTGCTCACAGCATAACAAGAGATGTTACAAAAGAGCTGACAGCATCTGCAGGTGGCTTGCCAAAATCCTTAACAGATTCTTGCCTTTATGAAAAGCCTGGATGTGATGAAGATACCAAGTCTCACATCGAGCCAGAATTTCTTCAGTCTCTTCAACCTTCCTCACAAAGTCACAGAATTTACCACAGTACGGGCAGCTTAAATGGGTCTGCTTATGGAGAGAATGTCGTTCAAGCTATAGAGCAGTATGCTAAGAAAGTAGTGGATGACACTTTAGAGCTAAGTTTAGGATCCGCAGTTTTCCATGTGTCTGAGTCCACGAAAGCAGCTGATAGGGTCACTCATGGGCAAAAGTTGTCACCTCTTATAAGCCAAGCTTGCAGAGACTGTGGCCGTAAAGAACTGCACAATTGCACTGGAAATTCATCTCTGCACGTTTCCAGACAGGATTCACTTGCTAGTAGTAAGCCAGTTTCTAATTCAAAACTTAGCAATGTCTATCAGGAATCTAGAATTTTTCATCTTGATGTCCCACAAATTCATGTTGGTCTCGATAAGAAGACGGTGCTTGCTGAGAAGATAGTTGCTGAAGCTATTGAAAAAGCAGAGAGAGAGGTGAGCAATACCAGCTTGGTGGCTGATAGCGGAATTGGACAAGATGGCGTTAGCTTTGCTGAGAGCCTTACCACAGAAATAATGACGTCAGCAATGACGAATGTTGGACGTGCGGTTAGCAGGTGAGTTTCAGATTCCTTTTGGGTCTTAATGATAAAAGGAAAAGTTAAACTTGATCATATGTGTCTTAGGTCCTATTAAGAAAGGTACAATTATTTTTAACCCCAAGTTAAAAAAAAAAATTTTGCCTACTACATTTGAGTGGGGTTTCATATCCTGTATGTTACTCTCCAGCTCTCTTGTCTCATTATCCCCCCAACAGCCCTTTTGAGGGAAGTTGTTAACCATTTCCTGAACTAGAAGAGGAGGCTTAGGCAGGATAGTCATCTTGCCCCCGTTCACAGAGTAAAGCTGGATTGGAGAAAAAGCCAGAGAGTTTTAGACGGCAAATGTAGAGTATTACCGTGATCATTAACTACTCTGAGATTAAGTTTTTTTACAGTGTTTTCTTCTCTCTCTTCACAAAGGTACGTTTTCTTATAAAGAGCGTAATTTAACCAAACTGCTGTGAGGGAAGAAAGCTTTAAAAATTCGCCAAAGATTTCTGTTACTGCCATCACTTCTTTTTTTTTTTTTTTTTAAAGATTTATTTATTTATGTGATAGAGACACAGCGAGAGAGGGAACACAAGCAGGGGGAGTGGGAGAGGGAGAAGCAGGCTTCCCGCCGAGCAGGGAGCCAGCCCGATGCGGGGCTCAGTCCCAGGACCCTGGGACCATGACCTGAGCTGAAGGCAGATGCCTAACGACTGAGCCACCCAGGCGCCCCTGCCGTCACTTCTCTTGATGGGTCCCTGTCTAAGGGGACAGTTCTTTCTGATGGTCTCACAGTGTCCTCTTCTTCAGTAGCTGTGCCTTGTGCTCAGTGATTCCAACACCTTAGTTAAAATTTTCACTTTTAACCGTTTTTTTTACTCCCTGGAAAGCATCAGGACCAACTTGTGTTATTAGTTTGTAGGATTTTGTTAGTCCCACTGGACAGAGAAAGTTCCTAGAGTTGAAGTGGAGTCACAGGATTCCTCAGATTTTCTTGGTAGCTTTTGTCAAAGCCGTGGCAAGGACCACCTCTCTTCTTAGCCATCTTAAAATAGGGAGATGCAGTTTGGCCAGGACCCTGGAGTCCAGTTGTGCCTTGGCGTCCTCTTGTGATGTTTCCGGTGAACCAAGGGAGGTCTCTGCTGTAATCAGGTAGCCTCCTTTCTCCTAGAGCAGGGGTTGGCAAAGCATAACCCACAGGCCAAATCTGGCCTCTGCTTGCTTGTTTGTTATTGTCTGTGAGCTAAGAATGGTTTTTACATTTCCTCAGTGGTTGATAAATCAAAAGAATACTATTTTGTGACATGTGAAAATTATATGAAATTCAAATGTTAATGTTCATAAATAAAGTTATATTGGAACATAGCTGTGCTCATTCATTTATGTATTGTCTGTGGCTGCTTTTATGCTTTAACGGCAGAGTTGAGTAGTTGAAGTAGAGACGTGGCCAACAATGCCTGAGTGTTTGCTATTTGGCCCTTTACAGTAAAAATCTGCAGACCTGCATTTTCTTTGTTCATGACTGCCTGTCAGTTCTTAATATGATGATAGACCTATAATAAGTGGTTCATAAGTACATGAATGAATAAGTGGTAGTAAACTAGGCCTTTCTACAACTGAAGCAACCTTCTGCAAACAAAATCGGCCTCGGGCTATTTTAACTTTCTCCCTGTGCCTCCCCCAAGGCCCTGGGAGGAAAAGAGACTCTCCCCTACATTAGAGTCTCTAAAATACCCTTCCCAGGGCCTGGCACATGCCTTTGCTATTGGTAGCTCAGTATTTTCACTTTCCCTTCTTAACTCCCTTGGGTGAGTAGGTAGGCCCCTGGAGTTACTCCTACAAGCCTGTGCTGTCCTAGTCCAACTTTTTATCAAGGCCAGTAGAATATTACTTTGTAGTTCTTTTCCCTTTTCTTAACAGTTGTGTAGAGTTCTGTAAGTGCTGATTATTAAAAGCTGGCTCTAGTTTGTACAGTGTACTGTTTCCCATTTCCTGTTTCTGAAGATAAAATGGTTTGCCTTTCAAGCTTTAGAGGGATTCGTTCAGATGGATTATTTTTAAAGGTATCATTTGGCATCCCCTTTCTTGTAAATGTTTGATACATGAAAATAACCATAAATATTTCACAAAGCTGTAATGTACAGAAGGGTGGTATGTGGGTGGTATGTGAAGTGTCAAATGGGGAATTAGATGGTAGTGTATTTTTAGCAGAACAAACATCTAAACTATATTCTGAGCTATTATTTCTGAGCCAGAATAACCCAGCAGTCATTAAAACTCTTCTCTGGACCCCATCTACTGGGTCATTTCAACCAAAAAACGATTAGATAGCGGCACATTCCAGAAAAGAGTTAAAAATTTTAAAAAGAACAAAGTAGAGCTGTTATGGTGAAAAATATAATGTGCTGGGGCGCCTGGGTGGCTCAGTTGGTTGAGCGGCTGCCTTTGGCTCAGGTCGTGATCCCGGAGTCCTGGGATTGAGCCCCATGTCGGTCTCCCTGCTCAGTGGAGAGCCTGCTTCTCCCTCTTCCTCTGCCTGCCTCTCTGCCTACTTGTGCTCTCTCTCTCTCTCTCTCTGTCAAATAAATAAATAAAATCTTAAAAAAAAAAACAAAACTATAATGTGCCTGTCCAGTATAATTCCAGTTGCTGTATCTTAAATATAAGATGAGGATAGCCCCAGAGGGGGGTGGGGCAGTTCAGGACTTATTCTGGGCACTGGGGATACAGAAATAAGTAAAACAGTCAAAAATATGTGTTCTCTGGAGCTTATGTTACGGTAGAAGAAGACAAGTAAAATAGCCAAGTGCATCACACAGTGAGAAGTGCTTTGGAGGAAAACTGAAGCAAGGAAGGGAGGGGTGGGTGTGGGGTGTGGGGTGTGGGGGGGTAGCAGCAGGTGGGGATGGTTTGCAGTTCTGCTTTTTTTTTTTTGAAGATTTTATTTATTTATTTGACAGAGACACAGCAAGAGAGGGACCACAAGCAGGGGGAGTGGGAGAGGGAGAAGCAGGCTTCCCACCGAGCAGGGAGCCTGATGTGGGGCTCGATCCCAGGACCCTGGGATCATGAGCTGAGCCAAAGGCAGACGCTTAACGACTGAGCCACCCAGGCACCCCTGGTTTGCAGTTTTGAATAGGTAGAGAGGGGGAAAGCAACACTGATAAAATAACGTCTGAGCAAAGAGCCAAAGGTGAAGAGAGAGTAAGTCACGTGGGAATTGGGGCAGAGGGTTCCAGGCAAAGGGGTAGGATTGTGCGTGTTGGGGAAGCTGCACAGGGGCAGGCGTGGCTGCAGTGAGAGGGCTGGGGAGAGTAATAGATGGGACACCATGGAGACTAGGAGAGGGTGTCATACCAACGAGTATGTTATAAGGATTTGGACTCTCATTCTGATTGGTGTGGAGCCGCTAGGATGTTTTGATCAGACGACTAACATTTTTCCTCTTCATCTTGAAAAACATCATTTTAAACTGCTATGTTGAGAATAAAATATAGAGGGGGCAATTACAGTAATCGAACAGTGGCCTTTCTTGTGAAAATGGAGTAAAAATATAAATGTCTCTTCTTCATTGAGAAAAAGAATGAGAAGGGTTATGATCCTATGCTCAAAATCTTAAATTTGACTCTAGGCTTGTTTGACAGTACTAGAATTCTTCGAACTCCTTTTTTTGTTCTTGAAGTCAGAAAGAGCTTCCTCTCAGTACAACTAAAAGTACTGTCTTACAAAGTAGGTGATAAACTTAGAAATTTGTGCTCCTTCATAGTGGTCCCAGTTGAAACTATGAATTGCTTTGAAGAGAATTTAGATAAATAGAGCACTTGGGGTGGATAATAGATAGAGCTCAGTTAACTTTGAAAATAGTATGCTCTCCTGCAAAGTCTCTTTTAGCAGACACAAAGGGTTGGATGGGCCAGTGGTGTGGCTGTGAATATCGATTGTTTTTGTCATCTTTATCATCAAATTGAGAGTCTGAGAATTGGATTGAATTTTTTTTTCTTTTCACCCTTCCTTCCTTCCTTCCTTTCCTTTCTTTCCTTCTTCCCTCCCTCCCGCCATCCCTTCCTTTTTTTTTTTTTTTCTTCAGTCCAAAAGAAGTAGAAGACTTTCAGTCAACTGAGTCTTTCGGCAGCCAGCAGATGAATCTCAGTATTGGTGATGACAGCACTGGTAGCTGGTCCAATTTAAGTTTTGAAGATGAACACCAGGATGAAAGTAGCAGCTTTCATCACCTAAGTGAAAGGTAACTAAAATTGTGCATGTGATTCCGTAGTTTAGGTCCTCAGACCTCGGGAGTAAATTTATACCAGGTTTTTAAAGATGATGAATTTGAAAATCTTTTATTATTTTCAGAATGTATTTTATTATCCATAATGTAGTTCTAATGGTTTTTCACATTTATTAGGTACAGTTATTAGCCAAGCTAAGTTTCTTTACGTGTGCCAGTGGTTGATAAGAAAAGTACTCCATACATTTGATTTTATACCCTTAGGATTTTCCTGGACTTTTGTATCTCTCACTTTTTAAAAAAGGGTACCTTTTTTTCTTTAGAGGCTGAGAAAAAAGGCAGTGATCTGTAAAAGGTATCTTTTTTTAAAAATTTTATTTTATTATGTTATATTAGCCACCATACAATATATCATCAGTTTTTGATGTGGTGATCCACAATTCATTGTGTATAACACCCAGTGCCCCATGCAGTATGTGCCCTCTTTAATACCCATCACCACGCTAACCCCTCCCCCCACCCCCTCCCCTCTAGAACCCTCAGTTTGTTTCTCAGAGTCCATAGTCTCTCATGGTTCATCTCTGTAAAAGGTATCTTAATGACCCTGTAATTTTCTTGTTATTAGTGAAAGTAATATCTTTTTGGGAAGGATTCCTCACTTACCCTGCTATTCAGGAACAAAATGACCTGGAGCATTTATACTTGAATGACTGAAAATACATAAACTCCTTATAAAAATATGGTTTTGTACAGCAGGAAGTACTTACCTCATATATAACTGGTCTTAGTTTATTTTGTTTATAATAACAGTCTTTGGCATATTTTATTCTGATACACTTGTTTCTTACATTCTTTACTCTCTAAAGGCATTCCTGACTAAACTATAAAATGCCATAAATTTTTATCCACATTAATTAATAATTGGAAATAATCAGTGCCATCCACGGCTGAGTCTAGGGAGAGGAAAGGCTTCTTAGTTTCGGGCTGTGGAAAGGACCCTGTGAGGCTTCAGTGGAACAGAACCCTTGGAATTGACTTACCAAGAGGAGGAAGTGAGAAGACGGTGGGAGGAGGGGATGAAGGGAAGGAAATGGCTTTTCACCTGTTAGAAGACATCATCTCAGAGCATTTTGTCTGATGTTTGGATTAACCAGTAAGTAGTAATATTTTCATAAAACATCTATTTTGTCATAGTTTCTTAAAATGCTGTGTAAACCACTAATACATCTTAAAATCTGGGTCCGAAAAGACAGTCTTTAAAACTGGTAGTGGGAAGTAAGGGTAATATCACAAACATCATGTG
Organism: Mirounga angustirostris; assembly: GCF_029215605.1. Lineage (NCBI taxonomy): Eukaryota > Metazoa > Chordata > Mammalia > Carnivora > Phocidae > Mirounga > Mirounga angustirostris. The sequence continues at coordinate 52,355,158 of NW_026991711.1, forward strand.
GCCCTTTCCATAACTCTACCAGGAATAGAATGTTAACACTTAAATTCTTCTCTCATCTTGGAGAAACACAGGCTTCTAGAATTTCAGTAAGGGTTGACGTTGCTGCTTAGGAAATCCTGCTGTTAAAATGGGCGAACTAGGGTTCATGGCGTGTGGCATTAAGGGGCCTGTAGCCAGTTGAACAGCTCTGTGCCGAATGTTGTCTGGTTGGATGGCTCTGTCCTTGGTTCTGTCCTCTTTAGGATTTTATTAGTGATAGAGGATAAGTAATGTCCCCCGCACCACCCGCCCCCATCTGCGGTTTTGCTTTCTGTAGTTTCAGTTGCCCATGGTCAGTTAAGGTCCAGAAGCAGATGACCCTCCTTCTGACATGTTGTCAGAAGGTCACTTGTTGCCTAACACTGTGTCACTGTGGCTGTGTCATTCCCCTCACTCCATCTCCTCATGTAGGCATTTTATCATCTCACATTATCACAAGGATGGTAAGTACATACAAAAAGTTATTTTTAGAGAGAGACCACATTCACATAACTTTTATTATAGTATATTGTTATAATTACTCTTTTATTATTAGTTTTTGTTGTTAACCTCTTACTAGTGCCTAATTTATAAAGTAAACTTCATCATAGGTATGTATGTGAAGAAAAAAACGTAGTATCTGTAGGGTACGGTACTACCCATGGTTTCAGGCATCCACTGCGGGCCGTGGAATGCATCCTCTGCAGATAAGAAGGGACTGCTCTGCTCATTATTTGTGAATGACTTAAAACAAAGACGAAAAGATCATCTCATTAACAGAACCAAGTTTCAAAAAGACCGAATCAGGCGGCGACTAAAAGAATTCTGTTTAACATGGGTAAATGCATTTGGTTCAGGAAATTAACTGAATTCAGGATGGAGAATAACTTGGCTTCACAGCATTTTTTCAGAAAAATACCTGTAGTTTTAACTGAACACAGAACAATTATGCTCTGTGGTTATTAAGGTTCAAGCACAGAGTAGGGCTCATCCAGGGTTGCTAGTATGCTTGTTGAACACAGAATTTCTAGAGACATTAAGAGAGATTAAGATTCATTAGGTCGTTGGAGGTCCCAAAAATCTCAGATGATTTTAATGCAGGTGGTTCAGAGATCACACTTAAGATACATAGCTGCACATGTTTTGTCTTCGATGCCATCTGCTGTAGGAACTGTAATTTTCTGGTACAGAGATCAGATAGGAGATAAAAGACCTCAATGGTTTGGACACTTCATGTGCTTTTACTCCCAAGTAGGAAGTTCAGTAGAGGGCAGCAGTTAAAAAAGAAATAATAATTTCAGAGTTTCACAGGTGTTTATGAGGAGTGTGTAATTATTTGATTTGAAAGAGACTTGGTCTGTGTATGTGCGTCTCTTAAGTATTTCAAGCAGTCTGTGAATTTCTTAAAAGTTATGTAGTAGATTAGGTAAGAGATGGGACTGGCTTGCGGAATTTTTGAGATCATACTTAAGAGATATGTCAAAATCGATAGTAGTCTTTATGTGGCTGAAAACCACGATAAAGAGTCTTAGCCCTTGACCCCCACTGGCTTGAGGTACACCTGCTCGAGACCTAGGAATTATGAAAAGATGGAAAATACACAGACAGGAATAGATAGGAAATAGGAAAAGATTTAAAAGAAAATGATGGAAGCAGGGCAGTGTTCAAGAATGAAATAGGAATAGGAACACTGTTAAGTGAAGAAATTAAGTTGTTTTATGTCGGGTTAATGGAGGACGATTGTACCTCCCAATTTGCTTGGGACAGTCTGAATTTACTTCCCGCGGCTCTTGTGTACTTATTAATGGTGACTTCTTTCATTTCCAGAAGTATTCTGGTTAGATGAGAAATTATACGGGCACCCTAGTTAGAGGCGACATTTTATAAATAACTGACTTGGAATCTGACCCATTTTGAGGGGCAAGAGGAAGGGGGAATGAGGTTAAATAGAGGGAGTTTGAATCTTTAGTCTTGACATTTTTCAGGCGTTATATCTTTGCATGTTCACCTAAACCTTAGGTGATGGATTTTGATGATTAATTAAAAGGACTCATTATGGTTGTTAGCATATGGGTAAGAATTTTAATTTTGTAATATTTTTCTTTGTTTAGAAAATCATTCTATTAGTAGAGGTGAATGCAGTGTTTGAGATCCTCAATTTTTCCTTTTGGTTTGGCTCACAGGCTGTCTGTCCATTCTGTATTTCTGTTTTCCCATCTTTGGTTTGTCTGACAGCAGGCTACATAGGCAAAACTGGCTGTTTTCATGGTTTTATAATAGAGCTATATTTGTTTGAACATAGGCTGAAAAGACCCTGCTCAGTTTTAACTTTTCTTTTTTTTTTTTTAAAGATTTTATTTATTTATTTGACAGAGAGGGAGACAGAGAGAGAGGGAACACAAGCAGGGGGAGTGGGAGAGGGAGAAGCAGGCTTCCCGCTGAGCAGGGAGCCCGATGCGGGGCTCGATCCCAGGACCCTGGGATCATGACCTGAGCCAAAGGCAGACGCTTAACGACTGAGCCACCCAGGCGCCCCCAGTTTTAACTTTTCTTTTTTAAGATTTTATTTATTTATTTGACAGAGAGAGATACAGTGAGAGAGGGAACACAAGCAGGGATAGTGGGAGAGGGAGAAGCAGGCTTCCAGCAGAGGAGGGAGCCCGATGTGGGGCTAGATCCCAGAACCCTGGGATCATGACCTGAGCCGAAGGCAGACGCTTAACGACTGAGCCACCCAGGCGCCCCCAGTTTTAACTTTTCTAACACAGTCTAGTTTTGTGACAGTTTGCTAGCGCAGAGTAAATATGGATATGCAAATTATTGAAATTGCTTGGAAACTCTTTAGAACTTTTAAATAATCATCCTTTTTTTTGTAACCTTGTCAACATTTACTGATGCACAGAAGATGATTTTGTGTTAATACACTTTTTAGAACCAAAATTTTAGTTTATGTATGTATTAATTTTTATAATTGCCTAGCCTAATGTGGGGAAATATAAGCTGCTTATCACTGCGAACTAATGTGCTTACTAATTACTTTAATGATTAGTATTTTAAATTGCATGTTTAGATTTTAATCTGAAAAATTATATTTAGTTTTGTTTCCGAACACAGTCGCTTTTTGTTTCTTATTGCTTTGCCGCAGTTTTAGAATATAGTTGCTTTCTTCTTTCGATTCAGTAGTTTAAGAAGGTACCTGTGTGGCATTAGTGAATGGCCCACCAGACAGGTGTATTAAGCCTCGGTTACTCAATATTCTGAAGAAAATGTATGTTATTTGCCACCTACTGAATTATACATCATGTATGAAATGAAAGTAATTGACATAATAAGAGTATTTTGAAATCAGAAAACGTCTTTTCTCCAAGTAGTTATAAGAGGTCTATTTGGGACTATGTTTCGGTGCCTGTCCTTTCATTCCCGCCCCCCAAACCCATCAGTGTTTGCGTTGTCTAAAGAGCTGAGAGATAGTTAACCTGTGGTCTTTTTAAAACTTTATCCAAATGGAAGAGTATTGGCTTTTTACAAATTATATCCCAAGATTTGCCATAGATGTTGATTTAATCATTGAAAATTTGCCATAGATGTTGATTTAATCATTGAAACTTCTTACTTCACGCATTCATTTGCTGTCCTACAAGCCATTCTGTTGTGTTCATATGTAAAATACATACAAAATGAGAATAGTTTTCCTGATCTATGGAGGACAAGTAAGAGAACTCCCAAATGTCCAAGGCCGCCCAGTTGCAGTGATGGTCTCTCAGCCTCCGCGGATGCACCACTCCACCGGGCAGCTTCCGAACCTCCCACTTACCACCGACAGAAGCTGTTCCAAGGAAAACCAAGGTCTTCTTTACTATTCATTTTCTGGTTCAGCTCTGTTCTTTTCTTCTTCTGGCAGTAATGGTAACAGCAGTAGCTGGAGCAGTCTTGGTTTAGAAGGAGATTTGTATGAGGACAATTTATCCTTTCCAACATCAGACAGGTTGGTCCAGTCCAGAAACTTACAAACTGATGAGTCTTTCACACTAATGCATGATGTCATGTTCTTAAAAGAACATGGGTTACAGTGCCAATATGTATCAGTCTGCTTTTCTCCTATGTTTGGACATGATTCTGCTTGATAATTTACATCTAATGAGAAACTTCAATTATGCTAAGAGACGACTGACATCTAATTGCAAAATGTGTTACATCTATGCATGTGTTGCTTTGCTTGCTATTTCTCATCCTACCAATTATTATTTCATTAAAAAGAGCTTGCTTCCTACAGGATTTCTGGTTTTTGTTGTTGTGTTGTTTTTGTATGTAATTTTATTTCACATGTAAAGAAAGTGTAGGAAAAATGTATTTTTAGTGTGTTAAAAATATATCCTTGGCATTAGTAGATGCCACGGCATTCTATGATAATTCAAATGCTGTGTTATCCAAAACCAAATTAGTAGAATATTTTAGCTTTAAGTTATTTGAAATTAAATTTTATCATGAAATTACTTGGCGTTCTCCATCACGGTAAGGTAGAACTTCTTGGTTATTGATGACCTGTCTAGGCATCATTTACAATTCAGATTTTAACATGAAATGGTGTGAGAAGCAAAGCTTCCTTTTTTTATTGTCATCTCTTCCCTTTTTAAACGTCATATATCATATTGTAACATTCATTCTTTTCCACGTTTTAAGAATTAGTTTTAATACCATTGTTAATTAAAGCTTTTTTTTTTTTTTAACTGCTTCTGCTCTTTTATTCGAAAAGTGATGGGCCAGATGATAAAGATGAAGATCATGAGGATGATGGAGAAGGTAATTGACAGATTGTTTTTCAAAGTGTTTGCATGTTTTTTTGTTTAAGGTTTCCTAGAAGAGCCTTCATCTTGTGCGTTTTCATCATTGAAGCTCCAGGTTATTACAAATCAGGGTATTTACATTACAAATCAGGATATTCTTGAACTCATGTATCCAGCGGCAGGTCCTTTGTTGAACCATTTGTACCATTTGATTGCTAAACTAATGAAGTGCCCATTGGTGTAAAGATTGAACTACTTTAAAAGAATTACTCAATGATTTGAGAGGGAAATTTATGATAATCTCTCTATATGTAAGGGTTTATGTAAACATAAAACCCTTACAGTATAAGATATAATTTATTATAATTATGGCATGTGCCCTAGTTTTTTCCTTCCAAACTAGTAACCTCTCGAATTAGTGTTTAATGTTGATGTTACATAAATAAGTAAAAATTAAAAGACATTTTAAAATCAATCCTTCCCTCTCTGTTCTATTCCTAAACTCAAAAATATACATATTTGAAGAAAATATTTAATTCTTCCTTTGATGAACATAATTCCAAATATCTAAATACTAGATACCATTGGTCACCGTGTTCTTGACCATGATTTATAATCCTTAATTCAAATATTAGAATGTCTGAGTGAATGTAGAAACTTTCCATGTTGAAGCTGAATTTTCATTGTATTTAGATGGCTTATTCTTTTATTATGTAAATACCAATAATGTCTTCTATAGAGTGGCACCTAAAAATATTCATACTGTTTGAGATATTTGTTTTTGAGCTAGTCTTTTTATTTTTCATTTCTTTAGAAGTGGGCAAACTGAGAAAATTGCCCAAATGAATTTCTCGAAATGTACTTTATAACACCTGAGTGTCCGATGAGTTTTATCGCCAATTACGCCTTTCTTATTTAGGGAAATCATGTACTGGTTTCTGAGTTAAAATCCTCAGACTTAAGGTGATTATTTTTTAGTCCCAGTGCTTCTGCTAACTAGACATTCTTTTTTTTTTTTTAAGTAAACATTCTTCATGTAGGACTTATAGAAGTTTTGTCATCAGATATGAAGTAGGGGTAGGGCAATATTCTTAGAGGGACAGATAGGCTAGGTAATATTTGCTTTCTTTTTGTTGACTAAAAGAGTGTTGACTTTGTCTAGGCAAGTTGTGTCCCTTTTCCCAAATAATGCTTGTGAGCAAAGTTGTTCCAAAGGCTGTACATGGTGCAAATGCATGTGGTGAGTATTTTCCTCAGTGCACTAGTCATTACTTAACTGACTTTATTACTGAGGGACAATTAAGAGAAAAGAAGATATAAGTTAATATAAATATGAAATTGATTTTAAAAAATTTACTTTTGGCACTAGCAGACTCCTTAGGATTTCTTTTGTGAGTAGATAGAAATTTACTATATGTAAATACATGTCACTACTCAGCTTTTGAGATCATAGTCATCTCTCATTATATAAAAAATTGTGGCCAGCTTTGAAATTTGTTAAATTAGGAATTGGTAAAGTAGGACAGATTGATACGGGTTTATAGAAAGATTCCAAATTACGGAAATCCTGAGGCCACAAACCTCATTTTGTTGTATTTTTAGTTGCAGGAGGTCAGCCACTTGCCTTTCCCCTGGTGTTGAGTGACCTCTCCTTGGCCAGGCAGCCAGGAGCCCCATAACTGAGAAAGCCAATAATACAGAGAAGTCACGGGTGACTTGGCTTCCAACCCCATGACCTCTGCAGGATTTATAAAATGGCCCAGAGACCATGTCTGGTTTCACAGTGCACCAGACCCATTTTTGATTGAGAGTGGGGGAGAGGAGGGAAAAGGCAGTACGTTTATCTGAAGAGAATGACGTGGATCCGTTTTTTTTTTAAGTGAAAAAATTAGAGACCAACCCAAATCCTAAAAATGATTAGTAGTGGTCTAGAATGCCCTGCAACCTGTAAAAAAGAATCAGGGACATTGACCAAGAAATTTCCGGGACGGGTACGAAGTGGTGTGATGTCTGCCAGCAGGCCGGCTGCTCACCTCTTATGTGGGAGGCCCCTTGTCTCAGCACTGCCTTTTGCTCGGCAGTCACTAAGCAGGAGTGTTAGACTCATGGTATCGGTCTACAGGTCATTTGTTTTATAGTCAACAGCGATTCGTCCTTCTTTATGTTGAGAACATAATGTTCATAAAAAAAAAAAAGAAATGAAACTCGAGAGCAATATCTTATTTATAAAGGGTTATACCCAGAAAATTCCCTGGTCTGGCTTTTGGGATGTAAGTGGCTGCATGTGACATTTTTATCCCCCTCTTCTGCCTAAAGAATGAAGTGATTAAGAGCTTGGAGCCAGACTGTGTGTTCATATCCTGGCCCAGCCACTTCCCCGCTGTAAGACTCTGGATCTCTCTGCCTCATGTCCCTCACCTGTAAGATGGAGATGATGATAGTTCTGGCTTCACAGGATGGGTGTGAGGGTTCCGGGGGTTTGTATCTAGGAAGAGCTTAGAACAACACTTACGATGTAATATGCCCTATACAAGTGTTTGTGGCTTCTGTTACCTCTCTTAGTTCGAGAAGCTTTCTTGAGTCCATTTAATGTATTTATTTATTTGAGATTTATATTTAGATTGTAATCATAGCTTTATAGTTTTGTTTTCTCTTTCTTTACCTGTGGATCTTATTTTGACACAAATTATGGCATCTACAGGACTTGATATTCAGTGCCTCAAAATAGAGTTTTGTATTTGTGCTCTCAGTAGATGATCATAGTTATTCCTTTGTTGTAGAATTATTGTGCCCTTTCCAATAAATGTTTTGGTTGATGTTAAGGTGGGGATAAGAAAAGACAGATTTTTTTCCCCAGCGTTCATTGGAATGTTAAGAAATGGAAAATATTTCTCTATCCTTGGAAACCAGAGTATTGAGAGTTGAATTGATGAATTGCACTTTATACTGTTTAAATGTAAATATTAGGTTTGGGGCAAGACAGAAAGATTCTGCTCATTACAAATATCGACATGGAGCCATGCACAGTAGACCCCCAGCTAAGGATTATTCTTCAGTGGCTCGTTGCTTCTGAGGCCGAAGTGGCAGAACTTTATCTTCATGACTCTGCAAAGAAGGAATTCATACAAGTAAGTACCTGCCTTACAGGGTGGTCGTAAGGACATATTTAACCATATACGATGTTCTGTGTCACATAGTTGATCTAGTAAGATGCCCCTTGATAGCAGAGTGGGTAAGTGCTTACGTGGTAGAGTCTTATAGTGGGTCCACATGTCAGCTCTGCCACTCTAGTCTAACCGTGGGTAGGCTCACTGGTCAGTTTCCTTATCTGCACTATGAAAATGAGTAGAGAGGTTACCTTACAGAGGTTTGTGAGGATTAAACATAATACCATAAAAAATACGCTTGATCTAGTGCCTGACACATCCTAAGTACTCAAAGTTAGATGCCGTTAATAAACATGTGTTCATATGAAAAGATTGAGTTATTCTTTGTTTTAAATTGATTCATAATTATGCCTGGTAATTAGTATATCTCCTACTACTCTGTTAATCCAGTCTTATTAGTGGGAGAAACTAGCATACTCAAAAGCCAGTGAAGGTTTAAATATCTTATAAGGGACCATGGACCACTTTGAGTATTTTGTAGGGTTCTAATAATAGAACATTCAGATTCGATGCACTAATAGGATGTTTTTATTGAGAACTGTGTGCCAAGCACCTTGTTAGTCAAGATTTTTATTTTATAGTCTTAAGGTTTTTGCCCCAGAATCTTCATTATCAGAATTTTGATTTAATCTTATTATAGGGTATAAAATAGTTCAATGAATAACCAGTGTAAATTGATCTATAACAAAAAAGGAACAGTCCAGTTACTCTTGATTCCTGGTTCAGAATTTACAAAGGTATTGTTGAAAGAAGTATGTGAAAAAGATATTCAGTAAAAATAACATTTTTCGTATTTTGTTTTGTTTTTTCTTGGACTTTTTGGATTTTTCTAGTTTATGTTTCGGTTTTTGGGCAGAAGGAGAAAATAAGACAAGGTGATCCTCAAGAAATGAGTTGTCAAGGAGAAGGAGTGGGTAGGAAAGGTGTTAGAACTCACTGGAGGGAGGCAGACATTTTCAAGTCATTTAGTCTTGAATAAACTGTGAGGGCTAAGGAAGAGCTTAGGCAGAGCTGGCATGAGCATAATGGTGCTTGGTGCTCATCCCCAAGTAACGTAGGAAAACATTCTGGAAATTCCTCAAAAAGTTAAACCTAGCATTATCATATAACCTAGCAATTCCACTCCTAGGTATATACCTAAGAGGAATGAAAATATATGTCCATGGCAACATTATTCATAATAGGTCAGAAGTGGAAACATCCTAGAATGGATGAATAAAATGTGGTTTATCTTTGCAGTGGAGTACTTTCTGTCAATAAAAAGGAAGGAAGTATATACATGCTACACCATGGAGGAAACTTGAAGTCACGTTGGGTGAAAGAAACGTCACCAGAGACCATATGTTTTATGATTACATTTATATGAAATGACCAAAATGGGCAAATCTCAAGACTGAAGTAGATTAGTGATTGCCTACAGTTGAGGGGCTTGGGAGAAATGGGGAGTGTTTACTAATGCGTAGAGCTTTTCTTTTGGTGTGGTAGACATGTTCTAACACTGATTGTGGTGATGGTTGCATTCAACTCGGTGACTATACTAAAAACCATTAACTTAGGTACTCTTTATTTATTTATTTTTTTCCCTTTAGAGCAAAAATCGCATTTATTTTTTTTCTTTTTTAATTTTATTATGTTATGTTAGTCACCATACATCATTGGTTTTTGATGTGGTGATCCCCGATCCATTGTTTTCGTATAACACCAGTGCTCCATGCAGTACGTGCTCCCCTTAATACCCATCACTGGGCTAACCAATCCCCCCTCCCCCCTCCCCTCTAAAACCCTATTTGTTTCTCAGAGTCCATAGTCTCTCATGGTTCATCTCTCCCTCCAATTCCCCCCGCCCATTTTTCCCTTCCTTCTCCTGATGTCCTCCATGCTATTCCTTATGTTCCACAAATAAGTGAAACCATATGATAATGGACTTTCTCTGCTTGACTTATTTCCCTTAGCATAATCTCCTCCAGTCCCATCCATGTTGATGTAAAAGTTGGGTATTCATCCTTTCTGATGGCTGAGTAATATTCTATAAGTACACTTTAAATGGATGAATTGTCTGGTCTGTGAATTATATCTCTGTAAGGCTATATTTAACAAGGCTAAGCATATTTATATTACAAAATTAAAGTAGTTTTTACAGAACTAAATAGAAAAAAAATGAGTGAAGACATGTTCTGATTCTGGTGACAGTGGAGTTTATTTAAACCTGTATTTATTTACTTTTTTTAATTGAGTTATTATTGAAATATAACATTATATTAGCTTCAGGTATACAACATGATACGATATTTGTATATATTGTGAAATGATCACCACAATATTTACTTTTTTGGTGTTTTTTTGTGTTGTTGTTGAAACATTAACATTTCTTTTTGTTTGTTTTTTGTTTTTTGTTTAATTGACAGAGACAGTGAGAGAGGGAATACAAGCAGGGGGAGTGGGAGAGGGAGAAGCGGGCTTCCCGCAGAGCAGGGAGCCCAGTGCGGGGCTCGATCCCAGTCCTGGGATCATGACCTAAGCCAAAGGCAGACGCTTAATGACTGAGCCACCCAGGCACCCCAAAACATTAACATTTCTTAACTTAGAAAGCCGTGTTTCCAATTGAGGCCAGAGTGTGTATTTCAGAAAAAAGCCACGCTGCATATTGTGGAAGGAAAAATCCACATCCTTCTATCAAGATTGATATTGTCTTTATTATTTTATGTTCCTAATTGAGGGTGTGACAGAAGTATTTAGATCAAGAATTTTATATAGAAATGGAGACTATACTCCCATACAGAGTCTCAGGTGGATGAGGTTTGTGCAGTTCTGTCTCCAAGAATCCCAAAGTGTCATTCTCTGGAGGAGATGTATTTGTCAGGGGCAGGAAGGAAAAATGTTTAATTTGCATAGAGGGGTAGTAATTTAGGGGAGAGGACCTCGTTATACAACTGGGAAATAATACTTTACTGCAGACAGCAAGAATCTTAGAGTTCTCTGATACTAAAAATGAGACTGGAAACTTTGTTGTTAGGAGATTGTTTCTGGTTAACCTGGGGCATGCCTTGCCTTCTCACTAGCTCTCCCGACGGTTACAAGGAAAGGGATGGAAGGTGGGGGACGTCCTGCAGGCTGTGCTGCGGTACTATGAAGTGCGGGAGAAGCCGGCCGCCCCGGAGAGCTGCAGGTCTCTGTTCTGCAAGTCCCTGTTCGACTGGCTCTTGGAAAACGCGTAGTACAAACCTGTGGCCAGTACATCTTACCGTCTGGGGAGAGGAAGAAACAGATAAAGATGCAGATGGTAAACTTTGAATATTAACACTGATAAATGAACTGGGAGGGAAGTAAATTGAGCTTTTCCAGCGCAGTCATCCCACGTTGTATATAGTTGATACTTTCGTAATCTCTGTCAAATATTATCTTCATCATTCTTCTATACACGTGTGTAGTGTGTTAAGACCCTAAGAACGTTGATTTGAAGGAAGGTTTGACCATGAGGTTTTCAGGGACATTGACTGACAGATTCTTTTTGCATCCAAATAGTGCTGCTACAGACCACACTGAGGTGGCTGAGGATAGGTTCCAGGGATAAAGCCTTACAGTTCTGCTCCTTTGCAAACAAACGCTATTCTGTTGAGAACTAACCTGACAAAAGAGCTTTGAGGTTAGTGGGCTCCCGCCCCACCCCCCATAGAATTTCTGTCTTATTTTTCAAAGTCAATTTTATTTTCATAGCTCAACTCTCGGTAGCTTCTTGAATCTCCCAAACTAGTTAATTTCTTAGAAACATATTAGTATTTTAGGTTTCTATAAATACCATAAATGATAGTTTCCCCAGCCTTTCGTGAAATGACATTATTTGCTAATGTTGCCAATCCATCTGGCATGAAAATGAGTGTGTGTGTATGTGTGTGTGTGTGTGTGTGTGTGTGTGTGTATGTAAGTAAGGGAGTACTTTAACCTTGCCTAGTGGGTTTGTGCCCTTTTTTATTTTACTGTTTTCTTGGTTAGAAACCCACTGTTGACATTTAAAAGGTGCTTTAAAATAAAATGTCTATAAAGATTGTGCAGTAAGAATTTTTATTTCTCCTTTTGACTATTTTGGGTCCCCACCTTATCCTATAAATGAAAATAAAGGTGCAAAACATGCTAAAATTTTAGAAATTAATGTTAATATGGAAATGCATTTAGAGAAGCCCAGTAATGATTTTCATTTTCTGATTTTTGAAAAAAAAAACCAAACACATACACAAAACTCTCTGCTTAGCAAGGATAAGCTTTTTCTAGAAAAAGAGGGGATTCCCAGCCCCTCCTCCCTTCCCCCCGATAAAATGGTATCTGCTCTATTTTTTAAAGTTGTCTGACATGAGTTTTCTGGCTCTATGTTTTCTACTACTTTGTCTTTAGAAACTGCAAGTTGACTTGAATTAGAGGACCAAGATTGTGTCTTGGTTTTGTATGAGGGTATGCACATGTGAATTTTTGGTTCTTCCATTAGCGTAAATCTAGAGTAAATCACTTTTTGTTGGGGGCTTTGGTTTTGCTCCATTACATTTCCTTTTTTCCTGAGCATTGACTGTTCTGGAAGCTGCACAAAGTGTAGAAGACACAGCACCCACCGAGGGGCAAGGAATAAGGCACTTACATTAATTTGAATTAATCATTATGGTAGAGAAATGTATTTTATAATGAGAGAGTAAAATTTGCTTTATAAGAAAAATGCCAAAAGCTACTTAAATATTTTGAGGTTACAGTGTAAACTTTGGTTTTTCTCAATTTAAAATAAAGAAATAGAGCAAGCCTTAAAAATAATTTTTCCTAAAGTTTCTTCAAGTATTTTTTAAGGTGGAGAAATGCAGGAAATCTATATAGCCAGAATGGTTTCCATCTTTAGCTTCTCAGAACTTGAGATGCAGCAGCACTGGACTGGGTTTATACACGCTAGGAACTGGGTTGTTGATTAGAACATGGGTTAACTGATTATTAAGTTTAGATTGGATTTTTACAAGTATATAACTATCAAGCTGTGTTGAGTAACTTCGATAATGTATGGGTTTGATTAACAGCAAATCGAGTTCTGAATTTCTTTTAAACTCAAGTGAAAATATATCCATTTTGTAACACTTTCTGTGCTTGAAAATGTTTATGTTTATATCTCTTATGGTAATAATCATTTTGAAGTAAGATTTTCCTCCTACCCTTGTTTTCTCTGCATTTACCTGGAGCTGTACTGGACTCAGAGTTCCTTTATGTAGCCACTACGTGATGACAGACCAGTCTTTGGGTGTTGGCATGTGTGCTAAGAATCCTAATGGAGCCCCACCCCTGTATCCACTTAGGGGCATAGAGAAAAATATTAAGTATTGGCAGATGCGAAAAGAAGCGTGAGTAAAGCTCCTTATATGGAGAGAAGTATCTTTTGATCAAGTACAGCCTAAACTTACTTTCTTTAAAGGCACTTTGTGATTATTCCAAAGACATCTTATGTCTGTTTGGTTGCTTGGTCTCCGGAACAGCCGTGTTTGTTGAGAGGACCGGACCGCCCCTCACCCCCGTCTCCTTTTATTACAAGTCTCCTTGACAGATTTATATTATAACATTGTAATCTTGCCATTCTGTGCATTTCGGCCCTTACGAAATTACCATGTCTTCTTCAGAACTGTTAAAGTTGTGATGTGCATTGAGTTGAATTCTGTTTATCAATCTCAGGACCCTTGAAGGATCTTGGGAAAGAAAGTGAATGAGGTCTCTGATAAGGGTTTTATTTTAGAACATTATTTTCGACTGAAATATAGCAATTCTTTCATATTCTTCTTTTCCCAAGCCAAGTTTAAATTACATTTATATTTTGGAGATTATAAATGTTGATTTTAAAAGTATTTCCTGATTTATACAAAATGAATGATTCATTTATAAATCACAGAAGAAAATTAAAGTATCTATTGGGATGGTTGATAGAATTTAATGGAGTAATAAAACCTTTTCACTCAGTGAATACGTGTGATAACATCTTTATACTTTGAAAAATGTTCCACTTACCCTTTCAGATATTTGATGTCAGTTAATTCAATTCATAATACTTCCATTTTGCTTAAATAAGGGTTTTATGTTGCTGGTAGGAGAATTTAATTACTTATTAAATGTACCAAGTATAAAGTGAAAGATCATTTATCCACGTGGCTTTGACATCAGTGCACATTTCCTAAATGCAAAACTTAACCCTGACTCATCATCTTCGGAGTCCAGACTCAAGATGTCCTCTTAGTTAATTATTTAGCTAATAGTATTCTTTCACAGTTAACTATCAATTTCCCATCAGTATGTTGCTTTAAATTTTATATTTCTCAAAGGAAACTTTCCACAGTTAAAAAATATATAGTAATGCATCCACACTCAGGGTATAGGGAAAATACTTTTCCATTTAAAACCCTGCCCACCTGTCACCAGCACAAGACAATTAGAGCTTCAGTGGGAATTCTATGGTTATACTAAAGTGAAATGCATTTTTTTTTTGTCATTTTTAGCAGAAGACCCCACATGCATTTACTCACTTACTGTATTCCTGCTCTGAAGATGCAGTGTTGGTCACTCTTGTCACTTTATTTATTTATTATTATTATTATTATTATTATTATTTTTTAACCATCCATGTACATTCCTTTCACATGGGTAGAATTGTAGTTCTAGAAGTCCATTGTTTTTGTTGTAATGTTTGAATACTATTTAATACCAGGTTTTAATATTGCTGGATTTGCTAACTTTGGTTAATTGTGCAGTGTTTAAAGTAATTCACATTCTTGTTTAATATATATATAGCAGAAGCAGCTTTGAGTAATTGTAGCTGTTTATTTGTGCAGAATTACTACATTAAGATCTTGTATAACAGTAACTTTTTTGGCTTTTCTGTCCTTTGATATGTTCATTTACCAAAATATGAACTTCAGGATGCACTATACTTTTGTTTTTGCAGTGGCTCAAAATAAACATTTCAGAAATTACCTTTGTAATCATTTGCAATTCATTGTTCTTCTATCCTTTATGAATTGTTTGTCTGTTATCTTTCCTCTCCCAACTAAGAATTCTCCAATAAACGTAAGAGATGCCTGGCCTCGATTTCCTTCTATAATATCTCGTTAACTACTCTGTCCTGAACTAAACAAGGGCATACAAGCGGAACTGCCATGATAGAAGACATATCAGATGATCTCCATGCTTCTAAAGTGGTTTCCGAGTACTAGGGAAGCTAGGTATTTTTAACCGGACACTGGATTCTAGCCATATGTTCAGGTGCCTCTGAATGCTAACATAAGTGACTTGAAAGGCTGTTTGCCCAATCTGGTTTGCACTTGAGTGCCAAGTAGAATATTATGGTTGCATGTCGGGAAATTCTTCTGGCCTGGGTGTAGCACTCCTTCCATAGGATATTGAGAGCATCCATACCTCTGTCATGCCATGAGCATCAGGCACTTAAAAGTTAGATGCTGATTGTTTGTTGCTAATGGAATATGACTTGTCTCTAAGTATGTAAGGCCCAGAAATTAGGGAATGATTTTCTAGCTTTGTGTGAATGTTGTAAAATACTAGGAACTAATGATAGTAAACAGTGGCTTGGGTGTGAGTGGATCCCAGTCACCAACAAAACAATTCAAAAATGCTGAGAAAAAGTAATCAAGATTCCTTAGCCTGGAATTCCACAAAGGAAAAAGGGTTCAAAAGGAAGAGGAAGTTGTGACAAATGGCATTTGAACAATTTTGCACATTGGGATCATTTGCCATCTGTGTCTCAGCTGGGATAGTGAGGAGGATGAGGGACAGGGCTTGAAGAGTTAGCTCAGGGACACCTGGTGGCTCAGTCGTTAAGCGTCTGCCTTCGACTCAGGTCACGATCCCAGGGTCCTGGGATCGAGCCCCGCATCGGGCTCCCTCCTTGGCGGGAAGCCTGCTTCTCTCTCTCCCACTCGCCCTGCTTGTGTTCCTGCTCTCGCTCTCTCTCTCTCTGTCAAATAAATAAAATCTTTATTTTTAAAGATTTTATTTATTTGTATGACAGAGACACAGTGAGAGAGGGAACACAAGCAGGGGGAGTGGGAGAGGGAGAAGCAGGCTTCCCGCCGAGCAGGGAACCCGATGCGGGGCTCGATCCCAAAACCCTGGGATCGTGACCTGAGTCGAAGGCAGACGCTTAACGACTGAGCCACCCAGGCGCCCCTAAATAAATAAAATCTTTAAAAAAAAAAAAGGTCAGATTTTTCAAAGTGTGAAAAAAAAAAGTTTTTTTTTAAATTAATTTTTGATGTAGTGTTCCACGATTCCTTGTTTGCGTATAACACCCAGTGTTCCATTCAATACGTGCCCTCTTTAATACCCATCACCAGGCTAACCCATCCCCCCACCCCCTCCCCTCTAGAACCCTCAGTTTGTTTGTCAGCGTCCACAGTCTCTCATGGTTCGTCTCCCCCTCCGATTTCCCGCCTTCATTTCTCCCTTCCTGCTATCTTCTTCTTCTTTTTTTTTTTTTTTTTTAACATATATGTATTATTTGTTTCAGGGGTACAGGTCTGTGATTCAACAGTCTTACACAATTCACAGCGCTCACCATAGCACATACCCTCCCCAATGTCTATCATCCAGCCACCCCATCCCTCCCACCCCCCACCACTCCAGCAACCCTCAGTTTGTTTCCTGAGATTAAGAATTCCTTATATCATTGAGGTCATATGATACATGTCTTTCTCTGATGGTCTTATTTCGCTCAGCATAATACCCTCTAGTTGCATCCACGTCGTTGCAAATGGCAAGATCTCATTCCTTTTGATGGCTGCATAATATTCCATTGTATATATATACCACATCTTCTTTATCCATTCATCTGTTGATGACATCTTGGCTCTTTCCACAGTTTGGCTATTGTGGACATTGCTGCTATAAACATCGGGGTGCACGTACCCCTTCGGGTCACTGCATCTGTATCTTTGGGGTAAATACCCAGTAGTGCAATTGCTGGGTCGTACGGTAGCTCTATTTTCAACTTTTTGAGGAACCTCCATACTGTTTCCAGAGTGGCTGTACCAGCTTGCATTCCCACCAGCAGTATAGGAGGGTTCCCCTTTCTCTGCATCCTTGCCAACATCTGTCCTTCCTGACTTGTTAATTTTAGCCATTCTGACTGGTGTGAGGGGGTATCCCATTGAGGTTTTAATTTGGATTTCCCTGATGCCGAGCAATGTTGAGCACTATTTCATGTGTTGCAGCATTGCGTTTATAGCAGGAACAATGAATGTATGAAACTCACTCCTTGGGAATGGTGGTGGCATTCTTTTCTCCTTCCTTTGTAGGTTTTGTAATCACCTGCTTTTACTTTTGTGCTCTAGGACAAGGAGGATACTATTGTAGATTGGAAAGAGATAAAAATAAACATTTTCAGAGAGAATCGAAGCCCCACCTTTGACTTTTTAGGGACTCCCTCTTTTAAATGGAGACCTGCATGGACTTCTGAGCTTGGAGCAAACGATTAAAATGACCCGTGTGTACTAAATCCTGCCCACTGAAATGCTTTGGCCCAACGTGAGATCATTATCAACACTTGAAGGAGATTCACATTTGAATATGTTTTGAATTACAGCTTCTCTTGAAAAATTGGAAGCTCTGGAACCTTGGCCTCCTCCTGTGTGGCGACAGTTTGGCAGGAGCTGAATAATGATGGCCCCTTCAGTCCGGGCTTAGTAGGGTTTTTTTTGCCTCTGGCGTGACCTGTTCCATCCACTTCACCCATTTCTCTTGCCCGCTGGGGCCCTAGTGGTGTTCGTCATGCAACCTCCGACTGAAAGCAGATGAGATCATTAATGTGCTTGGGAAAAATCTGAACAATATTCTAGCAACTCTTCCATTCTCCAGGATTGCTCAAAGAGGGGAGGAAGGTTCTAGAAATTATAGACTTGAGTTCATTGCTTTTGCACAAAAGACAAATCATAGTTGTTAAAAACACAGCCTTTCACGTATGTAGACAAGAAGGGAGAGGCAGCGCAGGTTTACCGAGAGCAGATTCTCTCAGATCTCCATTTCCTTTTTCTTTCTTTCTTTCTTTCTTTTTTTTTTTAAGATTTTATTTATTTATTTGACAAACACACAGAGAGAGAGGGAACACAAGCAGGGGGAGCGGGAGAGGGAGAAGCAGGCTTCCCGCGGAGCAAGGAGCCCAATGTGGGGCTCAATCCCAGGACCCTGGGATCATAACCTGAGCCGAAGGCAGACGCTTAACCATCTGAGCCACCCAGGCGCCCCTCCATTTCCTTTTTCAATAGAATTGTTCAATTGGCGTATTGGAATACCAGGACCTAGTATCTGTATTTTAATGAGGCATTTTCTATGAAGAAAAGAATGAACAATTGTGGCTTCTTGGCTTTCTGAGAATGTGTTCCCAATGACTTGTAGTTAATAGGTCAGTGTCTGCCTACAGGGTCAGCTTCGGCCATCTGATGTACAGCTGTTTTTACTGCCTTGGGTGAAGATTGTGTTGGAGTATACTGACCAGGGCTGTTGAAGAGCATTGCGGAGAATACACAGTGACCATTTTGAAGGATAATATTCAAACAATTGCAAACAAACTAGGACAAGGAGCTTCTGAATCTGTTTTTTTCCCTTTTGTCCTGTGACTGAACCATGATTTGACATTTTCCTCCAGAGGTGGGAAGGTTCTATGTTTACACACTTTTACAAATTGAATATTTTGAGCTCAAATATTTTCCTCCAAATACTGTATTTTTATGACTTGCTAGTTATAAACTTAGTTCTCTCCCAGTTACATAAGTTCTATGAAACAGGAATTGATGCCTAGAGACCCCTTAGGGGCTTACAATGATGTGGACTTGTGCAGAGTCAGAACAAGGCTGTCAGAAAAAAATAAGCTGCCAGAATTACATCTGAAATCAACTTCATCTCCTTTTCTGTTTATAACAGAATATGGGTAGTTGTGGGGCGAGGGGGCATGGATTCTGGGGAGATTGAAATGTTCTGATAATTGCTTTTCCAGCTTCTAAGTCTATGTCTTTGAGTCACCTCAGTCGCCTTGTGGTAAATGTTGGGCCAACTGAAATTGCCTAAATTTGGGCAAGCCAGCTGACCTCTTTACTGCCTCGAACCCTGAGAAGCCGTGGCTTCCAGGAGGGGTCCCTGGTTAAATGGCAGAGTCTGCGGTTGACACAGAGCTGGGGAGGTAACAGACAGTATGTTGAATGCGTCTGATCACCTAAGGCCTCAGTAGACCCAAATGGCTAAGTGCTCTGGTAAGGCAGGAGGTGAGTGTTAGGTCTGTGTAAGTACAGGGTAGTGAGAGATGAGAGACCCTCAAGGCTTCTCTCAGAAGGCTAAGAGGCTGCAGGGAAAGTAAGCCATTGCCAGCACCCTTGTGGGAGTGGAATGTGTTTGAATGGGGGAAAAAAAGCTATACTATTAGTCCCTGCCTTTATGGAGTTTATTATTTAGAAGAAGAGTCATTAAATGAGTAATTATAAATACAATTATTTACACTACTGTTTCAAGGGTGGTGGGAGCCTAAAACAGAGGAGCCTAATTGGGCTTCCCTAAAGATGTGCGGCTGAGGAAAGGGAGTCAGGGTGGTTGGGGGAGGCGGAGAGCTTTTTCGGGAGAACAAACGAACACCTTGAGAAGAGAAGGCTTGTGGCTTATTTGAAGAACCAGAGACCAATTTGGCTAGAGCCTGAGGAGTTGTGACACATCTTGAAAACTATGTAGACATCTTAGATAGCTCTCACTTAGATGCTTAAAGAAAGTATTTGTGGTTTTGTGTACTGCAGTAATGCAGGTTTTTTTTCTACCGTAGCAGTTGGTTTTAAATCTGTGGCGTGGTGGGCGATAGTCTTGCTTGACCCTGTGTTTTTTAGACAATGCCTGGAGGTTGCTGGAGTGGGGGGTGGGGTGGGAGGGATGGGGTGACTGGGTGATAGACACTGGGGAGGGTATGTGCTCTGGTAAGTGCTGTGAATTGTGCAAGACTGTTGAATCTCAGATCTGTACCTCTGAAACAAATAATGCAATATATGTTAAGGAAAAAAAAAAGAGGGTAGCGGGAGGGGAAGAATGAAGCGGGGGAAATCGGAGGGGTAGACAAACCATGAGAGACGATGGACTCTGAAAAACAAACAGGGTTCTAGAGGGGAGGGGGGTGGGAGGATGGGTTCGCCTGGTGGTGGGTATTGAGGAGGGCACATTCTGCATGGAGCACTGGGTGTTATGCACAAACAATGAATCATGGAACACTTCATCTAAAACTAATAATGTAATGTATGGGGATTAACATAAGAATAAATAAATAAATAACTAAATAAATAGACCATGGCTGGAGTAGGAGGTTGAGTCCCAGATACCATCTTACAAAGGACAGAGATCAAGTGAACCATCCACATCCATGACGGTCGAATGCTGAAGGAGCCAAAAAACGCTCATTGGCGTTTTCACTGAAAGACAAAAGGCTTCTTGGCCTGGTTCAGAAGGAAAGTGGGGTTGGGGTGACCTCAAAACCATTTTTAAGCATCCAAAGGGCTGTCAGTGGGGACAGATCGAAACTTGTGACCCTAGAAGACCAGGTAAGGATCAGTGGGTAGAAATTAGCAGCAGATTTCCGCTTGCTCTCCAAAAATTAAAGCTGTGTAACAATGGGCTAGACCCTTTCCATGAGAAAGAGTGCACTTGTCCTTGGAGATGAGTCTGCAGTGCTGGCTGATCACTCTTGCAAGTTTTGGTAAGAAATCCAAACCGTTCCTAATTTTGGAGTAGGTGACCTGCTTTCCCATATACTGCTTAATTTTTCCCATGGCAGTTTAGTGAAGTTTAGGAACATAGGCTCTAGGGTTAAAAGAACTTGATTTAAAATCACAGCTCTGGGTGCCTGGGTGGCTCAGTTGGTTAAGCGACTGCCTTCGGCTCAGGTCATGATCCTCGAGTCCCTGGATCGAGTCCGGCATCGGGCTCCCTGCTCGGCAGGGAGTCTGCTTCTCCCTCTGACCCTCCTCCCTCTCATGCTCTCTGTCTCTCATTCTCTCTCTCAAATAAATAAATAAAATCTTTAAAAAAAAAATAAAAAAAAAATAAAATCACAGCTCTACCACTTGCAACCTGTCTGTACAATCTAGAGCAAAGGCCTGGAATGGTGGGATTTTCCTCCAGGGGCGATTTTCATTTGCTCATGACAGGTGCCTGGGGGCACAGCTAGTCTTGGAGCTCCTGAATTTAAGTTCAAGCCATGAAGTTTTCTGACTAAATCAGACGGCTGGAAATTATGCTGCACACCCGGGCCAGGGCCTATGCATGAGGGGAGCAGCCCGCCAGGGTTCCAACTTGAGAATTGCTTTGTTGGACGGGGTGGAGAGAACTGACTTGCCTTTCTAAAGCCCCATGAGGCTGCCGAAATACTACTCTGTATCACAGTTTCTTCTTCAAGCTTGGCAAATATTCCGAGGACAGAAAAGTGGTGTTGAATGCCAAGCTTACTTGCTGGGGTTCTTTGCTTTTGCTAGATTTTGACCCACTGATTCCTCAATATCCTATGAGCTGTTTGATGCTTCCAAGAGCCTGTTTTGATATTTTATCCAATTTCTTCTCCCAGGTAAACTGCTTATAATATTTTAATTTACATGTAGTACTTAAATTTTTTTCTTTTTTTTGCTGTTCTCCATGTGCTTGACCCTTGATGTCCCTTTTATTTTTGCCAGTATTTTTATCTTTTTTCAAAGGGTCATAAATGCAAATGACATTAAATTTCAAAAGGTATAAGGACATACAGTGACAAGTCCTTACAGCTCTCCAGCCACCAAACAGCTCTCTTAGAGACAACAACCTTATCAGTTTCTGCTGGGCAGCAGTTGTGTTAAATAGAATGTTTCAAAGCTTGGATTGGCTGTTGTAACCTATTGTTGGATGTTAATTTGAAAGTGTCAAAAACCAGGAAATGGTTACCATGAAAGTCAAGTTAGTGGTTACTCCTGGGGCAGAAGGATATATACAGGAGGCTAATGTGTCAATAATACTCTATTTCTTGCCTTGAATGGTGGTTGAACTGTTCCTATAGATTTGTGCAATTCTGTATATATGTTTCATTTAACATGTATGCGTGCATGCACACACACACACACACTGTTTTGTTTTTGTTTTTTTCACACACACACTGTTTAAAAAAAAACAACAACTGCAGGGTGCTTGGGTGGTTCAGTCCATTAAGTATCTAAATCTTGATTTTGGCTCATGATCTCAGGGTCATTAGATCGAGCCCTGCCTTGGGTTCCATGCTGGAAGTGGAGCCTGCTTAAGATTCTCTCTCTCTCCCACCCCCAACCCCACTCACATGTGCTCTCTCCGCTCTCGCTCTCTCTCTCAAAAAAAAAAAAAAATTAAAATTAAAAAAGTAAAAAAAAAAAAAACAAAACTGCAAAATTAATCATCTCAAAAACAACCAGAGAGAACAGATGGATTACCTGCAAAACAGCAGTTTGATTCACAGCAAGTCAACAGTTCTGATAGAAGCCCAAAGATAATAGAATGATATCTTCAAGTGCTGGTTAAAGTCAGATCTAGAATTTCACATACTTCTAAACTATTTTTCAAGAGTGAACATAAAATTAAGGTAATTTCTAATAGCCCCACAGAATTTACAGGTAATTTACGTACGCCAAGAAAAACTGCTGACTATACCCCTTTCATAAGAAGGACATTGAATGCTATAGAAACAGTGAAGAAGCAATGTTTCAAATAATAATTAAAAAAATGAAAGCA
Source organism: Mirounga angustirostris (assembly GCF_029215605.1). Classification (NCBI taxonomy): domain Eukaryota; kingdom Metazoa; phylum Chordata; class Mammalia; order Carnivora; family Phocidae; genus Mirounga; species Mirounga angustirostris. The sequence continues at coordinate 52,377,890 of NW_026991711.1, forward strand.
AGGAGGAGCAACCACCCAAATGCAATACTGTTCTTATAATAATTTCTACGTACTCTCTATAGCCAGCACTTCACGTCATTGAATCCAGATATCAACCTTGTCATTATTATTCCTATTTTTCATGTGAGAAAAGTCAGGCTCAGAGAAGTTAAGTGTCTTCCCCAGTGGGCATAGTGGTAGGCCCAGGTCTGCCAGGCTCCAGTTCTGCTCATTACATTACACTGTGTCACCATATCTAAAAACCAAAATACATAAGGTGACAAAATCACCTGTAAATAACACCTAGAGACAACAACCATTTACATTGGCATATTTCCTTCTAGTTTTTCTCCCATACATATATTTTATACAATTGGAATTTCTTTTATTTCATAAATATTTTCCAAAACTTTTTTTTTTTTCCTTAATTCCACATTTACCTTTGGGCTTTCCAAGTTTGGTGGTCAATGAATCTTGCCACTCTCTCAGCTAGAAATAACCAGAACTCTTTGTTCTGACTGATATGTATAATGTTGTATTTTCTTTGCATTCCTATTATGTGGTGCTGCTTTGAGCCAAAGTTAGGGCAATTGACAGTCTTTACAGTGTAAGTATTTTAAGTAGATCTTTTGAGAAGGGCAGTATGTAAAAAAGATCTCTGGTTGGCTTCCAGAAACCAGGCGAAAGTATTTGTTATCTCAGCTTGACTGTTTGATTTTCCCCTTTCCTGCCTTCACTCTTTTTTTTTTTTTTTTTAAGATTACTTGTTTATTTATTTGAGAGGGAGAGAGAGAGCATGAGCAGGGGGAGGGGCAGGCAGAGGGAGAGGCAGACTCCTGGCTGAGGGACTCAATCCCAGGCCCCTGGGATCATGACCTGAGCCAAAGGCAGACGCTTAACCAACTGAGCCACCCAGGTGCCCCTCCTGCCTTCACTCACTCCGTCCATCAGTGCTGACAACAAGAGAGGCAATTCCAGGCAGTTTCATGTCCCTCAGAACACGAGAAGAAAGAGTTACAGAAAGGACAGATGTTCTTTCCAAGCTCTAGGCCCCCTTTTTTTCAATTAGCTTTTCCCTTTGCCCCCTTATCATTTTATACAAAGTGCTTCTTAGGTCCTGTCCTATAATAAGCGCCTAATAGATGTTATCAATTTTAAACACCATTCTTATCCTATAACTTCTGAGTTCCACTAGAAATGTCAGAGGGGCTCGGTGGTGATTACTTGTAAGCATGAGAAGAAGAGTCCTAGGAAAGCCGTTTCTCAGTGTGAGTTCATCATGAAAAAACATATATATTAAATATAGCCAAGTGATAAGCAAGAGCGATGGACAGATTTCTTAGAACAAAGGCACAGATGATGGTGCGACAGTGGAAGAGACAGAGAGCAGATGACCAGGGAACCTAGAAGAAGGAGACAAAGGGTTTGTCCAGTGCAGGTGGTGTAAGGCATTTAGGGAAACCAAGTGTAAGAATTAGAGGTAAAGGTAGATGTTGAATTTTTCCTTTTTAAAATTCAATTCTTGTTCAAGGGCATGTCTACTGTCTTGAAGGAGGTCTGCACAGGCTCCTAGTTGGAAGTATACAGGTCTACTTCAGGAGGTTACACTTCAAGTTATCACCCCTAGTTTATGATTTTTTGTAATGATATTGTTTCTGCCAGCCCTTGTGTAAGGCAATGGGGGGCACACATGTGACAAAAACATGCATCTTTTTCTTAATAAGGAGACATCAGTTGTTTTATGTAATGCAAACTGTGGGATATTAAGAGAAGTAAGAACATGAAATATATATATGGTATATGGTATGTGTAGTGGGAAGGGGAGGTGGAGAGAAGAAAACGTGCCCCCTTATACTTTCACTTTCACCAAAATTTAGTATTGTTTTTAGTTTTGCCCAAATTTAGTATTATATTTTAAATATCTGCCCTCTTGGGATGGTGGTATAGTGGTTTTGGGTTTTGGCAGAATGGGACAGAAAATCCGCGTTTCCTGCTGCCACAGAGAGTTGTGAGCAGGAATATAGAACTTTGTTCCTAAGAAAGGCAAATGGAACAGTACCGCAGCATGGGCCAAACTGGCTAGAGATGAGGTGGGAATGTGTCCACCTCAGAACATGCCGGTGGGGACAACTGAGAAGAGCTGAGCAGCAAACAGATCAACTACATCGAAGTAACAGTTGTCTCCAGTTTCCATGTGTACATGAGCAATTTCATACCTTCCCTCCATACCTTGAAATTATTGCAAATGCCACCTGCAACTAAAGACTATGATGGACATCTAGGAAATAAGGGGAAGAAAAACATCTGCATTCAAATCTAAATGTCTTTAGGATACTTAGAATTGACTAAGATTCACTTTTCTGCCATCGTACAGAATGGGCCTGGAAATAGAGAATAAGTTATCAATAAGAAATCAATTCTATTTCTTAGACACCTGAGTTAGGGTCTTTAAAACCTCATACAACCAATACCTCCTTTAGAAATGATGTTTAAGGGGCGCCTGGGGGGCTCAGTTGGTTAAGCGTCTGACTCTCGGTTTCGGCTCAGGTCATGATCCCAGGGTCCTGAGATAGAGCCCCAGTGTCTTTCTCTGTGCTCAGCAGGGAGCCTGCTTCTCCCTCTCCCTCTGTCCCTCCCCCTGCTTGTGCTCTCTCTTTAAAATAAATAAATAAATCTTTTTTCTTATTAAGAATTGGCTCACATGTTATGAAGGCTGGCAAATTCAAAATATGCAGGGTAGGCAGCAGGCTGGAGATCCAGGGAAGAGCCCATGATGTAGCTTGTATCTGAAGGCAGTCTGCTGGAAAAACTCCCTCTTTCTTAGGGGACCTTGGTCTGTTTTCTCTTAAAATCTTTCACTGATTGGGTGAGGCCCATCCACGTAATGGAGAATAATCTTCTTTATTCACAATCTACTGGTTTAAAATGTTAATCTCATCTGAAAAATACCTTTATAGTAACACCCAGATGTGTTTGACCAAATATATGACACTGTGGCCTAATCAAGTCGGCACATAAAGTTAATCATCACACTGAGCTCTGGGGCCTGGTCAAAGTAAAGACCCCAAAGGACTATTCCCACAGTGTAAAAGTGAAGTTGGGAAGCTGGAAAAGAATCACAACTCTCCGGAGCACCCTGGGGATTGGAAGAAAACTAACCTGTTCAAGATGTTAGTATTATCAAGCACAGAATGTAAAGTAGTTGTGTTAGATACATAGAGGAAAGCTTAAATATGAACAGGGAACATCTCCATATCCACTAGGATGGTATAATAAAAAAAAGGACGATAACAAGTACTGGCAAGGATGTGAAGAAATTAGAGCTTTTATACACTGCTGGTGGAAATTTAAAAATGATGCAGTCACTTTGAGAACAGTTTGACAATTCCTCAAAAAAGTAAGACAGTTACCATATGAGCCAACAATTCCACTCCTAAGGATATACCCAAGAGAAATGGAAACACGTCTGCACAAAATCTTGAACCTGAATGTTCATAGCATTATTCATAATGGCTCTGAAGTGGAAGGGACCTAGATGTCAATCAACTGATAGGTAAACAAAATGTGGTTTATTCATATCATGGAAGATTATTTAGCCATTAAAAGGAATGAAGTAGGGATATAAGCTATAAGATGGAGGAACCTTAAAAACAGGATGCTGTGTAAGATACCAGACACAAGAGACCACATGTGACATGATTCCATTTACATATAATATCCAGAATAAGCAAATCCATAGTGACAGAAAGTAGATTAGTGGTTGCCAGGGACTGGGGGCTGGAGAAAAAGGAGAGTGACTGCTTACGGGTACAAGGTTCTTTGGGGTGATGAACATGTTCATGTTTGAACAACTCTCTGAAGATCCTAAAGTCCCCCGAGTTGCACGTTTAAAAAGGATGAATTTTGTGCTAGGAAATTATATTTCAATAAATCTTATAAAATATGAGCAGAGAATAAATACATATATTATACATATACATATATAGATATATATTTTTCAAGTGGGCTCCACACCAAATTCGAGGCTTGAACTCACGATCCTGAGATCAAGACCTGAGCTGAGATCAAGAGTCGGATGCTTAACCAACTGAGCCACCCAGGCACCCTGAAAAATATATTTTAAAGACAAACTTCTTTTTTTTTTTTTTAAAGATTTATTTATTTATTTGACAGAGAGAGACACAGCGAGAGAGGGAACACAAGCAGGGGGAGTGGGAGAGGGAGAAGCAGGCTTCCCACGGAGCAGGGAGCCCGATGCGGGGCTCGATCCCAGGACCCTGGGATCATGACCTGAGCCAAAGGCAGACACTTAACGACTGAGCCACCCAGGCACCCCTAAAAACAAACTTCTAAAAATGAAAACTTGAAATGAGAAAACAGTGGTTGAGTCTAATGGCTGATTAGACATCGCTGAAAGAGAATTAGTGAATTGGAAAAAATTCTCCAGAGTATAGTGTAGAAAAACAAAGACAGGATGCATGAGAGAAAGGTTAATTGCCACTGAAGGAAAGGAGAACTAACACGTGTAATAATTACAGAAGGAGAAGAGGGAGAAAATAGGGTATAATTAGTATTTGAAGTTTGCTGGAAACTTTCTGGAAATGACAGAAGAACCGTCCACAGATTCAAGAAAATGAACAACTCTCAAGCAGAAGCAATACACAGTAAATTTTCTAGGAAGAGCTGTATACATATTTGTCTACTTTTTGAGATTATTGAATAAGCAAGCTAAAACGTCCAGGGCGATCAGTAAGAGAATATAGAAATTGCATATATTCAAACTAGTAGAGAAAAAAGTAGAAGTCAAGAAAAGATAGAAAAAGAAACAGAAGTAGACCAAAAATTAGAGAGCACAAAATAAGATGGTAGATCTAAAAAGTCTTTTCCTCTTCTCTTATAGGTGTTCCCAAGACCACCCCCAATAAAATTCCTACGCAGGAATATTCAAATCTATTTCCAGGGCAACCTGATCTGTGAAACTGGTACAATTGCTCTGGAAAAGGACTGAGTATTACCTGGTTAAGTTGGACTTGTGTGTGTCCTATGTCACAACCGTTTTACTGTTAGAAAGAAACTCTAGAGATAATCTTGCATATACAGACCAGGAGATATGGGTAATGCTCATGAGCAGTAGACTGGATGAATAAATCGTGTTATAGGCATCCAATGGAATTTTTAAAAAAGATTTTATTTATTTACTTGACAGAGACAGAGAGAGAGAGAGCACAAGTAAGCAAAACGGCAGGCAGAGGGAGAGGAAGAAGCAGGCTCCCCGCTGAGCGGAGAGCCCCACATGGGGCTCGATCCCAGGACCCTGGGATCATGACCTGAGCTGAAGGCAGACGCTTAACTGACTGAGCCACCCAGGCGCCTCACATCCAATGGAATTTTATACAACACCAGAAAAAGACCATAGCTACATGCATCAACATGGATGCACTGCAAAAACATAACAGCAAAAGAAGCAAGTCACTGAAGAATACAAGAAAGTGAGTCCATTTAAAGTTCAAAAACAGACAAAATCATATACTATGTCATATATATATATATACACGCACACACACACACAAACACACACATATATACACACATCCCTTTGGAGTCATACATAACTATAAAAATAGAAAGGAATAATTAATACAAAATTCAGGACAAGGATTTGCCTGTGGAGATTGGGAAAGGGAAGAGCACACAACAGAGGCTTCCAAAGCACCTGTAATATTCTATTTACGAGTGGTGAGTCCCCGGATGTTCAACTTATTTCTTTCAAATTATACACATCCTTTACATAATATTTTTAATGTGTGGTATACGGCACAACGATAAAAATTCATTTAAAATAAATTACTCAACAAAATTTATTCAAAGGAGGCTCTGGGGTATGTTAATAGGTAGTTTCTGAAAATGTTGAAAAAAAAAACTTTGAAGAAAAATGATGTGAGCACAACTGAGGATTAAGGAAAAAAAACACTTTTCTGTGCTTCCTGAAATGCCCCCCCGGAGAAGGTGTACATTACTTGGGTTTTCTGTTTGTCCGCCTCTGAAAGTTGGGGCGGGCGGGGGTGAGGGAGGAGACTGCTGTCCACGCCGGCAATCAAAGGGCAGCTATTACCACTGGCTGTCTTATCTCTAGGTCTGTCTTGAGTCTCCTGGACGTGCTCCTACATGTGGATTCCCACCCCCAGCTCCTGACAGAGGCTTCACTGTCCACTCTTGCAGTGGATGTTGCAACGAGAAGGCCCTGTTGCCCCACAAGGGGGCTGGATCAGAGGAAGACACTGGAGGGAGGTGGGCAGGGGAGGCAAGGAGGACACCTTAAGCCAGAGCCTTTAGCGGGAGTCCATCCCGGGAAAGGGCAGGACACCGGTTCGTCAGGGGGATGTTGCAAAGGGCAGAGCTGCGGGTCGCTGCCCTGTGACTCGGGCTGAAGAAACAGCAGCTGAGATGCTTGAGCCCCCTGTGGGCTAAGGCGGTCTTCTTGGTGCCCATGCACCCCGCCAGCCGACTGGACTGGTGACAGAGCGGCAGGGCTGGACGCCGTGCCCTTCCGCGGGGGCTAATGCAGCCTCTCCGGCCGGGTTCACAACAGGGCGGTGCTCAAGACCGCCCGGGGGCACATAGCGTTTAGGACAAGCAGAGGGAGTCTTTGCGAAGGGCCCGCAGAAGCCCAGACTCCGGCTGCGGAAACACGGCTGCTCCGCTCGGCTCTCTCGCGGCTGCAGTGTTACTCTGAGCCTCAAGGTGGTGCTGCAGTACAGTCCGCGGCGGGCGAGCTGCCTTCGGCACCGTGAGCCTGACTGCTGGAACCAGCCGTCCGTCTCCTGCAGGCGTTCCTTGGCTCAACGGGGCTGGCGCCTAGTCTAGCCCCACTTGCAAGGTCTCTTCTTGCAGGCCCACCCTCTTCCGTCCCCAGCCAGAACCTGGATCATCTTCTCAACCCTTTGGTCACTTCTGCTCGGGTTTACCGCTCGGCTTCAGGTCAGAAGGGCTGCCCTGTGCTCATGGGACCTGTCCTCCCAGCGCAGACAGTGCCGGGCACACAGGAGACGCGCGTCCACGGGGCTCCTCAGACAGTCATATCCTGCTCAGGCGGGCAGACTGCGCACGCTCACCGCCAGCGGTCCTCGCGAGCTCAAGCCACCCCCTTGCTTCTTCGTTTACCCATTCCCACCCACCTCTGTCACTCCTCAGGAGCTTTTGGGAACTTTCTATTAGCCTCTCATCATGACTATGCCATTTAAAATCAGCGTTCATTCTAAGTGTACTCTCAGAATTACTCCTAATTCAGTCTCTGTTCAAAATGGCTTTACCACTGCAGTCTTCTCTGAAAGAGCAGCTGCCTTCCATCATTTCTTATCCCCTTACCTTCTCGTACTGCATTATCGCTTGGTTTTCCTTCTCAGCCCCTTTGCTGTCCGAGAGAAGCATGTATGTATCACCTCTTTATCCCCCAGAGTGTAAGCTCCCGTAGAGCTGGGACTTGACCGGTTTTGTCCTCTCCTGTGTCCTCAACCCTGGAACGGTGTCTGGCATGCAGTGGGCACTCGACAAATGTTTGTTGAATGAACAGATGGATGGGTGGACGGATGGACAGGGATTTACCCCTCCCCAATAAGTCAGTGGAAAAAGCAGTGTACTGGGAGTCTGGAGTCTAGAGTTGAGCCACGAGTCACTTGTAGGACTTTGAGCAAGTTGCTTGATCCTCCAGTGTGGGCTGTTTCCTAATCTATAAAACGAGTGGGTGGGACTTCATGGTCAGAAGTGCTCTCCTGCCCTGATGGTTTTGGTTTTATGAATATGCTTCCAAAGGGGCCAAGGCCATAAACCAGGTGACAACCAACATGCATTCTTGGCCAGAAACTATTACAAATACTAACCTAGCATCAAAAGATGCATTTATATATGTGGATAAACACATAATTGCTTTATAATCTTTAAGTCTTTAAAAGATCATTTTCCTAAGAAAATCTTGTATGTGTTGGTCTTTGCCTATATTCCCTTTTTGGTCTCTGGCTTCACGTATTAAGGATTCTGATTTTTCTGACAAAGTTTCTTTTTCTAAATTACTGTTCCTCATTTGGGCTTTTCCTGTGTTATTTCTTCTCATTCGTAATTTCCAATTATCTAGAGTTGAGAATATCCTACAGTAGGACACACCTACAGGTTCCCAGTTTTGGAAAATCAGTAACATTATTTTGGGAAGGATGGTATGCTCTTAGTGTGTGTCCAACAGGGTAGATAGGTTTTTAATAATAATAATAATAATAATAATAACCCTTACTTTTGAAGAAGAGCTATCACCTTATGCCATGATTTTCCTCTTGGTACTTGATTATGGTTGTTCTGCATAATTGGCACACATCTGCTCTCTAGAAAACCTTAAAATACTTTTTGAATGAGTGGTCAGTAGCATGTGAGCGGAGAAATTCATGTCCTGAGGGTAGAACTTCATGAAAGTGGTTCTTTCTTTCTTTTTTTTTTTTTCTTAAGATTTTATTTATTTATTCTTCAGAGACAGAGAGAGAGAGAGAGAGAAAGAGAAGCGGAGGGAGAAGCAGGCTCCCAAAGAGCAGGGAGCCCGATGCGGGACTCGATCCCAGGACGCTGGGATCATGACCGGAGCCGAAGGCAGACGCTTAACCATCTGAGCCACCCAGGCGCCCGAAAGTGGTTCTTTCTTATCCAAGGGAGGAAATCTAAATGAGCTCGAGGGCAAAAGGTAGTGCCTTTCCAGTACCTTGATGGATTCTCCAAGTCCCCAACTTTAAATGTCAATTCTTCTTTCTTTATAATAAAAAAACAGAAAAAAAGTGATAACCGTGATAGGCAGAACGGTGGCCCCCCAAATATGTCCAAATCCCTATCCTCAGAACCTGTAAATATTTTACCTTACATGGCAAAAGGGACTTTGCAGATGTGATAAAGTTAAGGATCTTGAGATGGGGAGATTACTGTGAATTATCCAGGTGGGCCCGATCTAATCTTCTTAAAGTGGGAGACTCTTTTCCAGCTGTAGTCAGAGGAAGATGTGAGTGGAGAGGAAGAGTCAGAGAGAGGCCACATAGCTGGCTTTGAGGATGGAAGAAGGGGCCAAGAGCAGGCAGCCTTTAGCAGCTGGACAAGGCAAGGAAACGGATTCTCCCTGGGCGTCTTCCAAAGGGATGTGGTCCTGAGGACACTGAGTTTAGCCTGGTGAGGCCCATGTCAGACTTCTGATCTATAGAACTCTAAGATAACAAAATTGGTGTTGTGTGACACCACTAAATGTGTAGTAATTTGTTACGCAGCAATAGGAAACCGATACGTTACCTTCTTGTTTGAATGAAAACTTTGAGCTCCCCAGAGGAAAAGCAGAGCGGCCAGGCCAGGTGTCTAGAGCTGAGCCGCCAGCCACATGTGGCCACTGGGCACTTGAAATGTGACTAGTTCAAGTTGAGATGTGCTCTGAGTATAGAGTCACGTAGATTTCAAAGGTGTAGTGTGAAAAAATCTCATTAATAATGTATTCATTTGATTACATGTTGAGATGGTACGATTTGGGATATATTGATTACATGAAATTTGTTATTAAAATTTATTCACCTGTTCTTTTTTAACTTTCAAAATATGACTATTCGAAAATTTAAACTACACTACATGTATCTGTGGGCCACATTATGCTTCTCTCGGCCAGCGCTGCTACAGAGCATCACTGAAGGACAGAAGGGGGTGACTTCAGGGGCAGATAGTCCTCCAACCAAGTGGTGAGCTGTGATGAGAATAATCGGAGAGAGGCTTCCAAGAGGAAAGGTCAAGTTTTCTTGCGTCTTCCTTCTTGTCCTGGACTGAAAGAGAAGATGTCCTAGGGGTCTTTAGATCCTCGGCACCAAGCACAGTAGCTAACACATGCTCAGTATTTGTTTGCCGAGCATGCAAACTGACCCTAGAAGGTGCGTTGACGAGGCACAGCAAGACGATACATTTGTCTTGAACAATTATCTTGAAAGAACTAGAAACTATGGTCTAACAGACAACAGGAGGCAACAACTGGCCTTTTCCCTTTTGACCAATATTTGTTGCCCAACCTTACCTCTGGACAGAGCTGTTAGAATTTCCAGGGAAGAAAGACATCAAAAAGACTTAGAAACCAAAAGGTAGCCTCAGCGTCTGAGAACAAATACCAAGAAGCATTCCATGTAGTGACTTCTGTCTGGCCTATTTCTTATCTCGGTGGCAATTTCTCAGTAATGCAGAGATAAATGGCCCGAGCTTAGAATCAGGAGACAAATTCTTCATCTGAACCTTTGGGTCTTCTCTGATTTGCTGCATGATCAACTTAGCTTCCCTGTAGTTTCCTCCATCGTGCCTCCGTAAAGAGATACATGTTTATATTTATCAGTACAGAGCACTGGGAGGATTAATTAGTGGCTCTAATTAGAAGTATTTTTTTTTAAATATCAGGAATAATTTGACTCAGAAACAAATGATCCTGGCACAGGATTTGGGATGCTGATCAGTTGCTTTGCTGCAACTCGGACTTTGACATTTGTGGGATCAATCGTGGTTCAACAGTTATTGTAGGCTCAACATACCATATTTGAAAGTGTCCACCGTGGTTAAATGCAGCTCAATGTTGCTGATTATTTTTTCCCTGTATGATGTCCTTTGCTTAACTGAAATGAACTTTGTGCCATTAAAAATGGGGAAATACAATTGATTTCGATGTCATTTAAGTCTGTTTTGAGGTATTGTGGACGGAAATATCCTGGTTACTGGGTTGGGATGATTCATATAGCAGAACAGTCTGGGGAATAAACTTTATCTTGTCCTTGTCTTTATTTTTGTTTTCTATATGGAAACTAATAATTTGAGGTTGGCAACGTGGATTTGGGATAAATTTCCTCAATGGATTTTTTTCCATGGTTCTCTGCTTCAGACTAAAAATCTCCATCCCTATGCTGTTTTCCAAAGGCAGACCTACACACTGGCCCTCTGCAAGACTGCTCGCCTGTCAGATACCACAGTCAGCCCTTCTCCGACGGTGGTGAGGCTCAGAATTCATTGCATTTTAGTCAAAAACAGAGTGTCACAATTTATTCCCAGGAGCCAGAAAGCGAATTAGTCATGACAGTGTTGTCAGTGGAGACTGTTGCCGGGTACACAGGCCGAGCTCATTAGTCTGACCTCCATGCTGGGGCATGGGATGCGTGACCAGCAAGAAAGTGCTGATGGTCTGGTAATTGAAGAACAGCGTGTGTTCATATTCACAGCCCCGCTCACAGAGCTGCCTTCAGCTGATAGCAGGGCTGGTTGGTTACACACACACACACACACAGAGGCAGAAGTGTGTTTTTCCTGATGCTTTGAGAAAGTCTGTAAGTTAAGAAATGATATCTCCTGGCAGTGACTGACCATCCCGTCACTACGAAAATGCATAGTCCTAGGAAATGAATAATATGGCCGCCCAAAGACATTCCATATTAATGAAGAGGTCAAGGCTTGGAGAAAATAATAGAGACACAATCCAACTATTTCATAGTAACCTATAACCACCTATTCTAATGATATGGGTAAGATTTATAATACCCATCTATGTTTATCCTCTTCAACTCAACCATTTTAATAGCCCCAAGTCTCCCGTTTGAAACTGAAGACCACTCATTAGTTAAAATTATGTTTCTTTTAATTCACTAAATACAGACTAAATGTCTTAGAGTTTTGGAGAATACCAGTAGCCCATGTACGACTAAGCACAGTGGGATCCAGCTTTGAAGATGTTCATGGTACCTCCCCTCCCTGCTCCCGTCCTGGAGAATGAATAGCTTTTGTCCACGTAATGTCATGTTCGGTTGAAGAGCTGCTGGAAACAAATGTCTTTTATTCCCCTTTCATTTCCTTTATTTTGCTAGCTTGCAGAGGCCATGGCATGGTCCGTTATCATCATCACTGTTTAAAGCTTATCTTTGTGGATGTGATTGTACTTGAGGGTTGTCAAAACCGGAGGAAATGTGGCCTTTGGTGAATGGCCACGGAATAATAGGACATTTTCAGAGCATCCCAGCATTGGGAATGCTACTCACGGGCCAGGCAGATATGAGGCAGTTCTTTTGGTTCTGGAAGCCACTGGCACTCAAGTGTAGAGGGAGGTAGATGTTTCAGGACCCATTAGTTTTTCTGCTTAAACAGATGTCTCTGGATTGTAGCCTTTTAACAGACTGCATAGGCACCTGCAATGGAGTCATCTGCTTAGGCTGCTCTAGCAGGTTGATGAGTCTCAAACTAGACCTACTACATCACAGCCTCTGGGGATGGGGCAGCCAGCAATCCCAACTGCTTTATTTTTTTGTTTTTTGTTTTTGTTGTTATTGTTGTTGTTTTTAGAGAGAGTGCACAAGAGTGAGAGCAGGGGAGGAGGGGCAGAGGGAGAGGGAGAAAGAGAATCTCAAGCAGACTCCATGCCCAGCATGGAGCCCGACCCAGGGGCTTGATCTCACAACCCTGAGATCATGACCTGAGCTGAAATCAAGAGTTGGATGCTTAACCAACTGTGCCACCAGGTGCCTCCCCACACCCCTGCCAATTCTTTAAATGAACCTTTCATTTTAGAATAGTTTTAGATTTACAAAAAAGTTGCAAAAATAGTACAGAGAGGTCCCATTCATATCACACCCAGTTTTCTTCATTAATATCTTGTAGTAGTATGGTACATTTATTACAACTGATGAACTGGTACTGACACATTATCAACTAAAGTCCATACTTTATTCACATTTTGCCCTTTTTCTATTACAGGGTCCTATCCAGGATACCACATTATGTTTAATTGTCATGTAGATATCTCCTTAGACTTCTCTTTGCTGTGACAGTTTCTCAGACTTTCCTTGTTTTTGATGACCTTTGAGAGTTTTGAGGCTTTCAGGAGAGTATTTTTTTTAGAGTATTTCTCAATTGGGATTTGTTTGATGTTTTTCTCCTGGTGAGACTGGGGTTCTGGGTTTCTGGAAGGAAGACCACAGAGGTAAAGTGCCCTTCTCGTCACATCACATCATGGGTAGGTACCATCAACATGACTCACTGTTGGTGGAAACCTTGGGCCCCTGACTGAGATGGTTTTGACAGGTTTGTCCACTGTAAAGTTACTCCCTTTTCCCACCTTTGCACACTGTAGTCTTTGCAAGGAAGTCATTGGGGTAGCCCACACTAAAGGAGTGGGGAGCTATTGTCCACCTTGAGGGTGAGAGGAGCTGCAGAACTATTTGGAATTCTTCTACACGGGAGATTTGTCTATTCAATCATTTGTCTATTCAATCACTTGTTTACCTCAGTATGGACTCATAGATATTGGGTTGTAAGCCAATACTGCTTTTAATCAAATTACTCCAGCTTTGTCCATGGGGAACTCTTTCAGTTGGCTCCTGTATCCCTTTGATAGATCCCCATTGTTGTGGGGTTTTTTGGCACACTAGGACTTTCTGCCACTGCAAGATACTCCAAGAATCCACATTTTCAACAGGCTCCAACACATTCTGAAATTCAAGCTCTCTTGTTTTCAGCCATCAAAACCAGAAATTTCCAAATGGCTTGCTTATTGGTAGATGTGGGACAAAGTTATTTTTAAAAAACTCATAGGATTACCTGTATCTTCAAAATCTCTCTCAGTTTATTCTGTAACCTCTACAGCCAAGGCGTGTACAAAGAAGCAGCTGTTCAAACCCAGTCAAGAGACAAGGACTCATCTGAAGAGAGTCATCCATGAAGCATTTTCCTGGGAGCTGCTGGGCTCCCCAGCCACAGGCCCAATGCTGGGCGAGGGCAGCGGTGGCTCTGAGCTAGCCTGGTGTCTGTCAGAGAAGATCTGGAACCATCTCAGCTGCTTCCTTGGGACTTTCTGGAAGCTTCCACGAGAGGGAAGGTCATAAAAGACCTATGGACAGCAAACCCAGGGGCTGGCTGTGGAGTGGGGCAGAGGCGTCCTTCAGAGAGGGGTTGTGTGAGGGAAAAGCAGGGCTGTGGGGGAGCCCGTCTGTGGGAATGGGAAGGAAGTGACTCTGTGTTTGCCTAGGGTACCGAGTGCATGTCTGTGTGTGTGTGTGTGTCCACGCACACACATAGGGAAACATTTCTTCCACCTACCTCGGTCACTGCCATCTGACCCCTTATCACTGGATTAGACTGAGAGCCTGTTGCTGCAGAATGGGTATGCTGTGCGGAAACATCGAATCCATGGAGGTACATCTAGTACTCGCTTTATTTTTTTATTTTTTAAAAAAGATTTTGTTTATTTATGTGTGAGAGAGAGAGCACGAGCAGGGAGAGGGGCAGAGGGAGAGAGGGAGTCCTTGAGCAGACTCCGCACTGAGCGAGGAGCCCAACGCAGGGCTTGGTCCCAGGACCCTGGGATCATGACCTGAGCCAAAGGTAGACGCTTAACCGACTGAGCCACCCAGGCGCCCTTAGCACTCACTTTAGAGTCTTGTGAACCTTCTACAGCGACGACGAAAATGCAGCTGTGGCGCACAGAACCACCGCAGCTTGAAGGTAACCAGTTCCTGCTTTTCTCGGCTCTTCCCTGGTTTCCATATTTGTCTTGGCTCCTCTGCTGTGGCCGGACATCTGTGTACCTTCTCAGAGTGCATCTGGTAGTGCTTCTAATCAGTGATAACAACCCATGACATGTACTCCTCCACATTAGGGAATATTAGATGGCTGAATGCCCCATGCCGTGGCCAGGAATTGCTTACCTATTGTTATTACGTATACCCCCATCTTGTCCCATTTTGATTATTCTTCCTCCTCTTTACCCAAATGACGCTCCTCCTGCCCCCTCCTCCCACACATCCTCCCCCAGTGCTGCGGAGAACAAGTCAGGACTTCCTCCAGCTGATCCTCCCCTGGCGGGCTACCTCACCAGCAGCCGCTGCCCTCCAGGTATGATTCTTGGCACGTTCTACCGCATTCTGGAAGCACTTGTGGGTTTTAGCCGCTATTGATTATTTTTACTGGGGACTGGGGATGTTGCATATTGTCTCTCAGGGCTTTTTCCCATCTGTTGCTGGGCTCGAGTTTATGGCAGAGATTCATTTGAAATGGGATATCGGTTTTTTGGTTTTTTTTTTTCCATTTGAGGCGGGAATGCAGATGGGCTGTACTTTTAATTCTCTTGCTGCCACGTGGGAGGAATTTGTCATTTCATTCCTGAAGTAAAGAGGAAAAAGAACCACATCTGAGATAATCTAATGCAAGTGTGTGTCAACACACTTCAGCTACTCCAACAACCCGGCAACTCTAGCGACACTCACAATGTGTGTGACTCTCTATGTCTTAGGCTCTGCTGGTGGGGAGCTTTCCTTTGAGCTTCCACTCAAGGTCTGAATAATGATGATAAAAGTAATGTTCAGGGGCACCTGGGTGGCTCAGTCGTTAAGTGTCTGCCTTCGGCTTAGGTCATGATCCCGGGGTCCTGGGATCGAGCCCCGCATCGGGCTCCCCGCTCAGCAGGGAGCCTGCTTCTCCCTCTCCCACTCCCCCTGCTTGTGTTCCCTCTCTCGCTGTCTCTCTCTGTCAAATAAATAAATTAAAAAAAAAAGTAACGTTCACCACGGCAGTAAGGTAACTTACATCAGTCAAATGGTGTCTAGCTGATAAAAATTCTTCCACATAACTCAGTTTTCACAATGACATGATGAGGTAGGTGTACCACCCTCATTGTACAGCCGAGGAAACTGACGATAAGGGTTTTCTTGTTTTTCTCCTTCAAACTCATAAAACTCTTAAAGGTGTCCCGCCATCCTTTGACTGGAGAAGCCACGTAAATAAACCAAAAGTCGAATTACAAGAGGGCTCGTATCACACGGGTGGAAACACAAAGAAAAAAAGATCTTGGTATATCTTTGTGGATTTGCAAAGCGCTAGGTGGAGCCCGGGGTCTTGTCTCTAGGATGGCGACCCAGGGCCCCTGCCTGGGATCTGCCTCCCCACCTCTTTCTCCTGGGCCCTCTCTTCTGGCCCCAGGCTGCGCTGTGCTTCCTGGAGCCAGTTCCTCTCCAGGCCTGTCCCCCACTGAGAAGGTACTTTCCTGTCTGTTCCCTATGGATGCTCATCTGGGCTCCCAGCCACCCAGCACTGACCTCGCAGTCACCTCCTTCATTCCCTTCCTCTGGGAGGTCTCAGTGGGATTCTGTGCTAACCCCTTACCCATTTCTTCTTCCCAAACTCTTAGAGAGCATCTACTACCAAATACTAAGGCGGGTTCTAGTCTTCAGTGAAGCCTGGCTTGTTAAGCAATGAAATGCTGAGAACTGGCTGTTGGGTCCTGCCCTGCGATGGCTGTCACAACTCATGGGGTGGCTTGGTCCATCATCAAAAAGGTTCCACCTTCCTCGTGGCTAGCTGGGAGCACACACAGAGGCAGAGGGTGGTTCAGGCATATCTCTGGGGGCTCCACTTGGGTTTCCTATGGACAAGGGAAGCCGACCTTGTGTGGGCTTCTGGAAGTTCCCGTTCCTCTTGGCCTTTTGTCCACTTTCCCTTTCCATCTCTCCCTTCAGGGTTCTGCCTCCTCCTGCAATGAGGACAGTTTCTCTTCTTGCTTGGGTGTGGACAACCTCCATTAACTCTTGATCCTTAAGATTCTTCCAAGCCAAGTATACACAAGACTTAAAATGACAACAAACCTTCTTGCTAATATGAAAGTTGATGTGTATTAAGCCACTACTTTCCCACCCTAAACACACACAGCACACAAACCCCAGGTTGGGAGACTGAGTGTGAACAGAGGCTCATCTTTCTCCACCGGCAATTCTTCAGTAGCCTTGAGGATTCCCAGCTCTATCTAGTTTTGGAACCAGCATTATATAGGTTTCCCTAAAACAGGATGCATGTGCCCTCTGTTTCTTTCAAAACAAGCACTTCCTCTGGCAGCAAGTTCCTGCTTCTCATGAGAGGGACAACTTCATCTCCTTGGAGAGAGCAAGGATAACTAACATCCCAGAGCCCAGTGGTCACTGCTCATATTTCCTGTGTTTCTACCCGCCCGGATTTTCTTGATGACTCATGCCATTCCCTGTGTTCCATTTCTTGCAAACCTTTATTGAATAGTCAAATATTGTGCCAGACAGTGTGAGGGTGGTAGTGCAAATAATGGAAAATTTAGTTCTTGCTCTCTTGAGACCCCCCTTGCAAGGGGCAGGTAGCTGGTGGATAGACTTTTTCATAATTTACATTTCCTTTGAATTATTTATCTGTGCTTGTATTTCTATTGAGGGAGTGTTAAGACAGCTCCAGAGGAAGGAGAGGTGGGCTTTCAAGTAGACGATCAGGAGAGTTTTCTTGTGGGAGGTGGATTTGATCGTGACCTTGAAGGATGTCTAGGTTTCTGGCTGGTAGGAGTATACAGTTGAAAGAGTGGCTCAGGCAGAGCAGAGCACAGGAGTGAGGCATGTCCTCAGGGTGCCTTGTATGACTAAGTGGGAGGAGGAATGGGAGGGGATATAGGAGTGACACTGTTGGGGGCTTCCACAGTACAGAGGTGTTTTTCCATTATTCTGTGATAACAATACAAAATATACTTGCTATATACATTAAAGATATCCGGCATAATTCTCTGCAGGGGGAAGGCAGCTATTACTCACCAGCACACTCTCGCCTCCAATTTTGAGCTTTTTAGAGGACGTGGAAAAAATATGCACTGATATTCTTGTATCTGTGTAGAATTTTTTTACCCCAAAATGAATAATTTATTTGTTTAAATCTGTTTTGACTTCATAAATGGCTTTATGCCTTTTATTTTTGTTTTGTGCTCATAGCCTGTATGTTTTGGGGCCAAAGAAGGCAGGCTTGGGGGCCCATGTGGGTTTCAATCTCAACCCTGATGCTTTCCAGAGGTTTGATGGCGGGTCAGGTACTTGACTCCCCTGTTTCTTAGTTTCTTTTTCTTTCTTTCTTTTTCTTAGTTTCTTTTCCAATAGTACGTACCTTTCAGGGTTATTGTGAAGAATAAATGAAATTATACATGGAAAAGGCCCTTACTGCCTGGCACAGAGTCCGTAAGTTTTTGCTGTTGTTATTATGCTTTTAAAAATTAAATGAATTATTCACATTGGTATGGAAAGAACTGAGAGAATAATACATACACACAGTAAAGCAACAACCACAAACCACTATTCTCTCTGAGTACAGGGAGTGAGCAGTAAATGAAACTCCTCCATTCCCAGGCTTTCAATGACTCCCCAGCCTGAGGCTGTCACTGTTACATTTCACAGGTATCCTTCTAGAATCAGTTGGAGTTTCTATAATATATATATATGTGTGTGTTCCTTCCTCTCTTTCTGAATCTGAAATATGTGCGTGTGTGCATGCATATTTACATGTATACACATATATGTATCGCTTTACATTTTATATTTTTACTTTATAACATACTTAGTGATGATCCCATATCTATAACATGGACTGTGTAACTGTTTTAAATGATAACATAGTATTTCATTTCATATATATAAACCCAGCCTTTTATAAATGGAATATTACATTGTCTGTGTTACAACAATGTACCAATGATCATTTTAATACATTTTCATTTTGGTGGATAGTATCAACTTGTAACTTAGGAAGTACATTCTTCCCTTCTTTCCAGAAACTCTTCAGTGCAGTGTATTTTCCACTTATGCTTTGTGAGGTGGATTCACTTTGGAGGATGTGATATGAAGTGTTGTAGTTGCCTTCAAGGTGGTATAGAAAAACCAGAGGTTGCCCAGATGTGAGGTATAAGGAGAATTTTTTTTCATAAAAAAAAAAACTCTGATGGAGTAATTTAACCTCTAAAATGCTTCTTTTGAAAAAATTGTGTTATATTAAGTGCAAAAAACAGAATACACCTTTTTTCAGTTCTTATGGCATCTGTTGCTTTCTCAATACACCTTAAAACAAATCCACGAGTTTATTTTTTTTAAACATTCTTTCTTTTTTTTTTTAAGATTTTATTTATTCATTTGAGACACAGAGATACACACAGAGAGAGAGAGAGCACGAGCAGGGGGAGAGGCAGAGGGAGAGGGAGAACTGGGCTCCACGCTGAGCCAGGAGCCCAATGTGGGGCTCGATCCCAGGACCCTGGGATCATGACCTGAGCCGAAGGCAGATGCCCAACCATCTGAGCCACCCAGGCGCCCCCAAATCCACGAGTTTAAAAAAAAAAGACAAAGAAGGAACATCTGCATATGAGTAGGTGACTATTTTAAATTTTCCATTAATTTAAAAAATTTTTCATAGTTCTTTAAGTTTTATAGAATAAGCCTGTATTATTTTCATAATTAAAAATAGGAAATAAGACATCCGTTTTATTTTTATTTTTTTTAAAGATTTATGAGAGAGAGAGAGAGCACGAGTGGGAGGAGCAGAAGGAGAGGGAGGGAGAATCTCAAGCAGACTCCACACTGAGCATGGAGCCTGATGCGAGGGACTTGATCTCACGACCCTGAAATTACAACCTGAGCTGAAAACAAGAGTTGGAGGCTTAACAGACTGAGCCACCCAGGCGCCCCAAGACATACTTTTAGAAGTATCAAATTAAAAGGGGAAAAAGACTGCTGGAGGAAGGCATACCAACAATTGTGAGAAAAGGGGACAAGCAGTGAAGAGGGTCACATAAGAATTAAGAAAGTGTAGCAATTGGCTCTACAGCAGAAACCCGAGGGACTCCAGTCAATCCTGTGGACACATTGTGTTACTGATACCCCAATAAATGTTAATATTTGAGGTTCTTGGGTCATTGAGTGCAAGGGCTTAGGAAAGACATATTAGACCGGCACAAGTAATCTAGCGAGGAAGTGTGTAGTACGTATTAAAATAATCTTCATCAAGGGGAAATCAGCTGATATTTGAAAATGCACATACACCGTCAAACTCATCGCTTAGCAATGCTGGATGAAGGAGGCCTTGCTGTATTTAGTCTGCTTAAAATTATATTATTCCTTTAAAAAATACTATCTTCAGACAGATCTGTTTGCTTATTCCTCTGTTAACTGTCTTGGATTAGACTGTTCCCTCCTCGTTCAAGTTGTTTAAGAAAGCATCACTATAAAATATTGACAGTGGCCATAGCAAGACTCAGATAAACGACCCACAGGTCTGATTCTTTTCCAAAGAATTCAAGGGACTTTCCAAATTAATTTATTTGAAATCCACATGGAATTTGCAGTTCAGAAAGGGGCTGATAGAAGCTTATGTTTTTACCATCTATAAAGATAGAGTTTACAAAGTGAATGATTTAAGTTAAATTTTCTGGAAACAAACTTCCAAAGTATCATCAGGTTTTGGTACAGGTGTCTGCTCACAAACAAACGGTGTGTGGTATCCAACATTACTGATCTAGCTAATCTTTTTATTTTACTTCCAAGGGCTTTACTTGACAACAATCTATTAGTCTACTTGAAATGGTCGATTTTGTTTTGTTTTTCAAAGTCAGATTTTCTAACTTTCTTAAGTTAGAACTTAAAGGAATCAGGATTATTGAGGTTAATACCTTATTTTAATACTTCATTTTCTGAATTTATTGTATTAAATATTCTTGAAATGATGGGCCTTGACTTTTAGTCTTTCTTTTTCTTTTTTTTTTAATGTAGAAACTTTGTCTCAATAGTTCCAGCTTTGATCTAGATGGAGTAACCATTTTGTCCTTATTCCAGCATGTTCTTATCCCCAGTGTTAGCGATGGTTCTTCGAGGCCTTACCATGCTGCTGTTTTTCCCGCTTTTTCTAATATGAGGTACATAAACTACTTGAGGAAAGAAACCACTGTTTGTCTCTCATAGACATATGATGGTATACTTCTTACCACCTTCCAGCAAATGCCTAACAATGCCACCAGGCTCTGGCCCTCATGATTCGAGGGGCTCTTTCAGATTAGGGCAGTCCATTCCTGCCAGAACTGGCTGGCCAGCCCATCTCAGTGCTTCCAGAGCCCTCTGTGCTAGATGACTCCATTCCTGACTTTAAGCTGTGCTTAAAGAACTTTAGCCTGGATATTGGGACTCCTGGATATTTTTCCAACTCTTGTCCTTGGGAGGTTACCTCACCTCTCTGGTCTTCCAATCTGTCATCTTTGGTATAAGAAGGTGATAATTTAGAAGATCTTTTCTGGCTCTGAAATTCTATGATTCTAATGAAAAAAAGAGAGGGAGAGAAAATCATAGCATAAGTCGGCGTATATTTTTGAGCCTTGTTCTTACTTACCAAGACTTTCCAGATCTCTCTTTTCCTTCCCCCATCTTCCAGGATTCACCTCGCCTTCCACTGTGTTCCCTCAGTGCTTTGTCTTAAGGCTCCCCATTGGAGAGTTTGCCATGGGATATTATAATTATCTATTTATAGTACCTGTCTCCTTCATGGGACCATGACTCCCTAGACGGCAGGAACTATCTCCCTCATCTTTATAAATCTCTAGTCCCACACTCAGAATCTGTCACATCAGGTACCCAGGAATGACTATTGAATAACCATCCATCTGTCAGAGTCAAAAGCAACAACGTTGAGATCCTGAGAGCATTTTCCTCACAAGAGCACTAAACTGTCAGTCAAGAAACCCTGGTTTGGTACTGTATCAGCACTGGGCTCTTGGATACCTCGCTTAACCTATTATTTGTCGAAATCATTGGGTTGTTCTAAGGATCAAACAATATTATGCACGAGAAAATACCTTGAAGAATAAGGTACTATTAATAGTCATCATTTCTTGAATCCATACTAACCCATCATTACCAGATCCATTTTATTGGTGTGGAAATAAGACTCAGAGAGGACTCGTTTCAGATGCTACAGTTGGCAAGTGGATGGTTTGGGATTTGAAGCTCATCCTCTTTCTCCTACACCACACAGCCTCCTACTAGGCAGTGCATTTTGGCAAGGTGATGGATGTGTCAATATGTGGTGAATACATGTTCTGTGCAAGGTGCTGAGTGTATGTGTATGATTGGTGGTGATGAGGAGGTTATAATTCTATAGTACTTAGAGGCCACATTTATATTCCAATGGGTGGTTTTTAGCCCTCATCCTATTTAATCTCTCACTGCCATTTGACCCTACTGAGCACTCCCTTCTTGAAACATACTCTTCCCTTGCCTTTGGTAATGCAGCCCTCTCTTTGTGGTTACTCCAAGTTGTTGTTGTTGTTGTTGTTGTTTAAGATTTTATTTATTTATTTATTAAAGAGAGAGAGAGAAACAGCATGAGAGGGGAGAGGGTCAGAGGGAGAAGCAGGCTCCCCGCTGAGCCGGGAGCCCGATGTGGGACTCGATCCCAGGACTCCGGGATCACGACCTGAGCGGAAGGCAGTCGCTTAACCAACTGAGCCACCCAGGCACCCAGTTTTGTTCTGTTTTTTTTTTTTTTTTTTTTAAATTCCCTTTTTATCCAGCCATTAAGTGTTGGTGTTTCTTAAGGCTTGGTCCTTGACTCTTCTGTCTTTTCATTCCTTCTTTCTAATGCATCATTGGCTAAGACAAGGGCTTCAGTGTCTACTTCTATATTGATGATTTCTAAATTCAAATCTTCAGCTCCAGGTTATCATGCCCACTAGACATTCCCAGGGCACCACAAATTTAGGTTCCAAACTAAGCTCATGCTGCCCACTCCTCTCCCAATATCCCCTCCTGGATTTCTTCTGGTTGTCCCAAATGCTATCATTTCTGTAAGTCAGAAGCCCAGGAATCATCTTTTATACTGCCTTCTCCTGCACTCTTCCTCTGGATCCATTATCAGGTCTTATCAGTGTTCTTATGAATTCGTTCTCATATCTGTCTCCTTCTCTCCATTTTGGCTGCCCTACCATTGTGCGAGCTACCAACCACCTCTCACTGAGATGGCTGTGTTGGTCTCCTAACTTGGTCTTCCTCCCTGGCCCTCCTCCTCCAGTCCCTTTCTATACTACAGATAGAGTGATCTTTTAAGATTTATTTATTTATCTGAGAGAAAGAGGGAGGGCAGAGACGGAGAGCAGGGGGAGGGGTAGAAGAGGGAGAGGGAGAGAGACATCCCAAGCAGACTCCTTGCTGAGCTCAGAACCTAATGCATGGCTTATCCGCCCGACACTGAGATCATGACCTGAGCTGAAATCAAGGGTCAGATGCCTAACCGACTGGGCCACCCAGGCTCTCCTAGAGTGATCTTTTTTATTTATTTATTTTAAAGATTTTATTTCTTTATTTGACAGAGAGAGACACAGCGAGAGAGGGAACACAAGCAGGGTAAGTGGGAGAGAGAGAAGCAGGCTTCCCGCTGAGCAGGGAGCCCCATGCGGGGCTCGATCCCAGGACCCTGGGATCATGACCTGAGCAGAAGGCAGACGCTTAACGACTGAGCCACCCAGGCGCCCCTAGAGTGATCTTTTTTAAAAAATGCAAATGCATTCCTCTTCCCAACCCACAATGGGTTTGTAATGATCTAGGAACAAGATCCAAATCTTTCTCATGGCACAGGCTCTGAAAGATCTGCTTCTTGCTTGCTTTTCTGGCCTCATCTCATCCACTCTTTCCCTCTCTTGACAATTCAGTCTCACCGGCCTTGTAGTTGTAGGGACCTGCCTTCCCCATTCTACAACCAGGTCTTTGCATAGGCTGTTCCTGCTGTTTGAAATGCTTATTCTACCTCCAGCTCCCTGGTGGGAGGCTGAATAATGGTCCCAAAGATATCCAGGTACAGATCCCTAAAAACCTGTAAATGTTACCTTATATGGCATCAGGGATTTTGCTGATGAGGTTAAGATCTTGAATTTGGGAGATTATCCCAGATTATCTGGATGAGCCTTCCCTGTAATCACCAGAAGGAGGCAGAGAGGGATTTGACACAAACAGCAGAAGGCGTTGTGATGATGGAAGCAGAGACAGGTTTGAACATGCTGTGATCTGGCTATGAAGATGGAGGAAGGTGACAGGGAATGCAGCACTAGAGACTGGGAAGTGCAAACGAACAGGTCTTCCTCTAGACCCCCTGGAGGGAGGTGGCCTTGCCTGTCCCTTTGTTTCAGCCCAGGGGAGCCCAGTGTAGACTTCTGGCTTCCACAACTATAAGATAAGAAGATTCTATTTATTTTCAGTCTACTAACTTTATGGTAATTTGCACAGAAGCAGTAGTAAACTAATACAATACTTTCTCATCTAAGCAAATGCTTTGAGCTCCCCAGAGTAAAAGAGAGGCCAGGCCAGGGGTCTACAGCTGCATTGTCCATGGAAGCCAGGGTTACAGGTGGCTACTGAGCCCTTGAAGGTTGCACTTGGGCAAGGGCAACTGAGGTGGGGCAGTGAGAGATTTGGGTCCTTTTCCTAAGAGCAGTGCCAGTCCAGTGGGGGGTGGGGAGAGGAATGCATCTGAATTTGATGGGGCTGCCAACCTTTGCCCCAGCTATAGTACTGGGTACGTGACCCCGGTCTGGCCATCATGGTAGTCTATCCTCAAGGCCAAGGTCATGGGCTGATGGTCTAGTACTTGAGTCAAAGCAATCAGGGGTCTCTCCAGGGATTTTATATGTACATGGAAATAATAAACTCTCTCTGTCCTCCAGAGTGCCTGAGCTGGGGTTGTGCAAGATTGAAACTATCTGTGAGCCGGCATGCCCCTTCTCCCTCCACCTGGGGGAAGCACTGATAGCGCGCTGACACACAGAGAGGCAGAGCTGGGATTGGGGGGGGGGGGGTGGGTACAGAGCGATGGAATGACCTGATTACATTTTTGGAGTCCCCAGTGTCTCTAAGGCCGGTGTTATTCCTGAGATCAGAGGGGTAGAAAACCCACAAAGAGCTGTGGTTGTAGGAGACAGTCTTTGCCACCACGTGAAGTCAGCTTGCCGAGAATGAAGCCAGCAGGGAGGAAGGCAGAGCTGAAAGATCGGGAAAAAGAGCTGGCGGCCCGAAGGCAGCTTGTGAACTTCGGGGATCCAATGTGCCTAATGCTAGCGTGACCTCCTAGGTGCCCCAATCATGCGAGCAAATGCATTCTCCTTTCCTCCCCACATATTTTGAGTTTGGATTCTTTCACCTGACCATTAGAGTATGATTCATACAGCAAGCTGAATTACTGTGCATTATTTGAAATACATTTTTAAAAATTTATATTTGCGCAGTGCAGAGAAAAAGAAATTATCCAGAGGTTCCTGAAAGAAGGTTAGGCAATAGAAGCAGTAACCTATTTTACAATGGCCTTGTAAAGGCTGCATTAAATCAACTGCCTCCCTGCTAAGTTCCCTTCCACCCCCAGCCCCCACCCCCAACCCCTAGCCCCCAGCCCCAGCCCCTAGCCCCCAACCATTTGGTGGGAAGAGTCGTGATGCCAAGGGAGGCACGGGGTCCATGGTCCCAGTGCTTTCATCTCTGTTATTGGTGATGATTTGAAAAGTATTAAAATATAAGGCCTACAAGGCAAGGATTTGGGGGTCTTTTGTTCTCTGTTATGTCTTCAGTGCTAGGGCAGTATCTTGCTCATAAGTACTCAAAAAATATTTTTGAGTGAATAAGTGAATGACAGCACATTTACCTTGCACCTATTAGGTTAAGTACATTAAGAGATGCAAGCGAATAGCAGTTTGAAATGGTTTCCTGCCCTCAGAGAGGGCACGGATTAGTTTTTATTCTAATTCTTTCCTAATTTACTGTAAGCCTGTGGACTAAAAAATCATTGAATTTGCTTTCTTACAATTTGTAAAATATGCTTAAAAAAAAAAAAAGTCAATGTTCTTAGAGATTCTCACATTATCTGGTCCAGGTATTTCCTTGGATGCTGCAAATGCATCCAGATCAAACGCTTAAGAATTAGACTCCTTGGAAGCTCCAGGCTTATCCGATGAGATACAACCAACTTTTTGTTTTTAAACTTAGGAAATAGATAATTGAAAGAGTAGGATGATTTAATTCCACATCTGGGGTAAAAACATGGCAATGCATTCTGTGTTACTCATGGAGCAAATATAACCCATTCAAGCAAGCCACGGAAATTGTGAATAAATGACCATAACAACTTTGCGATGGTGGTTTTCTGAATGCCACCAGTCAGTCCACAATGGGAGATCTGCCAGAGTCCCCTCCTCTGTAGCTGTGCTTCTGAACTGGGCTTGAATCCCAGCCAATGTGCTGTCATTCCCTGACCCGACTGCCAGTGCTGTTTAGGGTAATCTACGTGGCCCCCGGCCCCCCGTTGGCCAATGCCCTGAGCACATGCATGGAGCAAGTGTAGCTTCGGCATTATGTCCCCCTCAGTAAATACTGGCCATAGGTCTGGGCAGGGGTACAGCCGCTGTTTGCTTACCCTCGCCCAGTGCACAAAGTAAACAGTCTCTAAAGCAGCCCACAGGGGCAGTCTGCCCGGGTCCTCACAGGGAAGGGGTGTGCGCACTTGCCCAGCATCAGGCGTTGGGTGCTGTTTATTTCTGCCAAGCTAAGGAATGATTATTAGCCGGAAAGGAACTATGACGTCAGTTTGGTCTTTGTGGATTTCCTGATTCAGTGTTTACGAAGGAGACACACTCTTAATGGTCTAAGATATCTGGTGATGCGTCTGGTCCAATTTGTATCATACAAGAGTCATTTTTTTTTTTAATTTTCCCATGCTTGGGCGATTTTAATGTGCTCTCCCCTGTCATGCTGTGGAAATAATACTGTGGAGGAAGATGGAAGGAGTTGGTGCTTTTTTTTTTTTTTTAAGATTTTATTTATTTATTTTGACAGAGAGAGACACAGCGAGAGCAGGAACACAAGCAGGAGGAGAGTGGGAGAGGGAGAAGCAGGCTTCCCGCCGAGCAGGGAGCCCGATGTGGGACTCGATCCCAGGACCCTGGGATCATGACCTGAGCCGAAGGCAGACGCTTAACGACTGAGCCACCCAGGCGCCCAGGAGTTGGTGCTTTTTCAGTCTTTCTTTCCCTTGGAGAAACAGGGTGGGGTAAAAAAAAAAAAAAAAAAAAAGGCCTCAGCCACAGTCAGCTTGGAGAATCCTTATTATCTTGTGATTCTGTCTTGTAACAACAAAAGCTGTAGTTTAGGTGTCCTCTGCGATGTGGCGGCACCCGGCCCGGAGGCAGGCGAGTTTCTGGGTCTGAGCACTGGACAGCTCCGGGAAGGGCCTGCACAGGAGGTCTGGGGTCCCGTTGGCCGCCTTTCTCAGCACTGAGGGAAGATCAGAGGGCTGAGCCCGCCGATGTTCAAGGGGCCAAATAGCATCCGGGAGGTGCTTCGGCCTTTGAAAGCAGGTGCTGTAAGAACGTGAGATAAAAGTTTCTGGAGATGAAATGATGGTCAGGAGGCCCTTTGAAGGCTGACAGCATCAGTACAACTGATTTTCCTGTGTCTTGCCAAGCCCTTGGGCATTCAATGTGTTGTAACGTAAGGACTTACTTAGTTTGGGGGTGGTGGGAAAGGTACTGTAATCACCTGTCATGTCTCTGGGAGAGAAGAAGGGAGGGAAAGAGGAAAGGTCAGAGGGGGCGGCCAAGGGAGGGTTTTGATGCTGATCTCTTCTTCAGAGCCCAGAAGGCGGAGAGAGGCTCTGAAAGGGCCCCGAGCACCTGGCTGCTCGCTGTATGCAGGAAGCATCTGCCCCTTCGAGCCTCGGTGTAGTTGCGGTTCTCCCAGCGGGGCCTCCCTTATCTCCTTCTTCATCCAGGAACTTGTGGAACTTTCGTTGGTATTGCGGCCTGGTGGTTAGCCAGCTCTCCTTGACCCTTGGTGACAACCCTGCTCCAACCCACCGTGTGATTCCCCACCATTTGTTGTCTGTCTCTCTCAGTAGCCTGAACGCCTTTTAAGGAGAGGATCTGAGCTTTATCCATTTTACACCACCTCCCCGATCCTGGCACCCAAGTGCTCAGAACCTGCCCCATAACAAAGGCTGATGGTTTAAGACGAGTGCCCCCTGCCTCATGTCAAGTCCAGGGGAGTACCCATCCTCTAGAATCCGGAAATCCTGCTCGCATGGCCATGCCACCAAGAGAGTTGAAATGTGACAATTTTTTTTTGAAGCAGGTCAATTTCCTATGAAGCCCACATCCCATTTTTCCACATGTGTGTCTTCTGTATCACATCCGTACTCTGAATTCCTTTATAGGGAGACATGTAATCTCATGTATATGTATAAATTTTGTGCTTCCCAACACCTCTCCCCCGCATAGGATAACACTCTGTACTTAGTAGGTGTTTCAAAAATGTTTGTGTAATCTAAGTTTCCTCAGCTTAAACAAGCCTGGGTAGTTGTGGTAGGTGGATTAATGGCTCCCCCATATGTCCACATCCTACTCCTTGGAACTTGAAAATATCACCTCTATATGGCAAAAGGACTTTGCAGATGTGACTGAGTTAAGAATCTTGAGATGAGGAGGGTGCCTGGGTGGCTCATGATTTCGGCTCAGGTCATGATCTCAGGATTGTGAGATGGAGCCCCATTGGGGTCTGTGCTGGGTGTGGAGCCTGCTTAAGATTCTCTCTCTCCCAGGGAGACAAACCATAATCTTAATCATAGGAAACAAACTGAGGGTTGCTGCAGGGGAGGGGGTGTGGGGAGATGGGGTAACTGAGTGATGGACATTAAGGAGGGCACGGGATGTAATGAGCACTGGGTGTTGTATGCAACTGATGAATCACTGAATTCTACCTCTGAAACTAATAATACACTCTGTGTTAATTAATTGAATTTAAATTAAAAAAAAAAGATTCTCTCTCTCTCCCTCTGCCCCTCTCTCCCCCAAAGAATCTCCAGATGAGGAGATTATCCTGGATTATCTAGGGGCCTGATGGGATCACAACAGTCCCTATAAGAGGGACACAGGGGGATTCAGTCAGAGGAGGAGGTGATGTAGCCACAGAAGCAGAGATCAGATGTACTGTGAAGATAGAAGGTGCCGCGAGAATCTGAAAAAGTCAAGGAAATGGACGGTCCCTTGGAGTCCCCAGAAGGAACCAGTCCTACTGACACGTTGATCTGTTAGCCTAGTGAAACTGATTTAGGATTTCAAACCTCCCTCCAGAACTATAAGAGAATTTCTGTTCTTGTAAGGCATGACGTTTGCCTCGCCCCCGTGTGACCTCAGGGCAATGCAGAAGCTGTTGGACTGAGGAGTCAGGAAACAGGTGCAGACCGACTTGCTGACTTCCAGCCTTCCCCCTCAGCTTTGTGTGTCCCTAAAGATTTAAATGTCAAATTCTGGCTGGAGGAGTTGCTTGGTGAAGAAGCAGCAAATGGGAGCCACCAACCATGCTTCTATGGCGTCTGGGGCTCTCCGATAGGGGCCCATCCCACTTCCCCTTACAATCACCCACAGTGACACAAACTAGGGCTTTTGGCTCTTCCCCAAAACACATTCCCTGGAAAGGGATCTCTTGCCCCAGGGGAAATGAGTGTTGAGTCACAGTAACTGCCTTGAAGACAGTAAGTCAGACTGCATCAGCCATCCCAATCTCTCACTGACACACTGACACGGAATTAAGTGCACCCGGAGAGATAAGGGGCACTGCAAAATAAGGCCACGGAGTAAAAAAGAACAAAATGGAAGCAGGTATGAAAAACTGAATAGTTGAGATCAACAATATGGTGAGGGGATAAATACTTGGAGGAATACAGCTGAGACTAAACTTGTGAGTTAAAATGTCAGATGAGGAACTCTCCTTGAAGGAAAGGGTCAAGAGATAGAAAATTTAAAAGAAAAACCAAACGCAAGAACCCAGAAGATAGAAGTATAAGTGCTATACTTATCCCTGAAAGAGAAAAATGTAAAAAAAAAAAAAAAAAAGAAAAGAAAAGAAAGAAAGAAAAGAAAAGAAGAAATGTTTGGAGAAACCAAGGAGAGACCCACACATAGACACATTATAAGAGGGACACAGGAGAAGTTCCACAAAGAAAACAGACCATTTATTAAGCCATCAAGAAAGCTGCCAGAAATACCAAAGGATGAGTAACATATGGACTATGTTCTGCATTTATGAAACAATATGGGCCGACTTCTTTTTTTTCATATTAAACAATCATCTTCATAATTTATTTATTGGTTTATTTACGTTTATTTCAAGTTTTTATTTAAATTACAGTTAGTTAACATACAGTGTAATATTAGTTTCAGAAGTAGAATTGAGTGATTCATCACTTACATACAACACCCGGTGCTCATCATGGGCCAATTTCCCTGTTGGATGTAAATGCATAGTCCTTAACTAAAACGTGAGCTAACTGAATCCAACAATGGCTTAAAAGCATAGCATGATTGAATAGGGTAGATCCATAAACATAAGAATGACAGTAGATGGATCATAGGATCATGGATGGACCTTAAAGGCATAAAGCTGAGTAAAAAAGAAACAGAATGACATACACAAAATGAAATTTTACATAACATGAAAGCGCGTGCACACATAACACCGATATACATTTTGTAGGAAGGTATACAAACAAAAAGATGCACAATGAGCAAAACAGGATGGTTTGGGCAGGGGGAGAGGAATGAGAGTGTAGATTGGAGATGAAAAGATACATAAAAATTAAAGGGACAGTCTTAGTGCAGCATGAAATAGTGAAAGTCAGTGACTCCTTTCATCCCCTTCTAAGGCCAATTTTCAAAATGGCTGCAGTAATTTGCAACTCTTTTTATTTATTTATTTATTATTATTATTTTTTTAAAGATTTTATTTATTTATTTGACAGAGAAAGACACAGCGAGAGAGGGAACACAAGCAGGGGGAGTGGGAGAGGGAGAAGCAGGCTTCCTGCCAGCAGGGATCCCGATGCGGGGCTCAATACCAGGACCCTGGGATTATGACCTGGGCCGAAGGCAGACGCTTAACGACTGAGCCACCCAGGCGCCCCTGCAACTCTTTTTATTAAGAACTGAAGTCTATTTTCCCATCCTTCGTATTTCATTTTGTAACTTTCTTAGATCAAGTTTCTTTGGGGGAAGTTCTGACCCTAGGTCTCAAGAAGCCATACAGCTTTTGCTGTTACTGCTGGGAACCCTGAATCTATCATGTGAGCATGACTTGGTAGCCTGTCAGCGTAGAACAGCCATGTAGAGAGAGGCCCCAGTTGTCCCAACTGGCTTAGCAAGGCTATCATAAACCACCCAGCCTCAGTCAACTCACCAGCTGTCAGGAGAAGCATATACAAGTCCAGTCAAGATGAGAGGATCCATATCAGATCAGAAAAATGATGTAGCTCAGTCCAGCCCTAATAGTGACCTGAAGAACCAGGATTGGTTTAAGTCATTAAGTTTTGGAGCTGTTTGTTATGCAGCAAATGCTAACTTCCTATTCTTAGCCATTATCTTTGGTGTAAGAGTTATACCTTCTCACTTTCTCTAGATCCATCCATCCATCCATCCATCCATCCATCCATCCATCCATCCATTTGTCATTTATTGAGTGCTCATTAATTGTGTCAAAGGCTGGAGATACAGAGAAAAAATAAGATCCCAGCCCCTCAAGGATTTAGGTAAGGTGACAGAGAAATTATAATATGATAATAGGGCACCCAGCAGGCAAACTTGATCCAGACAAAAGCAACACCTTAGCCAAATTTGGAAGTAGGAGTGAGAGCTAGCCATGGTAAAAAGTGATGTATGCATGTATATAAGAACCGAGGTGATGTGGTTTGGACTTCTGGTTTCCTGAAGTGTGAGAGTGTGCATTTGTCTGAAGCCATGAAGTTTCTGGTCATCTGTTACAGTGGTGATAGGAAATGAAGACACCCACCCATGCCCTTGGAGTAAATTTAAATTTTTTCTTTTTTTTTTAAGATTTTATTTTTTTATTTAAGAGACAGAGCAGAGAGCACAAGTGGGGAGGTGGGGAGAGAAGAGAGAGAGGGGCAAAAGGAGAGGGAGGGGCTCCTTGGGATCCCCGGACCCCAAGATCATGACCTGAGCCAAAGGCAGATGCTTGACTGACTGAGCCACCCAGGCGCCCCAAAACTTTTCTATTTTTTATCTACATCTAATTTAGTTGGGAGGCTTTGAGTAAGTTGTATAACCATCTGGCCTGTTTCCTCAGCTATAAAATGAGAGTGTTTGGTTTCGTGCTCCCCAAGTCCCCCCAAATCTATGTCTCCAGCCCACTTATTGATCTCCATCTTAATTGGCAAATATATATCCTCATAGCAATAGAAAAAGAGTTTGGGTCATTTGGCCCATTGGTTATTTCATGTCCAGTCTACCAGTCCTGGATAGCGGTGGGAAGAATAGATACGTAATTTAAACCTTGTAGACATTTTAGGTGTTTTTGAGGAATTTATCTCTTTTAAATAAATAACGATCCTTTTATGTTTGTTTCAGTTAGTCTTGTCTCTTGTGGCAACACTGAATTTTGGCTAATCTAACACCATTCCTAACCCTTCTCCCTTGAGTGCCTCCATTGGCAGGCGGTAAAAGGTAAATAGTTGCTTTCCTAGCCAGCCCTCCCTTGTTTGCCGTTGTTGCTGGGGGGAGACAATATACTCAAAGGGACATAAATGGAAGTCAGGGGGCCTGGCAAAGGTTTTCCTTTTTCTGATACAAGCACAAACATTGTGCCCCTCTACACTGAAGAACACTTTTCTAAAATTTTAAAGAGAAAGGAAAAGAGTTTTATTCAAGCCCAAGTTAGGACAACTGCCCAGGATACACAATCTTCACAAAGAAGAGAATGCTCAGGAGAAGGAACGTTTGGTGCAGGGTTATATATGCTTTTTACGTGAAGAGTTACAGATCGTCATGACAAAGGACATTCCAGAAAGTTACAGACTTTATCTTATGTTTTTAGTATGTACAAGGCTGTATGACTTTTACCTTATGGGAACCAGAGAGGTTTGTTTTTCATATCTTTATGTTTGGAATGCTCCTTTTTGGCTATTTATTTATTTTTTTAATGAAGCAGACATACAATGTGTGCTGGTTGCAGAAATAGAGCCCATGCTTTGAGGTTTTGCCGAGTCATTCTGACCTTGGTAAAGGTTAAAGTATAGCTTCCCCGGGAGCCCAGGAGCAGGGTCCACAGACATTAACAGTTGAACATTTCCTTTCTTGATTTCTAGAACAATTCTTCCCCTCCTTTCTGCTTTGAACATGGATATGGTGCTGCTGCAGGGATTTATTAATTTGTTGTTCATGTATTCTACAAATATTTATTGAGCGCTTACTAGTAGCCATGACCAAAATAGTCCCTGTTTTCATGGAATTTTCATTATGAAGTAGGGGAGGGAAGCGAAAATTAAAAAAAAATACCTATATATGTGTGTATGTGTATATATATATATGTATATGATGTATATGTATATGTATATGTATATAAAGTGTATCTGATGTGGTTGCTAAGTTCTGGGAAGAAAATAAGCCAAGATAAGGGGGTAGGGAGTGACAGTAGGAGATTTGTGTGTGTGTGCACATGTTATTTTAGGTATAGCGGTCTTGGCCGGCCTTTTGATAAGAAGACATTTCTGCCCAGACTGGAGGAAGGAAAGAAGTTGGCTATGTGCATATGTTGGGAAGAGGGTTCCAGACAGGGGGACAGTAAGTACAAAGAGCCCAGGCAGGAGCATGGCTGGCACGGTCTAGGAATAGCAAGGGAATAATCATGATGGGAGCAGAGGGACTGAGCCGTGGGCGGGAGGGGGCGAGGTCTGTGCTTTTCAACCGGACCTGCACAGCTATGATATCTGTGTAACTTCTAACATATAATGATAGTGTACATCCTTGCCACGTTCCTTTTGATTCAGGGGTTGGGGTGGGATTTTAGAAATCCCATGGACATGGAGAAGCCCACTGAGGTGGAATTTATTTGCTTACCTGTTGGTTTCTCTCCACAGTGGGGTAGAGCCGAGGGTTCTGGAAAAAGATCGCCGCCTACGTGTGAATCCCGGCTCAGCCACTTGGCTGCAGAGTCCTCTGAAGTAACTTCCTTCACCTTATCCGTGAAACAGGGATAATAATAGCACTTAGCTGACAAGTCATGATGATTACATAAGTAATATATGTGAAGCCCTTACAACAATGCCTAGGAAGTACTCAATCTGTGTGAACTACTATTTGCTGTTAACAGAGGTGTCCAGAACAGGGACTAAGTTGTTTATTCTTAGAACTCCAAGGCATAGTGCCTTCTCCTGGCTTATGGGTCGGCATTTAGTAAATGTTTGAGGAATTGAACTGAAAATTAGAACCTACGTGGGAAAAATATTGGCAGACAGGATGGGAGTCACTTTAGGCCCTTAACTTCCTGCTTTATCAGAAAGACTTAATGGAATAACAAGTTGGTAGCCCACCCGGCTGTTGTCCAAACATGAGCACCAGCAGATGAACATGGAGTGAAAACAGCTCAGGCTACAGAAAACGAGGAAACATGGAGGAAAAGCAGGCAGCCTCCAGAAGATTTGTTGGAAAAGTTTTTTTTTTCCCCCAAGATATTAGACATCTTAACTCTTCAGATCACTGTTTCTTTATCTATGAATGAGGGAAAGTTGCCATGGATTCTCTAAACTTACCTGACTGCTTGTGCCAAAATCAGTGACCCAAGTCAGTGCTGGGGTTACTATAATATAAAATCAAACACATTATCTTCTCATTTCTGTCAAGACTGCTCCTCTTTTTGTTGTAATGGATAGCATTGCTTCCCTCCCAGCTACCTCGGGTTGGTTAGGATGGATCAGAATGAAAACCTATCATATTAGAAGGTGACATGGTAGGGGCGCCTGGTGGCTCAGTCGTTACGCGTCTGCCTTCGGCTCAGGTCATGGTCCCAGGGTCCTGGGATCGAGCCCCGCATCAGGCTTCCTGCTCCGCGGGAAGCCTGCTTCTCCCTCTCCCGCTCCCCCTGCTTGTGTTCCCTCTCTCGCTGTGTCTCTCTGTCATATAAATAAATAAAATCTTAAAAAAAAAAAAAAAAGAAGGTGACATGGTAGAATGTGCTATGTCAATGGCTCAGGAAGACATATGTAGACCAGCAGAAGAGTCTAGAAAAGCAAATGAGATAGCAAATATAGGACCATAAAAGGTTGATATTCTTTTAGTCATAAGAAGAGAAGCCAAGTACACTTCCTTTCTTTTTTTTTTTAAAGCCTGGTAAGTAAGCTGAAAGTCTTGATAAACATTGGACTTCAAAAATGCTGCTTCCAGGTGCCTTCAGTGGTGGTAATTTAGTTCATCATAATATCCTGATACGTATTTTAACTAACTGTGTTCAGTTTTATTCCTTCCAAGATTATAAAGCACCCTGCCCTCTACATAGATACCAGTAATAAATAATATGTTGAATCGAATTCAGCTGTACCGCAATGTTATAATCCAGCTTTACCAAAAATCAAAGAATTAGATAATTTCTCTTGATATCCTTTTCACCCAGATTCATCTGTTCAAATCAGGTTCAAATCTGTTCATTTCATACAAATGAAATTACATAATTAGACTAGAGAGAGGCATACATTTGGATTTGTCCCAGCCTCGGACAACTTCTAGGCTATCCCGGTTGTGTGACCTCTGGATGTGTTTCTTCACTTCTCTGAACCTATTTGTCTTCAGTAAAACAAGACTAATAGTATCACTCTCCCCAAAGGTTGTATATGTGTCCCTGAGCATCGGAAAGCTCCAGTAAAACAGCTGGTAGGTGGTAAACAAATATTTTGTTCCTACTGCCATTTTACCTTTTCCATTCCTTTCTTTTCAGCTCTTCCAGGATTAGCAAATCTTCCTTGCCTTAGACATTTCGATCATCTGGGGAGTTCTTGTCTGATTTCCCGGGAAGTAGCTAGGACTGGTTATTACTTCTCCCTTAGTCCGATCTCATCTCTTCTCATATAAATGTTTACAGACACAAGAAGGAACGCTCAGTGGTTGATTCTTCTAAGCTCCCAGTGAGATATGACTGTTGTACAATCCAACAGTGTCTCCGTAAATGAAGCACTTTGATTGTAGGCACCAGCTCCTCCAAGTAATACAGGATCCAGATCCAGGATCAAGCTCCAAAAAAGGCAGTTACGTGTATGGATCAGCAAATTTATTTCTGCAGGATTTTCTACCCAGAGGCCCATCTGGCAAGGCAGCTGTCCTGTGACTAAGGAGGAAGGCATCCTGGAGAGGGATTATCCTAGAGGTGAAAGAAATGCCTTGTTTAGAAAAAAATCTTAAATGTAACAAATTTTTAGATTTTACATGCTTAATATAAAAATTTAATTATTTCAAAAAAGAGGGGTCAGGAACCTGATACCCAGATTTTTAGAGATAACAACTCTGAACAAGGCGATAAACATCTTTCCAGACATCTCTCTATGTATTTATATAATTTAGGGCATATGTGTATACCTTTACATTAATGGGGTTATGCAACTTGCGTTTTTTACTCAACAGTATGTCTTAGGTTTCTATTGTCAAAAGATCAAGATCTTTGTCATTATTGTTAATGGATACATAATATTTTATCATGCAGCAATTTAGTCCAGAGAGTCTCTTTTGTTTTATTTTATTTTATTATTATTATTTTTTAGTACTCTCCACACCCAAGATGGGGCTGGAACCCATGTCCCTGAGATTGAGAGTCATAAGCTCTTCTGACTGAGCCTGCCAGGCACCCTGAAAGAGTTTCCTTTTGATTGGTGATATAAACAATGTTGTAATAAAATTCTCCTGGTAAACATGTTAGGTAAATTCCTAAAAAGTTAGTTTATTGGGTCATTTTATATTTTGATACACATTATCTAAATTTATACTTTGCTGCATACTATATAAATTTATAATTCCACAGTGATACCTAAGTACCTGTTTCCCACACCCTCACCTGAACTATAAATTGGGTGTCTTTTGTATGTAATGCAAATATTTTTCTCTAGGCCAGTTATTTCCAAATCTTTTTTATGGTGTGTTTTTATTTATTTTATTTTATTTTTTTTAAAATTTTTTATTGTTATGTTAATCCCCATACATTACATCATTAGTTTTAGATGTAGTGTTCCATGATTCATTGTTTGTGCATAACACCCAGTGCTCCATGCAGAATGTGCCTTCCTCAATACCCACCACCAGACTAACCCATCCTCCCACCCCCCTCCCCTCTAGAACCCTCAGTTTGTTTTTCAGAGTCCATCATCTCTCATGGTTCATCTCCCCCTCCGATTTCCCCCTTCATTCTTCCCCTCCTGCTATCTTCTTCTTTTTTTTTTCTTAACATATATTGCATTATTTGTTTCATAGGTACAGATCTGAGATTCAACAGTCTGGCACAATTCACAGCACTTAGCAGAGCACATACCCTCCCCAGTGTCTATCACCCAGTCACCCCATCCCTCCCACCCCACCCCCCACCCCAGCAACCCTCAGTTTGTTTCCTGAGATTAAGAATTCCTCGTATCAGTGAGGTCATATGATACATGTCTTTCTCTGATTGACTTACTTCGCTCAGCATAATACCCTCCAGTTCCATCCATGTCGTTGCAAATAGCAAGATTTCATTCCTTTTCATGGCTGCATAATATTCCATTGTATATATGTACCACATCTTCTTTATCCATTCATCTGTGGATGGACATCTTGGCTCTTTCCACAGTTTGGCTATTGTGGACATTGCTGCTATAAACATTGGGGTGCACATACCCTTTCTGATCCCTTCTTTTGTATCTTTGGGGTAAATACCCAATAGTGCAATTGCTGGATTGTATGGTAGCTCTATTTTCAACTTTTTGAGGAACCTCCATACTGTTTTCCGGAGTGGCTGCACCAGCTTGCATCTAACCAAAGAGGCAAAGGATCTGTACTCAGAAAACTATAAAATACTCATGAAAGAAATTGAGGAAGACACAAAGAAATGGAAAAATGTTCCATGCTCATGGATTGGAAGAACAAATATTGTGAAGATGTCAATGCTACCTAGAGCAATCTACACATTCAATGCAATCCCCATCAAAATACCATCCACTTTTTTCAAAGAAATGGAACAAATCATCCTAAAATTTGTATGGAACCAGAAAAGACCCCGCATAGCCAGAGGAATGTTGAAAAAGACAAGCAAAGCCGGCGGCATCACAATTCCGGACTTCCAGCTCTATTACAAAGCTGTCATCATCAAGACAGCATGGTACTGGCACAAAAACAGACACATAGATCAATGGAACAGAATAGAGAGCCCAGAAATGGACCCTCAACTCTATGGTCAACTAATCTTTGACAAAGCAGGAAAGAATGTCCAATGGAAAAAAGACAGTCTCTTCAACAAATGGTGTTGGGAAAACTGGATAGCCACATGCAGAAGAATGAAACTGGACCATTTCCTTACACCACACACAAAAATAGACTCAAAATTGTTGAAAGACCTCAATGTGAGACAAGAGTCCGTCAAAATCCTTGAGGAGAACACAGGCAGCAACCTCTTTGACCTCAGCTGCAACAACTTCTTCCAAAAAATAGAAATGGAAGGAAAACTTCCAAACTCATTTAATGAGGCCACCATTACCTTGATCCCAAAACCAGACAAGGACCCCATCAAAAAGGAGAATTACAGACCGATATCCCTGATGAACATGGATGCAAAAATTCTCACCAAAATACTAGCCAATAGGATCCAACAGTACATTAAAAGGATTATTCACCATGACCAAGTGGGATTTATCCCTGGGCCACAGGTTGGTTCAACATCCGCAAATCAATCAACGTGATAAAATACACTAACAAAAGAAAGAACAAGGACCATATGATTCTCTCAATAGATGCAGAAAAAGCATTTGACAAAGTACAGCATCCTTCCTTGATCAAAACTCTTCAGAGTATAGGCATAGAGGGTACATACCTCAATATCATAAAAGCCATCTATGAAAAACCCACAGCCAATATCATTCTCAATGGGGAAAAACTGAGAGGTTCCCCCCTAAGGTCAGGAACGTGGCAGGGATGTCCACTATCACCACTGCTATTCAACATAGTATTGGAAGTCCTAGCCACAGCAATCAGACAACAAAAAGAAATAAAAGGCATCCAAATCAGGAAAGAAGAAGTCAAACTCTCACTCTTTGCAGATGATATGATACTTTATGTGGAAAACCCCAAAGACTCCCCCAAACTGCTAGAACTCATACAGGAATTCAGTAAAGTGGCAGGATATAAAATCAATGCACAGAAGTCAGTGGCATTCCTATACACCAACAACAAGACAGAAGAAAGAGAAATTAAGGAGTCGATCCCATTTACAATTGCACCCAAAACCATAAGATACCTAGGAATAAATCTAACCAAAGAGGCAAAGGATATGGTGTGTTTTTAAATAGAAGCTTCAAACTTTATATATTTAAATTTATCAACTTCATATATTTAAAATTTATCAGTCTTTTTATTTCTGTTCATGTGTGTGTGTGATATGCTTGCTTTTCTATCGAAATATTACACCAAATCATTTTATGGTACTTTATATAATTTTATTTTTCAAATCTTTAAATCTTAGAGATATCTGGAATTTATTTTGATATAAAGGAAAAGGCAGGGATCTTGCTATATTTCTCTTCCCCCTCCAAATAGTGATTTAGTTTTCCAATATCTTTCTTAAATAGATCATATTTCCCTATTGATTTTAAAAGTGATCTTTACCTTCTGTACATATCTGGACTTATTATTAGATCTATTGTTTCTATTCTTATTTATCAGTTTATCCATTCCTGTGCTAATGACTCACATAAATTTACTAATATATGTGTTTTTAAATATCTGTGGGACAAACTCTGTATTGTCAATCCCACCTCCAATTTCTCTTATTTTTCAGATTAGATTTTTTTTGTCTGTCTGTTAGACAATCTTTTAGAAGCATTCTTTTTTTTTTTAAGAAGCATTCTTGATTGACTCTAATTTTGATTTGGATTGCACAAAATTTATAGATTAATTTAGAGCTGATGTCGCCATAATATTGATTCTTTTTATCCATCAATACCTCTTATTTATTCATATTTTCTTTTATATCTTTCAGTAATGTTTTATGTTTCAGATTTTTTTATGTATAAATCCAATGTATTGCTGATGAAGTTTATTTCTGGTCATTTGGCAAACCATGAAGTTTTGTTCTTTCTCATGGTAGGTAATTAGGACCTATGTTTCTGAGAATTCTTTCCCCTGTTGACCCAGGTTAGGACTGGCCACAGGAGAAATTTGCAAGAGGTTTGGGAGTGAGAGATGAATCAGCGGCTATTGTGTTCCAAAGGTCATCTTTGGTCTGAGGCAGTGAGAGACCAAGGTGCTGGTGGGTTCCACTATGTCCTTGCTCTTCCAACACCACATGGTGTTTCTCATCGCTGACCACTGACTAGCAGTAACTCCACGTGCACCACCAGATTCTTCGTTGCAACTCACATAGGTGGCAACTATGAGGAGCCACCGACTTTCCATGAACGTCTCCACTGGTCCCAGCCATCCAGCAGCTGGGTGTGCCTAACTTCTGGCCAGCGCTGACTCAGTTACCCACCCCAGGGCTAGTTAGTGAGTTTTCTCTGATCCTTTCCAGAACTTTACTTTCACCTCACAACTATCCAAGGTCTAATTGGAATAATAAGTTCCTTATCCTTAATATTCACAGAAGGTCTGCTACCCTGACCAAATCCTAACCAATATACCAAGGGCGTGGAGAAGGACGTAGGGACAGGCTCCCATGGATCTGTGAGGAAAGCTTCAGATGCAGGACTGGTGGGATGTCTATAGATTGGCAGACAAGAACAGGATGCACTGGAGTTTGAGTACCAGGAGAGGGACCCCAATCTTCCACCGCATTCCTTGTTCATAGAGGAGTTGGGAAGGGCAGGATCCTTTGGTCAAGTAGTGGGACCTGATTTTTGCCAGTAAAATTACAGCCTTGCTGGTGTGAGAAATATTAATTAGATTTTTCAATATTAAATATAAATGTTGATCAAGGGCACCTTTCTAGTTCCTGATTTGGAATATGTCTAGATTACCCCCCCACACACACAAGTGGGGTGGGGTGGTATGGGGAGAGAGAAGCATCGTGATAATGAGTATCCATCTATTTCTACTTTACTGAGTATTTTGATCAGTAGGAATAGTTATCAAAATTTATTAAAAGTCATTATATATATATAATATATATCATTATATATATATATAATGAACATTTCTATAAATGGACTGAAAGTTTATGTTCTTCCAAAAGTCATATGTTGAAATCCTAACCCCCAATGTGTTGGTGTTCGGAGGTGGGGTCTTTGGGAGGTGATAAGGTCATGAGGGTGGAGCCTTCACAAATGGGATTAGTGTCTTTATAAAAGAGCCCAGAGAACCCCCTCACCTCTTTTCCCCCCGCTTCTGTCAAGTGAGGACACAGCAAAAAAAAGCCACAAACCTGGAAGTGGACCCTTACCGAACCTGCTGGCACCTAATCTTGGGAGTTCCCAGCCTCCAGAATTGTGAGAATTGAATTTCTATTGTTTATAAACCACCCACTCTACGGTATTTTGTTATAGCAGCCCAAAGGGACTAAGACATTTTTGTGAATAGATTTCCTCAGTTAGTTCTGTTTGCAGTCCTGGTCAGATTTTGGGATCAGGGCCATGCAGGTCTAGAGAAATGGAAACCTTCCCAACTTTTTGTTTGTTTGGAACTAATAAATACCAAAGGTATTACCTATTCCTTGAAAGTTTGCTGTAACTTATCTATAAAATTAATCAGGTCTTATCTACTTTCTAGGGATAAATCTTTAACTGTGTTTTCAATTAAAAAATGGTTTCTTTGGAGGGGGGTAAATTCTGTTAATTTCAGTTTCTCTAGAAAACAGTTATGACAATTATAAAGTTTTACACAGTATTTCTTTACAAAAATTTTGACCTGTACCTATGATTTGTAAACTCGTAAAAATTTTTTTTCTACTAATATAGAGTTGTGCTTTCTCTCTCATAGGTTAGTTTTCTTTGCATCTGTGCACTGATAAGTCTTATTCATTCTGATGCTTTTATTTTCTTTCCAAATCATTTATTTCTGATTTATATTTATTCATTCTTTACTCTTACTATTTTTGATTTGTTATGCTTTTTTAAGCTTCTTAAGTTGAATGCTTTTTTTATTTAATTGAAATTTTTCTTATGTATTAGTAAAATGTCTAAGGTTATGGATTTTCTATTGAAAATGGCATTGGCTGTATTTCTTGAGTTTTCTGTGGAGTATTTATATTGTCATTAATTCTTTTTTTAAGTGAATCAATCTTAGATTTAATGCAGTTAAGATTGTAATGAAAACTCCATGCCAATTTTCAGAATAAAAAATTTCTGACAGAACTATTCCAGAAATAACTTTACTTCATGTTTCACTTTTTTGGCAGGATCATAGTCTTTAATTCCCGAAATACTTTTTTAAACTAATATTTGAAGGTTTCACCAGTTTTCCAAGGGCCTTTCTTAATCTTGAATTAATTAATTAATTAATTAATTAATTAATGGTTTTTATTTTAATTCCAGTTAGTTAACATACAGTGTTATATTAGTTTCAGGTGTACAATATAGTGATTCAACACTTTCATACATCACCCAGTGCTCATCACAACAAGTGCATTCCTTAACCCCCCGCCTATTTCACCCATCCTCCCTTCCACCCCCATCCACCTCCCCTCTGGTAATCATCAGTTTGTTCTCTATAGTGAAGAGTCTGTTTCTTGTTTTGTCTCTCTCTCTCTTTTTCCCTTTTGCTTGTTTGTTTTGTTTCTTTATTGTCATTAATCCTTAAATAATGTGTAATATAAGTTTTAGTTTCCCTTTGAAGAATTATTTATAAATCAAGTTTTCATTTTCAAGAGGATATTTTTTAGATCTTATTTTATTGTCAGTTTATACTGTTGTGTTGCAGTCAGAAAATTACCAGGTGTCTCGCTGGTCGGTGAAAAGAAAGTCTACTATTTGCTTTGATGTATGTTGCCAGGGGTTGAAGGGGGAGGGATGAACAGGTAGAGAAGAGGGGATTTTAGGGTGGTGAAAGTATTCTGTATGATACTAGAGTGGTGGATACATGACATTATGCACTGGTCAAAACCCATATCACTATATGACACCTAGAGTAAACCTTAATGTAAACTCTGAACTTAGGTAATTACAGCGCATCAATATTGGATCATTAATTGTAACAAACATACCACACCAGTGCAAGATGTTAGTAATGGGAGAAGCTGTGTGTGTGCGTGTGGGTAGGGGGCGGTATAGGAGAATTCTTTATGTTACCTGCTCAAGTTTTCTGGAAATCTGAAACTGTTCTAAAAAATGTAAAGTCTAGGGACGCCTGGGTGGCTCGGTCGGTTAAGCGTCTGCCTTCGGCTCAGGTCATGATCCCAGGGTCCTGGGATCGAGTCCCGCATCGGGCTCCCTGCTCCGTGGAGAGCCTGCTTCTCCCTCTGCCTCTGTCTCTCTCTCTGTCTCTCATGAATAAATAAAAAAAAAAAAAATGTAAAGTCTATTAATTTGGCCCACTCATTTTTGACCCAATGTTGCTTTTCTAGAGAGGGAACAGGGTGCAGGAAGATACAGTCTGGGGTGAACTGGAAGCAGACAGGATGAACTCCCTTATCCTGCTCTGGCCCCTTTTATAACCTTTCCTCTAAGCTAACTCTTAGCATATATTTTTCTGGATTTTGTCTTTATAAGGAGAATCCGCAAGCTGTTTCGTTCCTATGCAATAAAATATTTGGCAATAGAGTATACTATCTTTTATACATAAAATGTCCAAAAATACTTATTATACTGGGTATATTTTGCCATATAAAGAAAAAGGTAACAGGGCCAAAAACCAAGTCAGAGTCTCCTTCTGGCATTGCTATAAATCTCTGACCCATTTTCGAACACTCTCGCTTTTAAATTAGACTGTGGCAAGCACATGGACCTACTTGATAAAAGGTTTTGAAAAGAAGCTTTGAATTGCTGGAGCTCTGGACCTTTTGATCTTAGTAAGTGGGGTTGGTGACATGTAACCCTCTCCTTCCCTTTTGATTGCCTTTGTGGAGCTTGCTGAAATCAGACAGGCTAACTCATCTTGCTAGCCATCCATCAGAGGTAATCTGGAGAAAAAAGGTCAGAAAATGCTTTTACCTTTAAGGACCGAAGAAAATTGGTCATGGGATTTGTTTTTTTGTTTGCTTGTTGGCACCTAACTAGCTGCTGTGGCCACTTACAAAAGAAACCTCTGTGATTTCATTTATTTATTTATTTATTTATTTATTTATTTATTTATTTATTTATTTATTATTTTTTGTTTTTATTTTAATTCCAGTTAGTTTACATACAATGTTACCTTAGTTTCAGGTATACAAGGTAGTGATTCAATAATTCCATACACCACCCGGTGCTGAAACCTCTGTGATTTTAATGGGACAGAAGCATGGCTCTATAATCAGGACATATTGAATATATCACTTTATATACTTGAGCTCATAGTCACTGGTGCAGCTAATTGAAATCAAGGGACATTATGGGGCGCCTGGGTGGCTCAGTCGTTAAGCGTCTGCCTTCGGCTCAGGTCATGATCCCGGGGTCCTGGGATTGAGCCCCGCATCAGGCTCCCCGCTCAGCGGGAAGCCTGCTTCTCCCTCTCCCACTCCCCCTGCTTGTGTTCCCTCTCTCGCTATCTCTCTCTCTGTCAAATAAATAAATAAAATCTTAAAAAAAAAAAAAGAAATCAAGGGACATTAAAACCCTAAATTTGGGGCGCCTGGGTGGCTCAGTTGGTTGAGCATCTGCCTTCGGCTCAGGTCATGATCTCAGGGTCCTGAGATCGAGTCCCGCATCGGGCTCCTGGCTCCTCGGGGAGCCTGCTTCTCCCTCTCCTCCCTTCTCATTCTCTCTCTCTTGTTCTCTCTGTCTCTATCTCTCAAATAAATAAATAAAATCCTTAAAACAAACAAACAAAAAACCGCTAAATCTTTAAACTAGGTTGT
Source organism: Mirounga angustirostris (assembly GCF_029215605.1). NCBI lineage: Eukaryota > Metazoa > Chordata > Mammalia > Carnivora > Phocidae > Mirounga > Mirounga angustirostris. The sequence goes on from NW_026991711.1 coordinate 52,422,712, forward strand.
GTGTGGTAGGTTCTCCTTCCCTCAGCAGTTTTCAGGGTGGGGTCCTGATACATTTTCAGTTGGACTGCAGGGTAACAACCATTTTCATAATATTTTAAGAACATCTTTGCCCATTTCACTGGGCTGACATTTGCACTGATGGTGGATTAAATGGCTCAAACCTTAGGACAAGTCCAGGCAGTGACTCCAAGCTGTACCAATAGTCATGGCATTCTTCCCTTCCAGGCGCCAGTGGCACAATTTGTGATTACTGTTAGGTCCTGCCCTGACCCATCTCTCACAACTTTTTCCGAATTATTAAAAACTGTTTTACAAACAGAAATTTACATTTTGTTTATTTATTTTTAAAGATTTTTATTTGTCAGAGAGATTGAGAGAGAGAGAGAGAGCTCACACAAGCAGAGGGAAGAGGGGCAGAAGGAGAAGCAGGCTCCTTGCTAAAGACAGAGGCCTCGGGATCATGACCCGAGCTAAAGGCAGATGCCCAACCAACTGAGCCACCCAGACAGTCCCAGAAATTTACATTTTAGATGAACAAATGCAGGCTCTTGAACTTGAGCACTTTTGCGATCAATTTGCAAGCAACTAGCTGCTTTTTCCATGGAACACCACATTTATCGGAGCGAATGATCGATAGTCCTGTGTCTTGGGCAGACATTTTTCTCAAAAATGAGGAACTTGAGTCTGACATTTCAAGGGAAACAAGTGACAGTGCTTATGTCCTAATGATAAAATTTGAGCTTTTAAATGAAAATTAGTTCAACAATTAATGAGTTCAACAGCTTCTAAGTACTTCAAGACTTTTCCAGTGAGATCAGTAGCGATATGAACAAGTGTTCATGTTTTTGTATTGTATAACTGAAGTGTCGACATTTCAAAGATCTGCTGATATTTTTCAAAAGACCAACTCATGATGTTACAAAATTTGAATTGCAGGAAAGACTGACGGGTTTTCATGGCATGGTTTTAGATTTCACATTGAAGCGAACTTTTAAGAAACTGTCACTTGTTAACGTTTGGTGTAGTACCAAAGACGAATAGCCACCGCGATCCAAAATGGCCATTAAAATACTTCTCCTTTTGCAGTTACATATCTCTGTGAGGCCGGATTTTCTTTATACACTTCCACCAAAAGCATTATAATAGATTGAATAGACAGGTGGGTTTGACAATGCAACTCTTCTCTATGAAGCCAGACATAAAAGAGGTGTGCAAAAATGTGAAACAATGTCACTTTTTTCACTGATGGTTTTTGTTTGAAAATATAGTTATTTTTCTTAGGAACATGTTATTTGTATTAGTATGTTGTATTAATATTTTATTATTTTAAAAGAATTACTATACATTAAAGAATTTTTTAGTTTTTAATTTCTAATTTGGTCATTACTGATAGATAAAGCTCCTAGGGTCCTCAGTAATTTTTAACAGTGTAAAGCGATCCTGCAACAAAAAGTTAGAAAGCCACACAAAGCAAGGTCACATACACCATTAATTTGGGGACTAATTACCTTGAATTCTTAGTAACTTCTTCTTCATAGAATTTTATTTATTTATTTATTTATTTATTTATTTATTTATTTATTTATTTATTTATATTTTTCACAGTGCTCAAGGTAGTGCTGGGCTTAGTAGGTGCTCAGTAAGTATGAATAATGTCAATGTGAACTTCTTCATCAACTTCATAAGCTGCACTTCTGTGGCTTTGGCCAGAGTGGACCCTGAATCTATGGGCGCAGCTCACTGATTCAGTAGATGTATTCTTGAGAAAAACTGTGTGTACCTGGAAATGTAAACGTCTAAATATTTGCTTTTGTTGGTATTTTATCAGTTCAAATCATCTTCAGTTTGCTTATCAATTCAGGTGATGACTAACATGTTCACTTTGGTTTCTGTTTCTTTTTATCAAAGTTAGTGATCAAACATCCAACCTGAAGAAGAAGCTTCACAATCACTTCTAGAAAAAAAAATACAAAGTCCTTCCCTTCAAGGAATTAACACATTAAGGCAATTATCCTTTTTAGAAAGATTTGTGGGAATTTACGGGGGCTGTGGTAGGGTGTCTTATAAGACACAGTGTCTTGGGGCACCTGGGTGGCTCAGTCGGTTAAGTGTCTGCCTTCAGCTCAGGTCATGATCCCGGGGTCCTGAGATCGAGCCCCGCATCGGGCTCCCTGCTCGGCGGGAAGCCTGCTTCTCCCTCTCCTCTACTTGTTACTCCCCCTGCTTGTGCTCTCTCTCTCTCTGTCAAATAAATAAATAAAAATTCTTAAAAAAAAAAAAAGACACAGTGTCTTATAAGATGGAGACCTACCCTCCAAAATCTCCTTGTGTGGGTGCGGAGACGCAGTATGAGGAATGCACTTTGAAGCATGAACTTTTAGAGGCAGATCCTGTCAGGGGCACTGTTATTTGGTTAACGCCTGTTATTGGGGTGAGCTCCTATAGGAGGGAGACAAAACTGTAACAGCCATTTCAACAATTAAAAACTTCTGTGAGTTAAAAATTTTTTTTTGAATAAAGATATGGAGTGGTAGGATTCAGATAAATACAACTACTATTGCTAAGGGTAATAATGACGAATAAAATTGGACAAGTTTATTTTAAATTTAGTTATATCCAAAAAAATTAACAATAAGTATAACTTGTGACTATTTTATGTCTTCACCCGGCCATGTGTCATGATTTTCTACAAACTATTAAAATATGGTTTACAGGCAGAAGTTATATTTTAGATGACAGAATGCAGGCTCTTGCAATAAAAACAATTTGCCAGCAAGAAGGTCTTTATTTCTATTTAATGGAAGACAATCATAACAGAAAAATCTGCCATTCCACCTTTGTAGGCACCATTATCTCCGTTTTTCAATCAGCAACCAAATCTCCTTGTTAAATTTACTAGTCATAAATCCAATTGTTTAAAATCCAGGAAGCTGGGGTGCCTGGGTGGCTCAGTAGTTAAGTATCTGCCTTCCCTCAGGTCATGGTCCCCGGGGTCCTGGGATTGAACCCCGCATCGGGCTCCCTGCTTGTGTTCTCTCTCTGTCAAATAAATAAATAAAATCTTAAAAAAAAAATCCAGGAAGCAGAGAAAGACTCTCAAGGGACCTGCCTAGTCAAGGCAGTTCTCCCCCTTACAAGCCAATCACACTGATTTATCGGACATTACTGAGCACCAGCAATAGGAGAGGCACTGTGCTAGGTATAGAAGGAATTCAGAAATGACACAGAATCTCTCTTCGTGGCACTTGATTCAAATTTGCTTCCTTTAAATGTTTTTTTCACTTTTGAGTATTTGAAGACAGAAGGACCATTCTGAGCAAAATCCTATTTCTCTACTTCAGATGAACTTGGGGGATTTGCATTAAAGGCCAGCTGCTGATAGCCACACATGTCATCTCAGCATTTCCGCCCTAGCTTGGCCGTCGCCCACTTCAACCATGCGCGATGCGTTGCAGAAGTAAGTGCTCCATGGGTCAGATTTATTTTAGAGAGCCACAGCACTGCTAGACTTGTTCGTATGCTCAGAACCCATGCTTTCGGAGACAACTTGAGCGGCTACATACAGCAGGCTGAAGCCCATGGCTGCAAAACACCTGACTTCTGTCTGATAACAGAGGTCTCATTCTGGGAGGTACCACGCAAGGATGCCATGGGTATGAATTCTGCTCGCCTGTGCTTAGAACATGGTCTGGCATGGAAGAAGCAGTCCACGTATGTTAGTTATTACCTTCAGCATCACAAAGCGCAGGCTGAGCTAACTGAGAATATTGCCCATCGTATTTGCTTTGCAATATTATTGCAACAACTGTAAGAGAGAATACATTAAAAGTTATTAGCATAGGGGCACCTGGGTGGCTCAGTCAGTTGAGCGACTGACTCTTGATTTCGGCTCAGGTCATGATCTCAGGGTGGTGAGATCAAGCCCTGCATTGGGCTCTGTGCTCAGTGGGGAACCTGCTTGAGATTCTCTCTCCCTCTCCCTCTGCCCCTCTCCCCAGTCATGTTCTCTCTCTCTCTCAAATAAATAGATAGATAAATAAATAGATAAATAAAATCTTAAAAAAGTAATTAACATAGTGGTCAATAAATAGCAGAACTGAAGAAATCATAGCTACTATCATTGTTGATGTTATTGTTTGTGCTATTACTATTTTTGAGGCTGGAAGGATATCTTCTGGTAAGCCATCCACTCAGTAGGACATATCATTGCCAATGGACGAGAGCAGTTACTGCCCCTAGGCATTGACATTTTCTGAACAGATAAAACATCCTATCAACTATCAGCTGCTGCCTTGATAATTTGGAATTGACATCATCATATATTTATTCCATAGGCACTCCCCAAAAATCTCTTCATTAAGGCACAGAGAGCATCTTTTCTTTTTCCTTACTCAATCAAAGTTTTCTCTGCCAACAGCGAGTCATGCATTCATCAAAAACAATGACTACCTGAAGGAATATTCTACAGAAAATCATCCTCCTTGCATTTTCATAACTGTCATGGAAAATTAAGATCCAATCAGAGACATAGCCTATGGTGTAGGAAACATACGATTCAGAAGACTGTATAGGGTATTTTTCTTGTCACCAGATACTCTGAACTATAGACACTCGCCAAACATTGCAGAACTGCTTTGGACTTGAAAGGGCTGTTGTGCCACAGATTTATTCATTTTATGATCGCCAGAGTCATTGCCAGTGAATTTTAGATTGTGCTACAGGGAAATAACAGACACTATGTCGTAACAGTCTCTTGTGTTTGACAGAAAATGTCATGCTTTTAATTGATTCAGGTCTTTGGATCTGAGGAGCAAAAATATAGCAACAAAGAAAGATACCAGAGGTGATATTGCTGCACAAAATCTTTGTTTTGTTGATGATTTGCAAATTGTGTTCCACTCCTACATCCTCATTTGTTAAATATGTTGGAAAATAACCCAATTCTTAAGTTTCATTAAGATTTGATGCATGGCACAGTCCCCTAATTATATTCATTTCCCCCTCATCCTGTCAATAATAAACCCTCCCAAGTTCCGATGGGCATGCAGACCCCATCGCCTCGACTCCCTCGAAGCTAGGTATGTGATTAAATTCTAGTCAGTGGGATGTGAGCTGCCCTCTAGAAAGAAGCTGTGGTCTGTGCTCTCTTTTACTTACCCGTTGCAGATGAGAGCAACATCTTGGGGAACAGTGGAGCCACAAGGTAGGAGGGTACATTTAAAAAGTGAATTGGGCTTTCAGTAAATTAGACCTTTATAGAAAAAACAAATAGAAAAAACCCAGAAGAACTTGGGTTCCTGAAAGATCCCATGGAGCAGAGTCAGTTTCCTGTCCTGCCCACAACCTCCGCACTCCTCCATGAGAGAGAAACACGCTTCTATTCTGCTCAAGGAGGCACCATGTTCTAGAAGCGGCCATGCTCCAGCAGCAGCTTGGGCTATGCCTTAATTAGAAGGGGTGTTCTAAATTTTCCACACTTGCTGTTTTCCGATTGGATGAAAGACTTGTGAGACACAGCAGGCGTTAAAAGGGAAAAAGAAGAGTCCTCTAATGCTCTTTTCCAAGGTGGCGGGCAAAGCTCCACTTGCGGTCACAGGTGCTTGGCGCATATCAGGTGTCCTCAGCATTTGCACCAGCCTTCATTTCTTTTCATTTTGTTCTGTTGTTTGTGGAAAGAAATGAAAATGACTGTGCTATGGCTTTTATAACCTAGCACAGAAGTGGTAAAGTTACTGAAAGCACTAAGTAAAGTGGCCATTGTTGACTTCTCTTTCTAGCGAAGTTGGACTACAGGGAAATAACTCCATGGGAAGAATGACATTTGGACTGGGAATTCAGCGCGCCCTGGAAAATGGCATCGGGGATGACGCAAACTGTGAAGTAAATACATGGGGTTTGTACTGAGTGTATGGTAGATGGCAGCCAGCCTTACCCTCCCCTAAACTGATGCACTCCCTTGCATTTATCCAGCCCCCAAGCTGCATCCCACAGACAGAACCCTCTGTGTCATGTTGCTAACTGAAAGGGAATGGAGAAGCTGTGGGGATGCCTCTGAAATTCCCTCTGACATATTTAGTCTGTGGCCTGTGGGTATTCACTCAAGCTCTAGATGTATGGGTGCTCTTTATTCAAATCGGAAGGAGATTTGCATCCGTCACCCAGGGTAGAGTCGAGGGAAAGGGAGCAGGTGTGACAGGCCACAGTAAGAATTCAAGACAGACTTCCTTTTAAGTCAAGCGCAGGTTCATTTTTGTCTCATCCATACCCTTGGTACACCTGGCATGGTGAACAGTCCAGTGAGTCATTCAGAAAGTGGAGACAGAAAATGTTGCTGGGTCTGCTTTGGGATTTGCATCAAGAAAATGCTTCCTTGCTTCCTTCTCCTCTCCGGGTAGCTTTTCATTGTCTCATGTTATAGTTATTTAAGTGGGTGTATTGCTGGGAATTCTAGTAGCACGGGGATTGCAGGGACTTCCTGTGTTCTAAGTTAACCATGTCTTAAATACGGTCCATGGTTCACCTAGTAATATCAGACAAAATGGCGACGATTCTGGAAATAATGTAAATTCCTTAGTTTTGGAGCACAAGAGGCCCTTCATAGTCTCCAGGTTGCCATATTTCCAGGCTCTGCTTTCTGCGGCCCTGTGAACTGATCTCAGATGGTAGATACTTGAACCATCAGGGTAGGCTTTTGGTCGCAGAGCATGACCCATCATTCCTTCAGATTCTTAATAAATAAGATGGACCCCGTGACCTTCCCCATCATAATTTTTTTTTATACCTATGAGAGTCTCTGATGGGGTCCAGAGAACAATTCTGAAACCCTGAGATGGTTCTCCAGGAAAGAGGTGGTTTAGGAAGTAAGAGACCAAGCTCTCTGCTCACGTCCAGCTGCAGCCCCAATGTGCCTGGCCAGCTTCAGAGGGGAGACCGCATTCTGGGGCGCCAGCCCTTTTAGCTGCCGCCTTGTTTCCTAAGCTCGTTAACAAGCATGCTGATTAGTGGCAATTTTTCTGGTGGTTTTTGTGATGTGGGGATTTGTCCACTAAGAAATGGCCTGGAACCACAAGTTCATTTAAAATAGTCAATCCTACTGCAGATAGAAATAACTCCCTGTCTATGTTGATCCTAGCTTAGTGACCAGTGACCAGGAGGTGAAATCTTGGGAATGGAAGACCGGGCTTCTGACTCAGCAGAAACCACCATCTGACATTTTTAGCCTCTTCTTTGGTCCTGTCCCACTGCATGGACTGTTCTTCCTACAGGCCGAATTTGACAAAATATTCTCTACCAGCTCATATTCTGAGATGCACCAGCTGATACCCCGCCAATAAGCTTGGCGCCATTTCTTGTTATCGTTCTGATTCATAGCATGTTTCTCTAGGGAATTCCAAGATTTGGATAGTACTTGAAAAAAATACCCATGAAGAGGAGAAAGATAGTTTCACAATAGATCAGTAGTTCTCAACAAGGAGTGTCTTGAATCCTAGCAGACATTTGACAACATCTGGAGACATTTTTGGTTATCATAACATGGGGGGTGCATGTGTGCCGCCAGCATCTAGTGGGTAGAGATCAGGGATACGGCTGAAGATCCACAGGGCACAGGACAGCTCTCCACAACTAAGAATCATCTAGTCCCAAATGGCAATAATGCTGAGTTTGAAAAGAGGGGGAATAGATGAAAACAAAGAAATATCCTCATATATTCTGTGGTTTAGGAAATGGCTTCTAAATTTTTGCTGAGCATCTATTGTGGTGCTAGGTTTTATAAGAGAGTCTAAGAATAAAAAGCCCTATTCACTGACATCAAGTTTCCAATTTACTTGGAAACAGTATATACACAATGAAAAGTTGTGTTATTTATTAAGGCAATAGTTCACTTGCAAGGGAGATTGTACTTATATTAGTTTGCTAGGCCTGCTGTAACAAAATGCCGTAGACTGGATGACTTAAACGACAGAAATTTATTTTCTCATGGTTCTGGAGGCTAGAAGTTCAAGATCAAGTTGTCAGCAAGGTTGATTTCTTCTGAGGCCTCTCCCTTTGGCTTGTAGATGGATGTCTTCTCCTTGTGCTTTCAAATGATCTTCCCTCTGTGTCTTTGCCCTAACCTCCTGTTTTTATAAGGGCACCAGTCATGTTGAATTAGGGCCCACCCTACTGACCTCACTTAAATGTAATGACCTCTTTAAAGACACTGTCTCCAAATACAGTCACATTCTGGTGTACTGGGAGTTAGGACTTCAACATATAAATTTGGGAGGGGACATAATTCAGCCCTAAGAGTACTCTTTTGTTATAACCTGATAACCAGAGGTAGAAATATAAGAAACAGAGAAACTCATTCTGAGGTATTATATAAGGGCTATTAGACTAAAAAAAATATTTAAATGCTAACTAAAATAGAGGAAAATGAGCCAAATACACATTAAATTGTTTTTCAAGTTTCAAATTAAGAAATGTTGTTGATCTGAACAGGGGTGATATTTTAGGAGATTCTCCAGGATAAAGGCCAGATTACTTCCTACCCGAACATATTTATTAAATACAGATTTATTGAGCTCCTGTTATATATTGGGCTTTGTTAGTCTGCTGGATAAATAACGAATGATTCCTTCCTTTTGAAAGCTCACAGGTACATTTGTGTGTTTGTGGGTGTGAGTGCAGTGGGAGGGCTGGTGGAGCATAAGGCCCCTGTCTGGAAAAGATAAAGGACATCGGTATTTGTGTGGACCAGGTGCTGAAAACCCCCATGGGAAGGGTGACTAACTCTGACCAGGGTTGTGGCAGGGCAGAAATTTAGCTTGGACATATGGTAGGCTGGTAGTTCACAGCTGGTGTCCATTATGATTGCTAAACTAGTTGCTAAGTATTTTGAGTGTCACCCCTGGGGAGTTGTGGAAGGTGGAAAAAGAGGTAAGATTGTGAACCAGATCTTGTGGGTCAGTAGGAGTTTGTCTGGTTGGGAATAGGTTGGGGAGGAAGAGCAGGGAATTATGAATACAGGCATTCCTTGGAGATGATGCAGGTTTGGTTCCAGAATACTGTAAAGGCTAGTCAGATGAAGTTTTTTGTTTCCTAGTGCATATGAAAATTATGTTTACATGATACCATAGTCTTTTAAGTGTGCAATAGCATTATATCTAAAAAACAAAGTACATACCTTGATTAAAAATACTTTTTTTTGTTAAAAAATGCTAACCATCATCTGAGCTTTCAGTCAGTTACAGTCTTTTTTGCTGACGGAGGGTCTTGCCTCATGTTTGATGGCTGCTGACTGATCAGGTTGGTTCTCGCTGAAGGCTGGGGTGGTTGTGGCAGTTCCTTGAAATAAGACAACAATGAAGTTTGCCGCATTGATTGACTCTTCCTTTCACATAAACACTTAGAGGCCATTGTAGGGTTACTAACTGGCCTAATTTCAATATTTTTGTGTCTCAGGGAATAGGGATGCCCAAGGAGAGGGAGAGGCACAGGGGAAAGGCTGATCGGTGGAGTGGTTAGAACACACTCAATGCTTACTGATTAAGTTTGCCATCTTATATGGGTGTGGTTGATGGAGCCCCAAGTAATCACAATAGTAACATCAAAGATGTTACTTGACTATTCAAGATCAAGAGCACCATAACAAATATAATAATAATAAAAATGTTGGAAATATTTCTGGAATTACCAAAGCATGACACAGAAACAAGAAGTGAGCAAATGTTTTGGAAAAATGGCATCAATGACTTACTGGGTGTAGAGTTGCCACAAGCCTTCAATTCATAAAAAATGCAATATTTGCAAAGTGTGATAAAGCAAAACACAATAAAATGTTCCCTATAGAAGGAACTGCATAGAGTCATGAAAAGGACCAGACCATGGGTTAACATGAGGCAAAGACTGCATCTGTCTTGCTATTTCAGTGCTACCAGCTGACACATAGTAGGTTTTCAATAAATGGTAATTGAATATATAAATGAATGAAAAGGCACAGCATGGAGAATGGAGAAAGTGGTGTGAGGAGGGTTCAGAGAAGAAATCTGGGCCATGTGCCCAGGACTGCCCAGAAGTCAAAAGACACAGGGTTCCCCAATTCTAGCATCCCAGGAAGCTCTCCAGGGAGATGTGAGAGAAGAAATATCTGGGGACAGGATAGGAAGGAGAGGCCTCATGTTGCCCTCCACACAGTCACTCAGAAAGAGCAGTTTTAGGGGTTAGATGGCTCTGGATCTCATCCCATGAGACACACAGTCTATGACTGTATGGTTTGGTCATTGGACCTAATTCCCCAAGTGTCACTTTTCTCATCTGTAAAATTGGAATAGCAATCATCTCATTGATTGAGAATTAAGTTAGTTAATACATATCAAGCATCACAGGAATGGCACATAGTAAGTGCTCAACAAAATGCAAATTATTTTTAGTTCAGGATGTCCACCAATGGAATAGATCACTTTCAGGGTATTCTTCCAAATAATTCATTAGCTCTACTGATATTTGAAATTTCTTAAAGGGGAAGAGAGCTGTGTACAAATAGAGTTAAATGACTTTGAGTATAAATAATAATGGCTTCAAACATGAACATCTGGCTGAGGTCCCCAGCAAGTGTGACTAAACTTCAGTCAAGGTATAAGTAGACAACCAGCAAGTGTGAATGAGTGGCTACACAATCTTGCTGGTCTGGTAGGAAGGAGATGATGGAGGAAGTTTCTGGGTATGTACCAGGAAGGGGAAGTAGGAGGCTGAGGAGGAGGGAAAGGATTCAGGACAGAAGCTGGGACCAGAGGCAAACTGCTGACTTCAGGTCGTTGACTTAGTCTTTGGGTCCTACAGGACACAGAATGCAGCAGCAGGTGGAGTCCTTCTGCCCCAGGGATTCAGGAAGGCTTTTCCCACAGAGCTGGTGAGCCATAGAGGTTCCCAAAGATCCAGTGAGCTTTCAGAGGAATGAGAAAGCCTAGGGGCTGGAGTGGTTAGGGAAACCTTCCTGAAGAAGTGGATGGCATCAGGGTCTGGAGGACTAAGGGTGTTTCGGTGGGAAAAGGGTGTTGGGAGAGTTCTTAAGGTTCAGGTCCTATTTGATGGTCTTGGCTCAAGGGATCCAGAGCCATGACTCTTATCTGAATGCTGCACTCTTCCTCCTGATGAGGTTCTTGATGGAGATTTATGATCAGGGAAAAGTGACAAATGGGAAATTAAAACAAAACAAAAACCTTACAATCATTGAGTGCTAACTATGTGTCAGGCACTCTTCTAAGCCATTTACACTCATGCCATTTAATCCTCTTTTAACAGCTCTGTGAAGTAGTATGTAGTAGGTATGTTATAACCCTCGCTCTGCACACAAGAAACTGTTGTGGTGTGAGAGGTTAAGCAATTTTGCCAGAATGCATATGGCAAGTCAGTGATAGAACTTCTTTCTAGTTGACTTTCATCCTATCCTAAATTAATTGACTAGAATTCAACTATTGGGTAAAAGAAAACAGAGAAAGGGAGGCAGGGGAAGAGGGGTGGAGAGAGAAACAGAGAGAGAGAAAGAGCTTTGCCTGTTCTGCTGAATATGATAGGTCCTGAGCATCAAGCCTAAAATAATCAAGACTTGCTGGAAAATCCAAGGAAAGAATGTGTATTTAAAAAATAAATGAATGGGACGCCTGGGTGGCTCAGTCGGTTGGGCGTCTGCCTTCGGCTCAGGTCATGGTCCCAGAGTCCTGGGATCAAGTCCCTCATCGGGCTCCCTGCTCAGTGGGAAGCCTGCTTCTCCCTCTTCCTCTGCCTGCAGCTCCCCCTGCTTGTGCTTGCTCTCTCTCTCTTCTCTCTCTCTGACAGATAAATAAAGTCTTAAAAAATTTAAAAAAATAAATAAATGAACACACACACACAATTGAAGTATAATACGCACATAGAAAAGTGCACCAATCACAAGCATTCAGGTTGATTAATTTTGATAGAGTGAACACACCTGAGATGCTTAGAGGCTCCCGCTGTGCCCTGATCTCCCCCTCCCACTCCAGTTTCCCCTTCTCCTTCTTTTTTTTAATTTTTTTAAAGATTTTATTTATTTATTTGAGAGAGAATGAGATAGAGAGAGCATGAGAGGGGGGAGGGTCAGAGGGAGAAGCAGACTTCCCGCTGAGCAGGGAGCCCGATGCGGGACTCGATCCCGGGACTCCAGGATCATGACCTGAGCCGAAGGCAGTCGCTTAACCAACTGAGCCACCCAGGCACCCCCCTTCTCCTTCTTATAAATGATTTTTAATGATTTTCCAGCCACTGACCAAGAAGGGAAGCACTCTGCTCAGGAGGATTGGCTGAGGGTGATGACAGAGGTCTTGGCACCCTCAATGAATAAATTGAAGAATTAATTGAAGGTCATAGAGAAGCAGGGACCAAAAAAGAACTGGGAGGATGGACACAGGATTGTATACACAGCCTTTTATTCCAGGCATTATTCTAGGGATAGCTTAAGAAAGCTTCAAGGGTAGTTTTGACTATTCATAATTTTCGCTATAGTGCTGACCTATGCTTTACCATCGCTCCCTATCATATGAAATCAGGCTGTTTGATTACCTGCAGGTATTCTCTGGTCCCCTGAGCAGCGACCTACTTTGGCTCACAGCCTAAATGAAATTGTCCCTTCTCCTACACAGGAGAGAGGACAGAGAGAGAGATGGTTGGGTTGGCCCAGAGCAAGACAGTCCTAGCTCAGTTTACCCTTGCTGTCTCACAGGTGAGAGATGAGCAAAGTTTGGGACTCAGCTGCCCTGGAGTAGCAGCTCCAGATGCTGCCGATGTCTTCAGCCAGTGGGAGGCCACAGCATCAAGAGACTAGGTGCAGGACCATAGACCATGCCCCTAGAGCAGGCACTGCACGTGAAAGCCAATCAGATCAGCAGCCCCACTTCTTGGGGCGGAGCTAAGTGGGGTTTGTGCCCCAGCTGAAGATAGGGTTATAGAAGTCAAGGGGGAAAAACCCTTTGCTCTTGCTTCAGGGCTGGTGGGTGGGTTGGTTTGGTTTGGCTGAGCTGGGAAATGGGGGTGCCGGGAAGGGAGGGGGCGCTTGAGTTCATATTGAGAAGTGGTGGAAGCTAATGGTGGAAAAGATGTTGCAGCCCATAGTTGAAGGCCTTGCATATTGGGGAGAGAATTTTAACAGTATTTTGTAAGTTACCAGAAAACCGTGGTTGGACTTTGATCAGAGCAGTGATGTGGTTGTATTAGATGACGATCGTATAGTCGATGGGTGTTGGGGGCCGAGGAGGGCTGTAGGGAGAGAATGTTGCGGAACAAGGACAAGAGACCACTGAAGGACCATGGTGATGCACAGCTGGACTAGGATGTAGGAGCGGACAGTGGAAAGGTGGCTGGGGATGGATTCCGGAGACGCTGGGGGAAACTGGATGGGACTGAGAGAAATACAGTCCTAGAGTCAATCTCCAGAGAAAGGCAGGATAGGACAGGAAAAGCCCTGGGAAAACTTTTTTCCTTTTGGACTCAATGAGTAAAGAGTTAATCCTACTCTTCTGTTTATAACCCACTGTCATCATTAGTTCTGGTGGTGCCCTCATTCACTTTATTTGTTCATTTACTTATTTACTCACCACCCGCTCTGCCCCCCCAGCTTTATTGAGATTTAGTTGACATAAAACATTGTGTAAGTTTAAGGTATACAAGTGATTTGATACATGTATATATTGTGCAGTGTTACAATAAGGTTAGTTAACATATCCATCTCCTCACATAATTTTTCATTGTTTTTTTGTTGTGTGTGCACGTGTGTGTGTGTGTGTGTGTGATAGGAAGATTTAAGATTTACTCTCTTAGCAACTTTCAAGTATATAATAAGGTATTGTTAACTATAGTCACCATGCTATACATTAGATCCTCAGAACTTTTTCATTTTATAACTGGAAATTTGTATTCTTTGACCAACTTTCCCCCCCACACCCCCAACCCCTGGCAACCACCAATCTATTCCCTGTTTCTATGAGTTTGTCTTTTTTAGATTCCACATATAAGTGGAATGTGCAGTATGTTTTCTTTACTGTCTGACTTATTTCACTTAGCATAATGCTTCAAGGTTCAGCCATGTTGTCACAAGTGGTGGGAGTTCTTTCTTTTTTATGGCTGAATAATATTGCATTGTATATACTACCACACCTTCTTTATCCATTCATCCATCAATGGACACTTGTTTCCATGTCTTAGCTTTTGTCAATAATGCTGCCATGAACATGGGGGTGCAGGTACCTCTTCGAAATCTCGATTTCATTTCCTTCTGATATTTACTGAGGAGCGGGGTTGCTTTACTCTTTTCTTTTTATCCCCATTCGCCAATCTTGTTTCCTTCTCTGTATGAAACCACTCTAATGTTATATCCTTTTGTTTGCAAGTATTCTTACAAAATGTTTGTTTTCTTGTCTGCATGTAATTTTTTAATAAATATTTTATTTATTTGAGAGAGAGAGAGAGGGCACATGAGTGGGGAGCAGAGGCAGAGAGAGAAGCAGACTCCCCATTGAGCAGGGAGCCTGATGCAGGGCTTGATCCCAGGAACCTGGGATCACGACCTGAGCAGAAGGCAGACGCTTAACTGACTGAGCCACCCAGGTGCCCCTGCATGTAATTTTTAAAACTTTTTGTTATGAGGAATTTGAGGTGAAAGAATAAAACAAACAGTCTGTGCCCATCATTGAGCTTTAACCACCATCAGCCCATGGCCAGTCTGTCTCTATCCATACCCCATCCACCTCCCTCCTTCCAGGCATTGGTTCATTTCATCCATAGATATTTTTGTGTATATCTCTACAAGGTAATAGAACCACCATATCCTTATCAATAGCTTAAAAAAGAACAACATTTCCTTAATCTCATTGAATAGCTAGTGCTCAAATTTTTCATCTCTCGTAAATGTTATTTCTTTTCAGTTTATTTATATGAATCAGGATTCAAATAAGTGAATATGTAATACCTACATAGTGATTGATTGATATTCCTTTAAGTTTCTTTTAATCAATAGGTTTCCCGCTGAAGCGTGTTTTTTTTTTTTCCTTGTAATTTATTTGGTGACAATCCCAGCTTGTTTGTCCATAGGATTTACCATAGTGTGATTTTGCTGATTGCAATGCTGTGGTGGTTTGACCAGTTCTTCTGTATCTGTAGTCTTTTTGATGTGGTACCTGAATCGAAGGACTTGATCAGATGTTCAGTTTTTTGGACCAGACTATTTCACGGTTTCTCTTGTGTCCTTCCATCAGGATGCCCATCATATGTGGTTGTCTCTTTTTTTGTGTGGGATATTAACAGCCATTGATGACCAAAGCCTAGGATCCTGTTAGCTTACTAGTACATTAGTTGTCTCCTGGTATGTAACAATATTGACACACACATTCTTTTACAGTTAGAAATCCAGGCATGAGTTACCTGTGGCCTTGAATTCAGGGTCTCTCAGAAGTCTAAAAACAAGGGGCTGGTCAGGGCTGAAGTCATTTGAGGCTTGACTGGGAAAAGATCTACTTCCAAGCGTATGTGACTACTGACCGGATCAGGTCCTCGAGCTTGTCTGACAGGGTCTCAGTTCATTGTGGACTGTTGGTTGGAGGCCACCCTTAGTTCCGTGCCACATGGGTCTGTCCATATGGCAGCTTACTTCATGGAAGCCAGCAAGAGAGACAGTCAATAGAGGGTCTGCTAGCATGATGGAAGTACAGTTTTATGTAATGTAATCATGGAGGAGACAGCCCATCACCTTTACGGCATTTCATTTGTTAGAAGCAAGTCACAGGTCCCACTCATCATCCAGGGGAGGGGATTACACAAGGGCATGAATAGCAGGGATAAATGGGGGTTGCCTTAAAGTCGATCACAATTAGATGGTGCAAAATGGTGATGTTCTAACTCTAGCATTCCTTCTTTGTTTGTTAGCTGGAACACTTCTAGAACAAGAAACATCCCTTGATATATTAGCTGGTTATCCATGGTATAATTCACAGAGGAAAGCCAGACTACATGCTTGATTCTTTCCTCTCGTTTACTAGTTTTCAAGATTTTTTTTTTTAAATTTATTTATTTGGCAGAGAGATAGCACAAGTAGGCAGAGTGGCAGGCAGAGGGAAAGGGAGAAGCAGGCTCTCCGCTGAGCAGGGAGCCCGATGCGGGGCTCGATCCCAGGACCCTGGGATCATGACCTGAGCCGAAGGCAGCTGCTTAACTGACTGAGCCACCCAGGCGCCCCTCGTTTACTAGTTTTCAAAACCAATGAGTTGATTCCCTTGAATTATCCAATGGTAAACCAATTATGTGGGCAGGTATTGTTAATGCTATTGTCCTAAGTATTGCATTCTGTTTATTTCTTTTTCAGGACTGTTTTTCAAATCTATTCATACTGCTGTATGTACATCTAATCCTTATCTTCTACTTGTTGAATACCATCTCAGGATGTGTATCATCTATTTTATCTATCTGTTCACCCAGTGGACACCAAAACTGCTTTCAAATTTCTGCCATGGTGACCATTCTCACACAGCTTCACACCCTTATACTTGCAGTGGAACTGCTGGATGATAGAGTATAACTAGTCATTTGCCAATTATACTGCCCATTGCTTTTCAGAATGGCTGCACAAACTTACTCTCTCATGGAAATTATTTATCAACATATGTAGCTCAGCTTAATGAGGAACACTTCAGTATCCTCATTAATTTTATGCCCTTCACTAAGCTACATTTCTTTTTTTTTTTTTAAAGATTTTATTTATTTATTTGAGAGAAAGAGAGAGAGAGTACAAGTCGGGGGAGGGGCAGAGGGAGAAGCAGACTTCCCACTGAGTGTGGAGCCTGACGCGGGGCTCGATCCCAGGACCCTGAGATCATGACCTGAGCTGAGGTCAGACACTTAACCAACTGAGCCAACCAGGTGCCCCTAAGCTAAATTTCTTAAGGAAGTTCTCAAAACCACTCCTATCAGAAGTATCCAAGTCAATCTGTATTTCCAATGCCATAGCTGGCTAGTAGATGGGGGCTTAGAGACAGAACCTTATACTAGCATTTTCCAACCTAAACTGTTGTAATCTGGTAAACTATCCAAATTCTATTCCAGGCCTCAGAAAAGAGGGAGCAGTGGGAGGGAGGAAGAAAGAGGGGGCAAGTGGAGAACTGGGGAAGAGACAGGGGAATTACTTATTTAGGAGTGGAAAAGAGGGAATCTTGCCTTATCCTTCACCCACTCAGCTTCTCATTTTGTAGACATGGAAACTGGGACCCAGGGATGAAACCATTTCTCCAAGGGTGAGGTGGGGAACATCAGCCGTTTGCCATCTCATGGAGACCGTGTACCTTTGTGAACATTTTACAAGCAGCTGATGTAGTCTTCATCACAACTCTTATGAAGGAGTGATTTTCATCCCTCCTTTAGCGATGTAGGAATGGAGGCTCACAATTTTTAAGTAACTTCCTCAATGTCTGGCATTTGGAAAGTGCCAGACTACAACTCATAATCAACCTAATTTGCTGATGCAAAATCTTTGCTCTTACACATACACACAAAGAGAGTGTTTCAAGGAGGGTGTGGTTAATGGGGCCTCGTGCCGAAGAAAGGTCAAGGAGAGTGAGGAGAGGAAGTGGTTTCAGAACTTGTGGTCTTAGGTGGAAAAAGTCTTTCCCCAGTTTTCTTCAGCTGCTGCTGTGGGACAGTGGGAGGTCATATGTATTGATTTGGGGAGCCTCGAGGATGAGGAGAAATAGTGAAATCATTTTGGACCACAGCCAAGTGGAAATACATGGTTGGATCTTGAAGACTTAAATTATATGCAGCTTCAAACCAAATTTTTCTGGCTTAATCGGAAAGTTAAGGAAACCATAAGTGACCAGTATGAAAGTGGCTTTTGCTCAAGCCCATAAACATAAAATGGACAGGGGCGCCTGGGTGGCTCAGTCGGTTAAGCGGCTGCCTTCGGCTCAGGTCATGATCCTGGAGTCCCGGGATCGAGCCCCACGTCGGGCTCCCCACTCAGTGGAGAGCCTACTTCTCCCTCTCCCTCTGCCTGCCTCTCTGCCTACTTGTGCTCTCTCTCTGTCAAATAAATAAAATCTTTAAAAAAATAAAATAAATAAAATAAAATAAAACGGACAATACATAGAGAATATTCACATGGTGTTGATGATGGAGCTGCCGGGAGGGAGGGCAGAGAAGTGCCATTGAAGCGTCCTCCCTGAGTCCCTGTGTCAGCAGGATGTAAGAGAGTGGGAAGTTCATCTAACTTGCAAGCCCACGGAAAAATTAACGTGTTGGGTAACAAGGAGAAAGAAATGATCAATGAACTTCTCTACCTGCATTCTCTTCCTTGGAAAAGGGCATTTCAATTTGGGCATCTCAATTAGCAGACAGGTTTTGTTTTTTTTTTGTTTTTTTGTTTTTCTCTCCAACAGCATGTTAATGAGTGGAGCAGAAAATAAATCCATCGCTTCCAAAAAATACAGAGATTGTAGTTCAAGTGGCAGAGTGCCAGGCAAGTTGCATTTTGGGTTTTAAAAAACCCAGCATTTCATGACCATTGTGAAGACCGAGACAGGGTTGGCAGGAGGGGCTCTTTATTGAAGCCAGGTGTGAGCTGTCGCCTCTTCCTGGCTGGGTCGCTGCCTGGGCCCCGAGGAGAATTTCCTGTGGTGGTTGTGCATTTCTGGCCCAAGGCCCTGGTGCACCAGAATCTTCTCTGCTGCTCCCACGATCTCTTTTTTCTTTTTGTCCCTTTCTCCCCTTTCATCCTTCCTACCTTTTTCTTTCTCCTTTCTTTCTTTCTTTCTTTCTTTCTTTCTTTCTTTCTTTCTTTCTTTCTTTCTTTCTTTCTTCCTTCCTTCCTTCCTTCCTTCCTTCCTTCCTTCCTTCCTTCCTTCCTTCCTTCCTTCCTTCCTTTCTTTCTTTCTTCCTTCCTTCTTTCCTTCTTTCCTTCCTTCCTTCCTTCCTTCCTTCCTTTCTTTCTTTCTTTCTTTCTTTCTTTCTTTCTTTCTTTCTTTCTTTCTTTCTTTCCTTCTTCTTTCTTTCTTCCTTCCTTCCTTTCTTCCTTTCTTTCTTTCTTTCTTTCTTTCTTTCTTTCTTTCTTTCTTTCTTTCTTTCTTCTTCCTTCCTTCCTTCCTTCCTTCCTTCCTTCCTTCCTTCCTTCCTTCCTTCCTTCCTTCCTTCCTTCCTTCCTTCCTTCCTTCCTTCCTTCCTTTCTTTCTTTCTTTCTTTCTTTCTTTCTTTCTTTCTTTCTTTCTTTCTTTCTTTCTCTCTTTCCTTCCTGCTATAGACTGCGTGTTTGTATTCTGCCAAAATTCATGTGTTGAGGCCCTGACACCCATGGGGTGGTGTTTGGAGATGGGGTCTTTGGGAGGTAATTGGATTTGGATGTGTTTATGGGGGCAGAACCCCCATGATGACATGGGTGCCTAGAGAAGGGGATGAAGAGACCAGAGCTCTCTTTTGGCCATGTGAGGATGCAGGGAGAAGATATCTCTCTACAAGCCAGGAACTGGAGCCTCACTAGAATCGGACGAGGCTGACCCCCTGATCTTGGACCTTCATTCTCCAGGACTGTGACAGATAAATATTTGGTGGTTAAGCCACCCAGGCTATAGTATTTTGTTACAGCAGCCTGAGCAGATTAGAAACTTCCCTTCCCAAGCCTACTTCCTTGAGCAGTTTCACTACCATTGCTAGTACCAAAGACGTTTAAAAATTATTCATAATTCCCACATTTGGCTCATGGTATTGGACTAATAGGATGTGATCTGTGTTCAGTGTGACAGTACAGGAACTTCTTTGACCCAGGAATGAGCATTCCTGTTTACCCTTAGCTGAGAAGAGGGAGCATTTGTACCTTTTTGCTAGAGAATTTCTTCTTCTGCAAAATAGGATGACACTGCATGTCTCACCACGCAAAAGTCAGAAGTAAATTAAAATGTCAGAAGTAAATTAAAAATGTGAAACCTCCTAGCTCAGTGCCTGTCGTGTAGAAGCTGCTTGGTAAATACTGGTTGCCCTGAATATAAGAGCAGGATGGCTGACACATTCCACTTTCCAAAAGAAAGAAGGATTCGTCCCTTGAAAGAAAAAAAGTGACAAAATTCTGAAAAGGGAAGAGAGAAGTCAGGGAATAGAGCTCAAAGATCTGTGCTCTGAGCCAGCTGCTTTGAAGGTGGTGGAAGATAGGTATTGGGAAACTCGTGGAATTTGAAGAAGCCCAGAGAGAAGCCAACATAATCCTGGCTCCTGGACGGTGGCATTTTATTATGGGCATGAAACTGGTTAACACCCAAGGTCACCTAGAGAGACCGGGTAGATGGACCTGCAGGGATCACTGTTTGCATTCAAGCTGACACTTCCATCAAGACCCATGAGGTTAATGAGGGCAAAGCTCCCCAGTGACCTCCATACTGTCAAATCCAATATGTGCTTTTTGGTTCTTGCTTTATTTGACCTCTGGAAAGTATCTGATATTGGGGACATCCCTCTCCAAAGTCTTTTTTTTTTTTTTCCAGTGGCTATAGTGGTGACAAAATTCGTCTTATCTGTCTTGGGTTCCCATGTTGGGTTCTCCTCTTCTGTGTGTCCTTCAAGAATTGGTGTTGCCAGGGATTTGATGCTTATCCTTCTCCCATCCTTTTAGGCAGTTTCATTTCTTCACTTTTAACCACCACCTACATGTAGATAATGCCCAACATAAAACTGCTGATCTTCCTCAGGAAGTCCTTCTAATTCAGCTTGCTCTAACTAGCTGGCATACCCATCAGTTCTCTCTCTCCCTGTACCTTCTCTTCCCTCCAGCCCCATCCCAGGGCTGCCTTGGGTGAGGCCCCTGCCTCCTCTTGTCTAGAAGAGCTATGACTTTCTACCTGATGCCCTGACATCTGGTTTTGCTCTCTCCACCCCTTTTGTCAGGAAAGTGAATTTTCTAAAACACATGAACTGTGAAAAAAAATTCAACCTGGTAGTTTGCCTTTTAATAAATAAATTTAATATGTTGCTACCGATTGTGATATTGTCATAATTGGACTTACTGCTAACATCTTAAAAATATGTATTTTTATTTCTCCCGAACTCCCCTTTCTCTCCATCGCTTTGGACACTGTACATTTAATTCTTTTGGTAAGTCATTCATATGTTTTTAGTATACATGTATATTCTAACAGTGTCTAAAATGATCTAGCAGGTCTGTCCTCCTAAACAGGACACATATCACCGAATGTTTCAAATATCACTGCTGTGCTTAGGGTAGAGTTGGAAAGTTCAGAGCCTGAGCTCACAACAGCATCTTGCCCAGAAGTGCCCCTTTCAGTTTATCTTCGTGCTCCCATGCTTGTCACATAGCAAGCGCTCCACAAATTTTGATGGTTTGCCACTACTGAGGTGCGGGCCTCTTGGAGACGCAGAGGCCAGAGGGTGAGAAAACTCAAGTCAGGGAAAGTTCTGCATGTTGAACTGGGCTTGACGTACTCCACTGGGCATTCAAGGCCTTCCTTTTCTGACTAGAAAGGCTACCTCAGAAATCCCTTCCTGGCGGACCATCAGGGTGTTAAAGTGTCCTCAATACTAGAGAGAGTCCTGATCCTCTTACTGTAGAAAAGCGTCCTCATCCACTTAAGAGACTTCAGTGTCAGTGTTAAAAGAAAGAGTGATGTCCTGTAAGCTGATTTGTCCTTCATCAGATGATTCGTAGCCTCAAATTGGGGTTCTTGGATCCATGGGTCAGTGTTTATCTTCAGCGGGCAACTCAGTGGTGGAGGTGGGAGCTGCTGATTGCTGATGGAATAGCGACTTGTGTGAAAAGCTGATCTCAGATAATCCATAGAGAAGATAATCTGCTTTAGGTTAATCAAGCAGCTTCTGTGGAGAAAAATAAGTCAGTAATATGCTCTCGGCAGGAAATTCTGTCAGTGGGTTGTAAAAACTCAAGGGTGTGATTACAATCTAACTTCAGTGTAACTTTGACTCCTCTGTGTATTTTTCTCATTTATCTTGTGAGTCATAGAAATATTTTGATGATTGCAGCAAAGCCGATGGCTATTTGTATTTAACTTCACCAAGCTGGAAAGAGTCTTATCCAACTATAGAAAAAAAGAGTGCCACATGGTTACGGCTCTATATATCTAGCACATGGCCTCAGCTCTTTGCCTTTATTGGAAATATATGAAATTTAGAATACTGAGTCCTGGGTGCATTGGGCATCCCGGTTTGCTGCAAGTTTCTGCAGTTTTGGCTCCTAGCTGGTTCAAGGTGGTGTAGGAGACATAGCACGTTTTTGCTTGTCCAACATCCATTTCTATCCCTCAAGGAACTGAACGCTTCTCTCCTATGGAGAACATATTCTACAACCTGAGACAGGTCTCCCCTGCAACAGAAGAAGCCACATGATCCAAGAATAATTTAGGAATGGGTACATGACCCAAACAGGACATTTCTGCTGGAATAATTGGAAAATACTTTTGTTCCACTGGGGTTCTGAGCTGGCAACCATCTTCAACCTTTTGGAGAACGCTTGTCCAGCAGGTGGAGATAGGCAGACCTCTGAAGACATTTACATTTTGGGGCGCTTGGGGGGCTCAGTCGGTTAAGCATCGGACTCCTGGTTTCGGTTCAGGTCATGATCTCAGGGCTGTGAGATCGGGCCCCACGTCAGGCTCCACGGGGAGTCTGCTTGAGGATTCTCTCTCTCTCCCTCTGTCCTCCCCCTGCATGCTCTCTCTCTCTCTAAAAACAAAAACAAAAACAACTTAAAAAAAAAGACATTTACATTTTCATTTCAAATTTATTTATAATAAAAGTTGTATGTATTTAAGATGTACAACATACAACGTGATGATATATATATATATAGTGAAGTGATTACTACAGTCAAGCTAATTAACCTGTCATCTCCTTATATAGTCACCTTTCTTCTTCTTCTTTTTTTGTGGTGAGAGTACCTGAAACTACTTTCTTAGCAAATTTCCAATATTTGATACAATATTGTAAACCTATAATCATCATACTGTGTATTAGACTTCTAGAATTATTCATCCTACGTAAGTGCAACTTCATACCCTTTGACCAAAATCTCTCCAAATCCCCCCTCAGCCACTGTTCTACTCTCTGCTTCTATGTATTTGTCATTTTTAGATTCCACATGTAAATAAGATTATGCAGTATTTTTCTTTTTGTGGCTTGCTTATTTCACTTACATAATGTCCTCTAGGTTCATCCGTGTGGTTGTGAATAATAGGATCTCTTTTTTTTTTCAGGCTAAATAATATTCCATTGTATGTTTGTGTGTGTGTGTGTGTGTATGACACAAATTTCTTTATCCATTCATCTGCTGATGGACACTTAGGTTGTTTCTAAATCCTGGCTATTGTGAATAATGCTGCAATGAACACGAGGGTGCAGATATATTTCGGAGGTATTGATTTAATTTCTTTTGGGTATATACCAGAATAAGGATTGCTGGATCCTCTGGTAGCTGTGTTTTTAATTTGGGACGTAACTTCCATATTGTTTTCCACAGTGGCTACACCAATTTACCTTCCTACTAACACCTTATCCAACCACATTCCTGCATTCCTACCACATCCTCACCAATAACTGTCATTGTTTATCTTTTCTGATAATAACCTCTGATGACATTGTTTGAGACCTTATATTCAGCCTTGCCTGAAGTCAAATGCACCCAAGTCTGTAAACCCATGGATTTCTGTCTTGGCTTTAGCTAATTTGAGTTGAATTTTTGTCCCTTGAGATTGAAAGTATCCTCATCCTTATGCATAGAAGTTGGGAGTGGGAGTCATTCACCAAAAATTTTGACAGGAAGTTCTATGTACATATTCACCCATTCCAGGCCCAACCTATTTATGATGCAGGCCTCATTATCGGGCATACCCAGGGTATCAGTTCATGAAGCTTACTGGGCAAGCACTGATTTGCCCAGTAAGTCAACTTATTTGATCAACGGAAGCAGGAGAAGCGAAAGTCAAAATTGGGGAGAAGATCAAGAGGAATAGGACCATGAAATAGGACACCTGCTTGTCCTGGGAACCAGGTAGAAACTGGAGGTATTATGTGCCTACCTGCAGGAAGGGCCAGCAACTGAGGATGCCCCTCTCTAGACACTTGAGCTGCTTTCCATCTGCTCACCCAAGGCTGCTGAAACACCAGTTTACCCAGAGAGTCAAAGTAATTTTCCCCAGTCCACATATTCTCCCAATTTCTAGGCAATTTCTCCAGTCAAGAAACCACACTTCCTCCCTGCCTTGGGGAAAAGATCAGTAGCAGTTAGAAAGCATCAGTGGACACAAGATTGTACAAACAGCAAGGGAAAATGTCCCATAGATGAATGACACAATGTGCGTGATCTGTGTAACCGGAAGCCCCTGCGAAACAGGTAGACTTTCTAGAAATTCAAGATCAGGAGGAACGGAGAGGGAACCTCCTGAAAAAAGCTATGGAGCTTCTGACTCAGGCCCACACAACTGTAGTGAGTCTGTGGGGGTAGGAGGGGTGGCAGGGGACGAAGCACAGAAATGAGTGTATAAGGCAAAACAGATGTGAGGAGGAGGGGTGATTCGAGATTAGAATCTTCTTCTTTCCTTCTGTGTGTCATGTTATGAAGGGACCCCTAAATCTTAATATGGATTGGAGCAGAAACACTGAAACTGTCTTTGGGGGCAAAGCACGAGGGTGGTTCTGGAGGATGGAAGAGGAGAGGAAGTGGCTTTGTAGGAGGATGAAAAAGAGGTGGGTGAAGGCCGTTTCTTGGCCAGAAGCTGCCCTCGAGGTATGCAAGGAAGGCAAGGAATTCTGGACTTTTAAGGAGACCCCGGACCTCAGGTCCTGACCCATGTAAAACACAGAGGGCTGGGATCAGAAGAAACCTGCTGAGAAAATGTGGGATTTGCTGCCACAGGGAGGTCTCCTGCACTGACCAGTCCTAGACACGATTGACATTTAAACAGGAAAAGAGCAGACACAGAACCTGGGAACGCACCCTACCCCCTCCGTCTAGACACCTTTGGCTGAGAGGCTGGTCCCTTCTGTCTTTCTCCCCATGGTGTACAATCCATTCCCTCAAGCACCTCTGGCCTTTCCTCCACAAACTCAGCTGTGTATCATTCATTTGGCACTTACGTGCCACATGCCAGCCCAGTGAAGGGACACATATGGTTTCTGCCTTCACCTTTCTGACTTCTCCACGTCCGTCAAGCCCCTCCATCCGAGTGCTCTTTTCAAGGGCTGATGACTGAGGTGTGTGCACAGTCTGTGTTCCTAACCAAGAAAAGAACTCCAAGCTGTCTGCGGTGCATCAGCATCCTCCCCCTGTCTCCTGTTCCCAGCTCTGTCCTGCCAGTTGCGGTCCCTCAGGCTGACTGTGGGCAGGAAGCCTCATCTGGCCTCCACACCATCCAGGTCTTCCCTCCGCTCCTCTGGCCCTGTCCCCAAACAGGGAGACTTTGTGGAGGCCAAAATCCAATCATTCACTCCACTGATTTAATGTGTAAGCGGAGTGGGAGATACCACACTAGAAAAGCATTTCCTCACACATGCAAGATCCTTACAGGAGTGTCAAGGATGGGGCTAAGGGGACAGCACACATTGTATATTCTTTCTGTTCCATTCATTCCCATTTAACAGTGGGTACCTCATGTGAAACCAAGCTCAGAAATAAAGAGTCAAAGGACCAGCCCCAATCACCCACGAGAACTCTCTCCATCACTGACCTGACAGCATATCATGAAGACAATTAAAAATACACTAAGAAAAGCTGCTCAATTCAGTTGCTATCTAGAAACCTTGAGCCTGAATCTTTCCTGGGCCTCTTCCAAGGTTCTAGAACACATCCTGACATTAAAGAGCTCCCAGCTCTGGGCCCTTGGGCACCGACAGGCTGAAACTTTCTCATGGGGTTCCTGGTGGAAGCGTGAAGTGTGTGAAGGCAGGTGGCCCAAACTGGACATGGGCCAAGGGATGAAGGCTTTATCTGAGGTATGAGTGTTTTACTAGTCGCTTTATTTTGTATCAGAGCAAAGCCTGTCAACTTCCAGTGTGCATGGAAACCTCTCTCAGAGCTCCCCCATCTTGTCAGCAGCTCTCCCCATGTGGTGCTATCCCCTGCTTGGCCTCGCCATGGAGAGACTTCCTTTTGGGTACCTGGGGCAGACGTGGCCACAACCGTAGCAGTCCTGCGCTGAGTCTTCCTTGTGGTGAGGAGCCGGGGCTGGCTGACATGACAGAGCCAGGGCTCTAGGATTATGCTGGTTGACCAAGTTGGTCAGTTGAAAAATTCCTTAAAATACCCCAGGGCATGTTTTTATTTTGTATTGTTTTCAAAAGGATAAATATTCCAAGATCCTGATGCCAGAAAAGAGAGCTCTATGACTTTTATACAACTGGCCTTGTTGCTAGTTAAAAAAAAATTAGTTAAAAGACTAGAAATTATGGTTACAAAAATATCTCTGCTAATAGTTTACTGTCTGGCTTGAGTGAGTTTGACTTTAAGGTGTGGTGGCTCTGGAAATTTATCGTGACTCACTCCATAATAACGGGCTGCACTATCAGGCATCGGCCCACACACAATTTTCCAGCCCTGAACTTTGAATGTTTCATACAAAATGAAAATATAGTCTTATGTCTTATTCTAGGGATGAGGTGGTTGATACTGCTTTAGACTTTACTGAAGACTTGTGAATTTGATGTTTCCTACTAAATTAAAATGTTTTGAAGAAGCATCTTGTTTTTCATTGGCAAACACAAATCTCCTTTAAGAGAAAAACCATGCAGATAGAGTCTGTTGTCTGTAGGTTGATTGCCTCCTTTTGGGTTATTTGCTTGACCTGGACTATTGTCTCTCCAAATGGCCAATTCAGCCCTGGGAATCATAATTACACATTTGAAGGAAGCCTAAGCCAGCAAACACAGATGGTTATCTCTCCACGTGCTTTATTTTCTCTTGTATTTTTCTTGTCTCTGTTCTCTTCCTGGGATTGTAAAACCCTAGATATGTTTTCTCCTGTACTGAATCAGCCTCATGGAGGAGACAGTAAGTAGATACCTTTTTTTCTTTATATACAGGGCTTGGTTTAGAGTTTTAATAGTTATTCCAGTGCAATTGGGCTCTTGGAAGACCAACTTTTATTGTGTCAATTCATGGGAGACCAGTGTTTTCCTGAAAGCCTTTCTCCATCTGGGACCTCTTCTTGACTCATCGAAGTCTTCCTCAGCCTTCATGGTGCTGCTAAAATCCTTCTCTCTTTAGCTTTCCTGATTGTCCTGGTCTCTCCTTCAAGATTCTATGGCAAACACAGTGTACATCCATTTTGGATGCTTGGTTGCTGTGTTTAATTCATCTTTGCCTCTGTTTGTACCATCTCCTCAACTGGTCTGTAAGTTCCTTGAGGGGAAAAAAAATACTTTGTTAGTTTCTGTCATCCTCATTGTTTAGTGCACAGAAGGCACCCCAGAAATGCTGACTCATTTGTAAAGGTAGTTTATAAATGTGCATTAACTCTCAGTTAGGGCAAACCGTGTGATAGATGTTCTATGAGGCATTTTCACCTCCACCGTCTTGTTGAATCTTCCCAAGGACCCAAGAAGATAAATATCATCATAATTTTTTAGATGGTGGAACTAAAACACAAAGAGCTTCCCTGGGGTCTCCTGAGCCAGGAAATGGCATGCCATCTGTACTGTGAGAATAAGATTATCAAGGCTAAGTGGCAGGGATGCTTCCTTGTCCAGAGAGGGAAGCCTGCTTAGGAAGTTGGCTTGAGGAGCCCTGGAACCTGCTGGATGTGCTTCAGGGTATAACTATGCAAGCTGCTGGCCCGCTCCCACCCGCTGGCCTGGACCCACGGCCCCAGCTGGGGCTGGAGACATGCCACTCAAGTGTCTCTCTAAAGTCCTCCCTTAGTTCTTCTGATTATATCCTTGTTATGCTAACTGACATCACAGGATCCTGATGACCATGGGCAGGGAGACCGCCTCTGCAAGCCCTGTCTTTTATTTTCCCTGGATTGTGCTTTTTTTTTTTTTTTTGGTGGACTTGTGTCCTTTGCGCTGTCTTCCAGACTGCTTCCCTTCGCAAGTTTTGTCCAGAAAGAGCTTGCTCCAGACAGAAGGGATAAAGGAGAGCATCTGGCCCAGAGGATAAGGAGGCAGTTCTGCAGGAACTGAGCGGAGCTCTAAAGTCTCTTGAACCCATGGTAGGTGAGGGGGCTCGCTGCAATCTGTGCTTACAGAGCAAAATGGCTGCACTGTGCACTGGGCTGCCGAGCGTCCCCCACGCAGGGAACTTGAACCAGCTTCCCTGGATGAGAGTCTGCATGACTGTAATGAGGAGCAGTCCTGGTGCCTAGCAAAAGAGCATTACGACAAAAGAAAAGACTTGGCCAACGTACTTCAGTGGTTTTATATAATTTTCCTTTGTTAGTCAATAAACCAGTCTTGGTTGGGGGGGAGGGCTGTGAAAAATTTCACCCATACACGGCAGTTTCTCAGTGTCAAATGTCTGTCACAAATTTTGCTTGTGGTCACCTCAGAAGCCTACAATTTAAAAAAAAAAAAAACGCAGCAATTATCTCAACCAAAGTGCTATTGAGTGCACTTTCCAGTGGTTGGTCCTCAGGCTCCTTTCCCAACAATGTTTTCCTCGTGCAAAAAAGCCCAAAGGAGCATGTGCGTGGCTCCCGAAGCCGAGAAGTCAACTCCGCGGAAAATTTGCATGCCGTAATTGAGTTGCCGGGAACACTCAAGACATAATTCTTCAGGCTTGCAATGATGATCACGATTCTCTGCAAGCTTCTAGGCTGGCAGTGGAAATGGCAGCCAGACTTTTCCACTCTCCTGTTATCTGGTTTCTCAGATTGAAACTTCATAACCCATCTCAGATCCTCTAGTTTTCAGGAGGTTGTAGCTGGTGAACCCTTAGCTTTCCTCTCCCTTAAGCTCCTGCAGTAGGTTAGGTTTTTACAACTCATTTGCCAAGTATTATGTTGTACTGAACAATTTAGTACAGAGACATCTTGTGACCCTGCCTGTAGGGTGAGTTCTTAGCAGATGTAGAGTACTTTTGAATGAATGAACAAAGAGGTGAATTTTGCACTCTTTGGCATTTTTGGAGTGATTTGGCCCTATGCACATACATGACATGGAAGTGTGACGGGGCTTGAGGAAGTCCCAAAGCTGAAGTTGAGGAAGGAGCCCCTATAGAATCCTTGAGGATAATTTTCAAGAAAATTACTTGGCCAGTCATTCCTGGATGATAGGCCGAATTTAACGTAAGAATCATGAATCTGCAGAAATTCCATGTCTGCCCTAATGCTTAAAGAGACAATATGAAATGCATATGAGTATTTTTTGTGTTTGTGTGTGTGTGTGGGGGGGGGGGTGTAAATTGGATCCTGTCCCTATTCTGCAGTGAAGCCGCACACAGCTGACTTAAAGGAAACTTCCATCACTCCATCATTCTGCCGGGCTATACTCTGGGATCATTTCTTGTGTGTTCGGGCACCTTTTCTCTGAGTCTGGATTGAATCATAAAATGCTTCCACAACAGAACCTTGAGACATCCAGAGTCCAAGTATGCTCAGACAGTAAACCCTAACGTGTGGATATGGAAAAGTGTTGGGAGGATGTTTCTGGGTATTATTTAGGTTGAAGGCAGGTGAAAACGTTCTTGGGAGGTTTTGGATGGCTGTCTCCATGGTCCTGAATTCCCAGGGCCAAACAGGCAAAACTGCCAAATGAATTTTACCTCTAGAAGTTTCTCACCTCCCTTCCCCTCTACTGGCTGCTCTTTCCCAAGGTAATGGTGCATTTCCGAGAGGTAATGGGTTTGCCTTGGTGTCCAAACCTGTTGCACAGATGGTCTCCTTCCCCAGCCTCCTATCAAATTCTGTGTCCAAGATGATACTACTTTGAACACTTGAGGTGACTCCAAGTTTAACTGGAGCCACTGGTGAAGCCTAGTGTCAACAATAGGACGTGCTCTCTTGGGCGCATTTACAGAAGTGAGTGCAGATTAAAGAGGTAGTGGTCCTAGGGTGTTCTGCACTGGTCAGATCACGAGTATTTTGTTCTCAGGGTCCTTTAAGAGGGATGTTGGTAAATGGGGGTACATCCGGAAAAGGGTGAGAAAATATGAAGACAATGTTGTGGGAGGAATGAGGGAAGATTTGGGTATTTGCAACCTGACTAAGGAGGCCAGAATGATCCTAGAGGCTGATCTAGTTTAAACACCTCTCTGGTGTTTGAATTCATCTTCTACATATCTCTGCCAGATTATCAACTACCCTTGGCCTGAATATCTCTTATGACTCAAAACTCACTACCTAGAACTCCAGAACATGGCAGCCTCCTTTAAATATTTTAAGCAGAATGGTACAAAATCTTTGGGAGGCAGGACATCTGCCAGTGTGAAGAAATGGGAGGAAGGAATTCTTTTGGTTCAATATGGCTGGATAATCCACGTGGGAAACGTTGTGAGGATTTAGGAGTAGGCATTGGTGCTAAGTGTAAGTTCCCCACCAGTGTCAAGATCTGCTACATTTGTTTGTACTTAATGAAGTTTCTTTGGTGACAAGGAATATAAAACCCCAGGAGACAAACTTAAGTAAAAAGAAGATGTAGGGTAAGGCACTGGGGTGGCTCAGTTGATTAAGTGTCCCACTCTTGATCTCAGCTCAGCTCAAGTCTTGATCTCAGGGTCATGAGTTCAAGCCCCACTCTGGGCTCCATGCTGGGCATGGAGCCTACTTAAAAAAAAAAAAAAAAAGATGTAGGGTAAGAATATAATGGTCCATCTCATCAACCAGAAACAAAGTATTGGCCAATCACTGAAGCTGAACCTGTAAATTCCAGAACTAGGATTATTAGGGCACATGGTCTTTTCCCCTACTTGTCTTTATTGCTTTAATTTTTCTCAGATCAGCTCCCCCTTACCCTACTTATAACTTCTCCCCCATAGTTTTGGGCTGGTTATGTCACCATCTCTCACCACCTGAAAATCTCTTACCATCAGAGAATCCTGGCTCTACCTGAATTTATCTCTCAACTCCCTCCTGAATAATTAGCTTCTCCATGCCTCTTAGTCCTATAAGTCTAGAGAAAAAGATTCAGGTTGGCTCAACTCAGCCTTTGAATTGACTCTCCTTGGATCACGTGTATAGCCCTGCTCCAATCAGCTACAGCTTGGGGCACAGGGTCACATGAGTAGGTGGAGATGGATCCTTTAAGATGTATGTGAGGCATGGCAGAGATTAGAATACCTTCTAGAGGCAAATAGCTTGAAGCCAAAGAAAGCAATGATACCTAGCATGAGATATTAGGTCTACAGAAAGGCAAGAGCCCTTTAAATCTTACTTCATAGATTCCTATCTGCTGTCCTTAGTTTTGCTCTAGAATTATTCTCTTCCTTGTTGTCATATAGAACCCTCCACTTTTCTCATCTGATTTTGCTTTGCTTGAACAAATTTGTATTTCTTTTGTCCATGAAATTTGGCAGTTGTCTTTCTTTTCTTTATATTTATTTGTCCTCAGAACTTTGAGTAGCAGGACTTTAAAAAAAACTACCCCCAATAGACTCTGTCTTCTGTAATATATATACGTGAATTTTTTAAACAGAAAAATTCAGAATTAGTTTCTGGTGTCATATCCTATCTTTGAGGCTGCATCTTCCTTTCAGCTCAAAGTACAGAGCATGATGACAAATGAGAAACAATCATTTCACACATCCTAGTAAAATAAATCTTCTCTGTCAGAACAGCAGGTGATTAGATCTTCATTTTGATATATACTGCGGCGTCTTCAGAAATGAACCAGTAAGGCCTGATTTGAAAGAGAATGCAAATTTCCAGCCAAGGAATATGCCGAAGAGACTATATGCCTGTGTAAAGCAGTGTAGAAGTGAATCCACTTGGGCAGGGTGTCTCACATTGGTGAATTCTGCTAGCCTAGACCCGAATCTATACCCATGTTGTAGACCATGGGTGTGGGGGAAGCACTTGGTACCTAATTTAATATTTATCTCTACCCCTTGTGGCGTTATTATTAGCTATGATGTTTGTTGAAGCATTAATATGCCTGAGCCATTTCCCAGGTGGCGCCATGGCTTGAGTCCCATAAATTATTAATCTTGGGGAAGAAAAGCTTGATTCAAAAATTAATTTGAGTAAACGTTGCTAGTTTATGGAATAACATGTAAATGGAACGTCAAGTTATCATCTGATATGAATGAGAAATTAACATAAATTGCCTCTCTGGAAAGCTTTTCCCTCTGTCTCTCTCAGTACAGTGTTCTTTTCCTGGGAGGAGGGGCTGAATTGTTGGGGCTGAGAGCATCGTGCCTGGAGCCAGGTGGCTTCTGGTTTGAAACCAAATCTGCATTTACCAGCATTGTGACTTTGGGCAAAGGACTCAACCAACTACTCTGTGCCCTAGCTTCCTAATCTGTAAAATGGGCATGATGATAATAGTACCTAACTTGTAGGATTGCTATTGGGCATAACTGTATTTTTATTTGTATAGACAAGAAAACCAAGGCTCAGAGAGTTACAGATCTCTCCCAAGTTCACAGAGCTGGTGAGTGGATGGGTGGGGATCTAAACTTTAGCCTGTGAGCCTTCAGTTCATACCCTTCTCCACTAACAGTGCTTCCCAAAATTACCTATCATAAGAATCACCTGGGGATGCTTGTTAAAAACACAGATTCCTGGCCTTTGACGTGGAGACCAGGAATCTATAACATTAACAATTGTCCCATGTGGTAAGACTTGGAAATGGTGTACCAAAGCACCCCCACCTCCCATGGACCTTTTGTGCTTTTGTAGCTGGATGAACAGATTTGTGCATGGAGCTGTTTTGCTCTCCTCTTCTCTCTCAGGCTCCCCTTTCACCAGCCTTTTCCCTCCCCAAAATACTGCCTATCTCCTCCACTGGGACTTTGAGAGTGCTGGTTACTTAAATCACCCTGTCTCTGAGATTTTCCAGGCTCTCAGTGTGCCTGGTCACTTCATGCAAGGTTTCTTCCCGATGACCTAGACTTCACCTTGGGACTCCTTTATATCCCTGTTCTTCGTTCATTCCTTTCTAACCCCATTTTTCCTTTCCTTTAGGTTCCTCAGGACCATTGAGAAGAGCCCAGATGGCATATCTGCATGCCATATTGTAATGAAAACTGAATTGTAGTATGAATTGCTTTCAGAGTATGTCATAATAAAGTCCAATATTATATTAAATATACACAGATTTATTATAGATAAAATAATGACTGCCATGTATCTGACTGAATGTAATTGTATTTTAATCAGGAGAGCCAAAGTGAGTGCAATGAGCCCTGTTAATAGCTGGCCATACCTGTGTAATTTGTAAAGGGTCACCTCATTGACATTCTGCTTCAGGGCCTGCATTGTCTTCTTTGGGCAATGCCTGGATTTGGAACTCTGGGTCATGGTGTAACTTTAGATCCCAGTATCCTACAAGGCCAAATGATGGTTCAAGAAGCAATATTTCACTGAAAAAAAACCCTCGATTTCTGCAATTGTGTAGGTCAAAGTCAAATGCATTCATATCTGATGTGACGACAAGTTGATTCAAGGACTTTGGCCCACATGCTACCACTCGAAGAGCCAAGCCTAAATTAGATGCAAAAATGAGCAGTTGTGTGTGTGATTGCGGTCTGAATAAATGGCACTTAGAAGCACCAAATTGATCACATACTCAGGAGAGGAGAAATAATTGGACAAATGAAATTTTGTAGCTGCTTATTTATACAGCAATGTGGATTTTCAGTTGAGAAGTACATGATTATTCCAGATCCAGTGGAGGCTTTCTTGGAGGATCAGAATTATACATGTTAGTAAATAATCATATTGGCCTTTATTCCATGATTATTAAACATTTCTTGCATTTATCATAATTCTCAAAGTGTATATGAGCAAACCCTATAAAACAAACTGCTCTTCTCAGGTATGTGTGATTTTTTGGTATTTTGAGAATGTGTTATCTTAACACCTTTTTTTATGGGCCCTAGACATTTTGAGGAAAAAGTCAACTCAAAATGGTATTGTTAGAATGTTTGATGAGACATAATTCAAATATGAAAGTCTATTCCCCATTAACTAAGTATGTGACCTTGAGCAACTAGGTCCCTCTCTCTGCCTGAGTTCCACTTTCCTCACCTATAAAAGGAATGCCACTTATCTCACTGGGTTGTTCAAATAATGACATATCCCAACGTATGGAAGAGTTCATGGCCAATGGCAAAGCCCAGTAGCAAGAAATGATCATTGTTTTTATGTTTGGTGGAAAGGAAGAATTGGTAGAATTCCCTGGACTGGACTTGTACTGGGAGGCAACAGGTGTCTGTCAGGACTTGGGAAATTGTGATATGATTGAATTGTGGGGTGACATTACAACACATACAGAACAGAGGAGCACATCCTGGTCTCTGTCACTGGGTGGTGGTTGATGCCCTTGATGGCTACTTAGAATGTCAAAGCTAGAGTGCCCTTCTGGGGTTTCAACCACTCAGCAAGATGGCTCATAGACTAGTATTTCCCAAATAGTTTTGCAAGCAATTTCAGCTCTCTGAAAACAGTGTTCCATGGCTCAACAAATTTGGGAAATGCTGTATGCATTACCTCCCCCTTAGGGTTAACATTGCTAATGTGGGTGTTTAAGCTATACTGTCTCATACACACGTAGTAGCCCCATGTGGCTCTTCAACTAGAAATTAATTTTTAATAAAATAACAAATTCAGTTCCACAGTTACACTAGCTACATCTCAAGGGCTTCACAGCCACAAGAGGCTAGTTGCTCCCATATCGGGAAGTGTGTATATAGAACATTTCCATCATTGTAGAAAGTTCTATTAAATGGGGCAGGAAGCATTCGGAGGCATCCTGCAGTAAAAGAACTTACTTTACTTTATTGCAAACCTTTTAATATCCAGCAGAGCTTCCGTTCGGCCAGATGCTGTTCAGAAAATAGAGTTTGGCATCCTGGCATCCTATCCCACATCTGGATATGGTGGGAGGACCTGCTCCTGGGTGCTTAGAGTTCTTCAAATCCTGTTCCTGCTTCTACATGTTTATTTGTGTTCTTGTCCTTGTTGGAAGATTAATTATTTTGATATTTTAAGACACACCTCACCATGCTCCATGGCTTTGTGAAACTCATCGATAGCCAGTGTTCCCTGTTACAGACACATACTAACTTCAGAGGTGGAAGGGGCCCTGGGGGTTATGTAAGTCCATCTCCTTGTTTTTCTTATGAGGAAAGGGAAACCCAGAAAGGTTAGGTGACTTTCCCAAGGTCACTCAGTCAATAGTACCATACCTACTTCTCATTAAGGCTGTTGGTTCATCTTCTTTTCACAAGGGGAAAAAAGCAATTATTAATGGACTAGGATAATTTCAATGGTAACATGGGCTTTATCTCTAGTTTGAGATCTTGCTTTTCTTTGTGAAAGTGGGCTTTGAGTAAATTTATTCTGTATTTTGTAGCATAACGTTTTTACAAGTGCTGATGGGATAGGGCCTATCAGTGAAAAAAATCACCCACCACTCAATTTCTTCCCTCTCTTTTATAAATAAGTCCTTGATGATCGTCAGCAACCGGCCAGTAATAACTGCATGAGTTTGCACTTGCTTTTGCACCCCCTTGGAACTCCTTTGATTGATTAGAATTCTGGCTAGACCCTATCTGCCTTTAATTTTTGTGGCCATGGGATAAAAAAGTGAGTGACAATTGTAACCTGCATAGTAGAAAAAAACTGCACTATTCCCTGTTTATAGAAAGGCTGACATTTGCTATGAAGGGGTCAGTTCAGAGGTGCAAGTCAGACATGCATTTCCGGGCCCACCTCTTGTGGACAGGTCGGTAGCGCAGGTGGATGGAATGTAGGCTGTAAAGGGAAGACAGGTAATGTCCTGGGAGGAACTGCCCTCTGAGGGCTGGGATCTGGAACCAATATACTTCTGGCACCTTGGTTAGGATGTCAGTGGGAAAGCCCCATTAGTCATCTCTGCCAGATGGGGGCTTCTGGAAATCTCTGTGCTGCTGTACATGTCTCTATTGATGAAACACTGAAGCCACAAGGTTTGTGACCACAAATGTCTCATCCTACAGACCCTCTGGCCTTACAAGGATCACAAAGAAGGAAATGAGTTGTGGATTCTGACCTTTTGAAACCTTTGTGTTTTAACGTGGAAAATGTCATGTTTGCCATTTCTCTTGGAATACATTTCAAGAGAATTTTAAACTTTAGCGGCCAAGCCCATTTAGGCTACGCCTGGCTCTCTGAAGAGGGGACCTCCCCAGGTAATTCTGGAGTGCTCTGATATTTTAGAAACATTGCCCTTGAGAAATCACTCTCATTTTCTCAGGATGTCATCAGCTGTGTGAACGGTAATAGAATGTAATTATCATGAAAGAGAATGACGTCTGTATCTTTGTTTTGACTTCACCAAATTCAGAGTTTGCTCATCTATGTATAGAATTCGGTATCAGCTTCCTGGTTAACAACCCTGTATCACAGCAGAGAAGTTGGCTTTGTTTTTCGTCCACGTGCTTGCAGCATCTGTTCTGTCTTCTCATAAGGAATGAGAGTTAGAGAAAATTCTGGCTCAAGATATGACCCAGAGATTCAAATCATATGAATCCTTTTTTTTTTTTTTTTTTCATGGGGAAGCTCCGCAGACAATGTCCAGATATTAGAGCAAGCCCTGGACTGCCTGTCTGACCCCAGACCCTTCACTCTGCTCTCTCTAGTTCTTTTTTCCTGCTCTGTGGAGTGATGTGGCCATGTTAGTGGAGTTCATTTTTTATGGGTGGATTTGAGCCTGTCTGAGGTTGCTTGAATCCAGAGGTTTATTAGCAGTGGGCAGAACCCTTCTCTGAAAGGGAAAGCTCACTGTAGAAGAAACTGCTGCATGGCAAAAGTCAGAAGACCAGAGTCCTGCCTCTGGCTCACCCATCAGCCGGCTGTTGGCCTTGCCCTTGTCTCTTCAAGTCTCCGGGCCTCCTGAGAGGCTGCAAGTTAAAGGAGATTTACTAAATCCAGTGGCCCTTTGATCTAAAATGATCAACTGTAAGATTTGGTATTTCTGACTACTTCTTCCTTCTTTTTTTTTTTAAAGATTTTATTTATTTATTTGAGAGAGAGAATGAAAGACAGAGAGCACGAGAGGGGAGAGGGTCAGAGGGAGAAGCAGACCCCCCGCCAAGCAGGGAGCCCGATGTGGGACTCGATCCCGGGACTCCAGGATCATGACCTGAGCCGAAGGCAGTCGCTTAACCAACTGAGCCACCCAGGCGCCCCTACTTCTTCCTTCTTAAAATGTTCACCTTTTTTGGCTTCTGAGCCACTATTTCTGTGTTAGCTCAACTAAAATTACTAGACTAAGCATTGCCCTGGGGACTCAGAGTAGGAACAAGACGGCTTTTGTCTTTGATGAGCTCATAAGATATGTAAACGTAATCTAACAATTTCTTCTCTCCCTGAGTTCTCCTTCTTCTAGTCCCTTCTTCAGTTTTGTTTTTGTTCTATCACCAACTCTCTTCAAATTTTTTGTATACAGTAACCCCCCTTCTCTGTGGTTTTGCTTTCCGTGGTTTCGGCTCCCTGTGGTGAACTCAGTTGGAAGCAGATGATCGTCCTCCTGACGTGTTGCCAGCTCAGTGGTCACTAAGCACTACGTCACTGTGCCTGCATCATCCACCCACTTCATCTCATCGCGTAGGCATTTTCTCATCTCACACCATCACAAGAAGGATGAGTACATACAATTAGATATTTAGGGGGAGAGAGACCACATTCACATAACTTTCCTTATAGTATAGTTATAATTGTCCCATTTTATTATTAGTTATTGTTGTTAATCTGTCATGCCTAAGTTGTAAATTAAACTTTATCATAAGTATGTATGTATAGGAAAGAACATAGCATATATGCGTAGGGTTCAGGACTATCTGTGGTTTCAGGCATCCACTGGGGGTCTTGGAATGTATTCCCTGTGGATAAGGGGACACTACTGTATTCTCCTTGGAAAATAGTACTCATTCCCATGGTTTCAACTACCACTGACATGCTATCAATTAAAAATGATATATTTCTAACCATGACCCCTTTCCCCCCAGCCCCTACTATCTTGAGTTATAGATGGTTTTTCACATGTATCTCCCGGTCATTTCTACCTGGATGTCCCCCAGGATCCTCCAACTCAAAAAGTCGAAACTAAATTTATTTTGCTCTCATCCACTTCTTCCCTTCTGCTCTTAAAACCCACTCCTATTGAATTTCTTATCTTGGTTAAGGGCATGCCATCCATTTAGTTATTCAGATTAGAAACTTCAGAGTCATCCACCTCTCCCGAACACCAACATAATTGGTTGTGTTCCTTTAGAATTCATCTCTGAAGTGTTGTTTGTCTCTGCCTCCTCCTTTCCATTATTCCTGCTCCTGCCCTCATTGAGGCCTGGATTAGCTCTCCTCGGAAATCCATCAATTTTAAGATACACACCATCTCCCACATTTAACATTGCCCCGATCAGGATGCATTTCCGAGTTTCTGTGGCCAGACAGGGGGTCATGAGGTCAACAGCACAGCCTGTGCACCTGCATCCAAACTTGGAGAATGGGCTTCAGTCACTTGGAGACCCCGGAGACAAGAGTGGAACATTCTTAAAAGAAATGATGCATCATTAACACTCCACATGGCTCTTGAGTAGAACCGTGTTTCAGAAGAGTCAGACTCTGCATGGGAAAAAGTGCTAGGAATACCTTAACCAAACGGTTGTGTTTATATTTTCCTCTTTATGTATGTGCAGGGATGATAGATGATAAAAATTGGTCAGTAGGAGTCTAAAAGAGCCCTTTCTGTAAGCATAAAATAAAAATTCTAAGTGACGAGGAACATTGTGTTCTTGTTTAATTGGTAGAATTCTTCTTTTCAGAGGCAAATAAAATAATGCTGTGACTAAAATTGATTATATCTTAGACTCACAAAAATATAGAAAAGGATCGAATGCAAAACTCCCTAATGAACCAATACTTTCCCTACTCTTTTCAGCACCCCCCTCCTCGGATTTCAGTTTCTTCCCCTCTAGCCCATTGTTCAAATAGCCACCAACATGCCCAGATCGGATCCTATCATTCAGGTACTTAGAAGCTTCCATATGGCGGAGATTCTCAAACTCAGGGTGCATCAGCGTCACTTGGAGGGCTTGTGAAAACGGATTACTGTGTCTCAACCCTGGAGTTTCTGATTCAGTAGGTCTGGCAGGGGCTGAGAATTTGCATTTCTAATAAGCTCCCAAGTGATATGGCTGCTGCCAGTTTTCAGGGGTCACACTGGGAGAAACACTGCCTTGTGGCATAAATTCTCAGTTCCTCATCTGGCATTCAAGGCTCTTTCCCAAAGGCTCCCATTATATGCTGCGTGCCCTCACACGTCTATTCCCTTCCCCTTCACGCCTGGAAATCTACATTCCCAAGCACGGCAGGCACTTCTTGATTCTGTGATTTTTCTCTTTATATGCTGCCTGAGAACTGAAAGTTATCTGGTTTTTAAGATACAGTCCAGTGAACAAATTCTTCAGCAAAAACTATTTCTTTTACTTATCTTCTCCAAAAAGGTAAATTTCAGGATGTTTACCTATTAAGATTAGCTTCTACGACAGTTAAATTCAATACTCAGGCTCTTCCAGTAATTAGAAAGATACTCTTTTGGGACCGACAGGTCACCGAGTTTGACGGGGTTTTCCAATTTTCTAGATTATCAACTTGGCAATCATCCCTACACAAAATACAGAATTTATTTTGAGTCAGCAGGGCCATTGTCATGATAATTTTAAATATTTATAAGATATTGTAAATATATATGATACTGAAAAGCAATTTAAATTGTACCAAACCAACGAATGTTCCCCGTTTCAGTGTATTTATAGTTTGGGCTCATAAATAATATAACAAGATAAAAACTCTGGGAAGTGGGAGTATAGGCAGAGGGAGAACACAGGAAGGTGATTGTAAGATGTGCTGTGAGGCAGGAAAACTATGGATGATAGTCTACATGATATGATGGCTTTTCTAGACTTGTGGACGCGGATAAATGGATCTAAGTTTGAAGCCAAGTAAGGACTTAGGCTGTATTTTGAAGGGACAGCTGTCACTTTGTCGAACTATTTAAGTCATGGACTATTTCTTGTGTAAGAACGTGACCAGTTTTATATGTTATCCACACATGTTCACGCACACACACACACACACACACACACACCAATTCCCAATACGGAATAACTCAAAAATGCAGAATTAGTGGAGTTGTGACCTAGTGTTCCCTGCTCCGGTCTCATGGATAAAACTTTCATTTTTTCATCTACTTATTCAGTGAACATGGGAGTGTATAGTGTATGCAAACCTTATCCTGACCCTTGAAATGCAACAAGGAATGCGTTGACACAATAAGGAACTAATGAATGAAAGCCTTTATAGAACTTAGAATAAAACTGTAACAATTTGGAATACAATTCCTACAACAGTGTATCTTTTCAGCATTTCCAGAACCCTTTCCAGGCCCATTCCAGTGTTTTCATGCATTTTGTCAGTTGACACAACTTCTTAAAGTTAAGTACAATTACTATTCCCGGTGAAATGGAAGCTTAGAAATGATAGGTTAAGGGGAGCCTGGGTGGCTCAGTCGGTTAAGTGTCCAACTCTTGATTTTGGCTCAGGTCATGATCTCAGGGTCATGAGATCGAGCCCCACATCAGATTCAGTGCTGGGCATGGAGCCTGCTTAAGATTCTCTCTCTTTCTCTCCCTCGCCACCCGCCTAAAAAAAAAAAAAAAAGGAGAAAGAAATTCTAGGTTAAGAACCTCATCCAATATTGCATAGCTGATCAAGTGTAGAGCCAGAATTAAAATCAGCTTAACCCTAAGCTGTGTGTGTAGTTTCTAGTCTGCAATGCTCTAGTCTAATCAGGGAGGCGGCTTAATTAGCAATTATATATAGTTCTGTGTGATGCATGGTCTGGGAGGGGAAATGCAGGAGAGGTTAGGAATACATTAGAGGGGAAAGAAAATACTTTCTGGAAGAAATACGGTCTAGCGGGTAGCCAGGTTTGGGGGAAGAGTATCTGTGAAGGTCCGGAGGTTTGAGGGAGGCTGGCGGTGTGAGGACCTGGGGGAAGGTCAGCAGGGCCGGAAGCTGAATGCCCTTCTGACCACTATGAGCAATACCCACTGTGATTTCAACTGCCAACTATATGTTGATGGTTCCCAAATATATCCTTTGGAGTTTACTCATAACTTGGTTTGGGTTACAATGTAAATGGTTCAGCCCCCAATAGGTTGCAAACATCTTACGCACGGGGCTTATGTTTCATCATTCCTATGCTATGCAATGTAGCCGGCATTGTTCTCTGCTTCTGGCAGGCACTGATGAAATCTGCAGAAGACAGTGTTCTATTAAATGGTGTGAAAGATTTAAAACTCTTTCGTATGGCCACCTAGTGATTCTCTGTGTCCCTCTGAACAGAACGAAGGGGGAATGTTTGCTGGTAGCTGCTGGGGCCCCGAGCAGCTCGGCAGATTCACCTGCACGCTGCAAAGCAGGGCTGCTCTCTGTCACGAGCTGGTTGCCTGTGTGCCTGGCCTCGGAAGCTAAGCTTGGGAGGAGCTAGAGTGTGTTCCTGAAGAAAAGGAGATTGAAGGAAATACCTAGAAAGAGCAGAGGCTCTCCCACCTCTTTTCTTCTGTCAGGGCCACGGTTGTTCTCAGGAAGCTGAATGTCTGATCCTTTCAGATCCTTTAACACCAGGCCTGGGCGATGGCCACGTCCCTACTTGCACTTCAGG
This sequence comes from Mirounga angustirostris, assembly GCF_029215605.1. NCBI lineage: Eukaryota > Metazoa > Chordata > Mammalia > Carnivora > Phocidae > Mirounga > Mirounga angustirostris. The sequence continues at coordinate 52,464,556 of NW_026991711.1, forward strand.
TATTTCCTTTTGGAACACTGTTATCAGAACACAAAGGCCATGTAGCATTTAGGGCCAGTTCCTGTGGCCCCAACCTGGCAGATAGAGTTTCTCAGGGCAGTGGTCCCTGCTATCCCCCTTCCCTGCCACATCCCCATTCTTTCCACTGAGGCAAACATAGCTGTGTTTTACATACCCTCCCTATAGACTCAGGATCACTTTGTGCCTCAAGACCAATCTGACCTGTGGTGCCATCTCTTCTCCCATGCTTCTCTGATCTCATATTAGTGAACCCTACCAAATGTTCTTGAATCACACACACACACACGCACACACATACCCTATGCTCTGCATAAAGATGACAAGTTTTAATCTCTTGGCTCTTGATGAAATGAAAGCAATGATAGTGCACTAACATTTATAGTAAGGTCTTTTCCCCTGTTTTGGTGGTAGTTTAAATGAGATCTGGGTTTTTTTTTTCTTCAAACGTGTAACCATCTGACAAAATACATTTTCTTTTTCTTTTTTCTTTTCATTGGCTTCCAGAAACCTGCTCAGTTCACTAACTGGAGAATCTAAGTTGCTTTGTCAAAGTGAACTTGACCTAGGTAAGTCCTACACGTTTAATTTAAGTCTAAGTGAAATCTATTGAGCATATGTAGATTTTATTCCAATACCTTTTGCAGTCCATGGATAAGAAGTAAAGGTCTAGACTAGGTTAGCAGGAACCCACTATTTTCAGAGTCTTTTCAAATTCTTTCTTTAAAGACCTACATTTCCCCCTCGTGTAAATCCTTTTAAAGGGGGCTTAATAATAGGGTCTTACTTCTTGGCTATTTTCATTGTGAAATATCTCCATTCCTAACCACATTCTCCATCTGTAAAGCAGTAGGGGTGTGATCAATGTAATGAGCTCAATTTTCTCTAGTGGCTCTTTGTGCAGCCAGAAGGAAGAAGGAGGTTATTTTCTTGCAGCAAGAAATAGCCCCCTTTCATCACAGTGCTGCACAAGGCAGCTCTCCACTGATTTCCTCAGAATGCTGGTAAGAACAGTCCAAGAGCCTTAGCATGAGCTGCAAAGTCAGGGCATTGACACTGTGGTTATGAGCTCAGGCTTTGGAGTCAGACAGACCTGGGTTCAAGTCCCGACTCTGGCTCTTCTTAGCTGTATGTTATGGAATAAGTTGCTTCACTCTTCTAAGCTTTAGTTTTCTTATTTGGGGTTGTATTAGGAGTACCTGTACCATTGTGAAAATTAAATGAGTTAATGAATGAAATGCACTTAGCATGGAGCTTTATCACAGTACCTGATATTCAATTAATATTGCTGTAATATATTCTAGGTATTATTTACGCAAATCTGAGAGGTTTTCTGGATGATTAGTCTTCTCTTATGCTACAACCCCAAAACTTCTTCCTTCCTCCCTGCCTTAATGTCTGAACTTTCTTTCCTTTAGGAGGCCGTTGTAGTGCAAAGGAGTTCCCTTTTAATGGATGTTCTCTGATAACTTGAGTCTCTCTGGAATTGAACTTTAGCTAGAAAGGGTGACGAAGGCTGAGCTAATTGTTCAACCCTTGCCTTAGAATCCATGTACTCTTTCTGTGGAAATCCCCTTTAGGCCTGCGAAACCTCCATATATCAAAAGTTCTTTCCATTTGCATTCCTTCCTGCCTCTCCTCTTATCCTTCTGACCCCCTTATGGGACAAGAACTTCATTATCTCTTTTTCTCAAGTTCACTCAGGAGGCTTTTGTCTTTGCCAAGTTGGGTGTCTGGACCCTCCACCGGCTTTTGAAAGTGAAGGATAAGTCCGTAGTGGAGCCACTGATCCTGCCCCAGCTCATGCTTATCTGGGATTCAGCTCTTAGCACCCCACTGGGCTCAGTTTTTGTTTAGTGTTTTAAATAGGCAGTTTTCTGTCATGGAGCTCCATACACCTTTACCACCACTGCCAACAGATGCTTCGTGCCCATTAGTTCACCCTTCGATCGGCCCTGCACCATTTAATAAGGCATATCTTTTGCAGTAGAAGCTTGTGCAGAAGGAATCATTTTGGTGATTCCAACATATACTGAATAAATCCATCATTCCCCCTCACTCTCTGACTTGATCAGTGACTGAACCAATAAATTGATATCTGGGCAGCATCCTTGATTCCCTTCTTTCCCTATACCTACCTAATCTCCAAATTCTGTTGCATCACCCTCCACAATTCTCCTCGAATTTCTCTTCTCTCCTTCCGCACAAGCATTGTCTTAGTCTAGGCCACCTTATCTGTTGCCTGATTACTGTCATGTTTCTGGTTTGACTCATCTCCCTCCAGTCTTCCCCCATACATTGCAGATGAAGTCATCTTTTGGAAGGACACATCTGATAATCAATGACCCCTTGTTATCCTCAGGATATACTCCATGCTCTTCAGAAGGACCTACATTGATAGCAGGTCACAAGGAGGACCTTGGAATCAAGCACTTGGGTTCAAAAGATGGCTCCATCATCATTGCTGTGTTACCTTGAGTAAGTTGCTTTATCTTTGTGGGCCTCGGTGATCTCATCTGTAAAACAGGGATAATGATGTGCCACATAAAATTGCCGTGAAGATTAAGTATGATGATACGTGTGGAGCACTTTGGACAGAGTCTGACATATGATAAGCTTGCAGCAATGTTAACTACTATGACTGCTACGCAGTGAACTCTGATACCAGCAGCCAGCTGCAGACCCAGTTGGGAAGTGTGTGTGAGAAGGAAAGGAAGAGGCGAAGAAGAGATCTGATGTATCATTTCAGCTAGAGATATGAGGAAGTAGAGGTTTCTTCCAGAACTAAAACCAAGAGTGAAAGATGAATTGAATAGGTTCTAGAGCAATCCAAATCACTCTAGCTCTGGAAGAAAGCCCAGCACAACCCAGAGGCAACAAGCCAGTAAAAATTGACAGTGTTTCTGAGCTACATAGATACTAATATTTTACACATTTATAGGTGTTATCTTATTTCATCAAAACTTCCATTATTTGGACTCTGCAGCTGTAAGCAAAGATGTCATGACTTTTTAAAAAACTTCAATATATAAATTAAGTATAAGGAAAATAGTTATGTTTCAAAGGATAGCTCTATAAACGTCTTTGTAAGGCTTTCTATGCCCAAACTCTCTGAGGCCTAAGTAAACTGCTTTGGATTCCCAAGGGGTGTCCATTTTTCTAATGGTCTTAAGCTGAGATTTCTGGAAAACAAAACAGAACTAAGAATAGGGTCTATCAAGCCCGACTTACTCTACCAGGTTTTGTATATAAATTATTTAGATACGGCAGTTCCTACAACCCTCCCTTATCTATTTATATGGATGGGACCATGCCTTGAAAACTGTGGGTTCCATCCTGGCCCACTGAAGGCAAAGGAAGCATATGCAGCAAAGGGCACCTCTGTACCCCATTCCTTCGACGATACCAACATCGGTTACAGGCTCATCCACTTAGTTTCAGATAGGATGTAGTCGTATCTATTTCATTCCAAGATTTCTTGGCCTTACCTTCCAGGAGGTTCTTGTCTTTGGTATTGTTCTAAATCAATGGTTCTCAATCAAGGGAGATTTTACATCCAGGGGACATTTGGCCACGTCTGGAGACATTTTTAGTTTCCAGAACTGGAGAGGTGGGTGGTACTGGCATTAGTGGGTAGGGGCCCAGGATGTTGATAAACCTCTTACATTGCACAGGACAGCCCCTCACTACAGAGAATTATCTGGTGAAATGTCAAGGGGCCCAGGGTTGAGAAACCCTAGGACAGATGTTCTTGGCTTGACAGGGATAGTCTGGGCAAAGATCCTCCTGATGTTCATCCTGAATATCTATCTAGAATATTTCTAGGGAGGACTCAGAGCATGGAGGTATCTAGTGGGCTCTGGGAGCTATGAACATACACTATTCAGCCCCTCCCCTAAAGTCGCCCTCGCTCGTTCACTGGAGCCCCAGATGATCTCATCAGGTCCTTTTCCACAATTTGAAATGAAATTTAAGTTGTAAATACACTTGGAGAGGACAACAAATTGACTTCAATTTTCAAAGAGTAAGTGAGGTAGTTATAATTTTCTTTTTAAAATTTATATATATATATTTTATAATTTTCTTGACAAAAAAATTTTGATGAGGTAGAGAGAACACAAAGCCTCTGGGTAGAGTTGCCAGATTTAGCAAATAAAAATGCAGAAAAAATTTAAGTGTAAGTATGTCCCAAATATTGTATGAGACATACTGGTACTGAAAGGTTATTTGCTATTTATCTGAACTTCAAATTTAACTGGGTGTCCTATATTTTACCTGTCAACCTTTCCTCTGGGTGATTGGAAGAGCAAAAGATAGTTCTTGAGAGAGGAAAGAGGCAGAATAGGTTGGGATCTCTAAGATATATCCATGATAAACTTATTTAGTCTCTCTGTGCCTGCATTTTATCTTATGTAAAATAAAGATAATAATGTTAGTACCTACTTCATAGGAGGGTATGAAGATCAACTAATTAATATATGTAAAGTACTCAGGACAATATCTGGCACCTAAAAACACAGTTCATGTTAATTATTATTATTAGGACCATTGGTATTAGTCCAAGGCAACCGGGTGCATCTTGGGTTTGGTTTTTTTTTTCTTCTTTTTTTAAATCCTTTGGACTTTAACTTTACTTCCATGATTTGGAAGGGTAGAAAAAGAGGAAACTGGGTACCCCTTTTCCCAAGGGAGTTATGCATGTGACTATTATTTGGCAGCAGTTTTGGGTAGCAGACAGTTTTCCAAACTGGCGTGCCCATCTTGCCTCAGATACCTGCATTGCCAAGAGAAGTATCTGCCTTCCAGAATAGCTCCACACCTGATTTCTGCCAGGAGCTATTGTGACTGCATTTGCATTCCTGCATGTCTGATCCCAAGGTGAATCACAGTTGCTATGGAGAAAGAATCTACAACAAATTATCAGTACAAGATAATTCGTTGTGCTAATTCTACGGTGGAGAAGAATGATTAGTGCTCTGGGAAGAGCAATTTTCCTGTGTTTATCATTTTTCCCCCATATATATGCATGAAATACACAGAGACACAAATGCAGCAAAGAGCTTCTTCTATACAGGTTTTAAAAACTCCATTTTACATGGGTGTCTGAAATAGTCTATTCTTTTCAAAAATCTCTGATAACTTCTTGCCTATAGAATGATAGAATTGTATGGCATCAACCACCATTTGAAGGGAGAACCAGGGCAAGAGGAGCCCAAAGGAACCTGAGAAGGAAGGGAAAGAGGAGGAGGAGGAGGGTTTTGTTCAAACAAATAAGTTTTACTGGCATCTAAAAACTAACCCCACATTGAAACATATTTTAATATTTATGCTGTTGTATTCTTTTTTCTTTTTTACTCAATGCAGAATCAGGATCAAATCACAAGCACTTACTTTGGAGAGACGGAGACCATAGTGTAGATCTTAAAAAATCACTTCTTAAAATCTCTGTATTATGCTCCTCAAATATCTAGAGCCCGTCTTTGCATAAAATGTCACAGCTTTGTCTATTACCTTCAATTCTGCAGCAACCCAAAGAGATGGACAAGATAGATCACCACTTGCTATTGTGGAAATGTGCCTATTACCATATGACCTCATGGTAATATCTAAAAAATTCTTCCTTCCATTGGAATCTCTGACAAGCCGTTATTCATTTCCTTGATGTTAAAAGAATCTGTGGGAGGGAGAGGAGGAGGGCGCATTGCCACTGAGAATGAAGAGAAGAGGAAGTGGAGGAGGAGGAGGGCGAGGAGTAGGAGCATTGCTACTGAAGCTAAGGGAGAAGACAGTTTCAAAATAGAAGGTTTGGTAAACAAAACAGAATTCTGGGAGTTAGACCCTTATTGGGAGGACTTGAAGAATGAATAGAAGAAGTCATCTTGATTAAGATGACTACATAAAGTGTTATTTTGACACACATTTATCTGCTTCGAGCACATAGTAATGGTAGAGAACATATAAAAGAAGAAAATTCTGAAGACGTAGCCAGGTTCAAAAACAGTTACCGAAACAAGACCAAAACAAATACTTCAATAGATATGGTAAATTGCAGACTGAACACAATTAAAGAGAGTACTAGAACACAGGAAGACAGTATGGGAGAATTCACCCAGAAAACAGAACCAAAAAATAGAGAGATTTAAAAATATGAAAATGTTTTAAAAGACACAACTGCCAGACTAACAGTTTTCAGTATTGTGCTAAGAGGATTTCCAGAGGAAAAGGTGATAAAATGTTAGAGGTGCAATATTTTAAGAGATAATATCTGAGAATTTTCCAGAATTCAAGAAAGACACAGTTCAATAGCAAAACAAAAACGAAAAACACCCCAAAACTAAACACACACACAAAACAAAAAAACCTGATTAAAAAATGGTCAGAGAAGGGTGCCTGCTTGGCTCAGTCAGTTCATTGTCTGCCTTCAGCTTCAGGTCATGATCCCAGGGTCCTGGGATTGAGTCCCACATCGGGCTCCTTGCTCACGGGGAGCCTGCTTCTCCCTCTCCTCCCTGCTCGTGCTCTCTCTCTGTATCTCTGCTCTCTCTCACAAATAAATAAATAAGATCTTTAAAAAAAATGGTCAGAGGAACTGAATAGACATTTTTCCAAAGAAGACATACAAACGTTCAACAAATACATGAAAAGATGCTCAACATCAGTTATCATGAAGGAAATGAAAATCAAAACCACAATGAGATATCACATTACACTTTTTTGGATTGTTTAAAAAAAAAAGACAAAAGATAAATGTTAGGATGTAGAGAAAGGGGAATGTTTGTACACTCTTGGTGGGAATAGAAATTGGTGCGGCCATTATGGAAAATAGTATGGAGGTTCGGCCAAAAATTAAAAATTGAAATACCATATGATCCAGCCAGACCACTTCTGGGGTATATATTCAAAGGAAATGGAAACAAGATATTGAAAAGATTATTTGTATTCTCATGTTTATTGCAACATTATTCACAATAGCCAAGATATGGAAACAACTTGTGTCCATGAACAGATGAATAGATAAGGAAGATGGGAGATATATACACACATATATGTATATATACACACATGAAAAAGAAGGAAATCCTGCTGTTTGCCAAAACATGGATGGACCTTGAGGGCATTATGCTAAATGAGATAAATGAAACAGAGAAAGACAAATATTGCATGCTATCACTTATATGTAGACTCTTCAAAAAAATCACTCTTAGAGAGTAGAAAAGTGGTTGCCAGGTACTGGGGAAGTAGGGAGTAGGGGAGGAGGGAATATTGCAAATATTTCCTATGTCCTAAAAATATTTGTCTATATCTGACAAAGGACTTGTATCTGCAATATAGAAAGAACTCTCACAACTCGAAAAGAAAATTGCCAACAATACCATAAAAAATATTTTATGAAAAACCTGTAAACCCATATGCAAAGCTACCCAACATCATTAGACATTAGGGAAATATAACAAAGGAGGGCACTTCACAAGGAAATACCTCTTCATACCAAGAGTAATAGCTAAAATTAAAAAGACTCACAATACCAAACGTAAGCAAAGATGTGGAAGAGTAATTCTCACATGTTGCTGCTGGGAAAATAGTAGCGTGTCTGTAGGTACTTTGCAAAACTGTTTGACGGTTTCTTACTAATTTTCATATAAAGTTAAACATCGACCTATCCTATGATTTCTCAGTATTTACCCAAGAGAAATAAACACATATGTCCCTAAAAAACTTTTATGAGAATATTCATATTTTTTATTTATAAAAACCCAGACACAAAACAGCCCAAATGTCCTTCAATAGGTGGAAGGGAAAAGTAAATCATGGCATATTTATATATTAGAATACTACTAATACCGTTGGTTAGGCGACTGCTTTCGGCTCAGGTCATGATCCCAGATTCCAGGGATCGAGCCCCATGTCAGTCTCCCTGCTCAGCAGGGAGTCTGCTTCTCCCTCAGACCCTACCCCCTCTTGGGCTCTCTCTCTCTCATTCTCTCTCTCTCTCTAAAATAAATAAATAAAATCTTAAAAAAAAAGAATACTACTCAGCAATCAAAAGGAATGAATTACTGAACAGGCAGCAACATGAACAAATCTCTATTATGTTCAGTGAAAAAAGCAAGAGGCAATAAGACTATGATTACAATTAAGACAGAAATAAGAGACTGGTTTCCTGGGGGTGTGGGGGTGGAGGTGGGGAGCAGGATTGACGGCAAAGGGGCATGAAGAAATGTCCTGGAGCTTGAAATTGCTCAGAACTGAATTGTGCCCCCACGCCCCATCACATTCATATGTTGAAGCCCTAACCCTCCCAGTGGGACTGTATTTGGAGTCAGGCTTTTAGGAGGTAATTAGGGTTAAGTGAGGTCCTAAGAGTGGAGCCCTAACCTAATAGGACTGGTGTCTGAATAAAAAGAGAAAGATCTTACTCCTTCCGCCACATGAAGACAGAGTGAGGTGGTGGCCATCTGTAGTCAAAAAGATGGCTCTCACCAGAACCTGACCATGCTGGCAGTCTGCTCCCAGACTTGCAGCCTCCAGAATTGTGAGAAAATAAATTTCTGTTGTTTAAGCTCCACCCAGTCTATGGTATTATGGCAACCTGAGGTGGCTAATATAGAATGTTCTATATCTTGCTCTTAAAGTCTGTTATTTTATTGCATGTAAATTATATCTCTGCAGAAAAAAAAATATATATTTATATCATTTATTATATATATATATCAGTATTTAAGAAGTAAGAAAGAAAGAGAAAAGGGAGAGATAATGTAAACCAAGGAATGTGGATGGCTTCCAGAAGCAAGAAAATGGGTTCTCTCTTTCAGGCTCCATAAGGGAAGCAGTCCAGCCAACACTTTCGTGTTAGCTCCCTGAGATCTGTGTCAGATGTATAACCCATGGAAATGTAACGTAATGGATTTGTGTTGTTTTGAGTCACTAAATTTGTGGCAATTTATTTATTATAGCTGCAAAAGAAAACTAATACATGCATATAACTGATAGAAGATTGATACTCATGATATATGAACTCCCTCAAATCAGTAAGAAGCTATTTTAAAAACTCAGTACACAATTAGAAAAGGATATAAACTGGACACTAACAAAAAATAAAATACGTATGGTCAATAAACACACAAAAAGATGCTCGACCTTACCATTAATACTGAAATAAAATTAAAACAACAAAACAGTATCATATCATACCATTAACAAGATATCTGAAAAGAGCAAATACTGTGGAGAATCAGAGAAACTCTGACTGTCTTACAGTGCTCAGTGGGATAACAAACTGATACAACCCTCTTTCAGAGCAATTTGGTAACCTCTAATAAAGCTGAAAGTATGCATACCTATGATCCAGCTATTTTCCTTTTGGATATATTCTCCAGAGAAACTTACACATGGACTCAAGAAGATGTGTACTAGAATGTTCATTAGGGCACTTATGTAATAGAAAAATATTGGGAACAATTTAAATATTCATTGACAGGAGTATGTACACCTAAACTGTGGCATTCTGCTCAAAATTGTAGCAGCTCCTCATCTCGGAGATGAAGTCAAGGTTCTTACCATGGTCTACGATGCTATTTGGAATCTGGTCTCCATTATAATCTGGTCATTTTTGCTTTGATTTTCTTCATTCCAGCCACACTGGCCTCCTTGTTGAACCTTAAACATAGATGTGTTTCTGCCTCAGGGTCTTTGCACTGGATGTTCCCTCTGCCTGAAGCCCTTTTGGCCCACATTCTTACCTTCTTCGGTATCTCCCCAATGTCACCATCTCAATGAGGTCTGCCCTGACTACCCTATCTAAAATTGCAAACTCCTCCCCCACTGACGCTACTGACCCCCTTACCTGTTTCCACATTTTCTTTTCTATAGTATTTATCACATTCCAATATATGTCTTATAATTTATTTTATTGCTGTTTATTATCTCTTTCCTTTAAGAACAATAAAATCCAGAGGAGCATGGGTTTTGGTTATGTTTCGCTAGTATCTTCTAAGATCCTAGAGTTGTGCATGGCATATAGCATGGATGCCAAAAATATATTTCAAATAGTAAACAAATGAAGACAGAGAAATGATTCCATTTTTGAAAAGTGAAAGAAAATCTATAAAAATACTATAAATTGTATATGAACACACATCTGCAATAGTAGTGTAATAATTTTCATCAGATTAATAAACATCAGAATCAGGTTAGTTACTATCTTGGAAGAGAGAGGAAAAAATGAAATTATGGAGGTATACACAGAAATTTCAACGTGTCTATAATATTTCTTTAAAAATAAGATTTGAAGCAAATATAAGTGTTAAGATTATCCATTTTTATAATATGTGTATGGGGTGTTACGACTGTATAATTGTATGTAGTAATTTTGTCACGATGAAAATTTACAAAATGACATGACAGAAAACGTGAAAGTAGAGACATCTGGTGCTGACACACTTGTAAAGAAACTTCACATGAAAATAAGGCAAGAAAGTGAAAGATTGAGGGAGGGTGCTTTTTACGATGAAAGACTTGAATGTGTCTCCATACCAAAGGGGAGGAAGAAATAGAGAGGGAGGGAGGGAGGAAGGAAGAGAGGGAAGAGAGAAGGGGGAGAGAGAAGAGAGCTGTAGGTAGAAGAAGGATGATTAAGACAAACTAGCTTCTTTTATTTATTTTATTTTATTATGTTACGTTAATCACCGTACATTACATCATCAGTTTTTGAGGTAGTGTTCCATGATTCATTGTTTGTGTATAACACCCAGTTTTTAAAAAAATTTTATTATGTTATGTTATGTTAAAAAAAAGAAGATAGTAGGAAGGGAGGGGAAGTTGGAGGGGGAGATGAACCATGAGAGACTATGGACTCTGAGAAACAAACTGAGGGTTCTAGAGGGGAGGGGGGTGGGAGTATGGGTTAGCTTGGTGATGGGTATTAAAGAGGGCACGTACTGCATGGAGCACTGGGTGTTATACGCAAACAATGAATCATGGAACACTACATCAAGAACTAATGATATAATGTATGGTGATTAACAGAAAAACTAGCTTCTGAGAAGGATGGGGGCTACAGCTTATCAGGGGCCATGAAAGTATTGTGAAGCCACACCAAGAGACTGACTTACTGACTGACTGACTGACTGACTGACTGACTCACTCACTCACTCACTCACTCACTCACTCACTCACTCAGTATTTATTATGGGCCCACCATTGTGAGAATTCCAGCCTCTTTGTAGAGGATACCCAGAAGAAGGGGTATACTTCCAGGGAGAACCCAAACTCATTCCAAGCCCAGGGGATGGAGAATGTGATGTGTTTTTGGAAGAGTTTTAGGTGTTTACAGGAGAAGGAAGGCTCCAAAGGGCTAGGGAAAATAAACAAATAAAACATGGAAGAGAAGATAGCAGACAGAACACAGAATCTTGGAGAGAAATTGTTCTGGGTCCACAAAGTCAAGAACAGAGTCCCATCCTGCCTGCTTGTTGTAGGAGAGGATTTGCCCACTGATGCAATGAGCTGGCTCTGGGGCAAAGGAGAAGAGGGAGAGAGGCGCTACCCTGCATCCCTGGTCCCCACTGGGCTCTCCAGCTTGTGAGGCTCCTCCCAGATGGTAGCGTAAGCCTTGGGACCTTCACAAGTCTCTCCCACCAAATCACAATGAATGTCTGCGTATTTGGGGGCAAGGGTGATAAACTAGTGACACTATCCAGCTGTAGTGGAAAAGCTGACTTTTAAGTATATGTTTTATTGTGGTAGAAAACACATGTCATAAATTTTACCATCTTAGCCACTTCTAAGTGTACAGTTTAGTAGTGTTCAGGATATTCACATTGTTGTGAAACAGATAACCAAGAACTTTTTAATCTAGTAAACAGAAACTCTATACTCATTGAACAACAATTCCCCAACATTCTCCTTTCAATATCTATGAATCTGACTACTTTAGATAACTCATATAAATAGAATCATACATTATTCATCTTTTTGGGATTGGCTTATTTCACCTAGCATTATTCTTATTGTAGCATGTGATAGGATTGCCTTCCTTTTTAAAGCTGCATAGTATTTCATTGTATGTATGAATCATATTTTGTTTATTCATTTATCCCCTTTGGGCATTTTGGTTCCTTCCACCTGTTGGCTATCATGAATAGTGCTGCTATGAAGATGGGTATGCAAATATCTCTTTGAGATGTTGCTTTCAATTCATTGATATGTACTCAGAAGTGGGATTGCTGGGTCACATGGTAGTTCTATTTCTAATTATTTGAGGAGCCATCATGCTGTTTTCCATAATGTCTGCACTATTTTACAATTCCACCAACAGTACACAAGGGTTTCGATTTTCCCACATTCTCAACACTTACTATTATTTTTTGATAGTAACTATCCTGAAAGGTCTGAGGAGATTTCTCATTGTTTTGATGTATATTTCTCTGATGATTAGTGAGATGTTGAGCCTCTTATGTTTGTTGGCCATTTGTTTATCTTATTTGGAGAAATGTTTATTCAAGTTCTTTGCCTATTTTTAAATTGGATTATTTGTATTTTGTTGTTGAGTTGTAGGAGTCCTGTACATCTTTTGGATATTAACTTGGATATATGATTTGCAAATATTCTTTCCCTTCTATAGGTGTCTCTTCACTCTGTTGATGATGTCCTTTGATGAACTAAAAAAAGTTTTGTTTTGTTTTTTAGCTTCTTATTTAAATTCCAGTTAGTTACCATACAGTGTAATATTAGTTTCAGGTGTACAATATGGTGATGCAACACTTCTACACAACACCCGGTGCTCATCACAAGTGCCCTCCTTAATCCCCATCACCTCTTTCACCCATCCCCCCACCCACCTCCCCTCTGGTAACCATCAGTCTGTTCTCTATAGTTAAAAGTCTGTTTCTTGGTTTGTCTCTCTCTCTTTTATCCTCCTTGCTCTTTGTTTTGTTTCTTGAATTCCATATACGAGTGAAATCATATGGAATTTGTCTTCTCTGACTGACTTATTTTGCTTTAGCACAATACTCTCTAGCTCCATCCATGTTGTTGCAAATGGCAAGATTGCATTATTTTTTATGGCTGAGTAATATTCCATTATATATATATATCCTACATCTTCTTTTTGATGAACAAAAAATTTTAAGTTTGATGTTTTCCCATTTGTCTATTTTTGTTTTTGTTGCCTATACTTTTGATGTCATGTTCAGGAAATCATTGCCAAATTCAATGTCATGTTTTCTTCTGGGAGTTCTATAGTTTTGGGTTTTCCATTTAGGTCTTAATCCATTTTGAGTTAATATTTGTATATGGCGGAAGATAGAGTCCAAATTCATTCTTTGCATGTGGATACCTAGTTTTCTTAACACCATTTGTTGAGGGGATTGTTCTTTCCCCCTTTGAATGATCTTGGCACTGGTCAAAGATCATTTGATCATATATATGGGTTTATTTCTGAGCTCTCTATTCTTTTTTTAAAATTTGCCTGCTTGTTTTTGTAATTCCAGTATAATTAATGTACACTGTTATGCTAGTTTCAGAGGTACTACATAGTAATTCAACCATTCTATACATTACTCAGTGCTCATCATGATACGTATACTCTTAATTCCCTTCACTTAATGCACTCATCCCCTCCCCACCTCCACTTTGATTACCATCAGTTTGTTCTCTATATTTGAGAGTCAGTTTTTTTATCTCTTTTTTCTTTGATCATTTGCTTTCTGACTGACTCCTTTCATTTAGCATTATACCTTCTAGATCCACCCATGTTGCTGCAAATGGCAAGATTTCATTATTTTTTATGGATGACTAATATTCCATTATATATATATATATATATATATATATATATATATATATATATATATATATATATAATCTTCTTAATCCATTCATCTGTCAATGGACACTTGGGTTGCCTCCGTATTTTGGCTGTTGTAAATAATGCTGCAATAAACATAGGGGTGCATATACCTTTTTGAATTAGTGTTTTCATTTTCCTTGGGTAAATACCCAGTAGTGGAATTACTGTACATTATGATAATTCCATTTTTAATTTTTTGAGGAACCTCCATACTGTTTTCCACAGTGGTTGCACCAGTTTGCATTCCCAACAACATTGCATAAGGGTTGGTTTTTCTCCACATTCTTGCCAACACTTGTTCTTTCTTGTGTTTTTGATTTTAGTCTGGGCTCTCTATTCTAGCCTATTGGTCCATTTGTCTTTCTTTACATCAGTACCATACTGTTTTGAGTACTATGGCTTTCTAATAATTTTTGAAATCAAGAAATGTAAGTCCTCCAGATGTTCTTCTTTTTCAAAATTGTGGCTATTCAGGATTCCTTAAGATTACATATTAATTTTAGGATGAAATTTCCTATTTCTCTAAAATATGCCATGGGATTTCAATAGGGATTGCACTGAATCTGTAGTCACTTTGGGTAATATTGACATTTTAACAATATTAAATATTCCAGTTCATGAACATGGGATGTTTTCCTATTTATTTGTGTTTTCTTTAATTTTTTCAGCAATGTTTTGTAGTTTTCAGTGTACAGATCTTTCACCTCCCTGGTTAGGTTTATTCCTAATATTGTATCCTTTTTGATACTATTGTAAATGGAATTATTTTCACAATTTCCTTTTCTGATTATTCAACATTAGTGTATAGAAATGCAACTGATTTCTGTGTGTTCATTTTGTATCCTGCAAATTTGCTGAATTTGTTGATTAGTTCTAACAGTTTTTATGTGGAATCTTTAGGGTTTCCTTTTTATGAGATCATGTCATCTGTGAACAGATAATTTTACTTCTCTTCTTCCAATTTAGATGCCTTTTATTTATTTATTTTTCTTATCTAATTGCTCTGGGTAGGACTTCCAATATGATGTTAAATAGAAGTGGTGAGAATGAGCAAGTTTGTCTCCTTCTTGATCTTAGAAGAAAACTTTCAGTCTTTTACCATTGAGTATGATGGTATTTGTGAACTTTTTATTTATGGACTTTATTATTATTTTGAGGTAGTTTCCTTCTATTCCTAGTTTATTGAGTGTTTTTATCATCTCATCAAATGGAAAGTGTGGATCCTGTCAAATACTTTTCCTGCATCAATTGAGGTGGTCATTGGTTTTTATCCTTTGTTCTGTTAATGTGATATATTATATTGATTGATTTTTGTATGTCAAACCATCTTTGCATTCTAAGAATAAATCTCAGTTGGTAATAGTATATAATCCTTAGAGTGTGCTGTTGAATTCTGTTTGCTATTACAGTTGACCCTTGTATTTTCTCTTCCTTATGTTTTTAAATAACATTTTGTTTTCTTTAGCTTATCTTATTATAAAAATATAGTATATGATACATATAACATACAAAGTATGTGTTAATTGGGTGTTTTTATCAGTAAGGTTTCTAGTCAACAGTAAACTACTAGTAGTTTAGTTTTGGGAGAGTCAAAAGTTATACACGGGGAGCGCCTGGGTGGCTCAGTCGTTAAGCGTCTGCCTTCGGCTCAGGTCATGATCCCAGGGTCCTGGGATCGAGTCCCACATCCGGCTCCCGGCTCGGCGGGAAGCCCGCTTCTCCCTCTCCCACTCCCCCTGCTTGTGTTCCTGCTCTCGCTATCTCTCTGTCAAATAAATAAATAAAATCTTAAAAAAAAAAAATTATACATGGATTTTGCACTATGTGGGGGTATTGGTGCTCCTACCCCCCATGTTTTTCAATGCTCAATTGTATTTTGTTGAGAATTTTCACATAAATATTCATCAAGGATATTGATTTGAACTGTGTTTGCCTGGCTTAGTATCAGGATAACACTGGCTTCATAGAATGAGCTTGGAAGTATTCTTTCCTTTTCAATTTTTTGGAAAAGTTTAAGGAGATTTGTTGTTAATTCTTCTTTAGGTGTTTGGTAGAATTCTCTAGTGCAGCCATCTGGTCCTGGGAATTTCTTTGTTAGGTTTTGGATTACTGATTCAATTTTCTTACTAATTATCAGTGTGTTCGGATTTTCTTTTTCTTCACGATTCAGTTTTGGCAGGTTATGTGCTCTAGAAATTTATACATTTCTTCTAGGCTATCTAATTTGTTGGCATACAGTTGTTGATATTCTCTTATAATTCTTTTTATTTCTGTGACATTTCTGATTTCAGCTATTTGAGCTACTCACTTTTTTCTTAGTTAATCTAGCTTAAGACTTGTCAATTTTATTGATGTTTTCAGAAAAACCAAGTCTTAGTTATTGTTTCATTTCTGTTGTTCTATTGTTTGATTTTTTCTATTTTCTATTTCATTATCTGTGCTTTAATCTCCATTATTTTCCTCCTGTTAACTTTAGGTTTAGTGTGTTCTTCTTGTTCTAATTTGTTGAAGTATAGTTTGTTACTTTAAGATCTTAAGTCTTACTTTATTTGTATTGTATGTGTTTATCGCTATAAAAATTCCCTCTTGGCACTGCCTTTGCTGCATCTTATAAGTTTCATACTTATTTGCCTAAAGATATTTTCTAATTCCCCCTGTGACTTTTTTGTGACCTACTGGTTGTTTAAAAGTGTTGTTTAATTCCACATGTTTGTAGATTTTCCAATTCTCCTTCTGTTATCGATTTTTAGTTTCACTTTATTGTGATTGGAAGAGACATTTTGTAAAATTTCAATCTTTACAAAAATTTATTAAGACTTATTTTGTGGCTGGAATTATTTTAAAAGAAGGACCACTAAGTTGCTTTTGGGGATTGCAAATGTAAATTCAACTTATAGCGGAGTGGTATTCATAGAAACAGTCATTTTTATTTCATCTCTAAATGGTGAATCCGGCAAGTATTACATAACCATGAATCAAAAACACAAATCCCAAGTCATCTATTTTACAATTTTTTACTCAATGAAAATCACGTATAAGGCCTATACTCATAGCCTCATAAGGTCATGTATTGGTCAATTTGGCCTTAGTGGTCATTTAATGTGGCCCCTTACGTTGCAGATGAAGAAATAGGAAGCCCTGCCTGTTCCAAAGGACTGAGTCCCAAATGAGCATGAATTAACCATGGTTATAGCTTGTGTTACAACACACTGCTGATAGCTTTGAGGCCATCCACTGACATCCTCACCCATTTAGTTGGCACATGAAACTAAATCTTTCTGAAGGTATGTTTACAATATTTACATAGTGGAGAAGTCAGAACTAAAGGGAAAGAAACATTAATTTTTTAGAGCAGTTTCAGGTTTACAGAAAAATTGATCATAAAATATAGAGTTTCCATATATGCCTTGTTCCCCCACAACCTCCCCCTACTATCAAAATCCCCCACCAGAGTGGTACACGTGTTACAATTGATGAGCCTACACTGACATGTCACCAACACCCGAAGCTCATAGTTTACATTAGGGTTTTGTGCTTTTGGGTTTTTTTTTCAATCATGGTAAAAACATATGGCTTTTATTGTCTTAACCATTTTTAAGTGTACAGTTCAGTAGTGTTAAGTATATTCACATTGTTGTGAAGGAGAACTCTAGAACTTCTTCATCTTGCAGAATAGAAACTTTATGCCCATTAAATGACAACTCTCCTTTGTCCCTTTCCTGAAACCCCTGATAACCACTATTCTATTTTCTGTTTCTATGAATATGACTACTTTAGATACCTCCTATAAGTGGAATCATCCAGTACTTGTTTTTTTTGTGACTGGCTTATTTTGTTTAACATAGTTTTCTCAAAGTTCATCCATGTTGTAGCATGTGTTAGGATTTTCTTTCTTTTTAAGGCTGAATAATATTACACTATATGTGTATACCACATTTTGTTAATCTAATCATCCTCAATGAATATCTGAGTTCCTTCTACCTCTTGGCTATTGTGAATAGTGCTGCTACAAACATGGGTATGCAAATATCTCTTTGAAACATTGCTTTCAAATCTTTTGGATATTCACCCAGAAATGGGATTGTTGGATCACATGATAGTTCTATTTTTAATTTTTTCAAGTACCTTCAAACCATTTTCCACAGTGGTTGAACCATTTTACAATCCCATTAATAGTGCACAAGGTTTCCAGTTTCTCCATATCTTACCAATATTTGTTATTTTCGGTTATTGTTATGATGATGATGATGATGATGATTTGATAGTAGTCATCTTAATGGATGTAAGTTGTAGAACTTAAAATCTTTGATTTTCTCTATCACAGACTTCTTTCTTGTGATTGAACTTCCATGAATTTTGGCTATCTCTTTTGTTAGGGTTAACTGCCAACTTCCTACTTAGTGTTAGAACAAAAATCCTACAGACAAAATATTGGGAAAAAAATGACATGTTACCTAAGCAAGAGAAAGTGGTTTGCAAGATATTGTGTATCAATGAATTATGCCTGAAAAGCCACAATGAAACTAGGTTTGTATGAAAATGAGTATGCAATGCAAAATGTAAAATTTAAGGAAAACTGTTGGTGTTTCAGTTCAGATCATTATTAGACTGTGGAATAAATTACTTTATAGAAAACATTTTCATAGTGAAAGTTTCTAAACTACACATATTTCAAACAATAAAAATAAATAAAATAAAAAGAATAGGTCTTTGATCCATAGATCTGTATCTATAATTATAGGCAATTTAGCATTGAAGGAATTGCAAAAGGTATAAAACAAAAACAAGGAAAATGATTTTAGATAGGAAAATAATAGTAACTAAGATTTATTGAACACTTACTGGATCTCAGCCACATAGTGTTTGTATGCATTTAATTATCACAATATCTTTATAAAATAGGTTCACTGTGTTCCTGTTTTACAAATGAATCTTAGAGAATTGAAGTAAGTCATACAGGATTAAGCAGCTCTGAAGAGAGGGTCCAGAATTCATACTCAGTCCAATCCCTGAGCCCTCACTCCTAACCACAGTGGGATCCTCCCTCCCCATGAGGAAATATTAAACAATTGTGTTCCTCCATCAGGGAAAAGACTAAAGGGTAATTCAAAAATAATTGTATTTATGTACATAAAGGGTTATGACATTCTTTTCTTAAAAAGAAGGGACAGATTATTTTGAGGTGGGAGGAAGACACATATAGATTCATGTTTTCTGGAGAAGAGTCCTGCATGTAAGTAGTCCAAGACTTGGGATTTCCTTTCGTATGTTTACCTCTATATCCCGCCACAGAGATGCCAGTGTTCCTTAACTCCCTGTTCCGAAGCTGGGCACTACACATTCACGTATAAACATACACACACATCTCAGAGGTAATACTGTGGGTAATGGGAAAACCCTGGAACACTTTCTAAACTCCTTCCTTCCTGAGCAGAACTCAGTGGCTTAAAATTATTACTGATTTGGCAGGACAGCTGAGTGTAAGGATAGTGGAGGGATAGTGGCCCTGAAGCCAGATGACCTGGGTAGAGTCCAGATCTTCCACTGCCTGACTGTAAGCTCTGTACCCACTTATGCCTCAGAACCCTTATCTATAACATGGGGATAATTAATAACAGTGTACGTCATGGGATAGTTGGAGGATTAAATAAGTCAATATATGTAAAACCCGTAGCACAGTGCCCGGAATATGGTTAGTGCTTTTCAATTTACCTGGTGACTCAGATGGCAAAATTGAGAGCCATGGAAATTTGATTTCCAAGCAGTGAAACCTAAAGGAGTTTGTCTGGCTGGTTTGGACTTGTGACTACTTTTTACCTTTTCTTTTCTCCATTTTGAACATAAATGTCTTTAACTGTTATCCTATGCCTGTCCTGTCTTTGTCTGTTGGGAGCAGATAACTTGTTTCTTTAGTTTCATGGGTTCACAGATGGAGGATTGTACCCCAGGAGTTGTCCTTAGTGGAGTCTACCCAGAGCCTTCCGTGTCCCTGATTTAGATGGCCAAGGGAATGAGATGTGGGACTTTTGAACTGATGAGATTTAGGTGGGGTTTTGATGCGATAATAGATGGAAACTGTAATGGAACCCAAGTTCATCTGCCTGATGTGTAGAAAGTCAATCACTGAGACATGGAGTATGCTGTAAGGAAAGAGTTTATTCTAGAAGCAGCCAAATGAGGGTTCAGGAACAAACCTTAAACTGCCTCTCTGAAGGAGGAGAGTCAGGGAAATTTAAAGGCAAATGGGAAAAAAAGCCTGAATAAAAATTTGTGGCTGCATTTGTTGGACCCAGTAATCCTTTGGTTACTGGTTTCAAACTTTTGGAGAACCTGGGGTGGGATGAATGTATTTTGCATATGGGGTAGATGTGAACCCTGGGGGCAGGGCACAGGGTAGACTAGAGTGGGCAGAATTTTGGTAGCCCCTGCTTTCTGCCCCTGGTCTTAGGTCTGTGGTTACACAGTAGGAGGGACTTTACAGATGTAATTCAGGTTCCTAATCAGCTGACCTTACAGTAGGGCAATTATCCTGGACTACACAATGGAACCCAATGTCATCCCATGAATCCTTGAACTCAGAAGAGGAAGGCAGAGGGATTCAAAGTATGAGAAAAAACTCAACTCACTGTTACTGGCTTGAAGCTAGAGGGGGCCATTTGGGGACCATGAGAAGGAAATAAATTCTGCCAACAACCCAAATGATCCTGGAAGCAGATTCTCTCCTAAAGCCTTCAGCAAGAGCCTAGGCCAACTAACACCCTAACTTTGACCTCATGAGACCCTAAGCAGCTGAGCCTGCTGAACTTCTGACCTACAGAACTGGAAGGCGATACATTAGTGTTGTTTTAAGCTGCTAGGTTTGTGTTCATTTATTATGGCAGTGATAGAAAATCAGTACACCAGGTATTAATTATGTGTGTTAAAAGCAGGAGAACATTTTCTTCAAAAGAAATATTTGGATCACTGCAGAGCTCCTTTGATCAAATGTAGAGCATGGCTGCAAGGCGCATTCCCCTGAGGCAGCCCCTAAAAGCACTTGCACGGATTCAGACGTAGGTGTCCCACCACTGAACCTTGCTGTCCATCACAACACTTACTACAATGCCCTCGTGTGCTGTTTTATGTCTCCAGCACTCCCACTCGACTCAACGAGGGCAGAAGCCATTTCTCCTTCAAAACACAGTGTTGGTGGGAGGTAGGCACTCCATGAATCCTTTTCTGAATGAACGCTAAATGTGTTTGACGATGAATGTCTCTAGAGGACAATACTGACTATGGGTAGAGGCAGAGCAGAGAGCCAGAGACAGGTCAGAGGACGAGATAGGGGAAAGCAACAATTTGCAAGGACAAAAGAATGTAGAGTTTAATACTTGGATAATTACTGTTGGTTTAGAAATTTTTCCTTGATAGATTTTTCCTACCCGCACCACTAGCCGTATAAGTTTCGGGAAGTAGGCTGACCATTGCATAAGTGGCTTGTGAAATATCACTTAGTAGCTTACATTCCCAACAAGTTGAATAAATATGTTTGTGTGTAGTTAACCCCTCCCGAGAACGCTCCTCCTGGCTCCCCCATGCAAAACTTAGAACTGGTGTTTAGTAATCGCGTGGTGACTGACTCCTCTGGGAATGGAATGCCCTGCCACTGATGCTCTCCAAGATAAAAGGAGCTGGAAGACAGACTGGGTGCAGCCTGCAGGAGCATGGTCCCGGGACCTGGGTGCCAAAGCCAAGAGCCTTGAGATGGCGGGTGAAGCTCTGGCAGGAGACTGACCGCTTAGTTGCACAAAGGCAAGGCAGAGGCATGGGATTTGCAGATGTCATCCAGGAAAGAAAGCCCCAAGGAGTATCAAGCAATGGGGAGAAACCATTAAAAAAAAAAAAAAAAAGCACTACACTCAACTAACCAATTTTTTATGAAAACTGACTCTGTCTTGCAAACCAATTAAATAGATGCCAGTGCCTTCTCTATTCCCAGTGCTGTAGTTGCTATTTTGGTCACTGTAACTGAGAGTAAAAATAATCTCTGCAGTGCCTGAAAAACAGCCACCAGCGACTCTATTTTAAATGATGTAGAAAAACATGAGGTGCATGTAAACGCTGAAAAGCCAACCTTCTAGGGATGGCAGCTGGCTCGATCCAGTCCCACCAGTGGTTCTGTGCGGTTTGCAATCTCTTGTTAGTAAATTCGATTGACCCAATGTTTTCGGGGCTCTGGGTTCCTCCAGGACAAGGGAGGGCACAGAACAGCACCCTCTCATCAGGAATGCAGTTTATGATTTCAGTTCAGGTTGCAAATTTGGGTCAGCCATTTTGCTGTTCGGGGTCAGAGCTTTTTGCTGGAAAAAAACAGAAAAGCCAAAGGGGAGATGACAAATAGAGAAACTCGAGAGTGTTTGGCTTTTTAAACCAGCTTCGGGACTCATCTGGTGACTTGATGATTTTGTCTACTTTCCATGTGCTCTGTATTTTATTGCTGGGTTTGGCAAGAAATATATCTTCTGTACAGGGGCAGAGACAAATTTTGTGGAGCTTGAACCTTAAACTGTGGTAGAGGTCCTCTTTAAGAAAAGGAATATGAAAATATCTACTTGGGCAAATTTTTTTTTTCAGATTTTATTTATTTATTTGACAGAGAGAGAGAGAGAGACAGTGAGAGAGGGAACACAAGCAGGGGGAGTAGGAGAGGGAGAAGCAGGCTTCCCACTGGGCAGGGAGCCCAATGTGGGGCTCAATCCTGGAACCCCGGGATCATGACCCGAGCTGAAGGCAGACGCCCAATGACTGAGCCACCCAGGCGCCCGTCTACTTGAGCAAATTTTACAAAAATTACACGCTGCCCCTCACAGAGGCCAAGAAGGGCCTTGTGCAGGAGAGTGGCCCTGAATCTTAAGCTTCACTACTTCCCCATAAATCCACTTGTGCATCTATAGAAGGTGGGATTCATGTTGCTTCTCTGGGAAGAAAGGGAAGTGGCAGGAACCACAGGATGTGTTGGTCAAAAAAGACCTTAAAATCCATCCTGATGTTTTACAGATGAAGAGAGGAGGAAACAAGGCTCAGAGAGGGTAAGTCAGACCCAATGTCCCACAGCATTAGCATTTGAATCTGCTTCTGGTAACTTCCGGTTGCAGGCTGATGTTTCTGTGCCCTATCTCAGGATACCTTGTAAAACCAGAGAAAACAGTCAGAGTAAATGTACTGCAGTCTATTTGACCATCTAGAGGTATACAGAAAGTCACCAAGAGGCATGTAAGTAGGTGACTCTACAACCCAATAGGGTCTCTGAGAGAGGGAGAGTGGGGGGTTTTTACACCATTCCACCCCTCCCTCTGTCCTGTTTTCCGAGGCTTACAAGGTGTGACTGCACACCTTTTTTTTTTTTTTTACCCAAAGTACAAAACGACATTCATCTCCAATAATGTTGTCCTCTTGTCCCCTTCAAAGTAGGTTCTTATTTCATATTGCTGCTACTGCTGTAGCCATTTTTAGAAACATACTTTTGGGCTAACATTTTGTCATTTTGAATCACCCAAAAAAGTCAGTGTCTCAGGGTGTTTTTCTGTCTTCCTCCCTCCTTCCCTTTTCCCCTACCCTCTCCCTTCCTTCTTTTCTTCTTTCCATCTATATTTTTAAACTTAAAAAAAAAAAAAACAACTAATTTGTCTGCCACATTTGGTGCTTAGTGATTTTTGGATGTTTCTCCAAATCAAGGCCACGATTAAAGATTTTAGATTTGGGGGCGCCTGGGTGACTCAGTTGGATAAGCATCTGCCTTTGGCTCAGGTCATGATCCCATTGGGCTCCCTTTTCATCGGGGAGCCTGCTTCTCCCTCTGCCTCAGCCTGCAGCTCCCCCTGCTTGTGTTCTCTCTCTCTCTGTGTCAAACAAAATAAATAAATAAATTAATAAAATCCTAAAAAAAAAAAAAACGATTTAAGATTTGGTATCATGAAAATATTAAAAATAATTTTATACAGATTTTGAAGAAGACTACATATTTTTTTTAACCTAAGCCTGTGGGAGGAGATTAAACAATTAGTCATAATATAAAGCCAAGGTAGGGAGAATTGATATCTTCTTACACTAAAATGCACCAGACAAGGGGGAAGATGGAAATGTCCCATATGTTGGGCTTTGTGTGAGACGGTTTCATGTACTTTCTTGAATTTACTCCTCCAACCTTGCAAGACAGGCACAGCATGCCCATGTTACAGTCAGGCAGAGTGGGGCCCTGAGAAGTTAAACTCTGTTAGAGCTGAGTTTTGAACCGAGTCTCCTGGCCCCAGAATCAATACTCTTTCCCCTGGCCACCACCCTTCACTGCATGCAGTCATTCCCACCAATGTCTGTATTGAATTCAAGGCGGGGGGGGGGGGCTCTAACTTTGTGCCCCCAGCCTCGTTACAGTGAGGAGGGGTCATGAAATCAACGCCAGAGAAGTGCAGACCAATGCCACCCAGCAGCCCCCCAGGATTGCTGAGAGCCAGCGGCCACCCACGAACAGCTCTGGAGAAAGAGGTAAGGTCCTTGCTGGTGTTCTTCTCCCCACTACAGAATGGCTGGAAGCTAGTATGTGTCTCTTATCTGTTTCTTCCTCTCTTCCCCAACATCCCAAGTTTGGTTCTTTTCTCAATTATCCACTTCCCTCCCCAGCCCCCCACCCATCTCTGCCTCCAGAATAATTTGTTTGAGCACCCATACACCTTGCTTCTCACTTCAACATTGGCTCTGCTCCCATTTCTGCCCTCGGCACTCCTACCATTCTTGATTTCATCAGAATAAGCAACATAAGCAGTTACCTGCAGCAAATATATTTGGAGCCTTTCCTCAACAACCAAGTCCTTCCTCATCTTACATGGAAGTACGATGATGATAAAATTGAGAGAGAGAGACATTTGGACATCGGCATACTGATATTCCCAGAGATTAGACCCCAGACATTTAGGTCAATTTTTATTTTAAGGACTGGTCATTGTGCGCTTTGTACATACTGTTTTGATTTTCACCCACATTATTTATCTTGGTGTTGCCATGTACTTCAACAAAGGTCTTTGGGAGGACAGCATCTCTTCAACTCCTGCCAAGAGTCAGCAGGTAGGGAGTTTGTGGGCTTTATACTTAGGTAGAATTGGGTTTGAAGGAGCGAGGTCTATCAACTGATTGGCTCTGAGACATAGAGCAAACCACTTAACCTCTCTGAGTCTCAGTTTCCTTATCTGAAAAATGGAACCATAATAGCTATCTTCAGGACTGTGTTAAGAACACAAGTTTTATAGTTGGATCAAAGTTTGACTCTTGCTCTGCCATTTACTAACTTCATGGTCCTGGGCAAATGGACTTTTCTAGCCTTACTTCCTGGCTTATATAGTATTTTATATACATATATAATTC
Source organism: Mirounga angustirostris (assembly GCF_029215605.1). Taxonomy (NCBI): domain Eukaryota; kingdom Metazoa; phylum Chordata; class Mammalia; order Carnivora; family Phocidae; genus Mirounga; species Mirounga angustirostris. The sequence goes on from NW_026991711.1 coordinate 52,489,817, forward strand.
TTACATAGTGTTTTAAGACAGTATAGGATTGATTATAGGATTATTGGGAGGATTCAAATAAGTAACACATTTGAAACTCTTAGTCTAGGATGTGGCACAAAGCAAGCAATAAATGGTAGCTATTCTTAGGATTCATGAAATGCTACATATGAAGTTCCTAAGACAATGGTTAGCTCACGGTTGAGGTTCAATAAGTGTTCATCGCCTTTCTTTCCTCCCCAGCAGAAGCAGTAAAGTAAATTGTATACGTAATGATTATCTCCCCCTCTGGCATAAGATTAACACTCCCCGGTTCCCCCCCCCTTTGCATCTGGTGACACTTCTTACAAGGACATATGTGCCTTAGGAGAAGGCCTACCCTTAAGAAGAATAAAGAGCTGCTTACATCCTATGATTTCAGAAGTGCTAAAAGCTTTATTTGCTTCAAATGCCTGTCCTGCAGCAGTCTTTGTAGTTGGAAAATTGCTTCTTCACAGGCTTTCCTTTGGGTGACGACATTAACTCCGGAAGGTTGTGTCGAGGTACGGTGATCTTTACTGAGTACGTCTGTTCCTTTTCATCCACCCATTAGCATGGATCAGTCAGGTAAACACCCTGCAGGACTAGAATATGGGAGCACTACGTTTTCGGAAGGTGGGTCTGGGTCCCAGAAAGAATAAAGAGCATGAGAGAAACAGAAGGAGAAGCTAGGGAAGGTCAAGTATTTAAATAACCCATAACCCACAGAAGTTAGCATCCATATGGGGAAGTTGAAAAACAAAGATAGCAATGTAACTCATAAGTGAAAGGAGAATTGGGATGCCTGTGGATAGACTGATAGCAAATAAACAAGAAAGGGAAATATGAATGGATTTTTTTTAACTTAAAAGAAACACAAGGTTTGAGCAACAGCAAACTATGCAGACAGAGCCCTTCTTGTATTTAAACAGTACCATATAAATACTATAGTGGCAAAACCAGACCTATGTGAATAAGTGAGGTCCATGTACTAGAGTACTTCTTTCTGGAGGCTTTTTACTCACCAGAGCTTAAATACTGTTATTTCAATATTTCTAAAGTTGTTGTGTAAACAGGAATGTTGCAAATGCTTTGTAATCCCCAGGTCACAAATGGGATAATGAGGACACAGCTAGATTATGACTGGTGTAAGAGATGTACACATTCCTTGTACCTCTGTAAGTCTGAAATCCAGTTTCCTGTTCAGATGTGCAAATACAATATGCATATCATTATGATTAATGTTCCACAGAAGGGCCCTGGTGAGGCAGCAAAAAGGTTGTTTCTTGACTGTAATTAGAGTGGCTGGGGAGGGATATTGTGATATATGAAAAATACATGTAGAGTAACTGACATCTATAAAATGGAGAAGTTGGAGGTCTTTTAGGAATTACACAGAACAGAAATTGATTCTTTCCTGCCAAAAGCTAGGAGAGGCTTTAAAACTGTTTCTCCTGCCACAGTGAGACATTGTAGAGCAGTCATTCTGTGGACTCACTGGAGAGTTGTGTTTACAGCATTTGTATAGATGACAGTAACCAATAACACTTACAGAATAATTACTGCGTGCCATGCTGGGTGCTCTATATAGCTTATGCCATCATATAATTGGAATCTATGAAGTGACAAATAAAAATAGACGTGGTTAGAAACAACGAAGGAAATACAGATTCTGAGCTTTGAAAAAAAATCAACTTTTGAGTACTTGCAGAAAGCCTAGAAATTCTTTGAAATTTGTAGGTAAATTCTGATACCATCTGATGATGTTTGGTGTGGTTTGTAGGCACAGATGGAGTGCAACAAGGATCGGCAGATGACCCCAAAATAGGGCAACAAAAAACCAGAACCAGAGCAGAAAGCTGACTCTTGGCCACATCTCTTATTAGGGAGATATTGCTAGTTAGGAAGAGAGTTGCACTGTAACTGAATGAGTGTTCTGGATGTGGGTTGTTTCATGTACTTTCCTACTTAAGTTCATCGGATAATAAACCATACTTAATTCATGATACAATTCTGTGTTCTTTTATGGTTTTTATGAAGTCTCAGATTGAAAGAACTTTAAACATTCCTAGCTACTAGATGCAGCTTTTGATGAGGGCCCATGTTGTAGATTATAGTCATTGACTTGGAGAGATGTTTACAATGAATGTACTGTGAGTGACGTAAGCAGAATATAAGACACCATGTGTGACATGATTCCATTTTGTAAAACAAACAATGTTGTTTATTAGTATTAAAAAATGGGAAACAAGGGTGCCTGGGTGGCTCAATCAGTTAAGCATCTGACTCTTGGTTTTGGCTCAGTTCATGATCTCAGGGTCATGAGATCGAACCCTGCGTCAGGGCTTCATGCTCAGCATGGAGTCTGCTTAAGACTCTCTCTCTCTCCCTCTCTTTCTCTCTGTCCTTCCCCTCCTCGACCCACCCTCCAACCCCCTGTGGTCTCTCTCTCTAAAAATAAAAAATAAAAAAAATGGAAACAACTAAAAGTCTAACTGTGAAGCAGTAATTAAATAAATTCAGTCATATGCATATGCAACCACTAAAAATGTGGTTGTAGAAAAATATTTCTCGACACAGTGTTCATCATTTATTGTTAAAAAGAACAAAACATAGTCCAAAATAGTTTGATCCTTTTTTTTTTAATAAAAGGAAATTTATGCATAGACAAAACATTTCTAAATGCAGATACTAATACATTAACATGTTTGCTCTGGGTGGTGAGATTGCAGTTGATTCTTTAAATAAAATTTAAACAGACTTTGTTTTTCTGAACAGTTTTGAGATTTGCAGACAACTGAGAGAACTTCTCAGTGTTATTTTAATTTACCTTTGGACTCTTCTATCATGTTTCTCATCTGAAAAATAAAGACAACCAGTTAGAGATTTAGCCACACTCACTATGTAGTTTCATGTAGCTTATACAGCTCATCTCCACCAGGGATATAGTCAAATTCAGAATGCACTAAAATATTGAACACATTGAAAATAGTCTCTGTGATTAGGACGTAGCTTCAACTTTGTGACTTAAAAAAATCTTCCTTCATCTTAGGCAAGCCTGCTAACCAGCAGGGACCTTTCTCTCGCTCCCGCATTTTCTTAACTATTAGGAAATTCTCCTGGTCAGTTACCGCGGCAGCAGCCCCAACTCGACTTTCCCAGTTTCAAAGTGTCATTTTTCTTTTCTACCAAATCCCAATCTCTCAGCCACTGTGAGACAAATTAAACAGAGTAGCACGATATTCTTTGCCCCAGAAGAAATGGGAAGGTGAAAAAAGTGCCTTTACCAAGTGACCTCTTTCCCGGGGAGATCAGATAGGGTATGGGGTTGAATGTTTGGACATCTGACAGCCACTTAAAACTCGGTTTCAATCCCAACTCTGCCATCTACTTACTCTCAGACTACGGAGAGCTTGTTAAAACCTCTGTGACTCAGTTCCATCATCTGAGAAACAAGAATAACAGAATAATAACCTAATAGGGTTTATAGTACAATATGATACAAAATAATAGGGCTGGTGTGAGGTTGAAAGATCTGGTCTGGAAAGCACTAAATGCGATGTTTGGCACAGAGAAAGTAGGCAGTCGATATAAAAGGTGGCTATTTACATATGCAGTTGTGATCACATCTGAAAGTCCCCAGATGCTTAAAATTGGATACTTTGTATGAAGCCTGTGTATGAGAGGCATCTCAAGGTGGGAAAAATTAAGTATCAAGCTGACCGGTCTTTTGAGAATAATAAACATTCAAGGGGAAAGGCAATAAAGAACTAATTTGGGTAAATTATTTGCTGTTTTGCTTGTTATGAAATTATGACTAGGAGTGTTATAAAAGAATTAAACTATAAATAACCCTCAGAAATATTGTTACAAACTTTGACCTCTGCTATTTTCTCTATTAAAATGACTTACCGGATACCTTTGGATGTTGCATGAGGCATGTCTGTTAATTTTTCTATTGTACTCAAGTTAAATTTAAAATAGATAATATCGGTGCACCAGGCTGGCTCAGTCAGTGCAGCGGGAGACTCTTGAGCTCGGGGTCATGAGTTTGAGCCCCATGGTGGGTGTAGAGATTACTTAAAAAAATAAAAACAAAATAGATTTTATCAAAACCATTTTTCCTTTGTGAATCTATATCAGAAAATGATTTTCAAAACACATGCTATCACATGTGACTCTTCTGAACACGGGTCACTGAAAATCAAATCAGCATCGAAACCGTAGTAGCATTTCTCACAGTTTATTCTGAGGGGGCTGCTGGTCGACCATTCCAAATGTTCTCTGCAGTTGCATGATTGAAGAGTGTGTTAGGATTCAAAGGTTCAGTCATATGGACTCTCGAAGGATTTCTTCCATCTGGGTGATCAAGTGGTACCATGAAGGGCACTTGGCCTTCAAATCTTGAAGCGATTGCTTCTGATTCCCTTCTTTCAAGTAGGTATGTGAGAATAAGGAGACTGCGATAAATGCTGCTTCCGGTTCATTAGCAGCGAGAAAGGGAAGCTAAAGCACTTGCAAACTGTGACCACAGTCACTTTGTGGACCATGGAACAAGCTGCCGAAATTGCGGAGTAACTGTCTTCAAGTCAAAGTACTACCACAGGGGAGAGACGATTTACAAATAGTGTTTCTCGTACAGCTGGGTAGAATGGAGGCTCGTTCACTTAGATTCAGCATTTCCAAAGGTTCACAATGTGAATCATAAAACTAACACTGGCATCACATGGCTGGAGGATGTCGCCACATCAAACAGCCGGCTGGCGTCAGGGAAGGAGGCCTGATGTCATTGTATGTTTGGCCTATATGTTTTCTTAACCCAACAGGCAGCTTCCTGGGAAACTTAGTAAATCTGAGTGGAATGTCTCCATAGACTACACGGAGATCTTTCAGGATAATTCTTCCATCTTAGTTCTGCTAGTGAGAATCATACAGCCAAGTGCCCATCAGGAAGACAGTTTCTGAATTCTACAAATGAGAGAACAGGGACAAATGGTTGCTGAGTGGCATAATACAGAGATCATACAGAGCTGGGGAGCAATTAGAATAAAAGTTACATTAGCCAAGTCAAATTCTATTTTGGGTTTCCATCACAATTACACGGTACCCAGTTCCAAGTGTTACATTTGCAGCAACTTTACAAGCTAGGACCTGCCTTGGGCTTGTGCTCCAGATTTGGCACCTTATGTCAGGAGTGCTATTAGTATATAGTACCTTTTTTGGGGGGGGCGAGCTTTAGCAGTTTTAATTACCCAATAAGTAAAATCCTGCTATTGCATTGGGAGGGCAAACACTTTTAATCTTCAAGAATTTACAGCCTGACCTATTCCATCTTTGAAATTCTTAGATTAGATGGATAAAGCATCTTCTGCCAAGGTTGTAACCTTCCTGGAAGGAGGTGCAGGCTTTTATTCAGCATTATAGCCCCAGTGCCGACCATAGGTACCTGCTCTGGATGGAAAGTTTGTGTCCTCTCAAAATTCATATGTTGAAACCTAATTCTTCATGTGATGGTATCTGGAGGTAGGGCCTTTGGGAGGTGCTTAGGTCATGAGGGTGGAGCCTTCAAGAATGGAATTAGTGCCCTTATAAAAGAGACCCCAGAGAGCTCCTTTGTCCTTTCTGCCTTGTGAGGATATGGCCAGAAGAGACACAGCCAGAAGATGGCCGTCTATGAACCAGGAAGTGGGTTCTTACCAGACTCCGGATCTGCTGGCGCCTTGATCTTGGACTTCCCAGCCTCCAGAACTATGAGAAGTGAATTTCTGTGGTTTATAAGGCACCCAGTCTATGGTATTCTGTTACAGCTGTCCAAATGGGCTAAGACAGTAATACCCCAGGAATAGTGGGCATTGGGGTATCTTGATTGAACCAATGACTGCATTTAGATTTGCCAATGCCAAGTAAACCACCCTTGAAAACTCAGTACATATTTATTCATTGGCTGATTAGCAAATAGATTATTTTGGAAATAAATTGATCATATTGCTTTTACCCTTCAAATGATCATATTATGCCCAGAGATCATAATCAAGGCACGGGCATTGTGTGAATTAGGAACAAATTATGGTTTAAAAAAGCAAAACAATGCACTGAATGGCAAAGTGACTTGGGTGGTTCACCACTGAGGAATGAGGTTCCTTCCAGTTTAGGTTCCTCCCAGTAAGGTGAGCTAATCTGTCTTAGCTGACGCCTGCTGGGTGTGCCTCTTGCACAGCTCAGTGGCTCTTTTATAAAGGGGCGCATCCACTAACTCAACAGAAAGCCCAAGCTAACCTCAAGGGTCAGGGGCTGGAGGAGGTGACCTTGATGGACTCTTGCATCCCTGAAATGTTCTAAATCCATAAAAACCCACAAAATAAAACCAAATAGCTTCTCTTGGAAGCCATATTTTCTGTGAAAGAAAACTCATCAAGTTGTCACTTATTGAAAAGACAAAATTAAAACAAAAAACAAAAAACACAACGGACCTTTTCTTTACTTTCCTACCGGTTGCTTGGCTGCCATTTGTTTGGCTCAACCCCGGTGTTTTGCATCTTAGTCTGAGTAGGAGGGGTTGAGCTTCTGCCCCCAACCCTGGTCTGCTTGCTGCTGATGATGGGGAGTCTTCTGCATTTGTTTCCATGTTGGCTGACCTTTGGCCTTGGGTTCTGGAGACTGCCATGTCCCTCACAGGGTCAGGACACATCCTGGAAGCAGCCTGGCCATTGGCTCGCCCCACACGTTCTCTGCGGGTGAACTCAGGCGACCAACAACTCGGTGACTCCAACAGATGTTTGTGTCTCTAACCCTCGGGCACCTTGCCCTGCTGTGTCGCATACAGAGGGTGATGCTGGGCACCCTGCCCGATGCCACCAGGAATGAGCACAGCCCCAGGGAATACTGCCAAGTTGTGTCGGCCAGCTGCTTTCTGGGGGCCAAGTGGCCGCCAGATCCATGCTTCCTAGTCTGCTTCCTCAGGACGCCATCAAGGGGACACACTCGCTGGAGTCTCTCACAGCTTTATGCAGCTGTGAGTTCTCTACATTCTGTGTTTTAAGCCCTTTTGTTTACACATTGCATTTGCCTCATTGTGCAATTGTGGTTCCCCAAGGGGTTCACTGGCCAGAAGCCAGAGGTTTCATGGCTGTGTCTGTAGCAAAATATTAGTGGGAAAACATGCTGCCCCGAGTGTATTCTGGTTCAACCCTTAAGGTTGAAGTGCCCTAAACAATAAATAAGAAAGAAACCTCTGCCAGTCAACCCAGCTGACATACACCCACTTTTGGTAAGAGCCTGGCGCAGCGGAAAAGCACTGAGCTTGTAGTCAGAAAGTGTGGCTGTGGGTCCTCGCTCACCATTTATGAGCTGAGTCCTTTATGTGTTTTCAATTTGTTTTCAATTCCTTCAGATTGCCATTTTAACAGATTTAATTTGCATTGAAGTGTTTCTCTAACTGGAAAAGAAAATATGGGCGAATGGGGGTGTCACTTTACCAAGTTAGTCAATCTCGGTTGAGCCTTGAATTCCTCACCTGTGTAATAGAGTTGATTCATTCTTTCAGCGAACAGTCATTGAGTATTTTCCCCCTGCTGGGCACTGGCCTCGGTCCTGGGGGTGTGGTGGGGAAGAAGACTGAGTCCTGCCCTATAGCGGAGCTCTTGGTCCACTGGCCAGAGCCATTGTTCAGAGATAAATCCCAAAGCAAAGAAAACAGTGCCCTCATGGAGATAACAACCCAGAACCTTCGGAATAAGGGGCCAAAGAAACTCACTCTGCTGGGAGGGTCAAGCTCCATCCACAGGTGTAGTTTTGAGGTGAGTCTAGAAAGATGAGCTGGGCTTGTGTCAAGCTACGATGAGGCGGGGCTTGGAGCGGGAGCAGGGGGAATGTATTTAGAACAAAGGGGAAAGCAGATTTTGGTCACAAAAAGGCAATGAAAGAGCATCTGGAAATAGGGAGATGCTGCTCCCGGAGGAAGGTAGAGTGCTGGAGAACCAAACACACTGCAGTGAAGTGTTGTGCCTGCAGGCAGGAGCAGTAGAATGAGTATTACCAAGACCTCAACCTGATGTAATGATTAAGAGTAAAGAAATATAACCTTAGGCTTCATTAATACACAGTATCTCCAACAAGAAAGGTCATTGTTTGGTGGTACTTTTCATTAAAACAAACAAACAAACAAAAGCAACCCACAAAAACCAAAACCCTTTTCTTCAAAGAGGAAATATTTCCACATGTTTCCAATGCCAAAAAGTACAAAAGTGCGTTTATTGGAAATTTCTCCTTCCCATCCCATCCTACATTAGCCTGGTTTCCATCTCCCTCAAAAAGTAAGCACTTTGTTTATCCATCTAAGGACTTCATTAGTTACAAACATTTCTTTCCTTTAAAAACAAATGACAATTATATGATCTCACTAATATGTGGAATTTAAGAAACAAGGTAGAAAATCATAGGGAAGAGAGGAAAAATGAAACGACAAAACCAGAGAGGGAGACAAACCATGAGACTCTTAATCTCAGGAAATAAACTTAGGGTTGCTGGAGAGGAGGGGGTGGGAGGGATGGGGTGGCTGGGTGATGGACGCTGGGGAGGGTATGTGCTATGGTGAGCGCTGTGAATTGTGTAAGACTGATCAATCACAGACCTGTACCCCTGAAACAAATAATACATTATATGTTAATCTAAAAAAATAAAGTAATTCTGGGGCAGCTGGCTGGCTCAGTCAGTATAGCATTCGCCTCTTGATCTTGGGGTCATGAGTTCAAGCCCCACACTGGATGTAGAAATTACTAAAAAATAAATTAAACATTAAAAAATAAAATGAAATAAAAAAAACCCAAATGACTGCGTTATGGGTCACATTCTATGCCTTCATACTTGTTTTTTTTAAATTGAACAGAGTATTTCAGTCATCATTTACTATATATTTTTCATTTACAGCTGTATCATATCCCATTATGTATTCTAAGTCATAAATCCCAGCTAATGAATAGTTAGGTTGTTTCCTTTTTTCCCCTTTGACAAGCTTGCTTCAGGAAATAATCTTAAAACACATAAATTTTTATATGTGTAAGTATCTTCGTAGGATAAATTCTAGAAATAGAATTGATCAATTGAAGTGATGTGAATTTTTGAAATTCTAAGTTTCTGCTAATTTTTTCTCCCCATGGGTTAAACAGTTTACATTCCTATCAGCAATGCCTAAGAGTAACTGTCCCTCCCCATTCTCACCAACAGGTATTCTCAGACAGAGAATCCTGTAAGAGAAAACTGGTTATCTCGGTGTAGTTTCCTATCTACTCCTTCCACGGAGGGAGGATACGGATGTTTTTAGGTTTATAAGTCATACAGATTTCTTTTTCCATGCATCCTCACTTAAGTGCTATCTAGTTTCACTTTGTGTAGAGTGTATTACTCAGTTAAAGCTAAGCCCTTCCCAGGGTCTACAAGTCCTATGATCTGGTCCCCAGACATCTGAGAATTGAATGTGGACTGGAAAATCGAGGGGAAATTTATGAAAGAAGAAGATGATCAAAATGGGAAAATGATGCCAAAACCTTCTAGATGCTAAGGTCAGGCACCAGCTCTTCCTTTAAAGGCTTCCACATATTGGGCATGTCTCCTTAGGAAAGTATTTTGATTTCATAATAGAAATTAGGAAGAAATATTTGCATTATGAAAACTTGTGTTATCTTCCACTTTGATAGAAACCAACTTTTTTCCCACAAAGTAATAAAAATTGTGTTATAGATTCAAGAGCAGGTAGTTTTTTTATAGTAACAAACTCAGGGTTATATTAGCAAAGTAAATTGGAACACTGAAACCATTTTCTGGATTTCTCTGGCTACCAGCTAACTACCTCATCTGCTACATGCATATGTTAGAATTAAAGTATTTTTTTTCAAGTTCAAAATAACTATGGCAGTTAACTGTTTTCCAGTGTTCATTCTTCTTTTCTTCTACTCAACTGGAATTTTTCCTGGGCATAAAGAATGTTGTCCCAGCTAAATAAAGTCACTGTTGCTCAACCCCCTTTGCAGCTAGATGTGGCAATGTGATTTTGTTCAAGCAATGGGATATGAGCAGAAATGATATATAGTATATCCAAGTCCAGACCCAAAAAGGTTGCATTTGAACATCCATTGTATTTCCTCCCTTTATGCTGGTTGGGATGTAGATGTGATGTCAGGAGCTACAGAAGCCACCTTGCACGCAGAGATGGATAACATGTTGGAGTCTTGAACTTCCATCTAAAAACCTCTTTTTTAAAATTACCATTTGTCTGAGTCTTTTGGTCACAGCATATTAACCTGTATCCCCCAAAGTGTAAATTGCTTCATAATAAACTCCCCCCAAACATAGTGTCTTAAAGCAACAATCATATATCAGCTTATAATACTGTGGTTTGTCAATTTAGGTTATGCTTTAGCTGGGAAGTCCTTTTACTAGTTTTACCTGGGTTCAATCACATGACTACTGGTAGCTGGTGAATCTTCTAGGGGATCACTGGCTCTGGATAGCCTTACTCATGTGACTGACAGCTGGGGCAATGGCAGCAGGTGACCTATGTGTCCCTAGCACTTAGCAAGAAGTCTCGGCTTCCTTACATTGTGGTTGAAATTTCAAATGCAGCAAAGATAGCAAGCCTCAGTGATCATTCACGTTTCACACCTCTGCATGTGTCAGAGTTGGTAATGTCACATTGGCTAAAGCAAATCACAAGGCCAAACCTACAGTCAATGTGGGAGGGGACTAACCAAGGCGGTATGTTTTCAGAAGGGTTTGTCAACAGACTTTTGATATGTGGGCCTGGATAATTCTTTGTGGTGGGAGCAATTCTGTACATTGTCGGATGTTCAGCAGCATCCCTGGCCCCTACCTAGCAGATGGCAATAACAACCCTCTCCACAGCCCTTAGGTCAGGACAACCAAACATGGCTCTAGATGCTGCCAATCTGGGGGGCAAAATTGCCTTCAGTCCAGAATCACCTGTTTACAGGGAGATATGAATCTGCTCTAGATCAGTGGGGGTTATTAATGCAACAGTCTACCACATACAACAATTTATGTAGTACCTTTTCTTTGCTCTGTTGTTAATTTTACAGTCTGAGGTCATGCTGATTATTTATCCTGAAATGTGTGTGTATTTGAAAGGCTGTTCTTTCATTCAGGGATTCAGCCCTTCTTCTCAGAGCTTCATTGTTGTGATTCTGACTTTTAGACGGAGACTTTGCTAGCATAAACTTGACCTTATGTAGTAGAAACTATGATGTATTATGATAGATTGGATTATTGTATCTAAATCCTAGTTTCCTCTCTGCAATACATTTTTCCCATTGCCAGGTGACTTAACTACGCCTCACAGGAGGCAGATACACAGCCTTGCTTCAGTGTCGTTGCGCTTGGCCATGTGACTTGTTTTGGCCAATAGAAGGTACAAGTGACAGAGTGCCAATTCTGAGCAGAGGTTTTAAAAGTGTGTTTCTGCTGGTTCCTCTTGTGCTTCTGCTTCCTGCCATGAAAACAGCATGTCCTAGGTAGGAATTAATCCTTTTGCCTTGTTCCCTCTAGGAAAACTTGTGGAGCAGACCTGAATTTGACCCAGACTCTGGAACAGAGTTACCCAAGCTCACCCATTGACACTAAGCGAGAAATGAAGACTCGTTGTTGTAAGACTTTAATATTTTGGAATTAATTATAATTTAGGGTGACTAAAACAATTTCTATTTTTAAAAGTCTATCAAGTCATTTTTATTAAAAAATACATAACCATTGTAGAAAAATTAGAAAATTAAGAAAAATCACCTATAATCCCACTGTCCAGAGAAAAGCCATTGTCAACCTTTTTTTTTAAGATTTTATTTATTTATTTGAGAGAGAGAAAGAGACAGAGATAGTGACAGAGAGCACAAGTCGGGTGGAGAGGGAGAAGCAGGCTCCTTGCTGAGCAGAGAGCCTGACGCTGGGCTCGATCCCAGGACCCTGGGATCATTACCTGAGCTTAACGGCTGAGCCACCCAGGTGCCCCCTCCATTGTCAACATTTTCATGTTATGTATTTCCAGACTTTTTCTGTGTATATTTATTTATTCTTTCATTCAACAAATAGATGTATAGATTTTGATCTGCTTACCAGAAGCTAGATGCAGCTAGATACACCAGGGTCTAAGATGGACATGTTCCTGCCCTCAAGGAGATTATATTCAGGTGGGAAAATAACTTGAACGATTCAGAAGCAACTGAACATTCATTTGCAATCTGGTAAACACTGTGAGAGGAATACAGTGTGCTAGAACAGTGTCTCATGAGGGCATGGTGTGGTCTGAGGTCAGGAAAAGCATTCCTAAGGAAACAGTATGTTATGCATGTTACAATGTATTGCATACATTGTAATATATAATGTTTGATACATTATAATACATACATAATTTCATACATTATAAGCATATTTCTCTTATATATAAATATAATACAAATATTACCTAGTACATTCTCTTCAATAGACAATATAAAATGAACATCTTTCCACATTAATAAATATTTTTACAGCATCATTTTAATAGCCATGTCATAGTCCCCTGATATGTGTTTATCATGCTTTATTCAACCAATCCCCTGGTGTGGGACATCTGGGTCGCTTTTCACTTTTAGTTACTCTAAGCAATCTTGTAAGGAACATTCTGGCAAGGACTCCAGTATGTTTTTTGAAGAGAAATAATTGTGGTGAAAATTAGTAAAATGCTGTGAAGCAAAATTCTGTAACATATCCTGACCTCACATATCCCCTATGGAAGCATAATGGAAATATTTATTTTTGAAATAAAATTTCTCATGTTTTGTCAGCTACACTCAGTTAGTCATTCCTGAAGATCCTCAGGGACAATTTAGACTATCTTTCTTGGATGAAGATTTATTATTGGTGGTAGATAGGGGCAGAATGTCAAGAGAAATAATATGTGTATACAAAGTCAAAAAGCCAGAATACCACCTCTGCTTTTCCCAATCAAGATGTGATCTGTTGTCATAATACTTATTGCTGGTTTAGCTTTTTGTGTGTGTGTGTGTGTGTGTGTGTGTCAGTGTGGTTACTATTACTTCATCTGTGGCCTGTTTCCAAAAGCAATGAGTGAGGCTCCGCAAGATAATCACTAGAGTATCTGATTCTTTCGTGAGTAATAGACCCGGAGAGTGCACTAAACAAACAGTTTAGCTTGAATGTATTGTAGGAGATCAAAATTGTCTGAGTGAAAACAAAGTATGATAAAATAATAGAATTCGCACGATTTGTTTTACTCAGGAAAATGAAGTCTGACATTCTTATTTTAAGAAATAGTACTTTAAGGTTGTACATTCAGGAAGGATATAAAATATAATTTTTAACAGGTTTAATGGTGTAAAGTTATAATATGGTATTTTGATTTTATAATATGGACAAATCCATTTATCTTGTGGTTGGTTATGAGGTAAACTTGCACATATGTGTCCATGTTATATTCATCTACTACGAGCAAATGCTTTTGGATTGTGAACCCAAGGGAAGAAAGTAGTAAAAAGGTCTCGTGAATTTCAGTTTATTCAGGTACCATAAATATGGCACAGACACATTTGTAATTTGGGGAGCTATAACTTAAGTGGCTACATTTAATTGAATGACCATCAAAAATGGGATTATCTGGGAGGCATGCCTTCTTCTTTTTGGTTAAACCTGGATCAACTCACATTTTACAGCATTTTTTTTTGCCCAGGAGAGTAATGGAATCTACAACTCTCTATGTTAAGTCAATGACCTTGAATCAGTCAGTAGTATTCATAAGTAAAAAAATATAAGCTGGTTCTTCAGAGGAAATTTCTCTCGTTTTCTAAAATATCAGATTCTTGCTGTCAGATGGGTACATTTCTTATCTCTCTTTTTTCCTTTGGAAAGGGTTAGATCAGAAGATGAGGGAAAAAGTTCAGGGACCTCAGAAATACTCAGTTTTAACAGTGAAATTATGGTTACAATACTTTATTCTGTGTTTTGTACTAGAATAAAGTATCCTTCTAAATGGTGGTTTGGCAATGTCCCATTTTATAGCAACGTCCAGGGCTTAAAAACGTGATTGACAACTCTGTCCTCTAAAAGGGATTCTGCTCAGCTTTACTGTCCTCTTAGAAAATTGTCAGTGAAATTCAGTTTATTATTTCAACAAATTTGTACTGGGTACCGCCCACAAAGTATCTCCTGGGTCTCCAACTTTTTGGAGCTTAAAGTCTGATGGAGGAGACACATAATATACAGGTAAACAAAACGAAGAATTGAGGTACGTCTATGTAAGCAGTAAAAGAGTATAAAGATGGAAACTGAGGTGTAGGGGAGGAGAAGGAGAGCCACTTTAGACAGAGGGGAGGAAGGCCTCTCAATCAATTAAAAGCTGGGAAGGAGTCAGCATGAGTGTTTATTAACTCCTATGTGTGCAGTGCATATAATAAGGTCCAAACAAACATAGTAGGACTTCAATAAATAGTGCAGAATGAATGGATGGATGGATGGATGGATATGTGAGTAAAATGTACTTGGGGTGGAGAGATGAACCTGGGGAACAGAAGGAGATCAGTGTGGCTACAGCACTGTGGACAGGATGGAAGATGCTGAGAGGTGAGGAGGGCTGGGGGTCCTCTTGGTAAGGACTTTGGATTTGCAAGTCAGGGCAATTCATTTGAAGGTTTTAAGATGGGAGTAGTCTGAATATTGCTTTAAAAGTTTGTCTAATATTACCCCAAAGAACCAAAATAATCTTGAAAAAAAGAACTAAACCGGAGGCCTCACACTCCTTGATTTCAGAACTTATTACAAAGCTACAGCAAACAAAACAGTAGGGTCCTAGCATAAAGACAGACACATAGACCAATGAAACAGCTAGAAAGCCCAGAAATAAACTCTCATGTAGATGGACAAAATTTTTTTGATAAGTGTGCCAAGACCTTTGAAAGGGGAAAAGGACAGTCTTTTCAACAAATGGGGTTGGAAAGCTGGATATCCACATGCATAAGAATGAAGTTGTACCCTTACCTTACACCATATACAAAAGTTAACTAAAAATAAATCAAAGACCTACACGTAAAACCCTTAGAAGAAAACAGAAGGAAAACTTCATTAGGTTTGGCAATGATTTCTTTTTTTTTTTAAGATTTTATTTATTTATTTATTTATTTATGTTTGTTTGTTTTTTAAAATTTTATTATGTTAATCATTATACATTACATCATTAGTTTTTGATGTAGTGTTCCACAATTTTATTTGTTTATTTGAGAGAGAGACAGAATGAGAGAGAGAGAGACAGCACATGAAAGGGAGGAGGGTCAGAGGGAGAAGCAGACTCCCTGCTGAGCAGGGAGCCCGATGTGGGACTCCATCCCCGGACTCCAGGATCATGACCTGAGCCGAAGGCAGTCGCTCAACCAACTGAGCCACGCAGGCGCCCTTGGCAATGATTTCTTGGCTGTGACACCAAAGTACAGGCAACGAAAGTAAAAATAAATAAATTGGACTACACCAAAATTTGAAACTTCTGCGTATCAAAGGACATAATCAACAGAGTAAAGAGGCAACCCACAGAATGAGAGAAAACATTTAAAAGTCATATATCTGTTAAGTAGTTGATACTCAGAATATATAAAGAACACCTACGATTGAACAACAACAAAAAACAAATGACCTGAGCATGAGCAAAGGACTTGAGTGGATGTGTTTCCAAAGAAGATACACAAATGGCCAATAAGCATATGAAACGATGTTCAACTCACTAATCATGGGAAATGCAAATCAAAACGACAATAAAATACTACCTCATATTCATTAGGATGGTTATTATCAAAGAGACCCAGAAAATAACAAAGGTTGGCAAGGACGTGGAGAAATTGAAAGCCTTGTGCACTATTGGTGGGAATGTAAAATGTTTTAGTCACTATGGAAAACATTATGGCGGTTTCTCAAATATTAAAAATAGAACTACCCTATGATCTAGCAATTCCACTCTGGGTACATTTCCAAAAGAGTTGAAAGCAGGGTTTCTAAGAGATAGTTCTATACCCATATTTGTGGCAGCATTATTTATAATAGCGAAAATGTGGAAACAACCCAAATGTCCATTGATGGATGAATAGATAAATAAAATGTGATATACATATACATAATATTATTCAGCCTTAAGAAGGAAGGAAGGAAGTTCTGTCATATGCTGTACAATAGATGAACCTTAGGCCAAGTGAAATGAGCCAATCACTAAAAGGCACACACTATTTGATTCCATTTACATGTGGTACCTAGGGTAGCCAAATTCAGAGAAAGAAAGCAAAATGGTAGTTGCCAGGGGCTGAGGGAAGGGGATTTAGGGAATTAGTGTTTAACAGGTACAGAGTTTTAGTTTTGCAAGATGAAAAAGTCTGGAGATTGCACAAAAATGTGAATATACTTACCACTACTGAACTGTACACAAAAATGGTTAAGAGGGCAAATTGTGTGTCATGTGTATTTTGTCATAAGGTGTTTAAATAATGCCTAATATTAATGCCTGTAGGCAGAACACATGTAAAATGTGTCCTTCCTCCCCTTTGGGCCACGCCCCTGAGGCTCTTCTCCTGGAGTCAACGGCATGCCAGGTGACCCCGTGTTCATATTAGGCCTTCTTGGTTTCTGTGCACTATGTTCATCGTCCTCCTGGATGGAAGCTCCCCAGCAGGAACTGTTCTACCTCCTTGAGCCCCCAGGGCAGCCTGGCCAGTTTTCCCTCGATGAATGTTTGCCTCTTCCTCAGATGCGAGACGTAGTGAATTCAAGTATCCGGCAGTCTCAGAGATCAAGAGCTAAAAATGATGTGAGTGAAGACCTAGCTCCACGGACTTTGAGAACATACCCTGGGTGCTCACTGGTGGTTGAATGACAGTTACCACTGCTCTGGCCTGGGTGCGGGCACATTCTGAATGAATCGGTCAAGTTGACACCCATAAAAGGCACTAGACGGTGACTGGCAGAAGCATATACTAAAACAATTCCTATTTGGTTTCTTTGCAGTTATTTATATGGTTTGACATTATTGGTTTTATTTGTTATTTATTTGTTTGTCTATTTATTTTTGTTCTGGTAAATTCAGCCCCTCATTTCTTTCTTTCTTTTTTATTATGTTCAGTTAGCCCAGCATGTAGTACATCGTAAGTTTTTGATGTAGTGTTCAACAATTCATTAGTTGTGTATAACACCCGGTGCTCATCCCAACACGTGCCCTCCTTAAAAATGTGAGTATGCGCAAACAAAGGATTTACAAAATTTTCTTGCATCAAGTTTACTCTGGCTTGGGCCACACAATGCCTGAATTGACTGAAAGTGTCCAACTGTCAATTACTGAGATGACCCCATCATTTCTCCACATCCACCCTCAAACCCTGAGCTTTTTATCACTGTATTCTGGTATGATCCTACTATTCAAACACTTTGCAAACACAGGTGGTGGGCGGTATGGAAAGAAAGAGGCAGAGGAAAGAGAAAATATGGGGAAACAGAAGGGGAGAAGGAAGAGAAATGGAAAATCTAGCCTATGAGCCTCTAAGTCAGCGGTTCTCAAACTAGAGTGATCATCAGGATCACACAGTCTTGTCACCACACAGATGCTTGGGTGAGGCCCAAGAATTTGCATTTCTAATCTGGTCCCAGGAGATGCTGCAAGTGCTGGTCCAGGAGAACTTCTCCAAAGTGGTGGGTCTTCATCACCACTGAACAGAAGATAAACCTGAGGAGCTTTGAAAAATCCTGCTGTCCAGGCCATGCCCTAGATCAGGTGAGTCAGTCTCTGAAGACGGAACCCAGGCGATAGTAATTTTCAAAAAAGTTCCCAGGATTTCTAAGGAAGCGGCCAAGGTGGAAGACCATAGCTTTGGGCCCTTGCTACTCAAACTGAGCAGGGCTGCCCAGCAGCAGGGGCATCACCAGGGAACATGTTAGAAATGCAGACTCTCAGGCCCCCCCCGACTGCTGAGCCTGCGTCTGCATCTAACAAGCAAGCTTCTCAAACTTCGGCATACACAGGAACACGTGCGGAGAAATCGGGCCCGTGGAGAGATTCTGTCATGCTGGTTGCAGGAAGGGAACCAAACATCTGCAGAAACAGGAAACGTGCTGCTGTGGTCACAGTGCACAGAGCGTTCAGAACAGGAGAATACCAGGGACTGAACCCTCTGAGCAACATTGCCTTTGTTTATTTATTTATTTTTACAGACCTGTACCTCTGAAACAAATAATACATCATATGCAACATTCAAGTACATCCAAACACAGTTTCTTGCAATGAGCCTTTCATTTAAAAGATCAGATGAGAAGAAATAGATTAAACATTTTCATCTTGATATCTGTTCTTTTGAGTATTAAAATGGTCACTTTTGCATGGAATGTGCTTAAAATACCAATAGCTCCCATTGTTATAGCTAGTAGCATCAAGAATATCTGATGACGGGGCGCCTGGGTGGCTCAGTCGTTAAGCACCTGCCTTCGGCTCAGGTCATGATTCCAGGGTCCTGGGATCGAGCCCCACATCGGGTTCCCTGCTCGGCCGGGAGCCTGCTTCTCCCTCTCCTACTCCCCCTGCTTGTGTTCCCTCTCTCGCTATGTCTCTCTCTGTCAAATAAATAAATAAAATCTTAAAAAAAAAAAAAAGAATAACTGAAGACTGAGTGATTCCACGTGGGTGGCTATTTTAGGGTCCGCGGCTTCACGGGCTCAGCATGTCATCGCCAAAGTGCGTCCGATCACCTATTTTCCAGATGCTGTTTTGTGAACTTCAGGGGCAAGCCAGGAGTGCCAGCCAGGTATGGAGTTCTGATCTCATCAAAAAACCCCAGAAAAACAAAACAAAACAAAACAAAAAACCAAAACACGAAAAACCAGAAGCAGCTCACATGGTGGGAAACTACCAGAAGAGGCACAGACCCTAGCCAAGGAAGGTGAGTAAGCACAGGAGCTCTGGAGCCCAACTGTTCAAATCCTGCCTCTGCTACTTACTACCTGTGTGTCCTTTACCAGTACATTGACTTCTCTGTTACTCATTTCCTTCATCTATAAAATGGGCATGATGATGAAAACAGTCCCTACCTCATGGGTTGTTGAGAGGATAAAATGAGTTAGTATTTGTCAAGCTCTTAGGTCTGGCCCACCACATCATAGTTGCTGTAAAATGATTGTTAAATATGCAGGGTAAGAAACGGAAGCATTTATATTCTTTTGCATAGTTCTACCCTAGGAAAAACTTGGAAGATACTATCTCAAGTTATAGAAAAATATCCTCTGTCTGTGGGACTAAGTAATTTTAAATTGCTCTGTGAAGGGAGAATTTCATGAAGAGGGAATCTTCAGGTTCTGAAGCTGGGCTGAGTTGGTTTGGTGACAAATTTCTTTAAATGGAATGGGACATGACTGTCAATTCTATAGCCAAGTAATAGGAAGTAAGTGATACATGATATAGAACAAAAAATGATTAAAAGGACATAAATTAATGAAGAGGAAGGAGTATTTTCAAAAGACGATAAAACAGTAATAGTCAATAACACCAAGAAAACCCCCTTCTGTGAAGAGACAGTGAATTCAGAAGAAAAGGCTTTTGTAGACCATTTATACCTAACAGGCTTCATATTAGCACATGATTAGGAAATCATTTTTTAAATGCTTTCAACTGGCAAAATAAAAAAATAAAATGTTCTCTCTTTTGTGAAGTGGAAGGAGATGACCCCAGCAGCCTTATCCAGAGGACTTCTCTGGTCATGAGGTTCTATCTCCTGGGGCATGTGGATCCATCCAGCCACATAATCCAAACATGCTAAAACACACACACAAAAACATAATCCAGGCTGCTTTTCCCAACCCCAGAGCCTCCATGAAACCACCATGAGCCATACACTTGGACCACGTCACATGACCCCACATCAGACATTTTCTATTGTAGAGACAGCCTGGCGAAGTTTCCCCCTCCTGCTTCACAAGAAATTGCCTCGCCGGCCAAACCTTCACCTCTTTCGGTGGTTCCTTCTCCTGGTTCCTCCTTAAACTTGAAGTGTCTGGTCCTTGACTCTCTTCTCTGTCAGCACCCTTACCTTAGAGATGTCATCCCGCCATAAAGCTTTTGTCATTGTATCTCCAGCATAGACTTCCCTCCTGAACTCCAGCCTCATCAGGCTCAAGTGTCTGCACTGCCTCTAGCACATCTCACAGACAACTCAAACCTGTCATGTTCAAAACTTGAACTTCTGATCTACCCCCAAAACCTGCTCCTTCCAAATCTCAGCTGATAACCACCTCAACCTCCCAGCTGTCCAAGACAAAAACCTTGGAGCCCTTCCCAAGTCTTCTCTGCCTCATCCAACAGTAAATCCATCGGAAATCCTGATTCAGAAATTAAGAATTTGACCACTTCTCACCCCCTCTGCTGCTGCCACTCTGGTCTGAACTGCACTTGTATTTTACCTGGATTACACAAAAGCCTCTTCATCTTTTAAAAACTGTAAGTTGGGGCACCTGGGTGGCTCAGTCGGTTAAGCATCTGCTTTTTGCTCAGGTCATGATCCCAGGGTCCTGGGATCAAGTCCTGCATCCGGCTCCCTGTTCAGCGGGGAGCCTGCTTCTCCCTCTCCCTTAACCTCCCCCCAATCCCGCTCCTGCTCTCTCTCTCTCTCAAATAAATTCTTTTTTTAAAAAATCATGAATCAGATCATGTCACTCCCATGCTCAAAACTCTGCATGGCTCCATATTTTACTCAGTAAACATTACATTCCTTAAAGTCTTCCATGGTCTGGTCAAGCCCTTGTTACCTGTCCGATGTCCCCTCTTGGCGCGCTCTCTCTCCCTTGTTGCCCTCAAGCCACGCTGGCCCCCCTGTGGCGCCTTCCATCTCGCAGTCTTTGCCCTGGTGGTCAGGCCACCTGGCATGCCCTTGACTCAGATCACGACGTGGCTTCCTCTCTCACTTCTTAAAGTCTTCACTCAAAAATCGTTTTTTTTAAAAGAGACCTCCCCTGGCCACCGTATTTAAAACTCAAGCCCCCTTACCTCGTATTGTCTGTTGTTTCCTTTAGCGCTTTCAATCTTCCAGTATACTAAATAATCTATTTATTTCTTATCTGTCTCCCCTTGCTAGAATGTAAGCACCATTAGGTCATGGAAATTTGACATATTTTATTCATATAGTAGATACGCAATAAATATTTGTTGAGGGAACACATTCCTGATGGGGTTGGCTCTGACTTTGGCAGGGAGCCCAGTAATCTCTCTAGGTCATCAGAAGGGTGTATCATATTGCAAAGACAGGAAAAGTGACCTCTTCTGGCAAGGGGTTCCTTTCCAGGCTCATGCCTTGTCCCTGCTGGCTTCTCCCTTCTGGCCCCCAGTCCCCATTTGTCCTGATGCTAGTGCTGATCAAGCACCACCTCATATCAGGGCTGCTTGGTCCCTGGCACTGTCTGTCACCCAACCCAACCCAATTCTAAATAATCATCAGTGATGCCAATTGGCCTTGTGTGTTGTGGCCAGCGTCGCTGAATGCTAGGCGTGTTTGCAAGTCTGAGGTCCTTAATTCTGTATACTGTGTGGTTGTACATCCGCATTACTACCTTGGAACCAAAAGGAAGGGCTAGTGATACCAAGACATATATATAGCTTGGCTCCTTAGAGGGGCTGTCATTCCACAGCCCCTTTGTCCTCAAAATGGTAAGAAACACATCCCTCAAAGCCTGAAGATTTGGTTGGGAAAGTGATTCATTCAGGGTGAATAGTCAGGATAAACCCCCTACATTACTGAGACCTCACTCCCTGTCATCTCAGAAGCGTTGGTCATCATCCCATTTTTCTCTCTTTTTCAATTAACTGTTATTCTTTGTTGTTGTTGTTTTTTAAAGCTACAGGGGGAATAAAAGGAATTGTCAGATATATCAGGCTGAACGGTGAATACATGCTAATTATGAAAACACATGCCATTAATTTTTTTCTTTTATTATATGTGGAGTGAGTTAAAATGTTATGATTTTTTGGGGTTTGCGGTTTTATTTTTTGTTTTTTGTTTTTACAAAAGAATGACAATAAATCATGTGTAAATAGTAAAATGACTATTGTCCTTGATGTCTTCTGAGAGAGGCTTCTAGTTCCCTGGGAGGGAAAAGCTAACAAGTAATTATAGGAGCAGCATTATTTTGAGAGCCTGGACAGTATCAGCCACACACACACACACACACACACACACACACACACATACATACACACACACATATATATCTCTATCTCTATATATGCAAATATGTGGCTCTAAGATTCTTCTAGAAACATTTTATTGTTGCACAAAAATGGGCCTCACTACAAAGAGCTTTATTGATTGATCTATAAAGAAGGTGGAGATCATGGGTGGTCTGGCCACACCTAGGAGGCAGAATTAAACAGTGTCATTCCCAAAAGGCAGCAATGTGTATATATTTCTCTAAATAGTGGTTATCTTGTGTTGTTTATTTTTGAAAAATAATGTCTACTATAAGAGAGGACTGTGTCCTAGAAGAACTGCCCCAGAAAGCTCAGGAGCAGAAATAATGGTTTGTACCACTACTTTCTGGAAAGCAAATGGGATTTTCATGTGAACCCAGCAAAGGGTCAGACCACACTGACATATATTTTTTGGTTTCTAATCTTACCTCCACTGCCATTATGGACTGCATTACACAACTCTCTGACCCAAGGCCCAGCCATGTGAGCTTTTTATCAGCTCATAGAATGGCCTCCGCACAGCATGGCTCCTGCCAGGGCTTAGGGACCAGTGGGTGGCCAGACCTCAGGCTCTGGGCACTGACACCCAGACCCAGAGTCCTACTCTGAAATAGAATCATGATATCACTGTGGGCCAATCGAATCACTTGTCTGAGTTCAGTCCTGGATGCTCCAGGATGATGACTCCCAGATAATTTTTCTGTGATATTGTCCGGTAGCCTGAATAATATGATAATGTTAATCAGCTGAAAAATACTTCTTTCATCATGTTTCATTAACATTTTTTTTTTGCCAGTAGAGGAGGAAGTTGGGGAAGGGAGATTAGCTTTTTCTCTTTCTAGTTTAGCAGAGCATAAGCTAAGAAAACAATTTCTCAGTAACTGATGCTCACTACCCACTCAATTGTTAAATCCTCATTTTAACCAGGAGCCATTTATGCATCCTCTCTTTCTCTCACAACCAATATCCAAGCCATTGGTAAGTTTTAACCTCTCTATCCCCTAAACATTTCTTGAATTTGACCATTTTCATCATGTTCACTGCCAAGACTCTTATTTATTTATTTATTTATTTATTTATTTATTTATTTATTTTATTATGTTATGTTAGTCACCATACAATACATCATTAGTTTTTGATGTGCTGATCCACGATCCACTGTTTTCATATAACACCCAGTGCTCCATGCAGTACATGCCCTCCTTAATACCAATCACTGGGCTAACCCATTCCCCCACCTGCCTCCCCTCTAACACCCTGTTTGTTTCTCAGAATCCATAGTCTCTCTTGGTTCATCTCACGCTCCGATTTCCACCCCCTTTATTTTTCCCTTCCTTCTCCTAATGTCCTCCATAGCCAAGGTATGATCATCCCTCATCTGGCCCAATGCAACAGCCCCCTAACTGGTTTCCTGCTTTCCTCTCTATACTCCACATAGCAGCCAGTGGGGTGGGTGGGGGAGGGAATCTTTCTAAAGTCATATTATATTGCTTTCCAGCTTAAAGCTGTCCATTATTTTCCCTTTGCAGACAGATTAAAATCCAGGTCTTTTACCATGGCCTGCAAAATTCTGCATGGTGCCTGTTCCTGGCCTCTCTCTCACCTTCTCTCTCTCCACTCACCACCTCATTCACAATGCTTCCAGTGTAGCCTTGCTCTTGTTTCAAGTCTTTTGCATTGATGTTCACTCTGCCTGAAATGCTCTCTTAGATCTTCCACCATTGTCTCTTCCTTGTCATTCAGGTCTAACTCAAATGTCATCTTCTCAAGAAGGAGGAAAAATACCTTTCAAGACAACTTGCACACGCATGGGGGTCAGCCCCCCACACCGCAGCTGCTACTCTGTGAGGTTAGGGTCTGTGCTAGCGCTGTCCATTGCTTCATCTGTGCTGCAGAGCACCATGTCTTGCACAGAGGAGGTGCTGAGTAAATAAAGGAATGCATTCGTGTATCCCAGCTGGTTTGCCTGTTGATTGTTGGTGAAGTTGAAGTTGAGCATGTTATGCAATGGGCACTTTTATACTGTCTTGTACTACAGTCACATGGTGATAATAAAAAGCACGCCTATTTTTAGTTGGTTTTATTATTGTTTTAGCATTTTCTACACACAATTTGCCCGCTTACTTACTGCACCTGACATGCCTTATTTCCAGTTCCCTGCTTTTGGTACAGTTCTGGAAAAGAAATAGCCCTCCACATATCATTGACAGCAGAAGGCAGAGTCAACTGACCCAGAAAACATATGCACTAGCTCTTAAGACTCTTCTTGGAAATAACACTCATCACTTTCACCAAAGGAAGTTACATGGCCACATATAACTTCAAGAAGTCAGGGAAGTGTAATCCTACCATCTGAATAGAAGGAGAGCTGGAACAATTTGGGGAACTTCCCTGATGATGATCTCACCATCCTAACAATACAATTGATTAAAAGTTGCACATAGGGAATTCTTAGCAATCATGAATATCTAAATATATACAATGGATGTACATACTGGTATGGCTCATACTGATATGGGTCAACAGCAGAAGAAATATGAGACCATAGAAGACCAGTAGAATTGGGCATTAAAAGAAGAAAAATACGGATTTAATCAGATCAGAAACTATCATTATTACTGGCCCCTCCCAACTGGAGTTTTGTGAGAAATTTAATTCTGAATGTTTTTTGCATCCACAATGGTACTAGCCATGTATCCACAGGATAACTGGAAAAATAATCCCTCCAATAATTTTCTGTAGAGGTTATTTCTGTTATGAAACCCTGGTTGGAGCAAAGTTTTTGTCATATATAAGTGTTTTCACCAAATCCTTAAGTAGGAGGGCCTGGTAATTAATATTACAATCCCAGTGACTATGATTTGAGGTTACTTTTGCATAATAATGCTAAAGTTATCTAGAGTGAACTATACATAATCATCTCCCCATTGTGTGGATTCAGTTATCTTCCATTTTTATCTAAATTCTTTATATTATGTATTGTAACCTATCCATTTTACTTTCTTTTTTTTTAAGATTTTATTTATTTATTTGACTGAGAGAGACAGAGCAAGAGAGGGAACACAAGCAGGGGGAGTGGGAGAGGGAGAAGCAGGCTTTCCGCTGAGCAGAGAGCCCAATGCGGGGCTCGATCCCAGGACCCTGAGATCATGACCTGAGCCGAAGGCAGATGCTTAATGACTGAGCCACCCAGGAACACCTCCATTCTACTTTCTAATTTTGCTCCATTATATTCACTTTTTATTTTCCCAGGAGACCTTCTTGCTAGGATTTCTATCTTCCTGCTCTGATCAGGTCTAGTAGTTCTCAAAATCTGCTGCATAGCTGTCATCCTTAGTCTTTTCTTTCACTGTCCTACCTGGAGTAGATCTACTGTTTCCTAAATCTTATAACTGCACATTTCTTGGCTTACTCCATTATTTTGCTGAAGCATATTCTCATGAAGGTCTTATATATTTGAAAATGTCTTTGTCTACTCATACACTTGAATGATGGTTTAGCTGGGTATGAAATTCCCAGTTACAAATAATTTTTCCTTAGAAATTTTGAGGCATTTTCATTATAGGATGTTTATCAACTGAGTAATTATCCTCTTTATGGTTCCATCTTCCTAGACACAAAGTGTCATGTGGACTTGAACAATGGGTATGAATGGAAGATAAGATATGGTTCACAGTCTAGTTCATAATTGGGCCAGACTCCTCAGGTATATCTGGTTGTGCCTCTATAAAAGCATCTCATGAAAGTGAAACTAGGAATCTTAAACCTTCTTTATTAAAGTGCAACAGGAAAGTTCAAGTACAATTGCCTAATCTGCTGCACAGGGGCAAAAAATACATGATTTGTTATGAAAAGAACTTCACTTTGTAAAAAGCACAGCTAAAAAGATGATCATGCAGACATCTTCAGAGAGGTGTCTTTTGGGAGATTGGCTAATATAGACTCAGCTCAACTAAGGTGACTTGGTTGGTGCAGCTTTGTCTCAAAAGCTCAGCTTCCTCTTCCTGATACCAGTGGGCGAGCCTGGCATGGTCTTCTCAAGGTGATGGCAGAATTACATGAGGCTAGTGAAAAACCATAGGACTCTTGAGGACTTGGCTCAGAATAGGCACAATATGACTTTGGTCTTATTCTATTGGCAAAAGCAAGTCATATGTTCAAACCCAAGAATGTTCTGCCAAGAATCACAGAAGCACACCCCACCCGCATTGGGTGTACATTGCACAGTTAAGTGGAAAATAGTGTGGATAGAGGAAGAGGTGAAAAATTAAAGCTAATAACACTCTCTATCGCAGATTCCAGGAAATAAACATATTTCTAAAAAAAATTTGTATAATACATGTTTATTGAAGGCAGATGATTTCCCTTATTAGCAAGGCTGTGGCCCTGTTCTTTCGAACAAAAGATATCTTAAAAAATGTGATAAGGAGCATTATTTGTTTTTCTGAGATCAGCATAATAAGCTCTGGTTCCTTTCTTTGTTGTCTAGGAAGAGCACTGCCTCCCTTTCAATGATTTGGATTCAGTGTGCCTCTGAGAAAGGGCAGGGTATGTGGCAGGGAGAGCTGCAGGGTTGGGTTGAGGTGATTAAACAGATCATTTTGCTACTGTGATAGAAAAACATGCTGTGTTTAGATTTTAACTTTCTTGTGCACCGACATGTCCTACCCTTCTTTGCGTTCCTGCACAAAATGGAAATTGGGTGCACTGTGCTGCAGCAGGACTAACATGGACCCAGGAGTCAGAGGCCTAGGTTCTCAGCCTGGCAGGCCACCACCACTTGTGAACTTGAGCGAGTCTACGTTAGCTCTCCGGACCTCAATTTCCTGTTCTGCAAATGAAAACTAATGGTAAGGCGACCTACTTATCTCCAGAGGTGTGGTGAATAACAAACGACAAGACAAATGGGAACAGATTTTGGAAAATTGCAAAGGATCACCCACATAGAACTATGGCAGTTACCTGAATTCTGGGCTTTTTAACCAGGTTAGGACATGAGCTTAAGGAGAATAGGGCTATGGATTAGATTTTACACTCAGGAAAAAGCTGTTCCAATGCCCCTCAGTGTTGCTTCTCCCCCTTCTGTTATTATCTAGGCGTAGGAGATGCAGAGCAAATTGGATGCTTCTGGAAAGAGAGGTTCTGGGAAACCCTGCCCCTGAGCATTGTGTTTTAACAAAGTTTTTGAGGTCATGGACTAAATCGAATAACTAAAGAAAACTGTGGGCGTGGGGGGGGGGGAATGTACTTATGCATATGAACACACAATGTTTTAAAAATATTTTATTTTATTTTATTTTTTTAAAAATTTTATTTATTTATTTGAGAGAGAGAATGAGAGAGAGCACATGAGAGCGGGAGGGTCAGAGGGAGAAGCAGACTTCCCGCTGAGCAGGGAGCCCGATGCGGGACTCGATCCTGGGATTCCAGGATCATGACCTGAGCCGAAGGCAGTCGCTTAACCAACTGAGCCACCCAGGCACCCTAAAAAATTTTTATTTAAATTCAATTTAGTTAACACATACTGTATTATTAGTTTCAGGGGTAGAATTTAGTGATTCATCAGTTGTATGTAACATCCAGTGCTCATTCCATCAAGTGCCCTCCTTAATGCCCATCACTCAGTTACCCATTCTCCACCCTCCTTCCCTCCGGTCACCCCCAGTTTGAACACACAATTCTGAGTATAATTTCAGGATTTGGATGCAGGAATGTTCCTCCTAGAACTCTAGCTTTAGAGAGATAATTTCCCTGTGCATAGTCTCAGTGCTCAGCCTGGCACTATGGGGGCACCACCTATGTTTCCTCATGTCTGTTCCCCACTCCATTCAGAACTCAGCAGAAAAGACCTAGAGCCCCCCTCACCTGGCTTCTTTCCATCATTTTCAGCCTCTGTCCACAGAAATTTAGTTCCAAGACATTTGTGTATATTGGCCCAGTATATTCTTTTTTTTTTTTTAAGATTTTATTTATTTATTCATGAGAGACAGAGAGAGAGAGAGAGAGAGGCAGAGGGAGAAGCAGGCTCCCAAGGAGCAGGGAGCCCGATGCGGGACTCGATCCCAGGACTTGGGATCATGACCTGAGCCGAAGGCAGACGCTTAACGACTGAGCCATCCAGGCGTCCCCCAGTATATTCTTTTTTTTTTTTTAAAGATTTTATTTATTTATCTGAGAGAGAGAATGGGAGACAGAGAGCATGAGAGGGGGAGGATCAGAGGGAGAAGCAGACTCCCCACTGAGCAGGGAGCCTGATGTGGGACTCGATCCCGGGACTCCAGGATCATGACCTGAGCCGAAGGCAGACGCTTAACGACTGAGCCACCCAGGCGTCCCCCCAGTATATTCTTTGAAGATTGTATTGCAAAATGTTTTTTCCATTGGCCATTCACTTCTTCTCGCCCCCTCCTCCCTCTCCCTCCCCCTCGTTCCACTTCTCTCCCTTATCCCCAATCCCCCTCCTCCTCTTCTTCCTTTTCCCCTTTCTCCTCTTCCTTCTCCTCCTTGACCTCCTCCTCCTTAAAAACACCCTTTTTATTCTTTTCCAAAACCACATCATTAGTTATGATGTACCTTAAAAGACAGCTTAAAAAGGCACATCACGTAATTAGTGTAAACTTAGTGAAATCTTTTACTCTTGTAGGGAAAGAATCCAAGGTATTCATTGCATCCCTGCAGGTGAGTCGATAGGACCACCTTCTATCGACCGACAACTACCCCCTTCCAGCGTTTCATTCTGTTCCAGAACTTCCGGTTTGATTTTCCAGTATAGGTTACCAGTTGTAGGTGGACATGAACTCAGTTATTATCCATAGAATCCTGCTTTTAGGGAAATTTAGGCTGATAACCACTGAAGCATGAAGTCTGTTGGAAAAAACGAGCAAGACATAGAAGGACTAAGTGCAGGAACGAGAGTATGACTCCAAAAATTCACAGACCATTACAGTTGCAAAAACATAGTATCAGCAAATGTGGTGACTTCTCTACAGCACTCGAATTCCTGTCCTGGATGTGAAATGAAGAGAATTTTGTCGGAAGGATATCACATAATCATCCACATACACACCCTGACTTTTTGAAATGTTTTTAAATAGCAACTGAAAAAAAAATTAAATAGTCCTATATTCTTATTGTTACCCTGCTTGATGATATTTTCTGAAGACTGGACAGGTGATCACTTGATTCCATTCACTGTTTAACACCCATGTCATTCTAATACTTATTGCACATTATGTTGTTCATACTTCATTTATGAGCAATGACACAGGGTGCTGCCCTTTTAAAGTTATCTTTCTAGGTGTTTAAAAGTTGCCGAGTGAAAGAATAGCAAAAGGAAGACTTTGCTGAGCAATGGGTTTTAACAATTCTTCTGTGGTTATAGACTCCACCCAAGATCTAAAAAAGCATTGGCCCCTCTGAGGGATGAGGCGGCGGAATGCATCTAGGTATATGGACACATAATTTCAGGATTTAGGTAGGAGGAATGCTCCTCCTAGAACCTCGGCTTTAAAGAATTGATTTATTTCCCACACATTCATAGGAAGAGGGCACTTTCTCTAGCTCATGCTTCCAATGATCATTTTCTCCTCTTTCAGGCAATAGCCTACTGGAAATAAACATGACATAAACAAACCAGGTGAGGTTTAATAGAAAATAGCCACGCTATTTAAAAGAAAACAAGGGTGAGGAACCACACCTTTCTGTGGTTTTATTTGCCTCTTATGGAAATCTTTTGGGTGTGTGAATTCAGTGTTTTTAACTGTTAGATTCTCTCATCCTTTGAACCTTGTTATATGCCCAGCAGCTGTCCAAGGAGTTAAAGGCCACAGATAGTGGTTTTATCATCCAGGCAAATTATATTTCACTGTGTATTTTACCGTAGCATTTCAGAAACGTTTAACAGAAGTGCCTACCTATTGAAATGGCTGGTAAATGTGAAGGTGAACAGGGCAACTGCATGGACCATGATTTCCATAGTATCTGCAAGACCATTAGGAAACTCATGCTGCCATTAATGATCATTGCTCAGAAGTGGTCTGAAAGGGGCGTGGTTTGGAAGAAATATTATTTGCTCTGGAAGAAATATTGTTTTCTTTGTTCTATGACTACTGAGAAACTTGTAAGTATTAGGCAAATGTCTCATCTAATTGCTCTAGTGAGATTTTTCCCTGGAGAAACTGGGCACCACACCTTAATGAACATAATAGATTGTTTATATCTTTTTCTTCCATCTGTAAAGATTAAATCAGTAAGCCCTACATTAGCGCACTAAAATAACTGACCAATAAAAACAATGTTGGTCAGATGTCCATAATCTAGACTTTCAGTTCTTCTTTTTCCTTTTTTTGCCTGCCCTTAAGGAAATGCACTTCAAATAGTACCTCCACTAAAAGGTGACCTGGAACCTGGGAAGAAGAATAAATGACAGTTAGTCAGCTCTACTGTTGGTTAAGAGAATGAGATGGCAATAATTTGAAAGGACATATTCCTCCATCACAGTTATTGTGGTCATCACTACCATAGTCACCATCACCACCAACACCACCTCCACTGCCATCATCATCATCATCACCACCACCATCACCATCACCACCACCTCCACTGCCATCATCATCATCATCACCACCACCACCACCACCACCACCTCCACTGCCATCATTATCATCATCACCACCACCACCACCTCCACCACCACCTCCACTGCCATCATTATCATCATCACTGCCGCCACCGCCACCGCCACCACCTCCACTGTCATCATCATCATCATCACCACCACCACCACCTCCACCACCACCTCCACTGCCATCATTATCATCATCACCACCACCACCACCACCACCACCACCTCCACTGCCATCATTATCATCATCACTGCCGCCACCACCACCACCACCACATCCACTGCCATCATTATCATCATCACTGCTGCCACCGTCACCACCACCACCTCCACTGCCATCATTATCATCATCACTGCCACCACCACCACCACCTCCACTGCCATCATCATCATCATCACCACCACCATCACCATCACCACCACCTCCACTGCCATCATTATCATCACCACCACCACCACCTCCACTGCCATCATCATCATCACCACCCACCACCACCACCACCACCACCTCCACTGCCATCATCATCATCATCACCACCACCACCTCCTCCACTGCCATCATTATCATCACCGCCACCGCCACCACCGCCACCACCATCACCACCACCACCTCCACCGCCATCATCCTCACCATCACCACTGACACCTCTATCGCCGTTATCACCACCCTTACTACCATTATCATCATTGTTAAAATTATCAACCACTACCGTGTGCTAGAAACTGTGTTGGATGCTTCTTCTGCACTATTTTAATCAACCTCGTCTTTCATATGAAGTAGGGCCTTTGCACATGCTAGTTCCTTTGCTTATAATGCTCCTCCCTGCCTCTTTCTGGTTAACACTGACCTTCCTTCAGACAACACTTCCCTCAAGAGGACCCTCTCTGATTCTGTGTCCTTCTGTGCCCTTTTACCGATCTCCATTACTAAACTGCAAACTCTGAGAGGGCGGGGACCTTACCACTTTTTGCTCACAAGACAGTGTGTAGCATATAGCTAGGAAGCCAGGATCCCATTCCAGTACTTTTCTGGCACTAGAGATTTAACCACAGCTGTTCTACCTTTCCTGCTTCCTCCTCTGCCTTCTCGCTCCTCTTCTTCATCACAACATCACAATAGCTCTACATTTGGACTGTCTGAGTTTAGATCCAGATAGTACACACAAAGCACTAAAGGCTAACTCTTTATTATTACTAAGATTCTCATCCTGCCCACTTCCAGTCTGTGGGTGAGGTTATGTCATGTCAGATGTGCAGTTGTGGCATTTGGATTAGCCAGGGCCCCTGCCAGTGGAACTGGTTAATTTAAGACTGACAATACTGATCCAGAGAGGAAAGAACAATATGGAGAATTGGATGAAATTTGTTAAACTAATGGTTTACTTTGGCTATAGAAAAGGAAAAAGACCAAAACCAAATTATGCAAATAATGGTGGTGGAGGGAGGATTCTGGTTAGAGGGAACTTCAACCAATGAGGAAAATTGGGGAGCTGTTTGAATGGTTTTAAGTTGAGGCATAATGACACGATGAATACACTGTTCTCAGAACTGACAAGGGTTGAGGGTAGTGGATGGGAGAAATATAGAGTACCTTGAAAAAGTTCTGGAAGTAGATGGTAGGTATTAGCAAAGATACCAAGTGTGATATGAATTCACTGCAAACACAGGGATTGATCCAAATGCTAGGTGACAAGGATAATTATTGGCTAAAATGATGATGAATTAAGATAAAGTATGTTTGCCTCATGTTTGTTTCTTTTTCTTTTTTCATTTTTTTAAAATTAATGTTTTCAAGGGCAGTTTGAACTGATAATTGAATATACTATCACCCTCAAATTAAAAATGAACTAACAAGGAAGGCCAACAGAAGGATGAAAAACTATCTTAAATTTATTAAAATTATCACATGACAAACTCTGCACTTACAAAGTCAACATGTGAGGAATAAATAAGAAAACTTTTTATATCTGTGTACATGTTGCAAAATGGAGAAAAATCAACATATCCTAGAAATTGGTGCTATAATTGTAGGTTTAATTTTACCTGTGGTTATATTCCTCATAGTTTCCTGTGTTGGAGTTGATGGCATGGGAATGAATGACCACAGAATTAGTAATTATCCTATAATTTAAAAAGCGTGGTTAAATATGTTTCTGATAGCATTAAGTTTTCCACTTGCATAAAAACTTACTACACAAAAGATTTTGTGAAAATGGATTAATCTTATGTTTCTTAGTGTTACAAGCTGGTTAAGATAATGATATCATTAAACTCACTATCTCTATGAAAAAAAGAAAAGTGATGGCTAATTTATATTTCTAAATAACTACATTCATTAAACCCCGCTCTCTTGAGATTTGGGGAGAATACAATAAAAATGTTTTTGAATTTTAATTTTGCACAATAAAACTGATTAAGATTATTCTGGCCATTCTGTTTATTGATAGCACAGAGTGGTTTAAAAAAGATGGGGGACGCCTGGGTAGCTCAGTTGTTAAGCGTCTGCCTTTGGCTCAGGGTCCTGGGATCGAGCCCCGCATCGGACCCCCTGCTCAGCGGGAAGCCTGCTTCTCCCTCTCCCACTCCCCCAGCTTGTGTTCCTGTTCTCACTGTCTCTCTCTCTGTCAAATAAATAAATAAAATCTTTAAATTAAAATCAATCAATAAAATAAAATGAAAAAAATGGGAGTCCCCCATATATTATTCCACCCACAGTAAACTCATGCTCCCGTATAGTTATGTAACTTTCCCTTGATTCTAATTCCTCAGGGCAGGAAAATTGCAGCTATTTCCTTATACCTATGACTTTGCCAAGTGCAAAGAAAGAACCCAGTGAGAATTTATTGATGAAGCTGGATACATCTATGTGTGTTGGAATTAAAGTTTAGGAGCACTGATTTAGTGGCTAATTACCTGGGAAGGAATGTAGGTAAGGACACCTGGACGCACTAACACAGAGAAGAGTCACTAAGCCATCTTCTCACTCAGATGTGCCCTGGTTTCCTTAAAGCAAATGAAAGTGGGCGTGGGCGGTGTTGGAGAAGCAGGAAAATGAGGTGCTTTTCTAGAACTTTTGCCACCTCATCTCTCTGATCCTGAGGTTCCTTGTCTGGAACATGTGGTTCATGTTGCCTTTCAGTGATGGTAGGTGGGTGGTGATGGTCTCTCCCTTCCAGAGAAACTTGGAGGTGGACAGTCAGTGCCTGGATGGAACAGCTGGGTGCGGGTGTGTGCATCTTCTTCCTGCCTGCTGGGCCCAGGAAGACAAGGGAGGACAGAGGCTCTGAGAGGGCCCAATTATGCCCAACCAGAGAAGTTCGAAAAGCCAAACACCTTGAAGGACAAGGAACCTGGTTAAACGTTTACTGCCTTCAACTATAACGAAGGCAGAGGCACTTCATTCTTTAATTTTTAACAGGAAGACCAGCCCCTCAAAGGATGGACTTAACCACTATGAATATCAGTTCTTTAGGTATTAGAGTGACTGTCTCTTGTGAACTTGAAAGTAATAAAGAATTATTTTTCCTAATTATTATTCCAAATGTAATATATAGTGACTGCAAACATATTATACAATATAAAAAAATATAAAGAAGATAAAAATCACTTGGAATCAGCCAGAAATTACAACATATTTAATCTTTTGAAATATGCCCTTCTTATTTACATAAATAAATGAATACTTAAAAGTAAATAAGATCATAAGATACATATGTTTATAACCTTATTTTTCCCTCTTAATATATTATGATCACTATCCCATATCCTTAAATGATTCTTTTTTTTAAAAAAGATTTTATTTATTTATTTGGCAGAGAGAGAGAGAGAACACAAGCAGGGGGAGCAGCAGAGGGAGAGGGAGAAGCAGGCTCCCACTGAGCTGGGAGCCCAATGTGGGGCTCAATCCCAGGGCCCTGGGATCATGACCTGAGCTGAAGGGAGATGCTTATCTGACTGAGCCACCCAGGTGTCCCTCCTTAAATGATTCTTATGACTACACAGCATAGCAATGTTTGTCTAAGCTCTATTTTTGACCATTTGGGTTGTTTATAGTTTTAGAATGAAAAATAATACAGTGGATGAATCCCCTTGTTAGAAAATCCTATGTACCTGTCTGAATATTTCCTTATGGTACCTTTTCTATAGTAATTATTTTTAAAAAAAAATTATAATCAGACAAAAACATTTTTTTTAAAAAAGATTTTATTTATTTGAGAGAGAGAAAGAGAGAGAGAGCACAACAAGGGGGAGGGGTAGAGAGAGAAGCAGACTCCCCACTGAGCAGGGAGCCCGACGTGGGACTCGATCCCAGGACCCTGGGATCATGGCCTGAGCTGAAGACAGAGGCTTACCTGACTGAGCCATCCAGGCACCCAGACAAAAACAATTTTTAAAAATCTTTAATAAAAAACTAAGAAGCTTAATGAAAAAATAAAATGCTCATATTCTTATATATATATGTATTATATATAAATATATATGTTTTTATATATATATATAAAAAAATCTTTAAAAGATTATTTTTTAAAATGTCATTGACCACAACCATGCATATATGGACACACAGTAGAAAAAGCTCAATAAATTTAAGAACACTGCAGGCCTATCTTAAAAGCATTAGTGACAGAATTTCCCACCCTTAACCTTCCTGCGCTGTCACCAGTGGTTTGTGACCAGACAAGTCTGAGAAAGAACATCCCATTTTAAAAAGCATCACCTGGGCTTAGGCTGCCCTGCAGAGTGGTGGATTTGTGAGAGGGAGAATAAGGAAGTGAAGTCCAATTTGATAAAATTTCCCATTCTTTACTTTACTTTTTTTGGCCTTGGGGCAAGAAAGGAGAAGGACAATTTCCAGAGCTGATTTACTGAGATTTTCCATAGGCTGGCATTATGCTCATTTCCCCTCAGCCTGGCACTATTACAACCCTGCACTTTTAACTTCTGGGTCCCTGTCTTGCACTCAGGATGGAAACAGGGATCTCAAAGCATGTTCTTGCATGCTCTCTGAAAAGGTTTTGCAGTTTTGAAGAGAAGAGTTTAGCAAATCATCACATATTGAATTCTACCCATGTCATTACTCACGTACTTCACTGAATAGCTTTAAAACTAGAAGTGAGGAAGCAGGTTTTATTTCACTAACTGTTAAACCTTCCATGAGCTTTGAGCAAACTCCATGGGGAGGACCTGTCTTCTCAAGCCATCCTGCTGTGGTCACACTGGGGCAGCAGCTTGGGGACCTAGAATAGTGGTGAGGGGAAGAGATGGAATGAACAGAAACCCAAAACTGAAAAGGGGGAGGCTCATTCCAGAAGAATCTCAGTGCTGGGCTAGCATAGTGAGCCCTTTGGCACATCTGTGCTCCACTAATATCAGGTCTGTCCAGAAGGCCAATATAGGGTAAAAACCAAGGTGATGGTGATGTTGGTAAAAGGTTTTATCCTGGCTCTTCGGCCATTTTCTACCTTTATTCTCCTTTGGTAGCTTTATTTTACTCACATGCTCACTGTTGTTTATATCTCTGCACTATCAAGGTTTTTCTCCCCGGAAAGAATCTGATAGGTTTGTTAACCCCACACCTTAGCCGAAGGCAAGTGTTGGTAAGCTGGTGGGGGAGACAAGGATGAGGCACTTGGCTTGTGCCTGAAATTCTACCAGTCATACAAGGCTCCCTTTCTCCTTATAAAGAAAGTAATGATGGCTCTTTTTACTCCTACCATCCATGCAGAATGATAGTTTGTTGGTGAAAATGGGATGGGGTAGAGTAAGCATGGAGATTAGTACATATGAAGTGATGGAGAGAACTCATTTATTAAACATCTTAAGCCCTGCCATTCCAGGGTGGTTGTAAGGATGCTGGGAAGAAAACCTCAGGAAGGGGAGGAAGCCAGGTGAATGTTCATTTCAAGTTGTAAGTCACAATACTTAGAAAATGAATCTCTTGCTCCACATAAGCATTTTCTGTGCATGTCCATTTGAAGCCAGGAATAGAAGTGATATAATAACAAGGACCCAGGTTGATCAGCAGATATAATTATTCTTTTCTCTCTCTCTCTCTCTCTTCTTCTGGATGTCCTTGAACTCTGATTCTTTGGACGGTCTTGTTCATTCATTCGGCATAGCATAAAGACCCACCTTGGAAATTACATTCAGCTGTTGCTGCTGCCTGGTTCTGTGATTTTCAATACATTGCCTACTTAAGTTTTTCAAAGTCACTACTAGGGTCATTCCAAAATGCTAATAGCATGCATCTTCTATTGGCTAAACAGCAATGTCCTTGAAGCATGCATTAATTCATAGGTAACGGAACTGTATATTAAGTTTTTTCTATTCAGTTTCACCAGAGTTGCTGTGAACAGCAGCTCAATAAGCATGGAGATTAATACATGTGAAGTGATGGAGAGAACTCATTTATTAAACATCTTAAGCCCTGCCATTCCGGGGTGGTTGTAAGGATGCTGGGAAGAAAAGCTCAGGAAGAGGAAGAATCCAGAAGTTCAGTACACAGCTGTGGCATGAGCCAGGCGTGGGAAGCCACGTGAGGTGAGCACCTGTATGATCTGTGCAGGTGTGTTCTGTGCCCAGGTGCAGAGGCTCCCAGGGGTGTTCTTCCTGAAGGTAGAGGATGGCCAGATGAGAGCCTAGAGGTAAGAATCCCAACAGGTTGAGCTTTTTGATGGGTTTTTGTATCATGTCCCAAGAAAGGTGGATTTTTACGAACTTAATTCCTTGTATTCAGATTTTAGGTAGTTTATCTGAATGGCTATAAGGAAATGAAGAGAATTAACTGTAAGATGGGGACTCTGTCGGTCTTGGAGTTACTGCCATTGAACTTTCCAGCCATGTGAGAGGAATGTGTTTTTCTCATGTGTTGTGGGCTGGTGTTAGCTGGAAGGCATCTACCTCTGCACTCCTGGCCGGGTGTGCCCTATCTATTTGGATATCAAGTTGGTCTGAAATTCATCTTTCTTGATCATGCCACAGTGAAGTTAATTATTTCCAAGATTTTGAAGTCAGGATTTATTCTGGGTTCAATTGGGGTCAACCTAGAATTGTTGAAAAGTGGGAGGATTTCTTTTTCTTTAGGCTGAGGAGTGGTTTTCCAAATGCTTGTTAGCAGTAGAATCTTTTGGCCAAACAATTTTATGTAGAATCCCAGTATGAAAAACAAAAGATAAAAGTGTATATTCCCTGGTACCTCTGGAGTTTGACCATGAAACTTTACCCCAAGACAACATGAAGCCTTCTCAGGGTGAGATACACTAACCAAAGTGGAAAATTCCTCTCCAAATTTGTACGTGAGCAGAACCTGCTTGCGCTAAGTGGTAGCACATGGAAAGAACCTGGCAACATTGAAGGATGTCATAGGGAGCAACTCTATGAAAGTCATTTCTGTGTTTACTGTAAGGATGTTGTTAAGGATGTGGTTGATGACATCCCACAGTGTTTCTTTTGTGAAGATCTGCTGAAGAAATGTTTCTCTTCCCTCAGGACTACGATTAACCACATTTCTCCTGAGCAACTGGGTAGTTTACATATTATAGGTACTACAAATTGTGGCCTATTGGTATGCATGCATATAGGGTAGGGTTCTCAAACTTACTGCACACTAGAATCATCTGGGGAGCTTTTTAAATGCCAATTCCCGGGCTCTCCAGCCCAATTGCTTTGGAAACTCAAGAGGGGCACCAACATTTTTAAAGTTCTCTGAGTGATTCAAAAGTGCAGCCAGGGTTGAGAACCACTGCTGTGAGTCCTTATAGCATGCATTATGGGCATTTTCTTTTGCTATCCAATTGCCCAATTTGTTCATTCCTTATATCTTTTCTTTGAGAGGGAATGGATGGGCACACATACATATATATACACATTAGTTGATGATTAAATAAATGAGTTTGGAATAGTTATTTTCTTTTAGAGTGAAATTCAGTTGTTCTTTCCACTTTCCCCTATAGTACACATGCTAGCTTGGGTTCTCCAAGAAGCAGACACCAAGATGGGATTAGATATGCAAGACATTTATCTAGGCAGATGCCTGGGAGGAAAAAATGGAGAAGGAGCTGGGAGGGCTAGGAGAGCTGTCAGTGCTGGCTGTAGTTCTGACCTTCAGGAGAGAGAGAGAGGAGGAATGGGTGGAAAAGGGTCTCAGCTGGTGGTGCAGTGGTAAGTTTGGCAAGGCCAGTAAGGAGCCCTTAAACCCAAGTCACCAGTTAGAGGAGCTCAAAGCTCTCAGGGCAGGTCAAACTTAGCATCCTGTAATGCTCAGCCATTGTCTGGGAGCACCCAAAGTAGGGGCGGCCTTGTACTAATGGAATGGTGGAGTCCTAAGCATAGCACCTGGACCCATAGGTCAACTCAGCTCCCTGTAGTTAGAGATCCAGGAGGCCCATTTTTATGGTGGCCACAGTACCTCATTGAATTCCTGTCCCACTCTGATTCTTCCCGTCATTTGTGTTAAGAAATAGCAAAGCAGGTGCCTGGGTGGCTCAGTCAGTTGAGTCCCCTATTCTTGATTTCGGCTCAGGTCATGATCTCAGGGTTGTGAGATCAAGCCCCCTGTCTGGCTCTGCACTGGGCATGAGCCTGCTTGAGATTTTCTCCCTCTCCTTCTGCTCTTTCCCCACTTCACGTGCATGTGTGTGCGCTCCTTCTCTCTCTCTAATAACAACAAAAAAGAAATTTCAAAGGATTACAAGGGATGAGGATATATCACAGGAGGATGAAAGAAAACATCAGAGCCAAGAAAGTGACAAATGGGGATGCATGAAGTGGCTGCAAAGGGCAGAGTTGGCATTGCATAGAACATCAGTCCTGGTCCCACAACAGAGCAAACTGAAGGAAGCAGGGGGGGGGGGGCAGAAATGACAACAGAGAGAGGGTGATGCTTCCAGAATGAACAATTTGGACGAGCAGTGAAAAGGACTGTGACGGTTAGACCTCTGCAGAAGCCATTGGATTACTGAGTGGATGCCACCTGCACATAAGAAACGGAGGCATATTTCAACCTGGGTGGGGGGCAGCCTCACACCCAATTCTTCTGCAAAGCACATTTTGAGCTTTAATATTAAGAAGCACCATTTCTTTAACTTAGTGGTTTTCTTTCCTGGTTTCATATCATAATCACTTGGGAAACTTAAATATACGAATAACTGGGACCCCACCAGAATAATTAAATCAGGATTCTTTTAGGGCAAGTACAGATATCTGGATATCAGTATTTTAAAAAGCATCTCAGGTTTAGTTGCTTTGGCAAGTGGATCCAAAAACTATTAACAGTGCATGCGAAGGGCCCATGAATAAAATGTACATTTGTTCACATAAATATCTGAGAATAATTTGAGGATGTGGGCATTGTATAAGGTGCTTCAAAGTGCTATGATTTAACATTTAAATAATCCATGAAAATTGTATTTTCAGCCTGACTCTCCCTGTTTACATCGAAGACCAGAATAAAAACATTATCTGCTCTACCACACCAAAATTACGGAAAGAACCACTTTCTGCTTCTTCCTTACATTCTTCTTCTGAAAGCGGGACAAAAATGGGTTTCCATTTCTTAACAGGCCAAAGCAGATATGAAACAAGGACGTATAGGTCTACTGCATAGACAGCACCTTCATGAGCGTTCATTTCAACAATTATTCATTCAATTTTTACCCTGTGCCTGGTGCCAGGCAGGACACTGGAGCAGATGTGCCACAGGACAGAATGGGGACACCCAGACCCAGACAAGCTTGAGAATAGGAGGGCCTGGAGGTGCAGCTCTAACAAAGGCTGAGACCTTCCTGGTGGAAATGGGAACACCATCTGGATAGAAATAACCCACCTGGATTGTAGTCCAACATTGACTAACGGACCGGTGGTAGTACTGTAGTAATTTCATCTTCAGTAAAAAATCACCGATCATTAATTAAGAACATCCTAGGGGCGCCTGGGTGGCTCAGTTGGTTAAGCGACTGCCTTCGGCTCAGGTCATGACCCCGGAGTCCTGGGATCGAGCCCCACGTTGGGCTCCCCTCTCAGCGGGGAGTCTGCTTCTCCCTCTTCCTTCACCTCACTCCTGCGTCCTCTGTCTCTCTCTCTCTCTCAAATAATAAATAAAATCTTTAAAAAAAAAAAAAAAGAATATCCTATGAGCCAACACTGTGGAGGATACTTCAACTGATTTCATAGGGAAAACCCTGGGAATTTGTCTTGTCTGCTTTTTAGGAGTTCCCTGGTGCTGGCATGAGAGAGTTAAGTCTCATTTTCCCTGAAAAGTCCCTATGGTAAACAGAATAATGCACCCAGCTCCCCTCCAAAAAAGAGATGTCCTAATTCTAAAACCTATGAATATGTTGCATTACATAGCAAGTGGGACTTTGCAGGGGGGGATTAAGTTAAAAATTTTGAGATGGGGATTATGCAGGTAGGTCCAATCTAATCACATGTGTCCCTAAGAAAGGCAAGCCTTTTCCAGCTATCGTCAGAGAGATAGTAGTGTGACCTGCTATCGTTGGCTTCGAAGATGAAGGAAGGAGCCAAAAAGTGCCGGCAATCCCTAGAAGCTGAAAAAAGCAAGTAAATGGATTCTTCACTAGAGTTTCCAGAAATGAAAGTGGCCCTGCTGACACCCATTTGGCCTAGCAAGAACCATGCTGAATTCGGGCCTACAAAGCTATAAGATAATAAATTTGCATTGTTAAAAGTCATTGCATTTCTAATAATTTGTTACAACAGCAATAGGAAACTTAGTACAGTGCTTGAAACATCCCAAATCCATTTGTAGAAAGAAGAGTCAGAATGCTTGATTTTATTGGTTTTTATTTTTTTAACTTTTATTTTGAGATCATTTTAGACCTACAAAGAGGTGTCAACAGAACAGTTTCCATATGCCCTTTACTCAGCTTTGCATAATGTGAACATAGTAAACATAAAATAGGAAAACGACCAGTGTTAAGAGATTAATATTGATACAATACTACTAACGAAACTATAGATTTTATACAGATTTTACCAGTTTTTCCACCCAAATCCCTTTTTTCTAATTCTAGGCTCCCACTTTGCCTTTAGTTGTCATTGTCCTTGGTGTCCTCCAATCTATGACAGTTTCTCAGACTTTCCTCATCTTTCCTGCCTGTCGAATTTCTTTAATTTGGGTTTGTCCAATGTTTTCTCATGATTAAAGTGAGGTTATGTATCATTGTAAAGAAAACCACAGAGAAAATGTGCCTTTCTCAGGCCATGATATCAAGGATACATGATGTTGATTTATCTTATTACTGGTGATATTAACCTTGATCGCTTGGCTACAGGCTTTTTCACTATAAAGTTCTACCTTTCACTTAAAAATATATATATTTTGGGAGAGATACTTTGAGACTATACAAATATCCTGTTTCTCCTTAAACATTTGCCCGCTAATTTTATTATCCATCAATGATTCTTCCCAGCAGCAATTACCATTAGGATATGATCATGGGGACTTTGTAGTTCCCTTATTTCTTCTACATTTATTAGTGGGAGTTCTGTAAGGAAGAGTTGTCTCTTCTCTGCCTTTTATTTATTTGTTTATTTATTTATATCAGTATGGACTCAAGGGTATTTATTTTATCCTTTGGGTTATGACCCAATCCTACTGTTATTTATTTTGTTGTTCAAATTGTTTCAGAGTTTTCCATTAGGAGCTCTTTGAAGTAGGCTCCTGTGCCCTTTCAATATGCCTTCTTCATGTTTTTTTTAGTACTGCTCATCTTGACTTTTTCCTGCCCCAGGAATCAGCCACTTCTCCAAGGAGGGTCCTCGTTTCTTTTATTGGAGAATAGTATTTAGAAACCATGATCTGGGCACTGGGTGTGCTTATTGTTACTGGAGTGTCATTGCTTCCAGGCCCTCATGGCAGACCAAGCTAGAGGTACATGTATGTGAACTAGCCCATGCATATACACACATTTATATATATTCTGCATCTGTGTGTGTGTGTGTATATTTTAAATCAGTTCATACTGATTTTTCTGACTCCAGTCCTGCACCATAGGGTTCATTTTAACTTCCTCCCTTTTCTTATTTAGAACTTATGTCTCCAACTATGAGAAACCTGGCTATCAATATATTTACTTACTTTATGTTTTTAAGACTAGTATATTTTACTTGCAAATCTCCATTGACCTTCCATTGACCATATCACTGGCCAGTCCAGGCTGTCAGTTGCCTTGGTTAGGTTCTAGGTGGAATGTTGGGGTGTTCCTCAGGTTTTGTTGTGGCTGATGGTTCCACGGTTACTGGGCAGAGCCCAGTGGTAGATCAATGCCATGGAGGAGCTGTTATCCTTTGCAAAACTTAGATTTGGGCTGATTCTTGGGAAGCTGGGCAAAGTGGTAGAGGAGATGCTGTCCAGTGACCTGAGTCCACAACTCACTTTCCACAATATGCACAAGATAGTGATATGTCCACTTGTCATTGCCTTATTTGTGGGTCTCTTATTTCTATTCAAACTTGTTCAGTCTGTTCAAAGCTGGCTTTATGTAAGACATGAAAAGAAGCTTTCAGAAACACTGGCTGCATGGATTAGAGAGAAATTCTGACTAGCTGACAAGCTGAGGGCTACTAAAAAGGAGTATACAGAGATTAAATCCTTTTCAGAGAATGCCAGGCTCGAGGAAGAGTCTTTAAATATAACTAGCCTTATGGACACTTACAGAGAGGTAAAGAGGACCAACTTGATGTTGATGGAGGAATTAACTTCCCTGATTCAAGAACTGAAAGAAGAGAGATCCAAATGTTCACAACAAGGAGAAGAGATGGTGGAGGTATTTAAAATGCCCAAGGCTGCAAAAGATGTCATGAGACTCACCACATCACAAGGAGCTCTTCCAAACCTGCCAGGAGGCCAAGAGCCAAGTGCTGATGGTTCCTTCCCCAGGAGTGGGCCTCGGTTTTGAAGTGTTGTGCCCTCCTGAGCTGCCAGGCTGCATTCACCTATCTTGACCTCCATCAGTGGGTTGTTGAGGCCTGTGGATCCAGGAGAGCCCCCTCTCACATGTAGGTCCCTCTACCTCCATGTGCTGGATGCAGCTGTGAGCTCCTTCATGGTTCATTTCTCCAAGTCTAAAGAATATTGGACTTCCTGGACCAAACCAAGAAATAAAGGATTTTCTCTTCATGTAAAGTCTGGATTACCTCTCATTAGCAGTGAAAAAAAATTGTGCTTACAAAATTAATTTTTTACTCAAATTAAATCTTTATCAAACTACATTTCCCAAGATAATCTTTTGTTAATATCATTTCCATATTAATCTTATAAGTGAACTCTTTATATTTTATTCTCTACATAAATATTATAATTTGAAAATATATGT
The DNA here is from genome assembly GCF_029215605.1 of Mirounga angustirostris. Lineage (NCBI taxonomy): Eukaryota > Metazoa > Chordata > Mammalia > Carnivora > Phocidae > Mirounga > Mirounga angustirostris. The sequence continues at coordinate 52,534,017 of NW_026991711.1, forward strand.
CATGTCAGTTGTCAACAACAATATGTTTTTTCTAGAGATTTATTATATATGTTTACTCATTAGCTCAACCCTATTATATAAATAAAATAGTATCAGAGTTGTGAACCCATATCCCTGTGAGGAACAAGTGTACCAAACAGTGTTTGTGTGCAGTTCTTTTTGTATTTAGCCTTACGGTATCCAGTCAAAACACTGTTTTCCAGAGATGTTTAGGTCAGCTGCTTTCTTCCCCATTGCTTAATTTTCTAACCATTTTTGTAACTTTTTTATTATTTCAAAATATAAGATGACATGTAATTCAGTCACGTTCATGTTTTCAACTTAAAAACATCCTTGTTGAGCAGACTAGTGCTTTTGCATCCTCTCCAACTTTGTTTCAAGAGACAGAAGTTGGAAATCTCGGGCTTTAATACTTTGGCACTCAACGCTTTTAGTCTTGGGGAAGCGGTTAATTCTGAAAAACAAGTTCAATAACTCACTGTGCAGCACTCACCAATTTTGGATAGCACAGACAGTTCCAGGCACAAGTGTTGACTTCTAGCCTTCCATGGTGATGGCAATACATGCTTCTCACTCTTCTAGCTAGAATCCAAGCCTCCTGAAGACCCCAATCCAGTCTTTACATCCTTTTAGCAGTCTACCTTGACCACAACAGATGCTCAAAAATTTTCTCATTTTTATCCATGATAAATAGAAGTACAAGATTATAGACATTGAGTGTAATGGGTTTTGTGCTACCAGAAAAAGAGGTCATTTCTTCTTCCGCTGGAGCCCTCTTTTCCTGCATCCCCTCCTGTCCCCATCTTGACTGGCTATCACTTCTGGTAGGTCTAGACTCAACTGAAGTATTCTTGGACTTCCCTCTTGCCTCCATTGTCATTGGGGAGCCCAGACTCTCTCCTTTCATGTATTGTGTGCAGACCATCTGGATAAAACTTATGACTGTGATGTAACTATTGACTTTCTTACCCGTCTCCCTTGCAAGCTTCTTGTGTGCTGGCTCTGGATCTTCTTCATCTTAGTATCCCCAAGTGTGTGGCCTGCCGCGAATAGATGCTCAACAGGGGTTCACAGAACAAATGGATAACATTAGTGGCTGGAGGAGTGATGCTGCAGGTGCATTGACATATATTGTTATCTGGTCTTTGGAGCAGGACAGTCTGACCCTTGGGGACGGGTAGGCACTTGCAAATAAAATTCAAATGTGAAGTAGCCTAATTTGTGGGCGTAACGCTCATTGGAACCAAAAAAACAATTGGGAAGAGAATATTTATCAAGCACCTATTACATGCCACTTTACCAGATACTTTACATGTATTATCTCATTCAGGTGACTTTTTGTCATTGTACAGAAGGAAATCATCTAGTGCTGGGAGGTGGGTGGTTACTAATTTGTCTAGTCCTCACAGCTCTTAACTTCAATCTACCTCCGCCTTCCTCTAAAATCAATACACTTCCTCTTATACCATGTTGTGTGGAGGGAGAGAAATGCATTAATTTGTGAAATTACTAGAAATGTAAATCGAAGAGTTTTATTCTGTAAGAATAATTTAAAACGAATGAAAATCCTTCACTTGAGGCCAAGCTGCATTTCATTAGCACAGGAGAGGCAAAATCTCATATTATTGCCAGTGGTTCACTTGACAAGTTCACTAAATGGTAGTTGAGATCCTTGAACAATTTTGTTCATTTTAAATACAGGCTCACAGGATAAAACTGAAAATCAAACTTGGCAGGCACTTAGACATTCAATATACCTATTGGAAGTTATAGTTGTTAGTTTTGTCTAGAATACATGGCCTGTCACTCTTTTTTCTCCCCAGAAGTTTCAAACAGTCAAAAGGTCACTGTATCATTGATTTGGTACAAGAATCTAGCTGAGCAAAGACTTCCCTTTATCCCTATGGTCTCACTCATCGGATTGGAGCATCTGGGTATCAGAACGTTGTACAACTTTTATTGGGTCTAAACTTGGCTCCCTGAGACTTGACAGAGAATGATGAGGAGTTATTTTTAATATCCAACTTCTTTCAAATAGATTCTTTATAGAACATAGTTTTTGTTCTGCAAATTATGATTAGAAGGGGGAAATTGGTTACACTTCAAAATTTTCTCCAAACATTGTGTTGCAACTGGTTTTGCTTTCTAGCCAAATTTGTGTGCTTGGCAAACAAGTTATCAGCAAGAGCATCTTCAAATGAAACAGCCGCTTTCACTTCCCCATGGGTGATCACTCTTCCACTTCAAAAGACATTCACTGTCCCCCCCAGAGTCAGACATGCGAGAGGTCAAGCCAATGCTTTCCAAGTGCAGTGTCCCACTCGACAGTATATAATTCTACTGTTTCACCAAACAGATTATAATGTTTTATTACATCCTGTGACAAACAACCTTCTTACTCGGAACAAAGAATAATTGTGAATGAGGAAGTGGAAAATAATTTAAAGCATTTACTGGATGAGGAATATAAACAAGTAAAAAACATGAGCCAGAAAAAATGGTTTGCATTTATTTGTAAGCCTTTTTTACAGTAGCCAATCTATCTAAAGAATCATGTCTGAAGTGATAAATTCAACAATTTTTCTTTAAGGAGTAAAAAAAAAAACAACCCTCAGCTTCCTTTCTTCTTTACTCATGATTATATAGAAGCATTCTGGATGGCTGACTAAATGAAAGACAGGCTGAAAATCTACAAAATAATCTAAATTTGGAGGAAAATTACGGGACTACCTTTTGGTATAAGATATACTCATGAAAAATAAAAAATCTATCCTTTGAGCGGAGTGGTAATTTTAATAGCTTGTTGAAACTAAAGTGTTACAGCTGTGCTTGGTAAGCTTTTTTTTTTTTTTCTATTTTTTTCTCATGCAAATAAAACCAAGAAAAACATACAGCCATGCAAACCCCACCTCAGGCAAGTCTGAGAATATATTATTTCTCAGAACTCAGTTGGATTTATGGTCTATCTAATGTGGACTCTGTTCTTAGAAGATAAATATAGGAACTAATTTCAAAAGGATAACACATTCACTTAAAACAAACACAGTTTTCTGGCTCTTCCTTTCTCTTACCATGCCTCCAGCTTTAGGTTTTATGATCCTCATTCCTGATTTTTTTTTCCTGTACTTGAGCTCTAGGTCCTAAATGGGTTCTGGGTATACATTATGCACTCAGTAAATTTTATGGAGTAAATGCATGAGTTTTGGGGAAAATAAAAACCTCCTTGTTGCACACAGGGAAAAGCCATTTATTATTACTCAGATTTTCTCCCAGCATAAGCCAGGCTTCCATGAGAAGGCATAGCTCTATTCAAGTCACCACTGCATCACTGTATCCCTTCAACACCAGAGCATCAATACTGAAACACCCATGTGGGGGACAGCGATGGACACTGAGCCAAATCAGCTCCAAGCACAATACACTCAGAGCTGCCCTCAATCTCCCTAATAGAGGAGATAGGAGATCACACTGGGAATTTAACTAGAAAAATGAATTGCGGGGAGCACTTTTTCTTCAAGCCCTCTCCCCATAATCAATACACACCACTCACATGCACCCACCCCCACACAATACATGTGAATGTCAGCTGTTTACACACATGCTATAGTGGCTATCTGTTGTTTTTGCTTGATCAATATTCTTTACCCTTCCTCTGATAAGAGAACCCTATCATTTAGGAATCACCTCTCTCTCACTCTTAGAACATGCTGTTTTTGTGTGGCTAACCACACTCTCTGTCCAGAGAAGAGCGAATCATTATCATTATTATCATCATCATCATCATCATAGCAGTAATTAAAGTATCTGATTAATGAGTGTAGAGTATGCACCAGATTTGTTCTAAGCACATTACATCTATTAGCTCTTTTGACTTTTACAATACTCATATAAGATTGAATTCTTATCTCTGTTTTGCAGATAAAGAAGATGATTCAAAGAACACACAAGCAATATGTAGAGGAAGTGAGATCTGAATCCAAGTCATCTGGTTTTGGAGCTCCATACTCTTAATCATATGTTAAAATGCCCTGGGCCGGGCCATTCACAGTGTTTCTTGTACTTAGCCATGGCAATTGCTTGACATGTGGACCTGTGACCCAAGCTTGGACAATGAGCGCTTTCCCTGGACTTAGGCTGGAAAAATCAGGAAAGATAATATGCTCTTTTTTGCTGGAGTGCTAAGCTGGTATGATGTGGGTCTGCAGCTGCTTGTGACCTTCTTTCCCCTTCTGAGGAAGAGTGTGTCTGACAATGATGCCACCACAGATGAAAGCAGAACTTAGAGAGAAAAAGATCCTTAAGGATATCATTTGAGCATCTGACTCTCTATATACCCAAAGCTAGACATTGCTTATTTTGCTTAACTCAGTATAAATTATTTTTTTTGCCAGCTAGAATTTTAGTTGATACACACTAGAATCTTACCTGATACACACACACAGACACACACACACACATATATATATGCTCTGTCCTCTTGACACAGTAAAAAATATTTTCTAAAATTCCCTGCAGTTCTAGCAGTCTGTCAGTCAACTATTGTTGGAAAGAGTTCTGTGGTTAAATGCAATTCTGTTTCTCTATAAGTATCCCCTGATTATATTCTCTCCTCCCTGTATGCATCCCTAAATAATCCCTTCATTTATCCAAAGTCAGCTATCTGTTTTGTTAAGATGTTTACAGATTTATCTCTCTTGGTCTGAATCGCAGAAATCTCAGGTTCTGCCTACTTTTAGTATGACCAATAACAGGTAGAGTCAGGGGGCTCAAATTGGAGACACTGTATAGCATGCTTCAGGTTTGACTTGACCAACAGTCCCAGCAAGGCTTCAGGGGAATTGAGGTTTGATAGGCAGAGATTGACGAAGACAGAACCACAGGCAGGACCAACAGATCAGATGGGCTGTGGGTTGCTTACACACAAGAGTTAGGACCAGAAAAGAGTGAGGCAGACTGAGGCTGAGGCTGGATTAAGAACACAGAAACCAGAAGGAGTGTTCAAGGCAATGACATAGAAGAATCCTGACTCACCTCTTCCCGTGAGCACAACACAGCTATAGCTACATATGGAACAATCCCTCTGAAAGGACCCAAAAGCTAGCTGAATAGTGCCTCTACAACAAAGGATAAAAGGCCCACATCAAGACAGGTAGGAGAGGTGGAGATGTGCTCTTGCAAAGACCCAACCCAGTTGGGTGGGATCTCATAACATGGAGTTTGTAGCTGAGAAGCAAGGAATTTGTCCCCTATATAAGGCACCCAACCCTTGGGACCTGCACTAGAGAGATGAGCCCCCAAAGTGTCTGACCTTGAAAACCAACAGGGCTTACTTCCAGGAGAACCACAGGGCTATGGGAAACAGAAAATCTGCTCTTAAGGATCTTGTACATAGACCCATTCCTGAGATTCAGTGCGATATCAAGTTTGAAAGGGGCCTAGACCACATGCAAAAGAGACTCATTTGTTAATCTTAAAGCATCTTCCAGAGAGACAAAATTTGGGGGACTCTCTCCAGGGATGGGGCACTCATGGGTGCCATTTTTGTGTTCTTCTGCTTTTTTGGGGCTGGTGCTGGCAGGTGCCATGTTTGCATCCCACCTCTAGCTTGTTAGCTCTGGTGGGATCATCCCACCCCTGAGTGCTGCAGCTGTGAGCTATCTAGCCACAGCCAGACCAACCAAGTGCCCTGTCAATCATGTGTCACAGCTGTGGCCTGCCTGCCACGGTTGGCAGGCATGCACAGCCCACACAGGGGATGTCCCTTGAGCATCTGGCCCTAGTGGCCAGAAGGGTATTGTGTTTCTGGGCCCCAGGGGTCTGAAACAATTGTAGAGACAGTCCTTGACCACCCTCAGGGCATTGTACAAAGAGCAGGCTGAAATACATCCCCAGTCTTCATGTGAAAAAGGCCTATTTTCTTGTCCTGGAGCTTTATAGAGGCTACAGACGTGCTCTCAGGGAACATGGGCAGGGAGACAATATTAGCACCCTCCCTTGGCCTCACCAGAGCTCTCTGATACCTCCCAGAAAGGAGCTTACACACACATCTAAAGCCATAGTTTTTGCAACAGTCACACAGGGGACACTTTTAGATCTCCTTGTCTAGAAGTCAGCAGGGTTTATGATTCAGACCTACAAGACTGTATGTATTTACATATCTTAAAAGCTGTTGCCTGAGGATCTGGCTTACAATTAGCCTGAAACTAGGTACTAACTGAGATTTCCCCCTTTGGACCACTAACACTAATAGGTCCTGGCACGCCCTCAAAAACTGGGACCTTTCGAGAAAAAAACAGGCTACTTAGACAATCGCAAAGTTCTGAGAAACAACCAAAAGCTAGGGCAAGGTTGAGTAAGATTCATCTCTTACACAAAGCCACTCCTTTAAGACTGGGAGAGATAGCTGTTTTGCCTAACACATAAAAACAAACACAGAGAATCAAGCAAAATGAGGAGACAGAAGAATGTGTTTCAAATGAAAGAACAAAATAAAACCTTAGAAAAAGAACTTAATGAGAAGGAGGTAAGTAATCTACCTGATGAAGAATTCAAAGTAATGGTCATAAAGATGTTCACTGAACTTGGGAGAAGAATGGATGAGCATGTGAGAACTTCAACAAAGAGATAGAAAACAATATTGAGCTGAATAATACAATAACTGAACTGAAAAAAAAAAAAAGAAACCACTAGAAATTTTAACAGCAGACTAGATGAAGTAGAAGAATGGATCAGTGACCTGGAAGACAGAGCAGTGGAACTCACCCAATCAGTAGAGCAAACAAACGAACAAAAGAATTTTTTAAAAAAGTGAAGATAGCTTGAGGGACCTGTGAGACATTAAGCAGAATAACATTTGCACCATAAGCCTCCCGGAAGGAGAAAAGAGACAAAAAAATGTAGAACACTTATTTGAAAAAATAATGGCTGAAATTTTCCCTAACTTGGGTGGGGAAACAGACACCCAGATCTGGAAGTACAAAGAGTTCCAAATAAGATGAACCCAAAGAGATACACCAAGACACATTACAATTAAAATATCCCAAAAGTTAAAAATAGAGAATGTTAAATCAGCAAGAGAAAAACAACTTTTTGCATACAAGGGAACCCCCATAAGACTATCAGCTGATTTTTCAGCAGAAATTTTACAGGCAGGAAGAGAGTGGCATGATATATTCAAAGCACTGAAAGGCAAAAACTAAGTATACTCTTGGCAAGGTTATTACTCAGAATTGAAGGAGAGATAAAGAGTTTTCCAGACAAGAAAAAATTAACGGAGTTTATCAGCACTAAACCAGTCTTACAAGAAATATTAAAGGGACTTCTTTAATTGAAAAGAAAAGACACTAACTAGTAACAAGAAAACAAATGAAAGTAAAAATCTGACTGGTAAATGCAAATATATAGTAAAAGTAGTAAAAAGTAAAAAACCGCTTATAAAACCACTGTGAATATTTAAACCTAAAAGTAGTAAAATGAACTATAACTATAATAATTAGTTAAGGGATACACAAAATAAAAAGATGTAAAATAGTACATCAGAAACAGAACACAGGGTGGGGGTTAAAATGTAGAGATTTTAGAATGCATTAAAACTTAAGATGCTGTCAACTTAAAATAGACTGTTATATATATATACATAGGATGTTACATGTGAACCACATGGTAACCACAAAGCAAAAATCTATAGTTATCACACAAAAAACAATGAGAAAGGAATTTAAATATAACACTAAAGAAAATCACAAAACCACAAAAGAAGAGAGTAAGAGAAGAAGAAAGAAACAGAGAAGTACTTCAAAAACAGCTGGGAAACAAATAACAAAATGAAAATAAGCACACTCCTATCAATAATAATTTTAAATGTAAAAGAACTAAACTCTCCAGTCAAAAGACGCAGAGTGGCTGAATGTATTAAAAAACAAGACCCATCTATATTTTGCCTACAAGAGACTCATTTCAGATCTAAGGACATATACAGACTAAAAGTGAATGGATGGAAAAAGATATTTTATGTAAATGGAAGCGAAAAGAAATCTTGTGTAGTTATATTTATATCAGACAAAATAGACTTTAAAACAAACTGTAATAAAAGACCAACAAGGGCATTACATAATGATAAAGGCAGTCAACCCAACAAAAAGATAAAACATTTGTAAATGCTTATGCACCCAACATAGGAACACCTAAATATATAAAGCAGATGTTAACTAAACCAACCTAAAGGAAGAAATTGACAGCAATATAATAATGGTAGCAGACTTACATCAATGGATAGATCACCCAGACAGAAAACCAGAAAGAAAACATCAGACTTAATGCATTAGACCAGATGGACTTAATAGATATATATACAACATTACATCCAAAGCAACAGAATAAACATTATTTCTTAGTGCACATGGAACATTCTCCAGAATATATCATCTGTTAGGCCACAAAACAAGTTTCAATAAATTTAAGAAGATTGAAATCATATCAAATATCTTTTTTTTAAGAATTTATTTATTTATTTATTTGACAGAGAGAGAGAGACAGCGAGAGAGGGAACACAAGCAGGGGGAGTGGGAGAGGGAGAAGCAGGCTTCCCGCTGAGCAGGGAGCCGGATGCGGGGCTTGATCCCAGGACCCTGGGATCATGACCTGAGCTGATGGCAGATGCTTAATGACTGAGCCACCCAGGCACCCCTCAAGTATCTTTCTGACCACATTGTATGAAATTGGAAATCAATTACAGGAATAAAACTGGAAAAATCACAAATATCTGAGAATAAACAACATGAACAACCAATAGGCCAACAAAGAAATTAAAGGAACAATAAAAAATACCTGGAGACAAATAGAAACATAAGTTTCACAGTGCCAAATCTACGAGATAAAGCAAAAGCCATTTTAAGAGGAAAATATATAGCAATACAGACTTACCACAAGAAAAAAGAAAAATATCAAATACTCTAACTTGATACCTAAAGGAGTTAGAAAAAGAATAAATGAAGTCCAAAGTTATAAGTAAGGAAATACTAAAAATCAGAGCAGAAATAAATGAAATAGAGACTAAAAAGAAAATAGAAAAATCAATGCAGCTAAGAGCTGTTTCTTTGAAAAGATAAATTGACAAATGTTTAGCCAGACTCATTAAGAGAAAAAGAGAGAAGGCTCAAATAAAATTAGAAATAAAAGAGAAGTTACAACTGAGACCACACTAATACAAGGTATCATGAGAGACTAGTACAAACAATTACAGGTCAACAAATTGTATAACCTAGGAGAGATAGATAAATTCCTAGAAACATATAGTCTTCCAAGACTGAATCAGGAAGAAATAGAAAATCTGAAAAGACTGATTACTTGCAAGAAGATTGACTCAGTAATCAAAAACCTCCCCAAAAAAACAAAGTCCAGGACCAGACAGCTTCACTGGTGAATTCTTTTTTTTCTACCTCACTGGTGAATTCTACCAAACATTCAAAGAATATTTAATACCTATCCTCAAACTCTTTCAAAAAAACTGAAGAGGAAGGAATGCTTCCAAATTCATTTTACAAAGCCAGCATTACCTGATACCAAAAACAGACAAGACCACACACAAAAAGAAAATTACAAGCCAATATCGTTAATAAACATAAATGTAAAAATCCTCAACAAAATATTAGCAAACTGAATTCAACACTACATTAAAAAGATCTTATACCACAATAAAGTGGGATTTATTCCAGAGATGCAAAGATGGTTCAACATCTGCAAATCAATGTGATACACCACATTAACAAAATGAAGGATCAAAATCATATGATCATCTCAACAAATGCAGAAAAAGCATTTGACAAAATTCAATACTCATTTATGATAAAAATTCCCACCAAACTGGCTATAGAAGGAACATACCTCAGCATAATAAAGGCCATATATGACAAACCCACAGCTAACATTATACTCTACAGTGAAAAGCTGATAGCTTTTCCTCTAAGATCAAAGACAAGATAAGAATGCCCACTCTCATCACTTCTATTTAACATAGTATTGGAAGTCCTAGCCACAGCAATTAGGCAAGAAAAAAAGAAATAAAAGGCATCCAAATCAAAAAGGAAGAAGTAAAATTGTTGCAATTTGTAGATGATATGATACTATATATATAAAACCCTGAAGACTTTACCAAAAACTGTTAGAACAAATAAATGCATTCAGTAAGGTTGCAGGATACAAAATAAATATATAGAAACCTGTTGCATTTCTATACAATAATAATGAACTATCAGAAAGAAATTAAAACAACAATTCCATTTACAATTGCATCAAAAAGAATAAAATACCTAGGAATAAACTTAACCATTTATTGAAAGACCATTACACTGAAAACTATAAGACATTAATGAAGGAAATTGAAGAACACACAAATAAGTGGAAAGATATTCCATGCTCATGGACTGAAAAAAAGTAACATTGTTCAAATGTCCATACTACCCAAAGCAATCTACAGATTCAGTGCAATCTTTATCAAAATCCCACTAGCATTTTTAACAGAACTAGAACAAATAATTCTAAAATTTGTATGGAACTACAAAAATAACCCAATAGCCAAAGTGATCTTAAGAAAAAGAACAAAGCTGGAGGTATCATGCCCCCTGATTTCAAACTACACTGCAAAGCTATACTAATCAAAATATTTTAGTATTGGAATAAAAACAGACACATAGATCAATGGAAAAGAAAAGAAAGTCCAGAAATAAACCTACACATATTTAGTTAATTAATTTATAACAAAGGAGAATATACAACAGGGAAAGGACAGTCTCTTCAATAAATGGTGCTGGGAAATTGGAAAGCTACATGCAAAAGAATGAAATTGGACCACTGTCTTACACCCTATACAAAAATTAACTCAACTGTATTAAAGACTTTCAAGTAATAACTGAAACCATTCAACTCCTAAAAGAAAACAGAGGTGGTAAGCTCCTTGACATTCTTAGTGATTTGGGGGGATCTGACTCCAAAGGCAAGGGAAACAAAAATAAACAAGTGGGACTATATCAAATCAAAAAGCTTCTGAACAGCAAAGAAAACCATCAACAAAATGAAGAGGCAACCTATAAGAGGAGAAGATACTTGCAAATCATATATTGGATAAATGGTTAATATCCAAAAATATATAAAGAACTCATACAACTTAACAACAACAAAAAAACCCGACTAAAAAAAGGGCAGAGGATCTGAATAGACAGTTTTCCAAAAAAGACATACAAATGGCCAACAAGCACATGAAAAGATGTTTAACATCACTAATTATCAGGAAAATGCAAGTCCAAACCATCATGAGATACCACCTCACACCTGTTAGAATGGCTAGTATCAAAAACACAGAAAATAACAAGTGTTAGAGAGGATGTGGAAAAAAGGCAACCCTTGTACACTATTATCGGGAATGTAAATTGGTGCAGCCATTATGGAAAACAATATGGAGATTCCTCAAAAAATTAAAAATAGAACTACCATATGATTCATCTATTCACTTCTGGGTATTTACGTAAAGAATACAAAAACTGTAATTCAAAAAGATATATGCACCCCTGCGTTCATTGCAGCACTGTTTACATAGCCAAGATATGGAAACAAAGTAAATGTCCAGCAATGGATAAATGGATAAAGAAGATGTGGTATAAAATACAATGGAATATTACTCAGCCATAAAAAAGAAAGAAATCTTGCCATTTGCAATAACATGGATGGAACTTGAGGTTATTATGGTGAGAGAAAGAAGTCAGACAGAGAAAGGCAAATCCCATATGATTTCATTTATATGTGTTATTTAAAAAGCAAAACAAATAAAACAAAACAATATCATAGAGTGGAGCTTGTAAGATAAGCTAAGTCAATCAGTGCATTCTATCTCCCAGTCACTGGAATTGGTTCAGGGATGGCACATGACCTAAATTAAGTCTACGAGCACCAAGATAATGAATTTCAGAATGATTATTTGAGTAGTTGGGAAAGTGGATTCAATATTTCTGGTTGGACCTGAAACTCAAAAAGGTATAAAGAGTGAATCTACAGCCACCATCTTATTAGCATGTGTATCCTGTGTCCAAATTCAACATGGAGAAAGATGAAGTTGTAAAATGAAGGGAAGGAGAAAAACTAAATCCTAATGACATTGTTTGGGCCCTGAATCTAGCTGAACCTGAAGTCAAGTCTATTGTTAGATTTTCTCATTATGTGGATCAGTAAATCCCTTTTTCAACATTTAATCTAGATTGATATGGATCTTCATCTTTTGCAACCAGATGGGTCATTTGCTGATACAGGATTTCACAGACTCTGCCTCATTATCAAATTTTCTATCCATGCGCAGCTTTTGAACAAGGGTATCTCAGGCTCCATAAGAATGTTGTAGTTGTACATTTTTTTTCTCAAGTAAGTACATAAAGGTCATGCTTTCTGGCTGAGAGCACAGGGAGAAGGCACAGGTAAACACAAAACTAGGTTAATGGCATGAGCATGAGAATGATGCAGGAAGCTCTTAAAAGCCAGACACTTTCTAGGGCGCCTGGGTGGCCCAGTAGGTTAAGCGGCAGACTCTTGATTTCGGCTCCTGTCATGATCTTGAGGTCATGAGATCCAGCCCTGAATCCAGCTCTGTGCTCATTGGGGAGTCTGCTTGAGATTCTCTCTCTCTCCCTCTCCCTCTCCCTCTGCTCCTTCCCCTGCTCATGCGCATGTGCACACGTGCTCCCTCACTCTCATTAAATTAAAAAAAAAATTAAAATTAAAATTAAATTAAAAAAAAAAAAAAAGCCAGACACCCTCTACTTAGATTAAGATTGTCCAAGAGATGCTTCTAAATCGACAGTTTTGGTGTGGGTGGGCCCAGTAGTCCTGAAGAATGGCTCAGCATTCAAACTCAGAGTTAAGATCATGGGATGTCAAGCGATGGTGTGATTCCTAGACACAGGATTCCAAGGACTAAGAAAAAAAGGGGGGGGGGTGTTAGTTGAAGTCTCAAAGTAGTTGCCAATCAATCAATGAGAACATTGATTTCCAGTGGTCACTGAAAACATCTGAGACTCCTGTGTCCTAAGTATTCTTCAGTCTACTGCAGTACCACCATGTGGCTAGATTTTTATTGCCTAGGATGTGTGTGTGGTTTATGAGGTACCCCTCAGGGAAGTCCTCTGGACTTTCCAGAGTATTTCATACCCTGGGCCTTAGTGTTTTCTGACCTGTTTTTTCCTGCTGTTGCTGGTTCAGAGCACATGAAGGATGTGGCCTATTGGCAGCCCTGCCCAGTTAGCTGGCTCATGTGAAAGTTCATTCTGTATGGAGGAAAGACATGCCTTGCTTACAAGCTCCATGAACACTTCCGCCTGAGCTAGGGAATGAGCTGAACATTGCTATGTCCTATTGCACTTGACTCAGGCACTTGCAGAGATGAACCAGGGCTGGGACCCTAAAATCCTCGTACGATGGTTCTGAAAGCTCTGGCCATGGGGTAGCAGGTGATGGACCTGGTTTGTGTTCATGGTCTTCTATCCTGTATCATGGACAGTGTGGGAACTGCCAGCCCACTAGGAAGGGCTGGGATCAAGGCAGTGTTTTAGCTGTGGTGTTAGCAGGTTGAGTCACAGTGGACTGGAACTGAGATAAAGCAGTATGAGGCAGGAGTTGGAGTGAACATATTTACAGGTGGAAGTGGAATGATGACTTGGTGTCAGATGGAGGCCCCTGACCGGATATGGACTGGGTTCTATACACAAAAATCAAGGCCAGGGAGCAGATAGCACAAACCAGGCTTGGTCAACGAGGGAACTCAGGGTTGGAAAAGCAATAATAGAAATAGAAACATAATTAGAAGCAGAACCAGGAACCAGCTACTGACTTGGTGCTTTGCCAGGACACCATGGATTTTTTTTTTTTTTTCCTTAATCCCCCTCCTAGAATTGTTCTACACCTTAGGGATCTCAGGCCCTACCTTTCTGAATTTTTTTTTTCTCAACAACCTTGTGTGCTCTTCAGTATTCTCTAGGTGGACTCCTGGAGGGCTAATATGGGACGTTTGGCTCTTCTGAATGCTGAAGAAGGAGCTGGGGCCTGTTGTTCCAAAGCCTGAAATTTCCAGGAGATTATTCCCATCTACCCTCACTTAATATTGCAATGTGAGTTCTTGAAATCTTAGTGTTTGTTTGAGCCTCAGCTGTTCCTTTCAGAGAAATCACTTCTAGAGCTTTGTTTTCTGGGCTAATAGGACTTCCTCAAAAATACGAAATTTCTCAGAAGTCCATAGCTCTTTGGCTATTTTAAGCAATGAAAGAATGTATACAATGCTACAAATTTTTATAGGATTTATATCCTTACTTACAAATAGGGTTTGGGGTCACTTGAAATTGAAAAAGAAAATTATAAACTATGTAGAAGGAGAAAACCAAATGAGTTACATTATCTGATACATCTAAATAAACCAGTTCCTTGGGAGATACAATCTTTTTCCTGGTACTAAAAGGAACATATTGTATATGTATATGTCCAAACACAAGGAACACAGAACCACTTACTGGATAATATCTTCAACAGCAGTTTAGGAGACAACTGAATAGTGTTTATGAGCACAAGCTCCAATGTCAGGTTGCATAGGTTCAAACCCCAGTTTTGCCGATTTCTACTTGTGTGACCCTGGGCAAGCTTAATCTCTCTAGGTCTTAGTTTTCTTATTTGTAAAATGGGGACAATAATAGAACCATTTTCATTTCGTTGTTGGGAAGACTAAATGAGCTAATACATAGGAAATTAGAGTGGTATGTGGCACATGGTGAGTATTAATCAGTAAATCTTCTTGTCATTTCTTATATTAATCCTAAATAGAGACTCAGATCCAACAAAGCACTAGTTCAAGAGTGGCCCAAGGGTCTCTACAGATAAGTTTAAAAGCTCTAAGCTAATTTTGTTTTATATTACATCCATATTCCTTCTCATCCTCCAACTTTTGGGGGCGCTTACTTTCAAATCCCTGGCTTTTTTTTTACGCAACCAAATCCCCAGCACCCTGTGCCCTCACTGTCCCCTTCTTGGCTTTGGAGTCCCCTCCCCTGCAATGTTTGACTTACGCTTCTGGTTGTCAGGTAGTCCTGTCCTGTTGTTCTTTTCTCCCTTCTCCTTAATGCCTTGTCAAAACCAGCCTTTCCCAAGTACTGACCTCCCAGGAAACTGACAATTACAGTGCACTAATTCAAGTCAAGGTATTTGTGATGGTTGATTTTATGTGTCAACTTGGCTATACTATGGTGTCCAATTGTTTCATTAAACACTAGCCTAGATGTTTCTGTGAAGGTATTTTTAAATGTGATTAATATTTAAATCAGTAGACTTTGAGTAAGGCAAGTTACTCTCCCTAATATGGGTGAGCCTCATCCAATCAAAGGCCTTAAGAAAAAAAGACCCCCCATGGGAGAAGGAATTCTGCCTCCAGATTACTTTTAGACTCAAGACTACAACATGACTCCTGTCAGAATTTCCAGCCTGCTGGCCTGCCCTGCCAATTTCAGACCTGCCATTCCCCCATAATTCTGTGAGCCAATTCCTTAAAATAACACCCCCCTCTAAATATATACATTCTATTGGTTCTGCTTCTCTGAAGAGCCCCAATTAATACAAAATTAATATGTATAATGGCTAAATATTTTAGCTTCCTTGCTATGTTAAACGCTGTCCTCAATTAACATTTGCATTTCAACAAGGGCTCAACTTTAAGAAGTGAGCAATGTGAAAATTTAATCCCATCAGAGAGCCAGTTGAGGGTAGAGAGGTATTTCCTAGTGATTTTGAAATCACTTCAATAGGCAGCTCTGCCTATTCATGAGATGGGCCCTGGGCTTATACAGATTTGGATTTATTTCCTCCTCCCCTGAAGCTCTACATAGGACATGTGGAAATGCCTTTAGCTATTGGCCCATACTACACACAGTTCTTTTAGTCTAGATTAACATTTGGAAATCACAGATAAATAAAAATAGTGTTCATATTGCTCTGTGCACCTGCTGTGAATGTCAAATGTTGGTGTAATTCACCTATTCATCATAATCATCAGAACAGCAAGGTAAGCATGAATCATTGTTTCCTTAAGAGTCTGAAAGGCAACAAAATAAAATATTTCTCTGAAACTTTCTGAAGGAAAGGCAATCTTCTACCTATTACATTAGGGCAGAAAAATCAATCAGTCCAAAAATCAAAGTCTTTTTCTTTTTTAGCTTTTCATGCGGAAGTGTGTCAACAATAAATCTTCCAGAGTCATCATGGTTCTTATGAAAGTCATATCACATCCTTTCAGAAATGGTAAAACAATGATAATGTAGGGTCAAGGTGGACTTTGGAAGAGAAATGAACTCCACCTGGGATGTGATAAAATATCAAATGGTTTTGGCTTCTACAAGCAGACTATTATGAGAATGGTGTTTTCTCTGCATGAAAATGTAGAAAATTTGTATTCACTGGTAGAACATAGTTACTACATTTCTTTTTTATTGTTAGTGTTTTGACAATCACTTATCTTTGTTCATTCTTGCTTGTTCACCTGCTCTTTGCTCCAATTTTTAATCTGCCTTGTGGGATCATGGATATTGTATGCTGCCAGAAGCAGAGGTTATGATTCCATACCTTGAAACAGAAACAGGTGAGCCTGGCAATCCTCTCTGTGAGACTGACGAAGGAGGTCTGCCATAGAGGAAGGACAGGCAGAGAAATTTTAAGAAAGATTTACTGCCTGGGACCATGACTCATCTTTTGGGAGAAGGCTTAACCAACCTTCTATGTGAGCTGGTTGGGAGTTAACTTTTCTGGGAACTGAGAGAAGGTAAGTGTTGTCTCATGGAGAAGTGGACGGGGAGCAAAAGGGAAAAGGGCCAAAGAATCAGGGATTTAGGGTTTGGTCCTCAGCCTGATTCCAAGGACTAGTATAAGGTATTGCCAAGTACTGTGAAGCCAGCAAAAAAAAAGATGAACTATTGTTTTTCTAGAAGTAATATATTAGGATAATTATACAAAATACTAATTAGTAAGTTTCTCACACCTCTGCACTTCACAAATCCCTTTGCTTGTATCTTGAAGGCCCCCCCGTTCCCCAAGCCTGGAGCTATAGTCATTTGTTAGCCACTGGCTGTGGCCCCAGAAACAAAGGTTATAGACACTGGACAAGGGCTAAGTGAGAGATGAGCTTCTGGAAGCGGAGGGTAGGCAAGTCTTCCTAGCTCTCATAAACTTTGGGACAGATGCATAGAGCTAGGAAGGGGAAGGAGGAGGGAGGAAAGTGCGGAATGCCCCCACATATAACCAGGAGCTTCCTTTGCCCAAGCTGGGAGCTCAGTGGATGCTAGGTAGCCACTGACTGGTCCTTCTTGCTGATTTCTTGTGGGCAATGCCCACCCCATGATTTGGTTTACTCATCAGGGTGACGTGAGGGTGAGGATCTGTCCACCTTCAGTGAGGCTAACAAGGAACAAGGTGGATCTAGACAGAAGTTTTTAAACTTTGACATTATTGGTATTTTGGATTCCATAATCCTTGCTACAGGACAGGTCTGTGCCTTGTAGGATGTTTAGCAACATCTTGGACCCTACTTGCTAGATGGCAGTAGCACGACCCCCCTCCCCTGGTTGTAATGACCCAAAATATTTCCAGATGTTACCCCATGTTCCCTGGGGGGCACAATTGCTGGTCTAGACTGAGTCTGTTTGAAATCTCCCACTGAGCCAGTACCTCTCTCTCCCCGCCATTATTCTCCTCCCACCCCCACCCCCAAATCTGTCCTCTCCTCTCCTCTATGCGTTAGTCTGAGTCATAGACTTACCCAGCCTGCAAGACTGCTGGGGCTTCTATACTAACTACTCTCCTCTATCCCCTTTTATCTTCCAAACATCACTTCTCTATCCTGAAGCCACAGGGAACTTAAAAAAAAAAATGTCTGTCCTGTGCTTAAAACCCCTTGGGCCTTCCCATTTCTTTAGGATGAAGACAAAATCCCTTACCGCTTGACCTCGTCCTGCGTGCTCAAGCCGCTCTGCAGATTCCTCTGCCCCATTCACTCCCTTGTCCCCGGGGCTCTGACAACCCTGTTCTTTTATTCACAGGTGGGCTGTGATTCATCCAGCCGCATGGTCTTTGCACAGGCTGTTCCTCTGCCTGAGACACTCTCCCCCTATTCTCCTGGTCAAAGCACCGTGTTCCTTGATCAGGGCAAGCATCTCTTCCTTGGGCAAGACTTCTCTGACTGCTCACAACGAAGTAGGCTCCTGCTCCCAAATGCAGTAGTACCAATATGGGGGATGTGTTTGCAACATTTACCACTGTGGTTTTATACTAGTGGGTTATTAATTAATATTGATCTCCTTTCTCCCTCCCTCCCTCTCTTCTTTCCTTTTCTTCTTCCATCCTTCTCCCTTCACTTTTGTGGACATAAGTCCATATGAGTCTGCTGAGCCTGGTCTCCTAATCCCCACCCCAGGATCTCTGAAATACTACATCCTTTCTTCCAGTTATTTATCTTCCAACCCATCTCCCTTCCTAGCAACCTACCATTAACCCTCCCACCCTTTCTGTGGGTTAAGAGGTCTCTTGACGGAATACCAAGTTGCTGAAAAGATACCACCCAAAGCTCTCTTTGTGGGACCCCTCCAAGATGATGAAAATGCCCCAGTGTTTTGTTCAAAGCAAAGGAGTCCTGAGCTTTCCAATCACATTTCAGCCACAAGGCTGCCCAGGGCTCTAGCCTGTGTAGCTGATGATAAAAAATAAAAATAAATAAAAATAAAAGTCAAATAGTAGCAAAATAGAAAATCTAACTCGTTGAATGATTTTTTCAGGCAAACTCTCCTTTAGCAGGGCCTTTGGCAGTAGGCAAGAGAAAGTATTGTTAATGATAAGGGCTGATAGCGGTATGGCTGATGGGTCGTGAACTTGTCTGGCTCCTCTATTTCTGGTTTGTGGTTCTATCCCAAGTCTGTAATGACATATAAAATAATAGACCGCTTATCCTCGTCCTTCCTTCTCATTGCAAATCACATTTCTTAAGACAATCCATGGAATTTACAGGATGTGAACATGTCAGTAAAAGTTTGCATCACCCCTGATGCAAGACCTCACACCTCATGTTTAACTTAAACCTCCTTCTCCACATGGTTCCACTTTAAACTTGTGTTTCCATTTTGTTTTTCTTCTATCTCAGTCCCAAGGCTGTTGAAATTTCCCATTTATGTCCGGATGAGAGCTTCAGGAAGTGTGCGATACCAAAGAATAATGAAATCATGAATTCTTCCAGTCTTGACAAGACTGTGCTGGGGATGTAGATAATAATCACAATGTAGGGATAACGATGGGAATTGCTACAGATTCTGATTGATCATAAAGCACTTTTCACATCCATAACTGCATCACAGTGACACCTGAAGGATGCTAAGAGAAAACTCTAGGCCCCAGGCAGAGATTAGAGAGAGGTTCTTCTCCACTGGAAATCCCGTTTTACTAGGATTTCTATTGTAAACACCAGGGGCCACATTCTTGTTTGATTTACAAACTCAAGGAGAAATGCTCACTGAGAAAATTCACAGAAGAGCTAGATGGGGGAATTGGGCTGCTGTCCTAGCAACTGGTTTAAGCTCCATGACTGCAAAGACTGTGTCTGTTTTCTTCAGCATCACATCCCTAGAGCCTAGCACAGTGTTAGCATTTGCTGTTCCCAGTGAATATCTGTTGATCTGTGTGTGTGGCAAGTAACACAATATGGAAATGGGTGGGAAGCCTCCTCCACAGATGGGAAATAGGAAGGAAAAAATGAGGAAAAGTGGCAACAAATGAACTTATGTTATCTTCTTTTAAAATGTTTCTTCTTCAATGATGTTGTCCTTCTCAGGCTAGCATTAAGACGCTTTCTTAAATGGTTACTGTTATTTCCATTTTGCATAGTGGGAGAAGGAACACAAAGCGTGGATTCCCTTGGGTCATATCGTGAATCTATTCAATCCTTGCTCTATTTTAAAATATGCTTGTTTCCTTTTTGATCTTAAATAGATTTGTGTCTCTCTTACATTGTTAGAGATTCAAGAAGAGTCAAGAGTCACTTGCTCAAAGGAAGCAGTAATATGTACAGGACTGGTCATTTCTCAATTTCTGTGAACAAGTTAAAATTTTTCTTTTGACCTTTCATGATGCTGGATGCCTTAGTTCTGCCGGGATAGTTTTTCTGGAGCTTGGGGATGAAAATGTATCCACCTTCTTTTTCCTTCTCCACCAGCATATGGTAGACATCGTAACAGGAATATGTTATAAAGTTTTCTTAAGAAAAGAGATGTTAAGCACTGAATAGATGTCCAGCTCTTCAGGATGTAAGGAATGGAAAATGCGTGGTCCCCTTTGTGGAGCTGAACTCTGGGTATGAAGCTAACAATCTAGTTGGGGGCAGTATTTTGCATAATAAAAAGGCAGGAGTCTGGCTCTGCTTTAAGGCTCCTGCCCTCCCCAGCTCAGGCTTCTTACAACTGGGACTTCCTGCTCATATCCTTTCAGCTTCCTTCTCTTTTCCAATTCCCAGGCTATGTCATGGTGCTACAGATACAAACTCACCGGCACCCAACACACACACAAGCAATTCAGTGGCTATTGCTTTACAATCTCACGGTCCTTATCTACCTGATGTAACAGAGCCATTCAACTGTATTCGAGTCTAAGTTGCCCGCTCCTGATGGGCAGTACGATACCATGTAGATCACTAATCTCTCTGGGTCCTTTTTTTTTTTTTTTTTTTTTTTGCATTTGCATCTTGAGGATGTTCTCATACCACAATACAGATCAAGAAGGAGAAATACAGGAAGGATCAAGGAGGATGAAGCAGGTCATGTTGCCATTCCCAAAGGAAACTCAAATAAGTTCACAATCACTACCCCAGGTCTTTGCGTTTGTGTCACCATTGATTGCTAGCCCAGTGCTATTTAGGTCCCACTAAGAAATAAAAAAATGCTGCCAATCAAACGACGACACAGTGCTTTCTTATCACAGCCATCGTAAGATACAGGTCAATTTCAGAAATGTGAAAATGCGAAAAAGAATTTGACAAAGCACATACGTGCATCTTACCTATGAATAGAATCAGCGGTGTGCCATGCCCGCGCTACACTGCAGAAATGATAAAGTAGACGTTATCAATTCTATGAGCTGTTATTTTAGAAGCATTCTGTTTTACTGCAGTCATTTCCATGTGAATCAGGAAAGGACTGAGAGCACAGAACTTGGAGTAGCTGTTTTCACGAGGAGGGGATAAACGTGGTCTAAAGCTCAGCATTGGACTGACATTACAGTTTTATCCAGCTTCCATGAGCGCATTTATTTATTTTAAATCCAACATTCTTTCTATGAGAATTTCTTTTAAAATAATAGCCACTCTTCGTGCCTCCCACAAATAACCATCCTCGAACGCTTGCTGCTGACTCGGCACTGGCAAAGAAACACAGTCTCTTTCCCAGGGCGGCCCCGGCTCGGCCGCCCAGCAGCGCGGATGCTCAGGCAGCTCACGCCACAGTTGCAACTCCGAACAGCCTTGGCTGCAGAAGCTCCTCCATCAGACTATTGTCAGTCCGCCCTTCAAAGTGCAGTGAAGCTGGTATTTCCCAGGGGAGAGATACAAAAAACATGCTTTCTTTTTTTTCAGTTGATACTAGGGAATTGTGCTCAGTGAAGAATGTATACGTTCAAAACGGACTTAAGAGTCACCGTGACCACCTTCATAATGAACTGTCATGGAATTTTGATGGCTTGCTCACACATCCATCAGCCCAACTGCCCTCGGGCCAAGGTATGAGCCAGCAGGACAGAGGGGCCGGGGGTGGAGAACATTCTGCATCCTTTCGTCGACTTGTGTAAGAGTAGCTGTAATTTCCTGAGCACTTACTATGTGCCATGAACTGTTACAGTTCAGAAGCTCGAGCCGCTTATTTCTCATAACACATACAATGGGTAATATTACTAGTAACATCTCAAAATGAGGAAACCTAGCATTCTGTGTATGTGTCCTGCCCCACCCCCCATTCATATGTCAATGTCCTACCCTCAGGGCCTCAGAATGCGACTGTATTAGGAAACAGGGTCTTTAAAAGAGGTAATCAGGGCGCCTGGGTGGCTCAGTCGGTTAAGCGACTGCCTTCGGCTCAGGTCATGATCCTGGAGTCCCGGCATCCAGTTCCGCATCGGGCTCCCTGCTCAGCGGGGAGTCTGCTTCTCCCTCTGACCCTCCTCCCTCTCATGCTCTCTGTCTCTCATTCTCTCTCTCTCAAATAAATAAAATCTTAAAAAAAAAATTTTTTTTAAAGAGGTAATCAAGTTAAAATGAGACTAATAGCGGAGGCCCAATCCAATAAACCCACATCCTTATAAGAAGGGGAAACCTGGACTCTGGACTCCGGGACAGGCGTACAGGGAAAACACTGTGTGACATGAGGACAGCCATCTGTAAGCCAAGGAGGGAGACCTGGAGCAGATTCTTCCCTCACAGCCCTCAGAAGAAACAAAAAAACAAAAAAAAACAAAAAAACACAGCCCGGTTGACACTTTTATCTGGGCCTTCCAGAACTGTGAGACACTACATTTCTGTGTTTCAGCTGCCTAGTCTGTGGTACTTGTTATGGTAGTCCTAGCAGACGAATTCACTCAAGTTATACAATTTGCCAAGGATCCTCCAGAGAATGGGGTCTGTAGCTCATGCATGAATTTTGGTGTCTGAGTCTGGAGTGTGGGCTCTGCTTAACACCACACTCTACAGTCCCTATTGAGTAGTAATAGACTCTCTTCCTGGGCTTCTTTCTCCATGAAACTGGATGAGTCCATCACATGGGGTTAGTGGTTTCTAGATAATTTTAATAATATCACACAGTAACTACTTGTCTGCCATGTAATACTATTGATGAAATTTTTTTTTTAAGAACTTCTTTTTTTAGCGGAGAGGGGGAAGAGGGTGAGGGAGAGAGAGAATCCCAAGCAGGGCTCGAGCTCACGACCCTGCGATTATGACCTGAGCCGAAATCAAGAGTCAGACACCTAACCCACTGAGCCACCCAGGTGCCCTTTGGTGAAATATTGAATGTATTATTATCCCCCAGGGAGAAGCCAGGACCAAACTGACCCTGTCCATCTGGCCTGCAGTCTGTAGTCTCCCACTGGAGCCAAAAACAGACTTCAAGGACACTTTTGCCCAAGTCATCCTCTGGATCTGAATATTAGGGTCACCATGACTGTAAATGGGGTGCACTTTCCAAAGACATGTCAAAGCTCCTTAAAGTCCTAAGTCATTCCTCTGCTCAGAAATTTGGATGACTATCCCATCCGCTGTCTTGACGTGCAGAAGAAAGTTGCTAATCCGTTACCTCGCACGGCATGGCCCTGGCCTGTGTTTTCAGACCTCACTAGAGCCCCGGGTATTTTCTCCCCACATGCAGGCACGTGGGCTCACACTGACTCTTCCCACGCTCACCCCCAGGCTGGCTCACCCTCTCCAGCCAGGTTTCGCTGAGTATTCCCTCACACCTGGGCTTTTACTCTAGGTGTTTCCTTGACCTGAAACCACCTTCTTTTCCCTTGTTTGTCTACTGACATCCTACTCACTTGCAAAGTCCACTTCAAACTTTGCATTCCCCAAAGGCATGGCTCCCTTCCCTCCAAGTAGAATTATTTCTCCTCTCACTCAGAGTCCCAAGGCCCATTTCCTGGTCTGCCTTCAAGTGGAGATAATTATGACTGTTGGGAGATGGGGCTTTTGTCTTTTCAATCTGTATGCGTCCTCCAACAACATCTAGAATGATCTTCTTTATATAGTCGGTACTCACTAAGTTTTTGCTAGGTTCTAATGCAGTCTTCAGGATACCTGAATGAAGGCTTCCAAACAGGCTCCAAAAAAATCCACTAACCTTCAGGAATAAGAAGCAAAGAACATGAGCCTTGTCCTTGGCTTTCACTTTAAACAGAGCCAGCTCATAAAGGCAGAGAAACTCTTTCTTATGCTTTTCCTGGAAGACAAAGCGTGGGCCTATGATCACTAAGTGTGCTTTGTGGTCTCAATTTCATTGCCTACTCACTTATAAGGTTTTATTTTGTTTCTAGGCTGAACTACTTTGAACTCCAGGAGTCGATAAGACAGCATACCCCGGCAACAACTCCTCCACCTTATGTCAGGTAACGAAATGGCAGCTCAGGTAACATGGCGGCCCCAAACAGAAGCAACACGCAATGTCAGATTGGAAGCTGCAGATGGTCAGAGTCTATTTCTTTTCTCTAAATTGCTTTCTTCTTCAGAAATGTGAAGGCAGCACAAAAGAAATCTGCTTACCAGCTCATGGGTCTCACTGAGAGCGACTGTCTTGTGTTATACCAGTCCTGATCCTTGTAACTTGGTCTTGATAGCAACAACTTCATTAACAGCATGATCCAAAATTTATGTCCCTTTTCCCTGGGATAAAGTCCTTTTGAACGTGATGGAAATTATCTGGCTCTAAATGGCAACTGGATATAATTGTTAAGTGCATGGAACCTAGAACCATCTGGCTGGGGACAAATCCTTATGCCTTATTAGGTGTTAGGGATTTGGGATGTGACTTAACTTTCTGGGCCTCAGTTTCATTGTCTGTAAAATGGGGACAAAGGGCTATTTTGAAGGACTGTTATGATAAATTAACCAAGTCAATACATAGAAAGTGCATTGTCCAGTAACCAGGACATAGTCAGTGTTGGATTTAATGTTAATTGTTACTATTTCGAAGTGTTCTCTTTACCAAAGAAAGGAAAAACAGAGAATATTATTGGCTTCTGTGATGGATTCCACCTCAAACTCCTTTTCTTCTGCTGTTTTTTTTTTTTTTTCTTTTAAGACTATGTTGGAAATTATAAGCAAACATGCAAGTGATGCATGTATATTGAGTTTCACATACAACCTCATTGTTACTTCCTGGCGCCTTTCCAAGATATCTTATAAGTTATCAATCTCACCAGGACAGAGTGTGTTTTCTGACCACTTCCCCTTTGCAATTAAGGACGGTGACCACTCGCTTACGCACAGACTGAGACCAGCAGCCTTCACCCCAAAGGAGGTCAGAAACTCCCAGCTCTTCCCGCCGAGGGGGCTAGCTGAGAACCCGATACCGTGTGTTTTAAGGCTGTGGCTACGACTGTGACCATAGGAACTGGGAACACCCACCAACACCCTGCTTCCCCCCGCCCCACTTCCTTCGCTTCAATGTCATTAGCATGGTTGCAGTGCATTTGTGAATGTTTTGAGTGGAGTTAGGTTTCTGATGTTTATTGTTGAATTGCTAAAGATTTGGAGTGAAGACAAACGAGCAGACAAACAGACAAGCCAAGAAATATACAGAAAACACCCCTGGACAGACGAGCACTATGAGCAGACATGCTTAGGATCACTGGGGTCCATGAAAGTCTGGGCTCTCATCACAGCCCCAGGATTTGGTCAGTTGCTCTGCAAAGAAAACCTGCCTTAGACACACAGCAAGGAGGCTTTATTTGCCCAGGAAACCTGCCAGTCTGGTCTTGCAGATAGTAGGTCAGGGTGGTGATGAGTTTTCCTGTTTACGTCTACCTTCATGGAAGCATTGAATGCAGGGCTTAAAGGGGCTAGGGAGGCCATCTCCTCTCCTCTTTCCAGATTTGGTGTCTCAGTTAAATCCAGGGCTTCGCCTCTCTGATTGTTCTCTGTACCATGCAAAGCATAGCAAAGTAAGATAAATTCACAAAGACTTCTCTTCTGAGGGTGTGGGAGGGCTTGGAAGTGAGTCTGGTTGGGCTGGCGACAGAAAGGTCGGGTTGCACTGTGTCATCCACGGGCTTCCCCATCTGACCATCATGGTGCCTCTTACACACACTTATCTACATAAACTAAACTCCACATGGCTAAAAGCTGTGTCTATGCTGTTTGCCATTCTATGCCCCACATCTACGACAGTGCCTGGCACGTATCAGACTCTTAGTGCATATTTGTTGAATAATAAATAAATGTCTACTAATAGATATAAATACATAGGAGTTGGTGTGGTCTGGATTTAAAATATTCAGTCCCACTGTATTCATATGTGTACTTGTGTACAATCATGATAGTCTTTTGTTTAGTCTATGGTTACTTTGTGTTCTTCCTTCCTCCCTTTTTTCTTTCTTTCTCCTTCCCTCCCTCCTTTCTCTCTCTCCTTTTCTTTCTTTTTCTTTCTCTTTCTCTCCTTCTTTCTTGTTAAAATAGGGACAGCAACCTTCCAAGGTCTGGAGAGAGAATATATTTGAGACCAGCCTATGAAGGCTGTGTGTGGTTTCCTTGGAGAATAGACTCCAAAGGCTCTTCCATTCATATTTGAAGAAGCTTACAGTATGCAAGCTTCTCCATCCAAGACAGATGATACCTTCCTTGGGAGTCTAGGATTTTATCACTCCTTTGAGAGAAGCTTAAAGAAACTGAAGTTACTGGATTTGCTGAGGAGGAAGTTGAATGGCTCACTTCAAGATTATGAAAGGTTATGCTCTTTGAAGATGATGTTGGCTGAAGGAGTATAAATTATAGCTTAGTATATGAATATATGAATCAAGAGCCTATTTTACCTTTTCATCTAGTAATTCTTCTAGGAATATAGCCTAAAGATATAGCACAGAAATCGGCAAAAGGTCTACAGCCAGTAAAATTCATCATATCATTGCATATGAGAGCCAAAAGTTGGAAACAATTTTAATGTCCAGCAATGGGCAATGACTAGGTAAATTATGGGGTACATTCATTAAAGTGGAAAGTAGGACACTTTGTTGTGGCTATTTTGATACTGTGGATATTTTATGTCCCTAAAGAACAAACCACTGAATTCATAAGTTAAAGAAAAAAGTGATATATTTAACACATGCATCATCCCTGGAACCCTATTTCTTCCTATCTTTGACTCTCACCCCAGGAACTTTAGCAACTGGGTGGGTTTTAAGGGTAGGACAAAGGTATCTGATGCATAAAAAATGTATAATTTAAAATCAAAGCTTAATGATTTCTTTTCAGTGTCACCAAATAGCTGTGTGTGTTAAAATAAACATGACAATTAAAAAAATAGGGTCAAACCTTTACTTATAAGGGTGATATTTATAAAGAGTATTTATTGATGAAGAGGAATATTATTAGAATAGTATCAAGTAAAAAAAGGACACAAATGTGCATGTACAGTGTGATAATATAAACATATTTATATAAATATATACATATAATGTATGTATGTATATAATTTATGTGCTAAATTATTTACATTAATTTTCATCATATAATACTATTTTAATATATATTTTAATATATAAAATTTAATATTTATACTTTAATATATTTTATATAAATACATATTGCTTTTATATTAAATTAAAATAGTATAATAAAATATTGAAAAGTAATTAAAATTAAAATGTGATAGATTGGGTTATCTATAAAAAAGAACTTTTTTGTGAATAGACCTTATTTATTTTTAATGATTAAAAATTTGTTATGGTTCATTATATTGTACACCTGAAACTAATATAACACTATATGTTAATTATACTTCAATAAAAAATTAAAAATTAAAAAAGTTAAAAATAAAAATAATGAAATAATAAAATACCATGTTCCTAAACTAAAAAATCCTTAGAAAATCTTGAGTAACTAGAACTCCGTTATACAAAACCTTAGTAAGTCTATATATGTATATATTTGTTTTGTTTTGTTTGTTTCAAGTTTTTATTTAAATTCTAGTCAGTTACCATACAGTGTAATATTGGTTTCAGGAGTAGAATTTAATGATTCGTCACTTACATACAACACCCAGTGCTCATCACAAGTGCCCTCCTTAATATCCATCACTCATTTAACCCATCCTCCATCCACTTCCCCTCCAGGAACCCTCAGTTTGTTCTTTATTGTTAAGAGTCTGTTTTCTACGACAGATACTGGCGAGGATGTGGAGAAAAGGGAACCCTCCTATACTGTTGGTGGGAATGCCACCTGGTGCAGCCACTCTGGAAAACAGAATGGAGGTTCCTCAAAAAGTTGAAAATAGAGCTTCCCTATGACCCAGCAATTGCACAACTGGGTATTTACCCCAAAGATACGAAATGTAGTGATCTGAAGGGGCACCTGCACCCCAATTTTATAGCAGCAATGTCCACAATAGTCAAACCATGGAAAGAGCCTAAATGTCCAACAACAGATGAATGGATAAAGAAGAAGTGGTATATATATACAATGGAATATTATGCAACCATCAAAAAAATGAAATCTTGCCATTTGCAATGACATGGAGGGAACTAGAGGGTATTATGCTAAGCGGAATAGGTCAATCAGAGAAAGACAAGTATCATATGATCTCACTGATTTGAGGAATTTGAGAAACAAGACAGAGAGTCATAAGGGAAGAGAGGGAAAAATTAAACAAGACGAAACCAGAGAGGGAGACAAATCATAAGAGACTCTTAATCTCAGGAAACAAACTGAGGGTTGCTGAAGTGGAGGGGGTTGGGGGGGATGGGGTGGCTGGGTGATGGACATTGGGGAGGGTATGTGCTATGGTGAGCACTGTGAATTGTGTGGGACTGACGAGTCACAGACCTGTACCCCTGAAACAAATAATATATTATATGTTAAAAAAGAGTCTGTTTTCTAGTTTGCCCCTTGTTTTCCTTTTTTCCCCTATGTTCACCTGTTTGTTTCTTAAATTCCACATATGAGTGAAATAATTTGGTATTAGTCTTTCTCTGACTGACTTATTTTGCTTAGCATAATACACTCTAGCTCCATCCACATCATTGCAAATGGGAAAATTTCATTCTTTTCGATGGTTGAGTAATATCCCATTGTCTATATATACCACATCTTTTTTTTTTTAAGATTTTTATTTATTTATTTGTGTGAGAGAGAATGAGAGAGAGCACATGAGAGGGGGGAGGGTCAGAGGGAGAAGCAGACTCCCCGCCGAGCAGGGAGCCCGATGTGGGACTCGATCCAGGGACTCCGGGATCATGACCTGAGCCGAAGGCAGTCGCTTAACCAACTGAGCCACCCAGGCGCCCTATACCACATCTTCTTTATCCATTCATCAGCCAATGGACATTTGGGCTCTTTCCATAATTTGGCTATTGTTAATAATGCTGCTATAAACATCGGGCTGCATGTATCCCTTTAAATCAGTATTTTTGTATCCTTTGGGTAAATATCTAGTAGTGCAATTACTGGATGGCAGGGTAGTTCTATTTTTAACTTTTTGTGGAAACTCCATTCTGTTCTCCAGAGTGGCTGCAGGAGTTTGCATTCTCACCAATAGTTCAAGAGGGTTCTCCTTTCTCCACATCCTTGCCAACACCTGTTGTTTCCAGTGTTGTCAATTTTAACCATTCTGACCACGGTTTTGATTTGTAGTTCCTGAATGATGAGTGATGTTGAGCATCTTTTCATGTGTCTCTTAGCCATCTGGATGTCTTCTTTGGAAATAGACTTTATTTTTAGAACAGCTTTTAATTTACGGAAAAATTGAGAAGATAGTAGGGAGTTCCCATTTGCCTCTTCGATCAACTTCTCCTATTATTAACATCTTACGGGGCACCTGGGTGGCTCAGTCATTGGGCGTCGGCCTTTGGCTCAGGTCATGATCCCAGCATCCTGGGATCGAGCCCTCATTGGGCTCCCTGCTTAGCGGGGAGCCTGCTTTTCCCTCTCCAGCCCCCCTGCTTGTGTTCCCTCTCTCACTATCTCATCAAACAAATAAATAAAATCTTAAAAAAAAAATCTTACATTAGCATGACACATCTGTTATAATTAATGAATCAACACTGATACAATATAATTCACTAAAGCCCATGGTTTATTCATATTTCCTTAGTTTTTACTTAATGTCCTCTTTATGTTTGGGGATCCCATCCAGGATACCAGATTATATTTAGTGTCATATCTCTTTAGGATACTCTTTGCTGTAACTGTTTCTCAGACTTTCCTTGTTTTTGATGAGCTTGACAGTTTTTTTTTAATTGAAGTGTAATTGACATATAACATTATATTAGTTTTAAGTATACTGCAACATGATTTGACATTTGTATATATTTATATATTGTGAAATGATCACCACAGTAAGTCTAGTGAACACTTGTCACCATACACAATAAGAAGAACTTATGGATGAAAAATGTTTTCAAATACTCGAAATGAGCTCCTCAGGTAAAATGTGTGGCTGCTTCCTCCCTGAGAGTCATGGGGAAAGGTGCTCCCTTTCCTCCTTGAAAGGTTAGTGAATCTAAGGAATGGGTAATCTGGACCACGGATTACCTCTTGGCTTCTAAATATCTGTTAAATTATGGAGACAGAGCAAGAACAGTTTAGTGCTGCCGTAAGAAACGGCCATGGTTTTTCTGGCAAGTGCTTTACCAAAGAGGTGGCTCAAATACCTGTCCAAAGGCCCCACCTCTCTTAATAAATTCCCTATTTTCACACCCCCTCCCCATTCAAGTCCCTTTTCAGAGTAGCCCCCCATTACAGACAGTGGAACCCCTGAAGGCTGGAGTTGATCTTCTCCTCTCATAGCCTCCTACACATTGTGCAGTCTTCGGTGCTTGGGTCCCCCAATATTTAGCTCGGTGCTGGTGGATTCAATGACATACTTAGATAACAAAGCTGGAGATAACCTAAACTGAGTGTTTCTTTACCTTGCACTTGACTCTGACCCCTAGTCTCAATCCGTGAGGTCCAACTCTCTCAGGGGTAAAGATCCAGACTAGGATAGGCCTCAGGAAAGGGCAGGAGTGGTCCGTAGTGGCCCTCAGGGCTCTCGATATATGGCACACTCTAATACAGTGGTAATAATACGGCAATAGTGAATAGCAAAAGGGATCGCATACTTGTGATGGGAAAGAAAATAAAGACATCTCATTTTCTGAGTAACATTAAAAGCAACACCATTCATTTCACTAATAATTTTGGCTATCTGGGTGCAGTATATTGAAGAGGGTGTTTATAGAGGAGGTATTTTATTCCCATAGATCCTGACAAAATACTATTTGGATCAGAAGCATCTGCTAAGAGCTACTTTCCATGGCAGCTGGGTTTTCCTAAGCCAGCTTTGTGAGAATTGGCCTGTACTTGGGGAACCCCTCTGAACTTCCCTGTCCTCCCTCCGGGCAGGCTAGATCCTGGAAATGGTTTCTGGGGCTCTAAAGACCAATTTATTCTGGACGCTGGGAAAAGAGGGAGCAGAGAGAGAGAGAGAGATATCAATGAATTGCTATAACTTATTTGCTACATTTTGTATAAAAGTATCTAGGGGAGGAAAAATGACTCCAACCAGGGCAGAGGAGTGCCTTGATGCTTCTTCCCACTCTAGGTTCTAGATAGTAAAAGAGCTTACCAGGTACAGAGATCATAGCCTTTCTAAGAAGTTTGTGGCCCTACAGAGAAGGAACTGGAAGAAGCCTGTATTAGTTTGCTAGGGCTGCCATAACAAAGTATCATAGACTAGCTTAAAATACAGAAATTTATTTTTTCACAGTTTTGGAGGCCAGAAGCCCTACATCAGAATGTTAGGAAGTTTAGTTCCTTCTGCAGGCCCCGAGGGAAGTATCTTTTCCAGGCTTCTTTTCTTGTCTTGTAGATGGTGGTCTTCCCCCTGTGTCTTCCTTCACATTGTCTTCTCTTTATATGTGTTTGTGTCCAAATTTTCTCTTTTAAGGACCCCAGTCGTATCAGACCTCGTTCTAACTTAATTACCTCTGTAAAGACCCTATCTCCAAATACAGTCACATTCTGAGACTCTGGGGGTTGGGACTTCAAAAAAATACAAATTGTGGGGGGGTGCAAAATTCAATCACGACAAAGCCCGTTTATTTCTGACCATTGTATACTCTGGCATAAGTGTATTCTCCAATCTTCCCTGTCTGTAGGTCTGGGGCCCCCAACTCTCCACACCGGTGAGAGAGGGTAGAGACAATCAACCAGCAAACATTGCATGCAAGACTTCTTTCTTACAGAAGGTACTGGATGAGCCACCTTCTCAATCCCAGCCTAGATTGGACCTTGTTCTCTTTCTAAATGGAGAAGTTGCCGAAAAAGCAAAATTGTATGGTGCATCCAAAATAGTCTGAAACTACGAAGCTGGGCAGTTTGGCTGTGTGGTGGAGCCCATTAATTATAGTGTGTACTGATCATGTTTATTTGTCTAAACTCTTCTTGGTATTGCAGAGCTGCCCCCCTCGGACATTAAACAACAAAAAAGTGAGAGCCCATGAAGCCATAGTCATCTCCCCTGTGGCTCAGGTCTATGGCGGGACGGCACAGTGAGGCATGCTCTGTCTCCCTGGGAGGGGCCCTGCGTGATGTGGGCTCACCTGGGCCCCCTAGAGAGAGATTTTCCTGCGTACAGTTGTGGGTCCCTAGGACCAGCTGCCATCTCATTTATCATTAGCCAAATGCTTTGCAGATTAAACTGATGGGTTGGGAATGAGGGGGATGGGTGATGAGGTGAGAGAAACACTCACAAGTTCTCTCCTAAATGTCTTTTGTCCCTGCCCCAGACTGTGGTAAAATAGAGCAGGGACCAGCTGGTCAGCCTTGTTTGTTTAAGCTGTTGACTAATCTCTGAGTTCATGTGCTGAGCTGGTTCATGAAGTTCTTGAACTTTTATTATCCTTGGACTTTTGGCACAGTGAAGATGAAATAAGAAACTGACACTGTTTTCAAAAGAAGCCTATGAGATTGAATGAAGTGAATGTTTGACTATGAATTAAGAGATTCAAGGAATTCAAATAAATTTGTACAATATTTGTTGACGGCTGCTCTGTGCCAGGCACTGCTCTAGGCTCTGGGATCGGAGTGAAACTGAATTTTCTTCTCAGCTCTATCAAGAGCTCTACTCACTGGGGCTGCCTCTGGAGTGGTTGGGCAACACTGATCCTGTTTCTCTGAAACAATGTTTCAAATGCAAAATACTAATAAGCAGATATGAATCAGGAATAAAGAAAAGTACAGATAGACCTATGCTTTCCAATATGGTAGCCACCAGCCTCAGTGACTGATGAGGAACTGAGGAAATTCAGTCCTCTAGCTGCATTACCCATATTTCAAGTGTTCCATAGCTCTATGGGTCTAGGGGCTACCATATTGCACAGCCCCAGTATAGAACATTCTCATCATGGCAGAATGTTCTATTGGACAGTGCTGATGTAGATAATGAACAAATACATATGGTTTTATATGGAATATTTTTCGTCTGAAGACATTTTGCAAACTGCAGCATACAACACCTGGAAAGGCCCATTAAGGTTGCTAATTTGTATCTCAGGACTGGAAACAACCCTAAAGATTATCTAGATTAACTACCTGTCTGATAATTAATCCACTCTACAACATCTCCATCAAGCCTCAGTCTATGTTGGGCTTGAAAATGCCTACAACAGACAGTTGCCTTTGAAGGCAGTGCATGTTCTCAATGAATTCCCCCTGGTCCAAAATGACTGGTGAAATTTAGTACAAGGCTCTTTAAAAATATTAAGAAATTCCATATTCTTACAAATGCCTTTGTAAATGAGTCACACAATTTCCATTAGAATTGTATATACAAAGAGTAAATGTCAAATGTAAATGCAAATGTCAGAAATAAAATGAAGCTATGGTGTCATCTGTCCATTTGTCTTGCAGTATGCTAACATAATTTAAAAATTAAGTTTGGATGTATTAACACAGCCAAATAGATGACTTCTTTCTGGAAAGTGATCTTAAACTTTTCTCAATGATTTTCTTTCTCCAAAATACTTCAGCCATTGAAAAATGAACAAATTTTCCAGATTAATAGTTAAGTTTACCTTTTATAACACCCACTGCTTGAGAATTATAATCAATCATGACAAATACTTTCGTAGAGTATCTCCGCTTGAGTAAGCAGGGCACATACTGATGCACTCCAACCTTTTCTAAAGGTCTTGGCATTGCCAGCACCATGGTGCTGAGCCAGGCCATTGTACCAGTGAGGTGCACTGTCTGTGTGACCCTGCAGCCACCCTAATGTGTGACCCTATTGTCACTCTACTGTGTGTTCCTTCTTTGTTTGGTAATTCTTCTGACTGCTCTCGCTGAGCACCTCTAGCTACAGTTGGATATTCTTTATTGGAGGATATTCTTTACTGCTTCAATTCTTCTATCTCTTTTCTTTCTTTCTTTTTTTTTTAAAAGATTTTATTTATTTATTTATTTGGCAGAGAGAGAGAGCGCGCGTGCACAAGCAGGGTGAGAGGCAGGCAGAGGGAGAGGGAGAAGCAGACTTCCCGCTGAGCAGGGAGCCGGAGGTGGGGCTTGATCTCAGGACCCTGAAATCATGACCTGAGCCAAAGGCAGACGCTTAATCAACTGAGCCACCCAGGCACCCATCTTTTGTCTCTTTCCATGCACACTGGGTTGTTTAAAGATAAGAATCTGAAATGACTCTTCTTCTCAGATTTCTAATTACTTAATGTTGACGGCAATCTGAATGGCTGATAAGTGATGCTGTGCAGTAGACATAGTAATAACAACGACAAAAAGAAGAATGAAAATGAATGTAACATGCATATATTAAGCACCATTCTAAGGATTTGTATACAATGGCCCAAACTGTATTCATTACAACCCCTAATGTAGACACTGCTTCCTTTATTTTTTAAATGGCCTAATTAAGGCAAAAGAAACTTAGGTCCCCCCAGCCAGTAAGTGGAAAAGCCTAGATTTAATCACAGGACATATAGCCCCAGAGACCCTCTTTTTAACCATTTTGTTTTAGGACAGAGTTCTAAAGTTTTCACTTTGTAATACAGCATGGATGCATGCAGGTTAAATAATCACTTATTTCTATCCTCTATTTTGCATGGGGACCTTCGACAAAACCCTTGTACTGTTTTATGAGAGTCAGTTTGGTATAACAAAGAACATAAGATCTATACTCAGAATAGATAGGACATTTGTTCAGGCATTCAATACATACTAGTTTGAACAAAGTCTAATTTGAGTATCTTTAGTTTTTAATCCTTTTGTTCTACCTTTCCCAGAAGGCTAATAGTGCCTTATTTGCATATGAGTATGCAATATACATTTATCATGGTGGTGATGAAGATGATATCTGCCATACTGGTCATTTCTGAAATGTATTCACCCAGAAACATCTCATGCTACGTATTTTTGCATCTGTGCTGCCATTTCAATGTTTTAAGATTAAAAGGGCCACTTTACTCTATAACATTAAGTGCTTAATGTGTGCCAGGCATTTTGCTAGGTGATAAGGATGCGATAATGAATACAATGTCCTCAAGGCTCCTATGGTCTACTGGGAGGACGCTCATTTATAAACAGATGAAATCACTGAGGAAATGAAGTAATGAAGTAATGAAGAAGGTGACAGGTTAAAGGTGAGTGAGGAATATGAGAGGAAGGGCTCTTAGAAAAATTCAGGGATTTGGGAAAAGCCAGGAGGCGATATCACCTGGGCTGAGACTTGATGGTTGAATAAGAATCAACAGAATAAACAGAAGTGACAGAGAAAACTTCACAGGTACACTCAGACCTATGGTGTGATATGGAGTGCATCCAACCTGCTCCTCTTCCAGGATTTCTCCTTTCAGTGAAGGGTGCCCGTCAGTTGCAAGAAATGAAAACCTGTAGGGCATCATGGACTCCTTCTTCTTCCTCACCCTCCACAGCCAGCCAGCCACCACACCCAATGCATTCCACTTCCTAAATGCTTCTGGGACCCATCACTTCTCTCCACCACTTCTGCCACCACCGTGGTTACTTCTTGACTATATTTGGCAATGGTCTGGTAGCCACCTCCCTGCCTCCAGGCCAGCTCTGTCATCTCTTTCCACTACCCTCCTCCAAACTCGTTCCCCACATTGCAGCCAAAGCATCTAAATTGCAGATATGCAGAATATGCCATTTCTCTGAGGGGGAAAAAATTTTCAATGGCTCTCCCTTGCTCTTAGAATAAAATTTAAATTTTTATCATAACTGGCAAAAGCTTGGTGATTCAATCTCTGCTTATTTTTCTAGGCTCATCTTTACCCATCCCTTCCTCACACTCTGATCAAGCTATACAGAACTTCTTGCAGTTCCTTGAATGCATCCTGTTTTGCTTCTGGGCCTTTCTATGTGTGTTTTCACTAGTTTGGGGTAACTATTACTTATCCCACAAGTCTCATCTTAAATATGGCTTCTCCAAAAAAAGTCTTTCCTGAACTCCCTAGTCTAAGTTAAGAACTTCTCTTCTGTGCTCCCAGAGCACATTTTACTAATTACACTATATGGTAAAGTGGCTATTTCCTTGAGTAACAGCATGTTAAAGTGGGGACCAAAATACTAGGTGGCAAAACCTCCCATAGTTCAGAGAAGATACTTGTAGAGAAGGAGTCTGGAAACCAGATGAAGGATATAAATGATTGAGGATGAAGTAATCAAGGGATGGTTTGTTTAGAGAATTGATGAGAAAGGCTTTGAGAGGGACCAGTTGGAGAGCTTGATATTTGTTCTGAAGTTTGAGATGACAGAGACTGGGATTTCTCCGATGTCTAAGAAGACTAAAAGTAAATGGTTGTGGCTGGAGCTGCCTGTCTGGTGGCAGAGCTAAGATGAAGCTGTCCTGGGAGCAGAATATGTTTTCATTGACAACAAGGCAGAAGTGTGTGCTGGGGACAAGATGTGGGCAGCCAAGGAAGAGACAGTCTGAGGATAATATTTAAAGAGATTTCATCCAAGAGGGCTTCCAGCCAGAGACAGGCTGTGGCCAGAAGAAAGAAAAGGGCATATACTATTAGCTGCAGAAACTGAGGGGATAGTTATCTAAGGGAGAGGGAACTTCAGTCAGATGTTTTTGGTGGGAATTTTTTCAAGGAAACATCAAAGTGCTCCATGAAATAATTAGCTCTGAATATTCATTCACCAAGCCCAAAGAGCGCCAGCCCAGGTTATTTCAGTCAAATAAGACCTTTCCTATCCTTTGCTACTCCCCACTCCACCCCACCCACACAGCAGCCCCTTTAGCCTATGGTCATTTTTCCAGACTAGTTGTTCTAAACTGTGGTAGGGAAGAAGATTCAACTTTAAATGGAATCAAAATTTTATTATTAAACTAATCCCTTCATGTAATTAGCAAACTGAGTGTGTTCTTAGGACAAAAGTGACCAGAAACTTTTTATTATGTAAGTGTTAACAAAGAAATTATGAGACTCACCTGAGACTTCCAGGGAAAAGGAAAAGAAAAATATAGATTACCGACTGGTTTTAAGGTTTCTTCTTTATCTTTTGGTTTCAGCAGTTTGATTGTGGTGTGCCTAAATGAGGGATTTCTTTGTATATATCCTGTTCAGGATTTTCTGACTTTTTCAATCCATGAGTTGCTGTCTTTATTCAGTTTGGAAAATTCTCAACATAATCTCCTCATATGTTGCTTCTTCCCTATTCTTTCCTTGTCTTCCGGAACTCCAATTACACATATGTTAGACCATTTGATGATGTTCTGCATATTCCTAATTGTTTTATTTTCTAATTATGTTTCTTTTACGTGCCTCAGTTTGGAAATCTTCTATTGAAGAGCCTTTGAATTCATGGG
This sequence comes from Mirounga angustirostris, assembly GCF_029215605.1. Lineage (NCBI taxonomy): Eukaryota > Metazoa > Chordata > Mammalia > Carnivora > Phocidae > Mirounga > Mirounga angustirostris. The sequence continues at coordinate 52,571,630 of NW_026991711.1, forward strand.
CCCTTTTTTCCCCCTTTTTGTATCTAGTCTGCTGTTAAACTCATACAACAAATTCTTAATTTCAGATGTCTTATTTTTATTTTCTAGAATATTCATTTGATTATTTTAAACCATTCCATTTCTCTGCTGAAATTCCCTATCTTTTTATGTATTTTCTTTACCCTTTCCTCCATTTTCTTTACCATAATTATTGTAGTTATTTAAAAATCCTTGCCTACTATTTCCAATATTTGGGTCATCTCTTGGTCCGCTTCTGTTGAGTGTTTTTCCCCCCTCTTGATTATGAACCACACATTCCAGCTTCCTATCATGTCATGTAATTTTTAAAATTGCATAATAGGTATTATGTATAAAAGAGCTAATGTAGATACTAACATGCAGCTAAAGTGAAGAGGACTTCCATCCAATCAAAAATCGAGCTGGGTTGTAGCTTTAATTTCAGTGCTCAAATCTTGATGGCTATATTTGCTTTGTGCTTATTGTAAATCACTCTCTCCAGCAATATTTTAAAAAACTCCTAACTGCCACTGTGAACTTAATGGCTTCCCAATACTAAAAACTGTCCTGATAACATCAGTGGTGATATTAGTTGAATGTGAGTTTGGGGTATTATATAATGAAATATGTAAATGTTGGGAAGATCTGTGGAATTCAGTGAATGAATATTTTCCAAATAACCATGCCTGATATTACAAAGTCATCCCTGGGGAAAAGATGCATTCAAAGAAAAAGATAGACCACTGGATATTATTGTAATGGAGGAGGAAAACTTCACTGAAGGTTTTAGATGCCACAGTGCAAATAATGGCAAAAAAATGACCACTTGTTGAGTTTTAGTATAGTAGAAAAGGAGAACTCTGCAATTATCAGGAAAGGCAATGAAAATACTCCTCCCTTTTCTAATTATATGTTTGTGTGAGGCTATATTTTCTTCATACACTTCAAGAAAAACAATGTATCACATCAGAGTGAATACAAGAGCAGACAAACTAAGGTTGTCTTCCATTAAAGAAATTTGTAAACACAAAGAATGCAACTCTATTCACCAATACTTTTATTTTTAAAATGATAGTTATTTTTCTTAAAATATGTCACATATTGTTACCACAAAGAGTAAAAAAGGCCTCTGTTTGAATATCTAATATGGTAAATATTAATAGCTATAACCCATATTAAAATATGCAGCTCTTGGGGGCACCTGGGTGGCTTTGTTGGTTAAGCATCTGACTCTTGATTTCAGCTCAGGTCATGATCTCAGGGTTGTGAGATTGAGCCCCCCATGGGGCTCAGGGTTGAGCACTACGTGTGGAGCCTGCTTAAGATTTTCCCTCTCCTTCTCCCCTCTGCCCCTCCCACCCTCCCCACCCCATCCCAACCCCATCATGCATGCATTCTCTCTCTAAAAAAAATAAATAAATTCAGCTTTTGGGGGTCTCTGGTTTTTAGGAGAGTAAAAAGTTTCTGAGACTAAAATGTTTGAGAACTGCTGCTATATAATTACATAAAATCTGAAAGTCACTCAAGGTAAAATTTGTTAAGTTCTAAAGTTTGATATTAAAATTTTACAAAATTAGCATAGAAAATATGGTATAGACATATTATGTCTGTAAGTTTGCTATATAAGTTTCCCTAATCTAATTAAGCTATCAAAGTATTAAAGAGATTTATTTATTTTTTTTAAAGATTTTTATTTATTTATTTGTCAGAGAGAGAGAGCACAAGCGGGGGGAGCAGCAGAGGGAGAGGAAGAAGCAGGCTCCCCATTGAGCAGGGAGCCCGATGCGGTACTCGATCCCGGCCTGGGATCATGACCCGAGCTGAAGGCAGACAGACGCTTAACGACTGAGCCACCCAGGTGTCCCGGTATTAAAGAGATTTAGAGAGTGACATTATTTGGGTACTTCCCTCTTTAACACTCAATCTTCTCCCTAGTTCAGCCCTTTGTTATTAGAATGCCAGAATCATTTGCATATTCTTTCCTTCTTTTTAATTTATTTTATTTTTTATTATGATTTTAAAATTTCAGTATAATTAATATACAGTGTTTTATTAGTTTCAGGTGTACAATATAGTGATTCAACAATTCTGTACATTACTCAGTACTCGTCATCACCTTCACCTATTTCACCCATCCCCTACCCACCTCCCCTTAGGCAACCACCAGTTTGTTCTCTATAGTTAAGAGTCTGGTTTTTTTTTTTTGTTTGTCTCTTTTTTGTTTTGTTCATTTGTTTTGTTTCTTAAATTCCACATACGAGTAAAAGCATAAGGTATTTGTCTTGCATATTCTTTTCTTTATTTCTTCATTCATTTTACAAACATTCTTTAAGCACTGGGTTAAGGCAGTAGGAATACAAAGGTAACTTCCCTCAGGAGCTAACAGCCTAGTAGGTTAGACAGAGAAGTAAATGAAAGATTATAAAAAACATTTCAGAGATATGACAACGTATAGACATAGTGTAACAAAGAATCCTAGAGAAGTGATGGCCAGCCTCTGGAAAAGTATCAAGAAAAGCTTCATAAAGACAGGGGGGCCTTAACTGTGTGTTTGAAGATAAGCTGGTAATCAGATGAAAAATCTGGGGAAGGTCAATCCTGGCAAACTGAATGACCCAAATATAGAAGTAAAAAATGGGAGGGCGCAAGCAATTCTGTGTTGCTGGGGCATAAAGCTGAAAAGCTAGAGGGTGAAAAGAGGCAATGAGGGAAGTAGGAACCAGAAGATGCTAGAAACATGGGAAGGAGCTTGAGAGTCATCTGATCGCCCAGCGGAGTTTAAGAACGAAGCCACAAAGCCCTGGCAAGGACTAAAAGCCACAAGACTGTGGGAATGCTTTGTATGGCTAGCACGCTGCCTTATAATGGATAGGAATGCTTTTCTCCAGTTTGCCAGTCTTCCGTGTTCTCCACGGTCTGGTGTCTTGTCCCTCCTTATCCTGTTCCATCAGTCTCTGTATGTTCCCCTGCCTGCTGACCTTTGTACTGACACTTAGGCCATTTGTGTTGTATGGACCATTTGTGTCCTACAGGTGTCTCTCATCAAATTTTTACCAAATCCTGTTCATTAAACCCTTGATATATGAGGCACCCCACCCCACCCCATCCTCCTCCTCCCTGCAAACTAGAATATTTGAAAATCAATGAATATCAAATCCCTTTTCTGGAGATTTACAATATGCTTTTGTACATTACTGCCACTGATAAGATCTGCATTAAACAAACACCACCCAATTTTATTTCCAAGATAATCTGACCATGGGACCTCCTCCTTTATTTAAGTGAATGTCCAATATCATCTAAAGCAGCTATTTTCAGAGTGTAGTTGGGGAATGCCTAAGAGTCTCTGAGATTCTCTCAGGGGTTCTGTGAAGTCAGAAGTATTTCCTAGTGGGGTGCCTGGGTGGCTCAGTTGGTTAAGCGTCTGCTTTTGGCTCAGGTCATGATCCCAGGGTCCAGGATTGAGCCCCATGTTGGACTCCCTGCTCAGCGGGGAGTCTGCTTCTCCCTCTCCCCCTTGCTCATGCTCTCTCTCCCAAATAAATAAATAAAATCTTAAAAAAAGAAAGTATTTTCTAATAAAACTACAGCATTATGGTCCTTTTTCCTTCTCATTCTCCCAAGAGTATACAGTAGAATTTTCTAGAGGCTGTATGATGTTCAGTAATATAACAGATTAAATACAGAAATGGATATGAGGATATATTAAGCCAGATAGTAAGGTGATTTAAAAAAATGTAAAACAGCGTCACTTTTCTCCCTACTTAAAAAAATATAAATGGTTATTTTTTATAAAACTTTACAGTGTTAACATGCTAATAGGTTAAAAAAATATCTCCGTTTAGGGGCACCTGGGTGGCTTGGTCAGTTAAGCCACTGCCTTCGGGTCCTGGAATCGAGCCCCGCATCAGGTTCCCTGCTCCGCTGGAGGTCTGCTTCTTCCTCTCCCACTCCCCCTGCTTGTGTTCCCTCTCTCGCTGTGTCTCTTTCTGTCAATTAAATAAATAAATAAAATCTTAAAAAAAAAATCTCTCCGCTTAGATTTCTACTATGCCAAATATTCACAAATATAACTCACATGAACAAAAGTCCTTTGGGGTCCTCATTAACTCTTAAGAATAGAAAGTGGTCCTGAAACCAAAGAGCGAGAACACCGCTGACCCGGCAGAGTCACTGGTCGTGAGTAACTGGTATTTTTGCCTGCCCAGCAACACAGCATCAATTCCTTGTCTTTGATCGTTGTACTTTAATTTTCCTTTGGGAGTTATCTCTCCTCTCCTCTCCTCTCAGCCCATAGGTTCCGATTGGGTTAACTCAATCCCCTGGCTCAAGGGAAAGGCATTTGATGAAGGCCTGTGTCCAACCATGCCTGAATCTAGACCTAATGCTACATTTTTCAACTACATGCACCAAAAAATTGTCCCTTGACTGCAAAGGATTTTCATCTTAATACACTAGGGTACCAGGAAATGCAGCATGAGAAATGTTGATCTAATCATCATGTTGTTTGTAGCTGAGTATTGACATAAACTTGAATCTTCAACTGTGTTTTGGTCTTGACATCTCTTAATACCTTAGTTCACTAGGGCTCTGACTTAATTATTTTGCAATTTTAGTAACAAAGTAACTGGCTAATTGATATATTAAGGTATATTATATTAAGGTAATAATAGATCTATTTATGAATTCACAGTAAGTAAGACAGGCATGTTCAATTGGGAAGATGTATTAAACAAAGAATTATAATAACATAATGATTCTCTGCCTAAGATAGACCCCTGGTCACTCTCTCCCTTGGTAGCTATTATTCAAGTATCAGTTTTAATCATTATCTTTGCCTCTCGAGAATAGGTTAGTCCCCCTCCCCATTACTAAAATGTTCTCATCATTCTAGCACTTTGGTTTTGGAACACTCATCATAGTTTTAGTTAATTATTTGATGATTTGTTTGATATGTTTCTTTCCCACCAGACTGTAAGCTGCATGTTTATCTTGATCACTCCGTCATTGGGATCCAGCCTGGTGCATGGTATATGGTAGGTTTCCAGTAATGTATCTGTGAGTGAGTGAGTGCATGAGTGTCATGATAGGAGGAGTCAGGGTGTTGTGGGGGCATAAAACAGAAGGAGCCCACCCAGGTCAGGGGAAGAGAGGAGGACTACGGGAGAAATGATACTGGAGCAGAAAGAGGAAGGATGAGTAGGAGAGTCATCCCACTATGGAGAGAAGGGAGAAAAGCACACTACAGTGAAGGATAATATTCGGAACTGATGTAGAATGGGAGTCTTGAGCCAGATTGTGAAGGACCATTGGAGGTTTTTATCTCAAGAGTTTAGACTTTATACCAAGTCTAAGCCATTAGAGGGTTGGAAGTAGGGAAATGATACATCTTTTTGCTTTAAAAGGAAATCCCGGTCAGTGTGTGCAGAACTGTTCAGGGGCAAGCAAGTCTGGAGGAAGTGGGACCACTTAGGTGACATGATTAATTAGGTAAAAAAACAATGTGACTTGGACTGGGATTGTGGCAGTCTCCTTCAATCATATTTTTATTCAACACATATTTACTGTGCACCTGCTATATACCAGGCAACATTTTAGGACATGGGGATATAGAGATGAATAGTACAGATAAAGTTCTTGAACATGTGGAGTTTATATATCAAGGGGTGGAATGCTGATGAATGAATAAGCAAATAAAGAGGCTGGAAAGGTTCATTACCTTCAAAGAAGCAACAAATGGACTGACAGTGGTTTCCAATTCAGCCGATGCATGCCAGAATACAATGAGATGGAATCTTTAGGGTACTAAAGGAACACAAGAGCCAAGCAGTAGGAACGTCACATGAGAAATTCTGTACAAATATAACATGTGGTCTAATATATGAAGCTACTGGGTCAAACATACCTGAACATGATTCAGAGATTTGAAGGACCCTCTTGTAATCTGAGGATCATGATGGCAAGGAACAAAAATGTGTGTAAAACACTGGAAAAAATGGAAGGGATTACAGAGAGGTCATTGTGGGTTTAGTTGTTGTTGTTGTTATTATTATTTTAGAGAGAGAGAGTGCCCGAGGTGGAGGGAGGGGCAGAGAGAGAGGGAGAGAGAGAGAATCCCAAGCAGGCTCCACTCTGAATGCAGAGCCTGACACAGGGCTCAATCGCAGGACCCTGAGATCATGACCTGAGTCGAAATCAAGGAGCCCCCCATGTGCCCCAGGGTTTAGATGTTATAATGCATTTTAAACTTCTTTGATCTTAATAAAGATCTACAAAAAAGATGAAATATAGAATTGTTTTCCAAAAGAAGACTAAAGAGTCTTCTCAAAGTTAACAAACAAAAAGTAGGGAGAGGCCCAGGTCTGCATGGAGTAGAAAATTAATGTTAATTACTTCTATACTGGAGTCTGAAATTTTTTTTCCTCTCTTTTCCTATCAAACTTGTTATGCATACACACATAAATGCTAAAAGCATTTTTTTTTTATTTGAACAAACCATTTCATTTGTACAGATGCTTTTTTAAATCCAACCCGGTTGCTCTTCCTTAACATGTGCTATGTTCTAAGTGCTCACCTGAGTGCACGAGCTTTACTAACTTAGAGATGTGTCGTTTGTGAGAAATCTTGCCTAGAGAAGAACCCATTAGAGAACTATGCAGAAAGAGAACACAAAGTTAAAAAGGAATCATGAAATGTAGAACACCACGAAGGTGGAATTTTCATAGGTGTCTCAATTGTCCAGCACCCACTTGCCTTACTTCCTGCTGAAGATGTATCAGAATTTGTGAGCCTAGTCCATATTTTCATTTTCTCACCGAGGGGCACCATTCCGAACAGGGGCTTTTTAAAAACCCTTCAAAGTTTTCTTTAGCAATGAAACTAACATTTAACTTACACCTTCAACCTTGTGTAACATTCATCTTTCTCCATTCACAGTCATGAGCTCTCCTGGGGCTCCCTACATCTTAGTATATACCCTCTTATCTTTAGGATACTGAAGGAAAATAACCGTCAAGCAGTCGGAATGCCTTGTGACGAACCCTGTCGGAATGTAATATATGGTCCTATATATGAAGCTACTGGAGCCTACCCTTCTCTCTGTACTGTTTTCTTTTCCTAGCTCAGAGTTGGTGCTTATAGGCTCTCTGCTCCCACATTCAAAACCTGCCCTACTCAAAGCCACTCTGAGGGTGCAGAAGCAGGGATTTGGGACCTGGGCTCTGGTTTTCTAAGGCTGCCAAAATTATTCGGAACCTATATTTGGAACCATGATAGAGGCCGCACCCTCAGGATCCCCAAGGATAGTCCTTGTTGAATTTCTTTCGGGGTGATGGAAAGGAGGACAGGATCACCAAGAGATCACCAAGTCCAACTTCCTAAATCCTATAGGAGAAACTGAAGCTCAGGGATGCTAACCGCCCGTCTGTGATGTCACCTTTATCCTTATCCTTAGCCGAGGCACCATCTGCCTCTCCCCCCGGCCCATCTCTTGGCGGCTGAGGATGAGCAAGTGGCGTCTGGCTCCGCTGGAACAACCCACAGCCCTTATCCTCTGAGAGCGCTGATGGGGAGGAGGCCGTTCAGAGAGAGTAAGAAAGCGAGGGAGGAGAAAGGAAGGAAGGGGAGCCAGAGGTGGGAGTGGAAGAGGCAGCCTCGCCCGGGGCTGATTGGCTCCGGAGGCCAGCCCTCGCCAGCGGTTTATAAGAGTTGGGGTAGCGGGGCGCCCTGCCCGCTCGCCCGCGCGCCCCCCGAGCAGCGCCCGGCTCTGAGCGCCCCACGTCGAGGCCCGCCTGGCCCCGCGCCGGCTCCGCGCCGTCTTTAGAGGTGGTCGCGGGCAGAGGCGAGCGAGGGAGCGAGCGAGGGAGGCGAGCGCCGCAGCCAGCCGGCCGAGCGCCATGCGCCGCGCCAGCCGAGACTACACCAAGTACCTGCGCGGCTCGGAGGAGATGGGCAGCGGCGGCTCGGGCGCCCCGCACGAGGGCCCCCTGCACGTCCCCCCGCCGCCCGCGCCGCCCGCGCCGCCCGCGCCGCACCAGCCCGCCGCCGCCTCCCGCTCCATGTTCGTGGCCTTCCTGGGACTGGGGCTGGGCCAGGTGGTCTGCAGCGTCGCCCTGTTCCTCTACTTCAGAGCTCAGGTGAGTGCCCGCCTCCCCGGGGGTCCGCCCACCTCGTCCCTTCAGCCCTCGTGGGAAACTGAGTCCGGCCGCCCGGCTCGGCTCCCCAGAGCTTGCACACTCGGGAGGGGAGAGTGACTCTAAAGAGGGTGCGTCCGGCTCGGCCCGGGGACAGCCCGGCGCGGGGCCCGGCGCGCTCGCCTCTGCTCTCCGCGCCCGCCCCTGCCCCGCAGCGGGCCGAGGCTGGGCTCGCCCGGCCTGTTGCGTTTGAATTTCCCCCGCGACGCAGCATTGGCCGCTCACCTCTAATGGATGATTGCACACTCCCCCTACAACCCCTTCCATTTCGAATCTGGAGCTAAGAATTAACTTAACGTCTACTTCGGGGAAAAATTGAGCGCTTAGGCGGCACCCCTTTCCCTGCCCGCCCACCACCTGCAGAGGGTTTGGTTCGTGGGGCTGGCTGCTTTGCAGCTGGGCTCCGGGCCGCCGTGCTGGAGGGGAGCGCAGAGCCGAAGGTCGCGCGCGGTGCTTGCACTGCAGGCAGCCGCTGGAGCACCCAGTGGAGATGCCCAAGGCGCCTGAGGGGCCAAGTGACCGTGCGAGACAGGTTGCGGGACAGGGGCTCCGCTCGCGCGGGGTGCAAGAGGAGGGAAGGACCCCGTGCCTTCCCACTGAGGTGGGCGGAAGAAGGAAGCAAGGTGTGTGATGGTGGTGAAGTTCTCACCCCTGACACAGCCTCGCTACAATCTAGCAAATAACTAAACTTCGAAACGATGAGAAAGAGGGCTGGGAACTGCAGGGAAAGATAGTAGAAAGGAAGGGGTAAATCTGTAATATTATGCTTTCTGGTGGTTTATGCTCTTGTGTTTTCTTGGAAATTGCAGTGCAGTTGGTTAGATTCATTCAAATGTTCTTGTCTGGTGCTGTGAACTCTTTCTCAGAGGAAGTGGAGGGCTGACTGTGCATTTTTTTTTTTTATGGGAAAAGAGAGTTGGGTTTGGACTTCATTGGTTTTCAGATTCAAAGGTTATTACTAAACCAAATTGAATGCATCAAAACACGGCATTGCTTGGATTGTATGGGTTTTTGACATGTGCCAGAGTCTTGAACTCCATTACTTGTAATCATAGGCTTTTTGTTAAATATTCATTATCCACTGTTCTGTGTTTTATAGAGCAAGTTTGATTATCTACTTTTAAAAAAAGGTAGAAATACTATAAGCAATACTTTAGGACACTTGTATTTGCATCTTAATAAAAATAATCTTTGCCTATTGATATATTTTTTCTTAACAAAACAACTTTTGCAGCAAAGATTACACACATCTATATCAAAGTGATGAAATGTTTTTCGTTCTTCAGAGTGTGATGCAGTCAAGAATGAGTGGTTCAGGGCGCCTGGGTGGCTCAGTTGGTTAAGCGACTGCCTTCGGCTCAGGTCATGATCCTGGAGTCCCGGGATCGAGTCCCGCATCGGGCTCTCTGCTCGGCAGGGAGTCTGCTTCTCCCTCTGACCCTCCTCCCTCTCATGCTCTCTGTCTCTCATTCTCTCTCTCTCAAATAAATAAATAAAATCTTTAAAAAAAAAAAAAAGAATGAGTGGTTCACCCATTTTCTCACCCAGTTTTCTCCTTCCGTGTAAAGTCTGTATCTATTGAGTGCCTACACTGCAGATGAGACTATTAAGTGCTATGGAATGGGAGTTAAGGATTATTAATTCAATTCATAAAATATCCACCTACTATGTGCATTGCGTGGTGCCAGATTGGTACCTATAACAAAAGACTTAAAATTCTTAGTCAAACAAGAGAGCAGCATTCAGAAAAAGGAAAAAAGATGCAATCATTCTCTACTACTTTTTATCTTTTCTAACACCTTAGGAATATGGCATTTTCGTAGCAGTAATTGTGAAGTGAGTGTTCAGCATCGAAAGAGCAGTGGGGAATGAATGAGCTCTAGGGAAGATGAGCAGGTTAGATTGGTGGGGACCATGGAAATGGGTGTGGCCATGTAGAAAAGAGTGGCATGTTGGGCTCTTAGGAGAGACGTTCTGCATCTCCACAGCAATATTAATGGTCTGGTAGGCTCGGGGGTCTGTCTGATGATCACTTATTGTAATTTAGCAGTCTCCACGTTACATGAGTAATAGTGAAGCTCTCAACACCCTTTTCCAAAGTAAAAGGCCAATTAGTAAGCCTACCTAGAAAATTTTCATTTGTAGATTTAATGTCATCAGATTTTATAGGTATAGTTTTCCTAAATGCCATGAAGAATGGGTTTCTCTAAAACTTAGGCCAAATATATTAGCCATTACTCCTGAACCCCATTTTTGTACTGCAATTTTAAAGGGGCATCTTCTTTAGAAAGAAGTTATACCAGGAGCAATGTGTTCATAGGAAGACACCACTGGATTTGGTTGTGTTTTATTGAGTATATAGCATCTACTTTTGACCTAAAGGAGTCCTAATCATTTGGAGATACTTTCTGAAGTAAGGTACAAGTGAAATGCTGTGATGTCTGGCATTTGTTTCAAAATAATAGGTGGGGAGGGTTCGGGGTAGGGAAGTGGTTGCTTATAGATGAAACAAGATTGGCCATGGGTTGATAATTGTTGAAGCTTGGTGATAGGTTTGTGGGAGTTCATTCTACAATTCTTTCCACTTTTACGTATGCCAGAGGCCCTCTTTCAAATTTCTACTAGCTAAGAGAGTAGACTCGATTTGACCCATCACTAATATAACATTTTTACTCATGTCAACTCCTTTAGATTAGAACTTGTTAGCAAATAAGAGATACCTTTTTTAGTTCCACTAAAGTTGTAAGTGTCAACTACTTGGGGTTTCTGAATGCATCCGAATTAGAATGAAATCATTTAGGATCAAGTAACATGTTTGCAGTTTATAGTAAACAAAAGAGAAAAAGGAGCCAGTTCTATTGTTTTTGTTGGGGGGGGGTTGCTATGTAATTCTTCAAGAAAAACCCCCACTTAATTTAGTTTTATATGCATTTAGAAGAATGCCCAGAATAGTGTAAAAATTACAGTGACTTTAAAAGATGTTTCTCCTTCTCTCTCAACTCATGTTTGAATAGTTAAAAATGAATCAGCCTCCCAAGTGTTTGCAGATTGCCTGTGCCCAGATTGAAAAGAAAAAAAAAAAGTACTAGATCTAAAGTAGATTGGCTTTTCCTCCACCAACCTTGCCAAAGAAAAAATAACATGTGGTTTGTGCTATATATTTACCACATAGTATTCATACTTTGGTTTGCAAAGAAGAAGAAGAAAAAAAAACTTCCAAAAAGTTGCTTGAAAAGTTGATGGGCGTGCTTTCTTTCTTTCTTCTTTCTTTCTCTCTCTCTCTTTCTTGCTTTCTTTCTTTTTCTTTCTTTTAACATCCATATAACCATATTCAAAGTTTGGATTTTAGCTACAAGGTAAGCTTTTCAGAAAACTCAATCTCCATTGCCCTTTGAACTCCTTCCCCCAAACGCCCAGTATGCACACCAACCTCCCTGGGTGTTTGTTCCCCAAACTAGAGAGCAGTCACTACTGCGACTCTGATGTGGAGGTGTGACTCTCATGTGGAGGTGTGCGGGCTGCCTGTTTGAAAAAACAGATAACGAAGTAGCACAAATGTCAAGCATCCTGCTTCATTTAACCCTACACATGATCACATTTCAAAGAAGTGTGTTTTTTTTTAAGGACTTTCATTTCAGATGAACTACATCATCTGATAAATGCATTTTAAAGTCTTTTAAATCAGATATTCAAGGTTTATAGAATATGTTCAGACATTTCTAGGTACAATGAAGTCATTTGTAACTCAGTTCACAGTAATTTTTTTTGATGAGCTTCTGCGTTGCTCTGTTGTGTACCGTATGTTCAAGAAGGGAAGGACTGCCTCTTTTGCTCACTACATCATTGGCAGCATTGAACCCAGTGCCTGGTATGTTCAATTTACTAAAGAAGCTTTTCAAATGATTCACAACACTAGAAACTTGCAGTATGGAAGTTATCTAATGAGTAGCTAAACTAGACTAAAAAGTAGCATTTTCTTCAGTCATGCAAATTCTCTCTCCAGACTAGAGGGAGAGGGTGTGGGATAGGAAAGTCCTCTGTTCAGCCCCTGGACCAAGCACCGTGGAGTGCCCCACACCTTGCCCTAGGGTCTTCCCCGCATGGAGACTCCCAGAGCAGAGGCCCCCACTGGTGTGTGTGTTCTGCCAGCCCCCACTCCCTCAACTCGTCTCTTTTCTCCTGGTCTCCATTTTGGACAAGGGAAAGCTACAAGACACTGGAACAAGAAAGATGTCTGGTTGCAGGTTAACAAGACATTTCTAAGTAAACAAAATAAATGACTATCGAAATTAACTATGCCACGCTTTCTTTTGGGAAAACAACTGATGACTTTTATATATGTTTTAGTTCTCGTGTTGCCTTCCTAAACAGTGGTTCTCCAGCGCACATTTGAAGCTCTTGGGGAGAGAGATTTAGTTGGCCCCTACCTTCAGGGATGGGGGTTCAGTTGGCTGGGGGTGGCATCTGGGCCACCAAAAAGTGGAGACTTTTTAAGAGACAGGGGACAAAATCTTTGTGTTATATTTCTTTGCATCAGATCACTAGCCATTATTATTGTCACAAGAGTTTTGTACTAACTGCTATTGCTTGTGAAAAAAAAAATTAAAATTGGTGTCCAAGGAAATTTCAAGAGCTTTTAAGAGCAGAAAATCTATATTTGTACATTTCATATTTGAAAGCATTTCTTCTCCAACTTTCATGTACTTGGGGAGGACCTGGGATCTAGTTAGGATGCAGATACTCAGGCGGTGCACCAGGGACCTGAGAGTCTGCATTTCTAAGGAGCTCCGAGTGAGCCCGTGAAGCTACAGGTGCTCGGACTCTACTTCCAGGAGTGACAACATGGCGGACAACACTGCTTCCAGTTGATGGCACTTAGTCTGTAAGCAGGCCTGGAGCTCAACCAATTTTAGGGTCCCCAGGCATTTCCCCGCGAACACCACATTGTTCCTGTAGCTCAGCAGTTCCCTGGTGGTGAGCCAACTGAGGCCTTGTTATGATTCTTCCTTCCTTCTTGAGGTCTGAACCCAATGACCCTTCATATCAGCTGCCCAGGCTTCTCTGATTTTGTGGGAAACTTAGTGGCATAAGTGAGCTTTTAAAAAAAAAGTGTGATTGAAAAGCTTTCCTTATATAAAAACTCACATATTCTGATTTATACTGATTATTGTAAAGAAAATATGAAAAATAAATATAGATTACAAATAGTTTTGCTTTGTTAAGGACACCTCTCCCATATGCAAGACTGAAATAATAAAATCTGTATTAGTGGGTGCACGTGTGTTGAAAGGTTATCATTCATTTTGAGAACCTCAGATATGGATAGAGTACTTTCCAGTTTATTTCTGATGGTTGGTTAATAAACCTACCCATCTTTTTTGATTACTTTTAAGAAGATAAATCAGGCACTGAGAGAGCTGGTATTAATTCACGAGCTTATATTATAAACTATAATTTTTCCTTTCTTCATCCAGTCTGTACCTACTAATGAGCAAATGCACACAAGGTACCTTGAATTTTTGAAAGAAGAGGACAATAAGTTAAACAATTATTATTAAAACAATTGATAGCTAATTATCTCTACCCTTTGCTTGGCAGTTGAAACTCCTACAAGGGCTTATCAGAACCTCAGGAAGAAGGGTTAGACAATTGCAAGAAAAGAGTAATACTTAAAGAGATGTGTATGCAGACAACCAGCTAACAACTCGATGGGGATATTTTGGGTGGGACAATCCCTTACATTGTAGGAATTTTCGCATCTCCCCCCTGCAAGTATCCATACAACCTGTTCACCCCATACAGCCTTCTTCATCCCATGTGACATTAACTTTTGCCCCCTGACAGACATACCACTCCAGGTTAAGAAACCCTGATTAGAGTTTCAACACAAAGGGAAATTATGCTTCTGGCTTTAGGTTTTTTGGGGGACCTAGGAACTGGATTTCCCCCTCCCTTCTTTGGCTGATTAAAATATACATTGATTAAGGGAGAAAGGCCAGACAAACATGGTGGCTAAAGATGGTGTTTATTTCACCTGATTTTTGTAGGCTTCATGCTTTGAATATCCAAGTGAGTTTCATCATCCTACCTAGCATGCTGGGTATGACTTAAAGAGAAAAAGCTTCCTCTACCTGCACTGACCACACGTGATTTTCCTCGACGGTCCTCCCCCCTATGAGGACTTTCACGTTGGCAGACAATTTTGATCATTTCCCCACGATTCACACATGTATACTTGTGTTGCGAATCATAGCTGCTCATAAAAATGAAGTAGAAGTCAATGTTTCACCAATTTGAGGGGAATTGTACTCACTATTAATTGTTGGGGACATAAAGACTCTTGTAAGAATGAATTTTTTTGTCCTTAGTCAGTCACACTTTATTGAATAGCAGAATGATCAATGATAATTACTCCACGTCCTTTTTTTTTTTTCCTCAGATGGATCCTAATAGAATATCAGAAGATGACACTCACTGCATTAATAGAATTTTCAAACTCCACGAAAACGCAGATTTGCAAGACACAACTCTGGAGAGTCAAGAAACAAAATTAATACCTGATTCGTGTAAGAGCATTAAACAGGCCTTCCGAGCAGCTGTACAAAAGGTGAGTCCACATAAGGATATAAGTCAAGGGTCCGCACTGACCCTGCTAATACCGAAAATTAATACTGGCTGAGTGCTTTGACTTTGTTCTTTTTCATTTCTATAATTTGTAAAAGAGCTAAAGAGAATTTTTAAAAGATTAGTAGAATTCTTTTGAAGTTGGTAGTGGCTTCTTATGATGACTAGAGACATTCATGCACATATTCTTTCCTTTCCTTTCTCTTTTTCTTTCTTTTTTTTTAAGAGGAGTCATTTAAATTCATACATTGAAGGAGGACAAAGATAGTTTGTGGTAGTTAATGGGTCAGTTTGCTGGTGTGAACTCCCTGCGCTAGAAACCATTCCCTCAATTTATAGGACACCCTGCTATTTCCTTTACATTTGGTTTTGTAAAGGTAGGATCTCCTATTCCACATCTGTTGGTCCAGGACTCTGTTAAAAATAACAGTTCTGTACCTCTGAAACAAATAATACATTATATGTTAAAAAAAAAAAGAAGAAGAAGAAGATAGCAGGAGGGGAAGGATGAAGGGGAGAGATCAGAGGGGGAGATGAACCATGAGAGAGAGACTATGGACTCTGAAAAACTGAGGGTTCTAGTGGGAAGATGGGTTAGCCTGGTGATGGGTATTAAAGAGGGCACGTTCTGCATGGAGCACTGGGTGTTATACGCAAACAATGAATCATGGAACACTACATCAAAAACTAATGATGTAATGTATGGTGATTAACCTAACATAATAATAAAAAAAACCAAGCTCATGCATAAAAAAAAAATAATTGTAAGTGGTCCGTTGTTGTCATCTGTGGTGAGGAGGTAAGCAGGCAGAGCAGGAAGTGACGTGGTGGGCAAGGTGGAAATTCTGTGTCCATCTTCTCATCTTCCAGGAGAGCTGAGTGAGAAGGGAGGAGATGGGGATGGGAGAGACCAGTGACTTCTCTTACACTGACAGCTCCAAGTGAGAAACATTGCAATTAATAACTGCGTGTTCTACTTTTCTGAATAAAGCCACTTGAGAATTTTGCGGCTGTGGAATTATTTTACTTACTGACTCCACCAAAAACTGGGTAGAACCCAGTGACTCCAATGCAAGCCTGCCTGCACACATTGCATACTAACATGCACATCTGTGTGGATTCTCGCATCGACCCATTTATCCCAGCCTCTAGTATGCAACTCCCTGGGCTATATCTGATCATCTTAGGGTAAATCCTAAAGTTGTCAAACTCCTTAAATCTAAATTGCATTTTAATTTAGTCTATTTTTAAAAGATTCACAGATAATAATAGCATTTTAAGGAAAGAGGATATGTGCTGGAGGTAGGGAGATGAAGCTGTTTTGTATCTAAAGTTGATATTTGCTGTATTTTGTCAAATCTAAGATACCACCAATTTTGAACTTATGTCATTATTTCATGCATCACAAAGAAAGAAAGAAATGTCGACAAAAATATTAAACACAGGGGCACCGGGGTGGCTCAGTCGGTTAAGCATCTGCCTTTGGCTCGGGTCATGATCCCAGGGTCCTGGGATCGAGTCCAGCATCGGGCTCCCTGCTCCGCAGGAAGCCTGCTTCTCCCTCTCCCTCTGCTTCTCTCTCTGTCTCTAATGAATAAATAAATAAAATCTCAAAAAATATGTTAAACATGATCATCATAGATTCTGTTTGCATCTTAATTTCAGAGTTACTAAAATGTAAAAAAAAATGCATCAGAGAAGCAATGAAATACATATTGCTTTAATATCTATAAGAGCATACCAGTTATACATATTACATTTTTGTTATAATTTAATGTATAGGTGCTTAGCTTTAGCAGTAGATACATATTTTAAAGCGTGGGCTTAATTTGATCTTTTTGTCTTATATTGTAATTTTTGGGGTATAGAAACAGCAACTCTGCTAGTCTGTTCATTTTTATTGTTTTGTTTTATGTTTCATTTTCATTGGTCTACTTTCTTATCCCATCTCCCAAATGTTGGGTAATCTATCTATAAACAGTGATTTACATGTACTAGAGGTAGTCTATTACTTAAAAACAGAACCCCTAATTAAGGTTATTCTGGTTAGGTAAATTACTATCTCCTAATTTTCTGTGTGAATTGACCCGTATTGTACCTCCTTACAATGAAGAGATAAGCTTTTAATTTCATGGGTGTCCTGGTTCTTAAGAATTATCCTTCAGGGTTTTTTTCTGGAAGAATAGGATCAGCCAAGATAATTTTGAAAATAAAAAAATATTAAAAACGGATACCATTAACATTTATTTAAGAGAATGCAAAAGTGGTTCATCTTAATGCGTCAAGAGAGAAAAACATTAGCATCTCGTAGATACTAAAAAAGTGATTGACAAAATTTCATATTTATTTCTGATGTTTAAAATCCATTAGAAAACAGAACCAGATGGATTCTTGATGTTTTCCTAAATACCTCAAACTAAAAGTTAGCTTAATGGGATGAAAAACAGAAACATTTTCTTAAAGTCAGGGACACCACAAAGATGCCTAGTGTCCCCCACATTATTTAACATTGTTCAGAATATACGAGCTAATGTAATCATATGAGAGAATAAAATAAGAAAATATATGAATATATACATACACATATATGAAGGCAAAATTTGCATGTGATATGATTGTGTACTAGGGTAAATTCGAAAGAACTAAAAGGCTGCAAGCAAAGTCAATCAGTTTGCAAAAATTAGTAAGTAAGAATCACTAGCTGTCCCCATTTCAAACAACAATTAGGAAACACAAATGAAAAATTCCATTCATATTGTTTAAACAGCCCTAAAAATGAACTTAACAAGGCACAGATAAAGCTTATGGAAATTAAACTAGAAAACTCTACAGAGGCATTTACAAGGGAAAGACGTAACTATGCAAAGTCCTGATCCGTGGGAGACCAAACCCCTTAGAGTAGACTTTACTGGATGTGTGTGTGTGTGTGTGTGTATGTAATTTAGTACTTTATAACATTATTTTAAATAAGTGGGCATGGTTTGAATGGTTCGAACATGGCACTGGGAGGATTTGTTTACAATCTTTAAAAAGTAATAGCCTTACCTCATGTCCTAAGTGGAGACAAATCCTGCTGGAGAGAGTGTTGGTGGCCCAATCACTTCTCCAATCTTACACCTTCTGTTGCCTCAGTTTCTGCCCCCACCTGCCTGATCAAAACTTAATACCTCTTTGTTGTCCCATTTCCTTTGAGCTTTCTAAGTGAACTCTCTAGATAGAACAACAAACCGGTTTGTACTTAAAAGAAGCAATAATGGCAGAATTTTCAGTATTTTAGGAGCGCCCTGGGGACTTGGTGCCTCGTTCCAAATAAGCAACACTCATTATAAGAGATTCAGTACCTGGCCAGCCAAAGGAGAAAGATTGGTGGGCCAACAAGAATAATCAACTCTTCTCATTAAAGGCACACGGTTTTAATTATATTTACAGATTAGTATGACTCACAGGATGAGGAGAACTTTATTTTGCTAATAGCACATTTTTTAATAAGATTTTACCCTTATTCATGGGTAATAACATTACACACAGGCAATCCTTTTTCAAGAGTAAGGAGCTGTCATAATATACCCATGAGTGTTTGGAGGTAGAACATGCCATTTCTTACCCCAGACAAGAGGATCTTTAGGAAGGAGACGAGCGTTATCCATACCTTATCATTAGAATCAAGCCATGTTTATTAAGCGCACATACCGTGCTAGGCACGTTGCCATAATTTTTCCTATACCCAAGGACTTACTCTTCTCTTACCCTCGCCAAAGAGTGATTTACCAGCTGTGTTATCCTTTGATGAGAATTATTGGTTAATATGACATTCTTTACATCTTGCCAAAATAATCAGATTTCTCATTTCTCTTGCCAATGCTGAAAATAGAATGGAAGTATCAGGCATTCATAAAGTAGGTTTGTATCTTAGTTTTAGTTCTAATATAGATATTGACTGAACCCATAAAACAAAATTACATGTGAGGTTGCAATCATTATTGAAAGATCAAACCCATCCAGTGGTAACAAATGCTAGACATAAGCACAATATTCCATTATATGTGTGCAAAAAGTGCTGTTTACCCAGCCCGTCTTTGGTCAGACAAGTAATGCTGTTTTTCCCCCTTTTTTGTTTGTGGCTGGGCTTTCTTGGCTTTTTTTCCCCTTTAGCACAGAACTCTGAAAGCCTCTTAGTGATCCAGATCTACCAACCACAATTTACAAAGTCTATCATAACAGTCTATGACAATAAAGAAAACACTAGTACAAATATGGTGTCCAATTTATAAAGCAATTCTTGTTTCCAGCTTTGGCAGCCTCTCTGGCCTCTGCTAGCCTGAGTGGAGTGGAGAGCTCAGGCCCTGAGCAGGGGCACTTGGCCCTTAGCTCTCTCGGCCAGTCTCAGTGGAAAACCATGTGTTTAGGCACTAAATATACATTCTGAGCACTCTGGGCTGTGACTCGGCATGATTTTAGTATGCCCAGTTGTTGATTTCACATGAAGTACCTGTTTGTGAAAAACTTCCTGAAACTCAATATGAAAAGTATTTGAAAGAATGATGTGGAGGAGAGAGATCAATGCGGGATGTTTAGTGCATTCAAGATGACCCCCTCGTCCAGGATGTGGGAAGGCAGCATGAAGATTTACATGTACATGGATTTTTTAATATTAGCTTTTTTTTTTATTCTTATGTTAATCCCCATACATTACATCATTAGTTTTAGATGAAGTGTTCCATGATTCATTGTTTGTGCACAACACCCAGTGCTCCATGCAGAATGTGCCCTCCTCAATACCCACCACCAGGCTAACCCATCCTCCCACCCCCCTCCCCTCTAGAACCCTGTTTGTTTTTCAGAGTCCATCGTCTCTCATGGTTTAGCTTTTAAAACATCTTAGTGACTATTCTATAATGTATTTAGTATACAGGAATATTTTATTCAATACTTAACTTAATAAATATGTATGTTTGGGAGCATTAAAACTTTTTCCCTGAAAGAGCTGTACAATCAGAAGTGTTTAGAGGTCACAGAACAAACCTGCAAACTCCCATCAGGACGAGAACTACAGCTGTTTTGCTCACACTTGAGTATGTCACACATAATGTAGTCTCAAGAATGAAGGAAAAGAACAAATAAATGATGACTTATGGAACTCTGTGAACTAATATTTTTAAATAAACATGGGTCATCGACCAACTCATAAAGCCAGAGTGTTAGTAGCCTGCTTCCCATTTATCTGGTGTCTTAACCAATGTTATGGTGAATAATTATTAATATTGTCACCTGAGGCAGTAAGACCTCAGTACAGATACAAAAGTACCAATAATTTTTGTTGAGAGTTATCTCCATCCAGACTTTTTCCTTTAGGCATGTTTTCCTCTGGTCTCTGCAATTTCACTGCAGAATACGAAAAGCCAAGGATGATAATGACTACCAATAACTATCTTTTGTTGGCATGTTCTTGACTAACCATTTCCTGGAGTCAGGAAACCTCTGAGCCTCCAAAGGCTTACTGGAAAATGGGGAGTAAAACCAGAGCCAACATTATTGAACAATTAATTCTTACCTGGAATTCTTGTTTTATTCCCTGGGGATCAGTACATATTTGCTCTCATCTCCTACAGGATTCACAGTGTAAATTAAAACTATCTCCTTATATTAAGAATGGCGTACCCAAAGATATTCAATGCTTTGATCCCTCAGGAATTAGTCACTGTTATTTGGCACAGTCCATGCTGCTGTAACAAAGAGAACCCTCATTCATGAACTAAGTAAGATGGAGCTTTTCCCCTCTCCTGTGCAATAATCCGGGGGTGAGCAGTCCAGGGCTAGAAGGGAGGCTCCTCCATCTTCAACTGATACCTTCTGTACCTTCCATCTCTTGGTCCAAGTTGGCTTTTCCATTTGTTGCCATTTCCAGACAGAGGAAAGGGAGAGAAAAGGCCAAGAGTGGTACCTGGGAGCTGAGATACCATTGATTCTAGTAGCATCCTCTTGGCTGGAAGTTACTCATAAGACCATGCCTGGCTGTAAGGGAAGCAGCACAATATTATCTCTAGCTGAGCAGACATTTGCACCAAGGCTTGAGGAAGGGGGTTGCCATAACTCACTGGGAAGAGAAGAGCTGCATTCTAGGGGACTGTGACCAGTCTCCAATATTCACTAAACCCTGTCTAGGCAGGAAAATAGGCTCACTATATGAGCAGAGTTAACTCTGTGAATACAATACAGTAAGTCTATGAAAAATTGGAATGGCTAAGATTTTGTTTTCCTAAAATTGAAGTACCTTAAGATTATTTGGGTTCCAGGAGACAGAGAAATTTAAAAGTGGATTTAACAGCATGCATTTTTTGAAGGAACTTTCAAAGATTTGCTTAGACATATACATCCCCACATCTGTGATCTCTGAATGAACCTTGATTGTCACCTACACAGTTTTTAGTAGGTTTTATGGATTCAAGAACATTAATTTAAAGCCAAAAAGTTTATCAGATTAAGTGGTTGTGTTCTCCATAGAGAGAGCTGATTCTTTAGAATTCTGATGTCTGTTATTACAAGAAGACTCTTCCCATTTTTAAAACTAAAGTACATAAGAAATCAACTAAAATTTGAGTAGATCTTGACTACTTATGAAATTGTAATCATTAGAATCATTTCTCTAGAGTTGTTATATACCATTATTTCTCACTTGCTTTTTAGTTAAATACACACATAACAAACACAAGGAGAAAAATTAAACCCCATTCATTATCACTTTGCTGTTGTATGTGCATATGTATCCCAAGAAAGCTTCTTGTAAACCCACAAAGAAACTTGGGGTTTGGGGGCACTGGTGTTCCCAAATCAAGATGTTAGTCATGTAGTGGTTTTCCAATGGGATTTCATCTGTGCCGTAACAGTTTTGGGAACTGCAATTCAATCAACCCCAATCATATTTAGCATTTATGAAAACTGCCTTTATGGGAAAGCTGAAGTAAGACCCACAGAATTTTCCTACAAAACCAAGGCCAGCTACTGCCCTTGACCCAACAATAGGCCATTGGCTGTGATGATGTGCTCAGTCTCAGGGAGACCCAGGGCAAAAGGTAGGAGGGTTTGCAAGAGGGAAATAACAGTGAGTGGCATCATCAGAGGTGGGCTTATCTGTGTGCTAGAAGTATCCTAGGATGGAAGAAAAGATATTTTGGAACAACATTCTTAAAGAAACAAGAGATAAGGAAAGACATACCTGGAAGAGAGCATCTAACTATGTGGCTTGGGATCTTGACCTACAATTTTAGGAGTGAATAAAACTCGGGGTCCTTGGTTAGAAGGGAAGGTGGCAAAGGATAGATTGTATTGCTCCCCACAGAGTGGTTCATCTTAGGGGAAATAGAGCCTGTGGAACTGAAGAGTGATGTTCCCTAGAACGGTGTTTCCCAAGCCTGCTTAAGAATCCCTTGGGGACCTTACTTTAAAAATAAATAAATAAACCAGATTGGTCACAAAGATTTGGTAATTCAGTAGTAGACTTTGTGATTTCAGAAATCCTCTCCGAGAAGGACTGGCCTGTCTTTAAAGGAAGGCTTCAGGGTGGGAACAGAGATAGCACCTGGGACCAAGAAGGTGTACTAAGCATCCTAAGAAGATGTGAGAGCCAGCAGAGTCAGGGAAGCCTTTGGTGAATTTAAGTGGTGGATGTGAAGAGAAGGAGCCAGCCTATGGTATAGAAATGTGGGTTTTGAAAGTTGCAGAGAGCGGTCTGCAGCTAAGATGATGAGACAGATGTTTGCTTGAATCTTTTGAGATTCAGGGTCTGAGAAGGTTCTGTTCTCACATCACTTTCTCATCACTGGGTGCTGCCCTAGCCTCCAATCTTTGCCCTTCGAGAACACTAGGTGGTGTTGGTGGTGGTGGTGGTAAATATGATAATGATAACTATAGATCAGGGGGCTCATATTCATCAGAAAGTTTTGGTGAGCTCAGAACCTCTTCCTCCCAGTGCCTATGCCTGCTTCTTATCTTCTGGAACCCTTTCATGGTGAAGGACCATCTTATCATCTCCATCCCCCCAGCTAGAAGCCAGAAGATCGTCTCACACTCTCCATCACTAACTCTTTACTTGGCCCCCATCCTGTGAATTCTACCTCTTCACAAAACCTTCAACTACTTCTCTCTACCTAGTTCCTACTGTTGTCACCTTAAGGCAGGTGTCACCAGCATCGTTTCTTGCCTGGATCACTGCAGGTGGCCACCCCATCTATAGTCCCACTGCCTCTAGTCCATCCTCTCCACAGCTGAGTGACTTCTAAAATGCAAATCTGAACATGTCCCTTACTTTCCTGCTTAAATAATCTTTCAGTGGACCCCAGTAACCAACAGGATAAAGTCTGAGCTGCTGAACATATAACACAGAATCTTTTGTGCTCTGGAAACCCTCATTCCAACCCCTGCCTCTCCAGGCTCATTACCTTGTGTGCCATTCCATCGCCCACCAAGCTTGTGCTCAGTGGGGCCCTACCACAGTAAAATGCTAGAAGTTCCTTAACCTGGCTGTGCCCTTCCCCTTCTGCTTCCCTGCTGTGATCCAAAGCACAGTGAGGGCAAAGATGATATCTCTCCCAGAAACACAGCACCTTCAACACACCATAGGATGCCTGCCCGCCACCCCCCCCCCCCCCCCCGCCCCAGCAGCCTTCATTAAACTTTGTGGAATGGATGGATGGGTGAATGAAAGATGGGCGTTTCTGTTGGTCCTTTATATGTTATTCCGGGCCTTTCCTGTGTAGTCGGTTCTCTGTCTTTCAAAATTCAGCTCAGTCATTACTTCTTGAAGGAGGCCCCCACTGATGCCTGCCTGCCCACCGTTGGGTTAGAAGCTGTTCCTGTGTGTGTGCCCAGAGCTTCTTTGTTCACTCCTGTCATTCAGGGCGTCCATTGTAGGAGCTTGGTGTGGGGCTGACTCACTCAAGTGTGAGCCTTCCAGGACAGGGACTGTGTGATGTTTAGTTTCTCTCTCCAGTGACAGGCACACAGCAGGTGCTCAGTGAAAGTTTGAAGAACTGGCTTAATGAGTGAGTGAGCTCTGCTCATCCCTGCTCTTGGTGTCATCAGATGGCTGTTGGTTTGCTCTTGCCAGAAGCTAGCCACATTATGTATGCTCAGAAAGATTCACAAAGGGCTGGAGGTCACTCCCAAGTGTGATGCTTGTCCTGCTTCTTGGAGGGGGCCGTTTCTGCCTTTGGGGCATGAACACATTAAAAGGACCTTGAGGCTGGAGGACCCTGACTAGCCACCCTGCCCCTTCCTCCCTGGCCTCATTTGTTCTCAGTGGCTGGTCTGGTACCTCTGTTCCCCTTGGCGTCATATTCCTAGTAGTCCGATACTTTGGTGAGGGTCTGTGAGGGTAAGCCTCCTTTGGAGGCCACAAGGTTCTGTGGATATCAAAGCTCTGTCTGTGCAAGGGGGCATTAGTATTTCAAGTGACAGAAGACAGCAGAGACAGGATAGATAGCATGCCTCGCCCAAGATGCCGCACTGCAGTCACTCCTCCAGGCCCTTAGATTAAACTTCTTAACCGAGGACTATAGTGCAAGACATTTTGAGATTGGGCTCTTTATGAAGACTAATATTGCTGTCATAAGGCTACTTTAGGAAAACTCTAGGGCACCCTTAACAGTGGCAGAAGGTTCCTCATTTAAACCATGAAGGTTAAGCAGTAAAAACTAATTTTCTCTTCCCAGCATAGCCAGCACACTGCCAGGAAAGCATCACTCTGTTCTAGGAAAGCAAGGGCACGCTCTTCCTCAGCCTTTTGGTGGGGAGAGTACATTTTCTGTTTGCAAAGAGGTATCTTTTCCAATCAGCAGACTTCTTTTGGGAGAAATGAGCCCCCCGGTGACTATGCTTGGGAGGAGGAGACCAACGCACATCTTGGTAAAGTTCTTCACTGAGAAATTTCCAGAAGTGGTCGTGGGGTGGTGGTGGCTGATTTAGTTAGGAGGCAAACAAATTAGGAGGTTAAGAGGTAGGGTGCTGGGGTGTGGGCTGTGGATAGAATCTGTGTTGAGAAAACTTTGCTCTGGGTGAATTCTGTAAATCAATAACTTATATTAAGAAATAAAGAATTTGGGGCGCCTGGGTGGCTCAGTTGGTTGAGCGACTGCCTTCGGCTCAGGTCATGATCCTGGAGTCCCGGGATCGAGTCCCGCATCGGGCTCCCTGCTCGGCGGGGAGTCTGCTTCTCCCTCTGACCCTCCCCCCTCTCATGTGCTCTCTCTCATTCTCTCTCTCTCAAATAAATAAATAAAATCTTTAAAAAAAAAAAAGAAATCAAGAATTTTAGGGATCAAAATGTCGAGTTGCGAATGAGACAGAGATGGCTCTTCCTTTCAGGTTTAGTGGGCCCAGTGCCCCACCCGCCGGCTCCCCTTCCTGCTGCTAGCTGGGCCACTGGACCCACTGGACCCAGTCCTCCTCCCCTTGCGCCCCTCCCCCCATGGGGATGGCTAGGAGCTGCCCTTCCCCCTCACCAGTGCTCCTCTCTTGTCCTGGTGCCCTGAAGGCTTCAAGGCACATGGCCCGAGAAGCCCAGACTCTGCTTTACCCTCATAACATGTATTTAGGTGACAGCACGCTCAGTGGATCCTGCTCTTAAAGTTCTTTGCTTTGAGGTTATTTTGAACTGTTACCACAGACAGCTCATTAGGAACTACGGGCCCCCCCCTTCATCCAGGTGCTATAAAGTGTTCCCCCATATCCTGTGGATTAGAAGGCCAGTGTGAGCTTTAGGGGAGGGAGGAGAGCAAGAGGCTGAGACATCTGTATTAATGCTGTCTCTTTAGTTGTTGCACGACGCCTGGGTATTCTCTCTGGGGCTGCGCATGCTTTCTGTGCCTTGTAAGGCAAGAATACCAGGCAAATAAAATCTTTCCAAATAAAGACGAGCTACTGATCAGACAGTAAGACGTCTCTCTGAGAGAGCACTTGGAGACCATGTCGGTATGAACCGGAGGGCAAGATACTGACTATAAGTAGCTTGTGTGGCTGGTAGACCTGTGGTGTCCCACAGGGGCCTCAGTGGTGGGTTTGGGGGCTCAGGGCGGGGGATAGCAAGGGAGGCTGAAGCAGTAACCAGGACATCTCACAGGGCCTTCTAAGCCCAGGTGAGGAATGTGGACTTCCTCCTGAAGCCTGTGGGTGACTCCTGGAAGATTTTCAGAGAAGGACCAAGCTCCTCTGTGTTTTTTCGGATGCTCCAGCAGCAATGGGTCAGTTTGAGGACAGCAAGAGACTGGGAGAGGAGGTAGGAGGCGATTATCATAATCCTAACGAGAAATGATGAGAGCTTGAAGGAAGGCAGTTGTACTTGGCGGAGAGAGGAGGGGATGGCTCTTTGAGCTGTTTATGTGGTGGAAGTCTCCAGGACTTCTCTGCAGGAATGGGAAACTGGCTATTCATTTTCAGAAACAACCCCTGTGTGGCATTCATGTGCTAACTCGGCTGATGAATACCCTATTCTTGTAACTTGGTTGGAGAAGAATTACGTGAAGGGTATCATTAAGATGTTAAAATGAATGCATTACATATGTTAACAAGTGTGTGAACCCTGTATTATATCTGGCAAACGGGGTGTTAAATCCTCCTTCAACCAGCCAGATGTCCCTGCAGCTGCTGTGGGTACTGCAGAGGGAGGCAGCCACCTGAGACCCCAGCTATGAGCTGGTGCCAATGGTTTCCAAAGCATCTGGCTGTACAAATTCCTTCTTCTATGCTCCGACTGACAGGCACCGCATGGATCACACAATTCACGTCCCAATGCACAGGTGGCATTTTCAGTCTCAGAAGCTCAACCTCCAGTAACTTGACCTTTCCGGGGAATTTTTACAGCTAAGAATGTCCTCCATGGGAGCTTCAATCAACTTCTGTCATTTCGTAAGATACGAAAACACTGCCATCGAGCAAATAAGACCTTTTTAATAACATTCACTCTTGAATTGGAAGGCTATCAAAGTCTTGTTTGGGGCAGTGGTCCAACTGAGTTTGCAAAAGCTTAACATTTGCTGGAAATGTTGAAATTACCTGGAGCAAAATTTTCATAACTCCACAAAGGAGCTGAAAATACTCATAGGTGTTTGTATTTATTCTTATAGAGTACAATCTCTCCTAAGTGGCTTTGATTTATCAAGATTGAGCCAGTTCTGAGAGGTCTCCCACCTCCCTATGTTTGGCGAAAGACCCTAAAATATTTTAGAAGATGTTTGAAAGAGCTGCGCCAACAGACTGAAGACCCGGTCTGCACTCTTCAAATTTACCCTACCACACTCTGGGTATTGTTCTTCTTGGATGTTGAGTTCGGGAGAAGTCGAAAAGAAGCAATCCTAGACACCACAGTTACACAACCACAAAATCGATCTTTTGTGTGCTTTCTTTCCTGGTGGAGGAATTGTGAAATCACAACATTCTTCTATGAGTGAAATAAAAGTCGAAATTAAAAAAAAAAATTGTATCGGTTGTTTTCTTGTCTGTTCAGATGGACTCTGACAGCAAAGATGAAACATCAGTGCAGTCTCAAAAGGAAAATACCACAATGAGAAGATTAAAAAATGTTGTGAAATTTCCTCCGCTGTATTGTTTTGAGACTCTGGAGTGGGGGCGATTGCACGATCAGGTCTGCAAAGCCTGGCTGTGGCGTCCCAGGCTTGTCAGTGTTGGACAGCGTTCACTAGGTGGCGGTATGTCAGAGGGTTTCTTTTTTTCTTGAATTGGCAGCAATTTCTTTGGCTGCCTACCAGTAGTTCGCTTTTTCTGTTTGTTTGGAAGGGTTAAATGAAGCTATCATAATCGAGGCCCACATTACGCTTATCTAAAAATGCATAATTCTGCTGAAAAGCCTACTTGTTACAGTGTGATCATAAAATCAATTCATTCATTCATGTGAGTTTTCTTAGTCACTTATAGGTAATGATCCTAGTTGTCGTGGGTAGTTTATAGAAACCAGGGGGCAATTCTTTTTGTCCCCTGCAAGTAACAGATGCTAAGCATACTGTATTCTGAAAAGGCAGATCGCTGGTCTTCCTGAGGAGCAGACATCGGGTTCTCTTTTGTGGCTCTTAGGGAAGACCTTAGGGAGGACTCTCTGCCCAGATTTTTCACCTTGGAAAATGTTTCTGGCTCCTGCTAAAGGCTGTTTGCTGGGAGGTGTGTCAAAGCTACCTATCCTTCTTTATGATCGTGTAGACCACATATGCACAGGATGTTTATCCAGACACTCAGCTTTTTTTTTTTTTTTTTAACTTACAGCTGGATTTAAAATACGATAAACACACATAATATTCTAAAAAAGATCTCTTTCATCTGAATAATTTGTTCATAGGAAAGGAGCTGGATATTCTTTGTAGTGTTTCCCCAAATTAGATGATCAGAACTTTTTGAATTCAAAGAAACCAGAAGCAATGTCTGAATGATAAGATCTGAGAATAAAGAACTGTACATTTTAGGACACTCTAATTAGTGTGACAGAAGTAGAGGACTAGAGTGGATGAAAATAAATGTAAATGCGCTGCTTAGAAAATAAATGGAATTGTCAGTTGGGGTGAAGTTTCAGTACTCGTTTAGAAGGGTTTCCTATAATCTTGAAAATTAAAAATATTAGGGGGGCATTCAAGAAAGATCCATGCTTAGCATATACATAGCCAAGTATCTGTTGTTTGAGAAAAATGACAAAACAGATTTGCTCCTGCCGTGTGGAGTGGACTCAGCAGAGTCACATTTGGAGATGTGATGCCCCTCATGCCCAGGGTCTGCAGGCCCTGGTTCGGGCACTTCACCAGCCAAGCCCCGAACATGACTCAGCCAGTTCTGAGCCTGTTTGCTGAAGACCCTGGAAATTCGGAGACCATATTTCCTGATGTCAAACTCTTTTTTTGTCAGATTTTCCAGGCAACCTGCAGGGACTCAGCAGTCAGATCCCCAGTGAAGATAAGCCTCCTTTCAGACTTTCTACTTCAGGGAGGAAAAAAAACCCTAAGGATTTCTTGACAGGCATAGGGGAAGGAAAAAAAAAAGATCTTTTTTTTTTTTTTAAGATTTTATTTCTTTATTTGAGAGACAGAGAGCATGAGAGAGATCATGAGCAGGGGAGAGGGGCAGAGGGAGAAGCAGACTCCCCACTGAGCAGGGAGCCTGATGTAGGGCTCAGTCCCAGGACTCTGGGATCATGATCTGAGCTGAAGGCAGACGCTTAACTTACTGAACCACCCAGGCCCCAGGGAAAAAAGATCTTTTCCCCTCTCCCCACTTAGGTTCTCCAGTTGGGGCTTTGTAAATTAGACTGATAAAAGCAAGATTAATGAAAGAAAAGCATATGCATGTATTGAATGTATGTTTCCTAAAGAAATGAAGACCTGAAGAAATGGTTAGCCTGACTGGTTTTTATTTTATTTTTTTTAAAGATTTTATTTATTTACGACAGAGAGAGACATAGCGAGAGAGGGAACATAAGCAGGGGGAGAGGGAGAGGGAGAAGCAGGCTTCCCGCCGAGCAGGGAGCCCGATGTAGGGCTGGATCCCAGGACCCTGGGATCACGACCTGAGCTGAAGGCAGACGCTTAACGACTGAGCCACCCAGGCTCCCCCTGACTGGTTTTTATACTAGGTTTGATGGAGAGTGGAAAGGTGTGGGAAAATGTGACAGGACAAAAGGGCCTGTTGCTTCAGGTTCTTCTTAGCATCCTTACATCTTAGAGATAAGGATGCTCTTTTCTGCCAGTTAGGAGGAGAGCAACTCTCACACAAGGGTCTTATGACTGCTTCAGAGGAGAAGGACGAGGGTCCTTCCTGCACCTGCCACTTCTCAAATTCCTTCAGCTTAAATTATTCAATATGCTGAGGCCTTATATTTTGGAGTAGCATGTTCTGAACCCCATGAAGGACCGTTGAAACTTTTCTGCCAGCTTTCAGGCATGTATTCGATGGCCACCTCTTGTAAAGGGAGAGTCAGAGACAGAAGTTCAAGTCCCAGCTTTTATTAGGAGAGTCCTCATTCTCTCAGCCTCCATTTACCAGTCCAAAAAATGAGGTTAGTGATAGTTACCCAGCCTCTGATTCTAATAAGAATCAAATACGATATCCAAGGGAAAATACTCTGTTAGCTACACATGTAAGGGATTATTTAATTTTCAGCATGAATATGTGGAATATATGTAAGTTATGAGAATATAATAAATCTGTGGCCAAATACAGACTACCAAATAGCCATTCATGGGAGCACTCAATTAGTAATAACGTTTGTCAATGCCTGCCCTATATTAGAATCACCTGGAGAGATTCCTTTAAAAAAAAAAAACCAAATTAATATCAGACTAATTGCATTAGTTTGGGTGGAGTTGGGGCCTGGGCACCCAAGATGTAGTCTTAGAAGAATATTCTGTTTATGGTTGGCATCTATGCACATCAACTAGAGTTCAAAAAATTGGGGGTGAGGTAGGGATACAAGAATAGATAATAAGAATACATTTTTCGTAGCCTCAGGTTGTAGACACATCATGCATTGCCTTTTCACGTGGAAACTTCTCTATAGGATTTCTGAGAAGATTTGCAATTTTGGGTACCTAAGAACAGGTATAACATGAAAGCAGCGTTACGTGAGGGGTCTCTAGCTAGAGTTCTAATTCATCCTGGGTCAGGACACATTAGGGTTTCTTTGTTTTTTGTTGTGGTTTTTTTGTTTTGTTTTGTTTTGTTTTTTAGCAGTCATTGAAAGTGCTTCTGAATGGTGCTGGTTATTGAATTTTCTTGTGAAAAGTTTCTGTGACAGCTCTGACCTAGAAGCCACAGGAGAATTTTATTCCCAGGTGGGAAAGAACAAACTTTCCCTGCCCATTTCATCAGTGACTTTAGTCTGCTGCTTCTTTTGCCCGAGTCTCAACCTTCAAACAAATGTCAGATTGGCCCATCTCTGAAATCTTTTGGGATTTCAGGGGGATTGCTGTTCTCGAATTGAGGCCCTAGGCCAGCAGTACTCGCTTACCTGCTAGAAATGCAAATTCTCAGGCCCTACCCAAGACCTACTAAGTCAGAAACTCTGTTTCAATGCGCCCTCTGGGAAACCGTGATGCATGCTCAAGCCTGAGAACTGCTGAGCTAGCACATAAGCTCTTCCCTTGTTTTTCTCAATAAAAGGTGTGTTTTTCTCCATAGAAAAGCACGAAGCAGACATTTGTAGACATATGCCATACTTAGCTTTGCTTCATTCCCCCTCTTCCCTCTCCCCTCTGAGGATGAGGCAAATCAGGGCTAGAGGGAAAATGAAGGGTAGCTTTAAATTCCCGAATTACTCTGTCATCAAGGATCCTGCTCCAATCTTTTAAGAGATAGTAATCAGGTAAAGAAACATTTGTATATATAAGTGTATCAAGATATTCACTATGTATAAAGATATTATATTGTAAATGTATAAATATATATACAATGTATATCTCTATTATAAATGTATATATGGTGAAGATACATTGTATATGTGTGTGTATATATATATATACACACATATTTAACACTGTAAAGATATACACATGTAAAAGATATACTATATATACAAATGTGTAAAGATACACACAATGTATAAAGACACACTGTGCCTCTATAAATCTGTTATAAATACAGGGGAGACTAAACCAGGAAATTCCAGAAATCAGAGTACCATTGGGAATCCAGAAGTTATAAGAAGAGAGTTGGGATATTAGAGGTCAGCAGGGGAGAAAAATAAATCTTGGATGGAGAGGGAAGGATAAGGCCTGGGAAGGGCCATTGCCTTGCGCCACTTGCCACAATTGCCTAGAATTTCCTACAAACAGTGCTCCAGAGTTCTGCAGGGCAGTGCCGGGGGTCAAGGCAAGGGCAGAAGTTAGCCCTGGATGAGTGCCCAAGGTTTCTTTGTAAAAGTCAGTCACACTGTGACTTCTTTAGGTAACAGAAAACAGTTTGCTATCTCCTCCAAGCGTTTTTAAAAATAGAATAGATTCTTATCTCTCTTGAGAGTCCTGAAGACAGAGAGAAAAATCAATGTTATCGTCTCTAGAATCCTTCCAACTGTTAACAGTTGAAGTTGTGTTTGCCTCTATCTATATCTATCTATCTATCTATCTATCTATCTATCTATCTATCTATCTATCATCTATCTATCTAACTTCTACCTATCCATCATCTATCCATTATCTATCTATCCATCTATTATCTATCTATCTATCCATTATCTATCATCTATCTATTATCTATCTATCATCTCTCTATCCATCTATTATCTATCTCTCTATCCATTATCTATCATCTATCTATTTATCTATTATCTATCTATCATCTCTATATCTATCTACCCATTATCTATCATCTATCATCTATCTATCTATCTATCTATCTATCATCCATCTCAAAGCCCTTATCTCCAGACACTCAAAGAATTTAGGTTATGTGGCTAATTTTTTAAATATCACGGGATGGAGCTGGGCGGGGGGGTGGGAAACGGTTAGCATGGATGGTCATCCCAATCATAGAGAAATTAGGAATCTCTCCAAGAGTGTTTCTAGTATCTAGGTATTTGAATTACCAGACACTCTGCTAAGTGCCTACATGCATTACCTCATTTAATCTTAATCCCCACCTTATGATAGAGGTGCTATTAATATGGTTAGTACAGGTAGGTGGCTGATAAGGGATTTGAACTGAAGTTAAACCTGACATTTCACCCACTCTATCTTAATATTTAATGGTAGCTAAAGTCTTGATTCAGATGGGCATGCAGTTACTTACCTATTCGATCTTTCATTTCAGGGCTCAAGTCGAGATATGCAGTTACCTGTGCTCTTTACATACTTGTGTTCTTTCTTTTTCTGGTTTGAGTTTCTTTTTTTTTAAGCTTTTATTTATTTATTTGAGAGAGAGAGCAGGAGCAGGGGTTGGGGAGGAGCAGAGGGAGAGGGAGGAGCAGACTTCCCGCTGAGCAGGGTGCCCAGGGTGCTTGATCTCAGGATCCTGGGATCATGACCTGAGCCAAAGGCAGATGCTTAACCGACTGAGCCACCCAGATGCCCCATTCTGGATTGAGTTTCTAAACCTCTATTTGTGGCTGTATTTTAACTTAATTATTGATACTCTAAAAGCTCTTAGACTTCCATATAGTACTTTAAATGCACTGTGATTTTTTTTAAATAAAAAATTAACCATTGAGAGCTAAGCATTATTTGCTTTCCTGTGAGCTGAACTTCAGTGTGGTAACAGGAATTCACTAAAAAAATAGACATAAAAAGAACCTCCTTAAAGATTTAAGAGGGTCATATATTTTGTGGTAATTTTTATTTTCCTAGTTAACTTCATCTTCGTTTGTGTATCTGCTACAAATTCTTAATTATGCTTAATTATTCCAGGTTTTATAATTTACATTGTCTTTTATTTCCTCTTATTGTCCAAAGTATTTTGTTAGATAGTATGTATTTTTAAGCATATCAACATAATTCTTTGGGATGAGCTTCTCTTTTTTTAAGATTTTTTTATTTTGGAGAAAGTGAGCATGCAAGTGGGGGGAGAGGCAGAGGGAGAGAATCTCAATCAGGCTCCCCACTGAGCACAGAGCCTGATGCAGGGCTTCTCACAACCCTGAGACCATGACTTGAGCCAAGACCAAGAGTTGGACACCCAGGCACCCCAGGTTGAACTTCTCTTGATATCTACCTAGAACACCAAAGAATTTCACTGCTTATGTATGTCTGGCATATTTTGAAGGAAAGAAGATTAATTTATCATATGTCCAACAATCCTAAATTCTTATGGCTTGACTGGAAGAGTGAATATATAAATAAGATTTTTGTCTTTTTATTTCAGGAATTACAACATATTGTTAGATCACAACACATCAGAGCAGAAAAAGGTAAGCATGGATCTGCATGAATATCTGAAATCATATAGGGTCAGTACTCTTGGGGCTAACATTGTTTCTCTCATCTCCAGCTATGATGGAAGGTTCATGGTTAGACCTGGCCAGGAGGGGCAAGCCTCATACTCAGCCTTTTGCTCATCTCACTATTAATGCCACTGACATCCCATCAGGTAAGTTCCATTTGCATCCAGCCTGAAAAAGATTTCAAGAGTCCTTTATCAGTCCATTTGAATACTCCAAACTATTATTAGCCGGTTACTAAATTTTTGAGAGCCCTTAACTTCTAGACCAGAAGAAAGATCATTTGGTATTCAGTTGATAATCTATATTGTGGAAACAGTTATTCTCAACTCTGCCAGAATGGACGTCATCACTCTTCATTTTCAGATCATCAAAATGGGTGCTTATTTTTAATGACTGCCAGTTGAGGTTGCAGAACTGGGAAGCACAATCCCTTGTTCTGTTCATCTGTATTTTCCCAAACCAAAGTTGGTACACCCCCATTGCCAACCTATAAAGTGCATGGATTTATCTCTTGCAGAGTTCCAGGTAGGGCCTTAACAGAGTAATGTTTAAGAGTCAGTAGCCCTCTAGAATAGAAGACATACTCCTCCTTCTCCAAGGGCTTATCACTTTCTCTGGATCAGAATTTAGCTCAATGCCCTGGAGGGCTGATTATGTTTTAGAAATGAGGAAACCCAGAGCTCTGTGCCTACATCTAACCAGGGCCTCAGCTATTTCACCATGTAATCCCCACTGGGACTCTACCTTGGGATAGGTGAACATCCAAAGGTTAAAAGAACATTACAATAGAGTGTCAATTGACATTATTATTATTATCATGCCATTTGTTCAACATACAATGTACCAGGCATTTCACTGTATTCATTGTCTCCACTCCTTACCGCAACCTTGCAAGGTAAGTGATTCTCATTCAGATTTGCAGACAAGGAACCTGAGGTCCACATAGTTTATCTGCTTAAGGTCATAGGGCTGGTAGGATTAGAAGTTGAGTTCCACTCTGGTTGATTTCCAAGTCCATGGTTTTTACACTATAGGCCATCATATTAGTACCCTGTGGCCAGTTGGCTTTGTCAGAGGGGAAAAAAATTCGGGGCTCTTATGTTCTTATTTTCCCATAAGAAGTAGATTAATGTAGTTTTAATAGCAGGGGCTCATAATCTGACTGCCTGGGTATGAAGCCCCACGGTACTACGTACTGGCCGTGTGACCTCAGGCAAATTATTGGAATCATTAGTGTTTCAGTTTCTTTACGGGGATGGAGATCGTATTTACCTTATGGGGGGGCCATGGAGATTCAACGAGGCAATGTCAGAGCATGCTGACATGGAAGCTGACATGTAGTAAGCACTCCGTAAATGCAACTTGTTACTACTATTTGAGTTTTATTAAATGATTATACATATTCCACTTTGTTCTAAAAATGATTTAAGGCTAGTTTTTCTTGGAGTTAAAAAAAAACCAAAAACAAAAACCACCACAACAACCCAAGTTTTAGTAATGATTCTGCAGCCACTCTCATAGCATGGGTTCCCAGAGAGGTATTTCCAACTGCAGACATGGGAACTGAGAAATCAGCGCTTCGGTCGCACATTCTCCTAAACCATCTCTCCTGCCCCAGATGTCTGCTTCATAAACAAATTTTCTCTCCGCACATGTGTATGTGTGCCTTACATTGAAGCTACACTAATTTTCTGAGTGAAAACTATTTTGCATATTAGCAAATGCAATCAAATTAATACTGATATATCAGCTGTTTGTGCTAGGAATGTACTCTGCATTTATCTTTTCAGTGCATTTTAAATGACATATGATAAATATTACATTACACCGTGTGCCAAAGTCTGTTTGGCAATAGCAAGCGAGTTTTAGTTATAAAGCTCTCTCTTCAGGCACCTAGCAGCAAATCGTTGCCAAAAAACAAGGCAAAACTCCTAGTTATTTTCCGACGGTTATTGAGTTTGTGACTGAGTGAAATGAAGTGGTGTATGCTTCTGTTTAAGAAAATAGCATTTGCGTCTCTGGCTGAGCCAACAACTCCTTGAGTCCATTTATCTCCCAGTTTTGGCCAGTACTGCGTTCTTCAGAGGAAGATGGCTTTAATTACCATGTTCATTTTTGGCCTCTGTTTTATATTGATTTACACATAAGAAAAAAATCAAAATCTGACTTATATTGACTGTTCGCTTCCTGAATAAAATGCATCGAGAAGTATTTTGTGAGGCCAGACTACATGGATTTCTTAAGGGGGTGGCTCAGGCTAAATATTTGGAGACGCCTCTTCCCTAGCGCCTAATGGCACCACAGGGGATGAGGGGCTGGGGTAAAAGGTCATCAGCGTGCCTTGTTAGTCATGGAAACCTAGGATTGCCATGTGAGGTCCCTCAACTGGATAGTAGTGTGTTTTTCTCTCCCTGTCTCCCGCTCTTCTCTATTCTTGAGTCTTCACATTCATTCACACTCCCTTTCTCCTCTGCATGCTGTGTGCATTCCATTATTTGCTCCAACAGTTTCCCTCGCTGACACTACGCTCTCCCCTTTCTCAGCCCATCCACATTTGATTGAAGTCCTCCCTGTCCCCTGGCTCCTGTGTCCCCCTCATTGGGCTGAGTGCTCCTGATTGCCATTCACTTCTGCAGCATTCACTTGGCAGTTGCTTAATTGAACTTCAACCAAGTGCTGTGTGACATGCAGCAATGAAAATATTATGTTTTCCACTTTATATGCCTACTTCTTATTTTCTCCACGATTAATGCTAAGTGCCTCGAGAGGATACTGCTTGATAACATTCTTAATTATGGGCAGAGTGAATCTCCAAAGAAACCCCCGCACAGTTATTTATTGAATGACTGATCAACTAAATGAATTGATGAACTGATGAATGGATGAATGGATGAATAAAAATAGAGATATGTTTAGTAGGGAATATGGACACTCCTTCCAATTCACTAGCTAACGGTGGAAGTGGCATGTGGTCAAGGTTTCTGTCTTTTCTCCCCTCCCTGTTTCCTATTCCTTTCTCGCCTCTCCAGGCTATACCTATGAGCCCTTGGTCTAATACTAACTGATCCATCCCACTGAGGGAGTAGACTTTACCTTAGTCATTCTGCTTCTCTCTATTAAGAGTCATCATAGGAGATAAACTCTAAGACAAGTTATTAATTGAGAGAAGGACTGAATACAGGAGAAGGGTAAGAGAGAAACATGTGATAACTTTAGATGGGAAACATCTTGAATTTTGTTTGCTCTGTCAATGGATTAGGTGACTGTTTACCAGCCTGGAGGAATTACTTTACTAGTGTTTGTGCGGCTGTGATGAATAATCTTGCA
Organism: Mirounga angustirostris; assembly: GCF_029215605.1. Classification (NCBI taxonomy): domain Eukaryota; kingdom Metazoa; phylum Chordata; class Mammalia; order Carnivora; family Phocidae; genus Mirounga; species Mirounga angustirostris. Next base: position 52,608,686 of record NW_026991711.1, read on the forward strand.
GTCTCATCTTGATTCACTTGGGACCCTGGGATGATATTTACATTTGGAATGATATTTACATTTGGGGTGATATTTACGCTCTGGATGCTTTAATCTGGTATGACCTGAGGTAGGACCTCCAATGAAAAAGAAAAAGTGCAAAGAGGATGCGTGCCTGAAATGGCTTCTCAGGCTCACTCTAGCGCCCTCCTCTGGAGCTCAGGAAATAAACTGTCCTTGGAAGGGATCGGAACCGTTGGAATCAAGCAGTCTGGAAGTTCTCTTCTTATACTTGTCTCTTGCTTTTCTGTATCAACTGCCTTTGGCTTATTCTGTCTTCAACCTTAAGTGATCTTTCTGATTCTGTTGACTGAATCTTGTACCTATTTTAAGTTCTCAGGTTCAGTAACAATTCAACAAAGTCATTCTTGATTCTTCTGGGAAGAATTAAACTCTCTTTCCTTTGAATTCCCATAGCAATTATCTGCACCTTGGCTCTCAGGGTTCATGCCTTGCTTCTTAACTGAACACACACCATACCTAACGGTCATGTGCTCTATGCTCCTGAGGGAAGGAAAGCTGAGTTTTTGTCTTTGTACTCTCTCAGGTACCTAGCAGAGAGTACTAAGCACATCTTAATGCATTTCTGCCCTTTTAGAAAATAAATTCTGAGGAAGTATTCTCCCTTTGGAACAATAACTGTTATGTTTTTCTCCAACCTCATGGAACTGCGAGGATGTCCTTCTCATTGAAGGGGTGGATTTTAAATCATGTGCCTTTCCTGTCCTCAGGTTCCCACAAAGTGAGTCTGTCCTCCTGGTACCATGACCGAGGTTGGGCCAAGATCTCCAACATGACTTTCAGCAATGGAAAACTAATAGTTAACCAAGATGGCTTTTATTTCCTGTATGCCAACATCTGCTTTCGGCATCATGAAACTTCGGGAGACCTCGCCACAGAGTATCTTCAGCTGATGGTCTATGTCACTAAAACCAGCATCAAAATCCCGAGTTCTCATACCCTGATGAAAGGAGGTAGCACCAAATACTGGTCAGGGAATTCCGAATTCCACTTTTATTCCATAAACGTTGGGGGATTTTTTAAGCTACGATCTGGTGAGGAAATAAGCATCGAGGTCTCCAACCCATCACTCCTGGATCCAGATCAAGATGCAACATACTTTGGGGCTTTTAAAGTTCTAGATATAGATTGAGTCCCATTTTGTGGAGCATTATTCTGTACTTCCTAGGATGTATGGGGAAAAAATGTTAAACAAGCCAAGAAAGATGTATATAGATGTGAGACTACTACGGGGCATGACCCACAATGGTACAAGAAGACTCTTTCCAGGCTTTTGACTCTGTAGTGAGCATGTGCATTTATAGCCAATAGGAGATGTTGGAGTAAAGTGTGTTACAGTCTGAAGGCTTTCTTACATAACGGCTTTTAAATTTTGTAATGGATTCCTAAAATTATACCAGATTAGAGCAATTATGATTGCCTTTATATGAAACTGCATTTGGGCTATGGGAGGGGTTAATTCTCTGGCTCTAGCCTGTGGTTATGTGCCACTTTGCAGCTCACGTGGGGAGGGTGTCATCTAATTGACAGTGGATGATCATCAGAAGGGTTAAGTTCCTCTGAATTGTTACATCATGCTGGAACCTGCAAATAAATACTTTTTCTAATGAGGAGAGAAAATATATGTATTTTTATATAATATCTAAAGTTATATTTCAGATGTAATGTTTTCTGTGCAAAGTATTGTAAATTATATTTGTGCCATAGTATTTGATTCAAATATTTAAAAATGTCTTGCTGTTGACATATTTAATGTTTTAAATGTACAGACATATTTAACTGGTGCACTTTGTAAATCCCCTGGGGAAAACTTGCAGCTAAGGGAAAAAAAAAATGTTGTTTGCTAATATCAACTGTATTATATTTCTTTACTCTTTTTAACTTAATAGATTTTTCAGACTTGTCAAGTCTGTGCAAAAAATTAAAATGGCTGCCTTGAATAATAAGCAGGATGTTGGCCACCAGGTGCCTTTCAAATTTAGAAGCTAATTGACTTTAGAAAGCTGACATTGCCAAAAAGTATACATAATGGGCTACTGGAATCTGTCAAGAGTATTTATATAATTATTGAACAGGTGTTTTTTTCTACAAGTGTTGCAAATTGTAAATTTTGTGTTTTGTTTTGTTTTTTTTTTATGGAAAAGTTATCAGTGGCTTACCAGCAAAAAAAAAAAATCCCATTTTTAATATAGTTGATGATATTTTCTACTGTACAGTAAAAACATTGCCTTTGAATGTTAATTTTTTTGGTACAAAAATAAATTTATAAGAAGACCTGCCTTGTGATATTGTGCTTCTCTTTCATGTCTGTCTTACTCTGTGATCCCATTCTCTCCAACATGCTGTTGTGGCTTCCATCTTTCCGAAGGTTACTGGGAGAAATGCAGGTTTAATTAAAAATTAGGAACAGATTCAATTAAATTAATGAACCTCCAAATTTGAAAAATAATATACAAGGGATATGTATGCAAGAATGGAGCCAGATAGGAAAGAGAGGCTTCTTCACTCAAAAAAGAAAAGTTTGTGTTATGCATCTGTCGTAAGAAAAAAAATGGTGTTGTTCACTAGTTCCTAATGCCCTGAGGTACAACTGACCTGGAGGAGCCCCTGAACATTTTATAGCTTACCATGGTGAGGAAGCATCAGCAATGCACTAGATGCTCCACCTCATGGAAATTTCTGTCGGGGAGCTGTCTCAGCCCATCCTGGTTACTCACGTGAGGGAGACAGCAGAAAACAAGCAACTTGGGAAGGCACCGGAAGCCATAATTTAAGGCACTAGACATTCGTGGATAAATGTTTCTTGATGGTTGTGAAGAATGGAAGAAGGAAAGAAATAGCAGATGTTAAAGAAGAAATTATACATTTTAAGCATCAAAGCTATGATTGTAGGACTCAATCATTGTCCAAAATACACCTCTTGTTTTAAAACTATCAGTAAATCTGAGGTAGATTGGCACAAAATATGATTGCATATCCCAACTGCTGAGCCTTGGCTTAAGGAAAAATGAATTTTGATATGCAATCAGAATTTCTCCACTCTCCGTTGACACAAAATCTTGTTATATAAAGAACCTTATTAGCTGCCCTGGCTCCTGGAATGTGATTCTGTCTTTCCATAGGTGAATGATATTCATTCATTTGTTCCACATTATTCACTGTGCACCAACTATGTGCTAGGCACTGTATCAGGCACTAGGGATCCTACGGTGTTCTTCTTGACCTAAAAGAGTTTCCATTCTAGTGGGGAGGAGCCTCCTAAGAGCGTGGTAGGTAAGCTCCAGGGTATGCAGAGCAGTGGGGAGGAGCCTCCTAAGAGCGTGGTAGGTAAGCTCCAGGGTATGCAGAGCAGTGGGGAGGAGCCTCCTAAGAGCGTGGTAGGTAAGCTCCAGGGTATGTAGAGCATGCTGTGGCATCAGAGCGGGCCATTGAACCCAACCTTGGGAATCACAGATGTTCTGGAAATTAAACTGGAGTGAATACGAGGTGGGCTGAAAGGCTCCCATAGTGGATAGAGAGTGGAATATCCATTACTGTTTTTTAACTTAGAGACAACTAACTTGCAATCTCTCAAAGATGAGCTAAAATCCAAAGTCTGGGGATGAAAAGAACGCAGGATCTTGTGAGTCTACACATGGTGGCACCAGCCAGACTAGGGAACTAACATGGCGGATGGTCTGCCAGGCTAAGGGCGACCTCTGCAGAAAAGCTTGAAAATTCAGCCTGACTGTAATGTGAATTTGCATATGTTAACAACCTGGTAGGTTAGGGATTTTTAGAGCTTTGTTGGAATGAATCTATGACTTAATGAAATGTTAGTGGGAACTGGCCCGTGCCTTGAAGGAGTCAACTATAACAAGTGGATGTGCCAAGAGTATGGAGGTATGGGAAAGGCTTTTTCTTTTCCAGTGATGCTCAAGGCTTTCCAGGATCTGAGTAGAAGGATCTAAAATGCAGGATTCAATACCCAACTTTTCCATTCACGCACTACTTTTACTCCTGCTTTTTCTTCTCACTCACCCCTTTTCCCACTTCCACTCTTCTTGTTTTAATGTTTTTCTTTTTCCTTTTCCTTTTTCCCCCTCATCCCTGGCCCTTGCCTCAGAGGACCATTTGATTTCTCCAGTGGCCTGTGAGGAAGAAGGAGGCTGCTGTATCTGACTGAGATGGAACCAGATCACGTCAACACTCAGCAACAACTAAGTGAATGTCCTGCCAAGGTCATGTCAGGAAACCAACACATACTGGATGCTCTGGCAAATGGAATTGTCTGCTCATTGTAAACATCCCCTTTCCATCTTCTTCCCACCACATGCCAAATCTGAAGGAAGGAAAGCATGCAAAATTTGAAGTCCTCTGTCTTCATGAGTCAGCTTCTACAAATACACCAGATTCATGCACACTTGCGTCTTTCCAAAACACGACATGTGCAGCAATTCCTGTTCAGTGGAGTCGCTTTCCTCCCTCTCTTTCTGCTTTCTTTTGTTTCATTTGTTTCCATCAGGCCATCTTAGAAAAGTTCCCAGGGAAGATGACCTGTTTCCCCAATGACTCCAGTGGAAACCTGAACACCTCGTGTCTCATCCTGTCTCTCTGTGTCTACTTGTTGATTTGGCTTGGGACAGCGGCATGGGGTTCCACTTGTACATTTTGGGGACACACCTCTGACTCAGCGTGCAGTTGCACATTTAGCCCGTGGAGTCACTCGGGGCATGCCAAGCATGTGCTGGCTTCACTTTGGCTTTGTTAATCGATTCTCTAGCTTCCTCGCTATGAAATTGAAATATGTTTCCCAGAAACTGCATTTATAAATGCTAATTAGTTATTGATTCACATTATTATGATTTAGGCTTGTGTCGCTTTTTACAATAAAAAATTTGTACACAGTGAGTGTTAGATTTTAGCTATAAAACAGAAATCTATCCTTTTGATTAGTAACACTTTTATGATACCTCTACTCTTCTACTCTCATAATTGAAAAATTCTATTTCCTAATCATTTACCCTCACCTCCCCTCTCCTTTGTTGACTGATTATTTTCTTTTCAGAAGTTTGTTGTTACCACATCTTGACCAGTACTCCAGCTATTTGTAGTGACAATCTCTTTGATATTATCAGATGTGGGCCAGTTATAACATTATTTATATTGCTACTGGCTTTCAATGTTTATAGAGAAATCTTGTAGAATCTTCTGTTTTGAAAATTTGGAGGTGTCTCTTCCTTTTGGCAAAGGAATGAGTTAGATGTTACTTACTCCATTAGTAGCATGCAGAACTAAGAACCTGGGGATCAGGACTGGCTTCAGAGACAGTAATTTCTCCTAAAAAACAAAAGAAACAAACAAAAACCTAATAGATATTTTAAGCTCTCTCTCTCTCTTTTTTTTTTTAACATTTTGTTTATTTATTTGACAGAGAGAGACACAGCGAGAGAGGGAACACAAGCAGGGGGAGTGGGAGAGGGAGAAGCAGGCTCCCCGCAGAGCAGGGAGCCCGATGCGGGGCTCGATCCCAGGACCCTAGGATCATGACCTGAGCCGAAGGCAGACGCTCAACGACTGAGCCACCCAGGCACCACCTATTTTCAGCTCTCTTATGAGGGTCCTAAAATCATGGTATGTCACTGTCTTGGGTAAAACCCATTTTTTTTCCTTCTGTATGGATTCTGCACAAGCTTCATTTTCTCAAAGGTCTGATCTTAATAATCTTATGTTGGTGGGGGGCGCCTGGGTGGCTCAGTTGGTTAAGCAACCAACTCTTGATCTCAGCTCAGGTCTTGACCTCAGGGTTGTGAGTTCAAGCCCCACATTGGGCTCCACTTAAAAAAAAAAAATCTTATGTTGGTGGAATGAAAGCTCCTCATGAAATGTACATATCTTTTAGAAGACAGATTATAAACGTGGGTGTCAGCTAGACCTAGGATTGGAGTCTGAGCTCTAACCTCAGGCAGGTGGCCACCATTTGGATTTCGGTTTCCTGCCTTGTGAAGGAGTCAACCTATGTGCATTGAGAGGTTGTAAGGATTGGCACATGGGAGGGGTTCAACAAATCGGGACCACTATTATTATCTTCCCATCCCATTTGCTACACCCTTAGCCCCAGAGTCAAGCACATATTTTATCTTTTTTTCCATAGCTGCCACGCATGGCCATATTGAGCAAGGCGCTGTGCTATGCATTATAAGAGACACTAGGACAGATATTAAAATTAATTTTCTAGGGCAGCAATATGTAACAATTACACAAACTGAGTGGCTTTAAACAACAGAAGTTTGTTCTCTCACAGTTCTGGAGGCTGGATATCTGAAATCAAGGTGTTGGTAAGGCCATGCTCTCCCTGAAGGTTTTAGGGAAGACTCCTTCCCTGGGATTCTTTTTTTTTTTTTTTAAGATTTCATTTATTTATTTGAGAGAGAGAGACAAAGCAAGAGAGCACAAGCAGGGGGAGCAGCAGAGGGAGAGGGAGAAGCAGGCTTCCCGCTGAGCAGGGAGCCCGACGTGGGGCTCAATCCCAGGACCCTGAGATCATGACCTGAGCCAAAGGCAGACGCTTAACTGACTGAGCCACCCAGGTGCCCCCTTCCTTGGGATTCTGATGGGTTCAGCAGTCTTGTTCCCTGACTTGTAGATGCATTCCTCCAATTTCTGCCTCTACTGTCATATGGACCTTCTTCCCCATGTGCCTGTGTGTCTCCAAATCATCCTCTCTTCATAAAAACACCAGTTATTGGATTTAGATCCTACCCTAATACAGTATGACCTCATTTTACGTTGATGACATTTGCAAATACTTTATTTCCATATAAGGTCACATTCACAGGTTCTGGGTGGACATGAATTTTTAGGCAAAACTATTCAACCCAGTACAGTTAGCGGGGGACATAGAGTTCAAGAATGAAATAATATCTGAAAACCAAGTCATAACTAAACTAGAATAAATTAATGCCATAATAGAAGCATGGGCAATGGTACTGTTGAATGTATCCAACACACTGAGGGTTTGTTTCATTGAAATATGAAGGAAATCATATTTGGATTTAAGTATCAAGTGTTTGTGTTGGCTATTGATTTTCACGAGACTATGCTGGGATTAGAACAGGCTGCTATGAGCCCTCTTACACCTTCCCTCCCTGTGACGTCTCTCCCTCTCTGCTCCTGACCTGCACCAGGGCAGCCTGGCTTTGCCGATGGCCAGGACAGGATTTGCGTTTGCTTCTTCCTTCCAGTGGGAAATGTGGCTTTGTTCAAGGATTAGGAGTTAAAAGGAACATGATGGAGAAAATGTTACATTCCCAAAGCTTCAGAGCTCAGAGGGAGGCACCCCAGCTTCATGGAGCCTTGCTCAGGGAGGCTGGCAGGGCTGGTGTTTAGCAAGGAGCTCTGCCTGCATGCTAGGGGGCTGTGGGCAGTCACATGGGTGATGGCAGGAAGGGCAGGGGGTGAGAGATCAGGGACCCTGAAATCTTTGCTAAAGTGACCAGCATCCTTAGGAATTTGTTTTTATTGCCTTTCTGGTGGGAGCCAGTGAGATGTAGAATGGAGCGGCCTGCCAAAGCAGGAGCAGAGGGAGGTATGGGGCTTCAGCCATGATCTCAGGGTGAAGGTGCTGGTACTTCGAGGTGGGGTCTTCAAACCTTCTCTGGGCAGGGAAGTCTGCACTGAGGACACAGAGGTCAGGTATAAAGTAGTATATTATTAAAAAAAAAGCAGAATCAGACCTATAAAGACAGAGAACAAACTGATGGTTGCCAGAGGGGAGGGGGATGGGGGATAAGCAAAATGGATGAAGGCGGGTAGGAGACACAGGCTTCCAGCTATGGAATGAGTAAGTTACTAGAACAAAAGGCACAGTTTAGGGAATATAGCCAATGATACTGTAATAGTGCTGTATGGGGACAGATGGTAGCTACACTTGAGCAGTTCTGAGCAGAGCAGAACTTTATAGACTATCTTGTACACCTGAAACTAATGTAACATTGTGACATTGTGTGTCAACTATATTTTTTAAAAAGGGGGAAAAAGATTTGTTTAAAAAAAAGATAAATAACTTGCGGAGCGCCTGGCTGGCTCAGTCGGTTAAGCGTCTGACTCCTGATTTCTGCTCAGGTCATGATCTCAGGGGTGTGAGATGGAGCCCCGCATTGGGCTTTGCGCTGGATGGGGAGTCTGCTTGAGATTCTCTGCCTCTCTCTCTGTCTCTCCCTCTCTAAAAAAAATAAAACATAACTTGGAATCTTCAAAAAAAAGTAGTGTGTTCAAATTTAGAAGGAAAACATCCTAGACCCTAATAGGTAAAAAAGACAAGTTTACACATAACTCTAGGGGAAACACAAATAATAAGTAAGACTTACCAAAAATGCCTAAATGAGGAAATAAGTCATGAAATAGGGGAGGGTTCTCTAGAGCAGTTGACCTAAATCCCGAAGTTCAGACAGACATTATCTATAACAGCAGGAGAAAAAAGAGATAACCACAGAGCATCAGCTACACACCAGGGAGAGAGGTAGCACCTTCCACCCCCTTCTCTCCTACAAAATCACCAACACAAGTGTCCCATGATCCAAAAGGCAAATTCCATCCAAGTTCAGGCACAGGTCAGTGATGCATGAGGGGTGAGGAGTATCTGGCCCATGGGAGTGAAACAGGAATGCACCTTGGGCCCAGTCTCCAAGTTAGTTCAGGGATATGATTTTAGTGTGTGGCCAGGGGCTCAAGCAGGGATCCAGCTCTGAAAGATGACAGGCAAGACCCCCAGAAGAGGGTCAGATCCCAGCTGCCTGGGAGGGGAGGTAGGCGGTGCCAAGACCCCGGGGAGCCCTAGGATGGAAAGAAACCCCAAGTGCCCATGTTCCTCGGGCAGAATGGGTCTGACAGGCAGATGGGCTCCCCTTGCGGGGAAGAGTCTGGAAGCTGCCATGCAGTCCTGTCCCTGGCCCTGTGAAAGGCTGATATACTGCATTAGTGTCCTGTAGGGGCTGAACAAAGTACCACAGACTTGATGGCTCTAAACAACAGAAACTTATTCTCACTTATTTCTGGAATCAGAAATCTAAAATCTAGGGCCGCCTGGGTGGCTCAGTTGGTTGGGCGTCTGCCTTCAGCTCGGGTGGTGATCTCAGGGCCCTGAGGTCGAGTCCCGCATTGGGCTCCCAGCTCAGTGGGGAGTCTGTTTCTCCCTCTCCCTCGGATGCTCCCCCTGCTTGTGCACATGTGCGCACTCTCTCTCTCTGTCAAATAAGTAAATAAAATCTTATATAAAAAAAAAAGAAAGAAATCTAAAATCTAGACACCAGCAGGAGCCCTAAGGAAGAATCCTTCCTTGCCTTTTCTAGCCTCTGATGGATCCACAAGTTCCCGTGGTTCCTTAATGTCAGGCTCTGCCTCTGTCTTCCTGTGACCTTCTCGTCTCTCTGGGTCTTCTTTGCTTCTGTTTCTTATAAGGACACCTGTCATTGGATTTAGGGTCCTCCTGGATAATAATAGATAATAGAAAAAGATCTCTTCTCAAGATCTTTAATTATATCTGCACTGACCCGTTTCCTAAATAAAGTCATATCCACAGGTTCTGGGGTTTAGGATGTAGACATTTTCTGAGGCCACCATTCAACATAGTAGGTTTCCAAATACCAATTATTAATGGGGCCAGTCACCCTGATACCCTTCTCTTTGGGGTTATGGCTTCCATGGAGGGACAGGGAAGCCAACAGGAAGAGGCTGAGGCTGGGAAAACAACTAACAAGTGAACTACTGGATGATACAAATTCCCTCGATCTGCAACTTTCTTAAAATGTGAATGCATGAGACAGATCCCAGAGGGGATACACATGTATGAGAATGTTGCTGTGGTAGGGAAATCAAATCATAGATGTTTTTCTTCTTTTTAAAATGTCCCTATTGTTATATTGCCATTGAATTCAGTGATAAACAGCATTAAAACTAATCTTTGCAAAAGAGAAACGATATTGCACCTTTTGGTGCTAAATGAATCTAGAGCCACATATGCAAAGTCTGTTTTATGCATGAAATATGCATATTTCCTTTTGAAATAGGAAGCCCTGGAGGTTTGTGGAAAGTGCATCAGCTGGAAAAGCTGGCTTTTTAGAATGGGAAGAAGTGACTTCTCCCCCGAGTGTTGCCTTTCACTGTTCACAGCCTTGAACTTAGACTGCGTTCAGAATTAGGGGCTATAACCCTGCAGGAAATTTTTTTAAAATCCATCATTCCCTCCTAACACTTGTCTTTTCACCACTCTCCCTGCTTTTAGAAGACAAGATGAGAAGCAGGACAGTTTCAAAGAAGAATGTTTTCCTGAACACCTTAAACCCAAGAGGTTCAGAGTTAATTTTTTAAAGATGACTTGACAACTTGTTCACCTTGTTTTCTGCCCTCAACAAGGGAGTAAGCTTGACAGACAGAGACAAGTTAATTGAAATGTTCCCTTAGCATGCAAGCTGCTTGGACAAAGATGGTATCCTTATGGCAGGGCTGTTTAATAAGGTTTTTTGTTGCTTTTTTTTCTCAAATGTCAAAAGGAACTCAAAGTTGAGTATTTTTGTTTGTGATATAAGGTTTGGTGATAAAGGCTTTCCTTTAGAATAGAAACTTTATTATTTCAAAACCTAGAAATTCTTTTTTTTAAGATTTATTTATTTAAGAAAGAGGATGAGGTGGGGGAGGGGCAGAGGGTGAGGGAAACAGGCAGACTCCTGGCTGAGCAGGGATGTGGGGCTTGGTTTCAGGACTCTGAGATCATGACCTGAGCTGAAATCAAGAGTCAGACACTTAACCAATTGAGCCACCCAGGCACCCCTAAGAATTCTTATTTAAGCCTCAGATATTGGCCCGTAGAAATCCAACTATGCGAGTTATAATGTCGACATCATCTCCTGGACTGAAAAGAGGGGTAGGCTTCTGGCCCAACACCATGGCTAAAGGGAGGAAAACAAGCAAACATGGCTAGAAAATAGTTCTTGTTTGTGCCTTACAATCAAATCCTTCAGAATTTGTTGTGTATTGTTAATATTATGTCTATAGCCTTTAACTTATTTTTTAAATTTTATTTTGTTATGTTAGTCACCATACAATACATCATTAGTTTTTGATGTAGTGATCCACGATTCATTGTTTTCATATAATACCCAGTGCTCCATGCAGTACGTGCCCTCCTTAATACCCATCACTGGGCTAACCCATTCCCCCACCCCCCCTCCCCTCTAAAACCCTCAGTTTGTTTCTCAGAGTCCATAGTCTCTCATGGTTCATCTCTCCCTCCAATTTCCCCCCCTTCATTTATCCCTTCCTTCTCCTAATAGCCTTTAAATTATTTTTTAAAAGTCCTATATGAGAGATGCCTGGGTGGCTTGATCAGTTAAGTGTCTACCTTTGGGTCTTGGGATCAAGTCCCACATCAGGCTCCTTGCTCAGCGGGGAGCCTGCTTCTCCCTCAGCCTGCTGTTCCCCCTGCTTGTGCTCTCCCTCTTTCTCTGACAAATAAATAAAATCTTTAAAAAAAATAAATAAAAGTCCTTTATGACATAATCTTGTTTATATGTGGGACTTAGATCTGTGGGGTCCTTGGTGCACCTGGAAGGAATGAGTCGTTCTATACCTACTATACTGTAGGTCCCACACCACAGGGGGTAGACCAATTTATCCCACTTTAAATGAATATTTAAACATATCTGTTCAAGTTTTGTTTAAGAGAGGAGAGTGATTGATGTGCATGGGCAGAGGACGGGCTGCTGGTGGCAGCATTAAGCCTCCTCTGGGCCATCCTGAACAGTTCTGATCTGGCCCAAAGTTGCATATCACACTCAGGAAAAGGATTCTTCAAGTTCATCACAATCCCCCCAAATAGCTGATCATCTCCCTTTTGTTAGAAGAACCTGCCCCTTGGGGCCAAAAAGAGTTCCTTCCTGGCATACAGAGAAGTAAATATATTCTCTCCATCTCTATTTCTTACATTTCAACTTTCCCAGGTCTCTGCCCCTCCAGCCCACACAATATGGCTCTGTAAAACATAGCACTGTAGTCTTTAGTCTTTTCACGAAAAATAATGATAGACTGTATTACATCAAATTGTCAAAGATTATCAATAGTCAATAATGCATTTTCATGCATTTTTCTTTGCCTGGATTTATGGTTAAGAAATATCTAGATTTGTTTCTTCTCTTCTAGGAAATCAATGCCAGCATTCAACTCATGGTTAAAAATCGTGGATTGGGCAGTAGCAAGACATGCTTCTTTTCAGGTTTAGCCAAAGGTATTGAGAACTTCCTATATACTGAGCATTATGCTAGGGCTGTTCTCACACATAGTCTCTTTAACCCTCATTACAATTCTAGGTACTGACAGCTATTATCCCATTTTATGGACTCATAAATAATAAGTGACATCTGGAGTGTGTGTGTGTGTACACGTGTATGTTTGGGATTTGAATGTAAGACCACCAGACTTTCTTCTGCACTCCTGATGCTGCAGACAATGTGACAATGTAGTTCTTTCTGCCTGAATATCCTCCCTATTTTTCACCTGGCCAGATTCTCACCATCTTCAAGTCCTTGTGAGCCCCACCTTCCCCCTAATCCACCAGGCATATTTTCCTTGGGAGCTCCTATTGTTCTTTGAATTTTAACCACAGGACCTATGATCCAATTTCTCTTATCTCCTATCACCTTTTGATTGCTTCCTAGGTCTTGGTCTTGCCTTCTAAGAGGAGTGTGTGCTGTTCAATATAGGGATAGTGTGTTCGGTGTGCTTCTCTTCTATTCCCAAAAGTGCCTAGCAGATGACAGGGGAAAAGAAGAACTCAATACAAGTTTATTGAACATGTGACTAATGAATTCACCTGTGTCTTCTGTCAGTTGTGAGCATCCACAGCCCAGTATTTGTCATATAGCTCTTAATTTTATTCCCCTTGAATTTTTGCCCTCATTTCTTGCTGGAGCTACATAGAATTGGGTGAGGGATGGAAGGGGAAATGGAGCCAAAGAGGCCACTTGTCATGATGAGCTTTTTCAGGTGTAGTACCTTCTTACATAGAATCCCAAGGCAGGGAAGTTTGACAGACTGGAAAGATGAGAAAATTTGATGTTGGGAGAATAAAGATCTAGACTTGCCTCTTCAACAATTGTTTCATAACTTAGCCTTTCTCGACCTCTTTATTCACAAAATTCAAATAATCATAGTACCTCACCTGTCTTGTGTTCTTGAGACCTCAAGTAAAAAAAATGTGCAAACATGTCAGAAAGAATAAATTGTAATATGGATTGGATAGGGTCCTTGTTCTTGAAGTTACACAGAACAATTACACAATTTGACCTGATTGGCATCTAGTATCTTCCCCAAAACTGCTTTCCTCCTCCAGCTCAAGCATACCCCTTCTGGTGCCATCCCCCATACCCACAAGCATTTCTGGGCAAGATTTTAGTGGTCATGGGCTCAATGCATGCCCTGCTCTCAATGGTGACACATTAGTCTTTAAATTAATTCTACTTGGACTTGACATTTCAAAACTTTTTCCTCCTGTTGAACTCTGGTTTCACATTCTAGAGATTGAGTTTATCTCTTCCAACCTTTCCCTTTTCTAAAGTGGAAGAGAAAGGGGAAAGGCAAAAGAAGTACACCTTAATCACGGTGGTGATGGATCATTTTCTCTTTCCTGCAGGCAAGTAGCAATGAATTAGAGTCTCAGGGCCAAACCCACCTCGCTCTCCCTCTCCACTGGGCACTTCTCTGCTTTCTTCTCTCTGGCTGGTGGAGCCCATCAGCCTGTGGTGAGCCTAGTCATGAAAGTGAGGGGAGTCCAAGAAGACAGTGGCCTAGATAATTTTCCTTCATTTATTGTAAGCAAGTCTTTAAAGACCATCCCCATCTGTTAGCACCTTCCTTTAACCTCAAATCCTCACAACCCCAAGGGTCTAGCATTTGGTAAGGACTCAATAAAAAGTAAGCAACATTTAAACTAATTTTTAGAAAAACGAAAGGATTTAAAGAGGATCTTCCAGAGATATGTGGATATTGTAAAGAGAAAATTCCCCAGTGAAAAGAATGGCTCACTAAGGAGAAGGATTTCAGACAGCAAGCATTGGTTAGGGAAGAGATATTTTGTGTGCGTGTGTGCCTGTGTGTATTTGGTGGGTGTAGCTTCGGATGCTTGTAGCTCTAAATAACAAACAAGCCGAAGTCAAAGTGGCTTGAACAATCAGGAGATTAGGAAATTTGTTTCCTTGCATAATAAGAAATCTAGCGGTGAATCAGGCTTCAGGTGTAGTACACCAGGACTCCAAATCTGCTTCTTATGGTTCCCTTTGATCTGTCCTCCTTCGTGTGTTGACCTCTCGCTAGCAAAACAGTCACAGCAGGTCCAGGCATCAAATTCCAATACAACAATGTTAAGGGAAGAAATAATAAGCATAACTGGCCCAGGCTCCGCCGGTGCCCTTGGGGGGCTCCCAGGGGCACAGAGAGTAAGTTTTACAATTCCCACAAACCAGCTTCTAGACAGAAGTCAGACGAGAGCAGAGGGAGCTATATGCTTAGCTTATGGAAAGCCATATTGTTAAGGATTTTTATGCCACATTTGTGTGCAGAACTCAAACTGGAAGATTTCTCTGCAGCAAACTCCACTGGGCACTATCCACTCACAGCTTTGTGACCTTCACCTGAATCTTTGCTACTCTGCTTACTTGGCTTGTAAGTACCACTTTGGGGCTGGATTTCTAACATGCACACGTTTCTGAAATCTGAAATCCTCCTTAAATTTTCTGCTCGAGCCAATACACTGAGGATCCAGTATAAAAGCTTTCTGTTCTTTTAACATCAGCCCTATTCAGGACTTGTTCTTCCAAACTTGTTTGGCTACTTATAACATGAGATCGATAGCCATGTTGCGTTCCTAGATGACTTAACAGCCGCTTTGGATCAGCTGCATAACTGGCCTCCATGACTGCAAAAACTGGTCATTAAAATGGCTAAGAAACAAGTTTCAGTGGTACAACAGTCAATTTCGGGTCAGCAGGTGGATGTGGTCAAGCCCTAGTCTGATCTTCCTACGCAATCTCCACCTCTGTGCTGTGCCCAATCTTCCTCCATGGTGCCGGGCAGGACAATTTAAAGTCAATCAATCAATCAATCAATCAAACACAGTTATGGTCATGTTGTTCACTCGTCCCAAAGCCTTACATCATTTCTCTGAGCCAACAGATTAAGTTGGGGAGAGTGTGGGGAGAGCAAGAGGTACTTATCAACCTCTTTTTCCTAGTTTTTCTCCTGGAATCTCTACCCTGGGCCTCTCCACACTATGCCTGAGGGGCACCTGAGTGGCTCAGTCAGTTAAGGGTCTGAGTCTTGGTTTCGGCTCAGGTCATGATCTCAGGGTCATGAGATTGAGCCCCTTGTAGGGCTCTGCACTCACTATGGAGTCTGCTTTAGGACTCTCTCTGTCCCTCTCCCTCTCCCTCTGCTCCTTCCCCTGCTCATGCTCTCTCTCAAATAAATAAATAAATAAATAAATAAATAAATAAATAAATAAATAAAAAAAATCAATCTTGAAAAAAGAAGTCTAAAGGTAATGAGAGGACCCAAAATGTAGCATCTGGAGGGTATCCAGCTGCCCCAGCCAGCTCTTTACTAGCCAGCCTCAAGACAAGCAACAACCTTCTCTTCTCTGTGGAACAGATGCTTCTTACTCAGTAAATATTTTAGCAAGACTCTCTTCTCAGGTGCCAAGTGTCACTGATATTTTAAAAAGATGAATTAGGCCCAGCCCTCGGTAGTTTCAGTCTACAATTTAGTTATCTCAGTCTTCTCCTCTGGATACCTCAGATGCCAGATTCTTTTCTCACATCATAAACTCCCCCTCCTTGTTAGTTCTTGGTTGTTTCTGAACTCTAGGTGTCACTGCTCAACACTAGAGAATGCCCCTGTTTTCACACCACACTGAACCTGAAAGCAGGAGTCAGATGATCAGCCTATTGTTAGTGTTCTTTTGTTTTTGTTTTTTCCCGAATCCGCTTCTTAACGTATTCTTTCTCTCCTCCCTTTCTCAGATGCCAGTTACAGACATATTAGACCTTTTTACTGGTCCCAAATGCACCCCCTATGCTCTTCTGTACTTTCCACCCTTTTTGGTCCCCACACATCAGTCTGGGTATCTCCTACTGCTCTGTTGCCTAGCTCGCTAACCCTAGCTTCTACAGCATCTTACCTGCTGCTCACCCCATTTAACACACACATTTCAGTGATTTATTTTTTAGTTCCAGAATTCTTATGTGATTCTTTTTTAGAAGTTCTAGCTTTTCTGCTGAACTTCTCCCCCCCGCCATCTATTTTTTACACTGCTTAATCTGTGTTTGATGTGTTTGATAACTTCAATATGTGCACCACTGTCCTGGTTATTACTGCTGCGTAACAAACCACCCCAAACGTAGTTGCATAAAGCACCCTCTTGGCTGGAATCATTTAGAAATACCTTCACTTGTGGCTGGCCACGGACGCTGGCGGTTGGCTAGAGCATCTTCAAATACCTTCTCAAAACGGCCTAGGCTTCTTGACAGTATGCCGTCCCAGGGTGGCTACACTTCTTACACGGTATCGCTTTAGAGGCTAAGTAAGTAGAGATACAGGGTGGGTGAGGGGGAAGAGTGTGGAGAGAGCAAGCAGAAGGTTATTGCAGCAAGGTCAGATTTCAGCATCTGAAATACCGATGTTCAAATGTGGTAAGGACGTATGGGAACTTACCCATCCCCGCCAAGCTATGAAATAGCAGAAGACTGTATTATAATGATAATTATTTATTATTATATAATGATAATTAACACCTTTGAGAGATTTGTTGAGTGCCATCAAGTCTAACGTTTCTGCAAAATGACTACTATCATTACCCTCACCTTATAGATGGGGAAACTGAGGCCAGAGAGGTTCAGCAACTTGGCCAAGGGCACCCAGTAAGTGGCAGAGCCTGAATTCAAACCCAGGCAGTTATACGCCAGAGGCCAACTACTCAACACTCTATTATGTACAATACAATGGCCAGATACACACTTCTCCCATTTTCTGTGCATATCCTGGCTAAATGCCAGCAGCAGAAGTTAATGAGAGCAAAATGCTGTCACTATGTTTAGACAGGAGAGGTCAGGCAGAAGCCAGGCTTCAACATCATTTATCAACATCAAGGGCCTCAGCAGATGTTGGAGTGGGAAGAGGGCTGGATTTGGAATTTGGATGACTCACGAGATCTAGTTTAGGTCTAGGCTCTGCCATCGCTCCTCTGTGACCCTGAACACGCCATTTAATCTCCAGGATAAATTCTAAAATGAAGATCCTAGGACTTTAACTGAATGACTTATCTTCAGGGCTGTGGGGTTGTAGGGATAGAGAGTGAGTGAACAGACAGGCGCATCACTGCTGGGACAGACAGGGAGAGGTGGCAGTGACCCCGCAGAGGAAGACAATATTCAGACCAGACCCCTCTGACCACTGATGATACCAAATTAGGAAATTTAGTGACAGCGCGGTGAGAAGAGGATGCGAGAGCCACAGGAACCTCCCACACAGCGGCCAAGGACAAAATGACAATGGGGCAAGCTAACCTCCTCTTCCCCCTCCAGGTGCTCGCTCGGGGTGGAGGCCAAGGGCCAGAAGTGGGCTTCCCTTCCCTCCCAATCCACCCCCTCCACGACCTGGTCCTCAGGGTGGGGGCTGCAGCAGTCTCCCGTGGGGAGCGGGAGAGGATGAGGCAGGCAGAAGGGACAGGAGAGGCAAGGCAGTGGCAGGTGGGACCCTGGGTCCGCTGACACTCCGAGCCCCCAGCGCATGCTCCATTGATCCATCAACCGTCCCCTGTAAAGCAATGCAATTAAAAGATACAATTACTAAGAACCTGAAGTCTGCGCGGGCAGAGCCTCGATCCCCAAGCGCAGGTGGGCTGGATGCAGGGCCCGTGAGTGAGACCTTGCTGCTCTCGTGCACCCTGCTCCCTGCCACAGCGGAGCTTGGCGCTCTACAGCAAAGCAAGGCCGGCTTGGCTGCTGGGGTGGGCTTGGTGCAGCCTCCGCCCTGTTCTTTTTTTTTTTTTTTAAGATTTTATTTATTTATTTGACAGAGAGAGGGGGAATATAAGCAGGGGGAGTGGGAGAAGCAGGCTTCCTGCAGAGTGGGGAGTCCGATGCGGGGCTCGATGGGACCCTGGGATCATGACCTGAGCTGAAGGCAGGCGTTTAACGACTGAGCCACCCAGGCGCCCCAGCCCCTGCCCTGTTCTAAAAGCAACATTCAAGCCCGAGTTTCAGAACGCCAAGTCCCAGGGTCAAAAGAACGTTGATTAGGTTCCCAGCCTCCGAGCTTCTGATTCAGCCTCCTCATCCCCCCCTTTGTAAGGAGACCTGGATAGTCTTTGCATTGCCTTTTGCTGACCACTACCCTTTGGGAGGAAGGGTTTGGCATTGATGTTCTAGGGTTGAAGTCGTTATGCTAAGTGAAAATAAACACTAATAAATCCTGCCTTCAGCACTGGAATCACACGCTGGCTTTAGGGAGCCATTTACAACTATCTATATTTTTTACCCAGGGTTGCAGTGGCAAAGTAACATTATTCAGGTGCCACTGTGTTTGACGTGTGTTTTATTAGACACAGGATCGCTGAAAAACATCAGCCTCTAGTCAGCTTTAACTCCTGTGCTGGCATCCAGCTGCGCTAACTTCACCTTCAGGGAGTGCCTTGTTTGGACAGGTCCATTTGTAAAAAATATTTTTAGTCCTGATTCATTGTTAAAAATAGTTCCTCTAAATAAATTTCCATAGAAGTGGGTTGCGTTTTTCCAGTTATAAGAAGAAACTTAGGGGCGCCTGGATGGCTCAGTCGGTTGAGCATCTGCCTTCGGCTCAGGTACCGGGGTCCTGGGATCAAGTCCCACATCGGGCTCCCTGCACAGTGGGGAGCCCGCTTCTCCCTCTGCCTCTGCCTCTCTATCTCTCATGAATAAATAAATAAAATCTTTTTAAAAAAAGGAGAAGAAACTTGTATTTGACTATAGGTGCAGCAAATAATGCATAATATAGTTTAGAAGCACAGTTATATTGCATCTTGCATGAAACTGCATGGTTATCTTTAAGAGAACTGTAAGCTTCCAGTTTAAATTTTATAAATATTGCCTAAGAGTAATTTCTTATGCATTGTATATTTTATCTAAAATTATAATGCTGGCTATGAGCTATATTATTTAAATTCTAATTAATAGAACTGGGGGTTCATTTTATTTTTTCTAATCTTGTTGCAGTATTATTGACATAGAACATATGCAAGCTTAAGGTGTACAATATGATGATGTCATACAGATATATATTGTGATTTGATTATTAAGATTTTTTTAAATTAATAAAATTACTTGGCTGATTCAAATGTTTTAAAAATTACATAGTCAAGGGGCACCTGGATGGCTCAGTCAGTTGAGTGACCAACTCTTGGTTTCAGCTCAGGTCATGATCTCAGTGTCCTGGGATTGAGCCCCGCGTTGGGTTCTGTGCTCAGTGCAGAGTCTGCTAGAGATTATCTCCCTCTCTCTCTCTGCTCCTCCCTTGCTCTCTTTCTCTCTCTCACTTTCTCTAAAATAAAAATAAATAAAATCATTTAAAAAATATTATAAAAAATTACACAGTCAAAATGCATCAAGTTCCTCATCAAAGTCCATATCCTTTGACAGAGAAATTCTAGCCTGGAGAAATCAAAGGGAAGATAAACATACATGTAAAAAAATGGTTACCAAAGAATCGTTATTTACAACTGCAAAACACAGAAAATAACTTATTTATCCAACAGAAGAATGATTACATAAATGATGGTATTAGAAAAACAATATACTCTCAAGGTTTAAGACTAGGCTTTGGAGTCGACTAGATCTGAATTTGAAATGGGGCTGGCTTGCTAATTTTGTGACCTGAAGCAATTAGTTTTATCATCTAATGTATTATTTAGCTATTGCTAAATAAAAAAACTGCCCCAAAACTCAGTGGCTTAAAACAGCACTCACTAATTATCATAGCTCCCATGAGCACAGGTTGGCTGGGGTTGGCCCTGTGTAGGCGGGGCTGGGCTGGGCACCTCCATTCCTCCCTGCAGGTCCGTGTGCTTGGTGGGGGCCCTGCTCCATTAGTCTCTCATCCTTCTTGCTTATCCTAGTGGGATAGACAAGCATGTACTTCATGTGGTGATAGAAGAGCCACAAGAGGGAAATGTGAAAACTCACAAGACAAGGTTGCATTGAAGTTTCCACCTCATTCTTTTGGCTAAAGCAAGTTGCATTGACCAAACCTCAAGTCAAGATGTAAAAAAATATCACACAAGTAAGGTTAGGATTCCACAGCAGGGATTCTCAACCTTTGCACTATTGACCTTTTGGACCCGATAGTTCTTTCTTGTGAGGGGCTAGCCTATGACTTGTTAGCGTCCCTGGCCTCTACAACCTAGATATTAGTAGCACCTCCATAATTGTGACAACCAAAAATGTCACCCGACTTTGCCAAATGTTCCCTAGGGGACAAAATTGGTCCCTGCTTGAGAACCACTACTCTGTAGGGAGGGATGAAGAATTGGGTACAGTAATGAAGTCTGCCACTGGGAAGGTTATAATATTGTTGACCTTATATTGTTTTTCAAATGATGAGGTTCAATTGCCTCTATTTTAATAAGTACTTAATAAATACTAGTTTCTGTTAATTTATAGCCATATAATGTGGTCATTGAATGATTTTTGAAGGATTTCTAATATCATGAAAAAATGTATAAATGTTTTTAAGTGAAAAAGAAAGCATCTAAAATGATATAGGCATCAATAAAATAAGTGTGTAAATAATATGAATATGAATGTAAGTATAAATACTCAGGAAGAAGAATAGTTGGGCAATAAACCATTAAAAGGTGATTTTCTATTGTGGTGTAATTAGGAGCGATTTCTCATTTTCTTTATATTTTTCTGGTTTTTTTCCCTAAATTTCTCACAGTGAGATTGTATTTATTTTTTAAATCAGAGAACAAGTTTCACACACGAACACATACAACGTAAAATTTAAGATTCTCCAACCTGACTCGTCTCTCCTCCCAAAACATTTCCTTTGAAGACAAAGAGCCTTCAAAAATCACCCTATTTGACTTGGTCCTTCAGAGAAAGTATTATAGGTGGTCAGTAAATATGTGTAGTTCAGGATTTCATTTCTTGCAGTAAAAATCTCTTCTAAAGGCAAGAATGTATTAAATTGGGGCAGATTTCTAAAATATAAAAATATTAGGTATTGGAGATTATGTGGGGAGGCAGATCTACATACTGCAACTGCAATTACAAACTCCTGCAATCTTTCTAGAAGGCAAATAGTCAGTCCTTCAAAGTGTTCACACATAACATTTCCATTTCTAAGTATATCTCTCTTAAATAAATCATCCAGAGATGTATCTAAAAACTGTTCAATAAAGATGTTCTCGATCTGTTTTGCAATACTACATTTTGGGGTCTTTTGTAACAGTAGCTTAGTCTGAATCATAACAAAACATAAACTACTTCTGGTATCAGAAGTAGTATCCTGCAGGGGTAAAAAAAATGTAAACTCTATCACTTTAATAAGTATGTGATCTTTTAACAATTGTGTTAAAATTGATTGTGTTTATAACTAATCCTTTAACAATAGGCAGCAAGGAAACAGATATTGCTGGCTGAGAAGCTGGAGACCTTTATCAAATCACAGCACAGAGTTTGGCAAAACTGGTCCCTGTGAGGGACGCCTGGGTGGCTCAGTCGATTAAGCATCTGCCTTCGGCTCAGATCATGATCTCAGGGTCCTGGGATAGAGCCCCACGCTGCGCTCTCTGCTCAGTGAGGAGACTGCTTCTCCCTCTCGAGACCTCTGCCCCTCTCCCTGATCATTCTCAATCTCTCTCTAACAAATTAAAAAAAAAAAAGTCTTAAAAAAACCAAAACTGGTCCGTATGATAACTTTGAAGGCAGTTTACACGCTTACCAGGCCTGGAGCTCTGGGGGAAACAGTGAGACAAAATCAGAATGTTGATTTCTGTTGGCCGTTCCTTGCAGCTTTTAGTAGGCAATGAGAAAGAGAGGTGAAGTTTGGCAAGAATTCATCAGCATCTCAGCGGAGACGAAAGGAAACAGAGCTCAGATGGGGATGTCCCCTGTGCGGGGGACCGCAGTCTGAACTGACTAGCAGTCCAGTACTTCAGACCTTGTGGAGCTGGGAAATTGAACAGCAGCTTCAGTACCATGAATAGAAAGCGATAATACTAGGTCTATGACCTTTCTCCGGGGTCTGCTGAACCCTAGGAGGCAGTCCACTGGCAAATACAGAATTAGGCATAGTGTCTACTCATCCAAGCCTGTTATTTCCAATGGCCTCAGAGTTGCTACTGAGTTAGAGAGGAAATAGTCCAAATAGAGAGATGAGTAAACAAATGAGTGCTCATACACTTAAGATTTATGCAGAAAAGATCTTTGGTTATCCTGACATGTTTATGGAAATGACTGGTAGCAAGTAGTCCAGAAAACAGCTAAGAATTTTGCAAGTACTATGTGATCAAAGAAACCACAAACCTGGCCCGCAGAAGCTTGTAATTTTCTGATCCCTAAAGCAACCCCCAGGAAAGCTGTGCATCCCCAAGGAAGGCATGCTCTCCCACACTCACTGTAGCTGTGGCCACAGAACTGAATGGACAAGCAGAGTCTCTGAGAGGTCAGTGGACAAAGGACCTTCTCCCAGAGAGGGGAGGGAACCAGTGTCTGTTGGCCAAGGAATTTTTGTTATTCGCTATGGCAGACTTGTCACAGTTCCTTCCCAGTGAGATGTCATCATTCTTAAGGACCATAACGATTCTGTCTCATTCACCCTTTTTCCAAAAGAGGAGTTTTTATTGCAGCTATGCTGTTTGACTTCACTATCGAACAGTAAGTATGCAGAAGGTGCCAGAAAACATGCCTGTTAGTTTAAATGTCTCCAGATCAGGGTACCTTCAACTCTGATGGGAAAGACTTGATGTCGCCCAGAACTCTTAAACTTTGAGTTGGATTTAGTAACTGGGTGGCTCTTTAGGCTGTCTCCTCGGGGCAGGAGTATGTTCTATGTATGGTTAGGAGGGCACAGATGAGTAACTGGGGGACTTGAGACAGAGGCTGGAACTGTTCTCAGTATTCAGTCCTCCTGGCATTTAGTAAAAGCTCTCCCATGCTGTGGTTTTGCAAGCTTGCGGCTGGGCAATGGGTGACCAGTTTCCCAGCTTCCCTTATAACTAAGTGTAGCCATGTGGTTGAATTTTGGCAAATGACAAGTGGGCAGAAAAGAAGTGAGCCATTCCTGGGTCACATCCTTAAAAGAGGAAGCGGTTTGCCTTCCATCCGCTCTGTTTCTCCTTCCCTTTGGCTGAAATGTGATGCGGGGCTGTCAGGCCTGCCTCACCAACCTGGACTACAGCAGTGTCCCCAAGGATGTGCACAGACTGCGTCCCCAGGCAGCCGTAGGAGCAGAGCTACCTGGGGACCTGAGGAACTCCTGTCCACCTCTGCATTTACCCATGAGAGAGAAGAAAGCTTTTATCTTGATGGAACCACTATAGTTCGGGGTCTTTTTGTACAGTACTTTCAACCTACCCTAAAAACTCAGTTGTTCAGGTAAAAACAAAACAAAATAATAAGTGCATTACAAACTCAAAAATTTTTTTAAAAAGTCATGGGTGCATAGAAAAAACTTGAAATACTGAGTATTGAAACATGTATTTCTGAATAGTGTTAATACAAATAGTTGTATTTTCTTCCTTGTGTTTTTCCATATTTTCTACTTTTTTACTTTGCATATATATTATTTTTATAATTAAGGCACCAATATGTGCTATTTTCTTTTAAAGATTAATAAGCATGGATCCCTCATTTCCCTTCCTCACATTTAACTCTTAGTATTTTGTCCAATAGCCACAGCTTTTTCAAAGCCAGGAGCATTAGACCAAATAAATGCCCGGAGGAAGCTCTAAGTGCTTTTTCTTATCTTTTAATGCCGTAAGACCTGTTCAACACTTGGTGGACGTCTATCAGAATACTTCACATTTCATGGAAAACTGGAAGAATAATTACCAGGGAAGGCCTTCAGGCAGCTGCTGAAGCACAGGAAGACCAACTGAGTGGGCAGTTACAGGGAAGAGAAATGGCCTCTTGAAGAACGTGCCTACATTTTCTCCCCCTCTAGAAGCCTCTTTGGCAAGCATGCTTTTTACACTTTATATGAGGTTTTTATGATTGATTTTAAAAACAGTTATCACGATCTGCTCAAAATCCTCTTCCTCTCTTATCCAACCATCCAGTGGATAAGTCTTGCTTTCTAGGTCAAGTCTAATGACTCACAGCCCCTTCGTGATCTGAAAAGTGCCTATATTCCCAATCTCTCTCCTGACATGATTCCCTACCCCCTCCACCCCAGCAAACACACCCTACCTGGCACTCAGGAATTCAGCTACACTGAATGTCTTTTTCATGAATAGACCTTAATTTTTTTATTAGTAACATATAATGTATTATTTGTTTCAGGGTACAGGCCTGTGATTCATCAGTCTTACACAATTCACAGCACTCACCATAGTACATACTCTCCCCAATGTCCACCACCCAGCCACCCCATCCCTCCCACCCCCCTCCACTCCAGCAACCCTCAGTTTGTTTCCTGAGATTAAGAGTCTCTTATGGTTTGTCTCCCTCTCTAGTTTCATCTTGTTTCATTTTTCCCTCCCTTCCCCTATGATCCTCTCTCTTGTTTCTCAAATTCCTCATATCGGTGAGATCATATGATAATTGTCTATGAATAGACTTTAATTTTTAGAGCAATTTTAAGTTTACAGAAAAATTGAGCCGAGTTCCCTTATGCCCTTAACTGCTACCTCCAACACACAGTTTCTCCTATTATTAACATTTTGCGTTAGTTTGGTTCATTTTTGTAACTGATGAACCAATTTTGATATGTTGTTATTAATTAAAGTCTACAGTTTACATTAGGGTTCGCTGTTTGTGTTGTATATTCTATGGGTTTTGGCAAATGTACAAAGACATGTATCCACAGTTAAATTATTATACGAAATAGATTCACTGACCTAAGAATCCTCCCATTCATCCTTCCCTTCCCTTGAGCTCCTGGCAACAAATGCCCTTTTGCTATCTCCATATTTTGGCCTTTTTCAGAATGTCACATAGTTAGAACATATGCTATGTGGCTTCTTTGGCTTAGTATTATGAATTTAAGGTTCCTGCAGGTCTTTTCATGACTTGTTAGTGCATTTCTATTTATTTATTTATTTATTTATTTATTTATTTATTTATTTACTTACTTACTTACTTACTTACTTACTTACTTACTTACTTACTTACATACCAGTGTATGGATGTACCAGAGTGTGTTTATCTATTCTCCTATTGAAAGACATTTGATTTCTTTTTAGTTTTGGTGATTATGAATAAAGCTATTATAAACATTCATGTGTAGGTTTTCTGCAGCAATATTTTCACCTACTGAACATCTTTGATCTTCTCAAATTGTCCTTTGGTTGGATCCCTTATCTCCGGTCCTCCAAATATGCTGTTCCGATATCCTAGAACACACTTCCATCTTTTGCAACCTGGGTAACTCTTATTCACTCACTAGGTTGCAACCTAGAGATCACTTCAGCCAAGAAGTCTGTCCTAACCCCTCCACCTTCCCACCTTCCAGTGGGTTACACATGTCTCCTCTGTGCTTCTGCAATATTCTACTCTACCCCTAGCCTAGCATCATGTATTGTCCTAGATAGAAAATCTCTGTTTATTTCTATCTTGTATTAGACTCTGGGCTCAGGGAGGTCAGCAACCAGATATACCTTGCTCATCATCAAATCTCAGCCATGTAACATAGCCCTTGACACATAGTAGGTGCTCAGTAAATATCTGTCAAATAAATAGCCACTTGGCTTGCACTGCCTAATCTCATAGGAATATTATACATATGTAATATACAGTAATATAGTAATATATGTAGCAATATATATAATGTATATATTACAGTATTATAGTATGGTATATTTTTTGTATATATGAGAATTACATATATATATTATGCATAGGAGTAACATATATTATAAAATACATGAAATACATAATATATATATAAAATACTATGTATTATAAAATAAGGGTATTTTATGTTATTTGATAACTGTTCTGAAGTCATCATGATCCTTATTTCTTTTATATTTCTTCCACCCTAAATCCAGAGGCTTGGTACACATAAGTGATTAAGTACTGTTGCTAACTAACCAAGAGTCATTGGTACTTCCTAATTTTTTTATACAAAAATAATCCTGAATATTTGCTCCTCAGAATTATTTCAACCACTGAACATTTTTATTGTCTTTGATCACTACCCTAAACCCAGAGATGTTCTCAGCTAGCTTCAGTCTGTGATTATAATAGAATTACTATCACTTACCACACTAGTTACCTTCAAAGGAACTCAATATGTGTTACTAGTAATCCACTGTGTTCATAAAGATCCCTGAAGAGCCAGGGAAACAGGATGGTCCTTATTCCTGAGAAGAAAAATTCTAAAATTTAAAAAATTCAAGTTAAACAAGAACAGTTCACCCTGTTGTCAGGGATTTGTCTGGACTCCCCTAGCTGGGAAGGGATGATCACAGAGAATGATGCAGGACATGAGAGCTTTGGCTGGTGGAACCCATCACACTTCATTCATTCTCTCACTTGCTCAGTAATGGATCCTTTTGGAGAACTACTCTACTGACAGACATCACACTTGACTCTAATTCCTATTACAATTCTACCAGGTAGACATTATTTCTTCTATTTTTTTCAGATAAAGAAATGGCAACTCAGAGACATGAAATAATTTTAATGTCACAAAACCGTCCAGGTCTCAAGAATTTCAAGGTTCTATAATTTAAAGGGCTATATTGTCTTTAAGTCTTCACCATCCCACTATGCTGTGCTGCCTTAAAAGACATTATTCAAGGGGTGCCTGGGTGGCTCAGTCGCTTAAGCAACTCTTGATTTCGGCTCAAGTCTTGATCTCAGGATCGTGGGATCAGGCTCCGCACTCAGCAGGGAATCTGCTTGAGATTCTCTCTCTCTCTCCCTCTTCCTCTGCCCCTCTCCCTGCTCTCTCTCTCTACAATAAATAATAAATAAATCTTTTTAAAAAGACATTCAATCTTCAATAACATCCTGAATCTCATACGGATCCCCGAACTGTAAATCATGGCTAGGATGAAGGGTGAAAGAGGGATGCCAAAGCAATGGAGGTACCTCTTACTCTCTTCATGAGTTGACAAAAGGGTTCTACAGCTAGAAGTCACATGTAAAGAACACACTATGATACATGGCAGCATGGCGTATAAACAACATGAACATACCCCCCGCATACTCATGGTATAAACCCATATACATATATGGAGAGACAAAGTTAGTCCTACAAAGAAACGCCTCGCCTCTCCACTAAGCAAACTCAGCTATTAAACTTGGGTTTTTTGCATTTGGTTGGTAAGACCATTGCTTTGACAAGGGCCATTTTCACAGAGTTGTTTGCCCTACAACATAAGGAGGAGGGCTCACCTGGCTGACTTCCAGCTGAACCTCAGACCAGTGGGTTTTATTTGGTCTGCAGGAGCACAGTCCTACATTCTCAGGTAGGCAGCCAAACGCCATCAACCTTTTGTTATAATAAAAATGTTTTGTTACAACTAAGAACATACCCAGTCGCAATGATGACCATCAGTGGGAGCGTTGTGCTGTATTTGTGGTGTGGCTACACATCGGGCAGAGCGTAATTTACTCCGGGATACAAGGCACAGCAGAACAAGGCAACATCAGAGAGCCCGGTGCTTCTGGGAGTATGTGTGAACTTGCTCTCTTAGTCAGGGCAACAGCAGTTCTGTTTAAACGCTGACTGACCCAAGGCTGAAGGTCTGCCGGGGGAATGGTATGGTAACTGTGGGTACTCTCTTTGGAATCTGTGACACGTGGAAATAATCTAATATGGATATCTAAGTGACTTCTGACTTAATTTGTGCAGTTTTAAATCTTAAAGTCCCTTAAAGGTACCTCCAAAAATTCTGTTATTTGAGAAAATATGTCACCAACCCAAGAGAAGTGGAAAGTTATTGTTTCAGCCTGACAAAACAGGCAGTGCTTTATGCTAGTTTGGAATATGGATTTTGGAGTCAAATAGCTCAAATCTGCCTCTCTTGCAACTACTTTCCACACTGAGCATTGGTGTCATCATCACCCTCCATGTTGCTGTGCGGATTGAATGACACAATGCAGGTAAAGCATGTCGCAACACAGCAGGCAAATAGGAAATGGCAGTTCTCAAACAGCATGGATTACTGAGCGAGTGCAGGAATGAGCGAAATGGGATGGGGTTATACCAAAGCTCAAAAGCACTGGGAAGTTCTCTTTAGGCCTTGAAAACTCTGGTCTAGTTTGTGATCATCTCTTCCCAACAAAATGAGTTCAAGCAAATCGCTGAACTCTTTAGGATTCTTCTTTTCGACATTTAGAGACAAGGACCATGCTGTTTCCCTGGCTCTTCCAGAATCTTTATGAGCAGAGTGGACCCCTAGTACCACAAATCGAATTCCTGTGAAGGTATCTTGCAAGAATGAAAATGTCTACAAGATTTCTCTTTAATGGCAGCAAAGAAAACTGGGAATTCTTTGTACTGCACTCCACACGCCAGCCCAAAGTGCTTGTGTCTTTGACGAGAGAAACCTGCAGGGTGTAAATGTTCTGTGTGAGCCACTTGCATGCACATCCAGAAATCACAGCAAAAGAATAAACTTCTCACGTGTGGTTCTTAGTCTTTCATCAATAATTTTAGCTTTGGCCCTGTCAGACTCAATGGCCTGGCAGTAAGTATAGCTTTGCAGGCAAGCTAGTTCTGGTTCAAGTAGCAATAAATCACTGATAAGCATAAGGGAACTCAGTTTTCTTCCCAGAGCCTGGTCTCAAATCATGTCTTAGCACACACCCCCAAACTGGCGTCTTTTAGCTGACTGCCAAAAAAGGGAATATACCAGAAAGTCAATTGGCCTCTGACCTAACCCAGTGATGAAATCCCTGCCTCTAATGACTTTCATTTGAAGCTTGAAGAAGAAAATAAATGTGAACAAAAAATACAATAACATAAAGATTGGCCATGCAAGAAAATTCCTTCTCGACTATCTTCAATAGTTCATTTATCTCTCGCCGCATGCCCACCATTCATAGCAAGAAAACTTCTTCAGCTTCAGTGCTTCCGGCTTCTTACCTCTTGTTTACAGGGGCCGAAGAGAACTTAAGAGGCTGAACAACCGCCTCTGTTAGACAAATGTTTATATAAACTATAGAAAAATTATTCACATTCTGAGTCTTTCACTGGTAGATTCCAGACCCCAAAAAGGTTTTTTCCCTGCTCTTGCCAGCTTCCTTTTTTTCCCATTAATAGTGATGAGCTTAAAAAAGAGAAAGACAACTTCTAATATAATTCAACTATATTAGAAAAGAGTCCTCAAGACAAATTTGTTCAAATGATAAGGCAATTCAACTGGTATATAAGATTTGGGTGACAGTTCTCTCTCCTTTCCCTGATCAGTTGTCACTGGAATTGAGAGCTGACAGTACAAAGCCTGTGCAAGCCTCCGAGCTGGGAGAGGGTGAGGCCAGACACCTTCTGTGAGCTTGCCCAGTGTGGGAGGAGCCAAAGAACATACGTACCTTGGAGGACAGTGTCTCCTGTTCCAAGAACTGTCCCCTTCAGGACATGACCATCTTCTACTTGTAGAACAGGGGCTGCTCGTCTGACAATCCTTGAGCCCATTCCTGCTTATCCCAGTCCCCTGCCAAACATATCACATCCCTCTGGCTAAACACAAGTTCCCCCTGTCCAGTGACTTCTCACTGGCTGGGCAGTCGACTACAGTAGAAAGAACTTTTAAGGTGGCATAAAACTCAGATTTGGGTCTGACTTCTGTTCCTCACTACCTGGATGACCTAAAGGAATCCAGTTGTTTGCAATTTATTTCTTAATCTGGGAGACAATCCTTGCTCTGCCCAGCTCATGAGGTTGTGAGAAATAAGTGGAACAATGGTTTTTATGTGCTTTGTGGATGCCAAGAGCTGTAGAATCGAAAGGATGGTGGGGATGCTGAGTTACTGAGAATATATGCTCTATCAATTTTCAGGGCAACTCAGACTATAAATGTGGAACACTTCTGTGCCTTTGCTTACTCATTTCTGCAGTAGAGAATGACTGGTTTTTCATCAGATTGTTTTCCTCCTTTCCTTTTTCTCCTTTTTCTCCTTTTTTTCCTTTTCTAGTCTCTGAGACTAGACACGGCTAGACTACATTTTCCATTCTGGCCAGTGGAATACAGATGGAAGTGATGTATACTACTTCTGGCTTGACCTTTAAATATTTCTTAGCACAAGCCTCCACTCTCAGTTCATGGTGCTCTTAGAATCTTAGTAAATTTTTTATGCTACTTCTTGGTTGAAGAAATATGTAACAGTTCCAGTTATAAAGTGGCTAGGCCCAAGCAACTTAATAAGTAGACAGACCTTGGGATAGGCTGCAGAATCAGGGGAGCCACCAAAACTACCCAGATCCCTCTTGCTGCAGTCAGGAAAAAACCAGAAGAGTACTGACCTGGGCAGATACATAAGCAGGAGAGAGAATTTGCAGAAATCCAACCATCCAAAGGAACAGCAAGACATTCAAGCAAAACAATATATGAACTTTGTCACAGCAAACATTTTGGTAAAAGAGAGTTTACCAGCCCCCATCACCCCAAGGCAACACTGCACACGATCGATTTATCTGGTAATGGTGACTTCTCCTCCAAGGGAGAAGGTTAGTTGTAAGTGGCTAGTTACCCCAGCTGTGCTGGTCATGGCTGGAGAAACCCATTTCTCTCCAGCAGCACTCAGAGTCCTGAGACAGGAACTCTGGGGACGGGTGGTGGTGACTGGGAATGAGGCAGATAAGGACCTAGTTCCAGCTGACTGTGTTGGGCAGAAAGTCCACCCATGAGCCCCCGCTAGGACCATGCTGGTGGATCTCCCAGTGGGGTCTGCAGGCACTCCAATACCTCAAATGCTAAACCCACACCTCCCCCCACTCTGTGGTTGACTCCTTGTGCCTGCTCCCATGCGGGATGGTAAGAGTTCGGTGGGGAGAGCGTGCTTAGAAAACAGACAATGGAGAAACCACAAATTTGAGTTACAGTGCCACCTTCTGGAAAGCAAAGGGAGGATTCCAGTAACCAGCCTGGTGACTTGTGAGAACCAGAGACCTAAATGCTTAAGAATCCTGCTACAAGAGGAAGAAGCAAGAGAAGTGGGGCAGGAATACTCATACAAAGATAAAACCCCAGATAATAACAAAATCATGGAATAGAATACTCGGTCTGAAGGTAACCAGCAAAGATTTAAGGAGGTGTCTGCTACTTCAAATGCAAAACAACAAGGCAAAACTATAAGGAACATGAAAAACCAAGGAAATATGTCATCACAAAAAGAAAATAACAATTCTCCAATAGCTGAGCTCAAAGCCACAGAATTTTATGATCGCGCTCATAAAGAATTCAAAATATTTATTTTGAAGGAATTCAACAAGCTACAAGAAAACTCAGAATGATAATTCAATGAAATCTTGAAACAAATACATGATCAAAATGGGATTTTTTCCAAAGAGAGAGAAATCATAAAAAAGAACCAAACAGAGATTCTGGAGCTGAAGAACTCAATGAATGAAATAAAAATATGCAATACAGAGTATCTGCAGAGAGTAGAGCAAATGGAAGAGAGAATTAATCAATTAGAAGATAAGAATTTTGAAATAACCCAGTTAGATGAGAAAAAAGAAAAAAGAATGAAAAGGAGCAAAGAAAGCCTACATGATCTATGAGATTCCATCAAAAGAACAAATATTTGAATAATTGGTATTATAAAGGGAGAAGGGAGGAGACCATTTATTTAAAGAAATAATAGCTGGGAACTTCCCAAACCTGGGGAAAGAACTGGATATCAGGGTTTACAAAGCTAATAGATCATCCTATTATCTCAATGCAAAAAGACCTTCTCCAAGACACATGACAATGAAACTGTCAAAAATCAAAAATAAAGAATTTTAGAAGCAGCCAGGCATCACACTTCCTAATTTCAAACAATGCTACAAAATTATAGTAATTAAAACAGTACGGTACAGCATAAAAATAGACACATAGACCAATGAAACAGACTTGAGAGCCCAGAAATCAATCCCTGCATATACGACCAACTAATATTTGACAAGGGAACAAAAAACAATGAGGAAAGGATAGTCTCTTCAATAAATTGTGTTGAAAAAACTGGACAGCCACATGCAGGAAAATGAAATTGGACCCCTATGTTACACCACTCATGAAAATTAACTAGGGATGGATTAAAGACTTAAACATAAGACCTGATATTGTAAAACTCCTAGAAGAAATCATAGGGAAGAAACTCCTTAACATTGGACTGGGCAATGACTTTTTGGATATGATGCCAAAAGTCCAAGCAACCAATGCAAAAATCAACAAATAGAACTACATCAAACTAAAAAGCTTCTGCACAGCAAAAGAAACAGTTTTTATTTATTTATTTATTTTTGTTATTATGTTGGCTATTGTGGACATTGCTGCTATAAACATCGGGGTGCACGTACCCCTTCGGATCCCTACATTTGTATCTTTGGGGTAAATACCCAGTAGTGCAATTGCTGGCTCGTATGGTAGCTCTATTTTCAACTTTTTGAGGAACCTCCATACTGTTTTCCAGACTGGCTGCACCAGCTTGCATTCCCACCAACAGTGTAGGAGGGTTCCCCTTTCTCCGCATCCCCGCCAACATCTGTCAAGAAACAATTTTTAAAATATAAAACCCAATCTATAGAATAGAGAAAGTATTTGCAAACCATATATCAGATAAGGGGTTAATATCCAAAACCATTAAGAACTCATACAACTCAATAACAACAATAACAGCAAACAAACAAACAAAAAATCCAATAAAAAAATGGGCAGAGGAACTAAATAGATATTTTTTCCAAAGATGACATCCAAACGACCAACAGGTAGATGAAAACATGCTAACCTTCACTAATCAGGGAAATGCAAGTCAAGACCACAATAAAATGTCATCTCACACTTGTTAAAATGGCTATCATCAAGAAGAA
Organism: Mirounga angustirostris; assembly: GCF_029215605.1. Lineage (NCBI taxonomy): Eukaryota > Metazoa > Chordata > Mammalia > Carnivora > Phocidae > Mirounga > Mirounga angustirostris. The sequence goes on from NW_026991711.1 coordinate 52,641,995, forward strand.
AAGAGATAAGTGTTGGCGAGGATGTGGGGAAAAGAGAACCCTAGTACACTGTTGATGGGAATGTAAATTGGTTCAGCAACTATGAAAAACAAATGGAAGTTCCTTTAAAAAATTAAAAATAGAACTACCATATGGTCCAACAATTCCAGTTCTGAATATATAACCAGGAAATGAAAACAGAAGTCTAAAAGAGATATATGCACTCCCTTGTTTATCACAGCATTATTCACAATAGCCAAATTATGGAAAGAACCTAAGTGACTGCCAATAGATGAATGGATAAAGAAGTTGTAATATATAGAGAGATACCGATATAAATATCAATATCTATACACACACACACGAACATGCGTGCGTCACACACACACACACACACTGGAATATTAATCAGCCGCAAGAAAGAAGGAAATCTTGCCATTTGCAGCAACATGGATGGACTTTGGGGGCATTATGCTAAGTGAGATAAGTCAGAGAAAAATACTGTATGATATCACTTGTTTGTGGAATCTAAAAAAGCTGAACTTGCAAAAGCAGATAAGAATGGTGGGTACCAGGGACTGGGGCTGGGGGTGGAGGGATTGGGGATATGATATTTAAGGGTACAAACTGGGGAATCAGTAGATAAATAAGTCCTAGAGAATTAATGCATAGCATAGTGATTACAGTGAACAATACTCTACTATAAACTGCAATGTTGCTAAGAGACTAGATCTTAAGTATTCCCCCAACAAAAAATAATTATGTGATGTAAAGGTATTAGCTAATGCTACAGTGGTAATCAGATGGCAATATATAAATGTATCAAGTCAATATGTTGTATACCTAAAACTTACACAAAGTTCTATGTCAATTATATTCAATAAAATAATGTAGCATTGTATAAATGAGTGTAGCCTGATTTAAGGATCAAATTGCAATTAACCTTAAGCTGGTCGTTTTTGCAGTGTCCAGCCCATACTGATTTTTGCTGGGTTTCCCCAAATATTTTTAAATAGCTTGTGGTCCCCCTGTGAATACCCTGCCACACACCAGGGCATGTTGGTACACAATTTGGAAACAATGGCTCTCTTGTTTTCTTTCACCTGCCAGTTGAGTGGGGAGAACTCTGAGGATTTAGAGGCTGGTAAAGCAAGGTAGAGGCTGGATCCCCGAGTCTTCACTGAAGGAGAGGCATCTAGGAGAAATACTTGACAAGGAATTCCTATTTCAGCCTGGAGCAAGAATGAGATATAACTTTTTCTTTTCACGTGCCACTGATTTTTGATTTTTTGTTTGTAATGGTAGTTGGTAAATGCTGCTTCATACAACCTCCAAATTCAGGAACTATCACTAGGGCTACTTTTGTAAATCCAAGCTTTGCTTTACATTGGATAGCTCTTCCCCATGGGGAATGAACACTGTACTACCGGGTGTCTAGCCTTTGTGACTTGGTTTATCAATAATGCCCTGGGGAAACACAGACAATATTCTGAGGAAGGGAGTCTTTTTCTAGAGACAGGTGTTCTCTGAGTCAAAGCAATTACTTGTAAAGTAAACAAGAGTATTCCTCAGTGACCACATTATCAACCCAAATGCAAATGTTCTTGGGGGCTTCGGGGATGTTTGTTTTCCAAGAGAATAAAGTATTGTTAGAAAATAAACAGGAGAGAGTTGGTCTGGCCTTTGTCCGCTAGTACGGACATGCGTTCCAAGTGGTAAGATGTAAAATGCACCTTTCGCGAAGCAGATTTATAGCCCAAGACCCTTTTCCTGAAGGAACCAAACAGCTCACTTGGAGAGTCAGTGTTTGAGGCCAGTGTACCAGGCTCCATGCTGGGAACTTAGGGGTAATTTCCTCTTTCCACATTTTCAATTTAGGCCTTGTTTCCTGAACTACCTAAAGAATATGGTAGTTCAAAAATCAGGTAAACATTTCTGGGAAATTTCCCACCTTATTTGTAACATCTCTGAAATCCCACGCCCCTCCCCGCCCCTGCCATCAGTTTTCCTGAAGAGGCACAGAGCTGAAAGGGGGAGGGGGGCTCTTCTCCTTCTCATGAATAATTAAATGTCACCTGCTTCTGGAACCCTCCTAGCACACACATGTCTACATCAACTTTATGGTTTAGGCGAAGTGCTGGGGCTCTTTGATTCCATGTGTTTAGCCCAGATCTTCCCTTTTTACCTGTTGTCAACTTTTTTTACACTCAGACTTCTTACTGGCTCAGCAGAGAGAGGTTACCATGCTGTTGGTTGTGGATGGAAGGACCGGGAATGGGGCTTCCTCAGCCCCGTGACTTTCAGAAAATATTCCAGAGAACGTGGGGTTCTCTGAAAGTGTTTTCATGAAGAGCATTTGGAGAACATTGACACAGACTCTGTCATACCCCTGAAATCTATCTCCAGTGTTGAGTCTCCAAAGAGAAAATACGTACTTCATTATTTTTTCAGCTTTCTCAAGGTATAATTGACAAATAAAATTGTACGTGGTGATTTGATATTTGACTTTTTATGTGACAAAATCATATTTAAGAAAACTGAATTTTTTTTTAAAAGGATGAGTACTTTATTGTTAATCCACGCAAGGTTATTCATTCTATTAGTTGTCTATTGTCATATGACACATTAGCCCCAAATTTAGCAGCTTAGTATTACACACCACAACATTCCCAGCAGCCACTTGAGCTCCAGGCAGGTTCCCAGGAACCTAGTGCTGCTGGCGGGGGTGGCAGGAGTTGGGGTGCAATGTGGGGTGGGGAGAAGCTGCTACAGCCGGGGGGGCGGGCCGCTTTGGCCAGAAGGGGCCTGGGGCAAGCCACTCGGGACCGACAGCACCACGGGTCCTGGCTCTTGTCTGTCTGTGGTTGCAGCGGCTCCAGCAAGGCTGGGGGGTGGGGGGGCTGCCTTCTGGAACAGAAGTGGCAGAGCAGGGAGACACGATGAAGGAGTAGATTCCTTGTTCCCCACTGTTCGGCACACTGTCTGTTGTGTACCTAGAGTATGCGGTGGTCTCGACAGCGGGCACTGAGGTTTTTTATTTCTTGAATTTTACTTTTCTTGCCATTGAATTGAATTAAAAGATGGCAGATAAAAAAGCGGGTGGCTGATGCTGAGGCTGGAAATATGATTGAGGAGAGAGTAGGATCCAGAATGTTCGGTGTGGAGATGACAAGGCTATCAGAAATATTTAGAGGGAAGTTGGGCTATTTGGTTCTGTCGCTGGACAGTTAGGTGATCATAGTAATTTCACACCGTTTTCCAATTCCGCATTTGTAACAGATAAAGTGGAGGAACCTATATTCTTATTCTATATGACACATGATGTGTTCAGCAGAATTTTGGCCCCCGTGACCTTCACCGTCTGGTGTTTCACCCTTGAATAGCTATGCTGTGTGGCAAAGGGACTTTGCAGGTGTCATTAAGTTACAAATCAGCTGACCCTCACATGGGAAATTACCCTGAATTAGTTAGACCCAGTGTAGTCACATGAGCCCTGGAAAGCAGAGCTTTCTCCCACCTCAGTGAGGGAGACCTCTGAGACATTCAAAGCATGAAAGGGCTTTGAGGCACAGCTGCTGACTTGGAGATGGAAGGATCCATGTGGAAAGCGTGAGGAGGAACTGAATTCAACCAGTTCCAACCAGTGGGCTTGGAAAAGGACCCTGAGCCCCAGATGTGAACTGCATGCAGCTCAGCATGCAGCACCTTGATGTCAGCCTTGTGAGACTGAGCAGAGAATCCAGGCGTGTTGGGCAGAACTTCTCACCTACAGACGCTGAGGTAATAAACTTGTGCAGTTTAAATCACTAAGTTTGCAGTAATTTGTTACAGTGAGAGGAAACTAATACACATCATGAAATTCTTTTGGGTCAGAGATAACAACGAAATGTTAAAAAGGAGTGTTGCCTCTCAGGTTGATGAGGGAAAGTCCATGAATATGAGGGTGGGTGGAGGTGGAAACAAACACATACTATTCTGCTTTTCTGTTTCTTCACTAAGGTCCAATTTTAGTATACGTGCTGCCGAAGCGAGCACTTCACTAAGGTCCAATAGACATTTATTACAGGGTACCCTGCATGAAATGTTTCCCATGTTTTCTTTCATTTAATTCTCATAATCACCCTGTAAATAATAATTTGCCTTCTACCTAAGAAATGGAGACTCTAAGAGTCCAGATAATTTGTCCAAGTTTCCACCACTCGGATTTGTGAGATTTGAGCCCAGATATTCTGACTTACAGAGTCAGGACTGTTTCCTTTACCACACTGGCCAACAACTCAGTCTGTGGGGTGACTTAATTATTAGTTGACAGTCCTGAAGTTTAATAGAAGGTCACAAAAAAGGAACTATGTGATTTTTGTTTTAATGGAGTATGGTAAATGCACGAGATCAAAGATTCTGAGATTCTTCAGCTTATATGAAAATCTGGTTCTCTATCAGCAGCCAGAAGCTGAGGAAAAACCAGAATTCTTACTTCTCAGTTGTTGGCTTCCAGCTGTTATTTCCATGGAAACATATCAGATCTTCAAAAACAAGTTAAGTACCTTAATATCATCACTACCCAATGGCTGGAACTTCCCGTGTTTCCATATAGCTAATTTCTATTTCCAGGGAAGAGAAAAGAGAAACTGCCATCACAGACTTAAAAGGATATGAACTTATTTCATCTCAGTGATCTATGGCTGGACAAGAACGGGAATTCTTGCTTTCTAATGGCCATTTAATTTTAGGCAAAGACTAAAAATGAAAGATATCTGTGAACTCTGCTTCAGAGGATAATTAGCAGGAATCTCCTATTTCTTTGTTATTATTGGTCATTGTTATTGACTGGCATTATCTACTTATTGCTATAAATATCAAAGATCAATTTATGTGCCCCAGGCAATAGACACAACAGGAATTTATTAAAAATGGAATGATTACCAGTGGCCCAAGAGATCAAAGAAGACTTCCAGGAGCAGGGGAACAATAGGTTTTTCTCTCAGTGGTCTTACGAACGTCATCAAGGACACATATAAAGCAGGCTCCATATCCTCTGTGGCTGCTCCTTTTCTGTAGAGGGTTAGATCACTCCAGAGCCACAATAGGAAGGCTAATCAGACAACATGTCTAGAAGGCTTCAGATGCTTCCAATTGACTTTCTCTTAAGAAGCCTTGTAAACAAATACTGTGTCATTATAAGACCATTACAACATCTTGGGTGGGCTTTGGCTTTCTGCCCAGAGTTTGGGGGTTGAGACAATCAGCAGCGTGATTACACCATTCTGTGGTCCATTGGCTCATCAAGCTGTTGAAGCTTTCATTACATCCATCAGTCAGCAGCAACTCTGGGGCACCCACTGTGTGCAGAGCACTGAGCACTATGGGGAACATTAGAGCAAGGAGAAGGCACTGCTCCTGCTCCTGAAGAGTTTTAAATTTACTGGGGTGGTCAGGAGCACACACATGAAAACATGTAAGGAAATAAATGAGAGAAACAACCACTCCACCACACCAAACCCAAAACTCCAAACCGCCATTTTACTGACATAGTTAGCTGTGTCAGGTCTGTTTGAGTGATTGGGCGACCAGAGTTAGATGGAGTGAGAAATGGAGTTAGATGGAAATGTGGAAATTTTGAAAAAAAAAACAAAGAGAAGGAGGAAGAGGAAGATGAGAAGCAACAGTATTCACAAAAGGAGTAGAGGTTAGCCTGGGGTGAGGGTCGGGGAGCTTCCGGGGTAAGCACAAGAGGTGAGACTGGGTGAGGTCAATGAGGGTTGCTTAGATTAGAGCCATGAGCCCAGCTCTGGGGCTGAGGACGATTCGGTATCACGAGGAGGGTAAGTTATAGAGCCGAACATCCTGAAATTCAAAATTGAGAGTTTTCATTTGCTTTGAGAAAATTTAAAAATGCCAGTATTTCTAAAGGTTTCTGAGAAGAGGTCAGGCTTCATAAAACAGAACCAAGAATAGAAGCAGAACATAGAAAAGACACCATCTTCTGGATTACTCAGTGGAGAGAATTTTAGTACCAGTCCTTCTGTGAAGCCAACCATGCCTTATCTGTTCACTGAACATTTATAGTACTCAGAGGTTACACCACATAATTTAGCATTGGACAATTAGTTGTTTAGTCTGTTCAAATTTTATGAAACCAATGTTGGAACCATGGCTGACACAAATGTCATGCAACTCAATGATTACCACTGTCAGGGGGTTTTCTAGAGGAAAGAAGGAGCTATGCGATGTTTTTGGTTTTTATTTTTTTGAGATTAGGGAAGAAACTTGAGGTTGAACACCATTATCACCTTGTTGCTTTGGGTGAGAACGTAAACTTCTCAGGACAAAGGCCACACATTAACTTGCATACTGGAGCAAAAGAGCAATACTGGTCTTTTGTTATTTATTTTGCTTAACAGTAGCATTTTTAAAGTTAGATATGGTCACTGTTGTTTTCTGCTCTAATGCCATGCTACCTGAGAAGGGCTAGGATCCAGGACCAAGATTCCTTTGCCATCTCAGCTTGAGTCTTACCTGTGATGGTGGTTGAGGAAGAAAATAAATGATCCTAAAGAAAGGTGTTTACACTATGAGCCTGAATCAGACCCTGCAGAGAGAGGGGAGGATGGAGGAGAGCAGAGGGGATTTGCCCTTGGAGAAGGGAAATGGTAACACTCTAGAAGGCTACAGTATTCTGCAGGGTGGATGAACAACCATTTTCCATTTCTAGATTGTTTGCTCCTTTCAGAACTGGAGACCTACAATGATTCAAGAGATCTGACTCATTTGGATGAGCTGGCTTGCCGTTAACATAAATCAGATGAAGTTGAAAGCCCACCTCAACATGACGAGGAAACATTCGCTGTTGTCACTGGAAAAACTCCCGAGGCACTTGCTTTCATAACTGTTGTTACTAAGAAGAGGTTCAAAGAAACGTTTAGGCAAAAGGATCTTTGTACTTCTCACGGTGTATGCCGCCGGGCTGCAGATGAAAATGATAACAATTTATTTTGAAATTTGCTCTTTAATTCTGATGGATTTTCTAAGCAAATGGTTCTGAATCTAACAGCTGCTGGGCGAGCAGTATGTACCAAGATAAATCAATCCCTCTGCTCCCTCCAGAGTGGTGAATAATAGGTCTTAGTGCAGTTAAAATTCCTGCATTCAAGATACAGAGCACCAGGCATAATTTGCCTGTGGTTACAAATATTCAAATTATATGTACAGATCCTGCAAAGACATTTGGCAGGCAAGCACCTTCCCATTTGCATGGATTTCTGTTGAGTTAAAAGAGAAGAAAGAAACAAACTAGGGGCCAGCATAATACAAAAGCCATCTCAGGGTATCTATTACTCTTTGTGACCTGACCTGGTCTTGCAAAAATTTAAATATAGGTTAATGTGCTGAGTAGAGAACAGCTTGATGAGAAGCAGGTCATAGAGTGTGCACCCCATCCCCATCCCCACCCCCGCATGGTTAATACAGCTCTCTCTGGATGAGGAGAACATGCATTTGCATTTAACATGCATGTGGTCAATGGAAAAGCAGAAAAAGCGGGGGTGATAGGGAAAGGAGATAGATCTTTAATAGCGAGATACCAAGTTTTCATCATGGAAATGCTCATAAGACTAAAGGGAAGGCCTGGAAGACATAACGAAGCATGTTTGTTAAATTACTTGCCTTTGAAATCCTTCCTGATTTAATATTTATGACTTTTAAAAACTATATCCAGCTATTCCTAGAAGGTCCACTGCCTATGAATAAAAGAGTGTTCTTTTTTAGAAAATCAGATTCCTTTACCCCTTCTCTGCCAGCTCTTCTGCTATGTATCAGAGCATGAGTCGAAGGATCAGAAGATCTGTGTTTCCAATCTAAAGACTTTCATGCAAAAGGAAAAAGTGTAGGAATCTGGAAAGTAAACGACAAATCAATATATGGATTTCAAGTCTTTGGATATCTTTGCAAGATTGATCCAGATGACTGTAAACTCGCAAAACACAGTGTGTGTCTGTGTTAGAAGTGAAAACATGATTTGCTGTTCTTCTGGAAACCTATTATTCCAGGATCTGGGTGTTTAAAGTGATCTGTGTGGCTTTGGTGGCTTTTCTTTCTGGCTCCTTCTTCACATTGACTGGGTAATCATGAAATGCATCCTCTTGTGGGATGTAATACAGTTTTGTGGCAGCAAGGGAAAGACTTGAAAAGGCTCCTACATATAACCAGAAGTCATGAATCCCCATCTCACATTTCATGCCCCTTCAATCAGATTGCTTCAGGCAGGCATCCTGGTCCAAAAGTCAGACCTAGCACATGGTCATAAATATAGAATCAAAACAAATCCGTCACATCTATTAAGAAAACAATATAAAGCACATCCCATGGCAATGGTAAGCTAGAGCCACCTTTGAGCATTTAACTCTGTTAGATTGTGCTCAGGACCTGTCTTTGGCTGAAGAATATGGAAGCGTCCCTGTGCACGTGATGAGGTGGTGTTGGAAAGTTGTAGGTACTCTGTGTTATCCTAGATTTGGCCTGCATTTGCAGGCTGTGAGCTCACCCAGAAATTCTAGCTGTTCTTCTGCTGGATGTTTTAGTTTCTAAGTCATACTACTTGTGGCCTTGTGGAAATCACTCACTGGGTCTTCGCTCCCATATTTATAAAAGAGAAAGCTTGGATTTGCAAAATTTAGACATCATGCTGAGGAGTTTATAGCAAACCTTTAGGCAGATTAAAACTTTTTTAGCCAACCAAGATTACTGTCAGGAAATGTTCACCTCACGATGACTCTGTCACCTGCCTGGCCCAGGTCTAGTCCATAGGAAACACAAAGGCTTTGCCCCTAGAAGTTCTGTGGCAATGCAGCCACCCCTCTCCACCAGGGTCACGGGCAACTTGAACTTTCCCACAAGTGGATCAGGCACTGGTCCTCAGGGTTGATACCAAGTTGAAGGGGTTCCAAGTGTGCTGAAATCCCACCAGCGGAAGCGCCTGCCTCACACTTTGGTGTATCTGAACCTACTTCAACATTCTGGCAAATAGGTCAATCATTTCAGCCTACATTGAAATCGCTCCTCCAACCACTAGAAGAGATGCACATCTACACTCAAAACACCTCCTTAGCAAAAAAGCCATCTACCAGAAAGTCTTAAGATCTATATTACTATCACTTTTTTGAAAGACATCACCCATTCAACCAAGAATCACACTTCCATTCCAATTGAAAAATAACTCCCAGCAATTCAGAAGCCATTCAGAGCATCCACAGCCAAGCATTTCAGAAAGGTTTCTTAGGTACCTAATTCCATATTTGTGCAAGAATGTATACTTTGTGCATTGGTTTAGTATTTATTCATTGGTCTCACTGTCATTCCTCATGGTCTCTGAGAGTATGACATTCAGCCATCTAGAGGAATACAAAAAAAGGTACAAGATAAATTTGAATAATGATGATGATGATTACAGATTACTGAGGACTAAATCTCCTTTTTCTGTATTTAAATTAAATAATCTTCACAAGAGTAGGAAAGTGTAATTCCTTTCCGCACAAGGGTGCAACGAACTAAACTGATGTGACAGAGGCCACACCATAATCCACCCTAATTAGCATTCATTAGCATACCAGGTTGTAGCTTGCTCAGGCACTGAACACGAGGTTGTGCACAGAAAGAGTGTCTCCACTAACTTCATCCAGAAAAAAAACATCTCTTCACCTTGGTGGAGGAACTTGGTAGGAAAATGATACAATGATGATCGATGCCAAATCCTGCTCCCTGCCAGAGAGGTTTCAGGCTCAGGCTGAGCCAACCTGGAGAGAGGCCACTATTCCTAAGGAGAAGCTGAGCTGCAGGGGACACTGGGGACTGTGAACCTCAGATACGAAGACCCCCAGAGATGGGAGAGGGTTTAGAAGGGGACTGGGGGAAAGTATTGCTCTCACCTTTTGTCCTTGAAGAAAAGCCAGTCCCTGACATTGAGGGTAGAAATGTTGTTTGTGTATCATTTTAGTGTGTCTGTGCTGTTTTTGCTGTTAGTGTGAAAAGTCTTTTACCTGAGCTGAAATTAAACCAGGGGCGCCTGGGTGGCTCAGTCTTTAAGCATCTGCCTTCAGCTTGGGTCATGATCTCAGGGTACTGGGATTAAGCCCCACATCGGGCTCCCTGCTCAGCCGGAGGCCTGCTTCTCCCTCTCTCACTCCCCCTGCTTGTGTTCCCTCTCTTGCTGTCTCTCTCTCTGTCAAATAAATAAATAAAATCTTAAAAAAAAAAAAAGAAAGAAAGAAACCAGTAGAGAGAGAAGAAAAGAAGGGAAATAAGCACACACCACCTGCTTTTCTGGGAGGATGGAAAGCATCAAAAGAAAATACATGTAAGGTGCTTTGGGCATAATAAATATATGTGGTTTTTTTAAGCACTGCCTTTCAGGGTGCTGTTGAAAAAACACTTTCCTCTCCTAGGGCTGTGTGATCATCAATTTAAGGAAAATTGCTTCCATCAGCTGATGACGCCCAAATCCATATCTCTAGTTTCAGATCCCTCTTTAGAGCTTGGCACCCATAGATCTGGGAGTTTATAGGACACTCATTCATAGAGACATGCCACGGCATTTCTTAGGGCGTGTCTCGTGGCAGGAACTGTGTAGGGAGAAATCCAGATGGTTTATTGTCTAGTTTAGAAGCTAGAAAAGTAAAAAGAAACTGTAATACAGCTTGGGGACAGAGAACAGAGCGCTGGGGAGCATTTAGCAAGAACCTCCCCTGCCTGGGGTCATGGCAGCCACAGAGGAAATGACACTGAAGCCAAGATCTGATTGTGGGGAGGGATTCCCCAGGGAAAGCTCAGGGAGAGGAAGTCACAAAGATGTGGGAAACAGGTAGGGGCCACAGCCTTTCCAATGCCTAGAAGAGATAGAGATTATGGAGTAGTGAAAGAACAGTAGTGTTTGGCATAGCGGGGCCATCATCCATGCCTCACCACCCCAAATCCAATCCTGCCCTTCCTCTGGTATCTCTCTTCTTGTGAAAGACACTACCATCTTTCCAGTCATTCAGGGCACCAACCTGCACATCTTCCTGATTTCCTGTCTTTCCATTCCTCCTGCAAATCCAATGAACGACCCACCTTTCTTCCAAGAGTCTTCCAAAAGGGTTTCCTCTCCTTCAAACCCAACATCTTTCCCCTGGATTGCTGTGACCATCTCTGTACTTCTCTTCCTGCCTCTACCTTGTCCCCCATCTCCAGCCCATGGCTTACGTCATTGTTCTAGTGCTTTCCTAGAGCATGGAATGTACCACGTCTGTTCCCATCAACAACCCCTCTGTATCCCACGCGTGACCCTCAGGATTAGCACCTGCTCCATCACAGGCCAGATGAGGGCTGATACGACTGGCCCTCTGTGCAAACTTCCAGAACCTTGGTTTGTGGCTGCTCACCTACACATATCCTAAGATCTCTCACTATATGGAGCTGCCTTTATGTGATGGTTAATTTTATGTCAGCTTGATTGGATTACAGGGTGGCCAGACATTTGGCTAAACATTATTTCTGTGTGTATCTGTGAGAGTGTTTCTGGATGAAATTAGCATTTAAATATGTGGACTCAGTAAAGTGATTTGCCCTCTTGGACATGGGTGGGCCTTGTCCATTTCACTGAGGGCCCAGATAGAACAAAAAGGAAGTGAAAGGAAGAATTTAGTCCTTCCCTTCTGATGGCCTGAACTAAGCCATGGATCTTCTCCTGCCCTTGGTGTTCCTGGGGCCCAGGCCTTCAGACTAGGGCTGAATTATAGCACCCCTTTCCTGAGTCTCCAGCTCCAAGAAAGCAGATGGTGGGACTTCTTAGCCTCTATAAGTGCATATGTCCTATTGATTTTCTTTCTCTCTGTTAACCTGATGAACACTTCAGTTATCAGATCTTGCTCAGTTCTCAGGGTTTGTGCTTTGTGTTTATTCTTTCCCAAGGTGTCCCCACATTTCCTGTCTGGCTAATTCTATTCATTGTATAATTCTCAATGGAAACATCACCTATCTCTGAAAAGCCTGCTTTGAAACTTCAATACCTAGTCTCGGTGGGAAGCCCTAGTCCTTCCAGGCAATCTATGCTTACCTCTCCACTGCACAAGTCACAATACATTTTTTTCACTGAGTTTCTCTGACTTCATCATTAGGCTCAGAGTGCTTTGGGAGCAGGTTTCCATTATTTCGTCTCATACTCCTCTGAGCCTAGCACAGTGTCCCCAGACATCCTCTAGCTCTTGTAATCATCACAAGACATGACAGTATGTTTCTGTGTATTATCTGCTCCACTGTGAGGTGGCTTTATGATGCAGGGAGTCTGTTTTGTTCAATCCCCAGCTCTGACAATGGTACCTGGTATAGAATAGGTGCTCAAATAATCGTGTCTTTGTTGTGTGAATGAATTCGACATTCATGCCCTTATCCTGGCTTGGGCTCATTCTTTCTTCACTATGGCAACCACTATTTCTCCAGCCGTCCTTGACATGAGATCTCCCAGTAAGCGGTCACTATGTGACTTTGGGCAAGTTACTAATGTGCTCTGTTTCCGTTTCCCCATCTGTAGAAGGCTGACTATAATAGAACCTACTTCATTAAATTTCCATGAGGGTTAAATGAATTTATACATGCACAACTTTTAAAAAGGGCCTGGCACATGGCAAATGCCCAGGAAATGTTAGCTATCATCATCATTACCATCATCATCATTGTGGAAATTACCTCCATTTTCATTTTATATTACCTAATCCTTTACAATCACACCTTTGAAACATTTTTCCTACTACAAAGCCTTCAAGTAACAGCTGTCTCAATCATTTTAGGGGCCATAGGCCTGTTTCATACACAGATCCGAGCACAATGCTAGGCGGTTATTAAATGCTTGACCAGAATGACAATTTGGAAATCCTCTTCCTAAATACTTGCATCTTTATGTATAGGTCACCTTTTCAGATGGCCCACTACTGAACTGCTCTGCACTATTCAACAGAAAATGAGTTTTGGTCAAACAGGCTTTTCTGGTCTGTTCCTCCCACTTTAGTCATGAGTACAGCTATGAACAGGATAACAATAGCATTTCTATTTTTATACATGACATTCATCCCCCTGCTTTTTAAAACCTGACACCTGAGCCAGATACACTTCATCCTAGATTTAGAAAGAAAATTAAATTGGGGGGAAAATGTCCTCAGGTGCCCCAAGAAGCAAATAAACACCTGGCCGGGGTGGCATTCCCATGGAGATATTAAAAAGCCAATCTGAGCGTGCATATTCCAGGTAAGTTGGACAGGAGCAAGTCACACTATTTTTAGGTGTGATGGCTTGCATCCCTATAGTGCCAATAAAAGCTTTCATGCCCCAGAAATTTACTAATGATAAAAATAAGATCTTTCTGGGGCACCTGGGTGGCTCAGTTGGTTAAGCGACTGCCTTCGGCTCAGGTCATGATCCTGGAGTCCCGGGATCGAGTCCCGCATCGGGCTCCCTGCTCGGCAGGGAGTCTGCTTCTCCCTCTGACCCTCCCGACCCTCCCCCCTCTCATGCTCTCTCTGACATCTGTGATGGATGCTTGTGGGTACTGAGGACATTGCCTGACAAGGTCTGTGTACACATGCATAAAGTTCAGGCATTGTCCAAAAGATGGCACTGTTTATTTGTGTTTTTATCTTGCTTAATTGCAAACTTTTTATTATGCAGGCACATTAATGAACGAAATTAAGACGGAGCAGAGATATTATCCTCCACACAAATCAAACTGTCATTTTATTATAGGCCTTTTCAAACTCTTCATCATGTTTCTCAGCAAATGAATATGCCCAAGCTGTTAAATGTAATAACTGCAATGTCAGCAAACCTTTTCACTTATTAAGGGCTTCTGCTTTTTCTATCTTAAAGGAGATTCTGGAATCGATTTCTGAAATCAACACAGATGCACTCCAGAAGATGGGTAATTGAGACATATTTAACTTTTCAATCTTGAAAAGCTACATTTTCAAAGGCAAGTTCTTCTTGATGGTCTTTTAAGTGTGACTACAGGGGGAATACACAACTTTAGTTGGAGGTCACTGGCTATTAAAAGCCATTGTGCTTTGAAATCAGTTGTGAAGCAAAAGGTGAGAGCTCTAAAGTAACTTTATTAGGGCAAATAGGAAATGAGAACTAACAACAGTGGCTCAATCCCAAGATGTGCTAGGGGATACTTCTGTGCAAAAGTAGGACATGGTGACAGATGGCTTTTTAGGAGAGCTTCTGACATTGTGGTATATATAGGTATTTTTGCCGGCCCAGCATGTCCTTAGGACATCACCTTTCCCATTCTTAAGTCATTTCTATTCACAGGGTCTTGGCTGAAGCAAGTCAAATGACATCCCCAAATTCAATGGGGCAGGGAAGTACTGGGCTGCATGTCCCCGAAGGGGAGGAACACCAAAGATTTAGATAATGAGTACTATTAACTAAATTTGGGGTATGGTCTGCATAAGGCTTGGAAACAGAAGCCAGTGAGTAGTTTCATCAAGTTGGGGGTGGAGGTGATTGTTAGATATAGGCATGAATAAAATTCCTGACATAAACACGGATCATCATGGAGAAATGACACTGAATATGCATTAATGCACATATCGGGGTGGGTGGGAATGATTTTTACTCCAACTCCTCCAAAGTCCCTGAGAGCTAAGCCTAGATCAGAGCTTTATAGTGCAGAAAATAGTTCCCCTTTATGCAAAAGAGAAAAAGTAGGGAACGAACATCCTTTCTGACACAGCAGAAAGCAAAGAGTGTTAAGATATTTTTTGTTATGGTAGGTAGCATTTGAAATGCGTCAATTATTTCCAGCAATGTAAGAGAGCAGGTAGGGGGTAGGCTGCTAAGAGTTTTGAGGCAATTAAGAATTTCCAAAGAACCAATAACGATTTCTCTTATGCATATTTAATAACAGCTGAAATTTTATGGCAGAAAGTGCCAGAAAACTTAATTGCGTCTACGTGTCTGTTTTTCTTTATGTCTTCCTTCCTATTGCATCCTTCCCTATCTGTAATACTTTGTGCTATTCTCTCAGTGGTTTCAGTAAACAGCTTGTGCTGAGTTATCTGTTCACATTTTCTGTTTCCTGAAGAACTCAATGTAAGGAGATAAGGGTAGGACTCATTGACATGGGGGAAGTGCTTAGATGCAGAACACGCACCGGGAAAAAAATCTAAGAGACTAACTGGGGTATCTTTGTTCTCTATTAGTGTCTGGGCATCTATGCCTTAATGCTCTTGAGCATTTGGTTTCCCTTGATGCTGTGTATCAAATGAGAACTGTTCGATGCCTTTTATAACACACTTTAGGTGATCATTGGTAATATGGTTCACCTGCCTCCAGCTACATAACGAATATGAATGCATAATACATATTAATATATTTGAATACAGTAAAGAAGTTAAATCACAGGCTTCAGAGTCAGACGAGCTCAGTTGGCACCTGAGCTGCTATTTACTTGCTGTGGGACCTTGCCCGAGTTACTTCTGAGTCACAGAAGTAACATTGGTTTCCTCTCCAAAAAAAAGGTATCAACTTCATAGGATTGTTTTGATAATTAAATAATGTAATTTATATAAAGAACCAGGCATAATGCCTGAACAGAATAAGTATGAGATAAACATTAGCTATTAAAATATGATTTTTTTAAAAATTACATACCCTATCTCCTTAAACCTCATGATAAGTAGGCAGACAAGGGCCTATTAGGCCCCACCTGAGAAAACTGAGGTACAGAGAGTCTAAAGGATATACTTCCAGGTTACCTGGGGAGGCGGTACGTAGCCCAGTCTGCTGATGTCCAGCTCAGTGAAATTCCCCTGCCATTGTTGTATAGCAGATTAAGAAACACTCCTATGTACAAGCTATCTTCATACGTGTGATGTTCCATTTTATGTGTATAGATAGCTAGGCTGTAGTACCCAGTTATTTAATCAAACACTAATCTCGGTGTTCCTGGAAAGGTATTTTGTAGATGCTGTTAGCATCTATAATCCGTTGACTTTAAGTAAAGGAAATTACCCTCAATAATATGGGTCGGCCTCATTTAATCAGCTCTAGGTCTTCAGAGCAAAAACTGAGGTTTCCTGAAAAAGAAGAAATTCTGTCTCCAATCTTGAACTCGCCAGTCCCCACACTCACATGAGCTAATTCCTTACAATAAATCTTCTCTCTCAGCCATGAATTTAAATCCCATGTCATTTCTAGCTAGTGTAGTCAGGGTTCTCCAGAGAAACACAACCAACAGGACAGAAGCATATTTCCAGTGTGTGTGTCTATTGTATATATTATATGTGATATGTGATATAATCTTCTGTATACGCTCACACATACGGGTGGGTGTCTGTGTGTGTGTATACATATACAAGTGTAAAAATATCCTACTGGTTCTCTTTCTCTGAAGAGTACTCACCGAGTCGATGCACAAAGGAAAGTCTCCTGGAATGCTCGTCCTGGGGGCCTGGCTAACCCTGATTACAGGCACACTGTGTTATTCCAAGCTCTAATATACGTGGTCACCGCAGGAGATAGAGCCGGTCTGCAGAAGAGCTGCCTCCTCCAGTTAACTGCATTGCCTCAGACCACTTGTGGGTTAGGGTTTTGTGTTGACTCTTCAGAAGCATGGCACGTGACACTAAATGGTAGTGCAGACCGGCAAATGAGAACACTTAAGTGCTAACACAAACCCACAAATGTGTATGTCTTTTGATATCTCAAAATGTGGAAGCAGATTCCTGACTTTGGACACAGATGTTTTAGGGTTGAGATAATCTTCGCTACTACTGACATATGGAATTTTTCTGTACCCCAGCCTCTGCAGTTAAATGATAAGGTCTCGGGAAATGAAAACTACAGTAACATCACCTAAGTGAAACATTAGGAAAACCAGACAGAAAATCATCTTATAATTTTCTTCCAAAGCAAGAGACATCAGGCTTGTCTCTTCCCTCCTCCTTGGGTAAGTTTTCTACATTTTCCTCCATCAGTTCCTCATGGCATCCAATCAGAGAGGAAGAGGTGTCTTTTTTTTAAGATTTTACTTATTTGAGAGAGAGAGAAAAAGAGAGAGAGCGAGAACGCAAGTAGTGGAGGGAAAGGGACAAGCAGACTCCGCATTGAGTGTGGAGCCCGATGTAGGGCTCCATCCCACGACCTGGAGACCATGACCTGAGCCAAAATCAATAGTTGGACGCTCTAGACTGAGCCACCCAGGCATTCCCCCACTTTTTTTTTTTTTTAAGATTTTAGTTATTTGAGAGAGAGAGAGAAGAAGAAGGGGTGTCTTTCTTGCTGTCTCAGCACAGCCCCTCCACTTGTATTTTGGGTTTTACTCCTTCCCGCCCCTTCAGGAGATTCATTCTAACAATTATTCCCTCCTTCCTTGACAAACTTCATTATTAATGATGATGAAGGTAATACTCACCCTCACATATAAACAACTGCACTGAATCAAGTTGCAAGTCTCCGAAGACATTGTTAACCTTTTGGTTGTATAGGTGAAGGTTAGAGAAGCTAAAGGCGTATCCACAGCTACACTAGCTAAGAAAGACCTGGAATGCAAAATCAAGTCCATTTGAATCCCAAACCTGCTCCATTAGCTCCTTCACATCCTGCTCAACTTGCTCAAATGTACTCCACCAGTAATTGTAGCATCGGGCATGGAGTCTCGGTTTCTTCGGCCTATTTTAGTTATAAAGCTTAGCCTTCTATGAGTCTGATTGCTGAAGCGTTACAGTGTGGCTGGGCATATCCTCCTGAGTCCCTGAGCCCTGTCACATCATGTCTGCAGCCTGGGGTATTTTCTCACTGTGGGCTGCCAAGAGCCAGCAGTAAGGTCATGGGCAGAAATGTCGCTTCCCAGGACAACTTCCTCCTCTTTAAAATTTGATGGTTGCTACTCTGGCATTTCCTATAGAGCAGAAAACTCAGGCTTGGTGGTGGGACTGATTGGAACTGGGGGCTTGCTGTGTTTTGTAATTATGTTATTGTGGAATGCCTGGTATGCGGACGCCAGTCTCCATTTTTCTCCACAGTGACTCTGCATCCTGGACTCTTCCTGTCCCTGCCATAATCGCTGTCCTGTTCTATGCTTGGGAAGTCCATGCACCTAAAACCCCCCAAATTTAGAGGGAAGAGCATGAACATTTGTCAGACAGCCTTGCAATGGAAATCCACTTCAACCATTTGCTGTGTGTGTGACATGGGATAAGTCGCTTGACATGCCTGTGTTCCATATTGCCATTGGAAATGCAACTCATCTCCTCGGCGGGTTAGAGTAAGAGATATGACAGATGATGTAAGTAAAGAAATTTACATCACTCAGTGCACGGCACAGGGTAAACCCTCATTACATGCATTGATTTTCACCTGGTGGATCCAGATGTTTGCACTAATTTTATGTAATCGCCACCTTGCTGCATATTGTCTTATAGTTTTCTGTTACTGCCCCATGGCCCAAACTACACACTCCTTAAAATCAGGAGAATGATGCTCACACTTCAGTGCTGAGCATAGAACAACTGCTCAAGAAATACTTATCAAGTTGATTTATTGAACTCCTACTGTATATGGTGCATAAAGTTAAGTACTCGACTACAGATGTACCTACCTTTTAAGAATTCATAGTTTGATAAAGAATTTTTTAGAAGAGTTTATAATTCCATTTTTTCCCCTTCTTAACCAGTTCTAAGTTTACCCATTGCTGGATGGAGGTGAATTGTGGCTGGAAATTTAAGCACATGGTATGTTTTCACATTTCCTCTGATAAATGGACAGGCCTAACAAATTATAGAACTGTGATCTGAAATGAAGCCAGGAGAGCCTGCCTTCAATGCTGTGAGTGATGGCCTGAGGCCTCTACCTCCCTGGCTGCCTGACTTTCTTGACATCAATGAGGTGAGGAAGATGTCATCTGTTAAGCACTGAGGGGGTGCTACCTTATTGAGCCTCACAGTTGTTTTATCTGTAAAATGGGATAATAATAGCACCCACATGAGGATTAAATTAGGCTGTGTTAAAAAATGTCTAGCACATGACCTTTATGAGGCACTCAATGAGCTGCAGTTAATGTTCCTGGGTGCTGGCTCTTAGCTCAGCTGTGGTGTCCTTCAGCCTGGCTGTCCTCCCCTAGATGTTGACTTGCTCCCTCTATTCCACTTGGCAGGGATGGTCTCGGTCTCATTCCCTGCTGTGTCCCCCACACTTAGCAATGTGTGGCGCACGAATGGAGCTCTAAACAAGTTTGACAGATGAGGATTATATCATAGATGCAGGACCACTGTGTGAGCAGCATCATGGCTTCTTCCTAGAGTGATTTTCTCCGTGCAAAATATGGAAGCTGCTCCATCTGCCACAAAAGCTTCTTCAAACACCTAGGTTTTCTACACTTAAAAATTCCTATTTATATGGTCGTCCTCAAAGATTTAAAATAGAATTATCATGTGATCCCTTAATTCCACTTCAGAGTATATTTCTGAAAGAATTGAAAACCAGAAATTGAATAAGTATTTCCACACCTATGTTCATAGCAGCACTATTCACAACAAAAGTTGGGAACAGTTCAAATGTTGGGTTTAGATAAACAATAGGTGGCATACCCATCCAATGGAATATTAGCGAGCCATAAAAAGGAATATGATTCTGATACATGCTACCATATGGATGAACCTTGAAAACACTATGCTAAGTGAAAAAGTCAGATACAAAGGGACAAATATTGTATGATGTCATTTATGTGAGGATCTAGAATAAGCAGATTCACAGAGACAGAAAGGAGAATAACGATTACCAGAGGTGACAGGACGGCAGAATGAAGAGTTCTATAATGGATACAGATTTCTGTTTGGGATGATGAGAAACTCCTGGCTATGGATGGTGGTGATGGTTATGCAAGAGTGTGAATGGACTTAATGCCACTGAACTGCATGCTTAAGAATGGTGAATTTTAGAGGTGCCTGGTGCTCAGTCGACAGAGCGTCCGACTCTTGGTTTTGGCTCAGGTCATGATCTCATGGGTCTTGGAATCAAGCCCCGCATTGGGCTTCATGCTCAGCAGGGAGTCTGCTTAGGATTCTCTCCCTCCTCCTCTGCCCCTCCCCCCACCCCCCTGCACTATCTTTCTCTCTCAAATGAATAAATAAATCTTTAAAAAAATGGTAAAATTTTTTTTTAGATTTTATTTATTTGAGAGCGAGAGAGTGAGAGAGAGCAGGGTGAAGGGCAGAGGGAGAAGCAGACTCCCGGATGAGCAGGGAGCCCGATGAGGGACTCGATCCCAGGACTCCGGGATCATGACCCGAGCCAAAGGCAGCGGACACCCAGCCAACTGAGGCACCCAGGTGCCCCCAAAATGGTAAATTTTATGTTGTGTATATTTCATCACACACACCAAAATTCTTACTTACGACAGTTCAAACCAGCAGGAGAGTCTGCTCTGCTCAGTCAGAGCAGGGCCAGGGAGGGAGCTATAGGATGGAGACCTCTACCCAGTCAGCACTTCCCAGTGCTGCCTGGCATTTTTAATTACAACCAGCACCTGACTGTTCCTCACAGTCTCAATTGGGGGCTGTGTCAGTCGGCCCCTGTCAGATCCTGATTGCCCTGCAGAAGCTGCCTTCCTGGGTTGTAATTGTCTTTTCAGATTACCATGGTTCAAGGACAGTAATCATTTGCTTGAACCTGATTGTGTCCTCAGCGTGACACGAGCTGCTGGGCATAATGGAAGGTGAACAGAATTCAGCTGACTTGAAATGTGGTCTCACACCAATGGGCTTTCTCCCCACCCATTCCACGGCTGATCCCTCTCTTCTCAACTTCTCTGACATCACTGTGGCTTCTATTCCTTTGTCAATACAGGCCAACTGTCAGGGTAGAAACGGCATCTTGTGCTCATTTGAGTTTCCCATTGATGACCTCCCTATCCAAAAAAGCCCGTCTAGACTGTAGATCAAAATTATTTTTTCCCCTCCTTAGCTGCCAGGACCATTCTTATCTCCGAGAATCAAATCTGTTCCGTGAGCTCATATATCATCATTACCTACAGCACAAATTCTGAAATCAAAGCAGACCTGGCAATTTTATTGACGCACGGAGTGGAACAGAGCCCAGGTCACCCTGGATCAGTTGCGCTGGCTTTGCCTTGCTGACAACAACAAACATGTCACCGGCAAAATTGCCACAGAAAAGATGACTCGGTAAGTTCAGTGCAGAAGGTAACTTGTCAGTGACAAGGGTGGGATATTTTTATCCTTATAACTCAATGCTAATGAAATTGGGGGATATAACACCTGACTGAAAACATGTCCCCTGGGGTGTGGGGAGAGGCAAAAAGCACCGGAGTCGGCTTGTTTTCAAAGTCATTTTTCTCAATATAGCCATAATTTAATCAGATGATCTTAACAAGAGCCAAGGAGTTGGGGACCTAAAGCAGTAACCAATAAGGCAGCTTTGTCACTCCTAAGCATGGCCCCTGGATCAGCTCTGTAAGGCACAGATAGTCCATTACACCTGGATCGCAGTTTTCTCATTTGTGCCGTGGAAAAATTACATTGGATGACTCTGCTATTTTGAAGTTCTGATGCTGTTTGTTAAATGACTGAAGATCTAAGAATAGAAAGAATGATAAAAATGGGTGTACCTCACTCTATCATTTTATAGTTGGTAGCAAGGTTTGAGGTAGGGAAAGAAAGATGCCCAGCCACGGCAGGTTACCGTCTGTCCCTTTAAGAGAATGCAGCTGGGGAGACAGGGAGGAAAGGAACTCAGAAAGAGGGAACGTGTCAGTTGACTGGAGGAAGAAGGGAAGGAGAAAGAGTAAAGACATGGTGTCAGGTGTCCCTAAAGCCTACCCTCAAGTTTGATGATTTACTGGAAAGACTCACAAGACCCAGAAAAGCTGCCATCTTTGTGGTTATGGTTTATTACAGCAAAAGGACACAGAATGAAGTCAGCATTGAAATCAACAAGGGAAAAAGGCACATTGGGTGGGTTCTGGAGGAGACCAGCAACAGAGCTACCCCAGTTGTCCTCTCCCAAGAGAGTGTCACATAGACAGCACTCCCAGCAACGATGTATGACAACATATATGAACTATCGCAACCAGCCTTCACGTCCAGAGTTTTTACTGTGGATCAGCCAGTCACATAGGCATGGAGCACCCACATGACTGACCATGACTCCTCAGTCCCCAGCCCCCTCAGAGGTCAAACTGATACAGGACTTCAGGAATACAGAAAAGAGGCATTCACCATAAATCACATGCTTGGCATAAACTGTCAAGGCCCAAGGCCCTACGTATACAAAGACACTGCTATCAGGCAGGATACTCCAAGGGCTTGGAGTTGATCTCCTTGGAGCAGTCAAGGACCACTCCTTTCTTTAGAATGTGCAATGTTTGGGCACCCCCAGTCTGCTCAGTTAAGCCTCTACTACACAGACATGGAAGAGTCCCAATTCCTTCTACCCGCCCATCTGGCTAAATGTGC
Organism: Mirounga angustirostris; assembly: GCF_029215605.1. Lineage (NCBI taxonomy): Eukaryota > Metazoa > Chordata > Mammalia > Carnivora > Phocidae > Mirounga > Mirounga angustirostris. The sequence continues at coordinate 52,664,470 of NW_026991711.1, forward strand.
TCAAGCCTATATGCTACATACTACTCATAAATTAGTTATTGCAAACACACAATTCATCCATTACAGCTCCTCTCATTTAAGAGTCTTCCAGTAGCCCTTATTTTCAGGTATGACTCACCAAATTTCTTTCAGAACTCAAGGCTAGGAAAATGTTTACTTCTCCTGTTACCTTCTCATGTGCTTCTTCTAAAAGCCAACAAATGCGATTGTAACACAATATCTTTCTTTTTTCCTTGGCTGCCAGGATGGTCAGTGTTTAGGTTTGTGTTCATTGTAGCAACTTCTCTCAGCCTGTTTTCTGACATAATTGCTGTCTTCTCTTCCCCTCTTCCTTTAGACAGAGTAGAAAGAGTACACTTTGCCAAACTATGGTAAGAGCCAAGATGTCCATCGACAGAGGAATGGATAAAGAAGATGTGGTATATATATACAATGGAATATTATGAAGCCATCAAAAAGAATGAAATGTTGCCATTTGCAATGACATGGATGGAACTGGAGGGTATTACGCTGAGCGAAATAAGTCAATCAGAGAAAGACATGTATCATATGATCTCACTGATATGAGGAATTCTTAATCTCAGGAAACAAACTGAGGGTTGCTGGAGTGGGGGATGGGGTGGCTGGGTGATAGACATTGGGGAGGGTATGTGCTATGGTGAGCGCTGTGAATTGTGTAAAACTGTTGAATCACAGACTTGTACCTCTGAAACAAATAATACATTATATATTTAAAAAAAGAGAAGATAGGAGGAAGTGAAAAATGAAGGGGGGGAATCGGTGGGGGAGACGAACCATGAGAGACGATGGACTCTGAGAAACAAACTGAGGGTTCTAGAGGGGAGGGGGCAGGGGGATGGGTTAGCCCGGTGATGGGTATTAAGGAGGGCACGTACTGCATGGAGCACTGGGTGTTATACGCAAACAATGAATCATGGAACACTACATCAAAAACTAATGATGTAATGTATGGTGATTAACATAATAAGATTTAAAAAATTAGGAAAAAAAAAAGAAAAAGAAAGAGTATGCTTTGCAACCCCAAGGTGTGGATTCAAATCCTGACCATCAACATGCTGTGTGGCCTTAGACAATTACTTAACCCCTTTACATATGTACCCTCATTGGTAAAACAATTTTTTAAGGTTGTTGTAAGGATTAGTGATAAGGATGGAAAGTGTCTGGTATTTGGTAGGTGCTAAATAAAAAAATAGCTAAATAAAAAGTAGCTTTGCTTCTCGTGCACTGAAGCCACCTTCCTGAGTGCCACAGGAATACTAAGGTAGGACCATTCCTGTGAAATGGAGTATCCCTCTGACAGACAACTTTGACCCAGTGGCCTTCCCAAACTTTCCTTAGAACTGCATTGCTGTCCAAAATGCTTCCATGAGAACCCTCTTCTTCCACCCCTTCTCTTTCACTCAAGTTAAACCTGTGCTATGGTCCAATGGCTCACCCACCCTATCCTGGATCCCACCTCATTTTCTCTCACACATGTTTTCATAACAAGTTTCTTGCATATTTAACCTCATTCGGGCATCTGCTTCTCTGAGGCTTCAGACTTGTCCATAGATTGTTGGCCTAAAATGTGGTGACTGACAGAGTGAACTTCTCTTCCCTCCTGAGTGGACTTCACCCTCCATGGACCCAACGTGGTACTAGTACCTTCCTTATACTGTGATCTTAGTACCTGCTCTGCAGCAATCTACACAGGCAGTAACTGCCGACACTTTTTTTCACTCTTCTTGAGTTATTCAGTTGCATTCTGAAAGGATGGGATGGTCCCCACAGCTTCCATCTTGGTCATGAGATTGTCCCAGACAAAAAGCAGTATCACATATAGATGCCGAGTCCTCAGGGGTGGATGGGACTGTTTAAAAGCTTTGATCTGAATGTTTATAGGCAGCATTTCCTTTCCTTAAACCAAACACCTCCCACCAAGGAGCATTCTTCCTTGACTGACTAAATTACATTTTAGCGCAGATTCTCAGCTGTTTACCTTGCCCACCTGAATCAATAAGGCACCAAGAGCAAATAGCTTGACATCTGTGAATCAGTGTGAAAACATTGTTGAGCTCATTGCACCTCCAAGTCTGTTTAGGGAACTGAAACTAATTGAAACTATTTTAAGAGTCCATGAATTTGGGACAGTTTTGATGCTATCTAGGCTCGGCCAGGACCCTAGTTCTTTTGAATATGTCTGTATTATTAGAACATCCACTTGCAATGTACTTGCACTCAACTGGCACTATTTCCCTGTTTCTAGATACAAGCCCCAATCACAGCCATGGCTCCAGCGTGGAAAAAGAGCTTCCATCAGCCCTGAAGCCCAGGGGACCCAGCTGAGGGGAGAGGGGACAGAGGAAATGGGTGTTCTGGTCAGTCACAGGCAGGCAGTCAACAACAGGTATACAGCAAAGGGAGAGGTCAGCCTACAGGTGGAGCCTTTGGACATAGCATCTGGTAGCTGGAAATGGGCAAGAAATCCCAGCACAGAGGTCGTCAACCCAGGAAAGTCAGTCAGGAGGTGGCCTGGCTCTATTCCCTGAGAAGGAAGGATCCTGGGCAGGGAATCACAGAAGGGACACAGGCTTGGACAAAAAAAAAAAAAAAAAGAGCCAAGAAGCCAGTTATTAGCAGGAGACTGGTGGGGAAAATACAGCAGGAGCCCAGGCTCTGCAAATGGTTTCCAAGGTCAGAGTAGGAGGAGTAGCAAGGCAAACAGCGCTCCAAGGAAACACTCCTCATGATCCTCAGACCAGGGAGAGGATTAGTGTCTGAACTCACGCGGAGTCTAGGGCGAAGTTGAAAGGCCTACGGGCCTTTGTCGGGAAAACAGAAAAGGATCAGGGAAGAAAGGGTTAAGTAAAGAAAGCCCCAGAGAGTGAGATACAAGCAAAACAGTAAGGCAAAAAGCACAAAAGATCAAGATGTGCAATAAAGGAACCCCTATGACACTTTGTCGTCAAAGCCATCATCAGGGAGGATTTGTGCTTCCTTTCTCTCCATTCTCCAGGCCTCTAAGTCTATTTAGGCATGGCTCCCCACACAAGGGACACAGAGGCTGCCTCATTTCATGTCAGGGCCAGCACCCTCTGCAGCTAACTCAGTCTCGGTAATTTGGCCCTTCTCTTACTTGGGTCCCAGGCCCAAGACAGGCCCCCTGCTGCCCAACCCAGTTGCCAAGAGACAGAAGGGAGTTTCCACAGGTGCCTCAGTCAACTTTGCCCAAAGGAGCACTGATCTTCAGAGATTTGCAAATGGAGGCAGCCCTGTCCTTGTGCCACTGATAGACCAAATTGGCCTCTTTTCCCTTCCGAGTATGTCCAAGATTATCTGTGCATTCTTCTTCCTCCTTAATAAGGAAACCAGAGGCATTTTCCCTTTGCCATCTGCAGCTCCTAAAACTATGAACCCCCATGAAGCCATGGGCTCTCCCACCCTCAAGCCCCCTCCCCCATCTAGTCACTCTGCCTTTCCCAAGAAGCGGCGCCAGGTGTTCAGCCTCTGCTCCTACAATGACACCCCATTGTCATAGTTTTGCTAACTTTCCTCCTTTCTGGGAACTTCCATTTTAGCTGCTCATTTGCTTAATTACCCCTATTGCTGATACTCACAAAAAGACTGAAGATGTAACAGATGGTGCCTTGGGATGGATGGATGTTATGGATTCAGAACTGTCAACACACCTATCTTGACCCCATTTTAACTTTCACGTTATGTCCCCCTGTGGATGGTTGGCGATGAGCTGCCGGCGCGGGGATTCACATGAAGCTTAGTAATTCTCTTTCCTTCCGTGCCTCCTCCCCTCCCCTCTCCCTATATTCAGCTTCCCAGTGCTTTTCTAATGATCTCTGTAACATCTTTAAAAACTATTCCACCTCATTTAAAATGTGGCATAAATGATGGGGTTTTGACAAATTAAGTAATAGCAAGAAAACATTTTCAATATTCTGCATTTTTCCATTAAGCTCCAAAAAAAATCGTGATTATAGGAGTCCCATTCTCTCTCCACAATTAACGAAGTGTTATCCCTGGTTTCATTAAAAACCTCATTATTCAAAGATTTATAACTCAGCCCAAGAAATCGCCCCTGAAGTCGGAAATAGATCCAATCTCAGTTTAGGAACTTTTTAAAGAATTTGAGGATGGAGTAAGTAGCCAATGAAGAGACCAGTTAATAAATAAATGTCTCAGGATGTTGAAGTGATGGCACAAAATCAGCAGAATGAAACTTAACACACGTTATTGTTGAGTGCTATATGAAGGCTAGAATATCGCAAAACAGAATGGATACGTGGAGTTAGATCTGACTTTGGTCCTGGCTCTGTTTCCAAATAGGTGCCTCTTAAAATATCAACTGATTAGAAAGTACACGTTTAATTCCCCACTAACAGGAACTATGACTCTGGAGAAGTGGCTGATTCCAGCGCTGGCACAGTGTGGGTGAGCCCAGAGCATCCAGCTCTGCCAGCAAGTAAGGAAATGCTCAAAAAAGTGATGGGCACAAGGCAAAAGGACACACAAGCCACCTGGAAGTGTTCTCACTGCCCAAATCTGGGACATTGTGAGCACCAATATGTTTAAGTATGGTAATAAATTATGAGAGACAGAGTTAGAGAGAGAGATTGAGAGCAAGAGCGAATGATAAAGCAAATTGGGTAAAATGTTAACCATTGTGAATCTGGGTAAGTGATTGTGGGTGTTCTTTGTACTATTATTCTTATAGATTGGAAATTATTTCCAAAAAAAAATTTTTTTAAATGTGCAAACTTAGAGCTACCTGGCTTTAGAGTTCAGATAGAAAAAACCAAAACCTAGGTGATAAAATGTGCAGTATGAGCTAAAAGTGCAATAAGAGTTAAAATACCCTATTCCAACGTTAGAACACATCTGGAGTGCTGGGTTGGCACCTGCTGAGTTTTTCTCATTAAGTGAGATTCTGAAAAACTTTAGGTATATTTGCTGAAAGGTGACTGGAATGGTAAACGATTTGGGAAATTGAAAGGAACTAGCAAGAGAAAACTGAGCTGGGCATGGGGGAGAGGAAAATTATTATCAGATATTTGAAGAACTGAAATGCTCCAGAGAATAAATGTGTTCACTTTAGCTCCAGGGGACAGGACCATAGGTAGATCTGGCTCCACACAAAGAATAATTTTTTTCTATTAGATTTTTCTATGAATGAAACAGCTGTCTCACCAAGTAGTGAATTCTCCTTACTGTTTTTAGCTTCTACAGTGATTAATCAGGAAATGCTGTCCAAAGAATTGTCACCGTGAGGGGTGGCTAGTCTAGCTTGGTGCTTTCCTATCCAATGGCCAGATAACTTTGGAAATCCTTGGAACTATTTTAAGAGGTGTTCAAATCTGTATATACCCCAAGTATATTTAGGTCCAATAAATAATGTGTTTCACTTGTATTCATTACTGTTTTCCAAATGTATAGATGCTATTTGATTAAAAATTTTATTTTGAAACCTTTCAGAATACATACTACCTTTATGATTTTACCTTTTGTTTCAGTATCCATCTTAAAAGAATAACTATAATCATGTGAAATCTGTGTTTTTCTTTCCTTTGTCCTCTTATAAAAGAAGGTTTAAAGAAAAAGAGGCAACCCATATTCTTCAATAAGAAGAATTAATATTGTAAAGATATTAGTTAATCCCTCAAGTAAATTATAAATTTATTTCAATTTTAATTAAAATCTCAACTATTTTTAGATTCTGCACAGCAAAGGAAACAGTCAACAAAACAAAGAGGTAACCCACAGAATGGGAGAAGATATTTGCAAATGACACTACAGATAAAGGGCTGGTATCCAAAATCTATAAAGAACTTCTCAAACTCAACACCCAAAAAACAAATAATCAAGTCAAAAAGTGGGCAGAAGAGATGAACAGACACTTCTCTGAAGAAGACAAACAAATGGCTAACAGACACATGAAAAAATGTTCATCATCATTAGCCATCAGGGAAATCCAAATCAAAACCACACTGAGATACCACCTTACACCAGTTAGAATGGCCAAAATGGACAGGGAAAGAAACAACAAATGTTGGAGAGGTTGTGGAGAAAGGGGAACCCTCTTACACTGTTGGTGGGAATGCAAGTTGGTATAGCCACTTTGGAAAACAGTGTGGAGGTTCCTCAAAAATTTAAAAATAGAGCTACCCTATGACCCAGCAATTGCACTCCTGGGTATTTACCCCAAAGACACAGATGTAGTGAAAAGAAGGGCCATATGCACCCCAATGTTCATAGCAGCAATGTCCGCAATAGCCAAACTGTGGAAAGAGCCGAGATGCCCTTCAACAGATGAATGGATAAAGAAGATGTGGTCCATATATACAATGGAATATTACTCAGCCATCAGAAAAGATGAATACCCAACTTTTACATCAACATGGATGGGACTGGAGGAGATTATGCTAAATGAAGTAAGTCAAGCAGAGAAAGTCAATTATCATATGGTTTCACTTATTTGTGGAACATAAGGAATAGCATGGAAGACATTAGGAGAAGGAAGGGGAAAATGGGCAGGGGGAATTGGAGGGAGAGATGAACCATGAGAGACTATGGACCTGAGAAACAAACAGGGCTTTAGAGGGGAGGGGGGAGGGGGGATTGGTTAGCCCGGTGATGGGTATTAAGGAGGGCACGTACAGCATGGAGCACTGGGTGTTATACGAAAACAATGGATCGTGGATCACCACATCAAAAACTAATGATGTAATGTATGGTGACTAACATAACATAATAAAATTTAAAACTACAAAAAAAATAAAAATAAAAAAAATAAAATCTCAACTAGTTTTTACATTGGGCAGTTGCAGGGAGATTTGACAAATTGTTTCTAAAATTTGTTTGCAAAGGTTAATGTTCACAAATGCTCTGCCCATCCCCCTAAAAAGTTTAACAAAAGGTTTCATGTCCTACTGAATAGAAAGCTCAAAACTGCTCTAATGGAGCTGAAGAAGACTTTGGATGAACGGAAAAAAAGAAAGAATCTCAAACCAGAACTCAGGTATGTGAGAATTCAGCATGTGATCAAGATATAACAGCTCCATGTTGTAGCGAAAATAAAAGGCACTTAAGGCATTGTAAACACAAGGATTCAATTCAGGTATGTACTTACAGAGTTGTTGAAAGGGCTTAGAAGTGATTTCAGGACAGGGCCTCTGGAATGACCGGGATATTGCAGCCTGCCTGTCAGGACCCCTACTGTCTCAGCCCTTATCAGTTAGGGAGGGGATTCTGAAGGCCATTGTCAGTATCAAAGTTGAAGAATGCACTACTGAAGCTGTGATGCAGACAGCTGGAAGTTACCATCTCCACTGCCTCAATTTCTAGCCAACGAATGAACATTGGACTGTCCTGCAGAAATGGCCCATGTTTCCAAGACCTTCACAAACCTGCATGAGTGTGCCTACCTTGGCAGCACTTAATTTTTACCGAGAATTCTAGTTGCAAAAATCAGTGCTTGGTTAGAAAAGAAGGCCGAGTTAGGAAAGAAGGCTGATGGTTGGTACCAGGGTGTAAAACAAGTATTATCAGGAAGAATTTACAACAGGGGAAAATAATAGCTACTTAGTTATTTGAAAAAAAGGGCCAGGGACACTCATATGTAAAAAGAAATAATAATAATAATAATAATAATAATAATAATAATAATAATAATAATAAATCATTGATCTAGATCAGAGGTTAGTAAACCTGTAAAGGACCAGATCGTACTTTTTTTTTTTAAGCCATAGGTCTCTCTGTCATAACTACTCAATTCTTCCACTTTAGAAGTAAGCAAACATAAAGAATACATAAATGAATGAGTGTGGCTGTGTTCCAATAAAACTTTATAGAAACAGGTGTGGGCCACATTTTGCCCACGGACTGTAATTTACCAGCTTTTAGCCTAGAAGATAATCACTGAAGTACCTTTGTATATTAAGATGTGCTGATGTGATTATTGATAAGTGCTTACCTATTATAATTATTTTTCTTGTAATCTCTTCGTTTGGAAACATCATTTGTAGTAATTTCACTTGAAAATGGAATAATTTGCTCTGTGTGTTGTCTTCTTCAAAAAAGAAAAGAAATTCTTAAAATGCCAAGTCATTCAACTTTAAAGTCTCTTTGAGCCCGAACACTTCCTTAATCCAGACATTTTCACAGGGATAGGTGCCAGATCAATGGACACACAAAGACACAATGTCTTTGCCCTAAAAGAGGGAGGACAGTAATCTAAAATTGGTATGTGTGAACCAAATCATTACCTTTTATAAGACTGTCACATCCTATCAATATTGCCAAAGAGTCTGAAAACAGGGCTTTTTTGAGGAAGGCTCTACTGCTTCTCATCATGTCTGCACCAATATTTTCATCTTCCTCCAAAAACACAAGCACACTTAACCCCCACATGAACACACACCTGCATATACTCACACACATACTGCCATTTTTTATGACTACAGCTTACCATCAAGCGCCCTCTTTCTGAGATAGTCAACTTCATATAACCAGTTCATAAGAGCTCCTAATCATATTTTTATTCCATTATGCTCAAGATCCCTAGTTTAGAACTAGAGTTTATCTGGGCTAAGAAGTAGTTGATGTTTCCACTGATGCTGGCTGATGTCAGCTCACATTTACCTCACTGATCAGAAATTTTACAGCAAAACAAAAATTCTAGAATCATATGTTTTTTGAACTGGGATAGACTATTGAGATTATCAGGGTCAATGACAGGTAATGTAAAAGAAGCTGAGGTCTAGAGAGGTAGACTCACATAGTTTGTTAGTACAGCTCCAATCTGGAATACCTGCTCTTTTGAGGATTAAATCCTCTAATAAAGAGAGCTTTCTTATACTATAAACCACTTCAGAAATGTTTTTAAAATATGAAGGACTGAGAGAAAAGCTCACCCACATTTGTTTGGAATACTTAATTTTATATACATTAGTTTTCAATATAGGCTATTCATTCTTCCCTTATAAATGCCATATCAGTCTTTTAATTTCCTTAAGTTAAGGTAGATTTCTCATCCAAATTTTCTGTAATGTATTCAGTGTTTTAGGTCCCATAATAAATAGAGCCTCAAAAAATCATACTGCAGATGTGAAGCCAAAGCAGAAATATGTCAAGAGTAACTTTTCCAGATTTTATGTGTTACATAGACAAAATACAATTTCATTTATTCAGGAAAATACTGTTCTCTTACTTAACCTCTGATCAGGCACCTTGGGTATGTGTACATGTCTAACAGGATAGGGATCAAAATAACTCATGTTCTGAATATTAGGAAGGCTGACCTTCAACCCCACTGTCGTCTTCTCCTCAGTGAGTTTTGCTCCTCTTTGGTCTGAACATTTGAAAAGGATCTTGTCAGCAAATCTGGATACTAGTTATTCTTGGTGAATAATGGGAACATCTTGTCTCAGTAGAGGAGATCAATGCTACCTCCATGGAATAGGCTCTGATATCTGGAGTAAATTTAATACCCGAGGCCAAAGTTTCAGTAATGGCTTGAAAATCTGTATTGCCCAAACATGTGATAAAAGATACAAAAATCATCCTTTATCACAGTACAGAAAAAGATCTAGCTCCTCAGTTATATTAAAAAATTACTAATCTTTCTAAAAGTGAGATGAATTACACTTGAGTGGTTTGATATATCCAGCAAGTGTGATGATAATGTAGAAATATTAGAAAACATTTAAATGAAGATTAATGAGAAATGAACACTAAATATATATCCTCAGGGAAAGCTGGGGAGTAAAATTATTAAATCCCTAGACAGGAATGGGATTTGGGCTTAATTATTACCCTACCATTAAGGAGAATGACATAATAGGCCTTTTAAAAAATTTTTTATTGTTATGTTAATCACCATACATTACATCATTAGTTTTAGATGTAGTGTTCCATGATTCATTGTTTGTGCATAACACCCAGTGCTCCATGCAGAACGTGCCCTCTTTAATACCCATACTTTTTAACTGAGTGTTTTGAAAGCAAGTATGTGATCACATGACTTCTCAAAGTCCATCTGAACCCAAGAGTTCATTAATAAGTTCAAGATCAACTGATTTTTCATTTACATTTATCAGACTGTTTTCAAATTGTAAGAATGGAATATAGAAGTAGAATAGTAGGGGCGCCTGGGTGGCTCAGTCGTTAAGTGTCTGCCTTCGGCTCAGGTCATGGTCCCAGGGTCCTGGGATCGAGCCCCGCATCGGGCTCCCTGCTCCGCGGGAAGCCTGCTTCTCCCTCTCCTACTCCCCCTGCTTGTGTTCCCTCTCTCGCTGTGCCTCTCTCTGTCAAATAAATAAAATCTTTAAAAAAAAAAAAAGAAGTAGAATATTAGACAGGCTTAGTTTAAATGCATAGTTTTCAAAAGAATTTAAGAAATTTCTTTCTTTGAATAAAGAAAGCAGACTATGCACAGTTTTTTAAAAAAATCTGTCTCCCCAACACCTCAAACCATAATGTTTCTAAATACAAGAAGACGGTTTAGCGAATCAGAAATGTTGCCAAATTTATAGATGCTACAGTGCAGACAGGAACTTCATGTTACCTGTATGATATGGTAGCTGAAGAGCATAGCCAAAATATCACTTCTATAGGAGGTCAAGATATTTTCCTACAGTCAAAGGTTCTTCAAGTATTCTTCCCATATCTTTTATGAAAAAAAAAATTACTTGAGGATAGAGTCCAGCAAAATGAAAAAGGGAACCAAGAAACAAGGGGTAATGTAGGTTCATGCAAACAGTGGAGCTAGCCAGAAATGAACTGAAAAGAAATTCCAGTAAGTATTTACCCCAAAGATACAAAAGTAGGGATCCGAAGGGCTACGTGCACCCCGATGTTTATAGCAGCAATGTCCACAATAGCCAAACTGTGGAAAGAGCCAAGATGTCCATCGACAGATGAATGGATAAAGAAGATGTGGTATATATATACAATGAAATATTATGCAGCCATCAAAAGGAATGAGATCTTGCCATTTGCAACGACGCGGATGGAACTGGAGGGTATTATGTTGAGTGAAATAAGTCAAACAGAGAAAGACATGTATCATATGATCTCACTGATATGAGGAATTCTTAATCGCAGGAAACAAACTGAGTGTTGTTGGAGTGGGGGGTGGGGTGGGAGGGATGGGGTGACTGGGTGATGGACACTGGGGAGGGTGTGTGCTCTGGTAAGCGCTGTGAATTGTGCAAGACTGTTGAATCTCAGATCTGTACCTCTGAAACAAATAATGCAATATATGTTAAAAAAAAAAAAAAGAAGAAGAAGAAGAAGGTAGCAGGAGGGGAAGAATGAAGCGGGGGAAATCGGAGGGGTAGACGAACCATGAGAGATGATGGACTCTGAAAAACAAACTGAGGGTTCTAGAGGGGAGGGGGGTGGGAGGATGGGTTAGCCTGGTGGTGGGTATTGAGGAGGGCACATTCTACATGGAGCACTAGGTGTTGTGCACAAACAATGAATCATGGAACACTTCATCTAAAACTAATGATGTAATGTATGGGGATTAACATAAGAATAAAATAAAAAAAAAAAAAGAAAAAGAAAAGAAATTCCAGTAAGAAATCTATGCATCAGCCACAGAAAGAAATGAGTCCAAGTTAAACAAGACAGAAGGCTCCATGCTGACTATCTTCAAGACGAAAATAGAGTCTATTACATTCTTTAAGTAATGTTGTAAATAATCAGATAAAGGCATATGTCTCTTTTGTTAATAAGGAAAAATTTCTAAGAATTGAAAAAAAAAGGCTGCATAAGGAAGTCAAGATTCATATATAAAAACACTGAATTTGTTACCAGAAGTAGGGGGCTGAAGTAACAGATACTAAAATGTGAAATCTGCTGAGGAGAGAAGTCATTCAGACAGAGGACAGAGAGAACCCGTGTTTTCCAGTTGGGGCAGTTGGTGGTTCTTCTTAGGTGAGGATGAAATATTTTATTAAACTATGAACTTTTGTACCTTGAACTCAGACCATTTGCTAAACGGAATTATGATGCTAAAAAGTGGTAGGCAAAAGTAAAGTATTTCTTGAGGCTTTTAGGTATGTCTTGTGAAAAAAAAAAAGCATAATCTGAAGGTAGTCTACCATAAAAACAGAGCAGAAGGAAATTATAGCTTTGCTGAGCGTAGCCTTTTCTGTTTGTGGCTTGCAGTATAAGGTAACAGTGAATACCATTAGAAAAGCTGTTTAATCATCTGCAGAGGCAGATGGACCCCCACCTTAAGTTTGATTTAAATGCCAAGGCTGATGACGCTACATACACACCAAGAAGACATAAAAAATTTATTGCTACATAACTGAGATCTCTAGGGAGAGTAGGGCAGGCCTCTTGAGCAGGTCCAGAATGGCTTAAAGAGCCAAGACAGGTGACTGGTCTGGGTTTTTATTGTGTTTAGGGGGTGGGGCTGGGATGAGGGATGGGCTTGGCAAGGGACTTGCATTTTTTAATCTCCCACTGGTGCCAAAGAAGGAAGCACCTTGGTTTCTTATCAGCTTGTCAAGATGTGGGGCACAAGGGGAAGAAGAGTTGAGGCATAAAATTGCCAGCAATAAAACTTTTTTAAAAATGGATTATTCTCATTACAAAAGCCAACACTTAAGGTTCTACTCCACGTAAAGTAAAACAAGCAGAGGCAGGAAAGCAATAGACTTAGCAGAAGGTAAGATTGGTTAGACTGGGTCCCTAAGTCTCTCCTAAGAAACTCTTGTAAGAATTTTCTGCTTAACAAAGGGGGGAAATCTGGCAGCACTGATCACATTTAGGGTGGGGGTCTCTTTCCTTCTAATAACTCTTTCGTTTTACTCTGTCTTAAGGAAGGATCATAAACAAAAGGCAGAAGAGAGAAGAGAGGAATTCTCAACAATAATGTGTAGACTATAGTCTTACCACTGACTATTAGTTTATGAAATCACTAGAAACAGATACACTGGAAGCCTACTTAGTTAATAGGGAACCCTATGACCAAAGAAAATTCAAGCACAGTGACCTCAGCCTGTGAATGTTCAGTTTTTAAGGAAATACCAAGATTCTTGAACTTGAATGAGGGGAAGTGATCTGCTACATCTTTGTAGCCTTTAGAACTCTCTAATGACCATCTGAACCATAGCTTTAGAGTATGATTAACAAACACTGTTTTCCAAGAGGAAATCATCAGAACATGAAGGACAATGGACAGAGAAAACCCTTCCAGAGAGCAGAGTTAACAAGCCTGCAGGACATGAACCAGTCCTCCTCTTCTTCAAATAGGATATTTAAAAATTGAAGTCACCCTGTCCTTCTCCACCATAATATATGTTGGGTGTATTTAGGGTGAATAATTATCTTTTAGACAAAAGTTCCTGGACCACAAGGAACCATATTTAATTATGATAGAGAGATTACAGTATAACTCCAAAGATAAAGAACTTAGTAGAGCTTCATATAGTAACTGATGAGACCTGGAGTTTTCTCCTTTGAGGGGTAGCTAAAGGTGTTCTGTGTAGGATTGGGAATTTTTGAAAGTTCCTGTGTGGGACAAGCATTTGTATAGATGTTGGGTAGCAAATATAAATCCTGTTTGTTGCCTACTCAATAATTTCGCCTCCCTTATTCCTTCCAGCAATACCAAATCATATTCAGGTATGACTATGCATTATGTGGGCTTCAACTCAACTCAGGGCATGAATGGTGATTAGTTTAATTCAATCATGAAAAACCTATTCTGTTTACCAGTGGTTAATTCAGGTAGTGACATGTATTGCAATAGGATGCAATCCTGGCCAAGGAAATATAAGGGAAAATCTTCTTGGGGGGGTTTCTAGTAAAAAAATTCCTCACTCTTTAAAATGGATATAGGTAACAACTTGCTCCTTCTTGACTTTGTATGTTGTTTTATAAGGATATACCAACAATGCAATGCTGAGGGGAAAGCCATGAAAATTGCAGAAAATCACACCCAAAGCCTAAATGTTCTTAAATTCAAAATTAACTAACAGAGTCTCCTTATTATGTGAGGCAATAAACTCTTCACTGTTTTGGAGATTTTTGGCTATTCTGTTACTTATAGCCAAAGGGAATCTAATGGAAACACTGATATAATCACAACTTTGTAAATGCTGTTTGTTTCTACTTAGAACATTTGGAAAGAGCATGGAATACTTAATCGTTATAAAACACAATGTAATTATCATAAACCTTGTCGATGTTCTTCCAGCATTGGTGGGTCAGTGGATCAAGAAATAGAAGCTTTAGTGCATTATTTCAAAATTGTATCCAGAGTCCTTGTGTGTTTCTCCTTGTTCTCCTTTATGCTTCTGCCATCACCAAAAGAACATGGCTAGGCTAGTCTGCTGGAGGATTACAGACACGTGGAGCAGGGATATCACCTGAAATCGAACTAGATCAGCGAACACAAGCTGCCCCCACCCCCAACAAGTGAGCAGGCACAGCCAAAAACAGCACAACCACCTAAGCAATCACTCCAGAAGCATAAGCAATAAGCACTAATGTTGTATGCCATTGGAATATCTCAATTGTTTCTTATGCAGCATTACTGTGGCAGTAGATAACTAACACAGGCGGCTCCCATGCATTCTGATTCTCCTCAATTCAGGCACATGGTAGGATTGCTTTCCCTTGATCTATTGAAGTGAAGCATGGCCATGTGACTTGCTTTAACAAGTGAAACGTAAGTAGAAATAATATGCCTCTCTTCTGGGTGAAGGTATTTAATTGCCTATTTAAGACAAGGCAGTTCATCTTTCCTGTGAGTGGTGATGGTGCAAGCACATGTTGAAATGGAACTGCCATTAGCCTGGGCCCCTGAATTTTTATTGCAACAGTCAGGAACTGCCTTGTTGACCTGTATAGATGCATGGCATGAACTAAAAGTAAATTTCTGTTCTGTTGAGGCACTAAGCTTTGAGGGTTGTTTATTATCATAGTATAATGTAGCCAAGCTGACTGATGCAGGTTGTCCTAGTAGGCTTCATTGAATAGGTGACATTTGAGGTTGGATTTGAAGGTGAAAGATCACCTGTGTGTTTTCCCCAAGAAAATGATGTAGTCAGAGAGAACAACTAGAGCAAAGTCCCTAAGTCAGGAGTGTGCCTAACATGTTAAAGGAGACCTATGTGTAGAGTGGGGCCAGGGGGAAAATAGCAGCAGATGAGGTTGGGAATGGGAAGGGGGGTCGCAGGTCATGTAGAATCCTACAGTTCATGCTAAAGACTTTGGCCTTTAATCTGAATGATGTATGAAGAACTTGCAGGAGTTTGAGCAAATAGTGACATCTGTCTGACTTGAATTTTAACAGTATAGAATGGACCACCAGGATAAAAGCAGGAATAGCAGTTAAAAGTTGGAATCTAGGGGGGCCTGTGTGGCTCAGTCGTTAAGCGTCTGCCTCCGGCTCAGGTCATGATCCCAGGGTCCTGGGATCGAGGCCCACATCGGGCTCCCTGCTCAGCGGGAAGCCTGCTTCTCCCTCTCTCACTCCCCCTGCTTGTGTTCCCTCTCTCGCTGTGTCTCTCTCTGTCAAATAAATAAATAAATACAATCTTAAAAAAAAAAAAAGCTGGAATCTAGCAAAGAGATGATAGCGATGGCTGGGACCAAGTAGTAGCTGTGGAATTGATAAGAAGTGGTTGGGCTTTGCACTTATTTTGAAGGTAGAGTCTACAGGATTTTCTTGAAAGGTTGAATGTGGGATGTGAGAGAAAAAGAGAAGTCGAGAATGACTCCAAGGTCATTGGCCTGATGCAAAGGAAATGTGGAAGCAGATAATGAAGGTCTTAAAAGCCAGGAAGGAAAGTGTGTATCTTCTGATGTAACCAAGGAAAACCGTTTTTGGGTTTGTGAATAGCAAGACTTGGGGATTATGAAGTGAGGAGAGGAATATAGTAGACAGATTAATCTATAGCATACAGAGAGGATGGTGATAGAGGGGGCATGGATACAAGAAGGGGTCCAAAGTGCGTCCGGGGAACACTCTCCAGGAATGGCTCCAACTAAGTGTGACAAAGGAGAGGGCAAGAGGGAAAGTCAAGAAGAGGACAGTGAAGAAGGAGAAAGACAGCAAAGGGGCACATTTTGTTTAGAATGAAAGTTAACTTGCAGTGATGGAAAGCATTGCTGCGGCCCTCCAAAAGGTCCAGGGAGAGGGCTGCTTCTCTCTTGCTTTAATCAGATGATGCAAAGATCTCCGGAAGTGAGTGACAAAATAGGCAACAGAGACCACTGTAGGGGTTCCCTCTGGCTTCAGGCTGCTTCAGTTTAGATACTGTTTCAATGGCAAGCAGAGGAAGAGAGGATACACAGATCCACTGTTTTAGACTAGAATAAGCTTGAAATAAATTGACTATGCTTAGCAATAAAGAAATAAAGGTAGCTAATCCACTGATAAAGAAGTAATGCTTTGACCTTATCATAGCAGTGATAATGATAATCCCTTATCTTTGTAAGGTACTATATGGTAGAAATAAAACTGTCTGAAGATTTCGAGACACCAAGGTATATGTTTATAGTCCAAACCACATTTTATTCTAGGTATACATTCTGAACTAAGCCTTTCATGAAAAGAGTAACAACAATGATAACAACATTGAAAAGAATATAAGAAAGCTAATCCTTCTTTTGAGAGACATAAAAATTCCTAACCCATTCTGGCTTTCCGACCCATTTGCTAAAGAGAGAACATTTTGAATTAGCAAGCAATTTGTCTTATTTATATTGTAAGTGTGAGAACTGGTAAGCTCATTCATGATACAGAACCCCAACTTCTTAGATGGCCTCAAGGCCTCTGTCACCTCTCCAGTGTCACCTCACTCCACCCCCTCCTCACTCTAGGACTTCAGACACACAGCAGTCCTCCTAATTCCTCAGGCACGTCAAGCTTTTGCCCGCACGAGAACATTCACACTGCCCTTTCCTCTCCCTGTGCTGCGCCTTGCAAGTTTTTCCACACAGCCAGCTCCTTTTTGTGATAGTCAGGAGCCAGGCCAGAAACAGAATTCACACCAGATGGTCCATGTGAGGGGACTTTAGAGGTAACAGCTGGGTTAGAGAACTAAAGGTGAGGCTCCCGGGGACTAACAACACCAGGAAGCCATTATCACACCTAGGCCTGAAGGAGTAAGAGGAGGAAGTAGCCTAGTGTAAGCTAGATGCATGAGGAAGGAATCTTCTGATGGGAGTTGTAGTTCTGAAGACATCAGAGCATGGAGGGAGGGCAAGGAGGTACCTTAACATCTCTATTCTTCTGCCCCTCAATCTAGCCAGTGTCTCACTTTGGCAGAACTGAACAGGAAGCCTGAGGGCAAGGGAGCATGGATGATGCCAACCATTGGTCACAAGCAGGGTAGAGAAAGGCAGAGAGTGGTCGAGAGGGTACGTGGGTGTGGGGGGGAGAACTGGAGATGAATCAGTACACTGTTCTTGAGTTCTCTGTTTAACTATCACCTCCTCATAAAGGCCTTCCTTGACCATCCTTTCTATGGTCTTGACTAGGTCCCTTCTAATACTTTAAATTCATTTCTTTCTCATCTGTAACTATAGCTGTCTTTGATTATTTATTGTTCAAATGCTCTTTTCTCATAATGGATGGTAAAGCATCTTTAGGGCAGGCACCTGTTCCTTTGTTCTGGATAACTGGTGCCTGGTTCGGGTGCTTGTGTGTAGTAGACATTGACGTATCTGTGCAAAGAAAAAAGGAAGGGAGGAGAAATGGAAGGCTGGAGAAAGAAAAGGGAAAGTTCTCCTTCGAAAGATAAAAGAGTGTGTGTGCACGCGTGTGTGCATGCTTACACACATGTACATTTGTATATCTTCAAAATCTTCACTTATTAAAAACAAAACAGAAAGTGTTTTTAAAAATTAAAAACAGAAAAATACAACAACCGAGTTGGCAAGAGATGATAAAATAGAATTTATTGATGGTTTACTTAGTACCAGACCCTTTTCATGTTATTCCACTTAATCCCTGTGAAAGTCCTGTAAGACACAGGGTGTTATTCCCATTTTTTATGTAAGCAAACTGGAGTTCAGAGATTTTAAGTGGCTTATTAACATTGTTCAAGTCACAAGTGGTGTTTAAACCCAGCTCACAAGGATTGAAACCTTGAGTCCTCTCCTTAATTCTTGGATACTCTGGGAATTCTGTGGAAAACATTCAGGACACTGTGTGTCTTTTTCCTTCTCAGAAGACTGAGCATAATGACTTTCAGGCTTTCATCTTAAAACAATACTTATCTCTCTCTCTCTCTCTCTATCTCTATCTAATCTATCTAAAAGTGGCTTTTATGAAAGGTAATTTAGCAAGGTGCTTTGTTTATGGGAGAAAAAAACCAATCATGCTATAAAGATGTTCATCCTTGAGAACAAAAGTAGACAAGTAATAGATTGGATGTTAATTGAGGCAGATGTCTATGAGAATAATTTGAAGTAATCTGGGAGCAGTAAAAGGTAGTGAGCACTCTTTCCCCTCCTAATCTGCTCTATTGCAGTTGTAAGAGGAGGAAGGACCCCATAATGGAACCTCTGTTCTGTCCAAAAAGAGAGTCCTTCAAACAGATCAACTATTCAAAGTTCACTCTTACATGCCATAAAGTAAACAATGTACACAATAATTATCTCACTTCATTGTCATTAAATCTTTACAGCATGCATCAACTATCCGCAGCATTCACGAGTTTAGGAACCGGGAGTGAATACACAACTGATGTGAAAGCAAGATGAAAAAAATGCAAAGTATATATATGGAATGACTGAAGTAATAACTTGCATAAGTAGCACACTGATATGAATTCAGAAGAGAGGAATATGTTGGAACATTACAGTTTGTCTATTATCTTTTTCATTCCATTCTAAATTATCCTCCATTCTAGGACATTAATTATTAATACCATTTTTGTTCTATTTCCCTTCTTTTGAAATGTTAGGATAATCTAATTTTGATATCAGAGAATTTTCTCAATTTGTATCTTGTGTTTTAAGCCCAAAATAACTTTTTTCTTTTCCCCTTTTAACAAGTTAAATGTTGGGCTCTTGCCCTGCACTGAAAACCCATGAAGCGTAAGCACCAAAATATGGGAAAGGTTTTATTGATTTATTAACCAACGCTGATGAGCTAATTTGAGTTTCAAAAAATTCTGCCTTTGCTGACTTAAAACAACTGGTTTTTTTAATACTATCTCAAATTAGAATTTTAAACTGTTATTTATTTCTAAATAACTGAATATTTGAAATAAGACTATCTCAATAGCAAGTCTTGTGCCATGTCAAGCAATTAATTTCATCTCTATCTTGTTATCATTGCATTTGGTTATAGTTCTCTAGAAAGATAAATAAGAAATCTTAAGAACAGATTCTGCTTCTAGTAAAGCTGTTAACAGATTGTACATTCCAAAGATATTTGCACCACTATACTATTCTCTTTTCCTCTCTCTGAGAGCTTCTCTTAAATTTGGGTGGAGTCTTGTGACTGTCCTGATTGTAAACCAGTATTACAGAAGTGAAGCTATTTGGTTTCTGAGTCTAAGATAAAATAGAGATACAGCTCTGCTTTATTCTCTCTTTTGGATTTGTGCCCTCAAAACCCAGCCACTTTGCTGTGAGAAAGGCTAAACTAACCCATGTGGAGAGACCGCATGAAGAAGGCCACATGTGGAGAAACGGAGGCCCCCAGCCAAGAGCCAGCATCAATTCCCAGACACCGTGAGTGAACAAGCCTACAGTTGACTCTGTCAGCCTTTAAGCTGCACTCGCCTCACACCTAGTAGAGCAGAAGTGAGCTGTCCTCATTGAGCTCTGGCCAGGGGGCAGATTCATGAGCAAAATGGATATTAGGATTGTTTTAAGCTAAGTTTTGCTGTGGTTTGTTGCAGAAATAGTAACTGATACAATCATATTACCCACAAATTAAATGGATAAAGACCGATTCACTTTTCCTCTAAATACAGAGATAACTAAGTATTTAACATTTGATGCTTTGCCACCTCTCATTAGAATCTCAAGCAATTAGGAATTACTGTCGGGGTCCAGCATCATAAGATGATCCAGCTCTAGATTGTTTTCTAACAGTGATAAGGAGATAGTGTGTAAGAAAGAGTAAGATTTTTTTCTTTTCAGACAGCTTCAAACATTTGGTCTAAAACATTTTCATTTCCCTGCCAATTGCTTTAATTTTTAAGACTTTATTATTTTTAGAGCAGTTTTAAGTTCATAGCAAAATGGAGAGGAAGTGCCAGAGAATACCCATACATCCTCTGTTCTTACACATTCATAGCCTCCCCCATTATTAACATCCCCCACCAGAGTGGCACATTTCTTACAAATGATGAACATACACTGACACGTCATAATCATCCAAAGTCAATAGTTTACTATAGGGTTTGCACTTGGTGTTGTACAGTCTATGGGTCTAGATAAATGTATAAAGCATGTGTCCATCATTACAGTATTGTACAGAGTATTTCTGCCCTAAACATCCTCTGTGCTATGCCTATTCATCTCTCTCCCACCCCGACCCCTGGCAAACACTGATCTTTTTACTGCCTCCATAGTTACACATTTTCCAGAACGTCTTATAGCTGGAATCACACAATATGGAGTCTTTTCAGATTAGCTTCTTTCACTTAGTAATATGCATTTAAATTTCTGCCACGTCTTTTTGTAACTTGATAGCTCATTGCTTTTAACACTGAATAATATTCCATTGTCTGGATGTGCCACAGTTTATTTATCCATTCACCTGCTGAAGAACAACTTGCTTGCTTCCAAGTTTTGCCAATTATGAATAAAGCTGCTTTAAAGATCTGTATACAGGTTTTTGTGTATAGTTTCCAACTCCTTTAGGGAAATAGCAAGGAGTGTGATGTGAATCATACGGTAAGACTGTATTTAGTTTCATAAGAAACCACAAGACTGTCTTCCAAAATGGCTGTGCCATTTTGCACTCACACCAGCAATGAATGAGAATTCCTATTGTTTCACATGCTCACTAGCATTTAGTGTTGTTAATGTTACAGATTTTGGCCATTCTAATGGGTGCGTAGTGGTATCTCATTGTTTTTTTTTTATTTTTTATTATTATTTTTTAAAGATTTTATTTATTTATTTGACAGAGACAGAGACAGCAAGAGAGGAACACAAGCAGGGGGAGTGGGAGAGGGAGAAGCAGACTTCCCACTGCGCAGGGAGCCCAATGTGGGGCTCGATCCCAGGACTCTGGGATCATGACCTGAGCTGAAGGCAGCCGCTTAACGACTGAGCCACCCAGGCACCCAGTATCTCATTGTTTAATTTCCCTTTCCCTAATGACCTATAATGGGCAACATCCTTTCATATGTTTGTTTGCCATCTGTCTACCTTCTTTGATGAGGTGTCTGTTAAGATCTTTGGCCCAGTTTTTAGATGGGTTGTTTATTTTCTTATTATTCCGTTTTTTAAAAAAGATTTTATTTATTTATTTGAGAAGGAGAGGTGGGGAGGAGCAGAGGGGGAGGGAGAAGGACAAGCAGACTCCACACAGCATGAGTCTGATGCAGGGCTTGATCTCATAATCCTGAGATCATGACCTGAGACAAAACCAAGAGTGGGGACTCTTAACCGACTAAGCCACCCAGGTGCCCTTCTTATTATTAAGTTTTAAGAGTTCTTTGTATATTTTGGATAACAGTCTTTTATCAGATGTATTTTTTGCAAATATTTTCTCCCAGTCTGTGGTTTACCTCCTCATTGTCTTTCCCAGAACAGAGCTTCCATTTTAATTAAATCCAGTTTATCTGTTTTTTTCTTGCATGGAATGTAACTTTGGTGTCATATCTAAAAAGTCATTACCATACCCAAGATCATTTAGGTTTTCTCCTATAGTGTCTCTAGGAGTTTTATAGATTTGCTTTTTACCTTTGGATCTAGGGTCCATTTGGAGTTAGTTTTTGTGAAGGGTGTAAGGTCTGCGTCTAGATACATTGTTTTTTGCATTTGGATGTCCAATTGTTTCAGCACCATTTGTTGAAAAAACTATCTTTATCTTTACTCCATTGTATTGCCTTTTTGCTCCTTTGCCAAAGATCAGTCAACTATATTTATATAGGTCTATTTCTGGACTATCTATTCTGTTCCATTGATCTATTTGTCAATTATTTTGCCAAGGCCAAAATCTTAATTACTATAGCTTTAGTAACTCTTGAAGTTGGGTAGTGTGTTTCCTCCAACTTTATTCTCCTTCAATATCGTGTTGGCTATTGTGGTCTCTTGCCTCTCCATATAAACTTTTGAACAAATTTGTTGATATCCACAAAAGAGAACTTGATTTGGACTGCACTGAATCCAAAGGTCAAGCTGGGAGGAACTCACACCTTAACAATAATAAGTCTTAACCTTGCTAAATTATTCCTTCAGAGAAAAAACACACACACACCAAAGAATTAGTCAGATTTAGAAACCATATAGTTTTTCACTAAATAAGTTCTTAGTAACTCTACTCTTTGCTATCAGTCTACTCATTTGCTAGCATAGAAACAAAACCAATACTTTTGCACTTTATAAATCCTAGGGTCCCATCTGTAGTCTTTTCCATGGGTATGAGTCTCTCATTGGGAAGCCACAGTTGTGGGGCATTGGAGTCATGTATAGTGAAGATTTTAAGTTTTGGCCAATACTTGCATGAATTCACTATTAACTTTGTTCAAAATTTTCTTGGAGTAGTACCCCCGAGTCAGTGTGGAGAGTGGGGAGGTTTTGCAGTGAACAGATGTAGGTTCAGATGCTGATTCTATCACTTGGATGTATCGTATTGTAGACACCCCATACTGCTAACTGTTTTTTGTTTTTTGGTTTTTTTCCCCCTATACTAACTACATAGATTAGGCCTAGAACATGCTGTTTAACAATGGATTTTTGAAATGGAAATATCAACTTTTCTGATCCAAATGTTAATCTGGGAGTGGATACTATGCTAACGTCACCCTTAGAAATTAATTATCCTATTAGTGGCTTTTTTTTCTATTCCCAGGCTGGACTTGCCTTTGGACTTGCACAAATAAATAATAATGGTAATACCATCTGTAGTGATGTTAGAATTAAATCCTATAAAGAAGGCTGCCCTCTAGAACCCTCAGTTTGTTTTTCAGAGTCCATAGTCTCTCATGGTTCATCTCCCAGGGGGTGGGGGGATGGGTTAGCCTGTTGATGGGTATTAAAGAGGGCATGTTCTGCATGGAGCACTGGGTGTTATATGCAAACAATGAATCATGGAACACTACATCAAAAACTAATGATATAATGTATGGTGATTAACATAACATAATAATAGTAATTAAAAAAGAAGGCTGCCCATCTGGGATCTATAATGCTTGGATATGGGATCCATCTCGTCTAAATATTTGTCTACTGTAACATCTGGAGGGATTGGAGTTTCATCAAACCCATGTAAAATTATTAAAAAGAGAATTTACCCTAGTAAATGTATGTTTAATATATTCTAGCATATAGTTAATTTAAGAATAATTTATTTAACAAAAGAGAACCTTATAGTGTTCTAACACTAATTTTCAATTTTCTATTTCTACAAGTTGGAACCCATATGTGTTTAAAAGATTTTTCTCTTCTCTGGTTTTGTGGGATTTCTCTTCCTCTTGAGTCAACCATGTTCTAGTAATGCTTGTCCGTTAATGTGTTGCAAGTTTTTCAAGGTTGACATAGTCACATAAGATTTTTTTCAATAGGATTCTTGAATAAGGATTTTTTCCCAATATTACCTATAAGAGGGAAGTGACATCACCAAGATGGAGACAGACATAACTTATTCCTCATTTTGCTCCCCCTCACAAAAAGAGCAACTAACAAATACTCAAAAATAAGACATCACTGAGAGAATGCTAGAACATGGGGGTGAGGGTGAATTACCTCCTGCACCACAGAGACAAGACAGACTGCATTAGAAGGGTAAGAGAAACAGCTTCATGTTGACCACATTGCCCCTCTCCCAGGCCAGTGCAGCACCATGCAGAGAGCTACCCTGAGCCTCCAGTTTCTCCAATGGGAAAAGAGAACCTAGAGGAGACAATCAGCAACCCCCCACCCCAGCATTGTGGCTCACTTTGGGGGAGCCCATACTCTGATCTTGCACCCCTGGGACTGCAGGAGAAATCTGCAGAGCTCAACCTCTGAGAACCTGTGATGGAGAAAGGAGAAGGGACTGCAACAACAACAACCAGCACATGGATTTTGGGAGACTGAATTCACACCTGCAGTGCCCAAGCAGTAATCCCCACCAGCAGATTTGCTCATCTGCAGAATCGAGTTGGGGTGCACTCTGACCGGGAAACAGTTGGGTACAGATCTGTCTGATTTGGATCCTCAAATGAGGAGTTTTGAGCTCAGTCTGCCCTTGCCCAGGCAAGGAGCTGAGTCACAGCCCCATCCACTGTGGAGAGTGTCTTTGGCCCCATTTGACCAGAGGAGCTGGTGACAACTCCTGGAAACAATGTGGGCCAGCAGTGTTCAAGCAGAGAGGAGCCCGGCAGAACTGACTGTCAGGGAACAAAGCCAGGACCAGGCATGGAGCACTCCCATGCTATACACCATGGGCAGGGCCATTCATTCACAGCCACAGCTGAGGGGAGGGAGCACTTGGTCCCTCTCAGCCCGAGAGCCTGTTTGGGAAATTGAGAGTAGCCTGGAACATCACCCCCTCCGCCCAACTTTTCTGCGCAGGCAAAGGAGTTGAGAACAGCCCCACTCACTGTGGAGGGTGTCTTCTGTGGGGGATCCCATCTGACCAGAAAGGCTGGCAACAACTTATAGAAGCTGTGTGGCCTAGCAGCACTTGAGCTGAGAGGTGGGCAGGCAGAGTCAATGCTTGCAGAACAAAGCCAGAGGCTCTGTTTGGTCAGGGAACTTGGGAGGCGCATCAACTTGAGTCAAGACAACAAAGAACTCTGCCAGATTGAGAGCTGCCTCTTCTCCTGCGCCTGGGAAGGAATATAGTTCATTGCCCCTCTCATTGTTGAATACAGCCTTCAGCCCGTTTGACCAGGGAACCTACCCAGAGCACAGAGGAAGCTGCACAGCCCATTCAACAGCACCATGGAGAGTGGCACTTGAACAGAGAGCACATATGGTGGCTTTCCCTATCTGCAGAGCAAAACCAGTGGCCTCATCTGACCATGGAATTCAGTGTACACTCTGGCCTGATCTGGGCCCCCCAAACAATGAGCTGTACAGATCCTGGGTCCCATTCTGCTGCCCAGGCAGGGCAAGGAAGCTAATTCATAGCCATCCTATTACTGAATATAGTGCCCAATTGTTGACCAGAGAATCCAGGTAACTGCAAAGCCGATCCTACAAGCTCACTTGGGTAGGGAACTGAGCTAGCAGTCCTATCCAGCTGTTCTCATCCAGTGGCACACATATCCCATCTCCATACCTAGAGCTTGAACAGTTGCTTCACCCCAAAACAGACCATAATAGCAGGCCCCACCTGCCCAAAGACATTACCAGCAGACACATCCATAAACTCAAATTGAGCTGACTGGTAAAAAACTATCTCTGCCGGAGCAAATCTGTAAAGTCTAGAAGAGGAGCCCCATTACTCAAACATACAGATGCTAACATAAGGAATCAAGAATCACAAAAAATCAGGTAAATTGACACCACCAAAAGAAACTAATAAAACTCCAATAACTGACCCTAGAGAAATGGAGATCTATGAACAATCGGACAAAGAATTCAGAATAATCCCCTTAAGGAAGTTTAGCAAAGAATAGGAAACATAGAGAACTAAACAAAATTAGGAAAACAATGCATGAACAAAATGAGAAATTTGACAAGGAAATAGCAAACATAAAACAAACAAAACCAACCAGAAATCCTAGAGTTGAAAAATACAGCAAACAAACGAAGAATTTGAGACCAATAAAATCAGAATTGAGAGTCCACAAATAAACCTAAATACGGTCAACTAATATTTGACAAGGGAGCCAAGAATACTCAGTGGTGAAAATACTGTCTTTTCAATAAATGGTCTGGATATCCACCTGTAAAAGAATGAGACTGGACCTATATCTTTTGTGAATGGATCATTCACAAAAATTAACTAAAAATGGATTAGACTTAAATGCAAGCCTTGAAAACCATGAAACTCCAAGAAGAAAACACAGGTATAAAGCTTTTTGGCATGGGCCTTGGTAATGATTTTTTTTGGATATGATACTAAAAGCACAAGCAAAATAAATAAACAAGTAGAAAGATATCAAACTAAAAATCTTCTCACAACAAAAGATACTATCACCAAAGTGAAAATGGGGAAAAATAATTGCAAACCATTTATCTGATAAGGGGTTAATATACAAAACATATAGAGAACTCAAACAACTCAATAGCCAAACAAACACAAATGACCCAATTAAAAAATGGGTAAAGGACCCGAATAGACATTTCTCTAAGGAAGATATACCAAAGGCCAACAGGTTCATGAAAAGATGCTCAACATCAGGAGTCATTATAGAAATGCAAATTAAAACCACAATGAGATATCACCTCACACCTGTTAGAATGGCTATTATTAAAAAGACAAGAGATAACAAAAGCTAATGTGGATGCAGGGAAAAGGGAATTATTGTGGACTGCTGGTCGGATTATACACTGGTGCAGCTACTATGGAAAACAGTATGGAAGATTGCCACAAAATTAAACATAGAACTACCATATGATCCAGCAATTTACTTCTAGGAATACATTCAAAGGTAACGAAAACACTAACTAGAAAAGATATCTGCACTCCTTGTTCATTGCAGCATTATTAAGATAGAAAAGACAGGAAACAACCTGAGTGTCTAATAAACAACCTCAGTGTCTAACTGAGTTGACAAATAGATAAAGAAGTTGTGATATATACATGCAAAATAATATTATTCAGCCATTAAAAAAAAAAAAAAAGAGGAAATCCTACCATTTGTGACCATATGGATGGACCTTGAAGGCAGTGTACTAAATAAGACAGAGAAAGAAAAATGCTGTATGATCTCACTTGTATGTGGAATCTAAACAACAAACCAAACTCAGAAAAAGAGATCAGTCTTGTGGTTATTGGAGGCTGAGTGTGGGGGGAGGGGAAACTGGAGGAAGGTGGTCAAAAGGTACAAATTTCCAGTATAAAATAAGTAAGTATGAGGTACATAATATAAAGCATGATGGCTACATCTAACACTGCTGTGGATTATATAAGAAAGTTAAGAGGGTAAATCCTATGAGTTCTCATCACAGGGAGAAAATCTTTACCTTTGCTCTTTTTTTCTTTCTTTACTTTTTATTATATCCATATAAGAAAATGGATGTTAGCTAAACCTATTGTGGCAATCACTTCACAATACATGTAAATCAAACCATCAGGCTGTATACTTTAAACTTATACTGTGATGCATGTCAGTTATTTCTCAATAAAACTGGGGCTTGCTTCTTCCAATATGCTCTACAAACAGCTTCCTCTAGTCACTCAGCAATCAGCCCAGGAATGTTCTAGCCCTGTTGTCCACTCTGAGTGGCTCTGTGGGATCATTCTTCTGCCCCCTTCATGTCCTAAGCTGTGATGAAGCGATGAAGGCTCTTATCTCCTTCCAGCATGAAAAACATTTCTGTGATTGAGTTTCCAAGCTGAAATCGATTCCCCTTTGAGCAGAAACATGAATGTCATTTATGACTTCTGGTTAATTTTATTAAGGGTCCACCTAGACAGCTCAGCTCATTTACAACCACTGTAACATGACTTGCATTTTAAGGGTTAGTGTGTCCTAGAAAATATCCTTTGAGATGATTATTGAAAAATAATTCCCAGGTGAGGTAGCTTGGGCAGAACTGCATAGTATACCTCTCTCGGAAATTCCTACTGCATGTTAGAGATTTATGGGCTGTGGAAAGTCCTACAGTAAAGACATTTGGCTTACCTTAAAATTTTCCCAACTCAACCTGAGCTTGCAATTTGATTTATTTATTTATTTTTTTCAAAATATCCTTTAGCCTTTGGGGACTTATCTCCAATGGAACACATTGGGAATGCTGGTGTAAGGTTTTAAGGTAAAAAGTGCTCTAATAAAGACTCTCATCTAAACATCACAACATTCCTGAAATATAGTCAGAGACAAGAATTTAATTTTTCAGAAAAGGAGGCTAATTCTTCAAGTAGTTGAGTAAAAAACAGAGATAGCTTTCATGTTACTGGCATCTGGATAACTACTCTGCAGGCTGAAAGAAGTGCTGATGTGGCACTGTATTTGTGAAAATATGAATTTGGTTTGCTCAAAAAGGGAAATGCAATCTGTGTGTTATGCATGTGTGTGCACATGTGTATGGGTGTACATGTGCTTATTTCTAGGTGCATGGGCTTGAGTTGGTCCCAGCTAAGATTCTGAAAAGATGGGGACAGTTGAACTCAACACATGGTCTGTTGGCATAGCTGGATTCAACCCCCCAGACCTGTGCTTCCAGAGCTTCCATCATCACAGAAATTGTGTTCTGTGGCCTGACAAATAGGAGGTCTACTGGTTTGAGCACAAGCCCAGAAACACAGACCCTCTTGGTACAAATCCAGTACTTATAATACTCCAGAAACTGTAAGGATAGAAGTCCTCTCAATAATTTGGACTCCGATCAGAGAAAACAAGCCACTGGCTTCTTCCCATTTCATTTTCCTTTGATGCATGAGAACTATGGTGCCACGTCGAATCCTGCATCCCTTACATTGGCAGTCCCAGTTGTTGGATGCAATCTTACCAGACACCCATGGCAGAGTTTCTCTTTGTAAAAAGTAACCACCAAAGGGTCATGTGGTTTTAAAGGTTTTTCCATGTCAGCAAAGTGCCTGACTTCCTGTTGTAACTTATTAATAGCCCAAAATCTTGTTACATTGGACATTTCCTCCATAGAGTCTTCCTGGAGCTTCTGTTGATAAAACTTCAACAATCCAATTGTCTTTTATGACTTTAAGAGATCATTTTATCACAGCTTCATTGCTTTCATAGCCAAAAGCTGTTCAGAATGGAGCTATTTTACCCAAACTGAAATCTGATGAATATGCTTACATACCTATTATATAGGAATTTTAGCAGGGAGAATCATGTTTTCATTACTTCTAGACTTATTTGAATGATTCATAGAAATTGAAACCTGAAGATTTCTGTGGTACTTATTTTTCTTCTGTAGGTGATATGTATGTTTATAGACCTGGAGGATTTGGTTTAGAATCCAACTGAACCTCATAAAACATCAGGTTAAATCCTGACTTAGCTTGACATTGTGTCCAGTTACTTAATGTGGAGAAATGGAGTGTATTGTTAAGTAGCCTATGGTATCCTTACATCAAAGCAATTAAGAAAAGAAAAAAATCTGATAGATATGTTACAAAGAAGAGAGATCATGTTTTGATTGGGATGCTAACAAAGCCTGTATTTTTTCTTTAATTTTATTATGTTATGTTAGTCACCATACAATACGTCATTAGTTTTTGATGTGGTGATCCACGTTCCACTGTTTTCGTATAACACCCAGTGCTCCATGCAGTACGTGCCCTCCTTAATACACATCACCAGGCTAACCCATCCCCCCACCCCCTCCCCTCTAAAACCCTGCTTGTTTCTCAGAGTCCATAGTCTCTCATGGTTCATCTCTCCCTCTGATTTCCACCCCCCTTCATTTTTCCCTTCCTTCTCCTAATGTCCTCCATGCTATTGCTTATGTTCCACAAATAAGTGAAACCATATGATAATCGACTTTCTCTGCTTGACTTATTCCACTTAGCATAATCTCTTCCAGTCCCATCCATGTTGATGTAATAGTTGGGTATTCATCCTTTCTGATGGCTGAGTAATATTCCATTGTATATATGGACCACATCTTCTTTATCCATTCATCTGTTGAAGGGCATCTCGGCTCTTTCCACAGTTCGGCTATTGCGGATAGTGCTGCTATGAACATTGGGGTGCATATGGCCCTTCTTTTCACTACATCTGTGTCTTTGGGGTAAATACCCAGGAGTGCAATTGCTGGGTCATAGGGTAGCTCTATTTTTAAATTTTTGAGGAACCTCCACACTGTTTTCCAAAGTGGCTGTACCAACTTGCATTCCCACCACCAGTGTAAGAGGGTTCCCCTTTCTACACAACCTTTCCAACATTTGTTGTTTCTTTCCCTGTCCATTTTGGCCATTCTAACTGGTGTAAGGTGGTATCTCAATGTGGTTTTGATTTGAATTTCCCTGATGGCTAATGATGATGAACATTTTCATATGTCTGTTAGCCATTTGTATGTCTTCTTCAGAGAAGTGTCTTTTCATATCTTCTGCCCACTTTTTGACTTGATTATTTGTTTTTTGGGTGTTGAGTTTGAGAAGTTCTTTATAGATTTTGGGTACTAGTCCTTTATCTGTAGTGTCATTTGCAAATATCTTCTCCCATTCTGTGGGTTGCTTCTTTGCTTTGTTGACTGTTTCCTTTGCTGTGCAGAAGCTTTTTATCTTGATGAAGTCCCAAAAGTTCATTTTTGCTTTTGTTTCACTAGCTTTTGGAGATGTATCTTGAAAGAAGTTGCTGTGGCCGATGTCAAAGAGGTTACTGCCTATGTTCTCCTCTAGGATTTTGATGGATTCCTGTCTCACATTGAGGTCTTTCATCCATTTTGAGTTTATCTTTGTGTGTGGTGTTAGAGAATAGTCAAGTTTCATTCTTCTGCATGTGGCTGTCCAATTTTCCCAGCACCATTTATTGAAGAGACTGTCTTTTTTCCATTGCATGTTTTTTCCTGCTTTGTTGAAGATTATTTGACTGTAGAGTTGAGGGTCCATATCTGGGCTCTCTATTCTGTTCCATTGGTCTATATATCTGTTTTTGTGCCAGTACCATGCTGTCTTGGTGATCACTGCTTTGTAATATAGCTTGAAATTGGGCAACGTGATGCCCCCAGCTTTGTTTTTCTTTTTCAATATCTCCTTGACGATTCAGGGTCTTTTCTGATTCCATACAAATTTTAGGATTGTCTGTTCCAGCACTTTGAAAAATGTCATTGGAATTTTGATCAGGATGGCATTGAAGGTATAGAAGTAAAGGATCTATACTCTAGGAACTACAGAACACTCATGAAAGAAATTGAAGAAGACACAAAAAGATGGAAAAATATTCCATGCTTATGGATTGGAAGAATAAACATTGTTAAAATGTCTATGCTACCCAGAGCAAAACCTGTATGTTAATGTTAAAAATGGATCTGAGGCTCCTAGACAAACAATTAGCTCTGAAGCCTGGCTGCTGGTCGCCATCTTCCATTCCACTCATTGCTATTCTTGCTTAATAAATCCCTCCCTTCTTTTCCAGAGGAGCATAGAGGAAGGGAGGGAAAAATAAAACAAGACATAATCAGAGAGGGAGACAAACCAAAAGAGACTCTTAACTTTAGGAAACAAACGAAAGGTTGCTGGAGGGGAGGTGGGTTGGGGGGATGGGGTAAAAGGATGATGGGCATTAAGGAGGGCACATGATGTAATGAGCACTAGGTGTTATATAAAACTGATGAATCGGGCGCCTGGGTGGCTCAGTTGGTTGGGCGACTGCCTTCAGCTCAGGTCATGATCCTGGAGTCCTGGGATCGAGTCCCGCATCGGGCTCCTTGCTCAGCGGGGAGTCTGCTTCTCCCTCTCCCACTCCCCCCTCTCGTGCTCACTCTCTCTCTCTCTCAAATAAATAGATAAAATCTTTAAAAAAAAACTGATGAATCACTGAACTCTATCTCTGAAATTAATAATACACTATGTTAATTAATTGAATTGAAATAAGAAAAAAACTGACCTCTGGGTTCATATAATTAGGTTTAAGATTTGCTATACATTTGGTGTTGTGTGGAAAGAGAGTTTTATTGAGGAAACTGACTTATCTAAAGTCAGTTATTCAGTAGAAGAGCTAAAATGAAATCAGCTCTCAGTTTAGTGTTTTTCCAACTCTATCATCCCTCGTTCCTGTGCTGATGAAACTGAGGACAATGAGGGATAAGAATGTGGCAAGGAAAGATGTGCAGGATTGCTGCACAGCTTGGAGAACATGTTGAGGAAGAAGAATTGCAGGAACTGTGCATGACCTCTACATCACAAACACAAACACATTAGGATATTGTAAGACATTAAGTTGCTTATGTTAAGTAGACATTCAAATGAAATATAATGGCCCATATTTCCTTATCCACAAAGCTGTAATTGAAAGAGCTCTGGGGTGCCTGGGTGGCTCAGTTGGTTAAGCGACTGCCTTTGGCTCAGGTCATGATCCCAGAGTCCTGGGATCGAGTCCCACATTGGGCTCCCTGCTCGGCAGGGAGTCTGCTTCTCCCTCTAACCCTACCCCCTCTTGGGCTCTCTCTCTCACTCTCTCTCTCTAATAAATAAATTTAAAAAAAAAGAAAGAAAGAAAGAAAGAGCTCTGAAAATGGAAAAACTGTGCTGGTCTGCAGAAAAATCATTTGATAACATCTGACTTGAGCTCATATTAAAAAGGCTAATTATAGTCATAATTTTCCCCGTTGTATGAATATTCATATTTTTGCTGTAATAATATTAATGTGTTTGGCTTTGGGGCACTGGCTCAGATCTGCTAAGGGTGTTCCACAAGCACCCTACTGCCTTTCTAAAATTTGAAAAATTCTAATTTTGAAATACATCTGATCTCAAGGGTTTTGAATAAAGGATACTTGGCTGAACTTTTAAAAACTGTTTTCACACAAAAAATACATGTTCATTATGACCAGTCAAGCAATATAGAAAAACAGTGGGAAGAAGATTAAAAATTCCAAATTCCACCACCCAGAAATGATCACTACCTACATCTGGTAAACATTATCTGTGTTATTTCTGTATGCATTTACATATACAACAGGATAATTAGGTGCAATTTTCTAAAATAAGATCAAACTATATAGTATGAGAAAATATTTCTTCATCAGAAGAGCTACTAGTTTCTAAAATATTTCTCCAAGTATAAAAAAAGACAATGGAAACAATATATTAAAGTCATGATAAAAGTATGTATTTAGTTACATTTCATTTTTAGGCCAAATCACTTGAATTCCCATTATAAATATGAGAAAATTAATCCTTTTATACTTTTTTTAACTTCCTTTCTCTCAACCTCCCAATTTTTACATTCATTCTCTTCCCTCATAATTCCCTCAGTTCTATAAAATTTGATAAATGAATTCTATACTGACTGCAAGGCATTTTCTTATAGCCTCTTCATTTTGGATTTTTTCTTTTAAATTTTGATTTATTCTTGGTTGAATAAATATTGTCAATTATTTTTTCCCCAATGAGGTTTATGGTGTTTGGTTTCTCTCACGTTTGAGAATGTCTGTTGATGTTTTTATATTTGACTCAAACAACAACTCAGCTGGGTATAAAATTATTGGGTCTGCACTGTGAATTGTGCAAGACTGTTGAATCTCATATCTGTACCTCTGAAACAAATAATGCAATATATGTTAAGAAAAAAAAGAAGAAGAAGAAGATAGCAGGAGGGGAAGAATGAAGGGGGGGGAATCGGAGGGGTAGACGAAACATGAGAGATGATGGACTCTGAAAAACAAACTGAGGGTTCTAGAGGGGAGGGGGGTGGGAGGATGGGTTAGCTTGGTGATGGGTATTGAGGAGGGCACATTCTGCATGGAGCACTGGGTGTTATGCACAAACAATGAATCATGGAACACTACATCTAAAACTAATGATGTAATGTATGGGGATTAACATAACAATAAAAACCAACCAAACAAACAAAAAAAAACAAAAAAAAATTATTGGGTCTCACTTCAAAGATTAATAACAAAGTTTTGTACACATCTTTTGGCATTAAATATAATTATGGAGCTTTAAGGCAATGCAATTTTTTAAAATTTTAAATAATTTGAGTTCCACAGGGATTTCCATGTGATCCTTTTTTTAATCTTGAAATTCACTAACTTTTCACAGGTTCAAGACTTTCCTCATATTAAGAATGCCTTGCAATAATATATGGAATCAATGCATCATTTGTTCTGTTACTATTTTTAGACATCAATTAAACAATGATTGAACTGCTTTGTTTTTAATATCTATAACCTTATTTCTAATCACTTTCCTTAGTTTTGATATTATTTTATGCGATTTGTTTTACAAAACATGTTTTCAGTCATTTTTATTCTATTAGTTGTTTCCTACAGCAGTTTTTATTTTTCTCATCTATTTCTTTCCTGAGTTCTGCCAGCTCACTTTTCATCTTTTATTGTTTTATCATCCCTTCCTTGAGTTCTTACAACTTCTCCTTGAGCTGTCTTTTAAGAAAAAACCATAGTGTCTTAAGTTCCTTTTAAACAAATAATTTGTTCCAAATTCATCTGTTCTTTACCTTGACAATCCCCAGGCTATTCCCAG
The DNA here is from genome assembly GCF_029215605.1 of Mirounga angustirostris. NCBI lineage: Eukaryota > Metazoa > Chordata > Mammalia > Carnivora > Phocidae > Mirounga > Mirounga angustirostris. The sequence goes on from NW_026991711.1 coordinate 52,698,914, forward strand.
GGTAGCCACCTATCTGTGCTGCACAACTTCTCACCTTCAGATTTTATCAGACTAGTCTAGCAGGTGTACTTGTGCTCCACCACCTGGGGACACAAGACAAGTTGTCTTGATGATCACCTTGAAGGACTACTTTTCTGATTTAAGATGAGAGAAGCAGGCCCCTCTCCTCCACCATGGCAGAGTGAGGATAAGGAAATAAAGGTGCAGATTTAGGACAGAAAATGCCATAGATGTTAATCAACTTCTTCCAGAGGCATTCTTCCTTTAATTTCAGACCACATACACTTTTGAGGTGGTTGTGCAGTGATTAGAGGCAAATTCAACTTTCAGCCATACCTTTGCAAATTCTGTATTATTTAGTACCTTGCTTTGGGAATATCAGGGGACTTGGCAGTTTTGAGATCTCTTAAAACTGAGTTGCAAAGTTTCCTATTATATCTCTCATGGCTAGGGTCTGAAAAGTTTGTGTCAACACTTAGCATCCTTTCTAATTTCGGTGCAAATTTCATTTTATTTGGCCAATATTCATTACAGCTTGTGGTTTGTGTTGTGACCAATTTTTGTTTCAAAGAAATGATAGTTTGACTATTTTTTTTTTACTTTTTCTTTTTGATGGATTTTAAGGCAAGGGTGAGTAGAAAATGCTCCATCACTTTTAACCAGATGTCTATAAGTATATTTCATGGTGGTCTTATTGCCATATATCCCTTGAGGTGTCTCAGTGGAAGAAAACACTGTGTTGCATTAAAATATGATCAATGATACTGCTTTTTAAATGAAATTCTTCTTGTTTTAAGCCATAACACCATGGGTAGCTTACTTAAATATTCATCCTCAGGACCCTATGTCATCCTCAGGTAGCTTACTTAAATATCCATCCTCAGGACCCATACTCTATATGGCTTTCATTGACAGCAAAGGGAGAAAGGGATCCATACACTAAATAAAAGCAGAATGATTTGGTGCATAACTTTGTACGCCAAGTTATTTTATAATAATTATTTAAACACCTACTTAAATAATCCATTAAAGTCTGCTCTTTGTTAAATCTATGATTCTCATTTCTATCTGGGGCCCATGCAACAGTATATTTTACTTTCTACTTACTCTTGGTTAGGATTTAGTAAATAGTTTAAATATTGTATGGTTGGATTAGGTTATAAGGATGTTTTAATAAAATCTTCCCAAACTGAACTACAGATATTGTCCTTTTCAGTTGCTCCAACCTAAAATTTGGGTGTATTCTTTACTTTTCTTTCTTTGATAACATTTCAGTGATCCTTTAGTGATTTCTATTGGCTTTATCTTCATGAGCATATTTGTTTCCTGGGGCTTCCTACCGCCAATTGGGTGGTGTAAAACAACCAAAATCTATTATCTTACAATTCTGGAGGCTAAAAGTCTGAAATCAAAATGTGATGTAAGAGTGGTTGAAAACTATTGCTATGCATATGCTCGATGACATTTATATATGTGACATAGTCATTCATTCATTTTGGACATAACCATCAGCACTCCTTTAGACACTAACAAGAAACAGTGAACGAATAAGACAGTAATTCCTCCCCTAAAGAAGTTTACATTCTAGTAGTGTGGATAGGTAATGAATAAGATAAATAAGTACTATATATACTTAAAGATATAAAGACATAAGTAAGTTTTATATATACATATATATATATATATATATATATATATATGTTACATAGTAAGTGCTGATGGATATGTCCTAAATGAATGAATGGCTATGTCACATATAAATGTCATCAAGCATATGCATAGCAACAGAAGAGTGGTTGAAAACCACTCCTACATCACATTTTATGAAGGGGAAAATAGATACTAATTTATTTTAAAGACCCCTTTGAAATTACCAATCAGCTGCCATGCTTAACCATGGCTACCGCCTCACCCTCTCTCAAGATAAAGCTTCCCTATCAGTCTCTGTGGGGGACATGGATGTGGATCAAGTCACTTTTTGCCCATCATAGTAAAGGGCCTTTTATTAAAAAAAAAGGGAAGTGAATTTTATAGAGGAATTCTTTTTTCCTCCATAATTGCCAATTACATTTTAAGAAAGGATTGGCATCCATAGGGCAGCTTGGAGCTGTCCTTCCAAAATAAGTACAGTCACTTTCAGAATACAGTTCATCATTTTCAGGTATCGAGAGAACCTGTGATAGATGTAGACACAGTTCAACATTCCTTGATAAGTAAGGGGAAAGAAGTTGCTAGTGGTTACCTGTTATTTACTTCTGAATACCTCAAGGGCAGGGTGAAGGAGGAGAAAACAAGATCAATTAGATAAGCAATGTATGAATTAGCCATTTAATCAAGTACCTAAGCTATGAAGCACACAGTTCTTCAAAGAGACACCATTATCCTTAATGGAGTTCTTTAGAGCATCTTCAATTTTTCTAATGAAGACAGAAAGCCCATCTTTAGTAAAGTGCTTCTCTTTGCTTGTTTGACCACAGATTATCTATTCCATTCAATCCCCTAGGGAGCTGATGCTCTCCCCCTTTGTTCCTCACAGAATTATATCAAGAAGGAATCTGTCCAAATTACTTAATCACATTATTCTTGCTCTGGCCAATATAAGTGCTTAAATATCCACACTTAATACTTCTCTTTCTAATGGTATTCACTTATCTAAAATTACCCCTTAATTGATAAGATATATGAGCAAAAATACCATTAGGCAAAATGTTAACTGAACTCAAACCATTTAGAATGTTTTCATGCTGACCTCTGACTTTACTTAATCTCCAGTGAGCACTAAAAAGATAGGATTTAATCTTTACTCCGACTAGTCTGAAACAGCAAAAGGAAAAAGGTTGAGTAAGAGGTGGCAAACAAGGAAAGAAAAATAGTTTTGCTTTTTAATGTCCTCACTGCACAAACTCCCATGAGTTTTATTTGGTCCTGTATTTCTCAGTTTTGAGGAAGAGAAACATCCCAATACATTTGGAAATAGTGGTACTGTGAATTTCATACAAGTTGGCTAATATGGTGTTGAAGATACTGACTAATAAGAATCATTCTTTTTTTAAAATTTTATTTATTTTTATTTTAATTTAATGAATTAGCATATAGTGTATTACTAGTTTCAGAGGTAGAGTTTAGTGATTCATCAATTGCATAGAACACCCAGTGCTCATTACATCAAGTGCCTTCCTTAATGCCCATCATCCAGTTACCCCATCCTCCCACCCCTCTCCCCTCCAGCAACCTTCACTTTGTTTCCTATAGTTACGAGTCTCTTATGGTTTGTCTCCCTCTCTGATTTCATCTTATTTTATTTTTCCCTCCCTTCCCCTATGATCCTCTGTTTTGTTTCTTAAATTCCACATACAAGTGAAATCATGATAATTGTCTTTCTCTAGACACTTCTCCAAAGAAGACATACACATGGCCAACAGACACATGAGAAAATGCTCCACATCACTCGGCATCAGGGAAATACAAATCAAAAACATAATGAGATACCACCTCACACCAGTCAGAATGGCTAAAATTAACAAGTCAGGAAATGACAGATGTTGGCAAGGATGCGGAGAAAGGGGAACCCACTTACACTGATGGTGGGAATGCAAGCTGGTGCAGCCACTCTGGAAAACAGTATGGGGGTTCCGCAAGAAGTTAAAAATAGAGCTACCCTATGACCCAGCAATTGCACTACTAGGTATTTACCCAAAAAGATACAAATATAGTGATCCAAAGGGGTACCTGCACCCCAATGTTTATAGCAGCAATGTCTATAGCAGCCAATCTTTGGAAAGAGCCCGGATGTCCACCAACAGATGAATGGATAAAGATGGAATATTACACACACACAATGGAATATTACTCAGCCATCAAAAAAATGAAATCTTACCACTTGCAATGATACAGAAAGAACTAGAGGGTTGAATGCTAAACAAAATAAGTTAATGAGAGAATCACCATTTATTTAATGCCAAGTTTATGAGGTATAATTTGTATATGGTAAACATTACTCTTGTGCACAATTTTATGAATTTTGGCATATGTGAATGTCATGTAACCATCACCACAGTAAAGATATAGAGCATTTCCATCACTCTCCAAGTGTTTCACCTTTCCAGGTGTCATAAAATTGGAATTATACATTAGGTAGCCATTCAAGTCTGGTGTTTTTCACTTATCATAATACATTTAAAATTCATCCATGTTGTTGCATGTATCATCAGTTCATCACTTTTATTGTTGAGGAGTATTTTATTCTATGTATTTACCAAAGTTAGGTTGCTCTGACCATCATATGTATATCCATTTACTAGTTATGGACATTTGGTTTGGAGATCATGAATAAAGCCAATATAAACAAATGTGTACAGATTTTTCTGCATAATATGTTTTCATTTTTTTTACCTAGGACTGGAATTGCTGGGTTCTATGATAAGTTCACAAGTAACTTCATAAGAAATTGTCTGTCTTCCAGAGTGACTGTAGCATTTTGCATTCCCATCAGCAGTACAAGAGTTTCAGATGCTCTGCATCCTCACTAGCACTTGGTATTGTAATTTAAATATTTTTTAGCCATTTAATAGGTGTGTAGTGATATCATACTATGGTTCTGTTTGCATTTTCCTGTTGGCTAATAATGTTGAGCATCTTTTCATGTGATTATGCGCAATCTGTCTTATTTTATGAAGTGATTGTTTGTACCTTCTGCCCATTTTTATTGGGTTGCTTTTTTCTTATTATTGAATGGTGAGTGTTCCTTATGTGTTCCAAGTACCAGTTATATAATCCAGATACTTTTTTTTACAAAGGCAGATGGACTTTCCACCCAAAATTTGGTTCAAGATGTCAAGACTGATGATGCCACCCATGCACCAAGGGGGTAAGAAGAGATTTATTATTCACATACTGAGGTTTTTCTAGGGACAGGAGGACAGGTTTCCAAGCAGGCCCAAAAATTGCTTAAGAGAGCATGGAACAGAGATTGGCTTGGGGTTTACAGTGTTAGAGAGTGGGCTGAAGTGGAAGTTCCATGCCCATAACCCAGGCTTGCATGGTTTAATAGTCCACCAGGGCCAATGGAGGTAACACCTGGGCTTTCTTATCAGCTTACACAGAGTGAGCAGAAGGCACGGGAGGTGGTGGAGCCTGAACGCCATCAGCACTCAGACAACAAAACTAGAGTCAGACTCTTTTTACACAACACCTTTATCAGACATGAGAATCACATCTTTAATATCAAAGAAAACAACTGGATAACATTTAATACAGACAGTGTATCAAGTACATAGATTGTGCCTGGCTCTTAAATACACTTAAAAGCCTAAAAAAAATTTTTTTTATCATCTGGAATTATATTTTTTGCATCTTTTCTGAGAGAAATGCCCATTCTAAATGGACCAGATTCATGTCCTATAAAAACAAAAACGTTGTGAATACAAGCAATAAAACAGATAATTACAAGAACTGTGAAATTTCTTCTCCTTATGTGAGACCAGAACTCGATTCAACTAACCACTCACTAGAAACATAACACGATCCAGTCTTCTGTTGATACACCCTAGATGGGTGGTTCTGTCCCAGATTCTGCATTTAATAGAAGATTTGAGATCTGTCAAATTAGTTGAATAGCTGGCTGTCAAGCAGCGGATCACATGGGAAGAATTCCTGCAGGATGATTATAATTCAACTGCAAAAGTATTATGCAAATTTCTTGCATGTGTCAAAAATGAATTGAATACCTACTGTGTGCCAGGCATTTGCTGGGATCTGCAGATTAAAAATTAAGTAAAATACAGTTGTGGCTGTCAGGCAATTCAATATTTATTGAAAACGAAATATTTGAATCAAATCACCGTTGAAATGGCTTGAGATTGATTTTGAAAGGAATATAAATAAAAGAGTAGACTGGCCAATCATCCTTACAACTTCACTCCAAACTGAACAATTTTTATTGGAACATGCAATGGAATATTTTTGGACCCCTTTGTCAGAAATATGCAAGCTGACATGGCATTTGGGAACCTGATTTTCAAGAGGCATCACTAACCAGTATAATGAAGCATGTTCTATGAACTGATGAAATTCAGTCTTTGAAACAGATAAAATGTGTTTTTGTATCTCACTACATGCTATATTATAAAAGTTAATATTTTTGTCAAATGTTTTCTTATATTTGTGCCGAAATCTCTTTTAGTGTGAAGGTAGCCATGTTATGAGCAACACTACAGGGAAAATATAGGAAAGAAGAAGAAAGGGAAGAAGTATCTTTATTATTTATTAGTTTGTACTTATGGCTCGATCAAGGTATGCAGTGCCCTGAACAAATTAATCATAAAGGACACCAAGCATGCTAATAATGTGGCATCCTTCAAACTGATCTTTCTTTCTTTCTTTCTTTTTTTTTTTTTTTTTTTGGTATTTATTTTTAGGAGGGAGAAAAAGTAGAAGAGTAAGGTTACTGGCAACAATGATTAGCATTTTCTATCTGGTTGAGGGCAATGGTTTTTGAAGTATGGTTCCCCACCTGAGAACTTGTTAGAAATGCAGATTCTTGGACCTCACCCCAGACCTGCTGAGTCAGGAACTTTGAGAGTGAGACCCAGCGATACATTTCAAAAAGTCTTCCAGAGGATTTTTTTTCTTTTTAAAGATTTTATTTATTTATTTGACAGAGAGAGACACAGTGAGAGAGGGGGAACACAAGCAGGGGGAGTGGGAGAGGGAGAAGCAGGCTTCCCACCGAGCAGGGAGCCCGATGTGGGGCTTGATCCCAGGATCCAGAGATCATGACTTAAGCCAAAGGCAGACGCACAATGACTGAGCCACCCAGGTGCCCCTAGAGGATTCTGATATGTGCTGGATTCAGATCTGGTCACAAACTCATACTCTTCATTCAAGTTCATTTCTTCATTCAGAAAAAAACAAAGTCTTAGAATTTATCTACCTAAAAATCTTAGAAGATGATGTGTAACCATCTACGGTTACTCAAGTATGTGCTTTGGGAGCCCATGCCCTAACCTCTACCCTGGCTTCTATTATTACAAACAACATTTCATCTGAACACATACTAGTAACTCTCCCTGACAGTTTTGATAAATACCAAAACTTTCTATTTTGTTGCATTTTCAGTGATATTTTAATGCCCCCAATATATTGGTATCCTCACCTTTCTAGCCCTTTGTGGTTCACTGTGACAAAGTGACAACTCTTATAAGGCTCTTCAGAAATCTCCTGAGGAGCGGTGGGGAGGATAGACAGAACAATTTTCTATGAATACAGCTGTTGGTCTGTTTGTCTATCACTTCTCCCCTAAAAGTAGTTATAATTGTGAATGCTGTTGGCTCTAAGGAGAAAACCAGAGACTTGAATCACAGAGGTAATAAGATTAAGGGTTGAAGTTTCTTGTAGATAATAATTTTTCATTTTAGTTTATGTTGAAACAAAGATATTATTTTGACAGATTTCATAATTTATAGAGCTGGAAGAAAAAGGAAGAGGAGCAAAAGAGAGAAGGAAAAGACTGAATATATTATATTATATTATATTATATTATATTATATTATTATATTATAATTTCAGACAGAGCAGACTTCAAGGAATGTTATCAGGGACAAAGAAAGGCATACATAATGATAAAGGGGTCTATTCTTCAAGAACACATAATAATCCTTAACTAGTATATACCTAGCAACAAAGTATCAAAGTTTGTAAGGCAAAAACAAATAGAATTGCAAAGAGAAATAGATAAATCTGTTATTATAATTATAGTCTTCAACATCCCTCTGTCAGAAATAGATCCAGGAGGGAGAAAATTTAAAAGGACATAGTTGAACTCAATAACACCATCATTCAAGTTTATATAATTGACATCTATAGACCGCTTCATCCACAGTGGGAGAATACACATTCTTCCAAGCTCACAAAAAAGATTCACCAAGGCAGACCACATTCTGGGCCATATAACACACCTTAACAAGTTTAAGGAATAAAAATCATATAAGGTTTGCTCTCAGACAACAATGGAATTAAGTCAGAAGATCCCAAAATATGTGGAGATTAAACAACACATTTCTAATTAACACATAGGTCAAAGAGAAATTTTCAAGATAAATTAATATTTTTAACTAAATGACAATGAAAATACAACATACCAAAATTTGTGAGATGAAGCAAAAGCAGTACTTAGAGGGAAATTTATAGCATTGAATGTATATATTAGAAGAGAAGAAAGATCTAAAATCACTCATGGAAGCTTCCACCTCAGGAAACTAGAAAAAGAAGAGCAAATTATATTTAAAGTAAGCAGACAGAAATAATAAATATTAGAGCAGATATCAATGAAATTGAAAACAAGAAATCAATAGAGAAAGTCAATGAAACCAAAAGCTGATTCTTAGAAAAGACTGATAAAATTAATAAGCCTCTAGATGGGCTAAGAAAAAAAATAAAGAAAATGCAAATTACTAATATCAGAAATGAAAGAGGAGACATCCGTATAGACTCTATAGACATTAAAAGGAAAGTAAATACTATAAATAGCTCTATGCCCAGAAATTTGATAATTTAGATGAAATGAACCAATTCCTTAAAAGATAATCTGCCACGGGACACCTGGGTGGCTCAGTTGGTTAAGCATCTACCTTCGGCTCAGGTCATGACCCAGGGTCCTGGGATCGAGTCCTGCATCGGGCTGCTTGCGCAGCAGGGAGCCTGCTTCTCCCTCTGCCTGTCATTTCTGCTGCTTGTGCTCTCTCTCTCTCTGACAAATAAATAAAATCTTAAAAAAAAAAAAAGACAATCTGCCAAAACTCACACAAGCAGAAACAGACAATCTGAATAGGCTTATAACTATAAAAGAAATTGGATTAATCATTAATAACCTTCCAAAACAGCATCAGGCCCAAATGGGTTGGCTGGTGAATTCTGCCAAATATTTAAGAAAGAAATTATATCAATCCTCCATAATCTCCTTCAGCGAATAGAAGCAGAGGGAATGCTTCTTAGCTTGTCCTATGAAGCCAGCATTACCCTAATACCAAAACCAAAGACGTTATAAGAAAAGATAATTATAGACCAATATTTCTCAGGGACATAGATACAAAAATCAAATATTGTTGTAAATGTAAAAAAGAATTATACACCATGACCAAGTAGGATTTATACCACATATGCAAGAATGGTTTAACATTCAAATGTTAAAATTAATTAATGTCATCAATCACATCAACAACCTAAGAAAGAAAAATCACATAATCATAATCAATAGATATAGAACAGGCATTTGACAAAATCCAATGCCCATTCATGATATAAAGTCTTAGTAAACTTGGAATAGAGGGTAACTTCCTCAATTTGATAAAGAGTATCTACAAAAACCCTACAGCTAACATCATACTTAATGGTGAGAAACTCAAAGCTTTCTGAATAGAACCAGGTACAAGGCAAGGATGTCTCCTCTCACCACTCCTCTTCAACATTGTACTGGGAGTTCTAGCTAATGCAGTCAGAGGAGAAAGGAAATAAAAGGTACACTGATAGAGAAAGAAGAAATAAAACTGAAACTGTCTTTCTTCACAGATAGCATGATAATTTATGTAGAAAACCCTAAAGAACTGACCAAAAAACTCCTGGAACTAAAAGGTACATCTGATTAAGGACTATTATTTAAAATACACAAAGAACTCTTTTAAAACTCAACAATAAGAAACAAACAACTCCATTAAAAAATGGGCTGAAGATCTTATCAGACATCTGATTAAAGATATACAGATAGCAAACAAGCATATGGATAGATGCTCCACATGAAGAGTCTAAGGGAAATGTAAATTAAAATAATAAGGAGATACCACTACACACCTATTCAAATGACCAAAGTCTGGAACAATGACAACACCAAATGCTGGTGAGGATGTGACACAACAGGAACTCTCATTTATTGCTGGTGGGAATGCAAAATGATACAGTGACTTTGGAAGACAATCTGGTGCTTTCTTACAAAACTAAACATATTCCTACCATATGACCCAATAATCATGCCCCTTGATATTTATACAAAGGAACTGAAAATTCATGTCCAGACAAATATGCACATGGATGTTCAAGCAGCTTTATTCCTAACTGCCAAAGCTTGGAAACTTTACCTACATTTAGTAGATAAATGGATAAAGAAATTGTGGCACATCCAGACAATGGAATAGTACTCAGTGCTAAAAAGAAATGAGCTATCAAGCCATGAAAAGATATGGAGAAAGCTTAAATACATATTTCTAAATGAAAGAAGCCAATCTGAGAAGGCTATATACTGTAGGATCCCAACTATATGACACTCTGGAAAAGGCAAAACTATGGAGACAATTAAAAGATCAGTGGTTGCCAGGGGTTGAGGGAGGGGGGAGAGATGAGTAAGTGGAACAAAGAGGATTTATTGGTAGAGAGAATAATCTATACAGTACCATAACGACCATAATGATGGATACATGTCATTATACCTTTGTTCAAACCCATAGAATATACAATACCAAGGTAAACAATGGACTTTGGGTGATCATGATATGTCAGTGTAGGTTTGTCAAGTATGATGAATGTACCGTTCTGGTGGGGGATATGAATAGTGGGGAAGGCTATACATGTGTGGGGATTGGGGGTATATGGGAAATGTGTACCTTCTCCTCAGTTGTGTTGTAAACCTAAAGCAAAGTCTTAATTTTTTAAAAGTGACAAAAATTGTATGAGGTAGGTATGTTCCCATTTTATAAAGAAACTGAAGCACAGAATAAATGTGTTTGTGTAGTGTTACATGCCTAATAAGTGGAATGGTAACATCAACCTAGCTCTGACTCCACATCCCATGTCCTAATCTTGACATGATTTTCACAAGGGGGACATCAAAAGGGAATTCCAGACAGAGGGCAAATCATGAAAAAAAAAAAAAGGTCAAGCTTCTTGGAAGGACATAATATATTTAAGTAATGGTGAGTTCTCTGCTATGCTTATAACACAAGGTATGCAGTAGCGTGAGACCAAAATAATTTGTTGGGAGATCAAAATGCATCGTAAAGAGTCCGTAGTCCAAATTATGACACTGGTAGAAAGAATGATGAGTGGAGAGGAAATAGGGAGATATTTTGGAGAAAAAAATTGGCCTGATTTAGTGGTCAATGGGTATGATATAGGAGGAGTGCCTTGCTTAAGCAATGAGTCTGATTAGTGTCACCCAAGTTAAGGAACAAAGGAGGAATAAGTTTGGGAGCAGAGAAAGTTGATGTGTTCAGTTTAAACATACCAAGTTTTAGGTGCCTGCAGAACACATCAGGTGGATGTCTGGTTGAAAATACAGTCTGAGGTCCAGAAACCACGTTAAATCAGAAGTATAAACTTCAAAATTACCAGCAGATCAAGAAATTAACTTGGCTTCATTGCAACATGGGGAATGATGCTGTCACCCAAGAGGAAATGTACAAGTGGAGAAGAGAGCCAGTGGAAACTGATTAAATGAGAGAAAGAGAAACCAGTGAAAGAGACTATGAAATAGTCATCAAACAAGAAGAAAAACGCAAAGACAATAAAACTGGAAGTCAAGTGAGGGGAAATTTTCAGGAGAAAGCAGTCCCCCCACCATGTCTGTGAGGGCATCGGGTTCATGGAACCTTAAGCAAAGCAGGTGATTGTGCTGACCCTGAAGTCCAGGCACTTCCCTGTAATCAAAGAACGCCCACACCGTCCCTGTGAAGATCCTGAAGTCCTAATTCTACCTAATATTCCTCTTCATCAGCAAGGTACCAAGCAAAGGAATCATGTAGAACTACAAAATAATACTTACTACCATATTGGCCCTAAACTAGTTAACAGATAGCTTCACTCATTTAAAACAATTTGGTAGAGAGAAGCCTGAATCATGCAAGATTTAGAAACTCGGTTCTGGTAAATGGTGCAGTGACGAACATCGGTGGTTAATGAAGGATTGTGGAGTGAGACTGGGGAAAGCTGCTCTTGTGTATAAGAAAACAGGCAATCTCTTTGTTTCTGCAAACAGACACTTTTAAAGGATGTAAAGAATTGTTAGTGTAGGTTAACTAGCATCTCTGCAATCTTCTTTACAATATTTCTGTACTTCGGGAATCCTTTTCCAAGAATATTTCAAAGACTTTAGCCTCATTTGAAAAACTGTAAGTTTTCATTATTTAGCCCAACTTGATGAGATTTTATTAGTTGTGAGATCTTCTACTTCACTGTGTCGATGTGACTTTTTTCCTCCTCCTTCCCTTGTTTTCCCCTTTCAACTCCTCCCCAATTCCTTCCGGAGCCACCCTCTCGGATTTTGACAGACTGTCTCTTCAATTCTGATGGCAACATTTCCCATTAAATAACTACACACTCAAGGGTTGCCTCTCACATGTCGGGGTGATTGGCAGATACTTGTTTAGAGAATTGGAAACCGCTGAAAGTGACATTCAAGGATTCAGAAACAACTTGGTTGGGAAATAAATCTTTGGCCGGAGAAAAATGACTCTCTCTTTGCCAGGCAATAGCCTTATAATTCATCATTTGTTGGAAAAGAAGAATGCGTTTTGAGAACTGCATCGGACTAAAACTGATTACAGATATTAAGAAATGTCTCTATGAGCCATTACTCATCACGTACGTGCAAGCTGAGTGCCTCTGGAAGGCGAGTGCTGATGAGTCACTGAGCACGCTATATTGCATTGCCATTACTGTTAGGATAATAAACAATGGGATATGATGGGGTTAGAGCAGGTTAAAGAGAATGAAGTGTTTTGTGCAGTCTCCTCTAGAAAGAAGAAACAAGACATTATTTCACTGTGACGTTAACTATTGATTTGGGTTTTTTTGTTTGTTTATAGCTCCTAATGGTTATGATAATTCCAGAGAAGTATTCATGGCTTATTCATTTCAAAAGCTACCATAAGTGATAGCTTAAGCTGTTCCAACTTTGTGCTGTTGTTTCTGAAATAAAAAGGAGGCTTTTTTCCCCCTCAGTGTTAGAAAAAGAGGAGAGATTCAAGAGAGCTGAACCAAGTATTATGTTCCCAGGACCCCAAAGACTTTAGACACTGAATAAAAATTATAATAAGAACCAAAATGACAGAGGTACAGGGGGAAATCGGAGGGGGAGAGGAACCATGAGAGACGATGGACTCTGAAAAACAAACTGAGGGTTCTAGAGGGGAGGGGCGTGGGAGGATGGGTTAGCCCGGTGATGGGTATTAAAGAGGGCACGTTCTGCATGTAGCACTGGGTGTTATACACAAACAATGAATCATGGAACACTACATCAAAAACTAATGATGTAATGTATGGTGATTAACATAACAATAAAAATTTTTAAAAAAGAACCAAAATGACAGGGCAACTCTCAGCAGTGAATTTACAGAACACTTACACATATCCCCATTTGACATTTGTCACTTTTTATCTGTTATATTTATTTCAGATAATGTTTTAATTACTATACTGGACTTTAAATATCCCAAAACAGATTGGTTCTTACAAATTTTTGCTATCTCCTTAGAACCTAGCTCGGTAACTTGTTCTTTGCTGAATAAAAGCATTAATCCATAGGGCGCCTGGGTGGCTCAGTCGTTAAGCGTCTGCCTTCGGCTCAGGTCATGATCCCAGGGTCCTGGGGTCGAGCCCCACATCGGGCTCTCTGCTCTGCGGGAAACCTGCTTCTCCCTCTCCCACTCCCACTGCTTGTGTTCCCTCTGTTGCTGTCTCTCTCTCTGTCAAATAAATAAATAAAATCTTAAAAAAAAAAAAAAGAATTAGGAAACACAAAGCCACCATTAAGAAGACCTTACCCCTAAAGTCTTTAAAAATCCTAGCTATTGTTCAGGTCCTTCTCAAAGCCACCTGCTTCATCCTGTTTTCTTTGATACTCTTCTACTAGCTGTGATCTTTTCCTCCTGTGAATACCCATAGCATTTTATGTCTGTTACAGGAGCAACATTTTTACCTTCATGCTTATGTTATTATAAGCTTCTTGAGAGGATGGACTGGGTCTTATTCATCTAAGTAATTCTAGTAGTAGAAAACACACTCTCAACAGTTGATGGTGGTGGAAACTTCAAAAAATTCAATGGAATTGGATCACCAAAACTAAATAGCACTGGTTCTTTTAAAGGAATTCTGGGATCCTGAAAGTGACAAAATCTTAGAGCAGAAACTGTCCCTATAGCATACTTGATTCCATCAACCAAACAATGCAGGGAATCACGTCAACACTATTCCTGATGTCAGGTCCCTGTTTGGGCATTTCCAGTGATGGGTACATGCTACCTCATAGAGCCTATTTAAAGGTAGGTCAGTATATCCCATCTGTAGGATGTCCCTACTTATGTTGGGATATCATTATTTATACTTCAGTCATAATTCTGCTTTCTGAAACCATACTACCATGAACAATAAATCCAAAACTTTCAGCATAGTAGACTTCCAAATTCATTCACCTTGTAATTCAAGGAACATTTGTTGAATGGTTATTCTGTCCCAGGGACAGTGGTAGATGCCAGAAATACAAAGCTAATATCATAGGCCTGCAGGAGTATATTAGTCTAGTGGTATGACTAGGTGAGTAAATTACAATGTAACTACAATACAGTGTGGTAAGCAGTTAGAATTTGTTACAGAAGCACACAGCAGGATGTCCAAGTCAGGCTGGCCTGTGGGAGGTTTTCCAGAGGAAGTGACATCTGAGTCGCATTCTGAAGGGAAGGTAGCAGATAGACAAACAAAGAAGTTGGGGGGGGGGGTAGTTTGAGGAGAGAGTGCAACATGCACTGAGGCCTTGGAGAGGTTTTTGGTTATTTTTTTTAAGTTTAATTTTTTTGTGTGAGAATTTATTTATTTTTTTGATGTAGTGTTTCATGATTCATTGTTTTCATATAACACCCAGTGCTCCATGCAGAACGTGCCCTCTTTAATACCCATCACCGGGCTGACCCATCCCCCCACCCGCCTCTCCCCTAGAACCCTCAGTTTGTTTTTTGGAGTCCACAGTGAGAGTTTACTTTTGAAGAAGCTGTCATGTTCTTCTCAGCATTCTGCTTACAATCTCTCAATATCCTGTTTTTTTTCAATGGCGTGTCTTAAAACAACAGAAATGCATTTTCTCACAGTTCTGGAGGCTAGACGTCTGAAACTGAGGTAGCAGCAGGGCCATGCTCTCCCCAGAGGCTCTAGAGGCGACTCCTTCCTTGCCTCTTCCAGCTTCCGGGGACTGTCAGCATTTCTGGCTTGTGGCTGCATCCGTCCAATGGCTGTCTCCATCTTCCCATGGCTTCTTCCTCTTCTCTGTGTCTCTCCTGTGTGTGCCTCTTACAAGGACACCTGTCATTGGGTTTAGAGCCCACATGGATAATCTGGGATGATCTGCTCATCTCTAGTCCTTAATTAAATCTGCAAACACTCTTTCCAAATAAGTTCACTTTTACAGGTTCAGGAGGTTAGAAGGTGGACACAGCTTTTTGAGGGGCCACCATTCAACACTTGGCAACTACAGGTCTGATTTCCAAGTAGCATTCATTGTCTACAACCCAACAGTGCAGAAGCACTCAATAATGCTGAACCTCTTTAATGATTTAATAATGCTCATGACTTAAACAGCATTTGTCCAACTTTCATCTTCCTAGTAGGAAAATAAATTTTTAAAGAACTTTTGGTTACAAATTTAACAATATAAGTTGCTTCTAAATTCCTGGGGAAAGTGATAATAAGGTTTTAGGGACATAGTTATATTTTAAAACAATTTCTTAGAGCTCTGGTATTCAATGTAATTACTTCTAATAGCAGTGACACGAGAGCCTACGTATCCATAGTGACGATTTCCTTTTGAAACTCAGTATATTGTGTTCTTTCAGAAATCACTCTACTTTGATGAAATAATACAATTCTGAAAGCTGTCAACAGGAATGAAGAATTTTCTCCATTTTTTTAAAATAAGGAAATGAGTGCCTCAGACATGATGTTTTAGTTCCCATGAGGGAACAATATCTCTTGTTAGGTAGAAATTTTTTTTTTTTTTTCCAGCAAAACAACTACTACTACAAATTTTTAGAAACCAGGTCAGCATTTTGTTTCAACTTCAATGCTAAAGGCCTGTGTAGGAAAAAAATTTAAGTGTCATGGATAATCTATGGATCAATGAATATGACAGGTTGAGTGTGGATTCTATAAGATGTGACCTTTAGTTTTTAAGAGGATATATACATTTTCATTGTTTAGAAGCAAAAGATGAGGTTGGGGGAAATTTTTGAAATGATAAAAAGCTGCACAATTCAATATGCCATATAAGGTGAGATTTGTTTATACTGATTAATAAATGTCCCATAACATATATGTAGAGTTTTGGTCAGTCAATTTTCATTAATATATTCATTTTTATTGAAGCTGTCTGGTAACCTCAGTATATGTGAATGTAGGTATAAATGAATGCTCAGAAGCATGTATCTGAAAAGAATTCATGCCTTGGCCTTAGTGGTGCATTTCCAAGAGTTATGGCCCTACTCTGTGGCTATAGAATGTCTTCTTAAAGGGATACTACCAATTGTTTGCAATCAGATTAATTGCTGGTTGAATCAAATACTTGAATACTGATTTTATCCTGCAGCACATGAGAAAAGTAATAAAAACTCTATTTGCCTTTTTTTTCCACTTCCTTTCTGCAGGGAGTCAATAGTCCTCAGGCTCTTTCTTCCTTCAGTGTCTAATTCATATTTAGGTGAAGAGTCAGATTCAGAAATATCAGGCCAAATTGGCTTGGCTTCCTCTCTGTCTTCTTCAAAATTTAAAGTCATAGATTTTGAGACTATGACTTTCTATAGCTGCAGATCTCCTGGCCTCTTCTGAGATGTCCATACACAGGACCCACTCCATCCTCTCTTTGGCAGGTTTCCTTTCATGTAGGTCATCATGTTTTTATTGTGTGTCCCTGTCACTCTGGCCACAGCAGACTGGACGAGAGATAGGTGCCTGCGATCTGTGAGCTGGCCAGGGCCTTCAGGGTGCCGAGCACAAGAGCTCTGCCCAATAAGGGCCCGCCATATGCACAAGGACTAGTGGCCCTGGGCAGGTTCTCTTTGAGGGATTTTGAAGGAAAGCTTTATAGCAAATAAAGTACAGAGTGATCCAGGCATGGAGAGCTAGAGCATGAAGGCAGTGAGCAGAAGTCATGAGCAAGCAGTGACCTGAGTACGTAGAGAGCATGCTAAGCAGAAAAAGGAGAGGGAAGAAGTTGATACCAAAGTAGCAAAAAGAAGCAACTGAAAGGGAAAGTAGATGCAGGAACAGAAACATAAACTTGGCCCAGAAATACAATTTCTGTTGTTTCCCTCAAGCCATTGTCAAATTATCAGAGCTGATGTCATATGCTACATGTAATAAATGGTGTCCCAATTCTCTGTGACCCTTAGTTGTATGTTTTTGAGACAGCATCCAGTTTTTTATCCTTCCCCATGCATCTCATTAACTAAGGTACCCTGAGCCTATTTCTGTTCTCTGCATCAGAAAGAGCCTAAACAAACAGGATATCCTCAAGATGAGGCAAAAAAAAAAAAAAAAATAGGCAAAACTAAAATTAAAATATGAATTAATAATTTTGGCATCAAAATGTAATCATTTAACAATCTTTTCATTTAAGTTCTATATGCCAGGCAATGTGTTTTGATGCTTCATATGTGGGCAAAGGACACACTCAGGAGAAGGCAGCTCTGAAAGCCAGAGAGCCTCTGTTGATTGTGGGTTTGAGACCCAAGTGACTACTCTTGAGGCTGGACTACCCAGAAGGTAATTAAGTAATTAGTTTGTCCAGGGACCTTCCAGGTAAACAGGATTTTACCTACAGAAGTAAAAGCAACAAGAAAGGGTTGCCCCAGCGACCTCACTCTATGTCTTGATGGAGATCTTTCCATCTTGTGTTGTAAAATTTCATCACTTTGCACGTGCTAAGTAGTCAAGAGCAATTTATACGTGATTGTCAGTCTGATGTCCTATGATCAGCGTTCCTTATTATCTCTCATGTGAAGGAGAAGGAAATAGTGGTGTTGGTTTCCCAATATGCTAAGCTTTCCTCTCTTCTGAATCTGATATATGATATTTCTATCACTGGAACAACGTAAACGCACATTTTGCATTCCACTTTGTAACTTTGTCATCTTTGAGTCAGGCTCATTTCTTCGCAGACAAAAAAACATGTCACTGTCCTTCCTTCTTAGATGAATTCCCCTTAGCAGTTGAAGGACATCTATTAACATTTATTAACTAAATTTGTAACAAAATTCTTTCTTCTGGGGCAATAAATAGCTTATCTATTCCTAGTAGGACAGAATGTCTTCTTCATTAGGAATGACTCCATTTTTTGCATGCCTCACTAAATTTTGGGGTACAACTATGCTGTGTTCAAAGATGAGTTTGGAGCTAGGAGGCTCAAGTTCTTTGTTCTTTGTATCAATAACCATGGAGGGGATGGAGTGGAGGGTGCAGACAAAATGGGAAGTGTTCAGAATAAAACATTCAAAATGCCCAAGAAACAAAATGACAGGTATTAGGTCCTTCAGAACTCTACCTTTACACAAATATTTCTCTTTATGAAATTTCTAAATTGAATTTGAAGGTGACAATGCAGCTTTGTTCATTCCATCCACATCTCAAAACTGTTGACAGAGATGCACTGAATTTAACAAAATGAAATAATAGCAATTTAGCCTAAGACTTGAAGACGAAGACGAGATGACAAATAAGATTCACTTTTTTCGTGTTTCCTTTCTGTTTCTTTCCTCTCATAATGTGAAAAATTCATATACTTCACATTTTGAAAGAATTACAGTAATCAGAATCTGACCTTTTATGAGCTATAAATTTTGAGAAGCCATTTATTCCTACTGGCATCAATGTAATTTTAACCAATAAGTATCTTTAATCTACCAATTAGATAGCATATATCTAATGACACAGATCAACACTATCCTCTGTTTGATCAATGTTAAATGTGCAGGTGTCTGATCATATAGACTCTACCCCTGGTCTGAATGAGCTATGCATAAAAAGCCCTAGGAAAAGATGAATTGTACAAGTATGTTCTTTGAAATTAAAAAAAAAAAAGCAGACATACAAATGGGATGTTTCATTTTTTGGAGGGTACTTTGTTCTTCACAGTGTGGGGGAAGTTAGAGGCTCTGTTTAGGATACAGAAGAATATTAGATTGTCAACTTAGCAGAGATATTCCAAAGAGTGAGGACCCAGAGCGGGGAATGGGGTCTCCATCATCCTCTAGTTCTGTGAGTTTCAGAGGTTATCAACCCTTTGGTCAAAGAAGTAGGCTATTTCCCACCTATAAAGTTATTTTTCCATATCAGTTATTTG
Organism: Mirounga angustirostris; assembly: GCF_029215605.1. Classification (NCBI taxonomy): domain Eukaryota; kingdom Metazoa; phylum Chordata; class Mammalia; order Carnivora; family Phocidae; genus Mirounga; species Mirounga angustirostris. The sequence goes on from NW_026991711.1 coordinate 52,718,277, forward strand.
AAATAACATTTACTTTAAGTCCCATTTTAAACATCCTATCCTTCCATTTAAAAAAAATTGATGAGAACTGAGCAATGTATAGAATTGTTGAATTATATTGTACACCTGAAACTAATGTAACCCTGTATGTTAATTACATTTCAATTAAAAAATATAACAGCTAAAAAAATTTAGAACATGTATAAATGACTGAAAGCAGTATTAACACGGATATATGTTTTTTTCTACCCCTCTTCTTATGATTCCTGAATAAAAAAAGAAACCTCTCTGGGGTGGTTCAGGGTGTGAATGAGGGGGGAGAAAGGAGATTCTTTACACCAAAGAAGAAAAGAGTTTCCTGAGGCACACTCAACAAAGCTTAAGCACCTGATCAAGGTGGTTTAAGATCTTCTTTCAACTGCTAAGAAGGCAGTCTCAGACTTACTTTCTGTAAAATGAACGTCTTAGGTGATCTCTAAAATCCCTTCTAGCTTTAAATTTCTGAAATTTTGGCCTTAGCTTTATTTAGCCTTTTTGTGTGGGTTTGAATGATCTACCTGATTTCTCTCCAGATACCTTTTCTCTCCCTCTGAAATAGCAGTATGACCAGGGGCACTTTAGTTGACTCTCAGAAAAAAAAAAAAAGACCAAATTTTCAAATGGCCAAAGAGATAGCTGGACGTCCTTCACCCTGGGTGTGCTGGGCATTGTCTATCTGACCTCAGGGGGTTACTGGATTCTGTAGAAGTTCCACCTTTGGTTGGTTTCTACCGAGAATTTTGGAACTCTATAGGGGTAGAATGAAGTTGTAGAAAATTGAGAGTAATGTATGCGATTCTTATCCATAGCAATATAAATGTATTTTATCTGGTAAGTAGACAAAGGATTTCTGACCTATAGAAAAGGCTACCCCAAACACTACCTCCTTATAGGATATTAACCTGCTCTGCATCTGTTAACAAATTCATGTTTACATTCTCATTGCCTAATCTTCAAATTCTCTAAAAACACCTTATTGATTCTCCTTTAAATAAAGAGATAAATAAAATCTTTAACTTCTCTTCGATTTCTGTAAGAGTTATGATTTTATCATTTTGAAAATTATACTTGAACAGCAATTTAGCTCATGAAAAGGGTGTGTTGTGTATTTGTGTGTGTGTATGAGAAAGAGAGGGGAAATTACTAAAAACTTCCTTGCTCATTTGTTAATATTTATAACCATAAGTAATCAGCTGCCCCCACTGGGTTTTAGCCGCATCCACATTAAATCAGGATATTGTATCTAATTTAGAAAGTTCATCATGGCCTAGATGAATTGCTTTGCAGTTTTACAAGGTTCAGGAGAGATCACATAAGCTGGCATTTAATGTAATTATAGAATAATGATTACAATTTGTAAAAGATTTCTGAGTATAAAGAAGCTAGAACAAAACCCGTCTTCAAACTAGCAGGAGGTCATGAATTGGCTAATCAGTTCAACCGCCATTTCCTCCCACTCAAGGTGTTCAGTCCTTGACTCTTTTCCTTGTCTGGATGAGGAGTTGGTTTAGCTGGAGTGCTCTCTGTGGGGAAGAGTTGATGAGAGATACTGATATGAAATAGTTTGTGTTATTTGAACTTGAGAAATCAAAAGGAATTTTCATCCCACGTGGAAATTTTGCTGCTCATGGGAAAGTGCTGTAGTAAACAATGTAATTCCAAATCAACACTAGTCTTTTCATGAACTGCAAAAGGCTTTAACTCTGTTTTCGCTGCAGGCTTTCAGATAAATGGGTATGAGATAATTACCACTTATATTTTGGAATCAAAGACTTTGTTGCTTCAGCTAATCTAATGGCAATCTGGTGAGAGGGTTTATACTCTATCCCAACTGGAGACAGGCCTAGCTGAATCTTTCTTAATTCAATCCAATCTACATTTCTCCTTAAAATGTATTAATTCTCCATGTATTCTGTACCATCTTTATTCATATCTTCCTGAATTAACTGGGAATAGGCTTGAACTATAAATTAACCTCCCAAACCACTACTCACTTTCTACTAATAGGTTTTTGATTCACATATTAGATTGTGGAAAGGGTGATAAAGCAAGATAGTAGGTAAGAGAGTCTATTTTTCTTTGTTGTGATTACAACGGGATACGTATGTTGTATATTGCAAAATCCTAAGTAAATGGAATTTGTGGAATCAATTTTTTTTTAAGTAGAGATATTTTTTCATTTATATCTTGTTTTGAAATTTTAAAACATGATATTTATTGTACTTATCTTATTTTTTACCCAAATAAAGTAGAAAATAGATCTTACTCTTTTTTGATTATTGAGATCTTGCAGTGCTTCTCAGTTATTTATTATCCTGAACATCAGTGATCATTGAACAGTGATCACTGGGGAGGCAGAAGGATAGGAATCTGAGCAGAATCCAGGACCATCACAAACCGGCAGGTTCTCTAGAGTTGTACAGTGCATAACTTGTACAACTGTATCTTTCAGTCCTGGATACTGCTGAGCCTAACAGTGAGGACTGCACTTCAAGCAGAATCAAAATGTGATCCTACTTGGGATGGTCAGATCTCAGAGACTCCTGGATTGACCACTTTAAGATAGACGGCCTCCCTCACCCAGCCCGGTGCAGGCCTATACTAGCTCCTAAATTGATGAGAAGGGGCTGTCAGTATCCCTAGGGCAAAATGAATACTCATTTGCTATTGATACTGTTGAATAACAATCTGCTCTGGACAGCATTGCCACTTTCCTCTCTCACGACTGTCAAGAAATGCCACAGAGGCATAAAGACACCCCCCATCACACCCCTACCCTCCTAATCATCAGACCCTTGAGGTGGGCTCAGTGGTTGTGTGGCCGGGCAGGGGAAGTGTGGGGGCTAGGGAAGCTGCATCTCCAACTGTGAGCTCATGGTGGGTCCCCTGCTCTGTGCAGCAGTCCTCCTGCAGCTAAATTCTCGTTTGTATCCGTTTAAGGAAAAGAATTTGTATTCTTTGCCTGTGTCTGTTGGCAACTTGCTGTCAGTCACTATCCCCCTGAGACAATCACCCACCAGCACATCTCTGGAATTCAAATCAACATCAACAAAATCATCTACATCCCTGATAGGAAGTTTGGTTGTCATTTGCTTCTTTGTTCTAAAAATAGAGAGTAGAAAATGAGGGAGGGGGCAGGGTGGAAAGAAGTCTTGTTATTTGACTGTTACAATTAGATTCCTGTTAATGGAGAATTTACATACGCCCTTTCCTTTTCCTTTTCCTTTTCCTTTCCTTTCCTTCCCTTCCTTCCCTTTCCCTTTCCCTTTCCTTTCCTTTCCTTTCCTTATCTCTGCAAAATTGACTTGAGCTGTTGTAGCCCTTAAGTATGGGCCTGTCCTCAGTGATATATTGATTTGCTTCTTCAAGTAGTAAATTATATGACAGGAATGATGTCTCATCGATTTCTTTTGTGCAACGTCCAGCACGTAGCTGGACATGTAAAAGAATGTTGGATATACGTTTTGATTATGAGATGATTTAGAACAAGTCATTTATTTTTTCAGTTTTGTAGTCTATGATAAACAAGCATAAATAATTGTAAAATATTTTAAGAACTTTACCCATGTCATAGGGTTATTGGTTGTATTAATGTATGCAGACTACTTACACACAGGGCCTTGGCAGATAGCAGGTGACCAATAAAGAGCAGTTATGGGTATTAGTATTATCACCAATGTGGATTGGTGCTAATGCAAAGATTAGCTTTAAGAGATTATAACCAGGTGTGATGTCTGCTACTGATCTGAGGATGAGGAGACCCGCAGAGGAGAGGGCTTGCTCACCTCTAGACCTGGACCTGCCCTGGAGAAGAAAAGAGCAGCTTACAGTTGGAATAATAATCAAAATTAATGGTTTTAACCTATCAAATACCTAATATGTGTTCTTTATCTTTAGTTCACTGAATCTTAATAATAATACTGCAAAGTAGTTATTTTCCCCATTTTTAAAAGACTTTTTGGAGCAGTTTTAGATTTACAACAAAATTGCAAGGGAGGGACATAGATTTCCCATATATGGCTGGACCGACACATGCACAGCCTCCCCTAGTTTTCCCCATATTTTAGTGGGCAAGCGAAAGTCCAGCAGCTTACCCACGTTCCATAGCTCATAGGTGACAGAGGTGGTCAGTGGGGATCTAGGCCTTTTTACTTGAGAGCCCTAGATTTTTCCTTTTCAACTCATTGCATGAAAATAGGCCCATCTAATACTTCTTAACTCAGAACCCCAAAATAGACTACAAAATGACCATAAGCCTTCCGTACTAATTTCTACACATTGGTACTCTCCAACTTTGACTCCCACTCTCCACTCTCAAACAATATTGTTTGAGCATACCAGTGGAAACCTGGAATGTCAGCCATGCCCAACCCAGAGGAGGAGAGACATCTTACCACACAAAGAGCAGAAAAGTTGCCATTGCAAGATGGTCCTCCAGGTAAGCCAATTCCCAACCATCTGTCCTGAACCAGCTTTCCTCCAGGAACAGGATTTCTCCCATCACTCCCTTCTGTTCAATTCTACTGGACCAAAACCTCTTAAAACTGTATGGTCGTTGGTCAACTAATCTTCAAAAAGCAGGAAAGAATATCCAATGGAAAAAAGATGGTCTCTTCAACAAGTGACGTTGGGAAAACTGGACAGTGACATGCAGAAGAATGAAACTGGACCACTTTCTTTTTTTATTATTATTATTATGTTATGTTAATCACCATACATTACATCATTAGTTTTTGATGTAGTGTTCCATGATTCACTGTTTGCCCATAACACCCAGTGCTCCATGCAGAATATGCCCTCTTTAATACCCATCACCAGGCTAACCCAACCCCCCGCCCCCTCCCCTCTAGAACCCTCAGTTTGTTTTTCAGAGTCCATAGTCTCTCATGGTTCGTCTCCCCCTCCGATTTCCCCCCCCTTCATTCTTCCCCTCCTGCCATCATCATCATCATCTTCTTCTTCTTCTTTTTTTTAACATATAATGTATTATTTGTTTCAGAGGTACAGGTCTGTGATTCAACAGTCTTACACAATTCACAGCGCTCACCATAGCACATACCCTCCCCAATGTCTATCACCCAGCCACCCCATCCCTCCCACCCCCACCTTTCTTACACCATACACAAAAACAAATTCAGAGTGGATGAAAGACCTAAACTTGAGACAGGAAAACATCAAAATCCTAGAGGAGAACACAGGCAGCATCCTTTTTGACCTCGGCTGTAGCAACCTCTTACCAGACATGTCTCTGGATGTAAGGGAAACAAGAGCAAAACCGAACTATTGGAACTTCATCAAGATAAAAATCTTCTGCACAGCAATGGAAACAATCAACAAAACTAAAAGGCAACCTTCAGAATGGGAAAAAATATTTGCTAATGACATACCTGATAAGGGGTTAGTATCCAAGATCTATAAAGAACTTATCAAACTCAACACCCAAAAAACAAATAATCCAGTTAAGAAATGGGCAAAAGACATGAATAGACATTTTTCCAAAGAAGACATCCAGATACCTAATGCACACATGAAAAGATGCTCAACATTACTCACCATCAGGGAATTATAAATCAAAACTACAATGAAATACCACCTCACACCTGTGAGAATGCTAAAAATTAACACAGGAAACAACAAATATTGGTGAAGATGCAGAGAAAGGGGAACCCTCTTGCACTGCTGGTGGGAATGCAAACTGGTGCAGCCACTCTGGAAAACAGTATGGGGTTTCCTCAGTAAGTTAAAAACAGAACCACCCTATGACCCAGCAATTGCACTACTAGGTATTTACCCAAAGGATACAAAAATACTGATTTGAAGGGGCACATGCACCCCGATATGTATAGCAGCATCAACAATAGCCAAGTTATGGAAGCAGCCCAAGTGTCCGCTAATAGATGAATGGATAAAGAAGATATACACAACAGAATATTACTCAGCCATCAAAAAGAATGAAATCTTGCCATTTGCAATGACGGGGATGTAGCTAGAGTGTATTATGCTAAGAGCACTAAGTCAGTCAGAGAAAGACAAATACCATATGATTTCACTCATATGTGGAATTTAAGAAACAAAACAGATGAACATTAATGAAGAAAAAAAAGAGAGGGAAGCAAACCATAAGAGACTCTTTTTTTTTCTTTTTTTGAGACTCTTAATGATAGAGAACAAACTGATGGTTGATGGAGGGTAGGTGGGGGGGGGATGGGCAAAATGGGTGATGGGTGTTAAGGAGGGAACTTGTGATGAGCACTGGGTGTTGTATGTAAGTGATGGTCAATAAATTACACTCCTAAAACCAATATTATGCTATATATTAACTAACTAGAATTAAATAAAAACTTGAAACATAAAATAAAAAAATAAAAACTGTGAAGCACCTGCCTGGCTCAGTTGGTAGAGTGTGTGACTCTTGATCTCAGGGTTGTGAGTTTGAGCCCCATGTTGAGTGTAGAGATTACTCAAAATTAAGATCTTTTAAAAAAACCCAACTGTACAGTCTTTTATGACTCGCTAATTAAAATTAAAAAATAAAGTTGGAAGTGGTTGTAGATCACATAAATTGAATTATTTGCAGATAGAAAAATAGTGTTTCCTATATGCTGGACTTGTCTTCCTAAATAGATTATAGGTTCATTAAGGGCAGGGATTATGTCTTACTCACCTTTCTAATTCATCTCCCTCCCCCCAAAACACACACACGCACACACACACACACACTCTGTAACAGTGCTCAGTACATGGTGAGTACTCAAAAGGTTCTACTAGGTAATTAGATCACTAGCATATTTTACCAGGAAAACTACCTATATAAGAAGAAGGATTTTTCTTTCTTTCTTTTCTTTTTTTTTTTTGGTCTCTAAATCTTCAAGCTGTTTTGTTAGCTTCCTCTAGGGAATATATATGTTTCACTCAGGACACATAGACAGCTGATGTGGAGTGTTTTACGGTCTCTCGAATGTCCTGTTATGTTTGTTCAACAGGCACCCTTGGAGTACTCTTATATCTCACTATTTATCTGTTGCTGAAATAACACTAGCTTTTCACTAATGACAGACTGGTAATATTTTATAACTTCAGCTTTGGCTTTTTAAAAAATTGATTTTGGGTATGTAATCCATGTATGTAAATCAAGATTTTAAATGAACAAAGAAGTAGACTGAAAAAAATCTCCCTTCCACCTTGTTCCCCAAATTTCCAGTTGCCTTCCTCAATTACAACCATTTTTACTTTCTCTATTACTCTAGAGGATGCATATATATGAACAGATACATAGTCTATCTCTATTTCCCCTTGCTCTCTACTCTCCAACACAGGTATTAGGAAACAGTAATTCATTGCTTCTTTCATTTTTTTTTTTTTTTTTAAGTAGTGTGGAGCCCAGCATAGGGCTTGAACTCACAATCCTGAGATTAAGACCTGAGCAGAGATCAAGAGTTGGACACTTAACCGACTGAGCCACTCAGGCGCCCCCATCAGAACTTCTATTCTTCATTTCAGTGAGAGGTTTTTGGAGAGGTGGGGACCACATATGATTGAAGTTTATTAGTTTTTTTTTTTTAAGATTTTATTTATTTGACAGAGAGAGAGACAGCAAGAGAGGGAACACAATCAGGGGGAATGAGAGAGGGAGAAGCAGGCTTCCCGCGGAGCAGGGAGCCCGATGTGGGGCTCGACCGCAGGACCCCAGGACCCCAGGATCAGGACCTGAGCTGAAGGCAGACGCTTAACGACTGAGCCACTCAGGCAACCCCAAAGTTTGGTATAATTCTTATCAAACTGTCCAAACCTAGGGTTTTCTTTATAAAATATTGTTAACTGACTTAATTTTTTAATGGTTCTATGGCTATTCAAAATTCAATTTTTCATGAGCTAGCTTGAGTAAACCATATTTTTCTAGGAATTTTCTGTTTTATCTAAGTTTTCAAATGTTGGCGTGTTTCTTCATAGTTTTTCTTAATATATTGATTTAATATATTTTATTCTTTGCTGCATTTTTAGCCTTGTCCCCCTTTTCATTCTTAATATTTTTAATTATGTGCAGTCTTTTGATTCAATTTTCCAGAGATTTGTCAATTTTATTAATTGTTCCATAGGATCACTTTTTGGTTTTGTCTTCTCTATAGTTATTTTTCTATTTCATTATTTTTTCTTTTATTCTTATCATCCCATTCCTTCTGGGTTCTTTTTGTGTTTATTTTTCTTTTTTAAAAATAATAAGTTGGACACTTAGCTCACATTTCCAGCCATTTCTCTTTTCTAATATTAGCATTTAAGATTATAATTTTCCCTTAAAGTTTTGTTTCATTGTATTTCACAAGTTTTGAAGTGCAGTATTCATTAAATTCTCACTATTTTAACATTTCAATTATGACTTATTCTGTTATACCTGAGTTATATAGAAAATATATTTTAAAATTCAAAGTGTATTTTCATAATTGTTTACATTATCATAATTGATTTATTTTGTGATTGAGTTACAACTTAATTTTATAACTTTTTAAAAATTTTTTGAGACTTTCTTTATGGTCCAGTATGTGGTAAATTTTTTATTTTTTTATTATGTTCAGTTAGCCATTGTATAGTACATCATTAGTTTTTGATGTAGTGTTCAGTGATTCATTAGTTACATATAACACCCAGTGCTCATCACAGCACGTGCCCTCCTTAATGCCCATCACTCTGTTAGCCCCTTCCCCCAACCACCTCCCTTCTGAAACCTTCAGTTTGTTTCCTGGGGTCCATAGTCTCTCATGGTTTGTCTCCCTCTCTGATTTCTCCCCCTTCAGATTACCCTCCCTTCCCCTATGGTCCTCCATGCTATTCCTTATGTTCCACATATGAATGAAACCATATGATGATTGTCTTTCTCTGCTTGACTTACTTCACTTAGCATAATCCCCTCCAGTTCCATCCATGTCGATGCAAATGGTGGGTATTCATCCTTTCTGATGGCTGAGTAATATTCCATTGTATATATGGACAGTATGTGGTAAATTTTTGTAATTATTGCATATATGCCTGAAAAGAACCTGTGTTCTCTAATTTTGATATGTAGAATTCTAAACATATTTATGAAATTGAACTTGCTGGGTACCAAAGTTGCTACTAACCTGGAATTAGTTTGATTTAATGCTCTTGACTTGTGCATTCCCTGATGGTACAGAAAATGTAAATTTGAACCTCAGTCCCACTTGAAAGTAAGGCTGTGGTGAAAAAAAGATGATGAGGATGACGACCATGAGTTTTCTCCTTTCAACTTTCCACCTGGAGCCACATCAAGTGGCTCCCCTTGTTGAAAGCAGGCCAATCTTTTTCCTAAGCCACCCACTAAAGACACCTGTCTTATGAATTGACCTGTGCTTCACCTCTCCTCATCCTGTCTAGGCTCAAGGTCAAGCTAACTGTCTGTTCCAAGTAAACCCAGGCATTATTCGGCAAATTCTAGAGGAATTGTTTTTCTTTTCTAGATTTGCCAGTAGGTCAGTTGTGGTGTTAGTATCCTACTGGCTTCTGAATATTTCTCTCATTTTTTGTGCAAGATTTGCAGTGCTAAGCTATATCCAGCTCTGTTGCAGTGGGAGGGCCTTTCCTAATGCCTAGGCTGCATGGAAGTGTCTGGTACCACACGCCACCCCCATTACACCCGAGACTGCGCTTATTGGAATTTACCCCTGGCTCCCAAATTGCCAAATCTAATAGTCCCCTCTCTGCTCTTACTTCACATCACCTCTTTGCAACACTGAATATGTTTTGAAGAGCATATGTTTTGAAGAGCAATATGTTTTGAAGAACACCTTTGTCTTGAAGAGCTATCTTCTCTGGAGTTTTCACCTACCATTCTAGAGACTCATCACCAGATCCTTTGCTGGCTCTTTCCCCTTATTCAGCATCTCATTCTTGAAGTAGTCTAGGGTCTGGTCCCAAGCCACCTTCTCTTCTCCATCTACATTCTCTCCCTAACTGATCTCATCCATTCCATGGATTTGAATAGCCCTTGAATACTCATGGCATCCAAATTCCTATTGTCATCCTTGACCTTTCTCCTGAACCCCAGTCCTGTGCAGCCAGCTGCTTGCTTAACATACCATTTGCCTATCTTATAGCATCTCAAACTCAACATGTCTTAAACCATTTGGGATTTTGCCCCCCAAAATGCATTTATTGCCCAATCTTCCCTAGTCTCTCCCAAGACCCAGAAGTCAACTGAACTTTTCCTTCAACCCATGTTGATTTCACTTCTAAAATGTATCTCAAATCTGTCCACTTCTGTCTATTCCCACTGCTACTACCCTAGCCTACTATCTATCACCTCTTCCTTGGACTACTATTCTCCTCATTTTCATGATTATAATACTAAAATCTATTTTCTATACACATTTGGCAGAGAGATCATATTAAAAGGCAAATCAGTTAATTTTACATAATTTTTTAAAAAACTTCTCAATAGCTTCTCATTGACTTAAAATAAAATCCAGATTTCTTACCATGGGATACAAGGCCCCACTTGCTCTAGTTTACTGGCTAGACCCTTGCCCTCTCAGCTCCTAATGTTCGTTCTGGAGTTAAGCACTCTGCACTTGTTGCCTTTACCTCTGGAATGCTCTTTCTCTGGCTCTTCATGTGGCCACACCTCTCACCTTCAGATGTGAGTTCACCTGCCATCTTCTCAGAGAGACCCTCCTTGATTATCTTATTTATTTATATATATATTTTTTGATTATCTTATTTAAACTAGCACTTCCCCCATTTCCTCAAAACCCCAGTTATACTCATTTATGTGATGCTGATTGTTTTCTTCCTAGCACTTATCACACTGGATAATCCATTTGCTTATTTATTTATTGTATGGCTTTCCTCACTAGATTATAGCTCCAGAGAGTAGGAATCTGCCTTAATCACTGCTGGTACACAGTACACACAAAATAAATCTCTGTTGAATGAGTTGTTATACTGAGTCCTTACTAAACATTGGTCTGTTTTAACCCTGAAAATAACCATGTGAGATACAGGACGCTTTCCCCTCTAAAGCCACTTCTTCTCCCAGATGGTGACATGTAGCTGTATCACAGAAGCCCAGAAGGCTTGGCCTATACAGCGCATTACAATGATTCTCTTTCCTGCCCTCAACTGTCCAGCAATCACTTGAAAACCCAATAAGAAAAGCTAAAACTGGCCTAACAACCTGATCTTCCCTTTTATTCAATGGACAATACATGTGATTATTTTCAACAGTCCGTCAGAGTCCAGAGACCTAAAGATGGAAATCAATAATCAAAACAGAACAATGTAATGTCAATATGCAACATGAAATATTTATACTTTACGCTTGGGAATTCTTCCTCTGTAGAAATGCACATGACTGACACTTACCCAGTGATTTACAAATAGAAGTATATTTTGAATACATAAATATATATGAATAATTTAAATCACATTTTAAATTTTTCAACAAATTATCTATAGCCCATCAACAGTCCTCTGTTTTAATGTGTTTCTCTGTAAACTTCAACCAGTTAGAGGCTGAGATAGAAAACACTACAGTAGATATCAACTCCATTAGGATTTAAGACCAAACTTCAGTTCACTGAAATTCACAAATATGACATGTTCATTAGAGAGGCAGGACCCCAAAACACAGAAGTCAGTTTCATCTGAAAGAACAAAGCAAGTTTCAACTCCAAGGTGAAAGGGGTGGCAAGGACTTTGTAGCTTAGTTCCAAGCATGGAGCAATCTGGTCAGCTCTTCCCTGTGTGTTTCATGGAGTAAAGACATAAGGGTGAACCAAAGAAACCATGGTGATTAAGGACTTTTTTTCCCAATGGTAGCCAGAAGGCTGATATATAAATGATATATAATCCAGTGTCACTGAATTTAACTTATATGGCACTAGAAGGAGATGTAAGGCAGCTATGCCTCATCTTAGTGTAATCAATTTGTGGATTCTGAAGAAACCAGAAAATGACTCATCGTTTGGTCAAGTAACACCCAAAGAAGAACCTGTGGAGGTGCAGACATTTCTGTCACCAGGAGCCTCTTGAATTGATTTTTCATTTATTGGTTCTCCTTCCTTCATTTTTCTTCAAACAGTGAAACAGTGAATACGTTTGAACCAATATACCCCAGATTCAACCTTTTCCTCACCATCTCCACTGATACACTTAGTACAAATCTAGGAGGAAGTTAGTTTGGGGAAGTGGGTATTGCATGGACTCAAAGCCCAGCTTTGCCACATATGCTCCATCTCTATGTGTTTCCATTTCTTCACCCTTAAGGTGGGGATTATCATAGTAAATTACTGATGGAACTTTGCTGGGGTTATATAATCTAATATAGGTGAAGCACTTAAAATAGTATTTAGTACTCTATCTGTTATCATCATCATCATCACCATCATCATCGTCACATAGCCTAGTAATTATTATCTCTGTTTCTACTTAAGATTCCGTTACTACTTGTACTTCGTACATCAGTCAGAGGGATCTTTTCGAAGCATAATTATGCCATTCATAGTCCAAGCCCCCAGATGATTCCCAAGCACACTTAGAATGAAATCCAAAGCCTTTATTATGGCTTATCCAATTCTGTTTGAGCTAGCCCCTGCCTACCTCTCTGATATCATATTCTATTACTTTTCCCTTTGCTCATCATCCTTGGATAGACCCCTTGTTTTCTTCAAATTTAGCAAGCACACTGCTACTTCAGAGTCTTAGCACTTATGTTTCTTCCACTTGTAATGACTTTACCCAGATATTTGTGTGGCTTTTTCCACCACTCCATCCAGGTCTGCTTTTAAATGATACATCATCAGGGAAGACTTTGTTGATATTGTCCCCCCAAACAGGAGTTCTTACTAGAGCAGCCCAGAAATTTCTATCTTTCCCCTTTTCCTACTTTATTTTTCTTCATGGCACTCACCACTTCCTACATTATTATATATTCATGTTTCTATGTTTTAATTGCCTATCTTGCCCCCTAGAATGTAAATTCCTTGTAATCAGGACTTCCCATGCCTAGAAGAGTGCCTGGCACATAACAGGAATTCAATAAGAGTCTGCTGTATAAATGGATGAATCTTGGCTCTTACAATTCCTCAGTGTAAGACCTCTGCTCTAGGTGGATGGGTTACTTGTTGTCTCCTGTGTCCACCCTGTCCATGCTCCTGATCTACTAGTGCTGGAAAACCAACCACCCCTTCCAAATGGTACCTATCTTAAAAGGCCTAGTCAAGACATCTCTTCCGTGAAAATTTCCTCAATCCAAAATCAGAACAAAATCTGCACCCTCTGAACACCTGTTGTTTTCATCATACATGTCCTTTATGTATCTTTATATATTTCTTTTATTTTTGCATTCACTAGTTATACGTCTGCAGGATTAACCATTTCATGTATCTTTAACCTTAAATTCTTCCAGAGAGGGTTCTGTGTCCTTCCTCTGCCAAAAATTCCCCCAAATCCCATCTATATATGTATGATACTTTTTATTTATTTTTTAAATTTTTTAAAATTTTATTTTAATTCCAATATAGTTAACATACAGTGTTATATTAGTTTCAGGTATACTATATAGTGATTCAACAATTCCATATATTACCCAGTCAGTGATCACCATGACAAAAGCACTCCTTAATCCCCATCACCTATTTAACCCATTCTCCTACCTACCTCCCCTCTGGTAACCTTCAGTTTGTTCTCTATAGTTAAGAGTCTGTTTCTTGGTTTGTCTCTCTCTCTTTTTTTTTTCTTTGCTCATTTGTTTTGTTTCTTAAATTCCACATGTGAGTGAAACTGTATGGTATTTGTCTTTCTCTGACTGACTTATTTTGCTTAGCATTATACCCTCTACCTCCATCCATGTCATTGCAAATGGCAGGATTTTATTCATTTTGATGGCTGAATAATATTCCTGTGTGTGTCCCCGTGTGTGTGTGTATGTGTGGGTATACCACCTCTTCTTTATCCATTCATCTATTGATGGACACTTGGGCTGCTTCCATAATTTGGCTATTGTAAATAATGCTGCTATAAACATTATAAACATAGGGGTGCATGTATCCCTTTGAATTAGTGTTTTTGTATCCTTTGGGTAAACACCTGGTAGTGCAATTGCGGGGTCCTAGGGTAGTTCTAATTTTAACTTTTTGAGGAATCTCCATACTGTTCTCCATAGTGGCTGCACCAATTTGCATTCCCACCAACAGTGCAAGAGCGTTCCATCCTTGCCAACAATACTTTTTAAATAAATGAATAAATAAATGAAATAAAGGTACGCTGATGATGTTAATAATGAACTTTCAACAAACTAGTTCCCAGCTAGATATACTGCAAACTTTAAGTAGAATATTACTAAAATTAAGATATCATCTCCACCTGACAATTTCTTTTAATTTTTCATGAGCCAACTTAATATGACATCCTCCACATCATTCATCCATCCTTCCATCCATTCATATAGTAATATTAGTTACCATTCATTTGAAAACTTCTGTACTCTCCTTACACTTCCACTTTATAGGTGAAGAAATTGGGCCTCAGAGGGGTTAAGCTCATATTCTAAAGGGGTAATAGAAACACAAACAAATAATTACAAAACAATGCGTATACTGAATAGAGAAATTTATGGGCCACCCTAAGGACAGTGAGGATAACGCACCCAATTCTGCCTACCATTCAGAAAGGTAGGTGGTCAAAGAGGATTCACAGATAAAGGTGACCTCAACTGAACTTTGATGGATGAATGAAAATGATCTAGACAGGCAAAGAAGCCAAGGAAGTAACACATACAGAAGATTAGTGGCATGGTATTAGAACAATTTCATTGTAGTGATGGGAGCTAAAGCCTCCTTACAGTTCCCATCACTCTTCGCAAATGCTTCTATCACAAACACCACACCATGTTGTAAATACGAGTTCAGGAGTCCGTCTCCATGACTAGCAACTGTTCTCTTCATTTACATAACTGCCTTTATGCTCAGCACTGTGCCTGACACGCAGTTCGCCTTCCCTAACTTTGGGCCACTTAGTGGCTACCAAGACTGCTGGCTGGCTAGATGACACATGGAGATGCCATTGCTGGCTTGGCCCTTTTTAGGACATATGCCTGTAAGTAAACATATCGGAGTAGCAGCCACAGGGGGATTTGGGCAGGAAGGAAGAAGTTATCAAACATGTGGAAGAACCAGGCAAGTTCTGAGCCCCTGCAAAAAAGCACAGCCTGTTCCCAGGTTGTGCAGGATGCCTCTGCCCTTGAAAAGCCTCATCGGTAACAGTTTCCTCATCCAAGCCTCTGTGCTGCAAAATAACAATAACACTCAGATTGAGAAATAACAAGATGTGTTTAGGAAATCACTTTGAAATACCTGAACTGGAAGATGCTATGTAAACTATGCTTATTCTATGAAAAGCAGGGAATCCAAAATGCCCTGCTTCACTAATGAAAGGATTTTTCTATTTCCTAATTCCTTTCCTTTCTAACTGCAGGGGTGACTGCTGGCAAAATCTGCCCTCCACCTCCAGCTTCTGAACAAAGTCAAGAAATCAACATTATAATCATGCATTGTTTCCATAGCAAAGGATCCCACAGCTCTGAGCAAAACAGCACTTTCTAGATGTTGCCAGAGTGTATGTGGCAAAGAAAGATTAATTAGCCTCTCACTAATTGACAGTATTTCCCTCTACATCTGCTTGGGCCTGATGTGAGTTTAAATGTCTCTATGTAAGTGCCTAAAGCTGATTGTACATGTATAAAATTTAAAATCCCTTTCTAAATCTCTGAGATGCCTGGGACCTGAGTTCCCTGTCTTTCAATAGTAGGGATGTTCGAGAAAGGCTTAGAGGGCCTGGTGAACCCTGGAGAGGCAACAGAGACTAGGGGGTAAGACTCTGGGAGAAGGAAGACCTGGAGCAGGAGATGTGAGGTAAGACTCTGGCTCTCTAATAAGCAACCATGTGGCTGGCAAACCACACCACCTCTTTGGACTTCTCTTCTTGCTCAGGTGTTAGATTAGCAGTGGTTTTCTACCTGGGCTTCTCAGAGTCCTAGACGTTCCAGAGTCCCCCTTAGAGATATCCTTGATTCTAGAGCATTGCTGTCCAATTGAACTTCTGTTCAA
Source organism: Mirounga angustirostris (assembly GCF_029215605.1). Taxonomy (NCBI): domain Eukaryota; kingdom Metazoa; phylum Chordata; class Mammalia; order Carnivora; family Phocidae; genus Mirounga; species Mirounga angustirostris. Next base: position 52,734,410 of record NW_026991711.1, read on the forward strand.
TAGAACTTTCTGCTATGATGGAAATGTTCTACCCATGCTGTCTAATTGGTAGTCACTCATCCCTAATGGCTACTGAGTGCTTGATATATGGCTAGTGTGACTGAGAAACTGAATTTTCAATTTTATTTAATTAATTTTAATTTAAATAGCTCCATGTGGTGAGTGGCTGCCATATTGGGCCATGCAACTCTTACAGCCTCTGAGTTGGGATCTAAATAGGCAGGGTCCAGGATTTACCCTACTCCTGCTTCAATCAGAACATGTCTGTCTTTCTCTGTTTTCAGGAATGTGCTTCCACAATGTTTCCCCAAACAAAGCGTTTCATAGCTAAAGAGCATTTGAAAACTACTAGACTAAATAATCTCCAAGGCTCTTAAATTTTGAAAGCTCTTAATCCGATGGTCTTAATTTGTACGTAGCAAGGACCAAACACTCTCCTGGGTATGGAGGAAAAATGAGACAGCCTACCCTACTGTCACACCTCATTTTGCCCAACATGGGGAAAGATGCTAATGCCGCTGATGTGGCCTCTAAACTGAAGAGGATCCCGGGTCCTTTGACAGGGCAAAGGCCTCCCACGATGGAGCTGCTCCATCCAACTTGCTACCCAGGGACTGCTCATGGCTCTTTGTGGCTTTTGCTGGTCCTACAGACTCAGACCATGGCAAGAAAAAGGATTCAGAGGACAGAAAAACTCTGCATGAAGTTAACTCTCTCAGCCTCTTAAGTTTCTATTTTCACATAGCTGGGAAGGAGGAGCTGAGGATTTCCCAAGTAGAAGATGCCAGAGCTCTGTCAAGCCACCCCAGGACACCCACTGCCATCAGCATGGGTTTGGGGGACTTTCACTCCTGGAGTCGGGGCTGGGCTGGTCATGGAGTGCTGTGTGCACCTGCACTTGGAGAAGGTGATCAAAGCAGAATCTGTGAGTACATGTAAATGGTGAGGTTTGGGGTGACTCTGTCAAGGTGTGAGCCCTGAGACAGGAGCTCAAAAAGGTCACCATCTATGAGTTAGGAGTCTCATCTGGATTTTTTAAGTATATTTGTGAGATGAGCAAAAAATGAGGTCCAGCTATGGACTCTGAGTACCAAACTGAGGGTTTTAGAGGAGAGGGGGGGTGGCGGGATGAATTAGCCTGGTGATGGGTATTTAAGGAGGGCACATATTGAATGGAGCACTGGGTGTTATATGCAAACAATGAATCATGGAACACTGCATCAAAAACTAATGATGTAATGCATGGTGACTAACATAACTTAATAAAATAAAATTTTAAAAAAAATGAGGTCCAGAACATTTCATATCCCAGAACATGCCTACAAAATAGCAAACCTCACAATATAGAGCTTGTCTCACAGAAGGTGCCAATATCTCTTCTCTATCTGTGACCAGCTCCTAAAGGGAAGAGAGGGAAAGATTACATAGTTCCTAGAGCACTCATGTAGTGAGGGCTTGTAGGAAAGGAATATTGAACTCCCTTACAGAGCTCACGCAGCTCCTTCAATTACACTTCCCCAGACTCCCTTCAAAGCTTTCTCTCCGACAAAGGTAAGTCATTACCAGTAACCTTCCAGAAACCTTTTGTAAGAAGAGATGGCTGTAATTTTCCATCTTCCTCAACCACGTTAAAACAAACAGTGGCGCCTGTTGAAGCTTAATTTAATACCCTAACCAAAGACTATGATTGAGAGAATCATATCATTGTACATATTCTTCCAACCCCACATTCTCACTTAGAGCAGAAACTTTCGACAAAAGCCTTGTCTTTGGCTGTGTGTTTGGGTGAGGGCTTTATAAAAACACAGAATGTGGCATTTTGGGGAGGACTTGCCACAGGAGTGTCATTTGCTGCAATTTTCTTAGCTTTATCACGTTTCTGGTCATCTCTTCTTATAGATCTAACATGTCACATCATTTTCACCAAGAAAACTAATTAGTGAAATACTGATTTTAAGGTACTATGTTACAATCACAAACATCTACCCTTCGTTCTTTCCAAGCCTCGGGTTTCCATCATCCAACACGGCCGCCCCCACCTCCGTCACACACACATCAAATAGACACCCTTTTCGGGCCCCTTGTTTCATCAGTGTCAATGTCCTTTGCATCCGTTACACAGCGAGAAAAGCTCTGAGACTTGCGAGATACCCTGTTGTCTGGTTTGACAGAGCACCCATAGCCTTGCCAACTGGTTTTCTACTCCTTTTATCCACCCACCAGTCACAGAGGGCTGTGGTGAATTCCCTAAGGATTCCTGTGGAAATAAAAGTAGGTCAGATGACCTGCCCCCACCCCACCCCCATTGATGCCAGGAACTATCCCTGCAGAGATTTCTATCAAGGCTCTTCCCCAAAACAGCTGCCCGCAATTGAGCATCCCCCCCCAACTACTGGGGCAAGTTCTGGACATGACACTTGTTCGGGGTTTGTCACCACTGAACTTTAGTCCCCAAAGTAACAACATCTTCATTCAGTTAACAAGCTACATCCAGAAAACTTCAGCAACTACAGTGATATTATTTTAAAGAAGTCTTCAGGAGGAAGCAGTTTCAATAACAAGGCTGTTCCTGCCCGTAGCTCTTTCGCCTATGAGTATCTCATGCCTCCTTCACCATTCTATCTCCCATGCCCCGCCCAGGCCCTGGCTCCCGGCTGGTGAATGAGTGAATGAATGAATCAGTGAATGAATCAATGAATGAATGAAGCTGAGCACAGATGAAAAGTAAGGCAACATTTTCAAATTAGACTTCGGAAAAAAAAATTAGCATAGCTCCTTTCCGCCCTTATCCTTAGGTTTTGGCCTGGGTCATATTTGAACTATTCAGAATTTCTTCTTGGAATGGGCTTCTCAAGTACAATAAAATAGGCATATTTTATCTATGGTGCCCCATGCTTTATGCTTATTCTTGAAGAACTGGATAATGCTGTTTTATTGTGTGTAAGGAGGTGACTGGGAAGGCCGTGTTTTGAGCCAGGGTTTCTCCAGAAAGGGAACACATATAGGCTCCTTTGCTCACTCAGTAGCTGTTCTGACAGTTTTGCAGGTATTCCTGTTGGTGGCTCAGTCCTAGGGGCCAGGCTTCTGATAGAGACATGCACAGTTAGGCTGTTGATCTTCATCTACTAATAGCTGTGCTGTCACATAGAAGGGGGACCTCCAGAATGCTCCTCTCTCTCAGCCCTGTATGAAACCCCACATGCCAAATCAAGGGTAGTGTATTCCACCTTAATTCTAAGTTCACTATTCCTCAAAGACAGAGGACAGTTGCCCAGTCTACCAGTCTACCAGAAAAAATACCAGACTGTGTAGGCACAAGGGCAGGTTGCCCCCAAATGGGCCACTTTGGCATATTGATTATTTTAAATGCAAGTTACTTAAGAGATAGCAAGTGCAAGCAGGACACTCAGACCCTCCTCTGTCCCCCAGGAAGCAGCACATAAACCTCCCATGGGAAAGGTACCCTCCCTGAACCAGGAGGTAAAGAATCAACCTTATCACCAGAGACAGGGAATATAAAACCCAGAATGCTGGATAAGCAACCTTTGTAACTTTTTACTAATTGATGACCCCAGCCCAAATTCTGTTTGGAATTCCTTAGCAGTTGAAGCTCCCAATGTTAACTTTTCTTTTTCTCATCAATTCCTCACAGATTTGTTGTCTCTTTGTCTAAAAAGTGTAAAAACTGTCTGCCTTGGTCATTCCCTTAGGACTCAGTTTCATTATTGGGCCTCCATACACACGTCATACAACTTTGTTTTTTATTCCTGTTAATCTGTCTCATGTAAATTTAATTCTAAGTCCAGGCAGAAGACCTTGAAGGGTAGAGGATGAATTTTTCCATCTCTTCAACTAATTTTAAGTCAAAATCTCTGCCAGAGCTTTCAAAAGCCTTGCGGTAATAATTACAGTCAAGTCCAGGGTCACTCTTTAGAGACTTTCTTTTGTAGTGTGAATATCTCTTGATTATGGGCTGTAGCCAAATGATTTTTCATCCTGTGGAGCTGAGTCACAATTAAGTAAAAGCAGTTTAGAACTAAAGGGTCCACATGGCTCATTACCTTTTCCTGTACCATAACCTCTGGTTTAATAAATTCAAGACTGTGCCTACTGTTGGACTGGTGGGGGGAGGGGGCGGGCGGGGGGAACACCTCTTTATGTCCCTTACTCACTGGAGCACTCTTCTGTCTCAAACTATACAAATAAACTCCTCAGAATCATCTCCCAGGATTTACTGAAATGATAAAAATGGAAGCAACTGAGATTTTAAAATGAAAGGAGAAATCTCAGGTTGAAAAACAGAAAACTTATTTTTTTTTCCCCAGTTCCATAAAAGTGCCTATATCCTCACAGGACTCAACAGAGGATCTTGCTTGATACCTGCCTGGAGTCACATGAAATTTATTTTCCTACTGTTCATAAAGAAGTGATGAATGATGAGCCAGAGAGTCACCACTCAGGAAGTCTATTCTTTATGACTATGACCTGCTTTTCTGAAAATGGACTCAGAGGAGTGAGTCTCATTCAAAATGCCTGAGAGGAAAAAGCAACGTAGCCTGATTATTGTGACCTAAAGGATTTGAGAGAGGGGGGCTTCATGACCAGAAGCAGAGGTAGGGGGAATTTGGGTTGACTATGAAGAAAAAGTAGTTAAGCAACAGAACATACAATTAAAAAAACAAAACCAGACCAAACCCAGCAAGCACATGCATGGAAAACTGGTTAGCAAGACAATATGATGGTGTACGGGTAATGATGCAAATATAGGCTAAAGAGTCTCCTCTCTGCAAGCCTGTGAGACAATTAGGATAGAGGCTCACAATCGAGAAAGGAAAAGAGCTGCAACAACTTGTAATTAAGAAAAACCAAACTGCTTGGTTTGTTATGCTTGGTTGGGGCTGTGGTTTGTTATTTTAACACTCACCACCACGGCATATGTTTTTCTACTTTGCCAAATGCCATCCCAACGATAAGATGTACACTGTTTTCAAAGAAGCCTATTGCTTGCCTTTTCCATGGATGCAATACTTCCTTTTATGATTATTCAGCTGCTTGGGACATGTGCAAATGTGATCACAACTACTGTAATACTTCCGAAGGCTTGACTGACTCACTGGGCACCCTGCGTGTTACAGGATGTTCCCTCAGCCTTCTTCCTCATGTAGTCTGTTCCCTCAATGAACTTCTGCTCCATTTTTTTCCACTACTCCATCCATGGTGTGGGGTAAGCAACTCTGAAGGGTGCCTGATGTAGACCCACCTTAGCCCAATGTACGGAGGAACAGAGATGGTAGCCATACTCTTCTATTGCACAAGGACAAGTGGGGAGACAAGGGGAATCTACGTGGAAGCCCAACAACTTAGCACAGAACATAATCAAGTCTGGAGCTGAGTGTCACAGCCAGAGGGAACTACAGCAACTCCGAAGAAGAGAGGGTAAGTAAGACTAACACTGACCAAGAATTGCTTCTGGGAATAAATGGAGGCAGAAGGGCACAGTGAGATTAAATGTATGATTTTGGAGCCAGTTAGATGACACTGATTGAGTTATTCAGAGTCTAAGCTTTGGTTCTTTCACTTACTTATTTTAAAAATAGAGAAGAAGATACCCATTCCACCACATGCATAAGCTCAGCATATTGTTTGGCATATGGCAATTACTCAAGAAAGGGGAAAATTATTCTTATGGAACTTTAGCTGGACCTAAAAATATAAGTAAAATTAGGATAGATGGATGGGGAAAGGCTCATATTCCAGGCAGAGAACTTGGAGAAAATATGATACACAGTTCTTACACATACATATGCTCAATTTGTACCCATGTATAGGGAAAAGAATTGTTACAAATGAAAAAAAAAGAAACCTTTAATTTTAACATACATTTTAATATAATAATTTTATATTTGTTAGAAAGTTGCAAAGGTATTAGGGAGGTTTCTCTGTACCCTTTATCCAGCTAAAACTACAATGGCAATCATATCGTAATATATAAATGTATTAAATCAATATGTTGTATACCTTAAACTTACACAATATTATATATCAAATATATTTCAATTAAAGAAAGAAAATATCAGACAAACACATATTGAGGAGCATTCTATGGACTGCCTGACCAGTACTCCTGAGAACCATCAAAGTAATGACAAAGACAGAAACTCCTTTTTAATGATCAAATGATTGGGGCAGCAAGAAGAGCATGTCCCTGTAGTGCTGAAAGGGTCCCTGCATCAATCTGTGACAAGGGCTGGTGAGTAGGTCAAGAGTCAGAGGTATTAGAGGAGAAGTAATTTAATTAAACACATTTACTATATTATCCTATACTATGTCCACCCTAAATCGAGATAATGTACAAAATTGGCACAAAAGAATAGAAACTCTGAGGTGATTCTCCCTATTCATGGAACACCCAAGATAAATGCCTCCTTGATCCTATTACCCAAAGTTCCCCATTGTGACAAAACCAAGAAGATTCCTACATACATAGATAAGTATGTTCTATTTCTGAGGCAAAATCTTAGAGTTTCTTGAGAAAACTAACTGGTCCTTGTTAAATCATTTCTTCACTCCTTATTTTAATACAAAATTTACTGATTATTTACTATATACCAAATGTGTGCTAGGAATACAGTAGTGGGAACACCATGTTTCTTCCTTTATCTTTTAGAGTCTAATTGACTACAGATGTAAGTTAAATAATTACACAAATATACATTTATGAATTGTGAAAGAGCCCACGACAGACAAATTACATAGAGAGCTAAGAACATGAATGGGGTTTGACTTGGTCAGGGAAGTGAGGAAGAATTTCTATGAAGAAGTGACCTCTGGTAGGAGAGCTGAAGGATTCAGAGGATTTCAATGGGGAATGGGGGAAAGTGGTCCAGACTGAGAAAAGTATAAGTGCAGAGGTTCAGAGGCAGAAGAGCACCGGAATGGTCCAAGAAACTGAAAGATGGCCATGGCCAGGGTGGAGACGCCCAAGGAATCAGGCTGTGAGGTGAAGTTAAAGATGTGCACAGGGACTAGTATTAAAGACTTGTAACTTTCCTAAAAGCAATGGGAAGCCGTTTAAGTATTTTAAGATCTCCCAGGCTTGGTGGGGAGAATGAACTGAAGAGAAGACTAAAAATGTGGAAACCAAAGTTTCAGGAGTCCTGGGGAGCGATGATGGTAGCCTGACAGAAGGTGACAGTGCTGAAGATGATCAGAGGTGAGCAGACTTGAGGAGGCAAAATCAGAAAGGCATAAGGATAGACTGGCTATTGGAGGTGAACAAGAAGGTGGCAAGACAAACAAATGTGACAAATGACCTGAGGAATTGGTCAAGGGAAAGATAACACAAGATTTTTCCTTGAGAACAATAAAGAAAAGCAAGGAAAGGGAATCTGTCATTTAAAGGGCATTTATTGGCTTCTTCCGCTCTAAAGTGCTTAGAAAGGGCTGGAGTGTCCCAGGAGACAGAAAGAAGGCTGGCCATGAGGATATTGGGGCCTGTCCACCAGTAAGGCAGAGGAACACGTAACAGAGCAGCGCCCTGGGGTCTGAGAGTTGACCACTGGAAGTGTTCGGAGCGGACAACACATGGCAGAGTAAGGTCACAAGCTGGTTTGTGGCTCTCAGAGCAGGAACGTCCCTTCTCCACCTAGCCCTATACTCACATTGTCCTTCAAGAGAGAGGAGCCACTGGAAGCTCCTTGGCACCTGTTAACAATTAGATACATTTTAAAAAATGTACCTACAAGTTTCCTAAGGCACCGAGTTGGAAACATTTGCCAAGTGGATGAGGATTTCCCCCAGGTCATTAAGAACATCTTCACGGGGCACCTGGGTAGCTTAGTAGGTTAAGCATCTGACTCCTGGTTTCAGCTCAGGTCATCATCTCATGGGTCCTGAGATACAGCCCCGTGTTGGGCTCTGAGCTCAGCGGGGAGTCTGCTTGAAGATTCTCTCCCTCTGCTCTTCCCCCTCTCACCCTGCACTCTCTCTCTCTCAAATAAAGAAATAAACCTTTTTTTAAAAACGAGCATCTTCAGGACATGACCATATTTTGTGTATCTCTGCATCCATAGCGTCAAGCATGATTGAGTGAATCAATGCAGTTCTAGTTCTAGGTCAGAGTAATAAGTGCACTGCAAAAGACCTCAGGCAAGAAATTAATCAGTAGATGAACTTGGTAAAATTGAAAGTACCTTTCATTAATGTTTGTGTGTGGGTGTGTGCGACACCCTAGAAGTCTGGTGACCTCAATTCAGAAGGCTAGATTCAACCCTCTTTCCATATCCTGCTTATTTTCCTCTGAGCTGGAATAAAGCATTGAAGAAGAGCCAAGGACTAACTCCCAGAGTTTTACGGCCAGGTCTGGAGCCACGTGGCAAACCAACTGGGGAGAATAGGTTCATCTCCCTCATCTGTCCTCCAACGGAGACTTAGATTCTAAATGTGGGTGCCTCAAATTTCCAGACAACCCCATGGAAAGTGCTCCCTACAAATAACTCAGGTCTCTGGAGGCACAGTTTATATGAGGATGAAGTGTTATTCTCCCAAGTCTGGTCTCTCCCCTCCAGCTGCATATCTTATGACTCTTTGCCATCCTTCATTTTGAGTATTTTTGTTCACTTGTCAGCATTCTCTTTCCTCAGTCAGTAGAACCACGTGATGCACATAAGTACACATTTATTTAAAAATCCACATGATCAGAAATGCAAATTAAAACAGCACTGAAAATGTTTTTTGCAAATCAAATTAGCACAGTTTTTTTTTTCTATGTTAATATTCAACGTTATCAAGTTCCTAAGGAAATGGGTACTGTCTTAACACTGCTGGCAAGGATATAAATAGCTCAACCTTTCTGGAAGGTAATAGAGCAATTTTATCCTATGTCTTGAAAATATGCGTATCATTTGACCTGACACACACTGTCTACGCTGAGTCACTCAATTTAATGCTTCCAGTCATTTTGTGAGGTGGTTATTAGTATTGTTGTCCTCCTTCACCAATGGAAAAACTAAAACTCATAAAGGGTAACTCGGTAAGGTTACATGGTAAATATGTGGCCAGAAAGCGACACAGATGCAGGTCTCAAATGGGATGCTTAAATATCAAATGACATGAAAGTCTGTGTTCTTACTTTTAACTCAAGAATTTTCATCAAAGCTTTACTTTATAAAATAGGGAAAAATTGAAAGCAACCTGAATGTCTGACAATAGAGAACTGACTGTACAAGTTACAGTGTAACCACTCAGTACAAACTGTATGTTTTTCAAAATGACACTGTAGAAGATCTAATGATGTAGAAATATGTCCATAATACACAATTTAGCGTACTACATAATGGACAATATAATCTCAACCTTATAGAAATAATTGCATTTATATGCATAGAAGAAAATCAGAAGACTATATATCAAAACAATAATAATCTCATACTGCTGGAATTTTGAGACTGTTGCCTTCATCCTCGTCTGCATTTTCTATAATGTACATGTATTTTTGAGTAAGAAAAAAATTACTAAAAAGGTTTTAAAAGTCTGTTTCCCTACCTTTAGCCTGGATGGACTGTATAAAAAAAAAAAATCAATAAACCTCCACTTAAGTCTCTGCCACCTGCCTGGCAAGTAAGCTGTTAGGGGACAGTTCCCTTACTTCTTGCTGTTAATGCTGTTGGGCCCATGTTATAAATAAAACAGCTGGCTTTCAGAGATATTACATAACCTGGCAAAGATCATACAGCTAACCAAGGATTCTAACCTTCTGTCTCGATCCAGAGCCTTAGTGCAGCGGCTGAGAGCAAGTGTCTAATGCCGGTGGGCTTGGGTTCTGATGGTGACTGAGCTCCTTGCTAGCTTCGTAGTTCAGTTGCCTTTTATGTAAACTTGGACAATAATGGTGTCTACGATATAATGATGAGGATTCAATGAGTTAATTAGGAGCAGTGCTTAGAACAACATGTGGCACGGAGCATCCTGAAGTGCTAGTGTTAGAACAAGGGCTAATTAGGACTTGTGGATGCTGGGCGGGTACCATGGAGTGCTTGAAGGAACATGGAACCAAATACACCTGGAACTGCCATCAGTTTCGGCCACTTGACTGGTGACCTTGCGCAAGCTGCCTGGTCTCTCCAGTCCCCTACTTCACCATCTCTTGTGTGGAGTGCCCCATTCATGATAACTGCTAATGATAGCAATTGTCCCAGTCCTTCTAGCAGCCCGTCCCTCCTCTTCTCCCATGCCGTGTGACGCAGCAGTCACCCGTGAGGAGGTGAGGAAGCCCCTTTTACCCTTCCGCTCAGGCTGCAGCCCCGAACCCCCACCCCCGCCCGCACTGAAGGCCTGCTGCTGAGCTCCATCTGGGGAAGCTTGTATACAGTGATGGATGCGCCGTGTTCCCGATCTTTTTCAGGAGAGGGATTCTGTTCCGATTCTGAAGCAGGAAAAGAAGTTCACCAATTTGACACCTTTCTGCTTTGCGTAGATGGCAACAACGACAACAACAAAACCATCAGCTCTGCCAGAAACAAGAAGCCCTGAAATGTTTTTGCCTCTTTTAATAGTACCCCCAAAAAATCTTTCCATCTGCTTGCCATTTAGCGCCAGAGCCTGGCAGCGCTGCAATTCCCAGAGCAGCGGCGGGGGAGGAAGCTGCCTAAGGGCTGCAAGCCTGTGTGTGCGCGCGCGCGCCGCCTGGGAAAGTCAAAACCACTTGCCCTTAAGGTAGCTGTGCTTTCCCTGGGGAGGGCAAGGGAAGCGGGGAGCGAGGAGGTCAGCGCTCCAGACATCAGCAGGACTCAGAGTTATTATTTTCTCTTTCAAAATTAGAAGACTCGGGCGCCTGGGTGGCTCAGACGGTGGAGCGTCTGCGTTTGGCTCCGGTCATGTTCCCAGGGTCCTGGGATCCAGCCCTGCATCAGGCTCCCTGCTCCGCGGGAGGCCTGTTTCTCCTTCTCCCTCTCCCTGCTTGTGCGCTCTCTCTCTCTCAAATGAATAATTAAAAAAATAAATAAATTAAATAAATAAATAAATAAATAAAATTAGAAGACTCTAATGTGTGCCACTTTCCCAGCACACTGCTCCCTGTGCACCCCCGCTCAACTGTGCCAAGACACACACACACACACAAGACACACACGTTTCTCCCCTCCTAGCCCACACGGGAGGGAGGTGTGATTTGGAGAAGCACTAAAGGAACAACCCTGATTCCAGCCCCCAGGGAGCACTCAGTCCTGGGAGCATAGCTCCAGAGGGAAGTAGCTATAGGGACGTGGCCCGGTCCATGATCATCCCTGCCTGGAATGGCTCTGGAGGGGTCATCTCTACTCCATACTTTCGGTTCATTGGGGTCAGTGGGGGTCCCGGCTCATCATGGACTATACTGTCAGTCGGTCGGCTGGGAGCAGAGTGCCCTGAATCCACTCCCATTCAGGCTGACCTGAGGCTAAGTTCGCATGGTAAAGGAAGGCCCTGGCTAGGAGCCATATACAGATGACCTCTTCTTAATCAGACCCAATGGCCCAAATGGAACCATTTCCTCAAGACATGGCTTCAGGGAAGATCAATGGCCTAGAATATGGGACATCACCCAGGGGCCTCAGAAAGAAAGACTGCTGAGCTAAAGATGGATGTGTCAGCCAAAGGTGCCCGGAGTAAGAGCAAAGCAGAGATGATCTAGGGCCATTTTGCCTAATGGAGGCGTTTGCAAACGGAGGCTTGCAGGCCATACTCAGCCCACGGCCTGCTTTTCGATCTAGGAATAATTTTCCCATTTTTTAAATAGTTGCAAAGAATTAAAAGAGTAACAATATTTTATGACACAGGAAAACTGTATGAAACTGAGCTATAAGTGATATTGTATTAGAACACAGTCCTGCTTGTTCATTTACGTGTTGTTTGTGCCTGCTTTCATATTATTATAGCAGAGTTGGGAACGGCTGCAACAGAGACGATATAGCTTCCTAAGTCTAAAATATTTACTATCTGGCTCTTTACAGAAAAAGTTTGCTGGCCTGTGTTCTAGAGCGGTGGTTTTCAAACATTAGTGTACATTAGAAATCACCTAGAGAACTTGTTGAAACAGATCACAAGCCCCAACTCCGGAGTTTCTGCTTCAGTAGGTCTGAGGTGGAATCTGAAATTGCATTTCTAATAAATCCCCAGACGCTGCTGGTGCTGCTGGCCCCTCAGGCACGCTTTGAGAACGGATGTTCAAAGAGAAACAGGGGCTGTGATGGTCCACGGGATGGAGAAGGCAAAAAGAAAATGAGAGGCAACACTCAGGACAGTAGGTTCCAGGGGACTAGTCCAGCTGGAAAAGTAGGTAAAGGAATTTCCTAGGGAATGAATGCATGCTTGAGTATACTTCGCAGGCACACACACACAAAAACAGCAGATGGAGAGAAAAACCTGAGATCTGCTGCCTTAATGGAAAGGGGATGCTGCTGTGATGAAAAGGTGTGGGCTGATGGAAATGAATTCCCTTAAAGCTCTTGGTTCCCCTGGCTTTTAACCCTCTCCGTCTCTCTACCAGTGATAGGAAAGGGTTGATTCAGGAAGAGCCCACTTGCAACAGGACAAAGCTAGTTCTTAACCCTTCAGGGTAAGGTTATTTAAATTCCTTCAAAATTTCATACACCTCTCCTGAAAAAAGACCAGTTATTCCTTTTGGTCACCTATTGCTGCCTAGCAAATCATCCCAAACCTTTTGGCTTAAGACATAATAACCAGTTTTTTGCCCAGGATTCAATAACTGGGTGGGGTTCAGCTAGGTAGTTCCCCTGCTGGGCTTTTCAGTGGCCACTCAGCTACACTTAATCACCGGGTCTAGAAGGACGCTGGGATCGCTGGGCTCTCAGGACCTCTCTCTCTTCATGTGTCCTCTCCCCGTGGCCTCTCCAGGTGGTCTCTCCAGCAGAGTTCCCAGACTTCTTACGTGGTGGCTTAGGGCTCTAGAGAGCACAAAAGGGGGAAGCTGCCAGACCTTCTTAAGGGTTAGACACAGAACTGGCTTGGTATCCCTTTCATAGTGGCCACACTATTGGTTATTGTGAGTCACAGGCCAATCCAGAATCCGGGGGAGAGGACCCCCCCAAGGTGTGAACACTGGAAGCAAGGCTCACTAGAGGCCACCAATGTAACGGGTTAGAGCAGCATCTGCTTGGGAAAGATTTCCACAAAAGAAAAATAGGTAATTGGGAGAACCTCCCCTCCCCTGGGAATCGATGGCTGTGTGGGTACAAAGCTAAGATTTATGGCATTTTTTTGGGTGATATCCTAGGACTGAAAGCACTGGAAGTTCTTCAAGAGCATTAACAGATGTTTTCCTTTTTTATTTTTTAATTGTACTCACACAAGTTTTAGAACAGCATACTTCCTGCTTTGACTAAATTCACATAGTTACTGGCAATTATCTTAATTGCACATTCATGGAAACCTTACCAAAGAGGTGAAATAAGATTACCTTTAAGTTATGTAATTAGTGAGGTTTTTTTGGCTGTTGTTTTCTTCTTAACACAAGCACACTGGTGCAGCCCCTTTTGAATGTTCTAAAGGCATTTGCATAGTGGAGTTTGTATTAGGGGGAAGGGAAGACTTGAAATAATTACTTTCTTCCTAGTATCTCTTCATTCTTTTTTTGCATATTTATTCATTTAGTTGTTTGTCTATAATCGTAAAATGAGTTTTTTCAATACACATTGTACCTTGTATTTTCATTTAATGATTCGGTCCATATGAGCCTATATAACCCTATATCATTCTTTGGGATGCTTACATGGTAATTTATTATTTAGCGAATCTCTAATTGCTGGACCCAAGAGAATTAAGAACATATGTTCACACAAAAAATCTGTATATGAATATTCATAGCAGTGTTATTCATAATAGACAAAAAGTGGAAACAAAAGTAATGACCACTAACTGGTGAATGAATAAACAAAATGTGGCTTTGGGAAATTATTCAGCCACAGAAAAGAAAATGAAGTACTGATACTTGCTACAACATTATGCTAAGAGAAAGAAACCAGACACAAAAGACCATGTATTTTTCCATTTACATGAAAGGCAAATCCACAGTGACAGAGAGATCAGCGTTCCTTCATTCTTGGAATGTTCTTTCTTGGCTTCCACAGTACTATTCTCTTCTGGGTCTCCTTGCTACCTCTCTAATTCTGTTTCAAGTGTACCACCCCCCAATGCTCCTTAAACGCTGTGGACCTTGATGACCCTCAAATTTTCTCACCCACATGCTCATTCTTGTACACAGCTCAGAAGTGCTGTGACAAATTTGCTAACACCGTGACTTCCAGATTTATCCTTCCAGCCTTTACCTCCTCCCGAGCCCTAGACTCCCTCGCCGACCCAACATTTCTTCTTGGACATTACTCAGGCTCAACACAGAATTCATCACGTCCCAAAACCATGCCTTTATGCTTTTCTTAGCGTTGCTTCTTCCACAAGAAATGCCCTTCTCACTTCTTTGTCTTGCGAACTCTTACTCATTTTTCAAGATTTAGCTTCAATTTTCCCTCCTTCATAAAGGCCTCACAGGCTACTTGGTTTAGATAATCAGCTGCCGTCTGTGTTCCTGAGCACTTTCCATAGGCCTTTCTGCACATTCATCACACTGTATGTAGCTGTTTTGTCTGATTGATTTCCTCCAAGGCTGCCATTTTGTCTTACCTTTTGTTTTGTTTTTTGTTTTTCCCTATCCAGCATTTAGTACAATTGCAGACATGAGTGTTCATTATTGGATGTGAGAGGACAAGAGTAATAACAGTGAACACTTCTATTGTGCCCACTGGATAACAGGCACTGTTCTGAGTATTTTATTTGTATTAACTCACTTAAGCCCCACGTAAACCCCTTGTTGCAGGCACATTATTACACCCATGTTTTGAGATTAAGAGAGTTTAAGTAACTTTCCCAAGGTCATACAAATACCGAATGGCAGAGCTGGGATTAGACCTTGCAACCACGTCTGTGTTCTTTTTTTTTTTTTTTAAAGATTTTATTTATTTATTTGAGAGAGAGAGAATGAGAGAGAGCAAGCACATGAGAGGGGGGAGGGTCAGAGGGAGAAGCAGACTCCCTACTGAGCAGGGAGCCCGATGCGGGACTCGATCCAGGGACTCCAGGATCATGACCTGAGCCGAAGGCAGTCGCCCAACCAACTGAGCCACCCAGGCGCCCCCACGTCTGTGTTCTTAATCATCACAATATACTGATACTGAGAGTGGACTTGGCTACTCCACTTCCCTCTCCCAAGCCCTCAAAAGTCCCAGCTAAGTATTATTCTCATGTGAATTCACTCACAAACATTTATTGAGTACCTCTTCTCTCCCTGTGCCAGGCACAGTCTTAGGTAGACACTGAGGATAAACTGAATCAGAAATGAACCCTGCCTTCTTCATGCAGAACTTAGGAACAAAGACTTTTCTACTTTCCACATTTATCAGTAGATCACTCAAAGTCTGTCTGCCACTTAACGTCTGGTTAAATAAGAATGGAGAGAGATCTGTGAATGCTGCTTATATTAGACAGGGTTTTTCAGAGAAACAGAACCATGTGTGTGTGTGTAGAGAAAGACAGAGATTTATTTTAAGGATAGGCTCATGCTATCCTGGCAGGTCTGAAATTGGTAGGACAGGCTGGCAGGCTGGAAATTCAGCCAAGAGTTGATGTTGCATTCTTGAGTCCCAAATCCACAGGGCAGGCTAGCAGTCTGGAAACTCAGGCAAGGTTTCTATACTGCAGTCTTAGGCAAAATTCCTTCTTCAGAAAGCCTCAGTCTTTGTTTTTAAGGCTTTCAACTGATTGGAAGAGGCCATCCATATCATGGAGAATAATCTGCTTTGCTTAAAGTCTACTGATTGTAAATGTTAATCACTTCTAAAAAATACTTGGGTAGCAACATTTATACTAGTATTTGACCAAACAACTGGGCACCAAAAACCAGCCAAGCTGATACCTAAAATTAACCATCACACTGCCCATAGTGACAGATGCCCAAGGTTGGAAGGGAAAGTCTCAGAAGCAGTGTATACATAAACTACCTCCAATGAAGGAAAAAAATTTTTTAACTTGGAGGCTATTTTGTATGCCATGATCTAAAATTACTAGGAACATGCTTAAAGCTGCCTGACATTTTTTAAGACTTTATTTATTTATTTATCTGACAGAGAGAGAGAGAGAGCACAAGCATAGGGAGAGGGAGAGGGAGAAGCAGACTCCCTGCTGAACAGGGAGCCTGACACGGGGCTCAATCCCAGGACCCCGGGATCATAACCTGAGCTGAAGGCAGATGCTTAACCAACTGAGCCACCCAGGGCGCCCCTATTTTTTTTTCATTTCTTAAACATCCCATACCACCTTTCTCCATTGTCCCCAAATACTCTTTCCTGTGATCAGCATTTGCTTCTGCCATTCCAGCTCCTAGAATGCCCTTCCTGTTTCTTGTTACAAACAACATGTGTTCCTCATGAAAAGCATTAATCAAGACACTTGTCCTACACCATGTTTTTTGGGACTCTTCTTATTCAGATTCAGGCTTCCAAAGTGCCTGAATTCATAAAATTGATAAAATTATGGAACTTTAGAACTTGAAGGGAAACTTAGTGGACAACATAGTCAAATTTCCTCATTTTACTGACGAGGAGACTGGATGCAGTGACTTTACTGACCCTGAGGTGAAACCAGGACTAGAATTCAGGTCTGCTCTGCCAGCTTCAGGCTTTTTAAGGTATAGAGACAGGAGAGAACCATTGCCTATGGAAGGAAAACTAGCTTTAGGAGATATGAGATGATGAATTTAGGAGATATGAGACTTGGATGAATCCTTGTACCTCCCTGAAACTCAGTTTCTTTATTTGTTAAGTGGCTCAAATCAGTGCCTCTCAAACTTTAATACTCACACAAATCTCCTGAGGATCTTGTTATAACACAGATTCTGATTCAGTAGGTCTGGTGTAGGGCCTGAGATTCTGCATTTCTTCTAGATGACGCCAGTGCTGCTAGCCATGGACCATCTTTTGAATAGAAGAGTGCATGATCTGTAAGCACAATTTGAGCCTAAAAATTCTGTGATTTGGTGATTCTACGATAGGGATGGTAGTGTCAAAGGCAAAATGGGCAGCAAAGGAAAAAAATATTACATTTTACCTATACTTCTCTGTACACTCTTTTTCATAGTACTTTTCCTCTACTTAGGGTCACCACATATTCTGGTTTGCCTAAGAAAGTCCAATCTTGGCTTATGCCTGTTTCCCCAATGTGATGATGATTAACGGAGACCCTTTCACTCTCAAAAGTGTTCCAGTTAGAACAATAAGCTCGGGCGCCTGGGTGGCTCAGTTGGTTAAGCAACTGCCTTCGGCTCAGGTCATGATCCTGGAGTCCCGGGATTGAGTCCCGCATCGGGCTCCCTGCTCAGCGGGGAGTCTGCTTCTCCCTCTGATCCTCCCCCATCTCATGCTCTCTCTCCCTGTCTCATTCTCTCTCTCAAATAAATAAATAAAATCTTTAAAAAAAAAAAAAAGAACAATAAGCTCAATGGTTACCCATATTTTAAGTTTCTTTTGCTCATTATCTATGTTCACAGAATATGGAACACATCAGATTTCCACAGTTGGCATATTTCAAGCCAAAGCAAAAACTACATCCCAGAAAGTTTTCCTACACGGTGTGTCAGAACTCCATGGTTTGTGAATTTCTGTTTTCTTTCCTTACAAACAGCACACTCTGTGCAAGGACATTTGGCAAGGGCCTTTTGTGTTCAGCCCGCCCAAGATGTGGGACCCTGGGAAAAACTGCTTGATGTTTGTTTTGTGGTGTAGAGCAGCAAAGCTCACTCAGAAGATTAAAAACTAAATGGAAAAATATCTCATGGGTGATTTTCCCACTTCCTATTCTCACAGAATCAATGTCTGAGTGTACAGTTCCAAGTTCAGAGGCAGCTCATGGAGTGAGCTTCTACGCCCACCTCACTAAAGGTGTTCCTCAAGGAGCTGTACAGAGAGGGTTCCGGCCCCAAACTACAAATCCACCACCTGCTGTTCCTCTGGTCTGCCTTCAGGTCTTACATCTTCAAAGGATTCCATTCAAGGAAATATATTCCTAGAAGTTTCAAAAAATCTGCTCTTCTACAGAAGTTGCCACCTTCTATAATTAGCCAGTGGCATTTGCTCTTTATTCACTTATTTAATAAATATTTGCTAAGTGTCTACTATATGCCAAGAAAGGATTAGTTCACAGCTGATATTAAGAATTGGATACAGCACTGGTCTGTAGATCTTAGCCCCTTAGTCCCAAAGAAGGTGAGAGAAGGTGGGGGATGGTATTAATGGAAAATTGGAGGGGTAATTAATGTAATGCTCTTTTTCTACAACTGATTCAGAATATATGAGCCTATGTATAAGCAAGGGAGGAAGGAGCATGCAATTCATTTCAGTCACAAAAGGCTAACCCTCTGCTCATCTCCTTCAAGTCTTTGCTCAAAGGATGTTGGCTCACCAAGCCACTCAGCCACCCTGTTTAAAATTAAAACTCATCCCCCAACCCAGAACTACAAATCTCTGCTCTCCTGTATATTTTCCACTATGCTTACTTTATAATCCCTGACATATTTTGTCTCTTTATGATGCTTATCGTCTTTCTTCCTCCATTAGAATGCGTGCTTCATAAATTTGTTGCATAAATGTCCCAGACCTGTAACAGTGGTGTCAGACAGGCAAAATTTCAGGATGTGCTAAAAACTGAAAACAATGTCAGAACAACAGAAAGTGATTTTTAAACAATAAGAGGCAGGAATAAGAACCAGATAATCACACAGAGGGTTAGGGAATGTTGAGGACAAGTCAACAGATGGCAGGGAGCAAAATTACTCCACTCCTATTTTGCTTCCGTTTTGCCCAATAAGGAAAAGAAATTAAAACTTGCATGGTGGAACTGAGCCAATGATATAAAGAGAGAATTGCAATTCATAGTACGCACTTTGTATGTGCTCACACCTCCAGACCCAGCCGACTGATGTTTCAGGTATTAAAGGTACTTTTGATCAACTTCAGAAACACTGTAGGTGCTCTTGAACAACAGAAAATGCAGGAGAAATTATAAAAGTATCCTAATTTTCAAATGGAAATAAGAATGGACTACATAGCATCAAGCATAATATGGTGTGAGTTTTTGATATAAAAGTTAAATAAATAAGACAAGGCCCAGCACTAAGTTGTTATGTGCTCTTACAGAGATGTTATCTAGGTTGACCTAAAGTCATTCATAAGTATTTTTTAGATTCTTGGATTCAGTAATTCATTGAGCTATGAATTCCCCTAGCATGTACCATCCCAAAGATCATAGCTCACCTTTATTCACAGCACCATAATCAGAGATTTTGTCAAGTACAATTTGTGTATGGCTTTGCTCTAACTAAATAATGACCCTAACTGAAAGGAAATGAGGTCAGCACAACACCACCTGGTCCTGAGTGATCACTGTCTTATTTTATAAATGTTCATAACTCAGGTGTTTGCCATGAAAGTCTAGATTTTGCTAAGAACCAACATCACACACATACCATTTTCCGGTTACACAAACTTTTGGAATTAACTAATATGGAAAGTAACATAATGCATAATAAAAAATTACTTTGACAGGATTAAATATAAGTGTAAAATTACGAAGATAAAATTTCGAACTTCCTACAATTTTATCATTGTAGGAAGAGGATGATCATCCTTGGAAAATTCTCTTTGATAGTTTACTTGATTATAAATTTAGTAGGATTCCACATGCTAACCCAGATGTGACTTCTAAGGGAATCAACACTCTCCGGGGAAGATTAAAAGGGAGTACAGTATCTAGATCATAGGAAGTAATTAGGCTCATCTGAGTCTGCTCTGGTCATTTACATGCTGTCTAGTTCAAGGGAAATATTTTGGAAGGCCGTTGACAAAGTACAGTAGCTCCTAAGTGCACAGGAAGAGTTACAGAAGTTTCTAAAGTACGTGGAGACTGGCTCTAATTAGCCATGACCTAGAAACTTGTGAGTTCATGCCTTATCAGGTGTCCTAGCGAGGTGGGGAGGAATGCTCCTGGGCACAGGCGGCAAAGCAGACAGAAGAGGCTATAAATTTCTTTTCTGTACAGGAAGGATAAAAGGGGAGTGTAAGTTGGTGGTAAAAGAAAGCAGGAAAAATGACCTCATGCAAAAAAGGGAGCCTCAGTCTTTCTCCATTCCTCACTCTATCAAGGTGATGCAGGTGTGGGCAGTGATGTTGATATTAAGAACTACCAACAGAGACAGCACGACAGAATGATCAGCAGGGCCCACTCTGGAACAAGCCAACCTGAGTTTAAATCCTGCGACTTCCACTTAACAGCTACATAGCTGACTGAGCTGTTAAAACTCTTTGTGCCCCAGATTTCTTATCTATCATATAGGACTAATAGTACTTAGCTCGTGGGGCTTATGTGAGGATTAAACAAGATAATATATGTAAAGTTCTCAGACTCTGACACAGAAGCACTATGCGAGTTTCCCATGGATGAAGCATTTGCTGTATCTCAAGCACTATTGTCTGATTTAATGCTCAGAACAACCTACTATAAGGGAACTATTGAAAGAACTTTTCCTACAGATCGGGAAGCTAAACCTTAGAGAGGCTGAGAAACCTGTCCAAAGCTATGCAGGCAGAACATGTATAATCATTCTGCAAACTCAGATTTTTCTGACCAAAGCATCTGAGATTTTAACCTCTGGGCTTTACTGTTGTAATACGATCTCAAAAGAACCAGTGAGGCCCGCTTACAACTGGGAAGAAACCGCCACACCGCAGGTGACAGTATTACCTGTGGGGTTTTGAAAGGCGTGTAGATGATGCCCACAAAGTCCAATCTCCAATATTAGGAGTTGCAGGCTAGAGTTTTGATGACAGTGCCCAGGATTAAGGATCAGCATGCTGGAAAGAAGAGGGAGAAAAAACTGTAAAACGAGACATCATAAGATTTCTAGGTCAAATTTACCAGGTGAGCTATTTAGAACTGAACCACTAGATCCAAATGCAGTAACACAAGAAGGGTCGGCCAAGATGGAAAGCCCTTTCCTATTACCTGGGAAAGACAAAAAAGGCTGTGTTGCATTAACTTTCCCTTCTCTGGGGTTCATACTGCATATTGCACTGATAAAGGGTTAACGGACCAAAACAAAAGTTACAAAAGCAGAAGACCCAGCAAAAGTGGGAAAGAAGGGAAACAACAAGCCTGATGGGGAATTCAACCACAAAATGGATTTCAATCTACTACATCTGTGATTTGGGGTGCAAGGAATTTTCCTTAGGCCATTAAGGGAGATCCCAGGAAACATATTTTTGTAGAAGATCTCTGAACCCATCTTATTTTTGTGGAATCCTCTGATTTCCTAATGGCACTCCCAGCTGTATTGTATACCTACCAATGTGGGTATATTCCCAAATCTGCTTATGTTATTGCTCTTGTTATTGGAATTGCATGCTTTAATTAAATATTACATAGACTGATGACAAGAGTAATCAGCCAGCTATTAGTCCGGATCATTTTAGTTAAGAGTTCTTCTACATCTGACAACCTGGGGGCCTTCTGAAAAATGGGACTATTATAAGCTTATACATACAATAAAAGGAATTGTTAAAAAAAAAAAAAAAAACTGACTACTTTTAATCTGTGGAGGCAATGGCTTAGACGGAATTACTGATTTCACACATATAAAAAACTATCCTGTTTGAAGATAATTGTTTCTTCTAGGAGACTCTACATATAATGTTCTAGAAATAGCTCTTAAATAAATTGAACAAAATATAGAAAAGGCAACATAGTATAACAGAAAGAATAAAGCCCCAGTGCCAGGCAAACCTGGGCATAAATCCTGCCCCTCCCTTGTATAATATAAATTGTCAAGTAACTTCTCAAAGCCTCAATTTTTCCTCCATAAAACTATAATAATAATATTTATCTTAAAGCACTATGAGAAATAAATAAAATAGTCTATCTTAAGTTCCCAGCACAGTTTCTGGCATTTATTAGACACATAATAAACGGCTGTTCCCTTCCTCATCTTCTTTCCTGTCCCTGGAGGTGTGAGGCAGAAAAAGACAATTACCTACTTAGACACACTACATCTTAATGCCTAATAGCTTAAGATGTGAATAAAACTATAAAAATTCCTTCTGGATTAAGGCAAACACTGTTGACACTGTCTGTTCCTTACCTACTTAAAAGCCATTTACCTTGGGGCGCCTAGGTGGCTCAGTTGGTTCAACGACTGCCTTCGGGGGCACCTGGGTGGCTCAGTTGGTTAAGTGACTGCCTTCGGCTCAGGTCATGATCCTGGAGTCCCAGGATCGAGTCCCGCATCCGGCTCCCTGCTCAGCAGGGAGTCTGCTCCTCCCTCTGACCCTCCCCCCTCTCATGTGCTCTCTGTCTCTCTCATTCTCTCTGTCTCAAATAAATAAATAAAATCTTTAAAAAAAACCAAACAAACAAAAAAACAAACAAACAAAAAAAAACGACTGCCTTCGGCTCAGTCATGACCCTGGAGTCCTGGGATCGAGTCCTGCATCGGGCTCCCTGCTCAGCAGGGAGTCTGCTTCTCCCTCTGACCTTCCCCCATCTTGTGCTCTCTCTCAAGTAAATAAAATATTAAAAAAAAAAAAAACACCATTTACCTCTTTCTTCCTGAATAGCAGCCTTCCACATTTAAGATTGGATAAATATCCTTCAGTTTCTGGGAAAGTCAGCCCAGCCCCCCATCTAGGAGTTGGCCTAAATCCAGTCCTTTCATGGAAGATCATATTACCTTTAAGTAAACATTCACTCCTTCCCCATGACCTCCTTGAGAAGAGTATCCCTTCCTGCCCCATTGACTTTGGCTTTGGAATGCCGCAGAACTAGAGTGAACCAATCCCAAGCCAAAGTTTGCCTCTTAGGGAGCTTCTGACTGGAGGAGATACACCCTGAGTAGCCCAGGTCTCTAAGAAGGAGAGAGACACAAGGGGCAGTTGTCCCAGCCAACCTGCCGACTTGCAGCCTAAAGCAGAGCCACCTCTGTTTATGAGACATTAGATAAAATTGGATGGGAAGCTTCTGGAAAATAGTTTTCCTCTGTGATAAGAAAAAAGCGCATGAAGATGAACTCTCTGCTCAGTGCCACATCTTGAGTTTGATTGAACTAGTCAGCTTCTGACCATGAAGAGAAAGCCTGAAGAGAATCACAGACACTGGCCCAGAATCACAAACCCATACCACCAACTATTTTCTACATTTCGTGTAAAGTGACAAGAATAAATCCTATCTGTTTAAACCCGGATTTGTTTGGCATCTCTGTTACCTGCAGCTGAATATATCCTAAGTGATACATGTCAATATTGAACCCTGGAACTACTTAAGAATTCTAGTGTTTATGACCTAAGCTAATGTATTTGACAACACCCAGAATTATTTCTGGTTTGTGACCAGATGTCATGTACTGTCATTATTTGTGATTTCACAGGGTCATTCAGTCAGTATTTCCTGCTCATCACTGGACACCCAACATTTAGGATGTGCCCCGGGGAACCGTGTTCCCCATAACCACACAGATGGGTACAGAGCTGCATTCCTTTCAGAGAACCTCCCTTCCCTTTCAGTGTGCGCCTTCTCCCCAGGTTCAGATGTCCCATGTATAGCAAAAGTTACTTCTTGAAACTTTGATTTGGCTACCTCTTAAGGGCTCTCGCGCCTCTCCCTGTCTCCTTAGCACACCTGGACCTAAGAAATATATAAGTGGGATTCCCATGCAAAAGGGGAGAGGAGGTGAGACAAGCCCTGTCCACTGATTCCTCATTTCAGAGCTGGGCTGGTGCCACTCAAGCCCAGGTGCTGGAGAGATGCCTGAGCTCAGGTGACAGTTCTGCCGCTTCTCGGCTGTGGGAAACATGGGCAGGTTATGGAACCCCTCTTCACCTCCATCTCCTCATAAGCAAAATGGAGCTAGTCATAGTGCATGCTAATAGTATTATTATAAGACTTACCCAGGTTAATGCAACTAAGATGCCTAGAATGGTGAATAGTGAGCCACGGTTACATAAGAATTGGCCAATTTTGTTCCTTCAGTCAAAGCATAGAATGCTGAAGCTCATGGAGGACAAACAGTATCAAGAAGGTGCAGGATAGCACAATGGGGGAGCTGGGGAGCTGGGACATTCTGGCTCATACATGGCTTTTGGAATTACAGAATTATAGTGTCAGCAACCCAGTATTACATGTAAATGCCCTTTACCACATTTTCATCAAGACAGTCTATTTTTAAGACATCTGGGATGGGGAGTGCATTCTTTCCTGAGGTGGTTCCTTTCATCAGGAATTTGTATCCTCGTGGCTTCTACTTATGGATCCTAATTTTTTCTCTTTTGGGGATATACAGAGTAAGTCTAACTTCAAATGTATGAGCTCTTCAAATATTTCGTGAAGCACTGTTACCCAGCCCACTCCCCTCTGCCATAGGTCTTCTCCAGATTCAATAGCTCTTCCTTGCATGTCAGTTCATCCTGTGACAAAGCACCTCTATTTTCACCACACAGTCCAGTTTGCCTACGTCCCTCGTGTGCACACAACACACTGTAGCACAAAGCACATCAGGGCAGTCCCAGCTCCTCCCTTGTTTTAGAAATAATACTTCTGTTAATAACAGCCTACACACTCACGAATCCCTCTGGCAGCCTCATTAACTCATGTTGCATTTTCTTTCCCTATGTCAGAACTGCTACTAAGCAACACATTTTCTTTCTGTATTTGTCTGACTAGAAATGAAGGCCTGATAGAGAATATTGTTTTTATTATTTCATCCTATTAGATGCAGTCCATCACTTTAGCTTGTTGTGAGATCCTTTTGTCATCTGCCATCTGCTCTGTTTTCCATCCCACCTAGATCTCTGTCCTCTAGAAACTAGATCTTCATTATCTGAAAACTTAATAAGCTTGTAAAACTGTGGAGTAGATCAGAGCCTGCCACCAAAAACCTATCCAGATTGTCATGGACTCATTAATTAGCACACTTTAGCATAAGTTTTTAACAAGTTTCAAATTGTACTTATCTGTCCATGAGGACTGCACAAGGCACATTGTCACAGGCAGAAATACCAGGTCTCAACATCTTTTTTTTTTTACATTTTTAAAATTTTATTATGTTATGTTAATCACCATACATTACATCATTAGTTTTTGATGTAGTGTACCAGGTCTCAACATCTAAAAGTCCCAGAGCCCTCTCCCTATTAACAACAACCTAAAAAAAAAAAAAGGAAATGACATTGTCTGAAAACATAGCTGTCAGTACTGATCTTTTAAATGTTTATACAGTTGCTTTGCCAATCTACTGTCGAGTCGTAGATGGCATTTTTATTCACTCCACTTTTTAGAAAATTAGAATACATATGGAGAGTGTTTCTGTGGGCAAGGAGCTAAGCGTCACACCCATCTCCACTGTGAATGTAGAAATGCCTGGGCAAGTTTGAGGACTGATGGGACTGGCCTGCTGGATACCTATTTGTGTGAAGCCTTCCCTGGCAACTTATTAGAAAGTCAACGACTTGATAATAACAAGACTATCTTGCTCCAGAATTATGACCACAAGTCTTTGTGAAACTGAAGCCTCCCCTTATTCAATAAAGCAATACTGCAGATGGGAACAGAACACACCCAAGGAGAGAAAGAATCAAGATGCATGAATTTTGTCTGCGGGAAATGGCTCAATAGGATGGATAGTTTCCTATTATAGCAATGTGTGTGTTGCTTAAATTCCCTTTTATTTCCAGAGGCCAAGGGCAGAAATCATAGACTTCGAGTAACCATAGGTTTGAGTCCTGGCTCTACTGCTTAATAACTATGCCATAAGATCTGTTTTTAAAGGACCACTGCTAGTCCCTAATGAGAAAGACTTTCTTATAAATTCCTACAATTAAAAAAAAAAATCGTGGTTTTGAATCCAGAATTATCTACAAACTCCCAGTACACCTATTCTAGTTCCTTTTGACATTATACCTCTTTCTTCCATAGCATTTACTTGGGATTATAGTCAAAATTAAATCCATAGACTATTTTGTTTTTAAGCTATATTCCACTTTAGACTTTTTTCCAGTACTTCTTAAATCTGTTTTCCCAAAGTCCTTAGCATATAGATGACCATACCCAGCTTTTCCTTTCCTGATAATCACTGCCTTTAAGTGTTCAAAGTAGTTTTTACTCACTGAAAGTAGCTCTTAGAGTCCAAACTGGGACTCAATTTTTCTTGTTTTTGAGACCAGTGACTCCTAAGGTGTTGGTATGTGTGATAGTTTTGGTTTGGGGTCTTGGAGAAGTGGGGGTTTTATGTGAAGAGATCAGAGAAATAAAGCAAGATAGTAGAGGGATAACTGACACCCACTCCAGCCCCCACCAAACAAGATTGAACCCAATGGGCTAGGTAGTCCTATGAGAAAGAGTGTCTAACAAAGTCTGTGTAAGACTCTTGAGTGGAGACATCCAAAAGTTCAGGTGATAAACAGAAGCTCAGAGTGGGGAGGGGACAGTTCCTTCATTTCATACGGTGCACTGAGGCCCTCTGAGGGCTTGGGGTAACAGAGGGAGGATATCCGTGCCTAGCAGAGCTATCCCCATGGAGAGATCTGCAGCTAAGAAAATCCTGGGGAAGGAGCAAGAGTAAAAAGATACGAGCAGGCAATTTCATTTTGGGTTCATGGTTTTCCAGGGAAGTACTTATCTCAATAAAATAGTTATGCTCTGCCTCTTGTCCTAGCAGACTGGATTCTTTGAATTAGGGTTTAAGTCATCTTGGATTCCAGTCATGGGTCTCTCTTCCTCACTTGGTAATGCCCATGAGATCACATTTACCCTGCTCTTCTATGAAAACACATTTCTACCCATGTTCTAAGAATTGTTGTATAGATACACCACCATGTTAATCATTGTGTCCCACTGCTGTACCAATGTTTCAGCCACGAAATAGCATGTATCTTTTCTACCAGTAGTCAACATTATACTCCTTATAGTAATTAGTTTTTGGTTGTTTCTATTTTTTTTTTTTTTTGGTAGCCAGTTTTAATTCCGTTTGAGAAGTCTAGTTAGTCCTTGGAAAATAATTTCTTTGATCAAAATTGACAATATACATGGTTTCATCATTCTTAAATGTTGAGTTATTGACCAAAAACTCCTATCTCATTCCTTGACACTAACTACAGAGCTAGTTAATTATCTCTTTTGTTTTTTCTTTAAAAACTCCAAACTTTAGTGGTAATAGGCAAACACTGACTGTATATCTAAGTTTTTCAGCCTCCCACCTGACATCATAGAAACAAGAGGTACCTCTTAGATTTTCACTGATGGTATCTATCTCCATGTGTTCAGATAGTGTTCAATATCTCTCAGCTTTGTACTTGCCCTTCTATACCCTTCTCTTTACCAAAGTAGTGGGAAGACTGCAAAATACATTTTGCAGAATCCCTCACCAACTGGCATCCAATGGGAGACAGAAGATGGAAAGTGGGGTGAGGGGAGGAAAAGTCGCTTTCACGGTTTCTGCTTGCGTCTGTGGGAGTGGCAGCATCAGCAACCATGTCAGGGACACCAGCAGTGGGGGCAGTGATGGTGGTGACAGCAACTGTAACATTAAGGACAGAACATAGCAGCGAGGGCACTGGCTGAGCGTCAGGTCCTGAAGGTGCTACTCAGGCCATGTTCCTACAGAAGCTGCCCCAAAGGCACAGTGTTTATGGACTCTGGGTAAATCATTTTCCCTGTTGTCCTCCAGCTCTAGGTCTGAGAGTGGTTGAGTGTAATTGCCAATCTTTGCGCAAGTTGACCTTTCTTGTTTTGCTCCTCTAGCTTACTCCAATACTTTTGTAACAGATTCCTTACGTTAAATTCCCTCTTTGTCGAAGACATCCAAATGGCCAACAGACACATGAAAAAGTGCTCAATATCGCTCAGCATCAGGGAAATCCAAATCAAAACCTCAATGAGATACCACCTCACACCAGTCAGAATGGCTAAAATTAACAAGTCAGGAAACGACAGATGTTGGCGGGGATGCGGAGAAAGGGGAACCCTCCTACACTGTTGGTGGGAATGCAAGCTGGTGCAGCCACTCTGGAAAACAGTATGGAGGTTCCTCAAAAAGTTGAAAATAGAGCTACCATATGATCCAGCAATTGCACTACTGGGTATTTACCCCAAAGATACAAAAGTAGGGATCCGAAGGGTTACGTGCACCCCGATGTTTATAGCAGCAATGTCCACAATAGCCAAACTGTGGAAAGAGCCAAGATGTCCATCAACAGATGAATGGATAAAGAAGAGGTGGTATATATATACAATGGAATATTATGCAGCCATCAAAAGGAATGAGATCTTGCCATTTGCAACGACGTGGATGGAACTGGAGGGTATTATGTTGAGTGAAATAAGTCAAACAGAGAAAGACCTGTATCATATGATCTCACTGATATGAGGAATTCTTAATCGCAGGAAACGAACTGAGTGTTGTTGGAGTGGGGGGTGGGGTGGGAGGGATGGGGTGACTGGGTGATAGACACTGGGGAGGGTATGTGCTATGGTAAGCGCTGTGAATTGTGCAAGACTGTTGAATCTCAGATCTGTACCTCTGAAACAAATAATGCAATATATGTTAAGAAAAAAAAAAAGAAGAAGAAGAAGGTAGCGGGAGGGGAAGAATGAAGCGGGGGAAATCGGAGGGGTGGACGAACCATAAGACGATGGACTCTGAAAAACAAACTGAGGGTTCTAGAGGGGAGGGGGGTGGGAGGATGGGTTAGCCTGGTGGTGGGTATTGAGGAGGGCACATTCTGCATGGAGCACTGGGTGTTATGCACAAACAATGAATCATGGAACACTTCATCTAGAACTAATGATGTAATGTATGGGGATTAACATAAGAATAAAAAAAAATTCCCTCTTTGTCGAACACCTAGATCTGTGTCTGTTCTCCTGGTTATGCAGGGACTGATGCACACTGCTATGAATCCGCCCGTGTGTGTAACAGTCAGCAGATGTGCTGTGCCCTAGAAGCCATTTCATCATATGCTTGGGAAAACATTCAAGGAAGACTTAATTGACAATTGACGATGTCAGCTCTGCACGCAACTGTTCTTTATCTCTCAGGAGAGAATCACCAAGCTCTCAGATCCCGTGAGAGGTTTGTGGTGTTCACAGACTATTATAGACTCTTGTTTCTGCCATGTTTATTCTCCAGAAGGTCTGTATTTAAATTATTGAAGAAAATACAAACTTCCTGTGTCTGGTAAGTCCCTTCCCTTTCTTCCTTAAGCTACACAATTCATCACTCTTATCTCCCTGGTTTTTTCTTCCCCTTACATGCGTAAGAACTTTGAATTTGTAGTTTTCTTTTGGTACTTCCTCTTCCATTTTCTCTAGGAAGTCTTCATTTTTACAGATAATCTGGCATTCAGAAGGAGGATTCTCAAGGAAAAAAGGAAGTCTGTGGTAATAATGCTAGCCCAGAGGAAGGGATAAGATTGCTTTCATAAGTCAGGTTAAAACGTAAGCCTTACGCTGATGACATCAGTGTGGGAAAGATCCTTGTGCCACAAGTTCATTATCATCATACACAGCCTCTATCCAAGGTCAATGAGAATATCTTACTCCTCCAAAAATTAAGAAAGGACTATTATCTTGAGCAATGGGACAATTCCATAGGTTACCACAGTAAAATTCATACCTGTACCTCTATATTTAGAAACTGTTCCTTCATCATTCTGAGCAATGCGGGTGGAGGGTACTGACTCCAAATGTGGGAAATACTCATGTAATGGCCCATTGCCCTGGTGGATTTCTTGACCTTTAATATTCAGCCTCTCTGTCTCCATGCACTTTATTTTCTCATGTCTGCACATAATGCAGATATGGTAGATTTAGAAGTTGGCACTTGATGAGACACAAAATTTGAAAGAAAAAAGATAAACTGTGCAGTTGACTGTTGCCCAGAAGCAGGGAAAGGCATGCAGCCAAATTCCCCCAGCTCCTTGTGTCATCACGTGATGTTGCTTGGATATCAGCTTATCAACAGACTGAATTTCTACTGCCACCTTCACATGAAGAAAGAGACCCTGCAAGGAAACTACACTGAATATGAGTACAAGCTTTTAAAAAGGGGGAGATTATAATACAGGGTAAGTCTTTTAAGCAAATTTGTCCTTTTTATTTCAGGCATAAGATATTTGGTAGATTTGGGGGCGCCTGGGTGGCTCAGTCGTTAAGCGTCTGCCTTCAGCTCAGGTCATGATCCCAGGGTCCTGGGATCAAGCCCCACATCGGGCTCCCTGCTCGGCGGGAAGCCTGCTTCTCCTTCTCCCACTCCCCCTGCTTGTGTTCCCTCTTTCGCTGTCTCTCTCTCTCTGTCAAATAAATAAATAAAATCTTTTAAAAAAAAAAAGATATTTGGTAGATTTGTCCTCCTTGAATTCTCCAAGCATTTTAATCAAACTTTACCAGGTATAGTCCACTTGAATAGGTAAGACGGATTTCCTCAGCAATAGCCCAAGAAAAGCACACATGAATTGTTGCCACAAGAAAGATTGTCAGTCATTTCCTTATGCTATTTGAGGAAAGAAGAAATCCTTCTAGCTTTGAAGAATATTTATGCTCTGCTCTACAGATCTGGAAAACGGGAGGAGGGATACTGAGATGATCTGAGTACAGGATAGAGCGTTGGCTTCTATCACAGAGAATATTAAAAGAGTATATCTTAGTTGTTATAGTTTCTGAAGTGCACGATGAGGGAAAGCAGTATTAAATAAAATATTTATAGTTTAATTTATAAGTTTTATCGTGGAAACAAGACACACAGAGATGTTGACTGACGTTTTCCTAATAAATTTCTCTTCTGGAAGATCTGAGCCTT
Organism: Mirounga angustirostris; assembly: GCF_029215605.1. NCBI lineage: Eukaryota > Metazoa > Chordata > Mammalia > Carnivora > Phocidae > Mirounga > Mirounga angustirostris. The sequence goes on from NW_026991711.1 coordinate 52,765,344, forward strand.
CACTTTGTGAACTCAGAAGCAAAGACTCCTCACATGTTAAAATACTTCTTCAGTGTGTACATGTGTGTGCTCTTGTGTGTGCATGTGCGTGAGAGCATAAAGTATGGGGAGAGGAGAGAGAAAAGGAGCTCACATAAAGTGAGAGCTTTCCATAGCCATGATCTCAGTTAATCAAACAACCCAATGGGGTAGGTTTGGCAAGGACAAAGGTGTGAGCAGAGGGGAAAACGCTTGGAATTCTCAGTCTATGCCTTGGCAACCCTATTCTAATATATCCACTACCCCTTGATTAATTTTTTTTTATAATTATAGACATCTCAGATTCCAAACCCTAAAATATATAGTAAAGAAAAAAGACTTACTCATAGCAGGTGTGGCTCCTTCATTTTGTCAGGCAAGTGGCAAGAAATACAGCTAAGTTTAACAGTTTCTTTTATAGTACACTGCTGTAAAATTGCAAATCAAAATGTGCAAGAAATGGAGAATAATGTAAAGAATACTATACTTTCACTAAAAATCATATTTTTTAAGGGATATTCCATGAGCTGGGAAAGTGCACAACATATAGAGTATGGTCTCTCTTTTCTAAAATCAAAATGTACCCAGGAAAAAAAGAGTAAAAGGAAATCAATCAAATGCCACCAATACTTATGGACAGTTAGATTATGGATAATCATACTTTCTTCTTCAATTTTTAGATTTTTTTCAAATTTTCAAAAATGACATATATTACTTTTACAATCAAATAAGGTAATAATGATTATTTAAAATGATCAAGAAATAACTTGTGACGTGATGTGGTTCTACAGTCCACTTGTTGCAAACACAAGATGAAGCAGAAAGACAAAAAACTCTGAGTTATTCTTTCAACAACTGGGGTGGGGGGAGAATAGGGCAAAATGCAGAACTAAGCAGTCTGCTGAGATCCAATTACTTAGAAACATGTGAGAAAACTTTTTATCCCTTGACATCAATAACATGTATTTATTTATTTATTTATTTACTTGCTTGCTTACTTATTTACTTAGGTCCATTCCCAAAACAGGTTGAACAAAATGAAATTTCATGCTATGCTTTGTTGTTCCTTGAAGGTACAGGATAAAGAATGGGAGAAAAACAGAAAAGACAACAAAAGCTTTGGAATGTTCCACGGATTCCTTGCATTCGGGTCCCCTCCTCTGCCTACACCCACAACACTCCCTTAATGAAGGTATAGTGTATTATTCACTAATGGATGGAACTTGCCTGTCTCTCCTTCAAGGCTTGAGGGCTTTTTCTCCTGTCTTTGTTTATCCAGCTTCAGGTAACATCGGGCCCAACATAGGCACTCAGTGCATGTTGATGGTGTGCAGGGTGAATGAATGAGCAATTGGATGGTCTGGTCCTACACCCATCCATTTCAGGAGCTCTGCAGATAGTCACATCTTCATTGCTGAAGCACTCCCAGTGATGGGCAGTTCACAGCTGACCACGCTGTGGCTCCCTGCTAGAGAGCTATGGTAGTTCCTTTCAGTCACAGTTATTTAAAGCCATTCTCATTAATACTTTTTTTTTAAATTTTATTTTATTATGTTAGTCACCATACAAAACATCACCAGTGTTTGATGCAGTGATCCACGATTCATTGTTTTCGTACAACACCCGGTCATTAATACTTTTTGCAAAAATTTCAGTTCTCTTCCATCCCCTCAAGAAGGATAAACAACAGGATAAGAATATTAGGACTATTATTTAGGAAGTTTAGACCTCTGCTAAGGAAAAGACATAGACTTTTTTTTTCCCCTGTAAAATAAAACCATAACTTTTAAGATTTTATCTTATATAATGGAAACTCTCATTGCCCTTTGGAGCTTTGCTCTTGAAACTGACTGCTATTTTCATATTATATTGTTCTCCATCATTGGAAAAGGCTTAATTAGGAATCAATTATCTTCTTCAAAGATATTCTTTTTTAAAACATCTAATTCAGAAACTGTAAAGTTCAAATGATGCCTCAAATTGTGAAGTACTTGGCTTGGCTTTCACTCTGGATATATTTTTGATATCAAGTTTAAGGTCTCTAGACATCAAAAAAATAAAATCTGACTCAGAGGTTTCAACTCCACACAAAATTTCTAACAGATAAAAGCCACTTTACTGTTACATATAATTAACTTAATTTTAGTTTCCATAACTAAATAATGGTTAACAATGGTTATCAACTACTTCTGAAACTTCTATCACTGTTTTGAATTTTGTGGCCTAGGGTGAACTTATTTCACCTTGGTTTTTCTAGAATGTTGAGGCCAGTATCATCGTAAGCACTGACAACAGATTAGGTAGAGAACAGTAACTGTAGTCCAGGTCCTTCTTGTTCCTCCTTTGCACTACATGGCAGCCTTCTAAATGCTCTCCCTACCAGTGGCCTGTCTTCCCATAAGCTCATTCTCCACGATGGGGCCAAAGTGATCTTTCAGGTATGACATTTCGGGTTGGATCATTCTTTGCTGTGAGGGGCTGGGAGGCTGTCTCGTGCACTGTGGGATGTTCAGCAGCGCTCCTGGCCTCTATCTGCCGACAGCCAGTAGCATCCATTCTCCATTTCACCATTTATGCAAGCAAAAATGTCTTTCCACATTGCCAAATGTCCTTAGTGGTCAAAAATCACTCCCGTTGAGAACCACTTTACTTAAATAAAGACCTTCAATGGCTCCTCATATTAAAGGTAATCTTTCAACTCTTTTTTTAATTCTTATTTTTTAAATTTGAATGTGAACACTGCCTATAAGTCTTCCATGATCTTCCCCTGCCTACCTCTACAGCCTTCCCCAGCTCAGACTCTATATTCTGCTTGAAGTGAAAAAAAAAAAAAAAATCTGGTTTCTAATATATCCAGACATTTTGTGTCCCATAGGAAAATTTACACCACTTTCTCCCACTAATTAGCTTTTCTTTTTCTTCTAGCACAGTGGTTCTCAAATTTTGGTGTCCTTGTAACAGAATCACCTAGAGAGCTTGTTAAAACCCAGAGTGCCAGGCCCCACTCCCCGGAGTTTAGGATTCTGTAGATCTAGGATGGGGCCTGAGAATTCGCATTTCTAACACATTCCCAGGTGATGTCGATGCCCTTTGAGAACCAGTATTCTAGTTCCTTGGGAAATTCCTCCTCATTCTAAGACTCAGATGTTTTGGTCACCTCATTGAAAAAGCCTTCCTTCCTTGATTGCTGCACAGACTTTGTTTTCTTCTCTGTTTTTGTAGCACCTTTGAAGTAATAATGTTGAACCTTTATCACATTACCCATCTACTCATCTAGCTATCTCCCCTGCTTACTGACAACTCTTGGTGAAAAGTTCTCTTGTCCCCATTCCCTGGCCTGGCCTACGTCAGGCCCTGTGTAGATCCTCACAGCCTACCTTCTTCAACAAGGATCATAATACAGGAAAAAAATTATAAAATGTTGGAAATCCTTAGACCCCTCTCAGCCCAATACCTTGACCTACTTACCTAGAATCTTTTATTTACCCAATTTCACTATCACACAGGCCAGTGGAAGTTGTTTAAGTAAACTAGGGGAAGACATGACCCAATTGTTGTTTTCCAATTGCGAAATGTATATATATAAAATTGTTATACATATATATGTGTATGTATACATATATATCTTATTTCCAAAGAAGTCAGCTTTGAATACATCACACTCTTAGTCCTATAGAACTCCACCAACTCATCAAAATCACCTGCTCTGCTTTGACAGGACCTAACCCAAGGGCAGCAACGCTACTTTTATAGCATCATGAGGATTTACAATTCCAGGCCCCAGTGGGAGGCCCTGCAGAACCGCTATATTCACAGCCTTCAGCACCAGCAGCTGCTTGGTGAGTTTTAACTACCTGACCTAAACCAGGCACCCTTGGGAGGGACTTGTGTGCTGGAGCCAGAAGTCAAGTTTCCAGATAAATAACTCAAATAGAATGGCCTCTGCCAGCGTGCTATATTATAACACAATTGGCAGGCCATGTTTAAAAATGATTATCCCTGGGCGCCTGGGTGGCTCAGTTGGTTAAGCGACTGCCTTCGGCTCAGGTCATGATCCTGGAGTCCCTGGATCGAGTCCCGCATCGGGCTCCCTGCTCAGCAGGGAGTCTGCTTCGTCCTCTGACCCTATCCCCTCTCATGTGCTCTCTGTCTCTCTCATTCTCTCTGTCTCAAATAAATAAATAAATAAATAAAATCTTAAAAAAAATAAAAATAAAAATAAAAAATAAAAATGATTATCCCTGACAATAGAAAGCAAGGTTTTATGGTAAATTAAGAGGGTTTCAAGAAATCAGAGTACGGCTTGCTATAAAATGTCAACAACTGTCTGAGAGTTATAGGAACTTGATCTAGTAGAAATGGAGATGGGCTTAGGCAGATGGTCTAGGCTCAAACCACGGCTCAGCCCCTTGCTGGATATGCAAATTCAGAGGCTCAGTTCACTCACCACAATAACAGTTACACTTATTAAGCATTTACCATGTTCCAGACATTGTGCTAAGAGCTCTACACACAACATCTCATTTTCTCCCCACTTTACAGCTGTGGGAAACTGCAGCTCAGACAGATTATATAACTTGATCAAGACATACGCCTAGCGAATGTCAGGGCCTTGCCGGCAAAGAGCATACGTTTTCACCCCCGTGCTCTGACATCTCTCTTGTAGCAACCTCGTGGGATTTTATGAAGCACAAATGAAATAATGGTTGCAAAAGACCTTCACAGACTTTAAGTACAACCTTTGGAGGTGTGATTGTTGTTAAGTCCCTTTTCTTCTAGTAAACGTTTTCAGTCTCCAGCTGGCCTCTACTACACTCTTCTCCTGACTCTGGCAGAGCTTTCTTTTTATAAGCAGCTCACTTCACATTAGCACATCTACCTTATATTGCTGTTCCTGCATTCGCACAAAAGGAAGACATGGTTTTTGCCAATGACTGAGTAACAAGAACAATAACAATAGTTACCTGTTATTAGGCTTCCCTTTGTGCCTAGCACAGTTCTAAGCACTTTGCATATATTGTCTTATTTGAAACTCAGACACCTCTAGATGGTAGGTGCCTTTATAACTCACATTTTATAGAAGAGAAAATTGAGGCGTGGATAAGAAATCATTTGACCAGGGTCATGCGACTAGTAAATGGCAGAGCCAGGATGCGGCCTGCTCCCCATGATTGCCTGCATTCCTGCAGAAGCATCACCTACTAGCTTTGTTTGTAGAGCAAAACTGCAGAGAGGCCAGTGAAACCAGAGCAGGGATATTCAGTATTTAGTGCACATACCTGCGTTATGTTATCAACATGCAGATTTCCAGGCCTAGCTCTCTGAGTTTCTGATCAGGAAAGTCTTTGGAATAGAGCCAGAAATCTGAATTTTTAAAAAGCATTATTAAATGTGGTCTCAGCCTGATGATTCTGTAGTGGGTGGCCTGCAGACTACACTTATTTAAAAACCCTGACAGAGACTGAATATCTCTGTTTCTGGTTTGAAGAAAGTTTTGAAAACAAAGATATGCAATGCATGCTCAGATTACTCAAGGCCTAGCTCCCTCTCCAAGGGATCTGTTATGTTAATCCATGACTATGTATTAACTTAATGAACAAGAAATGCAAAAGAAGAAAAGTCTACTTCATATCCTCAAAAATCATACAGTCTTGGTGTGCTAAACATAACTGTCTCTACCCTGCGAAGTAGAAGACATTTTATGAACCCATAAATATTTGCAGGGTTGTTTGCTTATTTGTTTTGTAAGACTGTTAACTTTGAACTTTCTCTCATTTCTCTCCCCTTAGGCTACATTACACAACAGGAAGCTTTGGCTCGTGCCGCTGTACTTAGAGATTCAACCAAGAGAGCCTCAGCTAAGGTAGCTCCTCAAAGATCCATCCCCCAGAAGCCTTCAGCCATGACAAGAACATGGCTGTCAGCACTACCTGTGTCTATGGTTCGACCCAGGGCTCAAAGAGCAGGGCTTGGATCCCTCAGGAATTGAGACTTTGCACAAGCTCTGAAACAGGCACTTTGCCCATGTACCCCCAAATCTAGCGGCTGCTTAGTGTATATTTGTTGAATGAGAATGAAAAAAAATAATAACTTCTAACACACACTCCATACCTAGAAATAATCTCTTTCCCACTCGCATAAATTTTACCAGCAAGAACAAGCTGAGGGATTTAAGAGCAATTGGAGCTAAGTGTAAACACGCCTTTCACTCCACATATAATCTGTAGAGTGAAATGACTTTTGAAGCTTTCAAAGTAAAAGCTTCCTTTGAATTAGAACCTCTCAGACAAGTCCCAAGAACAGTGAAAGGGTGAAAGTCATCAGAGAGTGCCAGGTTCCCAGTCACAGGGTGACTGTGGAAGCCACCCACTGCAGATTTTGAAAATACACAAACCAACACCAAGTTAACACTAAGCATGCAGGGTTTCCAGAGGCATATCATCTCAGCAGGAACTGGCCTGTGCGTTTCCATGTCCTCCTTCCTCTCCTCTTTCCCATTAAGCAATAGCATTTAACTTGGCCCCAAATCTTCTGGTTCTTGCCTGACTCAATTCCTTTGTGTCATCTTGAAATTTGGACTTACCAACTTGCCACAGCTGGGTTCATCCTACACGGCTATAGTTGACCTTAACCCAGGCAAGAGAATTCATGCACACGTCCTCCCCTGGCAACTGAAGATACACTCTCAGCAGAACAAGAAGTAGCCCTTAAAGAACTGGTCTCAACTCTAACCTTGCCATGGCCTCATTGGTTTTAAGCAAGCACACAAGACTAGACAAATACGAAAGAAAAAAAAAGGGGGATAACAAGTCAAAACCACATATAATGGTATAGTGTGATATTAGTTATATTTAATAGTTATTTTCATCACTAGTGATTTTGTGTGTGTGGAAAGTTAGTCATCGGGGCTCACAAAAATTCAAAAATTTTTTCATCTTTATTCTAAATGTTCAGCCCCCTTCCTTCATTTAAATCAGCCAATGACTTTGTTATGCCCATAAAAGGAGTTGCCTGAGATGGAATTATAGACTTGCTTGACAAGGGATGTGCTGACATCGATCTGGAAGGAAGATGCTCTCCATTACAAGAAAAAAAAAAAAATACCCCATTGATGAGGATGTTTATCTTTTCTCTGCGATCATTCATAAAGAATAAAGTTTCTTGACCTCTGCAAGTCCTGGTCCTGACTCATGTACTCTATGTAGCTTGTCAGCTCTAAGTTAAGAATCATTAGGTGGGCTTAAAAAAAGAAAAAAATAATAGAACTACAGTGAGCTACAGGGTAGCCCACTTGAGGGACTGAAGGTCGTGGCAGATGTCACTTGGCCTATACTAGTTCTTCCATAATGGCCCTTTTATTCCTATGAACCTCTTGCACGTACTTTTTTAAATTGAAGTATAGTCGGCACACGACGTTACATTAGTTTCGGGTGTACAACATAGCGATTCGACGGCTCTAACATTATGCTAGGCATGCACTTTACCTTAGACTTTTTTTTTTGATGGGCATGGATATTTGCTGTGTAAGCCTTAGCTAGTGATGCAGAATATTAAGGAGGCCACTTGTAATTCTGAGCTGCATCCCTGCATCAAAAATCTCAGAAGCACCTTATTTCCAATAGAAGCTTCTAAGAGCTAATTGGCAAGTGAATATCAGAGGCCCGTAAAAAGGACAAATCTAAGTTAGTGTAGAAGGTCCCACTTGTTGGCTCTCCCATCAGAAAGGTAATGCCCTCCCTCTTGAGCCCCAAACCCAAAGCCTAGGAGGAATATGACTGTTCATGGTGTTAGAAGGAAGGCACTCACCTGAGAGGACCCTGAGAAAGACAAAGGGGAACAGAGGACAATCTGTTAATGCCAGTTTTGCTTATCCATTCACTAGTTGATGAACATTTGAATTGTTTCTAGCTTTGGACTATTACAACTAAAATGCTATAAATATTTTAATGTAAGCCTTTGTGTGCACAGAAGTTTTTATTTCTCTTGGATAGCTATCTAGGAGTATAATTACTGGGTCACATGGTAGATTTAGGTTTAACTCTATAAGATAGTGTCATGGTGTTTTCCTAAGTGACCACCCCATTTTGCATTCCCACCAGCAACGTATACAAAGTTCAAGTTGTTCTACATCCTTGCAATGTCAGACATTTTAATTTTTGTATTCTAGTGGCTGTGGCTGCTGGCTGAAGATATTATCACTATTAAATACAGCCACCTTCTTACTTGGAACCATGGCAAATTTCAGGGAAGGAGTTTATGATAGACAAGGAGGTGGTGATGGCAATAATCTTGGACTTTTTTTTTTAAAAAAAGATTTTATTTGACAGAGAGAGACAGAGAGAGAGGGAACACAAGCAGGGGGAGTGGGAGAGGGAGAAGCAGGTTTCCTGCGGAGCAGGGAGCCTGATGCGGGACTCGATCCCAGGACCCCGGGATCATGACCTGAGCCGAAGGCAGACACTTAACAACTGAGCCACCCAGGCGCCCCAATCTTGGACACTTAATTGAAGAAATTTCAAAGCTTAGCAGTTAACACTGATAAAGCAACTCTCCAGCTTTTTTTTTTTTTTCTCCTCCTAAGGAAGCGAAGGGTTGGAGGAGGTAAGGAAGAAGAAAAAGAAGCAACCCGTAGGAAGAACCATCCCTGGCCCAACTGTCTAAAACACACAAAACTGGGTTCAGTGTGTCCTCAGTACCTTCTCACTTTTCCTTGTTTATATTGTTCTTCGGGTTCAACAACCAACACTCCACCACCACCACCACCAGGATCTTTCTGCACTATGTTAGTTATTTATTGCTGCATAAAACATTACTCTAAGACACAGTGACGTAAAACAACAGTATTGACTATCTCACAGTTTCTGTGGTCAGGAATCTGGGCAAGGCTTAGCTGGAGCTTCGGGTTCAGAGTCTCCCGCAGATTACAATCAAGCTGTCTGCGGAGGCTGTGGTCTTCTATGAAGATTCAACCAGGGAAGGATCCACCGGCTGTTGTCTGGAGGTCACCCTCAGTTCCCTGCCACATAGGTCTCCCAATAAGGCAGAAATGCCAATAAGCCTCAATAGTCACAAATGGCAACTTGTTTCATCAGAGTTAAAAAACAAAAGATGGGCTGTGGGGGGTATAAGGTAGAAGTCACAGTCTCTTATAACCTACTCTTAGAAGTGGCATCCCATCACCTTTGCTCTACTCATTAGACACAAGTCATTAGGTTCAGTCCACACACAAGAGTCGCAGATTACACAAGGGCATGAATCCCCGAAGGTAGGATCACTGGCAGCCGTTTCAGAGGCTATCTGCCAAAGCCAGGACTAGGGTGAGGTGAATGAGGTGCCTAGGGTGCAAAATGGGAGGAAACACTTATTCTTACATGACCCCAAGAGTGAATCCCAGATAATCCCCCTCAGATACCAATCCAACTTCAATCTTGGCCCTGCTGCTGGCCATATGCATCCAACACACATATGCAGGCTTCGGATCACCCACTCAGGGCTCCTTCCCCAGACACCCTGTCTGAGCCTGTTTTTTCAGACAACCAAACCATGCTGCATACTTTCTTCTTGCCATGACCCTCTCTTGAAACTGAGCTGATTTGTGTTCCAATATTCCAACATGCTGTTGAAGAAAAAATGATTTCAGATAAGCCTAGGACATTTAACAATTAATACCTAGTTCATATGTAATCTCTAGATGTAGAGCAGTATTTATCAAAATGCAATTCATATACCAGATTCAGTGAATATGCTTAAGGAAAAAATAAGTTCTTGGGTCCTATCCTAGACCCAGTGAATCAGAATCAGAGACATGGTATCCAAGGTGTTCCTTACGTTTACTGAAGTATGATAGCATGTAAGAAGGGACTTCAGTAGCCAGAATGCTTTAGGCCTAATATAATAAACTGAATTTCTGTTTGGCAAATTTGGTGAAAATTTAGGGGCACAGACTACATGATAAGAGTGGCTTTGGGATAGACTTGTACCCCCGAAACAAATAATACATTATATGTTAATTAACTGAATTTAAATAAAAAAAAAGAGTGGCTTTGGGGATAGAGAAAGTATCTCCTTAATAACCTTCAATAACTCGTATAAATGAAATGCCAATTATTCTCATTCAAAGCCAGGTCAAACCAATGGCATAATATAACAGAATTTGAATCTATTAAAGTGATTTATGCTTTTTAGATTTGGTATTACTAAATATGCATTACCATTCCACCAAAATGAACACTGACTTGGTTTTCCCTCCCATTTCCTATTTTCTGATGGCCAGAGGAAGAGGGCCAAGAGTTCCTGCACCTTTTCAATTAAAATTAGTTGCTAATTGCATCAGTGCTGGTAGGGGAAACCATTATATTGGCCTCATTGACTCTGCTTTACCCCTTAAATTACAGTCCTGTTGCCTGAAATGTAATCAATCCCTGTGTTCAAAATCAATCCCTTGTCTGCCTCCAGAGAATTGTTCGTTCTTCTCCACATCAGGGCTATCATACCGAGCCAGTTACACAATGGGTTCAATCAGGTCAGAAGTAGAGGAAATCCCTGTAGCTATTGGAAATCACAGCTTAGGAACAGGGTCAGAGGCAATTACCCAACTATAACTAAGCCAAACACTCAGTGTGAGTTCCCAGCATCCTCCTGGCCCATGGGGTGTGGTTCCCTGAGGGGGAATGAGTAGGTGTTTATAAACAGAGGGTTCTAGTGAAACACACTTTCTACTTTAATATAACGAGCCCAGAATGATGATCAAGATGGTTTGACAAAAGAAAGTCAATGACATTTCAGAAGCCCAGCCTTGTAGAAGGAAAAAAACAAAACAAAACACACACCACTGTGAATATATTACCTATTTAAATTCAATAAGCTATTCTAGTATGTATTGCATTGTGTATTTATGTAAATAAGGAAAGATCAGAAGACAAAGTCCCATAAGTCCAGGGGTCTGTTTAGAGCACAAAACTGGAAAGGAAGGGGTTGTGGATAGAGGGAAGGGCAGCTGCTGAGGGGTCAGATGGTATGTTCAAGGCTGGGAATAGATGTAAAATGTGGCTCCGTTTCCTAACTGAAGGGCCAGCTTTTTGCTGAGAGGTATGTCAAATGGATTGTGACCGGGATGATAGAAATGTTAGTCAAGAAACACATGAAATCAGACAAAAGAGTTAATTAAGATTAAAAAACTTTATGTATAATTTATGTGAGTTAAACGACCTTTAATTGGGAAGAGAGGGTGCCTGGGTGGCTCAGTTGGTTAAGCGACTGCCTTCGGCTCAGGTCATGATCCTGGAGTCCCGGGATCGAGTCCCGCGTCGGGCTCCCTGCTCGGCGGGGAGTCTGCTTCTCCCTCTGACCCTCCTCCCTCTCATGCTCTCTCTCTCTCATTCTCTCTCTCTCAAATAAATAAATAAAATCGTAAAAAAAAAAATTGGGAAGAGAAAGTCAGGTGTTAAGCTATCAGGTTGTTTCCTACAAAACAGGAGAAGGGTATACACACAAAAAAGGAAGTTATTTTAGATTTTTGCATAATTCTTAAGATAATCTACATAATTGAAACAAGCAAAGAATTTTTTTGAACTTTACATATTATTTCAAAATTATAATTTTATGTTTAAGTATTTCACGGTTAGAGGGCTATATTAAGTCATCTTTCTTATGCTGTTTAGTCATTTGTTTGTTTGTTTGTTTTAATGATTTTTATTTATTGAGAGAGAGAATGATAGAGAGCATGAGAGGGGGGAGGGTCAGAGGGAGAAGCAGACTCCCCACCGAGCAGGGAGCCCGATGCGGGACTCGATCCCGGGACTCCAGGATCATGACCTGAGCCGAAGGCAGTCGCTTAACCAACGGAGCCACCCAGGCGCCCCTGTTTAGTCATTTGTATGTTCACATATTTATAGTACCTGAGAGCCAGTGGAAATAATATTTATTAACTATAATGTTTACAAGCAATTAAGTTTGGCGGCAGTGCAGAGAGCATATATACATTATAGTGGGAAATAACTCTAGGAAGAAATTAGAGCTTCATCATGAAGAAACTTTAATATACTTTAATTGGCAAACAGTAAGGAATCACTGGAGTTGTTTTTAGTAGGAACTTGGCCTGAGAACTAATTTCTAATACTGAGCAGGATGAATCAGAGAAGACGAGGAAAGAATCAGGGAAACAACTCTGGATCACAAGGAGCCCCGAGGAAGCAGTACAGGGCAAATGGCCCCCGGAAGACCTGATTTGAGGAACAATGAAATAGTGTCTGGTTTGGGACAAGTTGACTTGGATTCAATGCATTTCACAGGCATTGGCATGGGGTGAAAAGTCAGCCCTGGGAGTGGTGAAGAAGCAAGAGGAGGAGAGATCCCCGGGGGGGTGGGGGGGGGCGTGGGGAGGAGAGCAGAGACAGAACCCAGGGAACAGGCAGGGTGTGCAGCATGGAGCCCTAGCAACCGGTGTGCTTGAAGGGGATCCTTCAGGGAGGTGGCAGAGCCAGCCCCGCACAAAGTCCAAGGAACAGGGAAATTAGAAAAAGGAAGGGCTAATGCCTGCTTGAGGAAGACGAAGACTAAGATCTGGCCATTGGGGTTGCCAATTAGGAACCCGTTGGTGACCTCGGCAAAGCAGTGTCATTCAGGCACGAGGGCAGAGCCTGGCCTGGAAGTCGTGGAAGGTTGGGGTGTTACAAGAGTCCAGGGAGCCACAGGATCGATCCAGCTTCAAGCAATGTCAAAAACGCTTGGTCAGCATTCATTCATGTTTCTGTACTTTTTTTTTTCATTCCACTCAGCCTTCCTAGAAATTCCTATTTGAATCCCATTTTCTCTGTTCACTTATGTAGAGTAGTTCCCTACCACCACAATGGAAGGTGTTTTCAAAAGCTGGTATCAGCTGAATGTGTTAATGGAGTCTCATGATGAAATTCTATCAGGCAGAGCATATTGTTATTGCAATATATTTTATTACTCCATTAGTACATGTTATAAAATATGTACTTATGAACAATTACTACCACAATTTGATATATCCAACCCACTGTGGAGCAACAGAGTCGTTTTTAGTAAAGAAATTGAGATGAGTAAAGGTGAAATTCAAAATTCTATAGCATGTGTGAAATGAAATGATCCATTTTAAAGACTGGATATAACTATGCTTATATAGATACACTTCCATTTAGGACAAACCATTCCATTTATAACTGAAGAATACGTTAAAGCTAGAGAATTAAAGTCAGATAAAAATCTCTTAACAAAATGTCAACTGTTTCATCCACAAAGAACAGCAGGGAGCTTTCTTTAAAAAAGCCTCTTCTTTTTTGACTAATGGTTTAAAACTCATGCTAATTTTCAGTAAATTTAAGGGATGATTATAATCAGCACTTTAAAAATGAGAAAATGAATGATTTAAGATGCAGACTGTATAAAAAAAATCTAGTCTCTGTAGAAATTATCAAAGTCAGCAAAGATACGGGGGGGGCTGTAAAAAAGACAACAGAAGTTGATGCAGAATAGGGTTACAGGAAAAATTTTATATGGAGAAAAAGATAAATCAATTAAAGCAGGAACCATGCTGTTTATTGTGATAAATCATATTAATAGAATTCTTCTGAAGAAGATATTCAATTGAAGGAAAGAGAGGAGACGTATAAATAAATCAGGGTTTTAATTGTCTGCCCTTGCTTTTGGTTGCAGGAAGACAACGTCGCACGCTCCTGACAGTATCTGGGCCGCCACAAACAGACGCTTTGGCAGGGAAGGCCATGTGCGTCTCTGTTTATGAGCGTGCCCACAGCAGGTTCTGACGAATAAAATATTTCCAGAGAGGAGGAAAGCATGGGGAATCAGAGCTTTGTTCAGAATGCCATCCTAATTATTCTCACTAACAGCAGAAGGATACAGTTTCATAAAGCCGATCAAACCAGTTTCATATTTTTTTTCTTCCAGATCATTCACCAGACACTCCCTGATGGCTGGTGAAGAGGCAGTTCTGGAGAAGGCACTGAAGATTTTGTATGGAATGAAATGCCGCTGCTTAGGTTGTCTTTGCTGTTTACCTTACACAGCCTTGTGACACCGTCTAACCTCGGGCTGTGACCCAGCCCCAGGGGACCTTCTGCACAGGCACTGGGGAATTGTGGCTGTAGATTGCGGGGTTGGCTCCTGCGTGGGCGCTCCGTAAGGTCACTGCCAGAGCCCCTCTGCCCCTGCAGGACCAGCTGCAAATGAAGAGCCCTAACCTGTTAGCTGCAGGGGAGCCCACCTACAGATCCTTCTTCTGCCTTAACACAGGTTATCGCGGCTGCACTGACATGATTGTTTTCTATCGGAAGTCTGTATCATGTGATCTTGAAAACAGAACCGGACCTTAAATGTAAGTTCTACCTTTTCTCCCCATGTTTGCCTTTAGTTAAAGTACGTAGTACAACAGGTGAGGGCAGTTATGGAGTCTGGTCATCTGGGTTGCATTCTAGATCTCTCATTTAACAGCTGTGTGATGGCATGTACGGGCCTGCTCCTCTGTGCCTCAGTGTCACCATCTGTAAAATGGTGACAAGAGCTCCTACTCTGATGGGCTTGGGGAGGATTAGCACCTAATACCTGACACTGTGTGCATATTCATGTTAGCTAACTAATTACACTGGTTCTAGAAGTGTAATAATTGCGGTAAGAGAACTCATACTCAATATTTTTAGTGTTTTACCATTTACTTGGCACCTCTGTATGTCTCACATCATCAAAGGGTAAGTCTGGTCAAATAAGTTTGTTGAAGATAATTTTCCAGAAAAAGTTAATAATGACCGTTAGTAGGTAAGTCTCATTGTCTCCTGTCTCTAATCCTGTTATGTTTTGGAAAATATATGACAAGAGGAGAGCAGCAGGGGCGACTGGAAAAATTGGGGGGGGGGAAGCTCCAAATTGGAAGCAACCCAATTCTATCAATAACACAATAGATAAGTAATTGGAGTTTATTCAGACAGTAGAATATTACACAGCAATGAAAATGAGTGAATCATAGCACATACCGCCATGGGTGAATTATAAAAACATAACACTGAGGGGCGCCTGGGTGGCTCAGTCAGTTAAGTGTCTGCCTTCGGCTCAGGGCATGATTTCAGGGTCCTGGGATCAAGCCCCATGTCGGGCTCCCTGCTCAGCGGGGAGCCTGCTTCTCCCTCTCCCTCTGCCTGCCACTCCCCCTGCTTGTGCTCTCTCTCTCTAGCAAATAAATAAATGTTTTTTTAAAAAAACCATAACACTGAGTGAAAGAAACCAGACAAAAATATATATGTGATATGATTCCATTTATAGAATGTATAAAAAATTAGTATTTAGGGATGCGTAGTCACTACCATCACTTTGGGGGTCATGACTATTATGGATGGAGGAGCTGGTGACAGAAAGGGATATGTTGGTTATAGCGGATGCTTCTGGGATTCTGTCAGTATCTTTTTTTTTTTTTTTTAAAGATTTTATTTATTTTTTAGAGAGCGAGCGAGAGAGAAACAGCATGAGAGGGGAGAGGGTCAGAGGGAGAAGCAGGCTCCCCGCTGAGCCGGGAGCCCGATGTGGGACTCGATCCCAGGACCCTGGGATCATGACCTGAGCCGAAGGCAGACGCTTAACCATCTGAGCCACCCAGGCGCCCTCTGTCAGTATCTTATCATTTGGCCCGTGTGGTGGTTATTTAAGTGCTCAATAACAACTTGTAATACTACATATTCATTTTTTGATCAAAGACTTTAATCCAAGATGTAAGTTTAGAATTTTTTAATAAATTGAAGTAAAAATTTTATGAGGAAAGATACTGGGAAGCTAAGCTAGATGTGAGTGGAACTGTTATATTTACGTGCCCCACCCTTAGCATCATTCTATGCACATATCCCTCTAACTCCTTTGTTCCTTTTACCAACTCAATTCCCAGCATCTCCCAGTCATAAAAGTTTGAAGGATAATTATAAATAAATGCAGACTGCCGCAGTGCACTCAGGATATTCTCACAGTGTACATAAGCAATCTGATTCTTAAATGTAAAGAACAAAACCTGGATAGTCAAGATGAGGAAACATACTCTTGAGAGATGCTCTTTTGAGAAGAAAATTGACAAACCTATGTCCTAATTGAGATAATCTGCTCCTCTTCTATTTCAGACTCTACCTTTACTCAGCTCCCTTTTTTTTAGAGGCAGGAAACAGTCCCGGATAACAAAGGTCCAGGACAAGTCATTCCCATGTTCCAGATAATGGCTCAGAGTGGCCATATTCTGTTGATCTATTTGTAACATTCTGAACAAGAAAGATTTTTTTTGACCTAAACTTAGTGACCTTGAAAATACCTGCCCTAAAATGTTGACCTCTTTCAGAGAAATCTCTTAAATGTATATAAGAGAAGAGTTAATAAAATTCATGAAAATAAGAGAAGAAATTTGTCTTTTTTAAGACAAGTCTGTAAGGCCATTGTTGACTTGATATTGTCCACTGTAGCAACCAGAATGTCATATAGGTTCCAGCTGGTTCAGATCTCTCTCTGGCACAACCCTCAGAGAGTTACTGATCTAGGGACTTTACGAAGATGACAAGTGAGTTGAGAATGACAACCTTCTTGCACAACTTTGCTTTAATGTGACCCTTTGAGAACGAGAGAAGAAAGAACCCAGTGAAACCATTTTATTTTTTATGGAGATGTTGTTGGAGAAATTGCTCACCGTATCACATGGGAAACTTAAATTTCAGTACCAAGACCAACCGGCTTCTCCTAAATAATTGATTGTTTATCCTACAGATACCATGATTCAAGCAATGGCCTCATTCTTTGTATTGGTCACAGGGAATTTCAGTGCAAAATCTGAAGGCTACTGTTAGTGTAGGCAGATTCTGGTTTGCTTCTATATCTCATATCCATTTTTTAATTTCCCCTGACTTCTATATTTGTCCATTTTAGTCTTGCAACTGTGTTTTCCAGAAGGTAACAAAGTGTGAGTAATTACACCCTAAAACTGAAGCACCTTAATTGATTAGGTCTGTAGTTCTAGTCCAGACTCTCTCCCAAGAAGAGACATAAACATCCATCAGCACAGTGGAGTCCACCTAGATTTTCCCAGCCATGTCAAATGCGTATCAGAAGCATTTCTAATTCCCCAAACCTAGTCCTCTATAATCCCTACTGTTTTGATAAGTGCTACCATGAACTTGGTTACCCAAGCCAGAATCCTGGGTGTCATACTGAATTCTTCCTTCTCCTTTCATAATTGGCTTCCACTAAGCCAACAATTCATATCACCTTAACTCCTACTTCTCCCACTCTTGAGTCCATTCTTTCTTTCCCTTCCCACCACTGACAACTAATTTCAGGCTCTCCTTGACCTTCGCCCAAACATAGGATAATCAGTCATAGTTACTGGTTTCCCTGCTCTGGTCTTGCTCCCCTTCCACCCATGGCACATCCTCCCACAGGAGGGAGCTCTCTAACACTCAGATCTGCTAATGTCACTGCCCAGTTAATTTTCTTTGTCAATGGCTCCCCATTACCTACAAGATAAAACAAAATTCCTTGGAACATATAAATGGCTTTTTATAATCTAACATTCATCTCTCCATTCCTTGAATGCTTGGGGTGCCGCAAACATGCCAAACTCTCTCATTTGCTATTTTTGTACACATACTGTAAACACACACACACACACACAGTGAAATTCCCTTCCGTCTTTGGTGAGCCAGGATTTTTCCCTTCTTCCTCCAGCCCCAACTCAAGCTTAGCCCTTGAGAAGCCTTCCCTGACCTCCAGGCAAACTTTGGCACTCTTTCCCTTGTGTTCCTACTGAATCTGACCCACGCACCTATTACAGAAATTACCAGTATATGATTTCATTTCATATGTGGAATTTAAGAAACAAAACAAATGAACAACAACAAAAAAAAAGGGACAAAAAAACAGACTCTTCAGGGGTGCCTGGGTGGCTCAGTCGTTAAGCGTCTGCCTTGGGCTCAGGTCATGGTCCCAGGGTCCTGGGATTGAGCCCCGCATCGGGCTCTCTCCTTGGCGGGAAGCCTGCTTCTCCCTCTCCCACTCCACCTGCTTGTGTTCCCTCTCTCGCTGTGTCTCTCTCTGTCAAATAAATAAAATCTTTAAAAAAAAACCAAAACAGACTCTTCAATACAGTGAACAAACTGGTAGTTGCCAGGGAAGTGGGTGGGGGGAGGGGTAAAATAAAGGGGATCACTCATCTTGATGAGCACTGAATAATGTATACAGAATTATTGAATCATTATATTGTATACCTGAAACTAATGAACACTGTATGTTATACTTCAGTTAAAAAGAAGAAAGAAAAGAAAAGAAAAGAAGGAAGGAAAATAGGAAGGACTTGTCTTCTTAGACAATAACTTTCCTATATGTTCAGGCACTGTGTCTCACTTTCCTTCATATCCCAGAGCCTAGTGTAGAACACACACAATTAAATAAATAGATTAGTGAGTAGTAGCTGGAAGGAGAGAGGGAGGGAAGGAGGGAGGGAGGGAGGGAGGAAGAAAAGGGAAAGAAATTACCCTGGTGTTTTGCAATTATTTCCTTGTGTATCTCCTTAGACAATAAATTTCCTATATGTTCAGGTGCTGTGTCTCACTTTCCTTCATATCCCGGAGCCTAGCCTAGAACACACCCAGTTAAATAAATAGATTAGTGAATAGTAGATGGAACTGTTATGCTTGACAGGGTTAGATTCTAGGTTCAGAGGACTGTACTTTCAGAACAACAGACTAGAGCAGAAGTCAGCAAACTATGGCCACAGGTCAAATCTGGCCCAGAGCCTGTTTTTATGAATAACATTTTATTGTGAAACAACCACACCTATTTGCTTACACTGTTTAGGCTGCTTTCATGCCCCAGCAGCAGGGCTGAATAGATTTGACAGAGACTGTATGGCCCACAAAGGCTGAAATATTTACTCTACCCCTTTACAGAAAGTGTTTGCTGACTCCTGAACTAGAGGCATATTTGGAGGCCAGAGTCACGGGCCTGGGAGTGTGCCCCGCTGAACCTCAGTCCCATCCCACACACATAGTACCCACCTCTCCACACTTTACTGTTCTCTTACTCCCCTTAAAACCCCACACACCTCCCTTCTGCAATCTGAACTCAGCTTAGTGCACACACTCTGCATAACCTACTTAAGCTTACTCATTTGGGATCTTCTGATTCTCTAACTATGGTATCTAACTGCGAGTCCAGAGACTAATTGTTCTCAGTTTACAAGTCCTCCCTTCTTTCCTTCAGTAACACATTCCCCTGAGTTTTGGCTGGGCACAGGACTGCCCACCTAGAGACCACACTGCCTCACCTCCTATGCAACTGAGTAGGGCCATCTGACAATGTTCTGGCAAATGGAGTGTGACCAGAGTGATGTGCACAATTCAGAGTGTCTGCTCTTCCAAGAAAACTCAGAGCTCCCACTTCCTCTTTCCCTCCTCCACTGGGTTGGAATATGGATGTAGAGGGCCAACTTTGGTCGCACAGATAAGGACAACACCGGTGGGAGCAACAAGAGAGAAGGAATCTGGGCCCCCTTTTCAACCTCATAGAGCACCTCTAGCCTCCCAGACTGCCTTCAACCCAGACTTTTGTGTGAGAGAAATAAAACCTTTCATCTATTTCATACCACTTTTATTTGGGTCACTGTTTAAGCACTCAGTCTAATATCCTACTTTTCCCAGCTTCTGTCCATGTCTTTTTCCCTTTAAATTCAGTGTAGATTTTCTCTCCCAGAATTTGACCTCAGTCCATCTCTATTCACTTTCAACCACTTTCTCTAAGTTCTAAGTCTTTTCTCTGAAACCTCAACTTCTCCTAAAACCCTTATCTTTCCACTCACTTCCTCTTCTTTCCATCTTTGTTCTTTCTTCTTTTCTACAAAAGAAAATATCACCGTACTCCATGTGCCCAGGGTTCCAAAAAAAACCACTGCAAACAATTTCAATATTTTCTCAATGTCTTAAGACAATTCCAAAAAAGTCTTAGTATATTCTTAATGCAAAGTTAAACTGTACAATCCTTTTCAGACCTTTCTCTCAAGGTTTAGACTTTGTGTGTGGGGGGTAGCTAAAGGTCTCTTCTGTCTCACTCACTTCCTCCCTCCCATGCATTTTCGCCTACACGGAGTGCACCCCTTCTGCTAGTAGCCCTCTCCTGCAACTCCTCCAGCCCCTCTAGTGGCTGTTAGAGAATCAGCCCATTACCTCCACTCTGCACACCAGCTAGGGTGAAGAGGAAGTCTCTCAATCTTTCCGCATTGACAATCGTTTAATTTACCTCTAATCTTCCACGTCTTCATTTTAATATCTATAAATTGGGGATTCTACCCACCTAATCTACTCCACAGGATTGTTCTGAAGGCTCCATGTTACATCGGATATAAAAGCATTTTTGAATGTGTTCAACGACTGTTCAAGTTTAAGTAGAAAGTCATCACTATTTTCAGGCCTGATGTTTTCTTTTGTTTTCCACGACTGCTCTAACTTCTCCCCCACCATGGGATATACATTGGATGGGAGAGTGTTCCTCTGACCTCTGTGTCTCCCTTAAGGAACATCTCACCTTTTCCTTCCTTTCAGAGCCATGCTTTCAGGAAGCACTGTTCACATTCATTAGCTCTCCTTCCTCAGCATCATTTAATGCCCCTCCCCCCAACCCCACCACCACCACTTCACTAAATTTACTGCTTCTGCTAAGGACATCAACGGCTGGCAAACCAACCAAACACCAGTGTGTGCTTCCTCCCTTTGATCCCATCTCTCCTGGCTCTGCTTTTCCCTCTCCCATTATATTCTCCTCTATATCCTCTTCACTAAGGTCCCTGAAATGTTTGCCATGACCCTGGTATGTTTCTAATGATTGCAACAGTTAACTAGCTTCTGCTGTGCACCTACTATGCATCACACACTTAACATGTCCCATCCCATCTTACCATCAACCCTACGAGGTAGCTTTTGTTATCCCCATTTTACAGATGAAGAAACAGAGACTGCAGGGGGATGACCTCTGGCCAAGATCACACACAGCCCATACACCACAAAGCCAGAATTCAAACCCTAGTCCTTGTTCTTCTCTCCAGGTTGCCCTCCCTCCCCACCCCACCCATGGCTTTCCTTCGGACTTCCTGAGTTTAAATCTTGGCTTTGCCATTTACTTGCTGAGCTCAAATCCTGGCTTACTTAACTTCTCTAAGCATCCATTTCCTCATCAGTAAAATGAGAATAATAATAGCATAGATCTTTTAGAGCTGCTGAGAGGATTTGATTAGATACTGCTTGTAAACAACTCAGAAGAGTGGCAAGCACATAGTAAACCTCAATAAATGTTACTATTGCTTTTTATTATTATGTTCAGTGCATTCATCTGTCTCTTCTGTCTATACACCTGCTCCCTGGGCAGGCTCACCTATGCACTGGCTTCCAGTAGCATCTACATGTGAGAAAGCCTCTTTCTCTATAGCCAGCCCAGACTCCTCTGCAAGTACCAGCCCATATTTCCAGTCATTGGCTGGATTTCCTCCATGTGATGGCCCCTGTACACCTCATATGTGACAAACTCATAGCAGAACTCATCATCACCCTCCCCCAAATGTACTCCTTCTCTGAAACCCCTAAGTCAGTGACTGACATGCCACATGAGTCATAAACTTGGGCTTTGTCCTTGACTCCCCTGTCTCACTCTTTTAGCACACCGCATCAGCCACTTGTCCTTCCTCCTAAACATCTATCTCTCTGGTTCACCCAGCCTGTCTTGGATGTTTTCAATGTCACTGCTGATTCTGTCTTCGTTTAAAAGTTTGATATTTTGTTCATCATGGGATTTTTGCATTAATTTTGATTTGTAAAAATATTCCATCAAAATATTATTTATCTTGATCATCGGAGGTTTCCGTATCCCCTAAATTTTGTATCTGAGATAAGCGTTGAACTTGCCTTACTCCGGATCTTCTCCCAATGCAAGTTCCTGAGTACCCTGCCAGAACGTTATTACTAAAATATCCTGGCACACTCAGATCTTGCAATTCCACACCACCTCGCCACCTTTCCCTAATGGATGCCATGATCTAGCAACAGTAATCCATTTTCTTTCCATTTCTGTGCTTTTAGAAATGTGGCAAGTGATCTCTTTGTCTATGCTTTAGGTTACCTAGGATGGTTAGGAACTGGTTATACTTGCAAATAGTTAAATTGTTTATGCATTCACTGATAAAACTTAAATTCAACTATATTTTATGAAAATCCTTCTAAAATTTATTATATGTCTCTGCAGTCTTCCATAAAATACATTCATATTTTAATATGTTCTCAATAGGGGTGCCTGGGTGACTCAGTCCCTTAAGCGTCTGACTCTTGGTGTCAGCTCAGGTCTTGAGCTCAGGATTGTAAGTTCAGGCCCCGCATTGGGCTCCACGCTGGGCATGGAAGCTACTTTAAAAAAAAAAAAAAAGTTTTCGATCGTGCAGCCTCATCATTCTAAGCATCAATGACATATGTACTCTGCTATAATCCAGTGATGTCAACCTCAGGAGCCATTGGGATTTATGTCTGGTTTGCCCCTAAACTCAATGTTCACAGACAATTCATTCCTTTTCTCATTTTGTTGCAGTCTTGCTGCTCCTGATCAATGCTCTCTGCTGTCACAGGTTCTGTTTCTTTTGATTCATCCCTAATGACTTGGCCTCATTTCCCTTTCCCTTGTCCATGTCACCCCCACCTTAACCTTGCCCTCTGCTATTCTCTCCCCTAGCTCTGCTTTCCCGGTACTTGTTGGAACTGACACTCACGGAGCGTGGTAATTATAACCTTTGCCAGCCTACGACTATGTTCTTTTCTTCTGCTTGACTGACTCATCCATTTTATTATTCAGCCTTTGTATCTTTATCTCTTACCTCCTTTTCCTCCCTAGTTTGCCATTGTTCTGGTGGGTTGAGAGATCCTGAATATATATGTAAGAGACTGCAGGAGGATGTGTAAGGAGGTAACTTTCCAGCTACCTCTGCTATGGCATTTCTCCACATAGGGGATCACGGGTAGGGGTTAAGAAAGAATTCTAACCTCAAGTACCTGAGGAACTTGACATCCTCTGTCCTTGGTCTCTATCTCTATGTGCTCCAATCCTAAACTTTTTAGGTGGTGCAGTAGTAAAGAGACATGGGAAACTAACAAGGGCAACTGAAGTATCTGAGATTCCTGATGGGAATATTGAGTCAATGGATCTTAGTCATGTTTGAACCAACTCTAAGTTCTTTTGGTTCCTTGTTAAAATGGGAGAAGACAGGGATTTACCGAGATTCCCAGTTGGCCTCTGAAATCTAGTCTTGGGTACATCAAAGGGCTCCAAAGGTGACAGGTTCATTTTTATTAAGAGTTTACTGGCAATCACAAAATCATAAAATATCCATATGACCTAATGAACAAAATGTAGAAATGCTGGAAATCCAGAAAACTTCTGAATAACCTGTCCTCAGACAGAAACTAGTTAGAATAAGATTTTTAAATAGATCCTTTTCTCGTGACTGAGATATTTAAGAAAAATAGGCATGCAGTAGAACCTGGAAGTTTCTGTTTGCTCATTTTTCTGGTCATCATCCTTTATTTACTTATTTACAAATAAGTAAATAAAGCAGGGGCCACCGAAGAAGGTTTAGTACTTTTTGGATATGGAACACAGGTAAGTCTGTTGTGTTTGTTTCCATAATAGTCTATGTCCTTGAAAAGAAATGTGACATAATGAAAGTAGCATGGGCTTAGGAGCAAGATAGATCCAGGTGTGTGTGACCTGAGGTCCACCATTTACTCTCTGGGTGGCCATAGGCTTATCACCTTAGCAGGATGAGCCAGCAAGGGGTTACTAAAGTGCAGATCATAGAATACCTCCGAGGACTGAATAAAGGAACAGGCACAGGACCTTGAGCTCATTGCCTGGCATGTCATGGAAACTCAGTGAACCTAGGTTTCCTTCCCATCTGCCTTCTCTTCACTTTCACATCATCTGTGTGAGGGGCTAAACCTAGTGTCAAGGTCTATACCCCCTCCTGGGCGGAGACTGCTCTCAAGAATGCAACTAGAGACACTTCTTTACAATGTAGAACTAATGGCAGGTGATGTGGGAATCCAGTGTGTCTGAGAAGGCACGCATTGTCATAGCACTCATTAATCTAGTCTCGGATCAGGATCTAGATCCTGAGACATCCCCCCCTCTTGTAATTGTTTGAGGACTCCACGGCAAACCTGCAGTTAAACCCTCTCTGAGGCAACCCCCCAGCATGGCTCTGAGCTCTGAGCATGTGCTGCCCTTACTCTTCTTCTGACGTGTGCCAGCCGCCTTGAGGCCAGCCAGGCAGTGAATAACGGTCTCAGCCCTTGTCCCATGGAGGAGACAGAGGGGCTCAGCGGCCCAGGGTGGCAGCTTCCTTAGCAAGGGCTGATTCAACAGCACTGTTCTCTCTCGGGCAGTTAGCCCAATTTTGTAGGGCAGCCTCAGAAGAGTTTTATTATCTTTCTTTGAATCTCTTCCAATACTTTGATGTCCCTGAAGTTTAAAAGCTAAAAACTGCACACAGTGCAGCATGCCACATAAAACACCTTTAGAAATTTCTAGTTCAGAAAAACTTGGGCAAAGACAAATCTCTCCACTTGATTCTGTTTGTTTTCTTCTCTTGGGATTTGTCTTGGGCAGGTGACTGTACAAGTAACTACCATCATCATCATCATCATCATCAGTTTTAAAGAATTATAACAGCTACAAAATTAGCTTATCATTTTTGAGACATGATGTTTGTGGCCTAAAATAAATTGGTAAAACCAAAACAGCTTTTTAAAAAGTGCAAGCATAGCCAATAGTATGAAGCCATTTTTCAATGTGTATTTTTGTTTTCAATTTATTTTTTTGAACCAGGCCGCTTATTTGAATATCTGCTGATTCTGCGGGACATACCTGACAAGCAGGCCACATGGTTCCCTCCCTTGGACTGCCGTGACAGCCTTCTACACACTGTGCTACTCGGTGGTCACAGGCAGCTAGAAAACTGCACGGGGTAGCTGAGCCTTTGAAAAGTGGACAGGTCAACCTTTTTAATTCAGTAAGTCAATGTGATTGAGGTCCCCAATGATACAGGTTGTTCTGTAATAGGAAAAAGCTCTGGAATTTCTTATCTCAGAAGACACTTGCCATTATTTTAGGGGTGGCTATGGATATTAGTGAGATAAACCAAAGTCAGGTCACTCAAACTGGACATAAAGTATCTGCTTGAGAGTGTCAAAGACAGTCTCTTGGCGATGGGGTTCATATCTACCGTTGTCCTCAATTTTTTAAATGACCTTCTCAAAAATATTTCAAAATGATACCCAAACAACAAGTACACACACTGATTGAATAAGTAATGCATTTATAGATAAATTTACATAGGTATATTCACATACATATATATGTTTTCATAATGCTCCTTTATCCACCTGATGGTCAGTGGGATTTTTCAGAGGAGAACATTTGCCAGCCTTCCTCTAGTCTTCTTTTTCTCCACAAAATTCTCCTCACACCTTTGTTCCAGCTATGGTTAACTTCAAAGCTACCAAACAAGTCATACTGTCTGTCCATCCCATACGTGGCTCAAATTGTTTCCACTACCTTGAATGCCCCACCCTGTCCCTATTCTTCACCTGGCTAACTATCCTCATCTGTTGAGAGTTCTAGTGACCCCTTCCAGGAAGCCTTCACACACACACACACCTACATACTTGACTAGTACCTCATGCTTACTTCCCCTTTAGCATTTAATCCCCTGGATTGAATGATCTGGTTACTTATCCCCTCCATCTCCCCACCCTTAGAGTATCAGCTCCACCAGAACAGACCTGGTATCTTTTTCATTATGTGTTCCCATGCTTTTCACAATCCCTGGAAAACACTGAGTGAGTGAGTGAATGAATGAATGAATGGAATGAATGAGAGAATGCATTCTTGCTCCGACCCTGTGGTGAATACTCACCTCAAACACCAGTCTCCAATCCCACTCCCACCCTGAAGTCTGGAGTTGAAGGCTGGTGGGTAGAGGATTTGGTCTCCATGTTCCCTAGGCAGCATGGAGCAGCTCAACCATCCACATTCCACCTGGATGAGAAAAAACACCTATGTGAGTAGTTTTTCTTTTCCTAGAGATTTTTTGTCACAGTTTGTGGCTCGTTTTATCAAGCCTAGACAGTTGTTTTGTTTTGTTTTGTTTTTTTCATGTGCTGTGGCATCTCGGTCCCTGTAACACAAACCTCTTTAATCATTAGTCTTACTGGTAGAATTTGATAGGGGTCATATCAAATCCCTCTCCTCGTCTGCTAATGGCAATTTATGGACACTAACTATGAGCAATATACATTGTAAAAGACCAGAAAACTCCCCCTCTGGTTATGATGCAGCACTATAAGGTGATAGTCTGGAAACTAGACTGAGAGTTTAATCAGTGGTATGTGATCTTTATTTGTGGTTGGCTGCCTCATCAATTTTCATTTGGGAGCTAAAATGGACTCTGAGGCAGATATGGCATTAATTACGAGGGAAATTGGTTGCAATATGCCTCGAGGTAAAACCCTTCTGATGGAAATCTGAGATTGAAAGAAAGCCAAATTACAAAAGGATGATTTACTGGAAAAGGCAAATGTATGCATTACCATCACCGCTTAGCAAAAAAAAAGGAGTTGATAAAGCAGAGAGATTGTGGAATGACTGAAAAGTGAAAAAAAAAAAAAATCCCTGGATGTAACTCACTCCAAAAAAGATTTATTCTTATGCTGAATGCATTATATTTCCCCAGATACATATGACATTTTCCAAGAATGCGCTTCAATTAAAAGGCAACAAGCATTAATAACAGTTGGCAGGGTCCCTATTTTCTTCTAGATTGAAATATATTTTACTAAGAATTGAATAGGGAGCATCTAGGGATACCAAGCTAAAATTCATTTTACTAGTTACAGTACCTGCTGTTGTATCAATTTTCTAGTTATAATGTCACATTTTTTCCCTGAAGATTTCAAACACCTTCTTAGACAATACCTTCTTTATCCTATCACTGAATCTTGATGAGGTAATATATAGAGGCGAAGTTGTAGTTGAATGACTATCCCCAACTTATTATGAGAAAACTAAGATACAGAGAGCTTAAGCTAATGCATTTTTTAAAGTAACATATTCTTTTTCATTGGCTATATAGCAGAGTGAGTTATTAAGAAAAGTACTGAGAGTTAATACCGCTTCCTTCATCACACACAGGAAAGGAAGATCATGGAACATGTTTACCCATACCCGGGGTTGAGCAGAAGTGAGAAGACTTCGTGTCATACACAGAGAGAAGCCCAATACATGGTTAGAGGCAGGGATGGAAACCAGGCCATCTGCACCCACACTTCTCTGCTACTTATTAGCTGGGTGACTTTAGCCTTGGCCTCGGTGCCTCAGTTTCCTTGTTTGTACAACTGGGAGAGCACAACAGTGTTTGCTATTATCTTGAAAATTAAGCTGGGTCCCTTCTATAGAGGGAGGAGTTGCAGGAAATGTTTGAAGTGGACAAAGCAGAAGCTCTTGGACGCTTAGAAGGTTTAGAGTTGTAAGACGGAATACAGGGATAGGGTTTTACACATTTTCCCTAGTGGGGGCAACCAGGTGGTGCTCTGGGAGACTGAAGGATACCTGAACCTGGGGCTCTGTACCTTGGTCAGGAGACCAGGGGCCAAACATCTCACAGGCAAATCTTTGACATGGTGGGTGTCCCCAAGTCTGCCTGGAGCTGAGTGCCCAGCAACACATTTGTAGCTACCAGTGTTTTCATTGTGTATTATCTTTCTTCCTACACTGCCTGGAAAATAGGTAAATAAATGTTCAGTGAATATAGTCACTGTGGACTAAGGATCTGTCATTTTCCTTGTTTTTGTGTTTTTTAAGTATCTCATAAATCTGGCATTCTTGAGAGGACAGAACAGAAATTGCAAAAATGACTGAGGATGAATTTCCCACCAACCAAGTAAGTGGACACTCAGAGCAGATTAAATTTGATTGAGAACAAAAAGGGTTGTGTGCCTTATATCTCATTCTACTATTGTAGACTAAAATCAATACCTGCTTTACCAGCTATGAACTCCTTTGGCAGCAAAACCCTACTATTGGTGACTTAAAATATGGTGCTTTATTCACTCATGTAACAGAAAAATTTGGAGGTCGACCATTCAGATGGTCCCTAGGGCCATCAAGGACCAAGTTTCTTTCTTTCTGCCCTGCCACCCTTACCATATGGCTTTTATCTATATATAGTTGGTTGCAAGACAGCTACTTCTCCTGTAAGCCTTTATTGGCGTTCCAGGTAGGAAGGAAGAAGGGGCAAGAAAGAAGGGGGGGTATCTAAATCTGGAAAGCAAACACTTCCCAGAAACTGTCACTTTATGTATCTATGTATGTATGTATTGACTAGATATGGGCAATTTATTATTTATTATTTTTTTAATTAAAGTATAATTGACATACAATATCCTATTTGTTTCAGGTATACATCAAAGTGATTCTATATTTTTACACATTTCAAAATGATCCCTAATGAAAAGTCTAGTTACCATCTGTTACTATACAAAGTTATTACAATGTTATACTTTCTATTTCATTGGCCATAGTACTGTGCCACATGTTCATTCATTTCATGTGTGATGATGAAGCTAGAATTTATAGCTGGGCACATTGCCATGCTGAACTAAATTAGTTTCTATTAGCAGAGAGTAGAATGGTGGTTACCAGGGGCTGCAGGATAGAGGAACTGGGGAGATGGTGGCCAAAGAGCACAAACTTACAGTTAGAAAATGAATGGATTCTGGGGATCACACAGACACACAGAGGATAATTATGTAATGTGATGGAGCTGTCAGCTATCACTATGGTAGTAATTATATTGTGACCTGTAAGTTTATCAGATCAACACACTGTACAACTTAACCTTACAGTTTTATGTCAATTATATCTCAATTATAAGTTAAATAAATTAGCTTCTATTAATGAGATAGACAGAATGGATAGATAGAAGAAAAGCTGCTAATAGTGTCTGCCACATACATTTTCCCCAACATCTAAAATCTACCTAAGAAAATTTATATCTTGTTTAAAGCAAACCACATATATGCAAAATATGACAATTCGATTTAAAAATAAAGGGGGAAATTCTACTTGACTAAAGAGTTTACAAAATAGCTTTCTTAATTGTTTTTAAAAGTCATTTGATTTATATATTTTTAAGAATGTAAAAAGTCTTTGAATTCAAGGAGTAAGAGATAATTTAAGCTCCCCTTTTTCTTTTTCTTTTTTTTTTAAAGATTTTATTTATTTATTTGAGAGAGAGAATGAGAGAGAGAGAGCACATGAGAGGGGGGAGGGTCAGAGGGAGAAGCAGACTCCCTTCTGAGCAAGGAGCCCGATATGGGACTCGATCCCGGGACTCCAGGATCATGACCTGAGCCGAAGGCAGTCGCTTAACCAACTGAGCCACCCAGGGGCCCTCCCGTTTTTCATTATACAGTTGAGAAGCAGACCTATAGAAATGTCATGCAATTCTCCCATATTTCTACAGCTAGGTAGTGGGAGAGAAGAAATGAAAAGTCTGCAATAACAGATGCCAAATTTTTAAGATTATCTTTACATTTCAGACTTAAGAGTCTTTAAATGGCTCGTTAAATATAACACTAAATGTGTTTGTTTGTAATACATTTTACAAATGTCCTTAGAGGACTATTACCAAAATAAGTATACAAATGAAGAATTATTTATCACAGCACATGTACATAATTTGCATTTAGAAAATGTACCAGAGTTATCAAAAGAGGAGCCTTCTATGTGTTAAAATCCTGGCATTGCTACTAACTATATGAGCCATAGGAAAGTGGCTCATCTTTCTTTTTTTTAAAGATATTTATTTATTTATCTATTTATTTATTTATTTATTTGAGAGAGAAAGTGAAAAAGAGCATGAGTAGGAGGAGGGGCAGAGGGAAAAGCAGACTTCCCCCTAGGCAGGGAGCTGGATGAGGATGTGGGGCTCGATCCCAGGACCCTGAGATCATGACTTGAGCTGAAGGCAGACGCTTAACCGACTGAGACACCCAGGTGCCCCAAGTGGCTCATCTTTCTAAGCCTCAATTTTCAGTTGTAAAGGGAAATAAAACATTTTTATATGACGTTCTTGAAAAAAGTTAAATGAAGCAGCACACATAAAGCATATAGTGGTGTGGCTATCACTTAATAGGTGCTCAATAAATCATTCCAGCTATTATTGTCATTATCAATGCTGTCACCATCATCAGCATCACCATCATCAGCATTTTCTTCTTCTAAAAGAATCCAGTCCAGTGTTCTTCATATTTCATCATGAGATAAAGAGCTGGAACCATAAAAGTAGACTCACAAAGGGGAGAAGGGCTCTGAGAAGAAAGGGACTTCAGAACAACTCCCTCTCTGGAGTAAGAGAGAAGCCAGGGCAGAGTGCTGGCAGCCTATGGTGCCACTGAGGCCAAGGATTCTCCCAGAGAGTCAGGGCAGAAAGCTAGCGATAAACACCACCTCCCTAAGGGCCTGCTAAGAGCTAAGGAAGTAGCCATAGAATCAAGGACTTACTTCTCTTTCATATACCAGGATCTAAGTCTGAGATCTCATGGTTCTCTGAGGTAGGTTAGCTGGCAGAGGCCTGTGAATCCTTTTGGGGAGAGTCACTACCTATTGCTCATAGAGTTACATCCTTCCCATCCCAGTGCAACTAGAAGGGAATCTTGAAAATCTTTAAGACTGTGATCAGAGGAGACCTGGCAGCAAGAAGCTTCCTCTGAAGCTTCAGCAGAAGGTTAAAGATTTTCTCCGGTTTGTTTACCGTTGGATCCCTGCTGACAGTAGCCCTGCTGTGCCTTCCACTACCTTTCTGCTAGTTGTAAACTCTACAAAGAAGCTCAGAGTCTGATTCAACTGTTGAGGGAATGATAACATATATTATACATAGAAACACAGAAAAATATGCACTTAAGGGAAACAGTAGCCAGACATAAGCAGACAAAGTAGACAAGCAATGTCAGATGGCCACAAATATCGATGGAGAATTGCTACAAAACTCAGAAAAGATTTTTAACAGGAAAAAAAAAAAAAAGAACTTCTCCTTTTGACAATGGTAGAGTAGTATGTCATTAGAAATATCCTCCCACTGAGGACAACTTGAAAAGCTGGAAACCTATAACAGATATATACTCAAAGTATTTGGAGAACTAACAAAATAATGAGGAATTAGAGGACCAGACCTGTGGAAAAAAGAAAACTCCATTAAGTGAGACACACATCTGGAGATGCTTTCCTTCTAAGGGTGTCTGTTACTATTTAAAGATATGGCTGCGAAGATAATAAGCAGTTTGACAGCCTTGTGTAGTAAAGAGACAATTATTAGAGCCCAGAGATTTCAATATTCACAAAAGGAATATACCCTAAGAGTAAAGATGACTTAGGAATAAACTGGACCTTACAGAGACTGAAGCCCAACACTGATCCACCTCAATCCCTGAATCTGAACCAAGGTAGTCTGGGGTGGCTAAAGCCCCGGATCTCTTGCCAGAAAACAAATGTAGATCCTCTCCAGAGGAAGATAAAATTATCCTATGCCTCAAATTATTCCTACATTTTTTCATGAGTAAAGACTAGTGCTCCACCAAAAATAATCAGTCATACACAAAGACAAGGTAATGTGAACAAACTTAAAGGGAAATAATACATAACATAAGCAGATCAATAGGGAATAATAAAATAGTTACCAGACAGATACTTAAAAATAATTTTACCTAATGTGTTCAAGAAGATAAATGTGTTACCAGATACTTAAAAATAATTTTACCTAATGTGTTCAAGAAGATAAAAAATAAGATTGAGAATTTCAACAAAGAACTGAAACATTTTTAAAAATGAGAATTCTAGGGCCAAGGTGGTGGCGCAGGACAGGGCAGGCTGAAAGAGGAAGAAGGAGCTAGTGGTGCACAATGGCAACAACTTACAAGCGGCTGAAGCTGCATGTCACACCTGAAAGATTTTATTTTTTATTTTTTTTTATTATACTATGTTAGTCACCATACAGTACATCATTAGTTTCTGATGCAGTGTTCTATGATTCATTGTTTGCGCATAACACCCAGTGCTCCATGCAGTATGTGCCCTCCTTAATACCCATCACCAGGCTAACCCATCCCCCCTCCCCTCCCCCCTCTAAGACCCTCAATTTGTTTCTCAGAGTCCATAGTCTCTCATGGTTCGTCTCCCCCTCTGATTTCCATCCTTTCATTTCTCCCTTTTCTCCTAATGTCCTCCATGCTATTCCTTATGTTCCACAAATAAGTGAAACCATATGATAATTGACTTTCTCTGCTTGACTTGTTTCACTTAGCATAATCTCCTCGTCCCATCCATGTGGATGTAAAAGTTGGGTATTCATCTTTTCTGATGGCTGAGTAATATTCCATTGTATATATGGACCACATCTTCTTTATCCATTCATCTGTTGAAGGGCATCTCGGCTCTTTCCAGTTTGGTTATTGCAGACGTTGCTGCTATGAACATTGGGGTGCATATGGCCCTTCTTTTCACTACCTCTGTATCTTTGGGGTAAATACCCAGTCATGCAATTGCTGGGTCACTGGGTGCCTCTATTTTTAACTTTTTAAGGTTTCTCCATGCTGTTTTCCAAAGTGGCTGTACCAACTTGCATTCCCACCAACAGTGTAAGAGGGTTCCCCTTTCTCCACAATCTCTCCAACATTTGTTGTTTCTTGCCTTGTCAATTTTTGCCATTCTAACTGGTGTAAGGTGGTATCTCAATGTGGTTTTGATTTGAATTTCTCTGATGGCTAATGATGATGAACATTTTTTCATGTGTCTGTTAGCCATTTGTATGTCTTCTTTGGAGAAGTGTCTGTTCATGACTTCTGTCCCACTTTTTGACTTGAGTAGTGGAAGCCTGTGATGATGGAGTGGATGACGTACTTGCCATAGACCGCATGTCCACAGAAGTTACCCTGTCAGTCAAGAAAGATATTCCTCCTTCAGCTGTTACAAGACCAATATTCGGTATATTGGACACAATCCATCTGGTGGCAGGTAATTATCTAATCGTTATTACCAAAAAGACTAAAATAGATGAATTCTTCAATCACGTAATCTAGAAAGCAACAGATTTTGACATCCTTTCTTATAAAATGATGTTGCACTTAACTGATATTCAGTTACAAGATAATAAAGCCCTTTCCTAGCGATGATAAACCACGTCCTGAATGTGGATGGGTTTTACTTCTTAACAACATATGATTTGACCCATACTTTCCAGCAGCTGTCCATCAGTGGTTTGTATGGAACGGTCATCTTCTAAGAGAACTTTCTGCCCAGCCAGAGGTCCATCGGTGTGCGCTGCTAGTATTACATGGCTGTACCCTCTCCAGTTATCTGTCAGTCTTTAGTATTAGTATGAGGCAGATTGAGGAACAATCTCAGTCGTATGAGGAAAGTGTTTTAGAATTAATAGAAATTACCTCTGAAACAAATAATACATTATATGTTAAAAAAAAAAAAGATAGCAGGAAAAGAAGAATGAAGGAGGGGAATCTGAGGGGGAGACAAACCATGAGAGACTAGGGACTCTGAGAAACAAACTGAGAGTTCTAGAGGGGAGGGGGGTGGGAGGATGGGTTAGCCTGGTGATGGGTATTAAAGAGGGCACGTACTGAATGGAGCACTGGGTGTTATACGCAAACAATGAATCATGGAACACTACATCAAAAACTAATGATGTAATGTATGGTGATTAACATAACATAATAATAAAAAATAAATAAATAAATTTTAAAAAAAGAATCGAAATTGCTCTTGATAACAAAATCAAACCCATTACCATAAAATCTTAGAATACTGGTTATAAATTAGCCCCCCCCCCCCTTTTTTAAATGAACTCTTGAGACTGAATTATTCTCTCTGTTCAAGAGTTCTGGAGCTGGTGGTTTAAAGAAGGAACATGCAGAGTGTATTTTGTTTTTATTAGACTTTGTGCCAATAAACAAGAATAGTTTGAACCTGGCTTTTGAAATGAAAACTTCCCCTTTCCCTTAAAATAGTTAGATTCAGGAACTAGGGCAACCAGCAACATGGAGAGGAGAATTATAATTAAAAGTCGTACTTGTCATTTAAAATAACCACAAAAAAATGGGAATAGATGGTACACAAAGAATAATGCTTAGGAGGTAAAAGTCCATACAGATGCAAAATAAATGGTCATCATCTAATTGTAAGTTCATTTTAAAAACTTATCATAGACATCATAATAAAAACAGGGAAGCAGAGTGAGCTGGCTGATAATGGACAGGTAGATGATGAGCACCTGTAATCAGCACTGTGCTTTCCCTGCAGAAACTGAGGCGATCTTTGTATCAAGAACCCCCAAGAAGCTTATTACAGAAACAGTCTGTGATCTATTTGTTCATTATGTTAATATGATTTCTTTAAGAGTCCTGAAGAGGGGCAGAGCAAGATGGTGGAGGAGTAGGAGACCTGGATTTCATCTGGTCTCAGGAATTCAGCTGGATAGGGATCAAACCATTCTGAACACCTACAAACTCAACAGGAGATCAAAGAAAAGAATAGCAACAATTCTCTGAACAGAACAATGACCACTTTCTGGAAGGCAGGACGTGCGGGGAAGTGAATCTGAGGCGATATTCGGGAGGATAGACTGCGGGGGGATGGGGCCTCCATCGGCCCCTACTGGCAAGTGATAGAGCCGAGGAGCACAAAATCAGAACTTTTAGAAGTCGGCTCCGCTGAGGGACGTCGCTCCAGTGGCTAAGCGGGGGGTGGAACCCTCGTGGGACAGTGTGGTCTCAGGACCCTCAGGGTCACAGAAAGACCGGGGGTGCCTGAGTGCGGCAGAGCTCCCAGGTATCAGAGCGGGGAAGTCAGCTGCAGAGACAGAGCCGAGGAGCGGGCTCTCAGCTTGGGGTTGGCATAAACCGTGATCCATGGCACAGTCGGGCCACTGCTCCTTCAGCAGGGACCCAACAAGCGACAGATCCGGAGAGACTCCCCTTCCTCCCCCGGGAGGAGCAGCATGGGAGCTCACCGCAGGGATCTGCTGGGTTTGGAGACTCCACATGGGGTTGGGTGCCAGAGATAGAAATGCTCGGTCACAGGCCGGGTGAGCACGGAGTGCGGCCAGAGACTGGGGAGATGGGAGTGACTGACTGCTTTTCTCTGGCGGTGCACTGAGGAGCGGGGACCCGAGCTCTCAGCTCCTCCGGGGTGGAGATTGGGAGGCCGCCATTTTCATTCTCGGCCTCCAAAGCTGTACGGACAGCTTTCAGGGAACAAAAGCTCCCAAGAGCAAACCCGAGCAGATTACTTAGCCCAGACCGGGCAAGGGTGGGGCAATTCCGCCTCTGGCAAAGACATTTGGGAACCACGGCAACAGGCCCCTCCCCCAGAAGATCAGCGAGAACAGCCAGCCAAGACAAGTTTACCAATCAATGAGAATGGCAGAACTCCAGCGCTAGGGGAATACTGCACATAGAATCCATGGCTTTTTTTTTTTTTTTTAAAGATTTTATTGATTTATTTGACAGAGGGAGACACAGCGAGAGAGGGAACACAAGCAGGGGGAGTGGGAGAGAGAGAAGCAGGCTTCCCGCTGAGCAGGGAGCCCGATGCAGAGCTCGATCCCAGGACCCTGGGATCATGACCTGAGCTGAAGGCAGACACTTAATGACTGAGCCACCCAGGCGCCCCAGAATCCATGGCTTTTTTACCATGATTCTTTAGTCTTTCAAAGTTCTTTTTTTTTTTTTGAATTTTTCTTTTTCCATTTTTCAAGCAACATCTTATCAATCCCTTTTTTAAAAAACATTTTTATTTTTCCTTTTTAGAGTCATATTCTATCTCTTCATAGTAGTTACCCTTATTTGGGGCATATATATATAAGTTGTTCTCTCTTTAAAATTTTGAGATACAGTTTCTGCTAAAAGATCAAAATATACCCTAAGTCTCTAGTGTATGGCTCTGTTCTAGTCTCCTGCCTGATCACATTCTCTACCCCCTGTTTTTTTTTAAATCCTCTTCTTTCTTTTTTCAAACAACATATCAATTTCTTTTATAAAAAAAATTTTTTTTAAAGATTTTATTTATTTATTTGAGAGCAAGAATGAGAGAGAGAGAGAGCATGAGAGGGGGAGGGTCAGAGGGAGAAGCAGACTCCCCGCCGAGCAGGGAGCCCGATGCGGGACTCAATCCCGGGACTCCAGGATCATGACCTGAGCCGAAGGCAGTTGCTTAACCAACTGAGCCACCCAGGCGCCCCCCTTTTATAAAATTTTTTATAATTTTCATCTTTACAGTCATATTCCATCCCTTCATCATATCAACCCTTATTTTTGTACATATATGTTTTTCTTTTTTTTAAATTTTGGGAGGCACTTTCTTCTAACAGACCAAAATACACGCAAAATCTAGTGTGTGGCATTGAGCTATGCACCAGCCTGATCATATTTGATCATATTCTTTTTGTTTTGTTTTGTTTTGTTCTGTTTTTGTTTGCTTTTATCTTTTTTTCTTTTTCTTTTTTCTTTCTTTCCCTTTCTTTTCCCCCAGCTTCAGGTCTTTTTTGATTTGTTTAGAGTATATTTTCTGGGGATGTTGTTACCCTGTTAGCATTTTGTTCTCTCATTCATCTATTCTCCTCTGGACAAAATGACAAGACGGAAAAAATCACCTCAACAAAAAGAACAAGAGGTAGTATCGACTGCCAGGGACCTACTCAATATGGACATTAGTACGATGTCGGATCTAGAGTTCAGAATCATGACTTTAAAGATACTTTAAAGTCATCTTTCAAGCTGGGCTTGAAAAAAGCATGGAAGTTATTAAAGAAACCCTTTCTGGAGAAGTAAAAGAACTAAAATCTAACCAAGTCAAAATCAAAAAGGCTATTAATGAGGTGCAATCAAATATGGGGGCGCTAACTGCTAGGATAAATGAGGCAGAAGAGAGAATCAGTGATATAGAAGACCAAATGATGGAAAATAAAGAAGCTGAGAAAAAGAGAGATAAACAATTACTGGATCACGAGGGCAGAATTCAAGAGATAAGCAATACCATAAGATAAAACAACATTAGAATAATTGAGATCCCAGAAGAAGAAGAAAGAGAAAGAGGGGCAGAAGGTATATTCGAGCAAATTATAGCAGAGAACTTCCCTAATTTGGGAAAGGAAATAGGCATCAAAATCCAGGAGGCACAGAGAACCCCTCTCAAAATCAATAAAAATAGGTCAACACCCCAACATCTAATAGTAAAACTTACCAGTCTCAGAGACGAAGAGAAAATCCTGAAAGCAGCTCGGGAGAAGAGATATGTAACCTACAAGGGTAGAAACATTAGATTGGCAACAGACCTATCCACAGAGACCTGGCAGGCCAGAAAGGACTGGCAGGATATATTCAGAGCAATAAACGAGAAAAATACACAGCCAAGAATATTATATCCAGCTAGGCTGTCATTAAAAATAGAAGGAGGATAAAAAGCTTCCAGGACAAACAAAAACTAAAGGAATTTGCAAAAACGAAACCAGCCCTACAAAATATATTGAAAGGGCTCCTCTAAGCAAAGAGAGAGCCTAAAAGCAACATAGACCAGAAAGGAACACAGACAATATACAGTAACAGTCACCTTACAGGCAATACAATGACACTAAATTCCTATCTTTCAATAGTTACCCTGAATGTAAATGGGCTAAATACCCCAATCAAAAGACACAGGCTATCAGATTGGATTAAAAAACAAGACCCATCAATATGCTGTCTGCAAGAGACTCATTTTAGAACCAAAGACACCCCCAGATTGAAAGTGAGGGGGTGGAAAACCATTTACCATGCTAATGGACACCAAAAGAAAGCTGGGGTGGCAATCCTTATATCAGACAAATTAGATTTTAAACCAAAGACTGTAGTAAGAGATGAGGAAGGACACTATATCCTACTTAAAGGGTCTATCCAACAAGAAGATCTAACAATTGTAAATATCTATGCCCCTAACATGGGAGCAGCCAATTATATAAGCCAATCAATAACAAAAGCAAAGAAACACATCGACAGCAATACAATAATAGTGGGGGACTTTAACATCTCCCCTCACTGAAATGGACAGATCGTCTAAGCAAAAGATCAACAAGGAAATAAAGACTTTAAATGACACACTGGACCAAATGGACTTCACAGACATATTCAGAACATTCCACCCCAAAGCAACGGAATACACATTCTTCTCTAGTGCCCATGGAACATTCTCCAGAATCGATCACATCCTAGGTCATAAATCAGGTCTCAACCGGTACCAAAAGATTGGGATCATTCCCTGCCTATTTTCAGACCACAATGCTTTGAAACTAGAACTCAATCACAAGAGGAAAGTCGGAAAGAACTCAAATACATGGAGGCTAAAGAGCATCCTACTAAAGAATGAATGGGTCAACCAGGAAATTAAAGAAGAATTTAAAAAATTCATGGAAACCAATGAAAATGAAAACACAACTATTCAAAATCTTTGGAATGCAGCAAAGGCAGTCCTAAGAGGAAAGTATCTAGCAATACAAGCCTTTCTCAAAAAACAAGAAAGGTCTCAAGTACACAACCTAACTCTACACCTAAAGGAGCTGGAGAAAGAACAGCAAATAAAGCCTAAACCCAGCAAGAGAAGAGAAATCATAAAGATCAGAGCAGAAATCAATGAAATAGAAACTAAAAGAACAGTAGAACAGATCAACGAAACTAGGAGCTGGTTCTTTGAAAGAATTAACAAGATTGATAAACCCCTGGCCAGACTTATCAAAAAGAAAAGAGAAATG
Organism: Mirounga angustirostris; assembly: GCF_029215605.1. Lineage (NCBI taxonomy): Eukaryota > Metazoa > Chordata > Mammalia > Carnivora > Phocidae > Mirounga > Mirounga angustirostris. Next base: position 52,804,288 of record NW_026991711.1, read on the forward strand.
ACCCAAATCAACAAAATCATGAATGAAAGAGGAGAGATCACAACCAACACCAAAGAAATACAAACAATTATAAGAACATATTATGAGCAACTCTATGCCAGCAAATTAGATAACCTGGAAGAAATGGATGCATTCCTAGAGATGTACCAACTACCAAAACTGAACCAGGAAGAAATAGAAAACCTGAACAGACCTATAACCACTAAGGAAATTGAAGCAGTCATCAAAAATCTCCCAACAAACAAAAGCCCAGGGCCAGATGGCTTCCCAGGGGAATTCTATCAAACATTTAAAGAAGAATTAATACCTATTCTTCTGAAACTGTTCCAAAAAATAGAAATGGAAGGAAAACTTCCAAACTCGTTTTATGAGGCCACCATTACCTCGATCCCAAAAGTAGACAAAGACCTCATCAAAAAGGAGAATTACAGACCAATATCCTTGATGAACATGGATGCAAAAATTCTCACCAAAATACTAGCCAATAGGATCCAACAGTACGTTAAAAGGATTAACCAAGTGGGATTTATCCCTGGGCTGCAAGGTTGGTTCAACATCCGCAAATCAATCAACGTGATACAATACATTAACAAAAGAAAGAACAAGAATCATATGATCCTCTCAACAGATGCAGAAAAAGCATTTGACAAAGTACAGCATCCTTTCTTGACCAAAACTCTTCAGACTATAGGGCTAGAGGATACATATCTCAATATCATAAAAGCCATCTATGAAAAACCCACAGCGAATATCATTCTCAATGGGGAAAAACTAAGAGCTTGCCCCTAAGGTCAGGAACACGACAGGGATGTCCACTATCACCACTGCTATTCAACATAGTATTAGAAGTCCTAGCCACAGCAATCAGACAACAAAAAGAAATAAAAGGCATCCAAATCAGCAAAGAAGAAGTCAAACTCTCACTCTTTGAAGATGATATGATACTTTATGTGGAAAACCCAAAAGACTCCACCCCAAAACTGCTAGAACTCATACAGGAATTCAGTAAAGTGGCAGGATATAAAATCAATGCACAGAAGTCAGTGGCATTCCTATACACCAACAACAAGACAGAAGAAAGAGAAATGAAGGAGTCGATCCCATTTACAATTGCAACCAAAGCCATAAGATACCTAGGAATATATCTAACCAAAGAGGCAAAGGATCTATACTCAGAAAACTATAAAATACTCATGAAAGAAATTGAGGAAGACAAAAAGAAATGGAAAAAAGTTTCATGCTCATGGATTGGAAGAACAAATATTGTGAAGATGTCAATGCTACCTAGAGCAATCTACACATTCAGTGCAATCCCCATCAAAATACCATCCACTTTTTTCAAAGAAATGGAACAAATAATCCTAAAATTTGTATGGAACCAGAAAAGACTCCTCATAGCCAGAGGAATGTTGGAAAAGAAGAGCAAGGGTTCTAGAGTGGAGGGGGTGGGAGGATGGGTTAACCTGGTGATGGGTATTAAAGAGGGCACGTTCTGCATGGAGCACTGGGCGTTATGCACAAACAGTGAATCATGGAACACTACATCAAAAACTAATGATGTAATGTATGGTGATTAACATAACAATAAAAAATTTAAAAAATATATGATTTCTTCAATTTATTTCTGTTATACTTAAAAGCAAAAAAGTACAGAGGAAACATTTTTCACAGTTGTGGGAGAATAAAAACCAGGAACGCTAGGAGAAAAAAAAAATGAGAATTCTAGAGCTGGAAAATACAACTGAAATTAATTCTGCATAGGTTTAATAGAAGATTACACATTTTGAGAAAGAATTAGTGAATTAGAGGATAAATCAGGGAGGAAAAGAATGAAGCATGGAGACAAGTAACTTGGAAAGGTCACAGGTAGGCAATGCCCAACTACCCTCAAACTGGACCTCTTTGCATTTTCACAGATTAGGAGCTACTAAATATGAGGAAATAAGCTACCATGAACAAGAGTAAGTATAAATAATAAACAGCTCTATTGGACCCATACCTGTTTCATATAGTAGAATCAAATGAAGAATAAAAAAATACATGTGTTTAAAACATTTAGGGGAAAAAAAACAAAACAAAAAAATAATAAAATATTTAGGGAGACAAAAACTAAAGAAAAAACATGAGCTAGCAATTGCATGGTATTGAAAAGAAAGAGCTGAAAACTAGCCAAATATATCTCCCCCCAAAATTATAATTACTAAAATTTAAAAAGCCAATAACATCCCAAAGAGTAGATCAGAAATGGCTGATTAGAGGTAAGTAAGGTGCTTGATATAGAACAGAAAAATTTTTTTAGAATGTAGCACATCGAGAAAAAGAAAAGAGAATTAGAGATGTGGAGGATAGAAGATAGATTGAAAAAATGTCCACAAAAGATCTAACTGACATTCCAAAAAAAGCGAAAAGAATTTGAAAGAGGCAATAGTTGAAGAAATAATGGATGAGAACTTTCTAAAATTTATGAAAGATATGGATCCTTAGATTCAGGAAAGATAACTGGTCCTATACAAGATAGGAAAAAAAGATATCTACACCTAGATTCATCAGAGTAAAATTGCAGATTATCAAAGACAAGGGAATATTTAGATGCTTCGGTGGCTCAGTTGGCTAAGTGTCCGACTCTTGGTTTCTGCTCAGGTCGAGATCTCAGGGTTGTGAGATGGAGCCCCACTTCGGGCTCCATGCTCAGTGCAGACTCTGTTTAAGACTTTCTCTCCCTTCTCCCTCTGCCCCTGCCCCCTCATGCTCATGCTCTCTCTCTCAAATAAATAAACAAATCTTAAAAAAAAAAAAAAAAGACAAAGGGAACATTTTAAAAAGTAGTCAAAGGGAAAATACAAGTCATCTACATAAGAGCCACAATTGATCTGACAAGTGAATTCTCTTTTTTTTTAAAGATTTTATTTATTTATTTGAGAGAGAGAGAATGAGAGAGAGAGCATGAGAGGGAGGAGAGTCAGAGGGAGAAGCAGACTCCCCGCTGAGCAGGGAGCCCGACGTGGGACTCAATCCCGGGACTCCAGGACCATGACCTGAGCTGAAGGCAGTCGCTTAACCAACTGAGCCACCCAGGTGCCCCAGTGACAAGTGAATTCTCAATAGCAAGAATAGAAATCAAAAGAAATATTGGCAGGGTGCCTCGGTGGCACAGTTGATTAAGCATCCAACTCTTGATCTCAGCTTAGGTCTTAATCTCAGGGTCCTGACCTGAGTTCAAGCCCTACGTGGAGCCCACTTAAAATACATATATATATAAAAGGGCCCCTGAGTGGCTCTGTCAGTTAAGCATCTGCCTTCTGCTCAAGTCATGATCTTGGGTTCCTGGGATCCAACCCTGTATCGGGCTTCCTGCTCAGTGTGGAGTCTGCCCCTCCCCCTGGCTCATACTCTCTCTCTCAAATAAAATCTTTAAAAAGAATTTATATATATATATATACATATATATATATATAAAACACAACAATAAAATTTAAGTGGAGAAACATAAGCTTGTCTATCAACGATTCCCTATTAGTATTTCATTGGAATTGTATTAAATGTGTAATTTAACTTGACATATATTATTTATGAGATAGCTTTTTCTTCTCCAAGAATATTGCATACCTTTTCATTTGTTCAAGTTATCATTTTCATGTCTCTTAGGGGTCTTACGAAGTTTTCTTTATATAGACATTGTACATTTCTTCTTGAGTTCATTCTACAAAATTCATCTTTTTATTGCAATTTCATTTTACTTATTTTACATTTTAAGGTGTGTCACATGTTTATTGCAATTCACAGATATGATGAAACACTGAGCACGTGCTCCTTGACATTGGGATCTGGTTCTGCACAGTGTGTTACTGCAATTTTAAATGGGGTCTTCCATCATTATCTGGTAGATGATCATAAATATAAATTAATTGTTTATGTATATTAATTTTGCAGCTGTCATCTCCCTGAATTATTTTATTGTTTATAGTAGTTTCTCAATTGATCTTTGGTTTCACAGGTTTAAAACTCACATCATATGCAAAGATTTTACCTCAATTCCAATGTGCTTTTCTCTTGCCTACTTGTGTCATCTAGTACCTCAGTCTAAACAATGTTAAATAATAGTGGTGTTAGTGGATATTCTTATTTCTGACTTTAGTGGAAATGCTTCTAGAGTTTTTCCACTAGACATGATGCTATTTTGTTGATGGAGATGGGCATTTTTACAAATTATGTTAAAGAAGGATCTATAAATGCTTATTACTTAATTGAATTTTTAAATCAAGAATGGATGCCAAACTTTATCAAATGCTTGTTTGGTATCTATATTATTATCTATATTATTTGGTATTTGGTATCTATATTATTAGAGTATTTCCCCAATGTACATCTATTAATATGATGATGAAATATGTTATGATGTATGTTCTTATGCCAAACCAGCTGTGTATCACTCAAATACATATTACATGGTCAGGCTGTGTTATCTTCTAAAGTACTATTTAATTCTGCTTCATTTCTTTTAATTTAGGATAACTGTCTTACTATCTAAATGAAAATTTGTGACTTTATGTTTGTGTAAACTTTTTCAGTATTTGGTGACAATGTTATGTTCACTTCATAAAAAAAAATCTTTGGAAGACTTTATTTTTCTATCATTGTAAAAGCAGAAATTGCAGAGGAATTATCTTCAGTGCCAGATAATATCTTTTTCAATGAAGGAAGAATTTCCCTTTTCCTTCCCTCTTTCTCCTGCCCCTAGCTTCAACCCTGGTGGAGGTAGAGTCAGCAAAGTGGGGTAGAGTGAAGGGTGCCTGTGAAGACAAAGCACACGTCAGAGGAACAGACAGAAATTGATATTGCCAACCTTTCCTAGTCTTAGATTCCCAGCTCAAAGTAGTGGTAACAAGCTGGGGGAGGGGAGAATCTCAAACTCCAAATGAAGTTCCGAGTTTTATTATTAAACTGGGCTGCATCTTTAAATTGCTGAACTGAGACTTATTCTTGTGACTTGAAGTGATGGAGGACTTCTTATAATCTAAGAGTTACTGGAAAATCCATGGAATTTAAACAAGCACACTGAGTTGGTTTGAAAGGGCCACAGGAGGAAACATAAAGTTATTTTATGATTGCACCCTGTTTAGTTCATCTTCTGCTATTTGACAGTTACTCCTGCCTAGAACACTATGAGGAATGATTAAAAACAGTGCAGGCTGTTTAAAAGAATACAACAGTAGGAAAAAAAAAAAAAATCTTGGCTTCCTCATAGCGACCACCCAACACAAAGCTCTTTCCTCCACTTCCATTTGAATTTTTTTTTAGATTTTATTTAAATTCAAGTTAGTTAACGGATAGTGTATTACTAATTTCAGGGATAGAATTTAGTGATTCATAACTTGCATATAACACCCAGTGCTCATTACATCACGTGCCCTCTTTAATGCCCATCACCCAGTTACCCCCTTCCCTCATCCCTCTCCCCTCCAGCAACGCTCAGTTTGTTCCTTCTAGTTAAGAGTCTCTTATGGTTTGCTTAAACCCTACCTAGAAGACTCTCTAGGAAAGATTTTGCCAGTAGTATATCATCTCTCTCAAAACAGAGAACCATCCTGGCTCCCAGGTGTCAGAAAGAAATGGCTGATGGAGAGAACATATAGGCAAAGAGGTGTCACCACATTATCTTGGAGTGAGGACATCCCCCCGCCCCCCTGCCAGAGTGGTTTGCTGTAAAAGTAAACCAACTTGACTCCTTCTTCTATTGCTCTCTGATATTTATAATTTAGCTACACCCCCTAAGGAGTTACCAAAACCACAAAGCAATAATTCTCTGATCACTTCAATTACTAAGAAGAGACTCTTGATGATTCAGTATTGACAGGTATTCAGGAAACTTAGCTTTGCATTAGTATATCCCAAGCTTGTTAAAGATTATATTAAATAAACATGTACAAGAGTTGGCATGGCTGTTTGGAGACTACTCATTCTTTCTTTTTTGAAGTCTTTCAAAATTTTTCTTATTTATTTACTTATTTATTTATTCCTCTGAATGCTCATTCCCCATTCCCATTTTCCTTCCTCCCTTAACCAGCAACAATCCATTTGAAGTGTATCCATTCATTTTTTCTGTGGTCTAGTAAAGGATGGACTATTTTATGTGAAAGTATTTTCAATTTCTACTAGACAGTCCTGATCTAGACCATAATAAATACTAACTTAACACACATCTATTTGGGGCATTGGTTGCCTGGTTTTCTATGTCAATTTTTATTGTTTTCCAGAACTGCAGATAGCAACATACTCAAGTGTAGGCATTTCATCTTTTTATATTCGTTGTTCCCTGTCTGTATTTCTCTGAAGTATGAAAGGGAAGAAAGATACATGAATGTTTGGAGACAAAAGATATTTCCACAGTGGACAAAACTAATATTACATGGCCCAAGTCAATGCAAAAAGACAAGAAAAAGAAATAGGTTCTCTCCCTCTTTCGCTCTGTATCTCTCCTTCATATGTACATATCAACTAGAAAGTCCAAAAAAAATCAACAACTTAATTGGAACTATGAAAGTCAGTAAAGTATCCAAATAAAAGATAAACTTACAAAAATCAGTAGTTTTCCCATATAGAAAAAATAACCAATTAGAAAATGTAATGGAAATAGCCCATACATAATAGCAACTGGTTCTATAAAATACTCAGAAATGAACATTACAAAAGTATATAAACCCATATTAGAAAAGATAAAACTTTACTAAAGAATATAAAAGAATTCTTGAATAAATTAAGAGACATCCAATGCTCCTCACTGAGACAATTCAATATGATGATGGCATCTATTCTCCCCAAATTAATCTATAAATTCCATGCAATCCCAATAAAAATCCCAGACAGCATTACAAAGAGAATTTAATATGTTACTTGAACGTTTATTTGGGGGAAAAAAAGGAACAGCCAAGAAAGTTTTGAAACAAAGTGCTTCCCTCATAATGTACCTATATTTGGAGGTAGGGTCTTTAAAGAGGTAATCAAGTTAACATGAGGTCACTGGAATGGGTCATAATCTAATATAACTGGTGTTCTTCTTTTTTTTAATTTAAATTCAATTAATTAACATATAATATATTATTTGTTTCAGGGGTACAGGTCTGTGATTCATCAGTCTTATATAATACCCAGTGCTCATTACAACACATACCCTCCCCATTGTCCATCACCCAATTACCACATCCCTCCAGCCCCCTCCCCTCCAGCAACCCTCCATTTAACTGGTGTTCTTCTGAGAAAATTAGGACACAGACATGCACAGAGGAAGGACCATGTGACTTACACACCATCTACAAGTCAAGGAGAGAGGGCTCGGGAAAACACATTCCTGTTGACACCTTGATCTTGGACTTCTAACCTCCAGAACTGTGAGAAAATAATTTTGTTGGTTAAGCCACCCAGTCTGTGGTACCTTCTTACGGTAGCCCTAGCAAACTGAGTGTTGAATTTCACTTACTGCACAGGTCAGCAAACTTCTGTCAAGGGCTAGACAGTAAGTAATTTTGGCTTTGTGTTCCATTGATTCTCCATTGCCATGACTTAACTCTGCCACTGTAATGTGAAAGTTTCCATAAGCAATATGTAAATGAATGGTGACACTTGTTCCAGTAAAACTTTACTTACGAAAACGTGTGGACAGCTGGATTTGACAAGGGGACTGTAGCTGCTGGCTTCTGATTTATGGTGGCAAGGTTCAATTTCATTCAGGAATGGCAGCCGCAGTGCCAATGTTGCAATGGTCAAAGCCACATTCAGCACCACATCTGTCTGCAGTGTTATCTTGATGAACCCTTTCCTGCTGCCCAGTCCATAGAGCTCTCTTGGTTTTCATTCATTTTTGAAGCCTACTACTCGAGCTGCTGGTCAGTACTGACCCCTACACTTCCTCAGTGGAAGGAAATGTATAAGAAAACTATTTGCTTAAGGTAGTCTGGACTTTTGTTGCTTCCAACTGAGAATATAGATTGATACAGAGGTCAGTTTATGAGCAACTACCAAATTTAAAAAGAAAAAAAAATGTCCTTTGATTCTTCTACAGAAACATCTTGAATGAAATAACTTCATATATATGCAAACAACACGTATAAGAATGTTGATTGCAGCCTTTTTGTTAGATTCACATGATCCAGGATTTCATTCTTGACCCTCTTCGCTTACTCCCTAGGTGATTTTACTTGGGCACCTAGCTTTAAACATCATTTTTATGTTGACAACTCCTAAATTTATAATCCAGTCTGGACTTCTATGAATTCCAGAACTCTATAGGCAACTCTCTACTTGCTATCTCCCTGTGGACCTATAACAGATTTTTCACATTTAATATATCTCATTGCTTAAGTAAAGAACAATAGAGTCGCCCTTAATTCTTCTATGCTTACATGCTACATCCGATCTCATAGGTTCTACTTTGAAAAAGTTCCCAGAATTCGACCACTGTCCAAGCCATGGTGGCAAGAGCTCTTGTGTCTGCCTTTATCTCCCTCAGTCTACACTCAGTAGTTTGATGCTGTTAAAATGTGAAATTCTTCCCCTTCTCTGCTCAAAATTTTAATAGCTTTCCAACTCACCCAGAGTTAAAGCCAAAATCTGTACCAGAAGACCTGGAAGAACGACATAATCTGGCACCTATGCCTCTTTAACATTGTCTTCTACCACCATTCCCCTTGTTCATTACACTCTGGACACATTGGCTTCCCTGTTGTTTCTCAAAGCCTTCATTCATGCTGTTCCCTCTGCCTTGAATATTCTTCCCCCAGACACTGACAAGACTGGTGCTCCTGCTTCCTTCAGGTCTTTGCTCAAATGTCATCTTCTCAAAAGGCCTAACCTGAACACTCTATCTAAAATTCTAGCTCTCTACCCACAACAGTTCATATCTCTCCTCACTGCTATATTTTTTCTTTCTTTATTATATTATATATATTTACATATTTGTTTTGTCTATTTTCTCCAGTAGATTCCATGAGGGGAGGAATTTTTGTTTAGCTTTTCACTGTTGAATCCCTAGTGTCTTAACTAATGTGTGGTAGGTAGTGGGCACTCAAAAAATACTTGCTCACTGAATGAATGAACAAATTGAAAAAATGAAAACATCATAAGAGTCCATTAATGGTGATTATTTAAATAAATTATGGTAGATCCATAAAAGGGCAATATAGAATAAAAACTTTAAAATCAGATTGCCTGGAATAAAATTCTGTCTTTGATACTTGCGGGCTTTGTGGTCTTGGGAAATCTACCCAATCTCATATTTTTCTCATCTCCAAAATGAAGATAATAAAAATACCCACCCCTAAGGATTAGCATAAGTATAAATGAGATTATAATATTAAATGCTTAGCATAGATGCTGACTCACAACAAATGCTTAAATAATATTAACTGCTATTAATACAGTGGAATGCTATACAACTATTAAAAGCACAAGGCTGATTTACATGAATGGACATCAAAGATCCTAGATGTTAAAGAAAAAAGACATCCCAAAACAAATATGTATAGTATGACCTCACTTATGTGTAAAAAAAAAGAAAAAAAAAAATCCCTGTGTGTGTGTGTGTGTGTGTGTGTACAAGTTAAAATATGTGAGAAAAACCAAACCAGACTTTTATCCATAGCTGGCTATAATGAAAATTAATTTTTTTGAGAGAGAGGGAGAGTGCACACATGCAAATGCATGCAGGAGAAGGGGGAAACAGAGGGAGAGGAAGAGAGAGAATCCCAACCAGGCTCCACACCCAGCACAGAACCAACACTGAGCCAACACCAGGGCTTGATCTCAGACCCTGAGATCATGACCTGAGCTGAAATCAAGAGTTGGTCACTAGGGGCACCTGGATGGCTCAGTTGGTTAAGTGACTGCCTTCGGCTTGGGTCATGATCCCGGAGTCCCTGGATCGAGTCCGACGTCCAGCTCCCCGCTCAGTGGGGAGTCTGCTTCTCCCTCTGACCCTACTCCCTTCTGTGCTCTCTCTCTCTCAAACAAATAAAATGAAACTTAAAAAAATATTTTAAAAAAAGTTGGTCGCTTAACACACTGAGCCACCCAGGTGCCCCAAATTATATGGGAGGCTGTGAAGGAGACTTGAACTTTTCTGCTCCATTGTTTGAATTACCTGACTGAATTATTCACAATAGGCACCAAGTTATTCAATTTTTTTGTATGTAAAAACTTAAAACTGGGGTAAAAGATTCCTCTTATCCCTGCCTGCCAAGCCATCTTCTAAGAGGTAGGTCCAGATCTATGAGGTATGATTTTAAAGGTGTTAGGAAAAGTATCTGGCTAGACTTTTTATCAAAGTATATTAATCTTTTGAAATTCACTTGCCTGTTGATAAGGAGATTTTTAAGTCCCTTTCTGTAACCTGTATTGTTCCCAAGTATAAAATCAGATGTGAGAGTAAAGACTATGCTTTTACAGACTATACTTACTCCCTGTCCCCTTCCTAGCCAAGATTTTGAAATAATCTCTTAGAACCCTGCCCCTTTGTTTCTCTTATTTTTTTAAAAGATTTTATTTATTTATTTATCAGAGAGAGAGAGAGAGCACAAGCAGGGGTGGGGTGGCAGGTAGAGGGAGAAGCAGGCTCCCCGCGGAGCAGGGAGCCTGATGTGGGGCTCCATCCCAGGACCCTGAGATCATGACCTAAGCTGAAGACAGACGCTTAATGACTGAGCCACCCAGGCGCCCCTGTTTCTCTTCTCAAATATAACCTAGAAACTTAAGTCTGTTCTAGTGTCTCACTATCACCTCCGTGTCACAAATGCCTGACCAATAAGAGCAGCAGAACATGTCTAAGTAGCAGGGTTGCTGTAACCATCTTTTCCTGTTGATAACAAGTAACTTTCCCCTGTTCTCCGGCTTGAGAACTTGAGCCTCCTTGGACTCTTCTTTCTCCTCATCTCTCACATCCAATCCATTTTGAATAATCAGAAGGTCAACAGACCCTTGTAGAAGACTTACAGTGTGCCGGGCACAGAGCCTGGGCTGTGAAGACACAGTAAATCAGGGGTCGTCTTTGTCTTTGAGGTGCTCACAGTCTGGTGGGGAAACAGACATGTAAGCAAACAACACATCCTACTAAGTATTAGGGAAAAAGAAGAATAGCCACTTCTCCTCCAATAATATCTCCTGCATCCATTCCTTCTGCTACCACTCTTATCCAGTCCCTCGGCTGCAATTCTTCCCTAGCTCATCTCTCTACTCTCAGTATCTCCCCAATCTAATCCACTGTTTGTATGCAAGGCAGCTAAATGAACCTTCCCAAATCATGATTTTCAGTTTACTTCATGATTTTACATGATTTTACTTTACTCCAACACTCAAAAGCCTCCTTGGTTTCTCATTGCCAACATGATAAAATAGAAGTGTCTATACCTCAGGGTCAAGCCCAGCACATGGTATGCTTTTAATAAGTAGCTAATGAAAGCTACCCTATTTTTTTAATTATGTTCAATTAGCCAACATATAGTACATCATCAGTTTTTGAGGGTTGCAAAAAGGGAGGTGGGTGGGGGGATGGGATAACTGGGTGATGGGCATTAAGAAGGGCACGTGATGTGATGAGCACTGGGTGTTATTTGCAAATAATGAATCATTGAACATTATACCAAAAATTAATGATGTACTCTACAAAGGCTAATTGAATTTAAATTTAAAAAAAAGAAAAAAAAAGTAAGTAGCTGATGAATGAATGAATGAATGAATGAATCTGGACTTCAATTCTCTATTCAAGCTTATTATACAATCATATGGCTCTAATCACACTACTTCATCAACATGGATATAAATTCTGTCCCCAAAGCACATCAGCACATCCCTGCCTGTGTCCCTTTCTAGTCCCCCTCTTCCTGTGTCCCCAGAAGCCTTTCCTAACTGCCTCCTGCCAACACTCTAAAGCTCAGCTCTGGGCCCACCTCTTCAGTGGAATCTTTCCCAAACACCACTCTCTTCCAAATGTCTTTAGAATTCCTCATCTGAGCCACTCATTTGCTACTTTGGAATATGCTACTAGGAATTGTTATCTTTTGATAAATATGCCCTGTCTCTCCAAATAGGATCCCCATAAATTATCAGTCCTCTGAAACTGGAACTACAATTGTTAGCTCTCATATAATAATTACTTAGAGTGCTGGAACAATACCTTTGGAAGAGAAAGCAACATTTATTCCCAATAGGTATGAATGACACATTCCCACATCTCCCTCCCATTGCAGGCTCAACAAGAGATCTGATAGGAAATCGCGAGGCAGCAGACCCTGCTAGCATGATAATGAATTAGGAACATGCTGATCAACATCTTCTTTCCCATCAACATGAGAGAATTACAAATCTATTTCCAGGGCCAGCTCCATCAAACCCACCAGCTGTTACTGGGTATTTCATAATTTATTTGGTTTGATTATTGAAGATTCAGGCATGTTTAAATTGGGAAGTGGGAGAAAAGAACTAAGAGCCTTCCTGGGCTCTTTGTGCTAAATTGATAGCATCCCCTTGATAGAGCTCTCCGTGACCTTCAAGCTTTGGAGAAGAGTCAAGCAGCAAAGCCTGTGTTTTCATCTCATTCTACAATGTTGTCACTTATTCCACCCCCAGATTCGGGAGCCAAAGGGCACAGGAACAATCTGCTCAACTTGCAACAACAAAGCTACTGAGGCGGGTCGGACCTGCAGACGGCGGGGATCTACCCCTAAGGCCCCCTCCCATGAAGATGAGCAGCCTGCCTCCTCCACTGCCCTTCGAACCACAGCACTCTCACGCCATGCTGTCATGCCACCCACCACTGTGTCCCCAAATTTGTGTGTCTGTGCACCCCAAATGGAATAGATTAGGAATAGAATTCTTCAAGATCACAGCTTCTCTTCCTCGTAATTCTTGTCTTCAGAAGAGTGTCCAGCAAAGAGCAGGCCTGTAATGTTTGAACTGAACAAAAACTGACAACTTCCTATGATTTTCAATTTCAGATGATCCTAACAGCATTTCATAAAACACAGGCTGCATGCTCCATCTTGCCACAGGACCGCAGGAGGCATATTGCAGCTGTGAGAGTCCAAATGGATGTTTGAAGATCTGTCACCAGCTACTGTATAACGTATTAGCATTAATAAGGCATTTTCCCATGTTATTGGATTAATCTGCACAATAACCTGTGAGGTTGGTGCTATTATTCCCATTTTACAGGTGAAAAAAACTAAGGCTAAGAGAAGTCAGGGGTAACAGGCAGAATAATGACCTCTCAAGAATATCAGGTCTTAATCGCTGGAACCTATAAATGCTACCTAATAAGGAGAAAGGATCTTTGCAGATGGGATTAAACTAAGGATTTTGAGATGGAAAGATTATCCTGGATTATCCAGTGAACCCTAAATGTAATCAATAAGGATCCTTTATAGGGAGGTCCCTGGAGGGAGATTTCACACACACACACACACGAGGAAGCAACATGACCACAGAGGTGGAAATTGGTGTGATGCAACCACAAACCAAGAAGTACTAGCAGCCACCAGAAGCTGGAAGAGATAAGGAATGGATTGTCCCCTAGAGCCTTCAGAGGACTGCAGCCGGTTGACACCTTGATTTGGGGCCAGTGGAACCAATTTGGACTTCTAGCTTCTGGAACTATAGAATAAATTTCTGTTATTTTAAGCCACAGAGTGTGTGGTAATTTGTTCAGCACAGGAAACCACTACATTGAGTAATAGGCTAAAGTCAAATAGTAATAAGAGGTTCATCTGGAATTCGAATCCAGGTCCTCTGACTTTAAATCCCAAATCTGTTTCCCTGTTTCACATGGCTGCGGTGCTGAGAACATGACCCAAGCCCTGGCTATGGCGAGGAGCTTTTGGAAGCTATATTAGCTTTTCAGCCTTCTAGAGTGGTAAAAGTGGCTTACTCCTTCACATTGAACATATCTTTATGTGGCATGCCCAGTACTAGATGAAGTACTTCATATGCATTACATCCTTCAATTCTCTCAACTTTAGGAATTATGTGCAATTTTTATACCTGTTAAAAATGAAAAAATGGAGCCACAGAGAGGTTAAATTACTTACCCAAAATCCCATACACTTTAAGAAATTATTTGCATTTCTAAAAATAAATAATGGCAGGATAATATTTTTCTAAGTTTTAATCATGTTCAATCTCCTTCCCACATCCACTTTCTCCCTCCTTGGAATTTCTTCGTATGTTCTACAAGGTTACTCCCCCAACTCAACTGAGACATTATGAATTACTCACAAAAGCAGGAGAGAACAATGGAGTCAAATATTTCACTCGTGTTTGACAAGCTTAAGTGCAGGTGCAAGATGGTACAAATTTGGAAAAATAGGATCTTTGGTGCCCCCATGTCACTCAGTCTAGGAAATGATTTCATGGCCGGCAAGATGGAGAGAGGAGAGATCTCATGAACAGGAATAGCGGACCACTGAGAAGCTACTCAGATTTAACACCTAGGAGCTTCATGGTGGCAGAGCCTGTGCTCAGACCAAGGCAGTCTGGGTGTGACCCACCAACTGACAAGCAGGAGTGAAGCTCATGTGACCTTTGGGCAGTTCCATTCAACTCACCTGATATGGACAGTCACTTCCCCCCACCTTCAATGGCTTGGGTCACTCACACAAGTAACCACAAGCACATGGAAAGGAAGATGGGGTTCTGACATCCAGAGGGATAGGGTGATGGGGTAAGGAGAGTCCCTAGGACTGCATCAGAGCATTTTGTGGACTCCATGAGGTTCTCTGACTCCTCTCACCACCTCCCCCTTTCACTATGGCAGTCAGCAACGAACCAACTAGACCAAGAATGCATCCAATGGTCCCATTGCACATCATCAGCTGTGGAGGAACCTGACTCAGTAGGGTTCTTTTACTGGGAATCTGTCATGGAAAGTGATATTGATTTGTACTCTGTATCCTCTATTTCTCCAAAGTATTCAGAGATTTTGATACTCAATCTGTTATTTAATCATACATCATACTGTGGGAGTTTCTTTGGTCATCCTGCAGATATCTCTCTTCCACCTCATTCTTCTCTAACAAATGATTCATTAGCAAACCAGTTGTCGTCACAAAGCAATGCACACATTTAGCCTCACTTCTATTTACTCTACCAATGATAAGGGTCCCATCCATTTAACCTAGTGCTAGACCTAGCAACAACTTAAGAGCTGGAAAGGGCAAAGCACCAATTACAGTACACAAGGCTTGGTTGGCTGGGTGAGGAGGAAATAGCAAGTTTGACCCTTTAGACATAAGCTAACACATAGGTCACCGGCGTCCATTTAGTCAAAGACATTTTCTAAACCACGACAAAAAATTAACGATATAGCCTACCATAAGCAAATTCTGGTATTTTTTCAACCTATAGAACCAGTCTCAAGTCATGTATACATTTATTTCTAAAATGTCAAAAAACCATCATTTGATGTGGACATTTGAGGCACTCCAAAAGAAAGGGAAATGGCATAATAGTCTACAAAAGGAAAACACTGAGCCACCAAGCTATAAGTGGCCCTCCAATTGCTTAATGTGGCATGGTGTTGAAAACATATTCTTCTCTTCACCGCCACCCCACAAATATTTTGGCCAAATTTCTATAGTATATTATATGTTTAGCCCCAGACCAAGCATCAGGAAGAACAAACTTTGAGTCACTGGCCTTCTAGAAGCAACCAGGTCTCTTTCTAATGCCTACGCAAGGGGAATTTTCCCTGCCATAGTCAAGTCTTCTCATTAGATATTTGTGGAGCACTGAATCCTTCCAGCTCAGAGGCAAGTCCACTAAAATGATCCATGTCTGCCCTTTGAGATGGAACAGCTTACACACCCCGAAATTACCAAAACCTGAGTTGGTCTGTAGGAATGTCATTGAGCAGAAACCACAAGCAGCACATAGAAGAGTTAGTCTTCACATTAGTACTCTGCCACTCTCACCATGAGCAAGGTGCTACTCCTTCTTTTTGAAGTCCTCCTATCTAGCTTTTAAGACCCTTCCAAAAGGTGAATCACCCTTGCAAGTATTATTATTTTGTATTTACTAGGTGCCCATACCATTTGAGATCATGGGGTTTCTTGACATGCGCATATTTGACACACGTATTCCCAATGTATTTAGTCATGTTCAATGTTCTTCTAGAGTTGAAAATACCACAGAGCAAGTGTGTACTTGACCTGAACTCTTGAGAGTAGCTCTTTTAAGTAAGTATAAACAGAGTGGAAGAAACCCTGTCATCGGAGAGGCATTTGCAAAAGGAAGACCAAGTCAGAACATGAGCAGCAGATGGGGCTTGAGAGCCAAGAATGAAAAACCCAGGAATGCATCCAAACTCTGTAAATCATTATTGACTTAGCTTCATGCCATCTTAATGACTTTTACTACCTCTTGGTTCCAATTCGAAGTGCATATTAAAGCAAGCAACATTGCAAAGACCAGAGGGGCTAGAATAGTAAACTACCCGTGGCTTAGTAATCGTTATGCATTAATTATTCAGGAGCTGGAGCTACTCTTTGCAAACATTAAAACCAGTGACAGCAAAGAAATATGCCTTCCGTTTGGAGGATGGGAAGGAGTAGTACTATTTGGGGTTGATGCTGGCATGATATTTAGCAGAGCATGACAGGTTTAGTAGATAAATAATGTGATGTAGTATCATGCAAACTATTGGAAGGCTCAAATATTCCCTGTAGGGCATTTACATTGGATTTGCTATGATTGCAATATCTGCACAGTGTTGCATTACATGTTTTATTCTCTTTATTATATGTTTTCATTACTTTGTGTGTTAGAATGCAATAAAGAAGGCTGAAGCAATAAAGGCTGATTGATAATAATAATTCTGCAAAGATGCAACTTCCTTTTTAAAGCAGTTCCAGAGTCAGAAGACCAATGGCACCCAATCATCTGTTCCTTTGTTAAGATTTTATCCTCCTTTCTGATAAAGGAATGGTAATTGGTTTGCAAACAGCTTCTGATGACAGCTGGCACTATATGGTAAAGGAGGAGGAAGGTAGGGAAGAATGTGTTCCATTCAGAACGCTGAATCCTGCATGGGGTTCAGGTCTCTGCTTCTCCCCTTGCTTTCATATTCTACAGTTATAGATCAGATGTTCTCTTTTAAAGGAAAAAGAAATAAATTTTCCATATCAGTACTCTCTGGGGTCTCTCACTCTGACAGCCTATCTCATACTCTAAAATTTAAGTCTCTTACCAAGAGATCTTGTTAGTAGCTCTCAAACTGGGTTCTCTGGAATCAGAAACTTATCGCATGTGCGCCATGGGTCGGGAGAAGAAGAGTATCAACCTCAGTTTAAAGGAGCTTCAGAGATTCAGACTTGTGGCTGAGCATGTGTGACGAATAGGTGGAAGTGTCTATAAGGAGTAGATTTTTCACAGAGGTTTTGTGGGGGGTATATAGTTTATTTGTGGGCACCCAGGAGAAGTGGATGGAAATATAGGCTAGTGTTTGGGATGTGGGAGAGAGGAGGGCTGCATGCACAAATTAAATGAAATAGTTCCGCAAGGGACTTTGGGGGCCCAAGGAAGTAACAGTGTTGCTTAGATGGAAAAAAAATACAACACAGAGTCAGAGCGAACAACACCCTCTCTGCTTGTATGTCTGGCACAGAGTGGCTCCATCCCCATTAGGATGCCTGGGAACAAGGCACCACTCAACTCCCTGAGGATTTGCGGCTATGAGAGCACAGAGAGAGAGCACCCAGTCCTAGTCATGCGGATCAGCATCTGCGGGGGGGGGGGGGGGGGGGGCACCAGTCTTGGAGTCAGGGAGAGGCATAGCCTGAATGATTCCAAAAGCAACACACAGTACAGAGCAGCAGGGCTGATAGCACCTGCGAGGCAGCCCTCGGAAACACGGGGGGGAGACTTTTGCAGCCAACTGAGGTTTCGTATTATGTAGGTCCAGGCATGAGTCAGTGAAACTTGGGTTATAAACATTAAGCGGCTTTATTTGTACTCATAAACAGATGAGGCTTTGGGGAAACTCAGGTTATATGTGAAGCAAAGAGAACATTACATGTGTGATTGCAAAGGGCAGGCAGTCACTCTCAGTATATGATTTCCTAAAAGGCCCAAGCAATATAAGCAGCCCCCAGTTAAGCACACAAATGGAACAAAGTAATCGTATATTCAGGTCACCAGTGAGCTCTCACATGTGAGAGAGTCACTACAGAGGATGACAGAAAGGGTAGGGATGCCTAGTGGTCACACGAAATGTAGGGCAGTACTTGTAAAGTATTGGTCACAAAAGAATGAACGAGAAAGCCCTATTAAAGTGCAGACTGCAGGACCCACTCCCCAGAGGTCCTGATTCAGTCAACTCAGATATTCTACAAGCCTCCTCCCAATACAATCTGTATAGAAGTCGTCTTCAAACCACTCCCAGATAAACACCATCCTAGAGGTATCTGTCAAGGCCATCTGGGTCTACACTGCCAAACAGAGCCCAAAACTTGGTCAAGAGAATCACTAAGGCTGTGCCCAGAGGAACTAGAACCCTGTGTAAGGCAGAGAATACAGTGAGGAGGAGAGTCAAGAGAAACAGAGGGAAGAATGAGTGTGGGACAGGGCGATGGACATACAGGGTTGTAGGTCACGACTTTTACATGGTGTCCATGGAGATCTTGTCAGAAGGTCTCACGTTGGGCTGGACAGTGATGGAAAACCCTCAAGAGATAACTACATCTAATTGTTTATTTTGAGTATTTTTGTAGTCATTGGGTGTGCTAGGCATGTTTTTTGAATGTCAAATTGATTTCTTACATATATTTCTCTTAACTGGTGGAATTGCTTGCTACTGAGTTATAGGTGTTAGTTTGCAGGTCCAGTTTTTGAGAAGCTCTTTATTTCTTCATAGATGTTATTTCTCAAAAGCTACTTTGTGGGCACTTGGGTGGCTCAGTTGGTTAAGCAACTGCCTTTGGCTCAGGTCATGATCCTGGAGTCCCGGGATCCAGTCCCGCGTCGGGCTCCCTGCTCAGCAGGGAGTCTGCTTCTCCCTCTGACCCTCCCCCCCTCATGCTCTCTCTCTCTATCTCATTCTCTCTCTCAAATAAATAAAATCTTTTTTTAAAAAAAGCTACTTTGTGAGGCAGCCTCGTATGACAGAAAGAGTGTGTGCTTTGGAGGCAAAAAGACTGCAATTCTAATTCAGACTCTACTCACAAAGTGGGTGACGCTGATCAAGTTCTTCGACCTCCTGGGGCATCAGTTGTCTATTCTACAAAATGGAGATAATTGCACCTAAGCCTACAAGTATTTTTGTGTGGATTAAATTAAATAAAATATGTGAAAGTAAAATATAGTTGTGAGGCATCCCTCACAGTGCTTGGGATTTAAAAGGCACTGAGTAAATGGCAACTGTTAACTAGTATTACCAGACTAGTCTATAGCCTTGAATAGCCCATCTTTCTAAAGATGTGGTTAGCAGATTATCACACTTTTCCATATTATAAGCAAAAACTGAACTATTTTCATAATACCTCAGCATAAACATGTATTTATATTTCTAACCATTATATTAAAATAGGATGTAGGACCAATGTGAGTTTCACAGAAATATCAGCACTTGGAGAAGGTTATTTTTTTCACATGCTCAGTCAATCCCAGTTTTCCTTAGATGTAAGCAGAACGTATTCTTTCTCCTGGTAACCTTTGATTTGCTTATGCCTATTTTCTGTACATCCCCCAGATATGGATGGTCACTTGAGCACGGCAGGCCCAGACAGACCACCCTGGGGTCACAGAAATCCCCCTGGTCTCCTTGCTGTCATTTCTTAGTACTAGCCCCTCTTACATTCCCCATTACACACTTAAGTCTAAGATGCACTGCCAACAAGTCTATTCTTTTTCCACCCCCAAGCTAGTAAGGAGCAAGGTGAGGAGTTACAAGAGCAATGGGAGTAAACTGGGAGAGCAAAGTTAATCCCCATACAGTGATTCTTTGTGGGCTTTCCCTGTATTGCAATGTATTGTAGTTTATGGGTTACTAACTATGATTGGTAAATTCCATAAAAGGATGAATTTATAGTGTGCTTTAGGAGCACAGGGAAGGGAGCAACTATGAAAGGCAGGTTCGGTATGGCTTCAAAGACGAAGTGATATTTAATCTGGGTACTGAGATTATAGTGGTAGAGAGTCAAGAGTATTTCAGGCAGTGTGAACAGCATATGCAAAGAAAAGAGCAAATACCTTGTTGTGGTCAAAACTGTGTGTGTGTGTGTGTGTGTTGTGTGCATGTGCATGTGTGTCTAGATGTAGTGATAAAGGATTGGAGGTGAGATCAGAATGGCAGGTTGTGATTGGACTGGGAATAGCTTTTCACCCAAGCTACTGAAGTTGTACTTTCATCCATAAGTTTCAACAGTTTTTAAAAAATTACTTCAATAGCAATATGTGCATAAATTATACAGAACAAGAATAGATGTGAGGAGACTAGCTAAAAGCTTACTATAATATCTTTTAACTGTTGGTATATCTTGTAGACCACCCACACTTCCTATACTAATACAAAGTAGAGATGATCCTAAAACAGAAGAAAAGGCGCATCAACAATCAGCATCCTGTTTTGGTGACTTAGATTATCAGTGAATCAAAGTGAAATTCTGCCTTTGTTAAATGCCCAAACAAATTTAAGACCTAGAACTGCATTTTGCTCATTTAAAAGGCCTTTTCTTTTAGAATAAGTATATTTCATTTGAAAATGGATTTTGCAGCTTACTCTATCAAAAATATTAGTGACCTAGTCCCACAAAACTAGGATTCTAAAGCCAGCTTCAATGTGATTCCCTCAACATGTTCAAGCTACTTAGAGCTCTTATCAGAACTCCACATCACGGGGCACCTGGGTGGCTCAGTTGTTGAGCGTCTGCCTTGGGCTCAGGTCATGATCCCAGGGTCCTGGGATCAAGCCCCACATCGGGCTCCCTGCTCGGCGGGAAGCCTGCTTCTCCCTCCCCCACTCCCCCTGCTTGTGTTCCCTCTCTCGCTGTGTCGCTCTCTGTCAAATAAATAAATAAAATATTAAAAAAAAAAAAAAAGAACTCCACATCACTATGAAGGGGTTGCAATTTGGACAAGGGGATCTGGCACTGGGTCTAGAAAGCTGCTGCTGTGACCTAACATGAAGAAAGAATTATCTTGAAGTTTCATTGAATCCATAAAGAAAATCAGGCTGTTTGCATTTACAGATTCGTTAATCCCCCAAAAGAGTTCCAGTCCCCTCCCTACACCTTAATCACACGATCTCTATAATTTTAGACAATTAATGATTAAAGTTTTATTTAACCAGACTATTGCTTCCTCTCAAATCCTAAACTTATTACTAAAACTAGCTTCAGGACCCTAAGAAAATGCTCAAGAAATTTTTGCCAAGTGATTATTTAATAAGAAAACAGAATAATTTAACAGAGAAATACCATGCTTTGATCTTCTCGAATCATTGAAATGGACTTGGGGTTAGGTCTTCTCATTGTCAGACTTGTTCAACAATAATAATAGTTCTCTTCAGTTACCAAGAAAACTGACAAAAGTCACCATTTATTTCTGTTCCAAATTATGGTTTTATAAAACTTTTATTTTATTATGGGTGAAATACCATGACTAAAAAAAAAAAAATGACCCTGTGTTTAAATACCACTTTTATTGTAGCAAACATCATCACTTTCCAATGAATAAATTTCATCAAAGAAACAACAACAAAGCAAAATGTCATTCACTTTCAAAACTCTATTCAACCTCTTTTTAAGGACAATAAAAGTTCTGAGCTCAACATACCTTACCAGCTTCTCCTGGAAGTCCTCTGCCTCCTTTGATCTTTCCTGCCATCTGTAGTCCCACTGTAGATGACAGAACCTCTCTATTCTGGAGACAAGATGGAAGCATGAAAGGATGATGGACTTGGGGCCCAATTCTAGATCTTGGTTCAAATTTAGTCACATACTAGTTCTGTGACCTAAAGCCTGACAATTAACCAGTCTGGCTCAGTTTCCTCAGATGTAAAATGAAGATAAAAATAATCTACTTCCTATGGGGCATGTATCTGTGTACGTGTATTAAACTCTATTCAATAAACATCTTGATCATTTCCAATTACCTGAAGGGGAAAAGCTCAAAGTTCTTACTACACAAAAGAGGTCTGGCCAACAAAAATCACAAAAGGCAAGGGAAGAAATGGATCCAAATAAATGTAAGTGGACGCAACTGCCCAACTAAAAGACAAAGACTGTCAAACTAAATATTTTTTAAAAGTCACATCTAAAGTGAAATTTACAAAAGGAACATCTAAAAATAAACCACAGAAAAATTAAAAATACAGAAAAACTACATGTTAAGCATGGATTAACGAAAAGAAATCTGGTATGGTTACAATAATACCAGACAAAAAATAATCTTTAAGGGAAAAAAATTATTAGTGGAGCGGGCTTCTACATATTAATAAAAAGTTAGTTCTCCAGAAAGATGTAAAAATACTAAACCTGTATGCATACAATAAAATATACCTTCAAATACAGACAATAACAATTATAGAATGAAAAGAAGAAATGGACAAATCAACCATCACTATAGTGAAAGGTTTTAACACACCTCTCTCAGTTAATTTAAAAATCAAGTAAGCAAAGAGTCAGAAAGTACATAGAATATTTGAAGAACCCAATTAATAATCCATGTATTAATGTACATTTATGGAATATAGTTAGAGAATAAACATTCTATTAAGTATACATGGGCTATCTACAAAAAGTGACCACATAAGGAAAGTCTCAATAAATTTCAAAGAATCCTATAATAAAAAATCTGCATTCTCTGATCTCAATAATATTAAAATTAGAAAGCCCATGTATTTAGAAAGTTAAAAACACACTTGTAAATAATTCATGGCTTGATGGAGAAATCATACAAATAATCTGAAAAAATAAAAAAAAACCACTATATAGCAAAATTTGAGGAATGCAGTTAAAAAGGTAATTGAAGTTAAAACAAATAATCCTAAAATTTGTATGGAACCATAGAAGACCTCGAATAGTCCTAGTAATCTTGAAAAAGAAGAACAAAACTGAAAATATTGCAATCCCAGATTTCAAGATAGACTACAAAGCTGTAGTGATCAAAACAGTATGGTACTGGCACAAAAACAGACATATAGATCAATGGAATAGAGTAGAGAACCCAGAAAGAAACCCACAATTATATAATCAATTAATCTTCAACAAAGGAGGCAAGAATATGCAATGGGAAAAAGAGAGTCTCTTCAACAAATGATGCTGGGAAAACTGGACAGCTACATGCAAAAGAATGAAACTGGACACCCAACTTACACCATACACAAAAATAAACTCAAAGTGAATTAAAGACCTAAATGTGAGACCTGAAACCAGAAAAATCCTAGAAGAGAGCATAGGTATTAATTTCTTTGACATCGGCCATAGGAACATTTTTCTAGATATGTCTCCTGAGGCAAGGGAGACAAAACCAAAAATAAACTATTGGGACCACACCAAAATTAAAAAAAAAAAAAGCTTCTGCAGAACAAAGGAAACCACCAACAAAACAGAAAGACAGTCTACTGAATGGGAGAAGATATTTGTAAATGACATATTCGATGAAGTTACTATCAAAAATATATAAGGAGCTTATACAGTTCAACACACAAAAACCAAATACTCCCATATAAAGTAGGCAGACGATATGAACAGACATGTCTCTAAAGAAGACATCCAGATGGCCAATACACACATGAAAAGATGCTCAACATCACTCATCATCAGGGAAATGCAAATCAAAACCACAATGAGATATCACCTCACACCTGTCCGAATGGCTAAAATAATACAAGAAACAAGTGTTAGTGAGGATGTGGATAAAAAGGAATCCTCATGTGCTTTTGGTGGGAATGTAAGTTGGTGCAGCCACTATGGAGAACAGCATGGAGGTTCCTCAGAAAATTAAAAATAGAAAAAAATTAAAAATAGAATTACCATATGATCCAGTAATTCTGCTAATGGGTATTCACCCAAAGAATACAAAAGCACTAATTTGAAAAGATACATGCCCCTATATTTATAGCAGCATTATTTACAATAGCTAAATTATGGAACAGCCCAAGTGTCCAGACAGATGAATGTATAAAGATTTCAAATTAGGGCGGAGCAAGATGGCGGAGGAGTAGGAGACCTGGATTTCGTCTCCTCTCAGGAATTCAGCTGGATAGGGATCAAACCATTCTGAACACCTACGAACTCAACAGGAGATTGAAGTAAAGAAGAGCAACAACTCTCTCATCAGAAAAGCGACCACTTTCTGGAAGGTAGGACGTGCGGAGAAGTGAATCCGAGGCGATATTCAGGAGGATAGACGGCGGGGGCGGGGCCTCCGTCGGCCGCTTCTGGCAAGTGATAGAGCCGCGGAGCAAAAAATCGGAACTTTTAAAAGTCTGTTCCGCCGAGGGACATCACTCCGGTGGCTAAGCGGGGGGTGGAACCCTCCAGGACAGTGTGGTCTCAGGACCCTCGGGGTCACAGAAAGACCGGGGGTGCCTGAGGGCGGCCGAGCTCCCAGGTAACGGAGCAGGGAAGCCGGCTGCAGAGAGGGAGCCTAGGTGCGGGCTCTCAGCTCGGGGTTGCCATTGACCGTGAGCCGCGGCCCAGTCGGGCCCCTGCTCCTCCAGCAGGGACCCAACAAGTGGCAGATTGGGGAGACTCACCTTCCTCCCCGGGGAGGAGAGGTGTGGGCGCGCACCGCGGGGATCTGCTGGGTTTGGAGACTCCACCCGGGTCGGGTGCCAGAGATAGAAACGCGCGGTCACAGGCCGGGCGAACACGGAGTGCGGCCGGAGACCGGGGAGTCGGGAGTGATCGACTGCTTTTCTCTGGGGGCGCACTGAGGAGCGGGGCCCCGAGTTCTCGGCTCCTCCGGGGCGGAGATTGGGAGGCCGCCATGTTCACTCTCCGCCTCCAAAGCTGTACGGAAAGCTCGCAGGGAACAAAAGCCCCGGAGAGCAA
Source organism: Mirounga angustirostris (assembly GCF_029215605.1). Classification (NCBI taxonomy): domain Eukaryota; kingdom Metazoa; phylum Chordata; class Mammalia; order Carnivora; family Phocidae; genus Mirounga; species Mirounga angustirostris. Next base: position 52,829,319 of record NW_026991711.1, read on the forward strand.
ACCCGAGCAGATTACTTAGCCGGGAGGGGGCAAGGGCGGGGCAATTCCGCCTCCGGCAGAGACATTTGGAAACCACGGCAACAGGCCCCTCCCCAGAAGATCAGCGAGAACAGCCAGCCAAGACCAAGTTTACCGATCAATGAGAACGGCAGAACTCCAGGGCTAGGGGACTACTGCACATAGAATTCACGGCTTTTTTACCATGATTCTTTAGTCTTTTAAAGTTAATTTTTTTAACTGTCTTTTTGAATTTTTCTTTTTCCCTTTTTCAACCAACATCTTATCAATCCCTTTTAAAAAAAAAAATTTTTTTATTTTTCATTTTTAGAGTTATATTCTATCCCTTCATAGTAGTTACCCATATTTTTGGCTTATATATATAAGTTGTTCTCTCTTTAAAATTTTGAGATAGTTTCTTCTAACACATTAAAATATACCCTAAATCTCTAGTATATGGTGTTTTCTATTCCCCTGCCTGATCACATCCTCTCCCTTTTTTTTCTTTTTCTTTTTTCTTTTTTTAACTCCTCTTCTTTCTTTTTTCAAACAACTTCTTATCAATTCCTTTTATAAAATTTTTTATAATTTCCATTTTTACAGTCATATTCCATCCCTTCATCATATCAACCCTTATTTTTGTACATATATAAGTTTTTCTTTTTTTAAAATTTTCGGAGGCACTTTCTTCTAAAAGACCAAAATACACCCCAAATCTAGTGTGTGGCACTGATCTATATACCAGCCTGATCATATTTGATCACATTCTGGTTTTTTTGTTGTTGTTGTTGTTTTGTTTTGTTTGTTTTTGTTTTTATCTTTATCTTTTTCTTTTTCTTTTTTTTCTTTTTCTTTTTTCTCTCTTTCCCTTTCTTATCCCACTACTTCAGGTCTTTTCTGATTTGTTTAGACTATATTTTATGGGGACGTGGTTACTCTGCTAGCATTTTGTTCTCTTATTAATCTATTCTCCTCTGCACAAAATGACAAGATGGAAAAAATCACCTCAACAAAAAGAACAAGAGGTAGTACTGACTGCCAGGGACCTACTCAATACGGACATTAGTACGATGTCAGATCTAGAGTTCAGAATCATCACTTTAAAGATACTAGCTGGGCTTGAAAAAAATATGGAAGTTATTAGAGAAACCCTTTCTGGAGAAGTAAAAGAGCTAAAATCCAACCAAGTAGAAATCAAAAAGGCTATTAATGAGGTGCAATAAAAAATGGGGGTGCTAAATGCTAGAATAAATGAGGCAGAAGAGAGAATCAGTAATATAGAAGATGAAATGATGGAAAATAAAGAAGCTGAGAAAAAGAGAGATAAACAACTACTGCATCACGAGGGCAGAATTCGAGAGATAAGCGATACCATAAGACGAAACAACATTAGAATAATTGGGATCCCAGAAGAAAAAGAAAGAGAGAGAGGGGCAGAAGGTATAATGGAGCAAATTATAGCAGAGAACTTCCCTAATTTGGGGAAGGAAACAGGCATGAAAATCCAGGAAGCACAGAGAACCCCTCTCAAAATCAATAAAAATAGGTCAACACCCCAACATCTAATAGTAAAACTTACAAGTCTCATAGACAAAGAGAAAATCCTGAAAGCAACTCGGGAGAAGAGATATGTAACCTACAAGGGTAGAAACATTAGATTGGCAACAGACCTATCCACAGAGACCTGGCAGGCCAGAAAGGACTGGCAGGATATATTCAGAGCACTAAATGAGAAAAATATGCAGCCAAGAATACTCTATCCAGCTAGGCTGTCATTGAAAATTGAAGGAGAGATAAAAAGCTTCCAGGACAAACAAAAACTAAAGGAATTTGCAAACACAAAACCAGCCCTACAGGAAATCTTGAAAGGGGTCCTCTAAGCAAAGAGAGAGCCTAAAAGCAACAAAGACCAGAAAGGAACACAGACAATATACGGTAACAGTCACCTTACAGGCAATACAATGGCACTAAATTCCTATCTTTCAATAGTTACCCTGAATGTAAATGGGCTCAATGCCCCAATCAAAAGACACAGGCTAACAGACTGGATTAAAAAACAAGACCCATTGATATGCTGTCTGCAAGAGACTCATTTTAGAACCAAAGACACCCCCAGATTGAAAGTGAGGGGGTGGAAAACCATTTACCATGCTAATGGACACCAAAAGAAAGCTGGGGTGGCAATCCTTATATCAGACAAATTAGATTTTAAACCAAACACTGTAATAAGAGATGAGGAAGGACAGTATATCCTACTTAAAGGATCTATCCAACAAGAAGATCTAACAATTGTAAATATCTATGCCCCTAACATGGGAGCAGCCAATTATATAAGCCAATTAATAACAAAAGCAAAGAAACACATCGACAACAATACAATAATAGTGGGGGACTTTAACATCTCCCTCACTGAAATGGACAGATCGTCTAAGCAAAAGATCAACAAGGAAATAAAGACTTTAAATGACACACTGGACCAAATGGACTTCACAGACATATTCAGAACATTCCACCAAAGCAATGGAATACACATTCTTCTCTAGTGCCCATGGAACATTCTCCAGAATCGATCACATCCTAGGTCATAAATCAGGTCTCAACCGGTACCAAAAGATTGGGATCATTCCCTGCCTATTTTCAGACCACAATGCTTTGAAACTAGAACTCAATCACAAGAGGAAAGTCGGAAAGAACTCAAATACATGGAGGCTAAAGAGCATCCTACTGAAGAATGAATGGGTCAACCAGGAAATTAAAGAAGAATTAAAAAAATACATGGAAACCAATGAAAATGAAAACACAACTGTTCAAAATCTTTGGAATGCAGCAAAGGCAGTACTAAGAAGAAAGTATATAGCAATACAAGCCTTTCTCAAGAAACAAGAAAGGTCTCAAGTACACAATCTAACTCTACACCTAAAGGAGCTGGAGAAAGAACAGCAAATAAAGCCTAAACCCAGCAGGAGAAGAGAAATCATAAAGATCAGAGCAGAAATCAATGAAATAGAAACTAAAAGAACAGTAGAACAGATCAACGAAACTAGGAGCTGGTTCTTTGAAAGAATTAACAAGATTGATAAACCCCTGGCCAGACTTATCAAAAAGAGAAGAGAAATGACCCAAATCAACAAAATCATGAATGAAAGATGAGAGATCACAACTAACACCAAAGAAATACAAACAATTATAAGAACATATTATGAGCAACTCTATGCCAGCAAATTAGATAACCTGGAAGAGATGGATGCATTCCTAGAGATGTATCAACTACCAAAACTGAACCAGGATGAAATAGAAAACCTGAACAGACCTATAACCACTAAGGAAATTGAAGCAGTCATCAAAAATCTCCCAAAAAACAAAAGCCCAGGGCCAGATGGCTTCCCAGGGGAATTCTACCAAACATTTCAAGAAGAATTAATACCTATTCTTCTGAAACTGTTCCAAAAAATAGAAATGGAAGGAAAACTTCCAAACTCATTTTATGAGGCCAGCATTACCTTGATCCCAAAACCAGACAAAGACCCCATCAAAAAGGAGAATTACAGACCAATATCTCTGACGAACATGGATGCAAAAATTCTCACCAAAATACTAGCCAATAGGATCCAACAGTACATTAAAAGGATTATTCACCATGACCAAGTGGAATTTATCCCTGGGCTGCAAGGTTGGTTCAACATCCGCAAATCAATCAATGTGATACAATACATTAACAAAAGAAAGAATAAGAATCATATGATCCTCTCAATAGATGCAGAAAAAGCTTTTGACAAAGTACAGCATCCTTTCTTGATCAAAACTCTTCAGAGTATAGGCATAGAGGGTACATACCTCAATATCATAAAAGCCATCTATGAAAAACCTACAGCGAATATCATTCTCAATGGGGAAAAACTGAGAGCTTTCCCCCTAAGGTCAGGAACACGGCAGGGATGTCCACTATCACCACTGCTATTCAATATAGTATTGGAAGTCCTAGCCACAGCAATCAGACAACAAAAAGAAATCAAAGGCATCCAAATTGGCAAAGAAGAAGTCAAACTCTCACTCTTTGCAGATGATATGATTCTTTATGTGGAAAACCCAAAAGACTCCACCCCAAAACTGCTAGAACTCATACAGGAATTCAGTAAAGTGGCAAGATATAAAATCAATGCACAGAAGTCAGTGGCATTCCTATACACCAACAACAAGACAGAAGAAAGAGAAATGAAGGAGTCGATCCCATTTACAATTGCACCCAAAACCGTAAGATACCTAGGAATAAATCTAACCAAAGAGACAAAGGATCTGTACTCAGAAAACTATAAAATACTCATGAAAGAAATTGAGGAAGACACAAAGAAATGGAAAAACGTTCCATGCTCATGGATTGGAAGAACAAATATTGTGAAGATGTCAATGCTACCTAGAGCAATCTACACATTCAATGCAATCCCCATCAAAATACCATCCACTTTTTTCAAAGAAATGGAACAAATAATCCTAAAATTTGTATGGAACCAGAAAAGACCCCGAATAGCCAAAGGAATGTTGAAAAAGAAAAGCAAAGCCGGCGGCATCACAATTCCAGACTTCCAGCTCTATTACAAAGCTGTCATCATCAAGACAGCATGGTACTGGCACAAAAACAGACACATAGATCAATGGAACAGAATAGAGAGCCCAGAAATGGACCCTCAACTCTATGGTCAACTAATCTTCGACAAAGCAGGAAAGAATGTCCAATGGAACAAAGACAGTCTCTTCAACAAATGGTGTTGGGAAAATTGGATAGCCACATGCAGAAGAATGAAACTGGACCATTTCCTTACACCACACACAAAAATAGACTCCAAATGGTTGAAAGACCTCAATGTAAGACAGGAGTCCATCAAAATCCTAAAGGAGAACACAGGCAGCAACCTCTTTGACCTCAGCCGAAGCAACTTCTTCCTAGAAACATCGCCAAAGGCAAGGGAAGCAAGGGCAAAAATGAACTATTGGGACTTCATCAAGATAAAAAGGTTTTGCAAAGCAAAGGAAACAGTCAACAAAACCAAAAGACAACCGACAGAATGGGAGAAGATATTTGCAAATGACATATCAGATAAAGGGCTAGTATCCAAAATCTATAAAGAACTCATCAAACTCAACACCCAAAGAACAAAGAATCCAATCAAGAAATGGGCAGAAGACATGAACAGACATTTTTCCAAAGAAGACATCCAAATGGCCAACAGACACATGAAAAAGTGCTCAATATCGCTCAGCATCAGGGAAATGCAAATCAAAACCTCAATGAGATACCACCTCATACCAGTCAGAATGGCTAAAATTAACAAGTCAGGAAACGACAGATGTTGGCGGGGATGTGGAGAAAGGGGAACCCTCCTACACTGTTGGTGGGAATGCAAGCTGGTGCAGCCACTCTGGAAAACTGTATGGAGGTTCCTCAAAAAGTTGAAAATAGAGCTACCATATGATCCAGCAATTGCACTACTGGGTATTTACCCCAAAGACACAAAAGTAGGGATCCGAAAGGGTCCGTGCACCCCGATGTTTATAGCAGCAATGTCCACAATAGCCAAACTGTGGAAAGAGCCAAGATGTCCATCGACAGATGAATGGATAAAGAAGATGTGGTATATATACACAATGGAATATTATGCAGCCATCAAAAGGAATGAAATCTTGCCATTTGCAATGACGTGGATGGAACTGGAGGGTATTATGTTGAGTGAAATAAGTCAAACAGAGAAAGACATATATCATATGATCTCACTGATATGAGGAATTCTTAATCGCAGGAAACAAACTGAGTGTTGTTGGAGTGGGGGGTGGGGTGGGAGGGATGGGGTGACTGGGTGATAGACACTGGGGAGAGTATGTGCTCTGGTAAGCGCTGTGAATTGTGCAAGACTGTTGAATCTCAGATCTGTACCTCTGAAACAAATAATGCAATATATGTTAAGGAAAAAAAAGAAGAAGAAGGTAGCGGGAAGAGATCGGAGGGGTAGAGGAACCATGAGAGATGATGGACTCTGAAAAACAAACTGAGGGTTCTAGAGGGGAGGGGGGTGGGAGGATGGGTTAGCCTGGTGGTGGGTATTGAGGAGGGCACATTCTGCATGGAGCACTGGGTGTTATGCACAAACAATGAATCATGGAACACTTCATCTAAAACTAATGATGTAATGTATGGGGATTAACATAAGAATAAAAAAAATAAAAAAAAAAGATTTCAAATTAGGGTATATATATATACACACACACACACACAGTGAAATATTACATAGCCATAAAAAAGAATGAAATCTTGCAACAAATGGATGGAGCTAAACAGTATAATACTAAGTGAAATAATTCAGTCAGACAAATACTATATGATTTCACTCATATATGAACTTTAAGAAACAAAACGAGCAAACAAAAAGACAAACCAAAAAACAGACTCTTAACGATAGAGAACAAACTGATGGATGCCAGACAAGAGGTTCATGGGGGGATGGGTGAAATAGATGATGGGGATTAAAGAGTACACTTGTGGGACGCCTGGGTGGCTCAGTCATTAAGCGTCTGCCTTCAGCTCAGGTCATGATCCCAGGGTCCCGAGATTGAGTCCCACATCGGGCTCCCTGCTCAGTGGGGAGCCTGCTTCTCCCTCTCCCTCTGCTGCTCCCCCCGCTTGTGCTCTCTCTCTCTCTCTCTGACAAATAAATAAATAAAAATCTTTAAAAAAAAAAAAAGTACACTTGTCATGATGAGCACTGAGTATGTACAGAATTGTTGAATCACTATATTGTACACCTGAAACTAATAAAACACTGTATGTTAACTATACTGGAATTAAACAAAACAAGAACAAAGTGGAAAAAAAAGTAATTGAAGTTAACACTTACAGCCATAAATGTTTTTTTTAAAGATTTTATTTATTTGAGAGAGAGAGAGAGCACAAGCAGGGGGAGTGGCAGAGGAAGAGGGAGAAGGAGGCTCCCCACTGAGCAGGGAGGACACTGGGCGGACCCAAGACCCTGTGATCATGACCTGAGCCGAAGGCAGACGCTTAACCAACTGAGCCTTCCAGGCACCCCGCCATAAATGTTTTTATTAGAGAAAAAGGGTGAATATAAATAAGAGTCCAGCCTAAGAATTTTTTAAAAAATCAATCTACTAAAAACAAAGGAAAAAGGAAAATTAAATAGTAAAGATAAAATGAAATAGGAATAAAATAGGAAATAAAGATATGAATAAAGAGGATCAACTGAACAAAAGAATTTTTTTAAAAATTTTATTATGTTATGTTAGTCACTATACAATACATCATTAGTTTTTGATGTAGTGATCCACGATCCACTGTTTTCGTTTAACACCCAGTGCTCCATGCAGTACGTGCCCTCCTTAATACCCATCACCGGGCTAACCAATCCCTCCTCCTCCCTCCCCTCTAAAACCCTGTTTGTTTCTCAGGTCCATAGTCTCTCATGGTTCATCTCTCCCTCCAATTCCCCCCGCCGATTTTTCCCTTCCTTCTCCTAATGTCCTCCATGTTATTCCTTATGTTCCACAAATAAGTGAAACCATATGATAATTGACTTTCTCTGTTTGCCTTATTTCACTTAGCATAATCTCCTCCAATCCCATCCATGTTGATGTAAAAGTTGGGTATTCATCTTTTCTGATGGCTGAGTAATATTCCATTGTATATATGGACCACATCTTCTTTATCCATTCATCTGTTGAAGGGCATCTCGGCTCTTTCCACAGTTTGGCTATTGCGGACATTGCTGCTATGAACATTGGGGTGCATATGGCTCTTCTTTTCACTACATCTGTGTTTTTCGGGTAAATACCCAGGAGTGCAATTGCTAGGTCATAGGGTAGCTCTATTTTTAAATTTTTGAGGAACCTCCACACTGTTTTCCAAAGTGGCTGTACCAACTTGCATTCCCACCAACAGTGTAAGAGGGTTCCCCTTTCTCCACAACCTCTCCAACATTTGTTGTTTCTTTCCCTGTCCATTTTGGCCATTCTAACTGGTGTAAGGTGGTATCTCAGTGTGGTTTTGATTTGGATTTCCCTGATGGCTAATGATGATGAACATTTTTTCATGTGTCTGTTAGCCATTTGTATGTCTTCTTCAGAGAAGTGTCTGTTCATCTCTTCTGCCCACTTTTTGACTTGATTATTTGTTTTTTGGGTGTTGAGTTTGAGAAGTTCTTTATAGATTTTGAATACCAGCCCTTTATCTGTAGTGTCATTTGCAAATACCTTCTCCCATTCTATGGGTTTCCTCTTTGTTTTGCTGACTGTTTCCTTTGCTGTGCAGAAGCTTTTTATCTTGATGAAGTCCCAAAAGTTCATTTTTGCTTTTGTTTCACTAACTTTTGGAGATGTATCTTGAAAGAAGTTGCTGTGGCCGATGTCAAAGAGGTTACTGCCTATGTTCTCCTCTAGGATTTTGATGGATTCCTGTCTCACATTGAGGTCTTTCATCCACTTTGAGTTTATCTTTGTGAATGGTGTTAGAGAATGGTCGAGTTTCTTTCTTCTGCATGTGGCTGTCCAATTTTCCCAGCACCATTTATTGAAGAGACTGTCTTTTTTCCATTGCATGTTTTTTCCTGCTTTGTTGAAGATTATTTGACCATAGAGTTGAGGGTCCATATCTGGGCTCTCTATTCTGTTCCATTGGTCTATATATCTGTTTTTGTGCCAGTACCATGCTGTCTTGGTGATCACTGCTTTGTAATATAGCTTGAAATTGGGCAACGTGATGCCCCCAGCTTTGTTTTTCTTTTTCAATATCTCCTTGACGATTCAGGGTCTTTTCTGATTCCATACAAATTTTAGGATTGTCTGTTCCAGCACTTTGAAAAATGTCATTGGAATTTTGATCGGGATGGCACTGAAGGTATAGATTGCTCTGGGTAGCATAGACATTTTAACAATGTTTATTCTTCCGATCCAGGAGCATGGAATATTTTTCCATCTTTTTGTGTCTTCTTCAATTTCTTTCATGAGTGTTTTGTAGTTCCTAGAGTATAGATCCTTTACCTCTTTGGTTAGGTTTATTCCGAGGTATCTTATGGTTTTTGGTGCTATTGTAAATGGAATCGTTTCTTTAATTTCTCTTTCAACAGTTGCGTTGTTAGTGTATAAGAAAGCAACTGATTTCTGTGCATTGATTTTGTATCCTGCCACATTACTGAATTGCTGTATGAGTTCTAGTAATTTGGGGGTGGAGTCTTTTGGGTTTTCCACATAAAGTATCATGTCGTCTGCAAAAAGAGAAAGTTTGACTTCTTCTTTGCCAATTTGAATACCTTTTATTTCTTTTTGTTGTCTTATTGCTATTGCTAGGACTTCTAGTACTATGCTGAACAACAGTGGTGAGAGTGGGCACCCTTGACATGTTCCTGATCTTAAAGGAAAGGCTCTCAGCTTTTCCCCATTGAGGATGATATTCGCTGTGGGTTTTTCATAGATGGATTTTATGAGCTTGAGGAATGTTCCCTCTATCCCTATACTCTGGAAAGTCTTAATCAGGAAAGGATGTTGTATTTTGTCAAATGCTTTTTCTGCATCAATTGAGAGGACCATATGGTTCTTCTCCCTCCTCTTATTAATGTGTTCTTTCACATTGATTGATTTGCGAATGTTGAATCACCCTTGCATCCCAGGGATAAATCCTACTTGGTCGTGGTGGGTGATCCTTTTAATGTATTGTTGGATCCTATTAGCTAGGATTTTGTTGAGGATTTTGGAATCCATATTCATCAGGGATATCGGTCTGAAATTCTCCTTTTTGATGGGGTCTTTGCCTGGTTTGGGGATTAAGGTAATGCTGGCCTCACAGAATGAGTTTGGAAGTTTTCCTTCTGTTTCTATTGAAACAGCTTCAGTAGAATAGGTATTATTTCTTCTTTGAATGTTTGGTAGAATTCCCCAGGGAATCCATCAGGCCCTGGACTCTTGTTTTTTGGGAGGTTGTTGATCACTGCTTCAATCTCGTTACTGGTTATTGGCCTATTCAGGTTGTCAATTTCTTCCTGTTTCAGTTTTGGCAGCTTATAGGTTTCCAGGAAGGCCTCCATTTCATCCAGATTGCTGTTTATTGGCATATAGTTGTTGATAATAATTTCTAATAATTGTTTCTATTTCCTTGGTGTTGGTGGTGATCTCTCCCCTTTCATTCATAATTTTATTAATTTGGGTTCTTTCTCTCTTCTTTTGGATAGTCTGGCCAGTGGTTTATCAATCTTATTAATTCTTTCAAAGAACCAACTTCTAGTTTCATTGATCTGATCTACTGTGTTTCTGGTTTCTAATTCATTGATTTCTGCTCTAATTTTAATTATTTCTCTTCTAATGCATGGCTTAGGCGTCGTTTGTTGCTTTTTCTCTAGTTCTTTAAGGTGTAGAGTTAGTTGGTGAATTCGGGATTTTTCTACTTTTTTGAGTGAGGCTTGGATGGCTATGTATTTCCCCCTTAGGACCGCCTTTGCAGTATCCCATAGGTTTTGGACCGATGTGTTTTTGTTCTCATTGATTTCCATGAATTGTTTAAGTTCTTTGATTTCTTGGTTGACCCAAACATTCTTGAGCAGAGTGGTCTTTAGCTTCCAAGTGTTTGAATTTCTGCCAAATTTTTTCTTGTGATTGAGTTCCAGTTTTAGAGCATTGTGGTCTGAGAATATGCAGGGAATAATCTCAATCTTTTGGTATCGGTTGAGACCTGATTTGTGACCCAGTATATGGTCTATTCTGGAGAAAGTTCCATGTGTGCTCGAGAAGAATGAGTATTCTGTTGTTTTAGGGTGGAATGTTCTGTAAATATCTATGAGATCCATCTGGTCCAATGTATCATTCAAAGCTCTTGTTTCCTTGTTGATTTTCTGCTTAGATGATCTGTCCATTGCTGAGAGTGGAGTATTGAGGTCTCCTACAATTAACGTATTGTTATCAATATGACTCTTTATTTTGGTTAACAGCTGGCTTATGTAGATGGCTGCTCCCATGTTGGGGGCATAGATATTTACAATTGTTAGATCTTCTTGTTGGATAGACCCTTTAAGAATGATAGAGTGTCCTTCTGTGTCTCTTATTACAGACTTTAGTTTAAAATCTAATTTGTCTGATACAAGAATTGCTATCCCAGCTTTCTTTTGAGCTCCGCTGGCATGGAAGATAGATCTTCATCCCTTCACTTTCAGTCTGGATGTATCTTTAGGTTCAAAATGAGTCTCTTGTAGACAGCATATGGATGGGTCCTGTCTTTTTATCCAATCTGCAACCCTGTGCCGTTTTATGGGAGCGTTTAGGCCATTCACGTTGAGAGTGATTATTGAAAGATATGAATTGTCATCATGTTGCCTGTGAAGACATTGTTTTTATAGATTGTCCCTGTAAATTTCTGTTGTAGATCACTCTTGGGGTCTTTCTCCTTTTATAGAACCCCCCTTAATATTTCTTGCAGGGCCGGCTTAGTGGTCACATATTCTTTCAACTTCTGCCGGTCATGGAAGCTCTGCATCTCTCCATCCATTTTAAATGAAAGCCTTGCCGGATAAAGTATTCTTGGCTGCATGTTCTTCTCATTTAGTACCCTGAATATGTCTTGCCAGGCCTTTCCAGCTTGCCAGGTCTCTGTGGATAGGTCTGACGTTATTCTGTTGTTCCTCCCTCTGTACGTAAGGAATCTCTTCCCCCTAACTGCCCTTAAGATCGTTTCCTTGGTTCTAAGATTTGCAAGTTTTACTATTACATGCAGGGGTGTTGGCCTGTTTTCCTTGATCTTAGGAGGGGTCCTCTCTGCCTCTAGGACTCGAATGTTTGTTCCATTCCCCAGATTAGGGAAGTTCTCAGCTACGATTTGCTCAAATACATCTTCTAGCCCTCTCTCTCTCTCCACTCCTTCCGGGATTCCAATGATTCTGACATTGGAACGCCTCATGGTGTCACTTATTTCTCTGATTCTATTTTCATGGATTCTGAGTTGTTTTTCCCTGGCCTCCTGTTTTCCCTTTTTATCTATTATACTGTCTTCCAGATTGCTTATTCTCTCTTCTGTCTCAGTTACCCTAGCTGTTAGATTATCTAGATTGGATTGGATCTCATTGATAGCATTTTTAAGTTCTGCCAATTCCCCTTTTATTTCTGCCCTTAGAGACTCTATGTTGCCATTAATTGATTTCTCCATTCTAGCCATTGTCTTCACAATTGCTAGCCTGAATTCCATCTCTGACATCTTGGTTATATCTCCATTCATTTGTAAATCTGCAGCATAAGTCATAATCTCTGAGTCTTTTCTGTTTGGGGGGCTCCTCCTCCTAGTCATTCTGTTGATGGGTGTTTGAGGGAATGTATAGAGTCGAAATTATTGACCAGAACCCAAGCAAGATGCACCTGTTTTCTTGGGACCTTAGGGTTGCTGGCCTCTTGTTTTTCCAGCCTGTCTTCTGCGGGAGGGGCCTGCTGCGCTGTTACTCAGGCAACCCTGTTTGGGCGGAGTTGCCCTGCACCCCTGTGGTGGGAGATGGGCTCAGTGGGAATCAGGCTTTGGGGCTTTTGTTCTCTGGTGTCTCTCCCTGGCGGCTTTCTGTGTCTCTTCCGCGAGTCAGAGCAGAAGAGACCGTTTCCAACCCTCTGCCTCAGAGCAGAGAGACCGCAGTCTGTTCTTCAGTGAGCTCTCCAGGCCACAGTCTCCGTTTCTGTCCCTGCTGCTATAAACTGCAGCATCCTGGGTTGTGCGCCCCTCCGCAGTGCTCCCAGTCCTGCCTCCAGATCGGGGCACGTCTCTGCCCTTTATGCTTCTAAAACCACTCCCAGTTCGCGCGCGCTAGGGGTCCTGTCCCGGGGACTGCAGTTCGCGTGTGCGCGACTCCGCCGCTCGGGGTTTCCACCCCAGAGGTTGCAGTTCACCGGCGGGACCCCGGCGCACCGGGTTTCTCTCCCGGCGGCTGCGGTTCGCGTGCGCGTGACCCCGCTGGTCTGGTTCTCCACCCCGGGGGCTGCCCTAAAGTCCTTTCCCGACACTACTGGTTTGCAAGTCTGTGCCCGTCCACAGCGCATGAGGCTGTCACTCACCAGCAGTGTAGGATCCCCACGGCCAGGCACCCTCCCGCTGCCGTTTATCCTCTGATATCTGCCCGCAGAATCACGGCTTTTCGCTTCATACCTGAAAACCAACCGCCTGCGATATTCTGTTTGTAGAGATCCAGATCTTCTTACATCTCAGGCTGGTTTCGTGGGCGCTCAGAGTGGTCTGGTAGATATCCAGCTCAATTCCGGGGACCAGTTGAAATAGGGTCCCCTACTCCTCCGCCATCTTTCCCCCCTGGATCAGAAGAATTTTTTAATGGAGTAGTAAATTTGACCAATTTTAGCAAAGTTGATCAAGAAAAAATAGAAAAGGCGTATTATTAGGAATAAAAGTAGGTCACAATTATAGATTCAGAAGAGACTAACAAGATTTAAGATTATAGTTTTTTGTCAACAAATTTGAAAATTAAGGAAAAAAATCAACAAATTCCCTGAGGCAGTTAAATTATCAAAACTTACTCAAGAAAAAAATAAAAAACTTGAAAATGTCCATACCCATTAAAGAAATTGAATTCGTTTAAACTTTTTTCATAAAGGAAACCCCAAGACTAGACACTTTTATATGCAAGTTCTACCAAATATTTAATAAACAACTAATTCCTAAATCAGTTTCTTCCTGTTACGTTTTGCTCAAGATTTTCAACTAAAGGTATAAGCCTATTCTGTATTTCCTCAGAAAGGAAACTTCCTTTGCAAGTTTTCCCTATCATATGTAAATGTTTATTACATTTAGAGTTGATTTGTCGATCTTGTCATGTAGGAAATCCAATTTTCTATTTTTCTATATCCACTGCCATTTCTGCCATGTATCAGACTTCCATATACGTCTGTTTCTGAGCTATCTGTTGCATGTGTCATCAATTAGCTATTTATCAATATATACCTACTGATGTAATTACCATAGTGTTTAATGTTTGTAAGTCCTCTGCCCTCCTTCCCCACCCCCACCTCCAGCCCCTACCATGTACTTCCTCCCAAGCATCTGAGCATCTGGGCTATTTTTACCTCTGTTCTTTCTTATAAATTTTAAAATATACTTGGAAAGTTCCATAAAAAAATCTTGTTGGGATTTTGATTGGAATTTTTTTAAAAAATGGTAAATTTGGTGAGAACTAACATCCTTATAATATTGAACCTTCTTATGCTAAAATGTGGTATATAATAGCTTCAATTATTTCACTCTTTAGGGGTTTTCAATAAAATTGTCATTTCTCCTTAATGGTCTTTATTTTCCTTATTCCTACACATTGTGTTAATTGTATTTTTAAATGTCTGTTGCTGGTGTTTCGAAAAGAAGTTGACTTTTATATATTGAGCTTCATCCAGCAACCTTGTTGAATTCTTACTAATTCTAATATTTGTCTCTACATTTTATGGATTTTTCTATGATAATTTCAACCACAAATCACAAAACTTTTGTTCCTGCTTTAACAATCTTTACAACTATTAATTCTTTTTCCTTATGAGTACTATTTCTGAAATTTTTACAGCAACATTGCACCTAAATGGTCATAGTGGGTGTCCTTGTCCTGCTACTCTTTTAAAGGAAAGGCTTTGTGCTTAACATTGAATTAGCTGTTGTTTCCTATCTGATGTTTGGTATTTTAGATATGCTTTATCGGGTTAAGGAAATTCATGTCTATTTCTAGTTCCCTAATAGCATTTTATCAAATGCTTTTTAATATTTAATATTAAATCTGTTAATGTGGTAAAATAAATTAACTATTTTTCTAACGCTGAACTTTGCTTTTCTGATACAAACCCAACTTGATCATATATTAGCTTTTTGATGGATTCCTGAATTCAATTGCTAATATTTTAGTTGCTACTTTTTCATCTATGCTCATGAATGTATTTAGCCTATAGAGTTTCTTCCTCATACTCTCCTGGTCATGTTTTCATATCAAGACTTTGCTAGAACAGCAATGAGGTTCCGTTGCAAATAAAAGAAACCACTCTATTTTAAGCAGAAAGAGGATTAGGTCTGTATAAATTTGTTAGAAGGGCTGTCAAAACAGGTTTTAGGCTGAGACTCCAAGACAGACTTCTAGAGAAATCTTGCACAGGTGGTGCAAGTTAACTGTTATTTCTGCTACAATAGAAAAAACAAACACCACACAATAATAGATGTGATAGTTAAATTTTATGTGTTAACTTGGCTAGGATTTGGTGCCCAGTTGATTGGTCAAAACTAGTCTAGATGTTGCTGTGAAGTTTTTCTGTAGACGTAACAACCACAATCAGCTAACCTTAAGTAAAGATTACCCTCAATAATACGGGTGAGCCTGACTCAATCAGTTGAATGCCTTAAGAGCACAAACTGAGGTTTTCTAGAGAATTCTGTCTCAACACTGTAACATACATACCTGCCCTAGTTTCCAACACGCCAAGCCAGCCCTACAGACTTCAGACCTAAGAATACAATATTAACCTCTGAGTTTCCAGTCTGCTGTCCTGATGTCCTACAAATATTGGATTTGCCAGTCCCTGATACTCACGTGAGCCAATTTCTACCAAAAAAGATACACATATCATATATATACATATATGACATTTATATATGTCTATATTATATATGTGTATATATGTATATATATCATATATCATACATTGCATATATAATATGCATATATTACATATTACATGTATGTATGCGTATATATGTGTGTATATATGGGAATGCAAAATGGTACAGTCACCTTGGAAGACAGTTCGGCAGTTTCTTACAAAACTAAATAGACTCTTACCATCCAACAGAGCAATTGCATTTCTTGGTATTTATCCAAAGGAGTTGAAAACTTATGTCCACATAAAATCCTGAACACAGATGTTTATAGCAGCATTATTCATAGTTGCCCAAACTTGGAATCAACCAAGATGTTCTTTAGTAGGTAAATAGATAAATAAACTGTGGTACAACCAGACAATGGAATATTATTCAGCACTAAAAAGAAATGAATTATCAAGACATTAAAAGATATGGAGGATTTTTGTATTCTTTGGGTAAATACCTAGTAGTACAATTGCTGGGTCATAGGGTAGTTCTATTTTTAACTTTTTGAGGAACCACCATACTGCACCCCGATTTTTGTAGCAAGATTATCTACAATAGCCAGATTATGGAAATAGCCCAAGTGTCCATCAACTGATGAATGGATAAAGAAGATATATATAAAGAATATATATATATGAAATGGAATATTACTCAGCCATAAAAAAGAATTAAATCTTGCCATTTGCAATGACATGAATGGAGCTAGAGGGTATTATGCTAAGTGAAATAAGTCAGTCAGGGAAAGACAAATACCATATAATTTTACTCATATGTGGAATTTAAGAAACAAAACAAATAAGCAAATGGGGGAGGGGAAGAGAAATATAAACCAAGAAACAGACTTAACTATAGAGAACAAACTAATGGTTACACCAGAGGGGAGGTGGGTAGGGGGACGTATGGAAGTGTTAAATACCTACATTGTATACCTGAAACTAATATTACAGTATATGTTAACTGGAATTTAAATAAAAACTTAAAAAAGAAAAAAGAAAAAGCAATATAGCTTCCACAAGACTCTTCCTTTTGGGATGCTCACCCTTGAAATATTCATGCAATGTCATACTATATGAAATTATTGTATTTTTTTCCTTTTCAAGTTTTTATTTAAATTCTAGTTAGTCAACATATATGATAAAATTGGTTTCAGGAGGGGCGCCTGGGTGGCTCAGTCATTAAGCATCTGCCTTCAGCTCAGGTCATGATCCCAGGGTACTGGGATCGAGCCCTGCATTGGGCTCCTTGCTCCACGGGAAGCCTGCTTCTCCCTCTCCCACTCCCCCTGCTTGTGTTCCCTCTCTCGCTGTGTCTCTGTCAAATAAATAAAATCCTTAAAAAAAAAAATTGGTTTCAGGAGTAGAATTTAGTGATTCATCACTTACATACAGCACCCAGCGCTCATCACAAGTGCCCTCCTTAATATCCATCACCCATATAGTTCATCCCCCACCTACCTCCTTCCATAACCCTCAATTTTTTCTCTATAGTTAAAGAGTCTCTTATTGGGGCACCTGGGTGGCTCAGTTGGTTGGGCGTCTGCCTTTGGCTCAGGTCATGATCCCTGCTGGGATCGTCCTGGGATCCCTGCTTGGTGGGAGCCTGCTTCTCTCCATCCCTCTGCTGCTCCCTTTGCTTGTGCATGCTCTCTGTCAAATAAATAAATCAAATCTTTTTTAAAAAGGAGTCTCTTATGGTTTGCTTCCCTCTTTTTTTTCTTGTTCTTATACTGCATTACTTTTTAATTAATAAATATATTTGTTCATTGCCCACCCCCCCAAAAAAAGAAGACATGGAGGAGTCTTACATGCATATTACTAAGCAAATGTAGCCAATCTGAAAAGGCTACATGCTATGTGATTTCAACTATATGACATTCTGGAAAAGTCTTCCCATGGAGACAGTAAAAAGACCAGTGGTTGCCAGGGGTGGGAGTGGACAGAGATGAACAGGCAGAGCACGGAGGATTTTTAGGGCAATACTCTATATAAAATATACTCTATATGATACCATAAGGAGGGATACATATCGTTACAATTTGTCTAAACCCAAAGAATGCACACCACCAAGAGTGAACTCTACAGTAAACTCTGGACTTTAAGTGATTATGACGTGTCAGTGTAACTTCACTGATTGTAACAAATGTACTATTCTGGAAGGGGGTGTTGACAATGGAGGAGACCATGCATGTGAGGGGGGGGATATACATGGGAAATGTCTGTACTTTCTTCTCAATTTTGCTGTGAACTTAAAAGTATTCTGAAAAAATTAAGTCCTTAAAAAGAAAAAGAAGTCATAGATTCACTAATCAGGGCATGAGATTGAATTTTTGTCATAGAAAGGAAAGCTGTCTCTCTCATCAAAATGAAGGTATGCGATGAGAAGAACCAGTTGTATGAACTTGGTTAAGACACTTACTCTCTCTAATCCTCAGTTTCCTACTATTTAAAATGAGATGCAATTAAAAATTGTATCTAAATCACAAGAATTAATTAAGTTCAAGTCTCATGCATTGAACTAATAAAGTGAACTGAACTCAATTAAACTAAGGTGAAGTTATTTTCAGCAGCTAGAGGACCACACAGTCATCCTAGCTGATAAGGTATGTTATCCCTGTACAGGGTCATGAGGTAAGGCTGCTTATACTTCTATGGAACATGCTGCACACAGACTACCTCTGGTTCGATTCCCTCTATGCCAAGATCAGCCACTGTCAGATGCTGCACCCAGCTGCTGAATGATCAGAAAACTAGTTCTCAATACGCACTGCCTCGGAGTCTTGGCATCCAGTCAGTGATATTCCCTCCTCCAGTGCACAGTGCAAAGCCACCATCCCTACCACTTCCTCCACAGGGCCAGCTGACATCTGGAGCATCCAGACAAAATGAGATTCTAGGCTATTAAATATTTTCCAAGACAGAAAGCCTTAGTGGCTGGATAAAAACAAAAAACAACAAAAAAAGGAAAAACCAGAATCTAAAAGAAACTGGTTTGTACACACACACACACACACACACACTTAAGCCTTTGGGATTTGGTCACCTCCTCAGCTGTATAGAACCTATTTCTGAATTGAGCACTTTCTCCAATGTTGATCAGAGGCAGACAGCATGCCTTCTCTCCTGCGTATGCCAAGGACAATGTCAGCACTCAACAAGTAAGAAAGAAAAATGATGATAAAGATGAGAGGCTAAAACCCTATGCAACCTTTTGCCGACTCCTGCTTTTGAAATTCTAAATTGCATGCTGAACCATATGGTTCCACATACTAGTGGCTTCTCTGGGGAAATGACTCAGTCATACATTTGCCTTTCTGGGGATGGCTGAGTTTTCTACAAGCCCTCTGTCGTCACAAGCCTACACACTTTTTGTTGAAAGAAAATCCTGTGAAAAGCAGAACATTCAAGGGTCATTAGCAGTCACACTCATAAGCTTTCATACTTACCCACAACCCTCCAAACAGGCCTCCCTGTGGTTACTAAATTCTTCCTCTTGCTGAGATCTCCCAGCATGCCCTAGGTTTATCAAGTAAAGCCAAATATTAAGAGGAAAATCTTGAAAATCCTTCAGTGCCTGGGGTGGAATCAAATCAGACAAGCTCTCCACTCTGGCACCAGCCAGCTGAGCTACAAACACTGACCCAGCCCACGCTGAGAAGACTCATCACGAAGGGCGCCTGGGTGGCTCAGTTGGTTAAGCGACTGCCTTCGGCTCAGGTCATGATCCTGGAGTCCCTGGATCGAGTCCCACATCGGGCTCCCTGCTCGGCAGGGAGCCTGCTTCTCCCTCTGACCCTCCCCCCTCTCATGTGCTCTCTGTCTCTCTCATTCTCTCTGTCTCAAATAAATAAAATCTTTAAAAAAAAAAAAAAAGACTCATCATGAATAGAAACCCATAATGTTGCCAGAATACGTTGTAGACTCACAAATGGGGGAAATGAAGTATATAAAAAACAGTTGGAAAGTTTGCAGAAATAACAGTTAATATTTATTTCAGGCATTCATCTGTACATGGCAAGGTTGAAATGTTTTTTTTTCCTCCAGCATTTCTTTCTACCCTCAAGGCCTAATATTGGGTAAAGATTCCGAATTCCTGAATCATAGCAGCTACACACCATGTCTCAATTTGCAACTAAATGTGCTTTTGCCAAAGTGAGCACTGGACCCAAAAAACAGTTGACATTAAAAATGAAAAAAAAAAAAAAAACTGAGCTGGAGACAAAAACATGGAAGCCCATATTCCTGGTCAAATGAATTTTATTATGCCACGTTTTAGTGTCTTACGTATTCTACTTATGTATTCTACTTGGTTGCTCAGATTGTGAAGATTACAAAATAAAAATTAAGTGGCTGTGTAATATCTGACTTGTCAGTTTTTCCACCTGGCATTTCTTTTGCAGCATTAACTCTATCTCACAGAGAGGATGTATGAAATATGGAAAGCCACCTGTCTCATTTAGCAGACTGGGAAGGGTAGAGGGCTGGAAGTTAAGGGGGACTGATTTCTAAGCTCACACCTGCTATTTTATGCTATGTGTCCTTAAGTAAATTGCTATGGCTCCCTGGACCTTACCTGTGTTTAGGCTTTTACAGAAAATGTCACCCTCAATAAAGAAAACATTATCTCTGAGATTCTTGTCTCTGAAGGAGGATCTCTGGGCATGTCTGCCAAATACCTAAGTCTGAATAAACTGAATAACCAAAAGTCTGCCAAATAAAAATGGTGTTCTTGGGAAACACCGCTGGTTCAGCTCACAACTCAAACACACAAGTGCTTTTTTTTTTGGTATTTTGTATGTGACAGGACTTTATTTGTACTCCCATGTCATCACAATGAATGCTAAAAAAAAGACGTAGTCAAGAATTAAGGTTTAATAAAATAATTTGGCTTCTTTAGCAAAGGTCATTTTTTAAAAAATCAATTAACATGTAGTGTATTATTAGTTTCAGAGGTACAGTTTAGTGATTCATCAGTTGCAAGTAACACCCAGTGCTCATTCCATCAAGTGCCATCCTTAATGCCCATCATCCAGTTACCCCATCCCCCCCACTGAACTCCCCGCAGCAACCCTCAGTTTCCTATAGTTAAGAGCCTCTTATGGTTTATCTCCCTCTCTGATTTTGTTTTATTTTATTTTTCCCTCTCTTCCCCTATGTTCATCTGTTTTGTTTCTTAAATTCCACATATGAGTGAAATCATATGCTAATTGTCTTTATCTGATTGACTTACTTCACTTAGCATAAAACCCTGTAGTTCCAACCACATCACTGCAAATGGCAAGATTTCATATTTTTGATGGCCGAGTAGTATTCCATTATATATACACACCACATCTTCTTTATCCATTCATCTGTTGATGGACATCTGGGCTTTTCCCATATTTTGGCTATTGTGGACATTGCTGCCATAAACATTGGGGTGCAGCTACCCCTTCAGATCATTACATTTTTATCTTTGGGGTAAAATACCAAGTAGTGCAATTGCTGGGTCATAGGGTAGCTCTATTTTTAACTTCTTGAGGAACCTCCATACTGTTTTCCAGAGTGGCTGCACCAGCTTGCATTCCCACCAGCAGCGTAAGAGGGTCCCCCTTTATATGTGGCTGTCCAGTTTTTCCAACACCATTTGTTGAAGAGACTGTCTTTTTTCCACTGGATTTTCTTTTCTGCTTTGTTCAAGATTAGTAGACATTGAGTTGAGGGTCCATTTCTGGGTTCTCTATGCAGTTCCATTGATCCATGTGTCTGTTTTTGTGTCAGTACCATACTGTCTTGATGATGACAGCTTTGTAATAGAGCTTCCAGTCCAGAATTGTGATACCACCTGCTTTGGTTTTCTTCTTTCAACATTCCTCTGGCTATTCGGGGTCTTTTCTGGTTCCATACAAATTTTAGGATTATTTGTTCTAGCTCTGTAAAAAAATGTTGATGGTATTTTGATAGGGATTGCATTGAATGTGTAGACTGCTCTGGGTAGCATAGACATTTTAACAATATTTGTTCTTCCAATCCATGAGCATGGAATGTTTTTCCATTTCTTTGTGCCTTCCTCAATTTCTTTCATAAGTGTTCTGTAGTTTTCAGAGTACAGATCCTTTACCTCTTTGGTTAGGTTTATGCCTAGGTAGCTCATGGTTTTTGGTGCAATTGTAAATGGGATCGATTCCTTGATTTCTCTTTCAACAGTTGCGTTGTTAGTGTATAGAAATGGAACTGACTTGTGTGCATTGATTTTATATCCTGCTACGTTGCCGAATTCCTGTATGAGTTCTAGCAATTTTGAGGTGGAGTCTTTTGGGTTTTCAACATAGAGCATCATGTCATCTATGAAGAGTGTGAGTTTGACTTCTTCCTTGCCAATTTGGATGCCTTTTATTTCTTTTTGTCATCTGAATGCTGAGGCTAGAACTTCTAGTACTATGTTGAACAGCAGTGATGATAGTGGACGTCCCTATCATGTTCCTGACCTTAGGGGGAAAGTTTTTCCCCACTGAGAATGATATTCACAGTGGGCTTTTCATAGACAGCTTTTATAATATTAAGATATGTTCCCTCTATCCCTATACTGTGGAGAGTTTTAGTCAAGAAAGGATGCTGTATTTTGTCAAATGCTTTTTTCTGCAACAATTGAGAGGACCGTATAATCCTTGTCATCTCTTATTAATGTGATATATCACGTTGATTGATTTGCAGATATTGAATGACCCTTGCAGCCCAGTCAGTCATGGTGAATAATGCCTTTAAAGTACTGTTGGATCCTACTGGCTAGTATCTTAGTGAGAATTTTTGCAT
Source organism: Mirounga angustirostris (assembly GCF_029215605.1). Lineage (NCBI taxonomy): Eukaryota > Metazoa > Chordata > Mammalia > Carnivora > Phocidae > Mirounga > Mirounga angustirostris. The sequence goes on from NW_026991711.1 coordinate 52,851,744, forward strand.
CCATGTTCATCAGGACATGGAAGTAATTCTTCTTTTTGGTGGGGTCTTCGTCTGGTTTTGGGATCAAGGTAATGCTGCATAATGCCTTTTTTTTAAGTGAAATATTTTTCTTCATCTGCCCTTACCTTCTCTTTCCCAACCCATAACAGCCTCTACCCCCAGCTACTCCATGTTTATAATCTAGCTTGTGCCTTCCAAGTAATTCTCAGTGCTCATCTTAAAAAGTCACATGTAAATATACATATATGTATGTCCATGTATACATATGTGTTTATATATGTGTTTATGTGTGTATATTACAAAATAGGTCATCATTTTACAAAAATGGGTTATTATTATTGTTATATTCACTTTACTTCATCTTGCTCTTTTCACTCAATAAGAAATCATGAAAATTGCTCCAGGCCAATTGTCAGAACTCTAATTTAATCTTTTATTATTTTTAAATTAAAAATGCGAAATTTAAAACATATACAAAGATGGAGAAAATAATATGATGAATCTCCACTGCCAATCACCTGGCTTCAACAATTATTGCCACTTTATTTTATTTCATATATTCTGCCTGACTTTAAAATATTTTCATTTATTTTTTGCTGGAATATTTTTTTATTTATTTTTTCAAAGATTTTATTTATTTATTCATGAGAGAGAGAGAGAGAGGCAGAGGCAGAAGGAGAAGCAGGCTCCCCGCGGAGCAGGGAGCCCGATGCAGGACTCGATCCCAGGACCCTGGGATCATGACCTGAGCTGAAGGCAGACGCTTAACTGACTGAGCCACCCAGGCGTCCGTCCCTTGCTGGAATATTTTTAAGGAAACCTAGAATTTATGTTACTTTTATCAGATAAATACTTTGGTATTTTAAAGATGTTTAAAAAAATATAACCATAATAACCATTATCACTTAAAACAAAATTTGTAATAGTTTGTTAAAATCACCTAATATCCAGGGGCGCCTGGATGGCTCAGTTGGTTAAGCGACTGCCTTCGGCTCAGGTCATGATCCCGGGGTCCTGGGATCGAGTCCCACATTGGGCTCCCGGCTCAGTGGGGAGCCTGCTTCTCCCTCTGATCCTCTCCTCTCTCATGCTGTTGCTCACTCTCTAATAAATAAATAAATAAAATCTTTAAAAAAAAAAATCACCTAATATCCAGCTTATGGTCAATCTCCCTGATTTCCTCAAAGATGTCTTTTTTATGGTTGGTTTGTTTGAATGAGGATTCAAGTGCCAATCATTGCATTTTCCTGATATGGCTTATAAATCTCTTTTAAATTTGCAAGTTTTCCCTTCCCCTTCCCCTTTAATGCCTCTATTTATTGAAGAAACCAGTTTAATTTCCTTGTAGGATTTCCCACCTTCTAGATTTGGCTTATTGTATCCTTAGAATATCATTTAACACCTTTTTCTACCCTGTGTTTCCTTTAGATGCTTGAATATAAAGGACTGACTAGATTCTGGTTCAGTTCTTGGGAGTATGAATACCAAACAGCTGGTGGCTGCCTGCTTCCTGGTGCATCACATTAGGAAGAATAGGACGTTGGTTGGCCTCCTTTAAGGGATGCTGAAATTGATCAGTAATTTCAGGTGTGGTCAGCTTTATTTCCCCTGCATAAACTTCCAAGAACCCAGTAGTTCCTGGGCATTCTGTGAGGACTAAGGGAAAATAACATTTCTTCAAGCAGATAGACAATTTCTCCTGTGCTTCCTGAAGCTGATCTTTAGCCAGATGAGAAGCTGATACCCTTCCTCCCTCCTCTCCTCTCTTGGTTGGAGAAGTTTTCCTTCCTTCCTTTGGGGATCTTAGTGAAAGCATGTTTTCTGTTTGCTTTTTCTAACTGTGCTTCTGGCAAAGGGATGTACACTAGCTCTCCAAGTCATATAGCAGCTCGGACCTCTCATCAGCTCCATACAACTTTGGACGGAGGTGCAGCTGTGCGCCATATTGGCAATACATTTTATTTTCACAGAGGGCACTCTGGCCTCCTTGATTCTGTATTTTATTTCTTTGCCAATCATCAGTGTGCAATGGAGGAAACAAAATTTACTGAGAGCTTTCAGCTCTGTGACTGGCAATAACCATTCCTGGCTGGTTACAAAGTTCCCCAGATGCACTGTGCTATATAACCCAGATTTTCTAGTTCATTGTAAATTCACAACACTATCCTACCTCTGCCAACTGGCCCTCTTTTCAATATCTACATAAAAAGAAATCCTGGTAACACTCTTAAAGCTTTTGATAATACTTACTGACTTTACATAAGAACGTTTATTATAGTATAATATACATTAAAGTACATATAAGTGTACAGCTTGATGAATTTCTACAAACTGAACACACTCAATATAACCAGCATTTGGATCAATAAATAGTACATCATAAGCACCCCAGACGCCTCTTTATGCTCCTTTCAGTATCTCCCCTTCTATCTCCAGTGACTATTATCCTGATTTGTAAAAGCATAGATTAAGTTTGCCTGGCTTTGTACTTATTTAAATGGAACTGTATAGTATATACACTTTTGCATCTGGCTTATTTCTCAACATTTGTGACATTCAGTCATATGAATATATGTAATTGTAAATCGTTCATTCTCATTGTCATAAGGGATTCTGTTCTGTGTCTCTACCATAACTTTTTATCTACTCTCTGTTGATGAGCATTTGAATACTTTCCAATTTGGGGCTATTACAAATAATGTTGCTATCAACATACTAGTACATATCTTTGCTGAACATACATATGCACTTCTATTGGGTATAGACCTAGAAGGGGGATTTATGGTCATAGTGTATGCAGTATGTTCTTTATTAGATAATGCAAAATAATTTTCCAAAGCAGCTGAACCAGATCATACACCCACTAGCAGGTGGGCGAGACCTCCCCAAAACTTGATATTTTCATTTATATGTATATACTTTTCAGTTGAAAGAAGATTCCCATAGTAGAGAAGACTTTCTAGTACAAGCCTCCAGGTTCTGAGTGTAGCAATACATATGGGGTAGATTAGACTAGGCCTCTGACAACATCTTGTTTTATTTCACTGATGACAGAGAATGAGTCAGATGGATACACACAGCTTTGCGTATCAGCAAAGAGAAGAAGCTTATAGGTTTAGTGATTTAAGAGCAGCCAACTGTTTCCTCCTGAAGTTTATTATCATATAAGCTTTATGACAAAAATAAAGACAGTAAAAAAAATACTCACAATTATGTAACTATCACACATTAATAATTTTTAAGTTCCCTCATCCACAAACATATATGAATTTTATATGGTTACACTCATAATCCAGACATAATTTTATATTATGCTTTTTTAAATAGATGTTATATCTGAAGCACTCTCTCATGTTGTTTCAGTTATGTCCTTATTATATGTTTAGATCATTTCTGAAGTTCTACTATTCTAGAGAGGTCTGAAGAACATATCTTCACCAGCTTACCTTTTCTTTCTCTCTTTTTTTTAAATCTATTCTTTAGGCTATGTTCTTAAGAGTAGGATTACTAAGGAGAAAATTAGCTTTTTCTGGCTCTTGATTTATCATGCATCTTCCTTTACAAAAGGCTTACCACTCCATACCAGTGGAAAATCCAACCTTGGAAACCACAAAAGCTTAGTTTTACTTAGAGCAACAAATACTTTTTTAGGTCCATAAATAAATAAAGTATTTAGCACATTGTAAAAGGAAGTTCCTTGCATTTCAGAGATTTAAAAGTTATTTTTCTTAGCTTTATTTGTAATAGCCAAATCAGAAAGCAACCCAGATTTTAGGAGGCCAATAGATAAATAAATTGTGGTATATCCATACAATGGAATACTGTTTAGGAATGAAAAGGAAGTAATCACTGATACATGTGGCAACATGGACAAATCACAAAATAATTACGTTGAGTGAAAGAAGCCAGATGAAAAAGAGCACACACTTCATGATTCTGTTATATAAAACTCTATAAATGCAAACTATCAATGGTGACAAAAAGTGAATCAGTGGTTGCCTGGGGACATGAGGTGGAGATGGGGAGGGGCAAGAAGAAGAATTAAAAAGGGGCACAGGGGAACTTTTGAGGGTGAGGATAAAATACTATCTTGATTGTTTCCTGGGGATATACGTATGTCAAAACTTATTAAATTTGTACACTGTAAAAATGTGTAGTTTATTGCATACCTCAATTAAACTGTTTCAAAAAATAAAATTTCTTGCCCGATATTTCTGTTTGAAGATCAAAAGCAAAGGAGGAGCATTAATTGCTATTAACTCATTATTATTATGCAGTATAGTGGGTTTAAGGGACACAAACCCATTATAACACATAATGATAATAAATTAATAGCAATTCATGCCCCTTATTTTGGGTCACCCCCCAAAATATGTTCAGTCATAACCCCCAGTACCTATGAATGTGATGTTATTTGGAAACAGGGACTTGGCAGATGTGACTGAGTTCAGATGAGGGCCTACTGGATTAGGGTGGGCCCTAAATATAATGATTGTATTTTTATAAAAGGAAAGGATGCACAGACAGATACACAGAGAGAACGCCATGTGTACATGGGGGCAGAGATTGGAGTGATGTAGTTATAAGCCAAGTACCACCAAGGATTTGGGGGAGTTACCAGAAGCTAGAAAGAGACAAGGAAGGATTCTTCCCTAGAGCTTTCAGAGCGTACAAGGTCCTGCTGACACCTTGATTCCAGAGGTCCGATCTATAGAACTGTTACAGAATAAAAGTTTGTTGTTTTGAAATACCAGAAGTGGTCATTTGTTACATCAGCCCTTGGAAACTAACATATAGTAATATAGTAATATGCTTTTATTAGCTAGTATACTCTAATTTTTTTAAAAAGTTGTTAACAACAAGGAAAAAATACAAGTATCTCTACTATAGAACCAGATGTCTGAATATTAGGGCCTGGGATGAAACTTTGTGTTTTAAAAAATGGATCCCCACCCCCTTGTTCTCCCCCTTGTTTCTCCCTGCTCTGTCCTGAAGCCAAGTGTGCTACTGTCATGTCTTTATATTAATATGTGAACACAGTGGACATCAAAGTATTATCCATGGGTGCTTGGTAATCTGGAGACATTTCCAGGGGGTCTGTGAGGTCAAAGCTACTTTCACTTTTGCTCCTTTCACTGTGTTGACATTGGAAGTGATGGTACAGAAAGAGTGGTGGTAGGTGAAACTGCAGATGGCTTAGTGAGCAACAAGGCAGCACTACCAATTGCACTAGGAGACACTGTATTCTTTATCCACGTGCACTGGCAGAAAACAAAGAATTTCATTTAAGAATGACCTTGGTGAACTGTTGCTCAACATAGTACTAGAAGTCCTAGCCTCAGCATTCAGACGACAAAAAGAAATAAAAGGCATCCAGATTGGCAAGGAAGAAGTCAAACTCACACTCTTCATAGATGACATGATGCTCTATGTTGAAAACCCAAAAGACTCCACCTCAAAATTGCTAGAACTCATACAGGAATTTGGCAACGTAGCAGGATATAAAATCAATGCACACAAGTCAGTTCCATTTCTATACACTAACAACGCAACTGTTGAAAGAGAAATCAAGGAATCGATCCCATTTACAATTGCACCAAAAACCATGAGCTACCTAGGCATAAACCTAACCAAAGAGGTAAAGGATCTGTACTCTGAAAACTACAGAACACTTATGAAAGAAATTGAGGAAGACACAAAGAAATGGAAAAACATTCCATGCTCATGGATTGGAAGAACAAATATTGTTAAAATGTCTATGCTACCCAGAGCAGTCTACACATTCAATGCAATCCCTATCAAAATACCATCAACATTTTTTTACAGAGCTAGAACAAATAATCCTAAAATTTGTATGGAACCAGAAAAGACCCCGAATAGCCAGAGGAATGTTGAAAGAAGAAAACCAAAGCAGGTGGTATCACAATTCTGGACTGGAAGCTCTATTACAAAGCTGTCATCATCAAGACAGTATGGTACTGACACAAAAACAGACACATGGATCAATGGAACTGCATAGAGAACCCAGAAATGGACCCTCAACTCAATGTCTACTAATCTTGAACAAAGCAGAAAAGAAAATCCAGTGGAAAAAAGACAGTCTCTTCAACAAATGGTGTTGGAAAAACTGGACAGCCACACGCAGAAGAACGAAACTAGACCATTTTCTTATACCATACACAAAGATAAACTCAAAATGGATGAAAGATCTAAATATGAGTCAGGAATCCATTAAAATTCTCCAAGAGGAGAACACATGCAGCAACCTCTTTGACCCTGGCTGCAGCAACTTCTTGCTATACCTGTCTCCAAAGGCAAGGGAAACAAAAACAAAAACGAACTATTGGGACTTCATCAAAATAAAAAGGTTCTGCCCAGCAAAGGAAACAGTCAACAAAACTAAGAGACAACCTATAGACTGGGAGAAAATATTTGCAAATGTCTTATCAGATAAAAGGCTAGTATCCAAGATCTATAAAGAACTTATCAAACCAAAAAGCAAATAATCCAGTCAAGAAATGGGCAGAAGACATGAAAAGACATTTCTCCAAAGAAGACATACAAATGGCCAATAGACACATGAGAAAATGCTCCACATCACTTGGCATCAGGGAAATACAAATCAAAACCACAATGAGCTACCACCTCACACCAATCAGAATGGCTAAAATTAACAAGTCAGGAAACAACAGATGTTGTGTGTGTGTGTATATGTTTAAAAACACAATGGAATATTACTCAACCATCAAAAAGGATGAAATCTTACCATTTACAAAGACGTGGATGGAACTGGAGGGTATTATGCTGAGCAAAATAATCAGAGAAAGACAATTATCATACTGTTTCACTCATACGTGTAATATAAGAAACAGCACAGAGGATCATAGGGGAAGGGAGGAAAACTGAATGGGAAGAAATCAGAGAGGGAGACAGACCATAAGAGACTCTTGACTATAGGAAACAAACTGAGGGTTCCTGGAGGGGAAGGGGGTCCGGGGACACGGTAACTGGGCGATGGGCATTAAGGAGGGCACGTGATGTAATGAGTACTGGGTTTTTTATGCAACTGATGATTAACTGAACTCTACATGTTGGCTAATTGAATTTAAATTTTAAAAAAGGCATTATGCTATGACTCAATGCATGGATTTGTATGAAATGATATAAATGAATGTATTTCTACATGTATAAAGAAAGTTGTTTTTAACTTAAAAAAAATAGCCAAATCTGCTCACATTTGTGAAACTCAACTGTTCCCCTAGCACTGGAGCCTGGTGGCTGTAGAGGAACTCTGCAAGTCTCCATGTAAGCAGCGAGAACAAACCACGAGCCCTCAGGCGACATGCAGTGAGCTGAAGTGAAGCAAGGAGAAATGGGTATGTGGTATAGTGTTTGGGATGGGGGCTGACTGGAAATCACTGCTTCAAAAATACACCGAAACACTCACCACTGGGGTACAGTCGTGGATGGCAAGGAAACAAAATGAAATGTCAGTTGAGCATACAAGAGAGAACGAATATCGTTTTCAGAGCCAGGTGTCAGGCAAAATGAGCACTAGCATGAGGCAGTCATGGGGCACAGGTAAGGCAGTGACCCAGGGACTGGAGGTCCGTTGTTTACACTTTATCTTGGCTCATACGCATACCAACTACATGACCTTGGAAAAGAAACTTGACCTAGTGGCCGCAATTTCTACACGTGTAAAAATGAGAATAGAAACAACACCTCACCTGTGATGATCAGATGACATAATATGGGTGCTTTAAAAAGTGCTCTATATTTGGAAGTGCCAGAAAGATTGCTTGTCCCCCCACACACACACATATGTGCACACCTCACCATTCACACATACATTCTCATATAGAAATATACACAATTCACATATACAAATGTTATATATACCCAAGTGTGACAGCAACACAACTCTCCTCCCCACTTACAGATGGGAAAGCAAGGCTTGAAGGCCTCAGAAAGCTAAACATCATATAGTAACCCATTATGACGTTGTTGGGATCTAGCAGAGATATACATATTTTTTAAGTAGTCTCTTTCATAGTTGTTAAATATTATTTCTGATCTGGAGAGGGGTCTGTAATCCTTGACCTGAAAAATTCTAAACCCAGCTGCTGTGGACTAAATTATGTCCACCCCTAAAGTTCCTATGTGGAAGCCCTAACCTTCAACGTGATGGTATTTGGAGATAGGGAAGTAACGAGGTTTAGATGAGGTCATGAGGAGGGGGCCCTCATGAGAGGACTAGTGTCCCCATAAGAAGACACCCCATGGAGCTTGCTCTTTCACTCTCTGCTATGTGAGGACACAATGAGAAGGCAGCCATCTGCAAGCCAGAAAGCAAGCCCATACCAGGAACGGGAACCCAGAAACCTTGCTCTTGGACTTGCCAGCCTCCAGAATTGCGAGAAAATAGAGGTCTGTTGTTTAAGCCACCCAGGCTGTGCTATTTTGTTACAGCAGCCCAAGAAGTCTAAGACACTCGGTCAGGGGTCTCTAAATCAGGCTTTTGCAATATTCTGAACTTCCCACATCAAAACACTGTCACCTTGTATTGTTAGTGCCACTTCTAGCCGTGTGGCCTTGGGCAAGTCACTTAAAAGTTTCCCTGTGCATCCGTTTCCTTCTCCCTACAACAGGGATAATAATGGAACCTAGCTCATAGGACCTTCTCTCATTGTACTGTCACGATCACATGATGTAATACATGACCTCACCTAAAACAGTATCTGGCAAACAGTCAACACTGAGAAAACATGAGAAGCTGTCGTTGTTACGGCTGTTTTTTATTGTTACCTGTCTATTTGGCTGCATTATAAACTTCATAAAGGCCTAGGGACCTTAATCATCTTGCTCACAATTGTCACCCTAAGAACAAACACAGTAACTCAGCCATAAATAAATATTTGCTAAATAAACAACTAAAGGATGAGAAAGGAGAGAATGATTCACCGTGAAGGAAAACATTTTCAGGAAGTACATACTGCATCTATAAATAGAAACAAAAGCTATTTTCTCAGAGATTTTAAGCAGAAATTTATAAGTTGCAATTTAATTGACTCAACACACAGCCAAAAAGATGAGGAAAGAACAGTATAATATTCTTGTGCATAATAAAATATCCACTATAGAATGGTTGGGGGTGTGCTCCATCCCAAAGCCCATTAAAGCTGTTTGAACAACTACCATGCAGATTTTGGTTTTTCATTTAATTTTAATAAAATATTTTACTGGAGGAAGTTTGGGGTGTAATAGCAATGAAGTGTGTCTACTGCTTTAGGTGACATTTCACTTCATTTCTGGACGCCTGTGGAGATGAATATACTAATCTTAATGCCTGGGAATTGGGGCTGCTGGTTATCCAAAAGTGAAATGTCATGCACAAAAACTTATTTTTTATTGTTTAATATCCAACTGTCTGCCCAGCAAATCAGAATGACAAAAACAACAGGGCACCACATGCATTATAGAAAATGCATCTCATTTGGAACTTCGGTCCTACTCTTGATAACAAAAGATTGATGAAATGTGAACTTTGAAATATTCCTCATTGCGTCCTGAACAAGGGTGATTATGAGCCTTTAATTTTGTTTTGACTGAAACCCTAAAGCAAAGGCAGAGCTGCAGCCACACCACCTGCATAAACAACCCATATCTCTAGGCAAACCTTGTATAGCCTAAGTAAGTCTAGAAGACAATGAGAGCAGTAAGTTAGATTTAAAAGCGAGATGGTGATCTGTAGCTCAAGGAAGTCGGAGCAGAGAGCCTGTTCATTCTATTATCAGGACCACGGCTGACAATTTTTCAACCTTATCACATATCTCAAAACATCAGAGCGTAATTCCCACCTTGGACTAAACTGTCTGAGGAAATTTAGCAATATCACTCTGCTCCTCTGAAGTACAAATAAGTTGCTCAAATGCATAACTTAGTCTCCCCAAAATAAGGAGGGAAGAAAACGCTCTTCTGGTCCATTCTCAGTAGCCTCTGGGGATATAGCCAAGATGAAGCTCCCCAGAGATTTCTAACATAACTATTTATTTTGGACAACACCCATGTGTCATCTCTGTCAGACCCTCCACACCAATCCTTACGGAAAAGGATGGAAGAACATATTTGTGAAATCTTTATGCACATTTGTTTGGGAAGGTCAAGTCATGTTGGAGGGAGAGTCCAGAAAGTTTATTTCTCCTCCTCCGAAAATCCATGGTGGCCATCACTGGCGGTTCCATGTATCAAACTTCTGAGTTAAGCTAGTCAGATAAAGTTTTGATCATGCTGTTTAATTTCTTTATGAAAAGGCACTCCCTCATTTTGCATATATTTGTTCAATGGTATTACCTTGAAGCTCTGACCATGCCACATTGGAGATCATTTCAAAAGACGTATTACCTTCTCTTTTCTAATGACACTTCACACCTCCCCTGGGTACTACCATTTAGTCACATGGCTTTAAATATTATCTATATACTGATGATGCCCGAATGCATATCTGCATCCCTGACTTCTGCTTGAGTTCCAGACTTTTATATCTAACTTGCTACTTGATTTATCCATTAGGATGAAGACTAGGAATCACAAACATAAGGAATCACAAATATGAAAACAGGTCTCCTGATTTCCATTTCACACTTATTTCTCTTACAGAAGTCTGCTCACTTGCTCAAGCCCCAGATCTAGGATTCATCCTTGATTATGTCTTTCCTCCTCCATCAGCAATCCCTGATAGCTGGTCTCCAAAATAAACAGTAAACAAGTAAAAACATAAAACAATATGAATTAAAGTGATAAGTGTCATGAAGACTAAGAAACAGGGTAATAAGAGAGGAAGGAGTGAGGTCCTACTTTTTTTTTTAATCATTTTAAATATATTTTGTGTAACTCGGTATGCCCATAACATCATCATCTCAACCTGTTTAATACAAAATATGATCAATGAGATATTTTATATTCTTTTTTTATCACAATTTTTTATTATGTTATATTAATCACCATACATTACATCATTAGTTTTTGATGGAGTGTTCCATGATACATTGTTTGCGAATAACACCCAGTGCTCCATTCAGTATGTGCCCTCTTTAATACCCATCACCAGGCTAACCCATCCCCCCACCCCATCCCCTCTAGAACCCTCAGTTTGTTTCTCAGAGTCCATAGTCTCTCATGGTTCGCCTCCCCCTCCGATTTCCCCCCCTTCATTTTTCCCTTCCTGCTATCTTCTTCTTCTTCTTCTTCTTCTTTTTTAACATATAATGTATTATTTGTTTCAGAGGTACAGGTCTGTGATTCAACAGTCTTGCACACTTCACAGTGCTCACCATAGCACATACTCTCCCCAGTGTCTATCACCCAGTCACCCCATCCCTCCCACCCCCCACCACTCCAGCAACCCTCAGTTTGTTTCCTGAGATTAAGAATTCCTCATATCAGTGAGATCATATGATACATGTCTTTCTGATTGACTTATTTCGCTCAGCATAACACCCTCCAGTTCCATCCACATCATTGCAAGTGGCAAGATCTCATTCCTTTTGATGGCTGCATAATATTCCATTGTATATATGTACCACATCTTCTTTATCCATTCATCTGTCGATGGACATCTTGGCTCTTTCCACAGTTTGGCTATTGTGGACATTGCTATAAACATCGGGGTGCACGTACCCCTTCGGATCCCTACATTTGTATCTTTGGGGTAAATACCCAGTAGTGCAATTGCTGGGTCGTATGGTAGCTCTGTTTTCAACTTTTTGAGGAACCTCCGTACTGTTGTCCAGAGGGGCTGCCCCAGCCTGCAGTCCCGCCATTCCATGTGGGGCGCCTGGGTGGCTCCAACACCAAAGGGGGGTGTAGAAGGGTCCTACTTTTGATAGGCAGCAAGGAAAACCTTTTTAGGAAGGTGACAATTCTGCCATCTGGATGTCCGGATGGAGATGTGCATGCAAAGATCTAGGGACCAGCCATTCCAGGCAGAAGGAACAATGACACTAAGGCAAGACGGAAAACTGGTTTGACTAAGGGGAGAAGGGGAAATACCATGATCTCTGGTTGCAAAGGGAGATAGGAATCAACTCCTATAGGGTATTTCAAGCCAAAATCAGGAGTTTGGAGTTTATTTATTTATTTATTTTTTTAATATATTTTTTAAAGATTTTATTTATTTATTTGAGAGAGAGAATGAGATACAGAGAGTATGAGAGGGGGAGGGTCAGAGGGAGAAGCAGACCCCCCGCCGAGCAGGGAGCCCGATGCGGGACTCGATCCCGGGACTCCAGGATCATGACCTGAGCCGAAGGCAGTCGCTTAACCAACTGGGCCACCCAGGCGCCCCTGGAGTTTATTTATCTAAATGCAACAGCAAGTCATCAGCAGGCTTTAACCTCAGGAGTTACAGGATTTATTTCATTTTTAAAAGATCACCCACGATCCTTGGGCAACATGGAACTGAATTCATCTGCATCCTCCAGGGCCATTACCATCACACTCAGGCACTACTGATCCTGTGGAAAACACAGGAATGCCAAGTAAAAGGATAGAGCAATAGTACAGAATACATAATCAATGCAGAAGGAAGGAAGGAAGGAAGGGAAGTGGGGAGAGAAGGAAAGAAGAGAGCAAAGAGGAGAGAGAAACCTTAAGAAAGCAGGATGAAAAGAAAACTCAAAAGCAAAGTGGTAATTGTGACCACTGATGAGAGAAGAGCCCACAGGAGGCTTGGTCTGCATGGCCAGCCAGGAAGCTACGGAGCCGAGGCTTTACCTTGCACTGGGAAAAGGAGATAATGTCCTGGGGCAGTATGAGGCAGGAAGCTAAAGAAAATAAGAATTCTACATAGAGTGAAGTCCTAGGAAGGACTTCCTTCTCTGGAGACAGAGGACTAGACAAATTCCACCCATCAGCTCGGTAAAGGGGGAAAAAAGCTTACAAATTGCTGGGAATCTGGGTGGAAAACAAACAAAATCTTCCATGAAATTGAAACCCAATACCAGATATGGTATCAGAAGTTATAATGCCCAAGGAATATAATAAATTCAAACCAAGAGAATATTATAAAAACTGCTCTAGTACTAGGGATCCCCGAAAGCCCAAACAAAAGTAAATGCAAAAAACTGAGCCACAAGGCAGTACATGACTTACATGGGAAAAACAATCCCAGTTTAACAGGAGCTTGCAGTGAAAATTTACAAAACACACATGAAATGAAATTACTTGAAGGAGAAGAGCAGACACAACCATTAGTAGATTTAACACATGTTCTAGGGTAGTTGACAAAATACTCTGAAAGAGATCATAAAATAAGAGCCAAACTAAAATGGAAGAGCTGAGAACTAAGAAAAAGAAGAGACAAGTTAAAAACAAAAACAAAACACATACTGCCTTTAAACTTTGAAAAAAAAAAATAGCAATTCCAAAACAATCTACAAAACAATGCTAGAGGCCTCATACTTCCTGACTTCAGAACATATTACAAAGCTAGTAACTGAAACAGTGTGGTAGAACAGAAGAGCCCCTAAATAAACCCACACATACAGAATGCCAAATGATCTTTGACAAGGGTGCCGTGACTATATGATGGGGAAAGGACAGTCTCTTCAACAAATGATGCTGGGAAAACCGGATATCCACATGCAAAAGAATAAAATTGGATTCTTATCCTATACCACACACAATAATCAACTCAAAATGGATTAAAGACTTACATGTAAGACCTGAAACTATAAATAAAACTCCTAGAATAAAATATAGCGGAAAACTTTGTAACATTGGTCTTGGCTATGATTTCTTGGATACGATCACAAAGAACAAATAGACAAGTGGGACTGCATAAACAGGCAAAGGAAACCACCAACAGAATAAAAAGGCAACCCACAAAATGGAACAAAATATTTGCAAACCAAAAATATGAGAAGGGGTTAAATCCAAAATATATAAGGAACCCCTACAACTCTAGCAAAAAAGACATTAATTCGATTATAAAAATGGACAAAGGACCTGAATAGGCATTTTTTCAAAGATGGAAAAAGATTCTCAACATCACTAATCACCAGAAGACTGCAAGTCAAAACCACAGTGAGAGAGCACCTCACACCTGTTAAGATGGCCATTCTCAAAAATCAAAACAGAATAACAAAAAATAATAAGCATTAGTGAGGATATGGAGAAACCGGAACTTCTGTGTGCTATTAGAGGAAATGTAAAACAATGCAGCTGCAAAACTGTATGGAGGGTCCCCAAAACACTAAAGATAGAACTACTATAGGACCCAGCAATCCTACTTCAGGGTATTTATCCAAAAGAATTGAAATCAGGACCTCAAAGAGACTATCTGCACTCCCATGTTCATAGCAGCATTATTCACGACATGAAAGAGGTGGAAACAACCCAGTGTCTGTGAACAGATGAATGGATAAAGAATATGTGGTATATACCAAAAAATGGAATATTATTCAGCTTTTCAAGAGAAAGAAATCCTGTCATATGCTTCAAATGGATGAACTTTGAGGACAAAAAGCTAAGTGAGATAAGCCAGACACAGAAGGACAAATACTGCATGATTCCACTTATAGAAGTTATCTAAAACAGTCAAACTCATAGAAGCAGAGTAGAATGGTGGTTGCCAGTGGTTGGGGGAGGGAGAAATGGGGAGTTACTGTTCAATGGCTATAAAGTTTCAACCATGCAAGATGAAAAAGTTCTTGGGCATTTTCCATACAACACTGCACCTATAAACGACCAATACAGTGCTATGCACTTAAAATTTTACTGAGAGAGGGGCGCCTGGGTGGCTGTCGGTTAAGCGGCTGCCTCCAGCTCAGGTCATGATCCCCGGGTCCTGGGACTGAGCCCCATGTCCGACTCCCTGCTCAGTGGAGAGCCTGCTTCTCCCTCTCTCTCTGCCTACCGCTCTGCCTACTTGTGCTTTCTCTCTCTGTGTCAAACAAATAAAATCTTTAAAATAAATAAAATAGGGGCGCCTGGGTGGCTCAGTTGGTTGGGCGACTGCCTTCGGCTCAGGTCATGATCCTGGAGTCCCGGGATCGAGTCCCGCATCGGGCTCCCTGCTCGGCAGGGAGTCTGCTTCTCCCTCTGACCCTCCTCCCTCTCATGCTCTCTGTATCTCATTCTCTCTGTCTCAAATAAATAAATAAAATCTTTAAAAAAATAAAATAAAATAAAATAAAATAAAATAAAATAAATAAAATAAAATTTTACTAAGAGGGTAGATTTCATGGTATGTGTTTTTTAACCACACTAAAGGTATTAGAAACAAGTCTACATTTTAATAAGCTGTTGTATTTCAAAAAATTACTTATTACAATTAAAAAATTCAATGAATAGATGATAGCAGATGAGAACCAGCTCAAGAGAAAATTAGGAAACCCCAAATATATTTGAGGAAATTGCACAAACTGCAGCACAAATACAAAGGAATATAAAATATGCAGGAGGGACTAAGAAACATAGAACATGAGGAAAAGCTGGACATAGATCTAGTAGAATAACAAGAGGGAATGTTGAAAAAGCAGTATTTCAGTCTGACTAATCACAGAACTCTATTCTCCTGGACATAAAGTGTTCTCCAAGGGTGAGCACACACTGACAATTCCAGATATTGACAGGGCGGACAGATGAGGTTGGGAGACATCTTTTCAGTGGGCTGCAAGATACAATGTCAGAAGGTACTGTGCCTTGGGTGGGGGTAGAAGAATGTGCAGCAAAGGATGGAAATCTTTTATAACTCCTTAGCTTTTTTCCATGCCTATTCTTTCTTTATACAAGCAATGTCCAGGGGTGGGGAGCTCTAAACACAAAAGCACACACTTCCGAGCACCAACTGTGAGCCTGACACTTTCCTAGGCAGTGGGAATGGAGTGAATAAGACCTGATCCATATGGGGCCCCTGGGTGGCTCAGTCGTTAAGCGTCTGCCTTCGGCTCAGGTCATGATCCCGGGGTCCTGGGATCGAGCCCCGCATCGGGCTCCCTGCTCTGCGGGAAGCCTGCTTCTCCCTCTCCCACTCCCCCTGCTTGTGTTCCCTCTCTCACTGTCTCTCCCTGTCAAATAAATAAAAATCTTTAAAAAGACCTGATCCATAGAGAACCCGAATGTCAGGGCCTGAGAGGGGCTGGGACCCAGGCCTCCTGACGTCTAGTCCAGAGCTCCTTGTGCTCTGTCCTCCTTCCTCATGATTCTACCGCACAGTGTGCCAGCCAGGACAATGACTGAGAGCTGAATAAAGATATGTTAACCTCCTCTCGACCCTGGTTTGAGTTCATAATGAAACAAAATACACAGCCTCCCTCTCGTAGCGAGAGCTGCTCTCACTGCCTTCTTTTGGCAGAAGCATCTCATCTGGAACAGCTTGGGGGGTCCCTGGGCTCTTTGAAAGGATTGGTGGCGATGACTGTCTATGCTTTATGATTGTTGTGAAAATCCTCTGCTCACAGCCTAAGGGGCAGCAAGGCTGTGTGCAGAGTGGGGGCCAAACCGTGCAGGCAACCAGGCCTGCTGGAACCTGGGGGCAGGCGGCCCTGGACGGCGGCAGGGTCTGCTGAGTGATCAGCACAGGGCAGCAGACACAATGATCACAAAGGGACTGCAGAAAATGGGAGGAAACACTGCAGCATAAATAAGCACTGCCACACTCCACCCTCGACAAATGGCGGAAATAATCCACTTAAACCCTTTTTGCATTTAAGGGAAACCGAAGTGAAAATTCAAGCCAATCAGCTCCAGAGATTTGTGAACGGGCAGCTCCCCCTCCGAGGCTGTGAAGTGGAAGTCCTCCTTTCTCGGGGAAACCTCGCCTCGCGCTCCTCTAGGGCCAGGGTGGCTGCCCCCGGACGTGCTGAGGGACAGCCTTAGTTTACCGCTGCTGTCTCGGGGGGTCCCTCCTTCGGCATCCGTGCAGGATCTTGTGAGGCAAGTGGCAGTGCTGCGGGCGGTGGTGGCGAGAATAGTGGTGGCCTGAGCTAGCCAGGACGGGCTCAGTTCACTTCTGGGGGCGGAGGGATGACCTTGTCAGGGCTGCAGGACCATCCCCAGGGCTGCAGGACCAGCTGTGGGGATGGTCCTGCAGCTGGCCCCGCTGGCCGCCCGCCGCAGAACTGCTTCAGACGAAAAGTGTCCTCTCAACATGGCCACGTCCTCTTCCCAGGGCACCCATGTTCAATGACTTGTTTATGGAGAAGTAGAAAGGCCCTGCCCAGCTTCAGAGCTCCCATGGGGTTGCTCTGTGTCAAGGCTGCCTTCTCCTTCGGCCCCAGCCGCCTCCCCTCCTTCCTCTCCCAGAGCTGGTGGTCTCAAGAGCACTCCCCACAGAGTCCTGCGCACCAATCTCCATCTCAGAGGCGCCTTTTGAGCAGCTCACAGCCTCCGACCGGCGCCATTGGGTGCTTTCACTTTTGACATTAGATGTCTCTGGTCGTCCACGAGACACATAGGTAGGGAACGGAGTCCTTTCTCTGGTTAGATCAGAGGATGCCCAGAGGTAACCTATCTCACTTTTCCCAGTCTTATCTAGACACCATGTGTGCCAGACTCTGTGATGCCCAGATGCCTCTTCAAGGGAGGACCTGCTGCCCAGCTGTGGGCAGCGCAGTGAACAGCCAGCCTCCACCTGTCGGCTCCTTCAGGGTCTGCTCAGGTGCAGAGAGTGGCCCCACCGAAGGTCATGCACCTTCCAGGGCAGCGCACACTCAGTAAGAAGCGGGTGTGAAAGCCCAGCTACTTGGCCCGACGCAGGACACTTCTGAGGGGCCACCCTGGCTCCAGAGCTCCCAGCCAGGTTAGCCTAGGCTTTGTCAAACCTGCATCACAGTTGGACATCTTCCTCTTCCCAATCCTGCTCTTCCCCCTTCCTTTCCTCTTGATCCCCCAAAAGACCATCATAGACCCCAAACTCCCTCTCAGCATGTTCTGGATAATTCGACCTGCAGCACCACGTAACACCCCCCTTTCCAGGACAGCTTGTGAGGTGCTCACTTAACAAAGAAAGTGCCAGAACACTAGCAGCTGGGAAGAGCTCTCATCCAGCTGGGATAATGATGAGCGGAGGTTTGGTGCTGCCTCTGCTGTCCCCTTGACACACCAGCCAGTTGCAGGGTGAGCCTTGTCTTAATTTGAGAGATGCCTGAAGTCAGCAGGTCACCATGTCAGTGCAGTCAGCAGTGGAAAACCAGGGAACTTCTAGTCTAGATGTACATGAAATATGGGTAACAGACACAGTAGTCCTATCACATAGCGTATGGAAACAAATCTAAATGCTCTTGCTACAGTGGTTTTAACATTAATGGTATGTTGTATGCATCTACAACTATTAAATTTTGTTATTATCTGGTAACACTTTAAAAACTGGCACCAAATATTTTGGCATTAATTAGTTCAAAAAATGAAAGGGACTGTATAATGGAAAATCAAATACTCTATTCAGGAGAAAGTCGATGACAAACCTATCAATTCCAAATGTTGATCGACACTTATCATCTACTATGGGGGTCATATATCACTGATCCCACATAAACCAGAAGATGCAAATCTGCTAAAGTATCTGGATTAGCTCCCAAGACTGTGCCAGAACACAATGACCTGATACATACAGCTGTGGAAAATATGGAGGAAAGCAAGATTTTCATTTAGATCAAATAACTGCTGTTCTAAATTAACTTTATTCTACTAATTATTATCATTAATTTATTGATTTCTATTTATTAATCAATTTAATAAATTAATTTCATTCTGTTTTTCTTGTGCACATACAAAAAGTGTAGATAGATATTAATGTGCTGGCTCCCCTGGCAGAAGATCATTTCAAGTAATTAAATGATGCCACTTTTATATAAATATAATCAGATGCTATAAACTGAAAAACAACAGTTATTTTCAATAATGATTCCTTTTTTTACATTTTAATTCATGGTACCAAAGTAAAGCATTTGGGATTTTATTCTGTTGAAGGTAAACATCTGACATTACTAAAAGTGAGATGCCACTATAAACTCAGTTAAGTGGGGCACCTGGGTGGTTCAGTCGGTTAAGAGTCTGACTTCGGCTCAGGTCATGATCCCAGAGTCCTGGGATCAAGGCCCACGTCAGGCTCCCTACTCCCTCTGCCCCTCCCCTGCTCATGCTCTCTCTCTCTCTCTCTCTCAAATAAATAAAATAAACTCAGTTAAATGAATCACTGCTGCTGTAAATTCCGTTCTTAGTCCAAACTAAAGATAAAGCTATCCTTGCATAATAATGTAAGTACAATTTTTTTTTAAGAGAGAGCACGCACGCATGCATGCACAGGGGTAGGAGCAGAAGGAGAGGGAGAGAGAGAATCCTCAAGCAGACTCCCTGCAGAGCATGGAGCCCATCACGGGGCTCGATCCCACACCCCATGAGGTTATGACCTGAGCCTAAACCAAAAGCCGGATGCTTAACCAAGTGAGCAACCCAGGCACCCCAAGTACAAATTTGATGGAGCGCAGTACCATGGTAAAACTACATTTTCTCTAAAAAAAAACTTATGCAGTAGAAATGTGCTCAGAATTAGGTGTAGTACAACATAATTTACACTTGCACTCATTTCAAAAGAGTAGCAGTGGCTACAAGAGTCTATAAATATTAGTGTGTGTGTGTGTATAATACTTAGAATAACTATACATTGTTTGTGAAAAGTCTGATTCTGAATACAAAGCAGTATGTATTTTCTCTTTTTGCCAGCTGCCATAAGTAGGATTTTAGAAAAATTTGATTCTTGGGCGCCTGGGTGGCTCAGTCGGTTAAGCGACTGCCTTCGGCTCAGGTCATGATCCTGGAGTCCCGGCATCGAGTCCCGCATCGGGCTCCCTGCTCGGCGGGGAGTCTGCTTCTCCCTCTGACCCTCCTCCCTCTCATGCTCTCTGTCTCAAATAAATAAATAAAATCTTAAAAAAAAGAAAGAAAAATTTGATTCTTTGAAAAAATAATTTGTAAATCAATCTAAGTGTCTGATGATGGTGTTGAACTCTTTACAAAAGAGCCTTCTATATTTGGGCCATATTTCTCCAAATCAGTTTTAGAAAATTTGTTATCAACATTTTCAGTGAATGCAAGATCAAACTTCAATTTCCCAGAATCTCAGCAAACTGGGATTATTGGTAACAAGGTCTAGTAACAGCAAGACACTAAAATTCATTCCCACAAAAGCAAGAAAAGAGTTGAACAAATTAAATACTGACAACTCAAATGATGTGTAAGACTTAATTATTAAATTCCAGAATTGCATTTAGAATACCTCGATTTGTAGAAAGAATTTTTTTACAGAGTTTCTATCTTTCATTGTATCAGACTAGGATAAAATCAAGAATTAAATTTTTGCAAAATATAAACTTGGCAAAATAGAGACAGCTAACTTGACAAGCTCTGCCTTGTAAAAATACCTTTTGAAGAAAGGTACTCTGAATGGAAGCAAAAGTACCCTTGAAACTACGTTAGAATTGAGAATATCACCCACTTAGAATTTATTCTGATCCTATTAAGTATGCTAGAGAAAGTACAGTCTCCAACATAATATGGTCTACAGAAATGTTAATTGAAAGTTCATCTCAAATTTGTTAGCCATAAAATGCAACTTTAAAGAAAAATTCAGGTAATTTTTTTTTTGTAGTTTAAATAGCAAGATCATATGGGAGAAAAAAGCCCACATCTTCAGAAAAATACAGTGCCATGGTATGTGAAATAAATGTGTTTTAAAGAACTGATTTAAAGGAGTGAATAATGATTCTGATTTTTTAAATGTTTACTTTTCAATATAAAGCAGTTTTAAAGTTTATTCTAATGTACACACATAGATGTTATACATTCTAGGAAAAAACTATGTTTAAGTAGTTCTTGAATATAACTTTTATGGGTCCATCAACATAATGAAACTACTTTATCAGTCATTAAATAAACACTTCAAAAATATATAGTTATTTTTAGTACCTCCTTTCACTCTCCAAAGAGTGTTCTGGTTTGAATGGTAAGTTCTATGGTCACCCTAATTACAGTCATCAAGCTCTTTAAAAAAAATGAGTGTTCTCTGGCTCCCCTTTCTAGGGTCTTCTTCTAGGAGCAAAGGCTTCCAAGATGTGAAGGCCTCTCAAAGAAAAGATTAACTCTCTTCCCTAAAGTTTTCAGTGTACATAAGGATTTCTTTGGGAACCTATTATAATGCAGATGCCTGCCCCCTGTTCATAAAGTCCAGGATGGGGCCCTGGAGTCTGTATTTTGCCCAAGACCTCCCCATCTCTCCAAGAGATTCCTGGAGATCCAAACCACACTTTGAGAAATGTACCTGGCCAATTCTCAGATCAACTTCTAGAAGCTTTTCTTGGCTTGGAGTTGAAATCTACATCCCTGAAGTCCCACCCACTACTAAGAATAGCCACAAAGAAGAAAAATGGAGCTCTTTTCACTGTGATGGACCTTCAGATATGAGGAGACAACTGGTCTTCCATTTCTGGAGTTTTCACTTCTCCAGCCTAATTACTTTAGTTACTTCAATTCTTCTTCAAAACATAAAACCCACACAACATAAACTCATACAAGGTTATTGAGAATACAAAATATTCCAACAAATAAAGATTAGGGTGATATGGTTCAGGAATAAAGTGAGTGGAAAGGTTAAAGATTTTAGCTAATGGTAAACTCAATAGGAGTCAACAGTATTAATCATTACAAGAAGAAGAAAGAGCAGGGGGATAAATTGGGAGGAGGAGGGAGAAGGAAAAAGAGGAAAAGGAAAAAAATATCCCTACCTCTAGCTGTTGGTATCAAATGAAATGATGCTGATTACTCAGACATCATCCCCCTAACATATTCCACTGTTTCCATTTACATTTCTTTGACCAAATATCTCCTACTTCCTGGAATATGAGCTGTACTCCTCCCCTAAAGCAACTAGCTATTTTCATAACCATTCATCTTTCAAGATTCAGGTCCTCAAGCACCCAAGGAGAATTTACTCCTCCTCCCTCTGTTCACCCACTGTCCCCAAAGAGCCTTACATATCACCACACCCATCTGTTGACACATCTCTTATGGCATGTACACCTTCGAGTATACTATATAATTTAAATACTATATTTATTGCTAGTCATCTATCTGTCCTCTACTATAAGCTTCATGAGGGCAGGGCTTTGGTTTTATTTAAAACCCTATCTCTATACCTGGAAGAGTGCCCAGCACACATTGGGCCACTTAATATTTGTTGAATAAAGAAAGAACTAAATTCTTATTTTTTCCTCTAACTGTAAGAACTATAGGGCAACTATGTCATATTTATCTCCCTAGACAATACAACATAGCGTGCACTCAACAAATGTTTATGGGAAGAGAAAAGAAAGGGAGAAAGGAATGGATTATTTGACAACTGTAAAATAATGCCCCCATTAAGGGCTTATTATGGTGCTAAGGAAGGGGATCACATACTAGACAGATAAGCTGGGCCTATCAAAGGTGTCCTTGAATATCCATAAAACACTTACTTGTACATGTAATAATGCATTGGATATGGATTAAACTAGACATTTAGGCCCTTTACAAATCTGGATTCTACAGTTTCCAGGTGGTAGAATTTACCTATCTCCAGCCAGCCTGCTTTTCTCCCTTTCTCCACCCTCAAAGCTCCCCCTCCTTAGGTGGGTAAGCTCACTGGCACGTTTTCTCAGAGCCCTGCACTGTAGTTCATTCAGAGCCAGAACCTTGGGCTCATTTAGAGCAAAAGCATGCTTTTGCAGAATCTCTTCACCCATCTTGGGTTTACAATTCTCTTAACAATGTTCATTCTATCCTGTTTAGTCCAAAGACAGCTCTCTTTAACAGAGAAGACAGGAGAAACTGGAAGACAGGAGTTCTGCTTTCTTCACATTATCCATCAACATTACACCATTGGCCTGAAGCAACCGGCCTCTTCCTTCTTGTTCTTGCTCCGAAGTTAAAAGCCCTCCATTATCTGCCCTTAATCTTTTTTTCCTCAAAAGCCTCAGCACACTCTGGCCTTTGTTCCTTCTGTTCTCTGTTATTCCCTTGCCTCTCTTTCCACTTTTTGGCACATGCCCTTTTTAAATGTGAGTTTCTCAGAAGAGAGTGTTGCCATGTTAGCTCTAGATGCCTTCTCTTTTCGTCTTCAATATACACAATAATTTTGACAGCTCACTCATCCCTTTGAATCTCCCCTTCAGTAGAATTATAACCATCTTTTCTTGAATTCATTGAAATCTGCTTTCTCTGAGAGTTGAGTACTTGTTTTAGCATTCCAAGCTTTCTTCCTGCTTGGCTAGCAGAAATCCTAAAATGACAGTTACTTCCTCACAAGATTCCCATCACTTCCATGCTACCATGGGAGTGAGGTACAGGGGGCTGGAGAACCAGGTACTCCTATCTAACAATGGTCTCTTTACAACATACCGAGGGACCAAATAAGGTGGATGGCAGTAAAGCGGATGGTGGTAAACTGAAAGAAAGGGGACAATTGCTAAGATACTGTGGAAGTTTGACAAGCCCTGCCAGTTAAGTTCTGTGTGGATGAGCAAAAGGAAGACTGCTGAGTCCTGCAAGAGATGATGGTGTTCTACAGTCAGAGGTGTTCTATAAAGTGGTGATAAAATTAGGGAGCAGGAGAGCCAACATTTTCAAAGAAAGAAGAGCAAGAACGAAGAAAGCATCTCAATTGTTATTGTGGATAGCAGAGCTATTCTCCCACATTTCCCAGCAACCCAGTGGTTCTCCTTTCTTTTCCAAGATGCTACAGCTGAAGGCATTGCTAGTGACCAGCAGGCATTAAAGGACAGGGTTTGACAACATCCTTTTGCCAGCCCTTTGGTTTGTGTCAGCAGCAAGTTTGCCTGGTCTATCCTGACTGCTCCGTTCCCTGAGGACAGAAACTGTACCACTTTTCTTTATGTCTCCACAGACTAGAATATAAATACTGTATTTAAGTTGATTTCCGATTTTTCCTAATTCATAATGTTCAATTTCAAAATTTCCTCTTATCTGTTTCTGCTGTCTCAATACTAAAGCACAATTTCTGCTTTGGCACCATTATGGTTTCTAAAATATAAAAATTAAATGCACGCAGCTCTGAGTGGCAAAGCAAAGGGGTGGTAAGCAGCTTGCTAGGGAACGTTGAGTGTTGCAGCGCCAGTCTCCCTGTATCCTCTGCTCCAGAAATTGGCACAATGACCAGGCGATAAATGTAATAAAAATGTTCCTCCATTTGCCCTTATATGCCTTTTTTTTTTTTTTAAGATTTTATTTATTTATTTGACAGAGAGAGGTACAGCGAGAGAGAGAGCATGAGCAGGGGGAGAGGCAGAGGGAGAGGGAGAAGCAGGCTCCCCACTGAGCAGGGAGCCCGATGCGGGGCTCGATCCCAGGACCCTGGGATCATGACCTGAGCTGAAAGCAGACGCTTAACGACTGAGCCACCAGGCGCCCCTGCCCTTATATGCCTTTAAAACTCTCACTTTTGAGCATATAATTCTGTGAGGGGAAAAAATATCTTTCTTTGATCCCTTTTAAGCTCCACTGCTAAACGGTGGACTATTCAAAAAGAAAAGGATTCCCACACAGAGCTTCCTCCTGAAAGAAATGCCTAACATGTACTTATTCTCCCTGTAATCCTTGTAATAACTTGAAGGGCATAATTTTTCTTCCTCATGTAAATGTATTATACATCAACCCAATCTTATTTCATGCACATCGGCACAGAGCTAGCTACTATATGCACTAGTTCACAGGGTTAAAAACAAAAAAT
Source organism: Mirounga angustirostris (assembly GCF_029215605.1). Classification (NCBI taxonomy): domain Eukaryota; kingdom Metazoa; phylum Chordata; class Mammalia; order Carnivora; family Phocidae; genus Mirounga; species Mirounga angustirostris. The sequence continues at coordinate 52,876,525 of NW_026991711.1, forward strand.
CCACAGCCCCTTTAAGATTTCCTTCTACCTATTACAGTTCAAACACAATGCCTGCCATCTCCTCTGGCAGTCTCTTTCATAGGTCCAGCTAATCATCTGTTTAATATCCTGAAAGTTAAAATTAAACCTGTAGGTGCTGTCACTGTGACTGCTGGTTTAACTAAAGTCAATTACAAATTTTCAGTTAGTTACTAAAACTTTGGATTTTAACTTAACGTCTTCATTGCTTTATAAACGCCAAGAATTTTATTTTGGAGGAATATACGTCCACATTTACTGTACGTACGATTAATTTCCCAAAGATGCTTTCTGAAAGACAACCAAATCCTCGACTTAAAAATAAGCTTACAGAATTTTGATAACATCTAACAAAATCAATCCGAAGGAAAAAAAAGTGTTTTGTTTTGTTTTTTTCAACTTAAAGTGTTCAGGAAACACAGGGAAAATTTCTCTAGTGTAAAAACACATAAAACGAATGTGGGTGCTCGGGTCTATATTAGGAATGGAATAAGATCACCTGCCCCATATTGTCCATAACCACTCCAGGCAGTTTTTCATTTCCTTACGATGAGTCCCTAGATGGGCTGCGGCTCTGCACATTTTAAAATCTATCCACACAGACACCTGCTTCTAGGTTCTGGTTCAAGATGGCAGCTAGGAAGGCTCTGAACTCACCTCCGCCGCGGAACACACCAAATTACACCTACGGACAGAACAATCGGTGCTGAATTGGAACTAAGAGCCGACTGAACAGCTACTGAACGACCATAGAGAGCACAGCAGGAGAGATGCAGACACGGTAAGGAAGGGAACCCGCATCCCCGCTCGGCAGTGGGGAGGGAAAGTACGGGTGGGATCAGGAAAAGAAAAAGCTGGGGTTTAAAAGAACTAGCAGAGGGCGCCTGGGTGGCTCAGATGGTTGAGCGTCTGCCTTCGGCTCAGGTCATGATCCCAGGGTCCTGGGATCGAGTCCCGCATCAGGCTTCCTGCTCCTTGGGAGCCTGCTTCTCCCTCTGCCTCTCTCTCTCTCTGTCTCTTATGAATAAATAAATAAAATCTTTAAAAAAAAAAAGCAACATTTTTCTCTTTCCAAGTTGTACCGTAGCACTAGATGCGTCACAATCATTAACTACAGAAATCTTAATTGGGTTGGCTTTTCTAATGTGATAACTGTAATGATTATTGGTATAATTTTGTCCCCAAGTGAAAGATGGGGAGAGAACATTGGTATGTTGATCCTTCCCATTCAAAATGTGTTCCTTGAAGCAGCGACATTGGCATCACTTGTTAGAAATGCAGAATCTTGGGGCGCCTGGGTCGCTCAGTCGTTAAGCGACTGCCTTCGGCTCAGGTCATGATCTCAGGGTCCTGGGATCGAGTCCCGCATCAGGCTTCCTGCTCCTTGGGAGCCTGCTTCTCCCTCTGCCTCTCTCTCTCTGTCTCTCATGAATAAATAAATAAAATCTTTAAAAAAAAATAAAAATAAAATAAAAGAACTAGCAGAGAAAAGAGACAAAGCTAGATCTCTGCCAAGCAGTGGAGGAGCCCCAGGAAAGCTCTCCAGGTCAGAGGGTCTGGAGAAGGACACCGTTTACATTCCCGTCCTACCTTACAAGGCCAGACGGGAGCAGGGTCGGGGACACCACAACGGAGGGCCGGGCCTTTCGGTGAGCTTGTGACTTCGCTGCGCCCGGGGTCAGAAGCCCACCCCAGCCTAGTCGCGCCGGGGCACAGAAAAAGAAGGCGGGCTTTAAAGGGGCTCAGGAGCTGCCGGAACGCTCTCTCCCCCGCCACCTTCAAAGCCCAGACCCAAGCAGCGTCTGGACGCTGCACGGGGCGGGCTCTGACGCCATGATTAGTGGGTCCTGACGCCATAACTGGCAGGTCGGAGCTCACAAAAAGCTTGCAGCCTTCGGGAAGTCCGAAGCGTGCGGGCCCAAACAAGCCCGGTTGTGCTGTGGCACAGGAAAAAAGGCCAGTGTGTAAAAGGGCCAAGGAAGTGCAGCAGTGCTCCCCTCCCCCACCTTAAAAGCCCAGACTGGAGCCAGGTGTGACCCCCGTAAAGGGCGGGTTCAGATGCCATCATTAGGGGGTCTAGTCGTCACGGGGAGCTTGGCGACCTCAGCAAGCACCGGGTCTTCAAGCCCATACCAAGCTCCAGTTGTACTGGAACTTAGAAAAAAAGCCGGAGTTTTAAAAGGACTGAAGAACTGTGGGAATATTCTCTCCAGCCTTAGAGGCCCAGGCCAGAGCAGGGTCCAGCTCATTGTGAGCTTGGGACCTCAGCGTGCCCAGGGTCCACAAGCCCACACCAGCCCCCCTGTGATGCCAGGGCACAAAAAAACAAGCAGCGATTTTGTGGGGTTTTTAAGTTTTTACCTTATGTTATTTTACTTTTTAAAGTTTGTCTTACTGTTTGGGTGGGGTTTTTTTGTTTTTTTTTTTTTTTTTTTGGTTTTGTTCTTGTTCTCTTTTTCATTGTTTTTCTTTTTCTTTCTTTTTTTTCTGTTATTATTTTTTCTTTATTATTTCTGTAAAAAGCCACAGTTTAAAGGAGTAAATAGCATATACAGCCACAGCTCCTGCCAGCCAGCCAGCCAGCAAAAATCACAAAGCACACACAAGTCTGCACAGGGCACATCATACACAACACCACTCCTTCACCATTAGAAGTAGCCATTTTGCCTAGTTCATAGAACCAAATACAGAAAGTGGAGCAAAATAAGAGGCAGGGTAATATACTCCAAAAGAAAGAATAAGGAAAAAACCTCAGAAAAGGAACTAAATGAAATATAATCATAAAGATACTGGACTGGAGAAAAGAGTGGAAGAACTCAGTGAGACCTTCAGTAAAGAGGTAGAAAACATTTAAAAGAACCAATCAGAATTGAATACAATAACAGAAATTTAAAAAAAAAAACAAACACTAGAAAGAACCAGCAGTAGATTAGAGGATGCAGAAGAATGTGTCAGTGATCTGGAACAGAGCAAAAGCTATCCTAAGAGGGAAGTACATAGTAATACAGGCCTCCTTCAAGAAACAAGAAAAACTTAAACAATCTAACCTACCCCTAAAGGAACTAGAAAAATAAGAACAAATCCCAAGGTGAGAAGAAGAAATAATAAAAATCAGAGCAGAAATAAATGATGTAGAGACTAAAAACACAATAGAAAAAAAAAAATCAATGAAACCAAGAGCTGGTTCTTCGAAAAGATAAAACTGACAAACCGTTAGCCAGACCAATCAAGGAAAGGAGAAAAGATCCAAATAAATAAAATCTGAAATGAGAGAGGAGAAGTAACAACTGATACCACAGAAATACAAAGGATTACGAGAATACTTTGAAAAATTACATGCCAACAAACTGGACAACCTAGAAGAAATGGATAAATTCCTAGGAACATACCATCTTCTTCCAAAACTGAACCAGGAAGAAATATAAAATCTGAACAGACTGATTACAAGTAACAAAATTGAACTGGTAATTAAAAGAACTACCAAAAAACAAAAATCTAGGACTAGATGGATTCACAAGTGAATTCTACCAGGCATTTAAAGAAAAATTAATACCTATTCTTCCCGAACTATTCTAGAAAGTAGAAGAAGAGGGAAAGTTTTCAAATACATTCTATGAGGCCAGCTTTACCCCAATACCAAAATCAAAGACGCCACACACACACACACACACACACACACACATACACACACACTACAGGCCAGTATCCCTGATAAACGTAGATGCAAAAATCCTCAACAAAATATTAGTAAACCTCATTCAACAATACATTCAAAAATCATTCACCATGATCAGGTGGGATTTATCCCTAGGGTGCAAGGATGGTTCCATGTTCACATATCAACGTGATGCATCACATCAACAAAACAAATGATAAAAATTATATGATCATCTCAATAGATGCAGAAAAAGCATTTGACAAAATTCAATATCCGTTCATGATAAAAACTGTCAACAAAATGGGGTTAGAGGTAACATACCTCAACATAATGAAGGCCATATATAAAAACCACAACGAATATTATACTCAATGATGAAAAACTGAGAGCTTTCCCTCTAAGGTCAGGAACAAGGCAAGGATGTACACTCTGACCACTTTTATTCAACATAGTACTAGAAGTCCTAGCCATAGCAATCAGACAAGAAAAAGAAGAGGCACCCATATTGCTAAAGAAGTTAAACTCTCACTATTTGCAGACAACATGATACTATACATAGAATCCTAAAGATTCCACAAAAACACTACTAGAGTAATAAGCAAATTCAGTAGAATGGCAGGATACAAAATTAATGCCCCAAATTCATAGGATGTCTATACATTAATAACAAAGTTGCAGAAAGAGAAATTTTTTTAAAAAATTTTTACAATTGCACCAAAAAAGAATAAAATACCTAGGAATAAACTTAACCAAAGAGGTGGAAGAGCTTTTCTCTGAAAACTATAAAACATTGAAGAAAGAAATTGAAGTTGACAGAAGTGGAAAGATATCCCATGCTCACAGATTAGAAGAATTAATATTATCAAAATGTCCATATCACCCAAATCAATCTACAGACTCAGTACAATCCCTATCAAATACCAACAACATTTCTCCACAAAACTAGAACAAATAATACTAAAATTTGTATGGAACCACAGAAGACCCTGAAGAGCCAAAGCAATACTGAGAAACAAGAACAAAGCTAGAGATATCATAATTCCAGATTTCAAGATATACTACAAAGCTATAGTAATCAAAACAGCATGTTACTGGCACAAAAATAGACACATAGATTAATAGAACAGAATAGAGAGCCCAGAAATAAACCCATATTTATACGGTCAATTAGTGTCTGACAAAGGAGAATACATAATGGGGAAAAGACAGTCTTTTCAATAAATGGTGCTGTGAAAACTGGACAGCTACATGTAGAAGAATGAAACTGGACTACCTTCTAATACCATATACAATAATAAACTCAAAATGGATTAAAGATCTAAATATGAGACCAGAAACCATAAGAATTCTAGAAGAGAACGCAGGCAGTAATTTCTCTGACAGCAGCCACAGCAACATTTTTCTAGATATATCTTCTGAGGCAAGGGAAACAAAAGCAAAAATAAACTATTGGGACTACATCAAAATAAAAAGCTTTTGCATAGTAAGGGAAACCATCAACAAAACAAAAAGACAGCCTACAGAATGAGAGAAGATATTTACAGATGACATATCTACTAAGGGGTTAGTATCCAAAATATATAAAGAAATTGCACAACACCAAAACAAACAAACAAACAAACAAAAACCAAAAAACAAAACCAAGCAATCCAATGTAAAAATGGGCAGAGGACCTGAGTAGACATTTTTCCAAAGTAGATATACAGATGGCCAACAGATACATGAAAAGATGCTAAACATCACTCATTATCAGGGAAATGCAAGTCAAAACCACAGTCAGATATCACCTCACACTTATTAGAATGGCTAAAATCAAAAACACAAGGAAAAACAAGTGTTGGTAAGGACAGAGAGACAAAGAAACCCTCAAGCACTGTTGGTGAGAATGTAAATTGGGGCAGCCACTGTGGAAAACAGTATCAAGTTTCCTCAAAAAATTAAAAGTAGAAATACCATATGATCCAATAATTCCATTATTGGGTATTTACCCAGGGAAAACGGAAACACTAACTTAGAAAGATATATGTATCTCTACGTTTATTGCAGCATTATTTACAATAGCCAAGACATGGAAGCAAACTGTGTTCATCAATAGACAAATGGATGAGGAAAATGTGATTCATGTGTGTGTGTGTGTGTGTGTCTAAATATATATACACACATACTATGGGATACTTACATTATAAATGTACATATATATATGCATACTACATACACACACACACACACACACTATGGGATATTACACAGCTATAAAAAAGAATGAGATCATGCCATCTGAGACAGCAAGGATATACCTAGAGGGTATTATGCTAAGTGAAATAACTCAGACTGAGAAAGACAAATACCATATGATTCTACTCATAAATGGAATCTAAAAAAAAAAAAAAGTGAATGGGGTGCCTATGTGGCTCAGTCAGTTGGGTGTCTGACTCTTGATTTCACCTCAGGTCATGGTCTCGGGGTCGTGGGTTCAAACCCCATGTCTGACTTCATGCTCAGTGGGGGAGTCTGCTTCTCTCCCTCTCCCTCTCCCTCTGCCCCTCCCCCTCCTCACTCTCTCTCTCAATAAATAAATAAATCTTGTTTAAAAAGTGAATAAACAAAAAGCAGAATCAAAACTATAAATATAGAGAACAAACTGATGGTTGCCAAAGGGTAGGGGTGGGGTATGGAGTTGGGCAAATGGGTGAAGGAGAGAAAGAGATATAGGCCTCTAGTTATAAAAGAGTAAGTCACCGGGTATAAAAAGCAGAGCATGAGGAACACAGTCAATGATACTGTAAAAGCATTATAATGAGACAGATGGTAGCTACACTTGTGAACATAGCATAATATATAAACTTGTCAAATCACTAAGTTGTACACCTGAAACTAATGTAACATTGTGTGTCAACTACACTCAAATAAAAAATTAAGTTACATTTTTAAAAGTAAAAAATCTATCAAGATAATACCAAGAGGAAACCACAAAGGACAAAGATTGAGATCCAAATACATAAATATTTAAAACTCAATACTAAGTTAAATAATACTGTATTAAAAGATATATAAAAATTATATTACTTACAACATAATATCTTTACATAGACCTTTTACAAATCAGCTGTACACACACACACACACATACACACATACACACACACACACGAAGATAAAGAATGACCAGTAAATCTATGGAAAAAAGAAGGGTTAAGCTCTCAAATGACACTTTTTGCTCAGCATATAAACAGTGATTTACAAACCACAGACAGTATTAAGGATAGGTCATGCTTCTGGTGGTAACAAATATTTGTGCCACCTTTTGGGAAAGTAATTTGACTATATATATATTAAAACCTCTGTAAATTCTAATTCAAGGTGTTTGTCCTTATCCAATCATTAGACAAGTAACTATAAGGATTTCTATTGCAGGGATTTTGATATACATACAGACAGAAAAATATCTGGAAGGGTGCATACCAAAATAATAACTGTGGCTGTCTATAAATAACACCTGAAAAATCACTGTTTTTTTCCTTTTTATTACTCATCTGTATGTCTAAAGTTTCTATAATAAAGACCTATTTTGTAACAATTTGTCTCATTTTTATTCTCTTTTTCAGAAGACAAAAAGCACTTCAAAAGCATAGAAGTTGTGATGGAAACTTTGAGATTCCTATCCAAAGTTATCCACAAGTCAAAATTGTATTCCAATTGATTCAACAGGGCAGATTAAATGTGAAAAGCAAACAGTAGGCTCCCTTACACAGCAACTCTTGCTTCTTTTCTGCTTACTTCCACCTACATAGAGAATTGTTCAAGAACGATGTTTACAACACCATACATATTCTAGATAATTTTGGCCACGAAGTCACAATTTTCCATACCTGCCCAATGATTTTTTTCCTTTTTTAATGAGACCAGGTACCTGAACAAAATCTTTGTTTTGGGGAGGCAGGATACGGCAGGCAGTTGGAAGGAAATTAATGCCAACTGTCCTGAGATCCACTAATGTAAAAAGGCATCCCTTTCCCCTATATCAGCTCCTGATTACACACTGGGAAATAGCAGCAAGTGAGGAATGCTGAGCCTAGACACAACAACCAGAACACAACTGTGGACTTCCTAGGTAGCTAGGCTGGCAGGTGTAAGGCTGAAATGGCTGCATGCCACAGCAGTAAAATGCCTGCAACATTCACACATTTACAGTCATTTTGGTGATGTTTCCAATCCGGGTGGAGGGATTTCGTTTTCCCCATATTAGGCAACGACAAAGATTTCCAATGGACCAAACATTTTATGTTAGTGTCAACAGCACTAACGTAGCTTCAGCTGGCAGAAAAGAGGAAAACCAAGCGTATCGGCATTATTTACTCCAGAGAAGCTGGCTGAGTGCCATCTGTCTCAGCCACCCACCCCCACCCAATGCAGCCCTATCTATCCTACAGCTTTGTCCTGCTTCTGTGAGCCCCCTCAGTCTCGGCCCCAGAACCTAAAGTTCCAAGGCTTCCCTGAATACACACTTGGAAAGTTCATTTCAACAGAATGACTGGTAACACAGAAGATCTCTTAATGCTGCAAAGTATTATTAGTTTGCGGGAGATTTCCACAAGATGGTAGCATAGGAAAATCCTGAACTCACTTCCTCCCAAGGACACACCTACATATGGATCGTTTTTCTCTGAAAAAGATCTGAGAACTAGATAAACTGCTTCTCCACAACAAGGGATTAAAAGACCAATATTGAGACAGGTAGAAGTAGAGGCACAATCTCACCAAAAACCCCACCCCCAGCCTGGGACACACAACAGGGATCTCACCAGTCTGGCGCTTCTGCTGGAGAGAGGGGTTGGTGCCCACATCAGTCACCCCAACCCCTGGGACCTGCACCAGAGTGATGAGCCTCCCAGACATCCAACTTAGAAAGTCAACAGGGCTGACACCCAAGGGACCCAAAGTGCTGTAGGAAACTGAGACTCCCCTTTCAAAGGACTTGATACAGTCTCATTTGTCCCAAGACCCAGCAGAAAAGCAGCAGTTTGATAAGCACCTAAACTGTATGTGAAAGAGATTTATTTACTAATCTAAAAGCATCAGCTAGAGGGGTAGGGGACAGCTGAAACTCCCCCCCCCCCATCCCAGAGATGGAGGTACTAGCCATGCCATTTTTGGACACTCCATCTAACCTGCTAGCACACGTGGGTGCGCCTGGACACAGAGCCCTCCCACCACTTTGCTAAGACAGGCAGGGGCAAATGGTAGCAGCACTGTCTTGCTCCCACTGAAGCCAGCACACAGGTGGCTGTAGCATTCCCCTACTTCTTGGCTGGGGCAGGCAAACTTCAACAGTGGCAGCATTCTCCTGCTCCCTAGCTGAAGTCCATGAAGTGTGGAAGGCTGCAGCACTCCCCCATTCCCTGGCTATGGCTAGCAAATGTAGCGGTCATGGCATTCTTCCACTCCCAACATAAAGCTAGTACATTCTGCTGCTGCATTTTTGAAGTCCCTGGGCACATTCAGTCAAGATATTTTCCTGCTGCCTTTCTGAAGCCAGAGAGTGTGCCCCAACCCCTACACTTTCTGCCTAGCTAAAGCCAGTGGGGACACACAGGAATGCCCCTTAATCACCTGGCCCTGGTAGCCAAGGGGGCTAGCATTTGTGAGCTCCACAGGAATGTAACAATCAGAAAGACAGTTCTTGGAAGGCCACCAACCCCAGGGCACTGTATAGACAGAAGACGAAAACACAACCGCAGTCTTCCTGTGACAAGGTTTATTTACTTAACCTGGGGCTTCAGCCTAAGGGACAGGCTTCCAAAAAAAATTGGAGAGAATACTTCCAAACTCATTTTATGAGCCAGCATTACCCAAACCAGACAAGGACACCACAAAAAAGCAAAATTACAGGCCAACATCCCTGATGAACACATATGTAAAAATTATCAACAAAATATTAGCACACCGAATCCAACAATACATTAAAAGGATCATACATGATTAACTGGGACTTATTGCAGCATACAAGGATGGCTCAACATCCACAAATCAATTGCAATATACCACATTAATAAAATGTAAGATTAAAATATGATCATCTCAGTAGATGCAGACAAAGCATTTGATGCAATTCAACATCCATTCATGATAAAAACTCATTAAAGTGGGGATAGAGGGAACATACAAAATCCACAGTTAATATCATACTCAATGGTGAAAAGCTTAAAGCTTTTCCTCTAAGATCTAGAACAGGAAAAGGATGCTCACTCTCCCCACTTTTATTCAACATAATATTGAAGTCCTAGCCAGAGCAACTAGGCAAGAAAAAGAAACAAAAGGCATCCAAATTGCAAAGGAAAAAGTAAAACTGTTACTATTTGCAGATGATTTGATACTATAAATGGAAAACCCTAAAGATGTTACCAAAAAAACTTAGTATAAATTAATTCAGTAAAGTTGCAGGATATAAAATTAATATATAAAAATCTGTTGCATTTCTGTATATTAATAATGAACTATAAGAAAGAGAAATCAAAAAAAGCAATTCTGAAAAAAAAAAAGAAAAAAGCAATTCTGTTTACAATCACATCAAAAAGAATAAAATACCTAGGTATAAATTTAACCAAGGAAGTGAAAGACCTGTACACTGAAAACTATAAGATATTGATGAAAGAAATTGAAGGTAATACAAATAATTAGAAAGATATTCTGTGCTCAGGGCTTAGAAGAATTAATATTATTAAAATGTCATACTACCCAAAGCAATCTACAGATTCAGTGCAATCCCTATAGAAATCCCAATGGAATTTTTCACAGAAAACAAATAATCCTTATATGGAATACTACTCAGCCACAAAAAAGAATGAAATCTCGTCATTTGTGATAACCTGGGTGGAACTTGAGGGTAATGTTCTAAGAGAAATAAGTCAGACAGAGAAAGACAAATACTGCATGGTTTCACTTATATGTGGAATCTAAAACAAAACAAACAAAACCCAAGCACACAAATACAGAAAACAAATTAGTAGTTGCCAGAGAGGTTTTGGAGAAGTAGGGGACTGGGTGAAGGGGATGAAGAAACACAAACTTCCAGTTATAAAATGAGCAAGTTATGGGGATATAATGTACAGCATGGGGAATATACCAAATAATATATTAACTTTGCAAGGTGATAGATGGTAACTAGACTTAACAGTGGTGATCAGTTTGCAATGTATACAAATATCAAATCACTATATTATACACCTGAAACTAATAAAACATTGCATGTCAATTACATGTCATTAAAAAAATAGTATTAGTTTCCCAGCTGCAAAAACTATTTGCTCTTCCAACCTTCATTCTAAGACTAAATGCAATGCTCTCCTATATAACATGGAGTTGGGACTAGAGCATAAAGCATGGAAAACCAATATTCTTGCACTCTAAGGTCTATAACCTGGTTAAAGGCATAAAAGTAGAATAGGAAAGCCTACTGAATTAGCTATAGAACATTTTTCTCTATTGTACAGAGAAAAGACAAGTTTCCAAAACACCTAAAAACCACACATTGTATCCATATTTGTATCTAGTTGATTTTTATATAAACAATGGCCTTTCAGGCAATTAACTGGCCCACTGTGAAAAACCAGAGGAACAGTATTAGTAAGTAAATCAATACCAAAGGCAGATCCAATAGTGACTGCAGTCCTACATTTGATCTACATGGACTATAATGAATATAAAAATTAGACCCATCAAAAGAGAAAAACTTAAGAGCTTTTCATTAAAAATAAAAACAGACTTGGGGCACCTGGGTGGCTCAGATGGTTAAGCGTCTGCCTTCGGCTCAGGTCATGATCCCAGCGTCCTGGGATGGAGCCCCGCATCGGGCTCCCTGCTCAGCAGGGAGCCTGCTTCTCCCTTTCCTTCTCCTGCTCCCCCTGCTTGTGCTCTCTCACTCTCTCTATCAAATAAATAAATAAAATCTTTAAAAATAAATAAATAAATAAATAAATACCACTTATACAGAAGTATTTCAAAATTTATTCATAAATGTGTTTAAAAGAGTGTAAAAGATTTTTTCTTTTGCTCAAGTTTGTACCCCAGATTAAGTAGAGCTTAAAATCTAAAAAATGCCAAAGCTTCCCCAAATGTGATCTGAGAATTACATAAGAATTAGCTGCTTTGAGAGACAAGCATGCAGCACCCATAGCTCTTGCAAACCTGAAAGTATCAAATGACTCCCTCCTTTTTCATCTTACTAACATTGCTGTAATTAGGCTTCCAATAAGATGTGAAACCAATGAGAGAAATAGTGTAACATTCCAATGGCAATAGAAATTAAATATGAGCTCAGCAATCAGCTCCTACAAACATGTAAATAATGACAGGGAAAAACTGGTCATCCCCAGTTGTTCAGAGAAGTGGGTGCGCAATTGAAGTCAAGATAAAACCCGTGAGGATAAACAAAGGAGCACTAAGGAAAATCATCAAGTGAGGTTCTTCAGGTCAGTTGACAAAGGACAGATGTAAGTAAGTATTTCTCATACATCCTGGAAGAAAAAGAAAACAAAAATGAATATAAGCAGCAAAACAAAATTCAGAGCCTCTGTAAGTACAAAATGAAGTTCCCTCAAACACTCTTTACTATATTGGGCTTAAATGCCTATTTTTTATTTAATGATTTGTCCCAGTGACATGTTTTAATTTTCAAGTCCCATTGCATTTGATTCACAAAATAGTCTCTGCCAACAATGTAATGGCTTCCTGAGTGACAGCTCATCAGCTGTGTTCTTAGAGATAGGTTAACATAGGTCACAAATAAGTGTTCACAAATACTGTCACCCACCTCCATAGTTACGGCAAGGACAGGACTAACACAGTGTGAAGCGGAGCAATTTAAATGGAAATGTATGGAGTAGAATGGCATCGTATTATGCAGCAGAAAGTTGACTTCTAAGGGGACCTCCAGGAAGGGAGCTAGACTAAATGAGTCCCCTCCACCCCCCCCCACCCTGTGCAAAGGGTCAAGAAGTCTCCATCAAGCCTCCCAGAATGCTGGGCAACGTTACACTTGGGATTCAGACTATTGCTGTTCTAACATTCTGGGAAACTAAAATCTCAGGTTTCCTCATAGGTCATGGCAAACATGCAACTGCCCTTGAAGACACAGGATTTAGAGTTTCTACAGCATTTCAAAAAGTTACACCTACTGGTATCAGAGAAAACAGAACTTGAAGTGATTCTTTCAAAGTCCTACCCTAGTTACATCATGAAAAGTAGTAGAGGAGTCTAGAAAACCAAAAAAATTTTAATGTAAAAGTAATTTTAAATTTTCAAAGATATATCTATCTATAGATAGATATAAAGGAATATGAGACTAATGTGATTTAAATTTAAAAAGAATGAAAGATAAAGATCAATCTAATTTGTTTACCCAAAATACACTTATCAAAGACCTACTAAAGTGTTCATAGGATGTTCCAAGAAACAAGTTTTTCTCTCTTTGGCTTTCATCATTGTTTTGTTGTATTTTCTGCCCTCCTCCTTTTCTTCTTCCTCAGCTTTTTATTGATTCCAGTAGTTCTTCCAAGCCCCATCTGTGAACTCTTCTCTCTCATTCCTGGGGAAGCTCAGGTGTTATCCATCAACTTCTAAAAAAATGACACAGTCTAAATACATTCTGTATACTAAACTTTTGTCCGCTTGTTATTTACAAAACATGTCCAGGATAAAAATCTTCATACATGGTTTCTCCTCTTTCTTTTGTATGGTGTCCTTTGATGAACAGATGTTTCATTTTAATGTATATTTATCATTTCTTTTTGGTTTATACTTTGGATCTTACAAAATCTGCCCTAGGTCAATTTTATAAATAGTCTATTTTCTTCTAAAATTTGAAAAGTCTTCTTTTCTACTTATAAGCCTTATTCCACCTTAATCCACCAATCCATGTGGGTATTCAACTGTCCCAATAGTATTTGTTGAAGAGTACATTTTCCCCCAATGATGTACTTTGCCTTCTGTCATATGTCAGAATTCCAAAAACGGTTGGGTCTGCCTGTGCCAATTCCAGACCGTATTAAATGTTTAATCAAGTCTCCATACATACTTTTTATTTTTCGTAGTGAATTGGTTATTCTTGGTTCCTTGCTCTGATTATAATTTAAATAAATCTATAGATTTGAGAGCTCCTTCCTATTCCTATTAACAAGGTATAACTTCCTTCATTTATTCCTTAAGATCTTTCTATAAAAATTTTTTTAAAGGTTATGTCCATTTTTGGTTTCATCTTTTTATTAAATTTTTGTTTATTTGCAATTTACAGAAATGAAGTTTTTATAGATTGATCCTACACCTACCAACATTGTTGTGCTCTTTTTTATTTTAATAACTTAAATATCATTTCTTTTGGATTTTCTGAGTAGATAATTATATCATCTGTGATTTATAAATGTTTCTTTTCCTTTCAACCCTTGCATATGATTTAAAGGAAATGCTTTTGATGTATTTCTATTATAGATTTTTGCTCCCTTTATTAGCTAAAGAAATTTCCTAGCAGCTTTTACCACAAACGAGTATTGAAACATATCAAATGTTTTCTTTGTATCTACTAAGATGATCATATGGTGTTTCTCCTATAATTTATGAGGTAAATCATCTCAGTTTTTCTGTTTTGTTTTGTTTATTCATTTGTGATAAATCAAGCTTGAATCTGGGATAAATCCAATTTGATAAGGATATATTATACTTTTTAAATAAATTTATTATTGAATCTGTCAAAATTTTGTTTGTGATTTTTTTAAATCTGTGTTTATGAGTGAGCCTATGTTCATTTTTTTTTTTTTCTGTATAGTCTGTGTGTGATCTTGATTCAAGTTATATTCACTTGCTTAATTCTTTGGAGATTATTTTCTCTTATTTATCTGGAAAACTTTCTAGACTTTTGGAATAATCTGTTTTTTGAATATTTAGTAGAGCTTTTCTGCAATATGTCTAGGCCTGGTTTTTATTTTATGCAAAGACAGTGACAAATTAGATAGTGTTGGTATCATTTTGAATTCCCACCAACAATGTGTGAATGAACCCTTCTCCCCACAGTCTTGCCAAAAGAGTATATTGCCAATCTTTTGTCCTTTTGCCAAAATAGTAGATGAGAAATGGTATTTTGATTTAGTTCTTAATTTGTGTTCCTTTTATTGTGATGAATTCATTGAGTGCTTTAATTCCAAAGATTATGTTTCTTTATTCCTAGAAGTTCTATTTTGTTCTTTTTCAAATCTTCTTGGTTGTCTTTGTCTCTTGTTTTTGCTCATTGTTTCAAATGTAATATTTGTTCCATCAAATGTTTTATACATAGCTATTTTAAATTTAGTATCTCAGCATTTCAGTATATCAAATCATTTGGTTCTAAATCTTTGTTGTTTTGCCAACCCTCAATCACAGCCACCTGTTTCCTTGTGCCTGTGCTAAGTTCCAATCACTGTCTTATGCTTGGGATAGATCAGTGAACAAAACAATCAAAGGGCCCTGATTGATGCAATATGGAACATACATTACCTCAGGGAGAGACTAAGAGTAAACAGTAGATAATACATATAAGTAAATAATGTTAGAAAGGAATGTTAGAAGTTGCAGAGTGCCATTAAAAAAAAAAAAAAGTGAAGCCCAGAAAAAGGATGGCTAGAGCCAGGCATAAGGGCACATGTAGCAGCATTAAATAGATGGCCAAGGAAACCTCACAGAGGTGGGATTCAAGAAAAGGCTTGGAGAACAAATCATATGGAGAAGAGTAGAGAGAGAACAGCCAGTGCAAAGGCCATAAGGTGAAAGCCGCCCGCTCCTTAAATTTTCAAAGAGCAATAAGAAAGCTAGTGTGGCTGGGAGGAATGAGGAAGAAGGGAAGGGCAGTGGTAGGACAGCATCAGAGGGATAAAGTGGGGTCTAGATCAGGAAGCACCTGGTAGGCTACTGTACGGACTTTGGCTTTTACTCCATGTGATTTGGAGAGTCATGGGAGCCACTGAAAGATTTTAAGGAGGGAAGTGACAGGATCTGGCTTCTGTTTCAAAGGGATAACTCATATTGAGAATAGGCTGTATGTGGCTAAGTGTGGAAGCAAGGAAACCATCTAGGAGACTATTTCCAGATTCTAGCTGAGCACTAACGGAGGTTAGAAGTAGGATGATAGTGATGGAGGTAGTGAGAAGCTGCTGGTTTGTACATATTTGGAGGAGAAGTCAAGAGGATTTGCTGATGGATCAATTGTGAGTGATGTGAGATGGGTTGTACCACTATATAAAAGGAAAAAGTGCAGATGGAGCACTCAGGTAGAAGGAATCAAAGGTTAACTTTTAGACATGTTAAGGTTGAAATGTCCATTAGAGATGCAAGTAGAGATGTTGAGTGGATAAATGGATATGCAAGTCTGGAGTCAAGAGGTCAAGGCTGGAATTAGAAATGTGGGAGTAATAAACATATAAATGGTATTTAAATTCATGAGAATGAATGAGGCCACCAAGGTGTTAAGTGAACATAAAGTTCAGAAGGTGATCCAAGGTGGAATTCTGAGGTGCTCCAATGTTGAGAGGACAGCAAGATGCAGGGGATTCAGCAAAGGAGAATGAAAAGGAGTAGCCACTAGGATTGGTGGAAACCCAGGAGAGTATAATGCCCCAGAAGCCAAGTAAAGGGCTTCAGAGAGGAAGGAATGATTCACCATGACAAATGATGCCAGTAGGTCAAAAGAGGAAGACTGAAAAATAACCACTGGACTTTGTAATGTGGACGTCATTAGTGACCATGACAAGAGCATTATGGTTGGACTGATAAAGTCTAAATCATGATTTAAACGAGTTTAAGAGAAATGGGAAGAAAGAAATTACAGACAGCTAAAGGATAGATACCTCTTGAAGTTTTGCTTGAAAGGGGAACAAAGAAACAGGAGAGTAGCAAGAGGGAGAAGGGTGTCAATATAATTTATATTTCTATTTTATGCTGATGGGAATTTTCTAGTTCAGAGGAACATTTGAATTTTCAGGAGAGAGGGGAGTATCATTAGAATAAAGTCCCCTGGTAGGTGGATGAGAAAGAATCTAGTCCCCAAGGAGAAACAGACATAGAGGTAAGGATGTCTGTAGGGAGGTGGAGGTGGGGCCCTGAGGAAACTCTCGCCTTTCTGTCACTGCTTCTTCCAAGTAAGGGAAGAGCTGATAACCATCTTGGACTTGACCAAGACTGTCCTACTAAGGAAACTTTAATAACCTTCACACATATCAAAAGAAAATGATGTTCTTTTCTTTTTATCCATGAAGAATCTAAGCAGAGATTTATAGCTCACTTCCATAAAGCCTACCATTAGTCAGTGGTGAACTAGATTTCCAAATCCTCATTCCCTTAACAGCAGCCCACGTGGTATTCATTTACTCTCCCCCATCATCTTCCCCTCAATTCCAGGTATTTTTCTAAGTACTTTCTAAATTTCGAGAGTTGGTAAGTAGAGGAGAAAATGTGAAGTTTCCAAGTCTTGTCCAAAATCCAAGTTTCAATCATGTCTCACAACTTATAAATTCCATGAGCTTGGATAAGGTCTTCAGTCACAATGCCCCATTTTCCACAGGACTCCTACTCATATATTCTTATGAATAAGTCAATAATTCATAAATTGTAACTCCTGATACAAAAATATTGTGTTTTCTTTTCTCTCTCTTCCATGTTGTCCCTATTCTGAATGCCATAGTTATACACATGAACATACATTATGGATACACATCCAGTATCATTCCTTGCAAATTTGCCTACATTCAATTATCTTCTATATGTATATATATAGAAGATAGTTGAATATATATATTTGTGAAATCTATTCATCACTTTTAACTACTAAATGCCTTTCAAGAAAACATGCATAAGATTTCCAGCAGATTGTCTTCTCAAAAATTATCTTTTGTCCATCAAGTATTTATTAAAGCATGATCTGTAGAGTTTCCAGCAAGCACTTGATTATTTTGTTGTATTTTACCAGTTTAAAGATTTCTATCTGCTCCATTTTTTTAGTAGGTACATATGCACTTGGGCTTCAATTAAATTATAAAACCCAGCGTAGTTTTGATTCTATACACATTGCAAAGCCTGCAGCCATACACATTCCAAAGATTCGGTGCTGGTTCAATGATATATTGTGCACACAAAACACATTAAACACATATTACAACACAGTTGCAAGGTTTTCTTCACAAATCCATAAGGACATTTCATTTCCAAAAAGTGCCTTTTACTGTAGGGTTTTTTTTTTAATCATTTTGTAGTGAAAAATTAAATACTGGCTTCTTTGATGTGCTAGTTTCACTGAAAGAATATATTACTAGAGAATGCTTACTATTTTTATAACCATATTGCACTTAAAATCCTCTTGAAAAAAAAAATTCATTTGTTTTTGTTGTAGGTCTGGGCAAGGGGTGATAAAAAATCTTTACAGTCCAGGCAATCACACTGAGAACAAAGGGCAGGTGTCATTTTTATTTTGATTGGCCAGCAATGAAACCAGGACTTTCTCCTTCTCTCTAGAAACTATTGTGGAACTTACAGTAATCACCCTGGCTGACTGCCCATCACACAGCTGAACAGCACACCAAAAAAATAGTATCTTGGGAGAAAGCCACAACAGATTTTTAAAATTCTCATTGTTTTTACTCTTCAACTTTGAAAGTTTTTTTTTTTTTTAAGAGAAAAGAAAAAACTCACCCAGCTGTCACCACTATTCATATTTCAATGGCCTCCAAAGTGCTCAAAGCCACCTGGTTGACTTTTGCCTTGGAGCCGGTCCAGAAAAACATTATTTACCCTTTAAACAATGAAAAATGTGTGTAAGTGGAAAGCTTGCTACAGGGCTGAGAAATTTTTGAGAACCTAACATGCTGTATGAACTGACTGTGAGGCCCCTCAGCTTAGAAGTTATCTATAGAAAACTTCACATTAGCCACCTGACGTGCTGTTAACAGCCCTTTGCTGGAATTGGGGCCAGTTATGGCTCCAGCCAGAGGGGGCGCAATTCTGAACTTCAGAGCTTCAGTCCTTCATCTTCTACCAGTTCAGCAAGAGCCTTATTGCCCAGCAACCATACCCCTCCAGGCCATGCCAGGTGTGAACTCTAGAGGCTGAGGAGGGGTGGAAGCTTCAGCAAGACCTGAAATACGAAGGGAACCCAAAACAGCTCTGTGGCACTATTGTTGCAATGGAAATGTCCCTCCCATATGCCCTGTACCCCTCTGCCAGTCTTGCTAAAGTAAATCCCGTAAGTGCAAAGTAGAAGGAAAATAGGAAGAGAGTATAAGAAATGGGAAATATCAGAAAAGGGAAACTCAACCTTTCAAAAGAAAGAATGGGTATATCTTTTCCCCATGTTTGGTCATACTTGCAGCAATCAATTTCAGAAATTAAGGTTAACACATAGAAGGTAAAACTTAAGGAAAGGCAAGAAAATGATTATCATAGAGGTCAGAATAAGGGTGAACTGTAGGGTGGTGGTTATATTCTATTTCCGGAGCTGGCTACTTGGATGTTCACTCTGTAATTAATCATTCTAAATACTTGTTTCATGGATTCTCCTGTGTGTTATAGATTATATATATATATATAAAAAAACTTCCCATGGCCACCATTCTAGTCTAAATCACTATCCTCTCTCATGTTGCTTTTGCTTCCTCCACTCCCACCCTCTGTAATTCGTTCTCCACACAACCACCTTACTAAATTATAAAAGGGATCATGCCTTCCTTTTGTTTAAAACCCTCCTATGATTTTCCATTAGTCTTTTTAATTTATTTAAATTCAACTTAATTAACATATAGCGTATTAGTTTCAGAGGTAGAATTTCGTGATTCATCAGTTGCATATAACCACCAGTGCTCATTCCATCATGTGCCCTCCTTAATGCCCATCATCCAGTTACCCCATTCCCCCACCCCCTTCCCTCCAGCAACCTTCAGTTTGTTTCCTAGAGTTAAGAGTCTCTTATGATTTCCCATTAGTCTTAGAATAAAATCACTGGCTTACAAAATCTTGTATTTTCCGGCTCCTGCCAACCTCATTTCATCTTATTCTCTTCCTCACCATCTATAATCCAACCGCTTGAGACTCAAAAAGTCCAAATTCATTCCCACTTGAGGGCCTTTGCATTTTTTTCCTATATACCTAATAATAGGGGACATCTAAGTGTATGTTTTGGACCCCAATCTCTATCTGACTGGCTCTTGTCCTTTGATGTTACCTCTTCATGGAGGAACTGTCACCTCCAGTCTCTCTCCTCACATACATATCATTGTCTGAAATACTCCTGCTGTTAACTTGTTGACTTCTATTTCTTTTCTCCAGATTGTAATTTCCATGCAGTCAGGGATGTTCTCTGCTATTTTATGCCTATTCCCGGTGCCTAGAACAAATCCTTCATGGAGTGTGTCCTGATAGGTAAAAAGTGAATAAATGAATCATCCAGGTGTATGGTCCCCATATCTGCCTACTTCTGTGACTGCATAATGAAACCACCAATGGTGGTGAGTATAGGCTGCAAAACAGCCCAATGTCCACAGCTCTCAGTTTATTCATGCACTGTGAAGACTGATGGCTTGTCATGTACGTGGGTGGTATGATTCGCTTTTGAGCATCAGTTACTAAGAGGACAGCACAGTGGGTCAACAAGAGATCATAGGTGGTAAAGAGATTGTTTTTTCTCAAATCCTATTGAGAATTCAAAGAGAAGAAAGAGTACCAGTTTATAGATTTGTTTACTAGTGTTAGAAAGTGCATACATTTTATTGCTGTCAAATCACTGCTCTGGATTTTCTTCTAAGGGTTAATATGGATAAAAACTACTACTTAAGGATGGTTCAAGTTTCAATAAATCAATTCAGTTCACTCCAGTTTTCAGCTCATAGAGCAGATCTCTTCAAGTCCTTGACCCCTATGCTTTGTCTTTTCTCTTTGAGGTTTCAACTGTCTTTTCTTACTTGGAAAGTTACCATGGGTCAGGTTCAGGTGCAGCCGGGCTCAATCAATATAGGATGCATTGGAAAAGCTTGTGAGGAATTCCACAAGCTTTCTATTATAAAACACAGAGTTGAGTTGTCCGCTATGTCAACTCCTAAATAGTAGAAAGCATGTTGTCTTTTTGACTCTAATAAAATTATGTCCCTGGAGAAAACCTAACTTATGGCCTCTACACCTAACACATCCACAAACCCACACACACACACAGCTAATGCTATTACCTTCAGCAGGAACGGTCACAGTGATTTTATTCATTAAGAGACTACTGAATGAGTATTTTCATTTAACATGCGAAAGCTCACTGTAAACTCTAAAGGACAATACAAACATATGCTCTCCTCAAAAACCGAGTGAGAGCATAAAATATGTGTTCAAAAACTTGATCAGTTACCTCAAAACTGGTTACTGAGGTTATTAGCAGAGGAGATTTAATTTAATCTAAGAGGAGAGATTTCCTCTTAGATTAAATTTGCATCTATATTTAACTAGAATCAATAAAAAGAGAAAATAGGTGTAGAAAATAAATAGCCCCACCAATATTTAGGTATCCAGTATTATGGAAATAAAGAATGAGGGTCAAGTTTCCTACAACAAGAAATTAATCCTTTCCCCCTCTAATCAAATAACTTTCATTTTTATTGGATGACCACTGAACATGAATTTCTTAGCAAGAGGGCCTATTAATGTAACATATCTCACTATCTTTAAGATGCTTAAAGCTTTACAATCTAATCAGTCCTCAGAAATCCAGAGAAATAACTGGCTACTTACTAACAACCAGTGTTAAAGAAATGCACTATCAGGTTTTTTAGTAGAAATAATTTTAAAGAGAAAATGAGAAAAACCAGTAAGAGACTAAACTATTTTATATCCTACTTTATTTAAAAAAAAAAAATAGGTAGCAGTAACTGTTACCACTTACCCCAAAAAATAGCCTAACCAGTGTATCAGAATTTTGATGTCTTTTAGTCAGAGAAAACCACATAAACTTGACCTTTTAAAACTATTTTGACTGGACTATGGAAGCAGAATAATCCAGCAAAAAAAGAAAAAAAATATGAGTACCCATCCATAGTTCACAGCTCCAGCAGAATTGGGAGCTTCCATTAACACTTTGTAAAGTCTCAATTACAAAATGAAACCACCACAACTAAAAAATACACAATAGCAATAGTGGGAAGGTTAAACGTATAAGTGAAACCACTCAGCTTCAAAAGAATTTGCTCTTTTAGATCAGGAAAGCCTTTACATTAAATTCTTCTGAGATCCTCAAGCACACTGCAATAAACTCAGATAACCCAAGCGCCCCCAGGAAAATCCTAGAATAATGATAGATATGGAGGTAATTAGCACTGGCCCAACATCAATATGATATTTTACTGGGTATTCTCAGTGTCTGATATTAGGGATAAGAGAGTACTTACAATGTTAAAAATTGTTTAATGGTTCTATTTTAAGATATTTTTCCTAATATGTTAGTCAATATAAAATAGTTCTTGTCTGACCTTTCATATTCAAGTGTGAGTATCTCACCATCTATATGAGTTCAATTATTCTAAAGTTGTCTACAAATAGTAAAAGATCATCTCAAAGTAATAAGATTCTTTGTCCCATGGGAGGCAAATTAAGTATCTCCTAAATAAACAAATAGCTTGACAGCATGATTCCATTTTCTAGTGTGAATTTATGCCACCTATCCAGAAAAATTGGATATTGTATGTGTATGTATGAAAAATCAGATATTGTATGTGTATGTGTGTATGTATATAGCAGTTGGTGTCCTCAGATACATACCATACCCCAATAATACAAAGATTAAAAAGGTAATATAGATTCCAAAACCATATTCAATATGACTATAGTGTTTTCTTAAAACATTGCAAAAACTTTATAGGTAGTTATTTTAATCAAGGATGCTTATCTTATTAGCCATTTATACCTTCTGTGTTCAGCTTGGTGGGCTTTGGTTCTTTCTTCCTCCTGTTGCTGTCGGTTAAATTCCAGTAATTCACTCTAAGAACAATAAAAGTTTTAAAATATGGCTTTCAATTAACATGGTTGTACAGAAGATACCCAAATCAATTACATATTTAGCCTGAGCTGGTATAATATTTCATTTTTGAAACTTCTACTTAAGTACCATTTCCACGTGAAATTATTTTCTTATATAATTAGGTAGCAAAAATAATTGTGCCTGAGTCAAACAATAGCTCTGGGAGTATAAAATTGTAAGATTAAAACGCCAATGTGCATGCTCAAGATATTAGACTAATAGGTACAACATACACAGAGGAAAATACAACATGAGTCAAACTCACCTGTGTCTTCCAAAGAAAAATCACATCAGTTGTTCAAGAAATGTCACACAATACTACTTCCTGGTATTTCTCTAACATTTCTTTCCCAACAAATTTATAGCAGCTTACAAATAAATGTTGGACTCAATTCTGTAGTGCAATTCCATTAGGAAAACGTTCTCCATCCTGGAGAATAATCAACTTACCTATTATTGACTAGTTATTTCTAATACCAGCAGAACTTTGGACTCCCTAGAGGGGATACTTTGCTTCGGGTAGGAGATCGTGTTACTACAACTAAATCTCTGCTTATTCTGATTATTTTCCTAGAAGAGGTAACTTCCAAACTTAGTTACTCTGCTTATGGTATTAAGCCAAAGAACTAGGTGCCAGGATTTCTCTAGTATTCAAGTGTCTTCCTTGAGGCTGACTGATTTTTAACCACTTTTCAAAGACAGGAAAAGGCAAGGGGATATTTTTAACCACAAAATGTCCTGGATGCAAAATATAAAATAAATTCAAAGTTCAAGTTGACATTTTACTTTTTTAACTTTATTCAAAGGCCTTCTAACATTCCACCATCCCCAAAACAAAGAGACTGTTTCATATACTCTGATATCCCAAATATATTACTCATCAATCCTTAAAGCACATATTTAATTCTAATTGTTATCCAGCACCACCACCAAGAGAAAAAAATCAGAGTTTTCTAAATAGTTGAACAATATTCACTCAACCATTCTACAGGCATTTATGCACTAGATGCCAAGCCTTGTGCTAGAGACTCACTTTCCTGCAATGACATAAAGTCCAAATGGCATAAAGTCATTTATTTCATTTTATTTTTTGTCACTATAATGTATGAACATAGTTAAAAGTCTACCAAGTAAGAGAGCTACTTATTATTAGTACTACCAAGCCTTATACTAAAATAAAAGAAGCTCCTGTCCTCCCCCATTAACCTCCAAATCACTTTGAATTCCTGTGTGTGGTTTATCTTCCAATTACCTCCTTCTTAATAGTATGCATATTCTTCTATTTCTTAACTTTGAAAAAACATACAGCTTATGACTTCTTGCAAATGAGTTCTGGCTTTTCCTGCTCTATGTTTTAACTTCCAAAATTCTGCTGGTTCCTTTTCTTTACTGCAGTCTCCAACCTGTTCTTTTGCTCTTACTGGCTTACGGCTTTGAAAAAAAATTTGGGGGGGGGGGGCAGTGCAAAGGTGTTCTCTCTCTCCCTAAAATAAATAAATCTTTTTTTTTTTTAAGATTTTATTTATTTATTTGACAGGGAGAGACACAGCGAGAGAGGGAGCACAAGCCGGGGGAGTGGGAGAGGGAGAAGCAGGCCTCCCGCTGATCAGGAGCCCGATGCGGGGCTCGATCCCAGGACCCTGAGATCATGACCTGAGCTGAAGGCAGACGCTTAACGACTGAGCCACCCAGGTGCCCCAAAATAAATAAATCTTAAAAAAAAATTTCCCTTTATCATCTTTTCAATGGGCTTTAGGGAGAGAGAGACTAGAGATAAGCAAATGAAATATTTTAAAGGTACAATGTTTAACCAGAACTTGACATTTTCCAACAAAAATTTTACCAGAATTCTGTTATTTGATCCTTACAATAATTCCCAAAGATAGGCAGATAAATAAAGTATTAATTGATGAGTGAAGATTATGCTTATTTTACAGATGAGGGAACAAGATCAGAAACTCAGCTTAAGTAACTTATCAAGAGCTAAATGGCTCATTAGTCGCAAAATAAAGACTAAAGCTCAGACTTTTTTTATCTAATCTCCTGAAAGATGCATCCAAAATAGGCAGTTAAGATTAACTTGTCAGTAGTTCATCATACTCAAGTATAAATGCCAGAATATAGCCCCCATTTAAACTCAAAAGTTCTAGCAGAACATATCTAGCTTAAATAAAAAACTCTCTTGTCAAAGGATGCTAATTCTTCTCACATGCACTAACCCATTTCTCCAAGGAGCAACTTCTGATATCCAGCCCATCCTAAGTCAAATAACATGAACTCTGAACAAATTAAATTCTCATCAGTTCTAGACATGAGACAAAGACAAAAACTATAAAAGGTATATATACTGGCTATACATGAATATTATTACGTATTTCTTCAAACTATTTTTTTCAGCCTTGGCAAAAATGATCCTGTAGTTCATCTGGAAAAAATATGCAATCATAGCCATGAAAAAAAAAAGAAGAAATGAGGGAGAATCAGATTCTCCAAATATTAAAACCTATCATGAAATTACAGCAATTTAAACTATTTGATTGAGTTCAGGAATCCACGGAAATGTAGTTTACCACAAAGTTGTATGCTAAATGCATGCAGGAGAGACAATTCAATGAATGATGAAGAACTAGCTAACTATTCCGAGAAAAATTAAAACTACATTTTTTAAATAGAAAAATTTTATTGAGGTCTAAGGTTTGAATTAAAAGATGGAACCATAGGAGTTTTCACAGAAGGCTTGGGTAAATTTATTTATAGGTGTAGAGCAAGGAAGTTTCAGAAATCATAAAGGAAAATGATTGGTAAATTTGGCTGCATAAAAATTCAAAGCTTCTATCGGAAAAAGTAGCATAAACAAAATTAGAAAACAAACTTAAAAAAAAAATTTATAACACGTATAAACTAATTCAATTATTCTTTCATTCACTCAACAACATCTGAGTGCTTCTTATGAGCCAGGCTTGGATCTATGTGACAGGGATACAATAATGAACAAGTTAGAGGAGAACTTTGCTCCTTAAGAGTTTCTACTCTAGAAAAAAGGAAACCCATAAACAAGTGAGAAATATATCCAGTTGTAATCCTATGTGGAGGATTAAACACACTGATGTGAAGCTCAGTTACTATTTTAGATCAAGGCTCAGGGGAAGCCTGAGGAGGTGGCCTCATAAAAACTAAAGAGAAAAAACAACAACCAAACAGAGAAAGGGCCAAAGGATAGGAAGGGAAAATTCGCAAAGTACAGATTGCTTGTAAATTCAAAATGGTCATCATCTTCACGCACAAAGAAATATAAATCAGAACAATGAGATAAAATTTTTCTATCATACTGAAAAAAACTAGAAAAGATCAACAGAAAAACAAGTATAGTCAAGCACTTTGGTGACATATCTAAATTAGTGAAAACTGATTTAGTTTTTGGACAATTTGGCAACAACCATCAACAGGTAAAATGCACACCTCCTTTGCAGAATTGTTCAAAGATACACATACAGGGATAGTCACAGTTGTAGTATTGAAAAGTAAAAGTTCAAGAGAAAGTCTTAGTGCCCATTAATAAGGAACTGGACCAGTAAGTTAAACAATTTACACAATGGAATACCATGCAGGAGATACAAAGAATAAGGTAGATGAGAGAGAAGGGGAGGCACTTATAGAGGGATCTCTAAGATATATTAAGTAATAAGAGATAGGTTCAGAGAACAAACTGATGGTTGCCAGAGGGGAGGGAGGTGAGGGTTGGGCAAAATGGGTGAAAGCTTCCAGTAATGGAATGAATAAGTCACAGGAATAAAAGACTTAGAAAAAGGAATACAGTCAATGATATTGTAAAAGTGATGTATTGGGACAGATGGTAGTGAACATAGCATAATGGATAAACTTGTTAATTCACTAAGTTGTACACCTGAAACTAGTGTAACATTCTGTGTCAAATACTCAAAAAACTTTTTCTCATGAGACAAATAAATAAAATAAATAGAGGGGGAAAAATAGGTTCAGAGCAGTTTTCTTGGGATTATTCCATATAAATAGAAAAGATACATGTACCTCCATTTCAACTTTTATATACAGATGTGTATCATATTTAAAATAATTTTATAAAAAACATACACCAAAATGTTAACTGTAATTATCACTGGGGAGAGAAGCATGGAAGGTAGATAGGCAGGGTAAGGAGCTTTAACATCACATATAATTTTTGCTTTCTAACTTTTGATCCATGTGCATACATTACTTCCTCATACTATCAACAGAGATTTATCTGCATGGGAGGCCATTTCTGGTCCTTTATATTTTCCTCTATTTAAAAATCCTAATGAATACATAGTTTTTTATATGTAAAGATGTTAAAAAGCAAAACACTACATTCTGAAGCCAAGAACTGCCAGGGAGGAAGAAAAGAGGGCAGGAAGAGAAGTAACACGCATCCTCCTATGACAGAGCAAGGACAGGGAGAGGAGAAAACACAGAGTGGGAGGGAAACCGGGACAGAGCTGTTGAGGCATCACCATGCAGGAACATCGCTCCAGATGGCAGAGGGGAGGCTCTGGCAAAGCTGCACTCAGGATTATTATTCTATATCTAGCAAAGCGTATTTACTAGAGAGAGGCTGGTTTTCCTTTGGTACCACAAAGGCTAATTTCAACTAATTAATTTGTTCTGCTGAATTGACAGCCATTGCAGATGCATCCGCATGCCTTATGAGCATATCCTTGGTTCATTTACTGGTTTCTCATCCAGAAGTGCAATACCTAGTTGGACAGACACAAATAAGTTGTTCTTGTTCCAAGGACTGAGCTTTGGACATTAAGGACATCAAAACACTTTTAAGCAGGAGGAATATGACACACAGCGTCTGAGAAACCATCAAGCCTGTCCCACTCAATACACATTTGTTAAGCACCAATTGTTTTCCAGACACCTGGATTCATGCTGCAGGTACAGATGCAAATAGACACAGCTCCACCCTGAAGGAAACCACAGTGTAACGAGGGAGACAGGCCAGAAACAACTGTGAGACAAAACACAAAGAGATGTGTTGCGAAACACCAGTTCAAGCAACAGGACACGGGGCTACAAAGCAACGGGTGCAGAGAAACAAGGAGCAAATACTGCTGGGTGTTGTTCAACAATATACGTGGGTCACGAAGGCTCCCAGAGGAAAGAGAGCATATCTTCTCATTGCTTTCCACATCTCGCTACATTCAGACAGAGCTGCATACAAAGAGGGCACTGAAGTAATAGGATAAATAAAATAACATCTTGGAGATGCTACGAGCAGAACTTGCTGTAAACATTGGCCAGAGTGGGGTAGGTAAATGCAGACAACACAGCAAACCGTGCCTCTGCCTTTGCTCACCCCTCTGGTGGGGTTGCTCTCGTTGGGGGACAGACTGCTTGGCCGGGGAGCTAAGAAAGTGCCAAAGATCAGCCTGGGGCCCAAGCTAACAACAGAAAGTAGAGGGCTCACCATTTCCTGCTAGAGGATGTAGGAGTCGCTCCTCTGTGGTCCAATGTATCAAAGGGTCAAGCGGGACACGAGAAACCTGATGTGGCCAGAGTGAAAGGGATGCCCCAGAGCAAGGCTATCGTGCACTCACTGAAGAGTAAAATAGGGTCATTTTGAAATCATGTCAGAATCCCAGTGAGGCATGTTCCGACATGGTTCAGCTTGACCGCTTCATGTAAACATTAAAGTGCCATCGCCTGGCCAGGACAAACTTCTCCCAGGAGAGGGTGTTCTCTCAACTCAAGAGGAAAAGGATAGTGGAAGCAGGAGAGTTGATGCCACGGATGTTAAAGAACCCCTTCTTCTGAATGTTTTTTAATACAAGAGAGGAGCTGTATGGGGAGGGGACAGTTTAGAGAGGTCCTGGCTTGGGGGCTCCTCACAGCAATACCTTTGCCCAGAAGGACAAAGATGGCCTTCACTAAGGAAAAAAAGTGGAAACCACTTCAAAAAATTAAGAGGAGACAACCAAATCAAAAGAAGTAAATATTAATGGGTAAAGTAGGGGAGTCAAAAATGCATTAATAATGTGTATTCTCCTTTCACTAATTATTGTTAGTTCTACCACTTTAATATAAAGAGAAATGGACTTCCTGCTATAATAAGCATTGAATCACCAGCTCTCTTATCTCCCAACCCAGAAATATATCCTATCAACGTTCTTCTTTTAAAAAATATTTCTCATAAAAGTTACTTATTCATTGTGGAAAGTGTAGAAAGTGCAGAAACTATAAAGGAAGACATAGAGGTGCCTGGGTGGCTCAGTCAGTCAAACATCTACCTTTCGGCTCAGGTCCTGATCCCAGGATCCTGGGATGGAGCCCTGTGTCTTCGGGCTCCCTGCTCAGTGGGGAGTCTGCTTCTCCCTGTCTCTCTCACTGCCCCTTCCTCTGCTCATGCTCTCACTTTCTCTCTCTCGAATAAATAAAATCTTTTTTAAAAATAAAAAATAAAGTAAAGGAAGACATAATAATCACCCATAAAATCTCTCTACCCAGGGATAACATGTCAGTTTCCTTCATATCTTGATTTATACACACAGATTATAACTTCTTAGCAGCAGCTCAGGTCACATTTGTAGGCTTACCACATGCCAGGCATTAAGATAAACTTTCCACAAGCTTTTCTCTCATTTGATCCTAGAAACAGTATCACAAGGTAAATAACTATCATACATAATAAAGCTTAGAGGGATGAGGTAATTTGCACAAAGCACAATAAGAAGAGGCAGGTCTCAAAAGCCCAGAGTCTATTTTATAAATTTTTTTTCATTTTTATATAGGTGATCATATTCCCCATATCATTAAAACACAGTAACACTTGCTGCATGGTATTCCAAACTTCAAAATCCTCAAATCCTCTATCACTGAACAAATTATTTCAAACCTCCCAGTAATATTAAAAAAAAAAAATGTTGTACGTACATCTTGTATACATCTCTGATCTCTGATTATTTCTTCAAAACAAACTTATACCTTTTATATCTAATAATTTCACATTTTGGAAACTCTAATTTGATGTTGTCAAAGAGCCCTTCAGTTCACCTCTAATGAGCAGCAATACGAGGGAGTTTGAGGTATTTTTTAATAGCTAATTCTGTACACTCTCCTTGCCCCAGCAAACACACAAATTGTTATCCATATTTTTGTAAAGCTTCTTATTTAATCTTGTGATTATTCTCACGGTTGAAATGTAGAAACAGTTTTTCAAATCACCTCATTCCACACTGAAAGTTTTATTGGAATTGCACACACCTCACTAATTTGGATAGAACTACAGTGATTACAATATTGATTTTTACCATTCAGGATCATCATCCATCTCTACATTATTCAAACTGACACTTATGGGTCATAGAAGAGTTTGGGAGTTTTTTGGCCTTTTTTTTTTTTTAATTGAGCAATGTGTTTACATAGTTGTTTTTTGATAAGGTCTTTTTATTCCATTTTATTTTCGAATTGATGTTTGCTAATATTTGAGAAAGTTTTTGATTCCTGTATGTATTTTATAACTCTTTAATTTAATTCCATTTGTTCTAATCATTTTTCAGTTGATTCTCTTAGGTTGTACAGGCAAATTGCTCTCATCCAAAAATAATTGTACTTATTTTCAATAATTAGAAAGGCTTTTTTATTTTTGTCTTATCAAGTTGCTTAAAATAATTCCCAAACCTTGTTCCATGCTATATTAAGAGTTTTCAGTTTAAAGAAAAAATGTTTTCCATCAAATAACTTTACAAAGCACTAGGTTAGAATTTCAGGTGCGGATACTGATTGGTGGTAGTAGGGGTTGAAGATGTCCTGATATTGTTCACTGCTCTAATATTTCACCATTGAGTTAATGTTGGTTATTGGTTTGGAAGACTATATGTATGCTAAGACAACCTTTTAAATTTCTAGTTCACCATATTTGTTTTTGTTGTTTTTAAATTAGTAAAAGAGATTAAAATTTATCAATGCCTCTTTTTTTTTCTATAGCTAAAGAGGTGGTCCAATGGATTTTTTTCATGACCTATCCTGTAGTGAAAAGATATAAAAAGTTATAATATATAGTCAGTCACCTTCACATTCCTAGAATAAACCTTACTTTGCCTTGGTAAATTAAGAAAGAGAAAAAATAACTAGAATTTTCTTTCAAAGTTAACCTCTACAAGTTTCTATGTATGTGTGTTTCTCTTTATCAGGCTGTGACATCATGGGGATTACAGTTCAATATTAATTCTAAATTACTTCATCTTTTTCCTTGCTCTGAAACAACTTTAAAGAAGTTGTTCCTAAAGCATGAGAAAAAAATGTGTTCCTTGAAAATTCCAATGACCATGCTGGTAAAATTTTCCAAGTTTTCCCCTTGTTAGGGGAGAGTAATTCTCAGAAAACTTTAGAAATCACTTGCATTTTCATTTGTCTTTATGCATATTAACTCTGAATCATTTTAGAGTTTTATATTTCCCTGTAAAATCATTCACTTAATCCACATATTTGATTTATTAGCATAGTCTTATCTACAGTAATATAAGCTTAATCTTTTCCAAATCTATGGTTCTGGCTCCTCCTTTCTAATGTTGTGTATTTGCATTTTTACTAATCTCTTCTTGATTAGTCTTGTCATAGATTTGTTCATTTTGTTGACCTTATCAGAAAACAAGCTGTTGGATTTTTATAACAGCTGTTTCTTGAAGTTGTTATTAATTTCTGTTCTTATCTTAATTACTGCCTTCAGTATCCTTTATTGTTCGTGTTCTAAATTCTTAGATTGGATGTTTAATTCATTTCTTTTTTAGTACTGATTGGATTTAAAAGTTATGATTTTTCTTTTCTGAGTACAACATCTGAGAATATAACTGTGCATGGCATTCCCCATAAAATGCTCTCATAATTTTTTATATATTCTAAAAGAATTTTCTCTGTCACCCAATTATTTCAGTATTTTCTTATTTTTTTGGCTTGTTTTTACTTTCCAAATGACTATATAAAATCAATAAACATGCAAAATCAGTAAGTGCAACTGACCTACTGGATATCTGTTTAAGTTCCCGAATGGTAGAAAGGAGACGGGATAAATTACACAGGGAACCAAACGTGCAGGATAAGCTGAGCTGAGTTAGCTGTACCTCTGAAAGAGCTCCAAGATGGAATACTGAGGTAGTCACTAAGAGGATGAGATGGAGAAGTTCATGGAGAGCAGCTTGGCAGCGGGCCCTTTTCCCTCCCACACTTGCACTACACAGCAGACAGCACTGACATGGGCCAGTGGGTAACCAGTGAATGGAGGAGGGGTGTCTGGGCTCAGAGAAACAGGACAACGTCCCAGGTACCTACAGACTATAGGAGAAAAAGAGGCTACTACTTCCAGAAGACAAGCTCCTAACTACCTCACTTGGCAACATGCCCAAAAAACAAGATGACCAAGAATCCTACAATTGAGAAAGAAAACCACAGGAGATAAAAAAAAACTTAAAATGGAAAGGAAAAAATACAGTTAAAGTAGTAAATAGAAAACCTTAATGTTTGTGTAATTACCATCAGTGAAGAGATCAGAAAGAGTATGGTGCTTATAAAGCATAATATTGCTATGAAAAAGTCAGCAATCTTGGTAAATAAATTCAATACATGTGCCAAGTAAGCAGAATGGAAACTTATGAAATAAATTAGTAAGCAGGATGATCTAATTAAAGATTTCTCCCAGAAT
This sequence comes from Mirounga angustirostris, assembly GCF_029215605.1. Taxonomy (NCBI): domain Eukaryota; kingdom Metazoa; phylum Chordata; class Mammalia; order Carnivora; family Phocidae; genus Mirounga; species Mirounga angustirostris. The sequence goes on from NW_026991711.1 coordinate 52,908,955, forward strand.
GCAACGAAAAAGGCCAAACAGAAAGTATAAGGAAAACAATTAAGAGATATAAAGAATAGGTCTCAGATTTCCAAAATCCATTTGATACATATCCCAGAAATAAATAACAGAGACAAAATAGGAGAAGAAACATAAAAGAATTAGAAATTTCCCTAAAGTGAAACATATATTTTGAGATTAAATAAACCAAAAGTCATACAAGATCAAAAACAAAAACACTGAAATTTATTACCACTAGGGAGGGGACGGGAGAGGTAAAGAGAAGAGAGGAGAGAAAGGAGGAAAGGAAAATAAATGGAACAGAAAAAATTCAGAGAGTCAAAAAAATAGAGAATGGAAAACAAGAAAGAAAATATAGCTATAAAGCAAATCACATAGCAAGAATATGTACAAATGCACAAGTAATCACAATAAATGAGAATATATTAAAAGAAATCATGATTGGGGTGCCTGGGTGGCTCAGATGGTTAAGCGTCTGCTTTCGGCTCAGGGATCAAGCCCTGCATCGGGGTCCCTGCTTGGCAGGGAGCCTGTTTTTCCCTCTCCCTCTACTGTTCCCCCTGCTTGTGCTCTCTTGCTCTCTCTGTCAAATAAATAAATAAAATCTGGAAAAAAAAAAAGAGATCATGATACTGGGTAAAAGGAAAAACAGCTACTTTTTGTCACTAGAAATATAATTTAAACCAAATGACACAGAGAGGTTAAAAATTAAATGATGGAAAAAGAAATTGCCATATAAATTCTAACAAAAAAGTGAAGAGAAAATATTAGAATCAGATTTTTTAAAAAGGGCAAAAAAAGGAATCAAGCTGAAAATCATTAAATGGGAAGACTAGTATATTTCATATTGATAAAAATCTGTATTGAAAGACAGGCTTCCCTTAAGTTTCATTGGTTGGAACAATTTCCCATGTCCATAGCTAAATCAATCACAGTTGATGAGACTGGAATTCCCAGGAGCAGTTAGACCCTTTGGGATTAGATCCCTGGGATTTGGATGTGCCTGCCTTCTCTGAAAGATGGGCTATGCCAAATAGGATGTATACCTGAGGGAAAAAAATCAGGGTTTTAGGACAAAGGTAGGCAATCAACAGTATTCAATACACCACCCTGAAGTTACCACAATGCACAATTTCCTTCTTTTGCAAGAAAGAAGGACTACAAAGTGACTACATCACCACATACTACAAAGTGACTGATCACCATAAATTAAAACATGCAGTGTTTTATTTCTTTGTCTCCTTTTAATTGTCTATCTCCTCCATTGAGAAGCAAACTTTGGGGGGGCACCTGGGTGGCTCAGTCCTTAAGCGTCTGCCTTCGGCTCAGGTCATGATCCCGGGGTCCTGGGATCAAGCCCCAGATCGGGCTCCCTGCTCAGCGGGAAGCATGCTTCTCCCTCTCCCACTCCCCATGCTTGTGTTCCCCCTCTCTTGCTGTCTCTCTGTTAAATAAATAAATAAAATCTTTAAAAAAAAAATAGAAGCAAACTTTGGGAAGTCAGGGATCTTGTCTATCCTGTTCTTCATTGAAGCTCTAGCATCTTGCAGAAGCCTCCAAATATAATAGGAGTTCAATACATGTTTGTTGATAGGATGGATGGATGGATGGATGGATGGATGGATGGATGGATGGATGGACAGATACTGGAATAGATTACTCTGAGACAGATCCACCAGAAAAAAAAAAAAAGCTAGAAAAGGAAAGCTTCAAAGTGGTATTAAATACTGTTACAGAGTTACAGGGAGACAGGGATTGCAAAATGACCACTGAATTGAAGGAATTTACCTTTGGAGAGGTTTTGGTACAAGCATTTCTAAATATAAGTCAGAACATAAGGAACGAAGGGCAAAATGGATAATAAAGATGTGATTATAGTAAAATTACCTTTGTCTTTTTTTTTTTCCCCAGTAGAAGCAGAAGAGATAGTATCTCTAAGGATAGCAGAATCAAGGGAAGGGGTTACTTTAGAAATTCAAGAGTGAGTGTACTTGTTCCCCCAAAAAAGCAGTCAAATGAGAAGAATATATTGAGTATATAGGGGGAAAGGGGAATTAAATAAATTTATGTAAGAAGAGGGAACTGAATTAAATGTAAAATATTGAAAGGTTAACTTTAAGGAAGAACCTACTATGTCCAGAGATCAGAGTAATGAAAGAATGTGAAAAAGACACACAGAGAAAATAAATGTACTATCACTTCAACTTAACTTACATTATCTGCTCATGAATCACTTCATCGTGGGTGTTCACTAAATATTTGTTGAATGAATGAAATGAATAAACACATGAATAGATGTGATATTATACGTCTGGGGTTCTTTTCTGTATCTTCTTACCATAAACATGATCCTTGTTTTCTTAAGCTAAATCCTAGAAGTGATACAGAATGAGAGATTCTACCAATCAGGAAATGCCTTCATGGACATGTAAACAACAGATTGAACAAAAAGGAAGAGAAATAAAAATAAGGTAAATATCCGGGCGCCTGGGTGGCTCAGATGGTTAAGCATCTGCCTTCGGCTCAGGTCATGATCCCAGGGTCCTGGGATCGAGTCCCACATCGGGCTCCCGGCTCAGCGGGGAGCCTGCTTCTCCCTCTGACCCTCTCCCCTCTCATGCTGTTTCTCTCTCACTCGCTCTCTAAAAAATAAATAAAATCTTTAAAAAAATAATAATAATAAGGTAAATATCCTTCTCTCTCCTACTGTTATTGAAAACTCTAATGATGGGATTATGTATATGCCAAAGTTAGTCATTTTACTAAAAGCTACAGTAAGTAAAGGGAAATAATTTATGCAAAAGAAAAATATGCTCAATCAATAACCAGAAAATATGTATCAATATTTGTCTAACTCTAGAAGAAAAATAAGATTAAGAAATAAAAAGCTTAATTTTCACTGTTTAAAATAACTGCTCAACCTGAAAATTAAATCCCAGATCTGATTTTCTAATCTGTTGAGCATTCTCTTTGTGAAATGTTCTACTTTTAATGGTTTTCATGTTGCAAGTATTCCACCAAACTTTATAAAGTACTATTTAAAATTCACTAGAAGTTATTTTTATATAAATCATATCTTAACACTGACTTCACAACATTCTCCTCATTATCTAAACATTCTCCTCATTATCTAAGTACCTCAGGACTTGATATTAAGTTAAAAGGTCATAGAAATAGACCAACATTTACATGTCACTTGACAGACATTATTGAAAATACAACACAAGTGTACATCAGACTTAGCTGCTACATGCTAATTACTACAGAATCTTACTATAATATTAATTATTTAATTGAGGATTTCAATATGAGGCCTTTGTCAAAAGAAAAAGATGTTTTTAAAAAAACACAAAGGAATAAAAATGTTTTTTGGATTCTTCATTATTTACATAGTGGCTCAATAACTAACTGTACAACTTACATTATTTCTTCCAATGATTTAATTATTACCAACGATGCACAAAGCAGTTGAATGACACAGTCATCTATGCTGTATGCTGATGGAAATGACGAGTAAGGGGTTGACCATTGTTGGAAGGAGGATAGCACTCAAAAGGGTCAAATTATAGCAGTGACAATCAGTACATACAGTCTATTTCATAAAGTGATTTTACACACAATTGCCATAATAAATTATGTTGTGCAGCAAAGACATAAAGAAAAAATTTAAACCAGTTAACTCAAGGAAATCAAATGAGAGTTAGAATTCATGTTAATTGTATAATAAAGGAATAGATTTGAGAGATATTCTGGAAGAAATGACAGGATTTATCAACCACCAATATGGCAAGAGGAGAAGTTGGAAAAGGAGAATGATGGGGAAGATAATGGTGTCCAACCAGCTAAATAATTTATTTTGTTCTTTAAAAGATCTGGAATGAAGAGACACCTTGGAGCAAACCACTGGTCTTCATTCTCATCCCATGCTGAGGAGCTTCTGGCCCCATCTGAGCATATTTAGAAAAGGCAAGTATGACCATCAAGTCACAACATTGAATGTTTTTGGTTATCATGCCAGAAATTTTATATTCTAACGAGAATTACCCTTTAAGCACTGTTCTTAGGAGGCTCTGCATTCATTTCACTGATTTCTATTCTCAAAACATTTGGAATACCTCACATATTTGTGTACATGTGTAGAGTATCCTCGTTTTATATGTGCATTTTTAGGTGAATAGTTAAGCTAGTTTCATAACTTTTTATGGCTATTTGTTATGCATTATAGTGTTCTCTGAACACTATTTATAATTTCATATATCTTTGGTTTGAAAAATGACAGTGACATTGATATATATTGTAGATCAGAAGTTCACGAGTGTTCTGTTATCTTCTGAATTACTGGCCCACCTACAGCAGATACACTATACCCCCTCTATGAAGCTAAGTACCATGAGAGTTTTGAACAGAAGTTTTGACCACACCCCATCATACTCTTAAAATACACCCGGATCTCACTTTTTATTTTTAATGCTTGTTTTTTCATAATTTTCATGTATGTAAATATTTGTGTTCAGAAAACCTTCAAAATTATCTAGTACCACAAGCAAATAATTAGCAGTGACTAATAGGATCTTGTGAATACCTTCTGATGTTGTTCCTCCTTCTTCTTTTGCAATTTTTTATTTTCTTCTTCCTTTAGAGAATCCTTATAAGCCCGGCTTCTGGCCTATAAATGTATAGGGAAAAAAAAAAAATCATAGGAGAAAGCATCACCACAATATACTAGTCTGCCTGCCACGGGACTGGTTCTAATAACTCAACCTCTGTATCAAGCATACAGTAAGCTCTCCATACACACTTGCTTATTGAGTGATTTATGCATATGTCTGAAGATGTCCCTGGGGATATATAAAAACAAGGCTAGTATAAGCATAATCATCCAGCACATTTTAAAGGATGATCTAAATGTTTGTTTAATTAAGCTTAAAAATATCCCCTCAGAGATAATCAACATAGTTTATTCTTCTAGTGATAGGGATTTGAAAAACGTATTTAACTTTCCTCTATTCCAAGTATATTCCAACTAACTAACAGTAGTTCTAACTAGACTCTGGTAAGGAGAGAGAATGAAGATGAAACTGGACTAAGAATAAGCCCATCAAGGAGGAGGAAAATCTATAGTTTTTACCTCATTTACAATAGCATCAATGCATTAAATTGCCAGGCATTTATTGCTATTACTTTATTTAACCCTTAAACTCTATGAAGTAGATATTATCCTCATTTTGTGAATAAGGAAATGGACTTGGGTATGTGAAATAACTTGATTGGACCACAAGGCCAGAATGGATCTCCAATTCCAGGTGATCAGACTCCGAAGCCCTGAATCTACCATTCTCCTCCTTGCCTGGAATATCCCTCCTTCAACACTTCCTACTCCTTTGCTGCTCGGCTAAAATGCTGTCATATTCAACATATATGGAATTCAACATATACGGAACTCAACTAATGGCTTACACATGTAAATTCTGGAAAGTGGTCCCTGCCTAGGAAAGATATTGCTCTCAAATAGAGCTATATTCTTCTGTAAATTATATAGACTCTAAGTAGCTGATCAGTTCATCTCAGAGACAAGCAATAGAGACGGTGACTTTAGAAGCACTGATATACCTACTGCTCATTAATGGTATCCTATTAAATAGCCTGTCAACTGGTGGCTGATACCACAGAATTCCAGAGATGCATTTCTTTCTAAGTCTTTGCATCCTTCATTGGTACCTGAAGCTCATTTTTATTTCTGAGAAGGAAAACAAAGGCTGTTCAGCAACACAAGAGTCATTACCTCTGGCTGAATTAGAGCCTCAAGGGGCAGCGTTAGGAGAACGAGCACACACAGTAGGATGCCCTCCAGTCCCACTGACCCAGCACGACAGGGTTTCACACACTGGCATAGTGACCATGCCTTCTGGAATTTATGAGATTTAAGTATTTTGTCTGTTCATTTGTCATACACTTTCTCTGTTCACAGTGATTTGTAGCCTACCCTCTGTGAGGCAGAGAGGGCAGCCTGATAAGCTAATATGTAGGAAATGCCATTGTTCCCATAAAACTACCAGCAGCATCATGGCAGGACACTACATATTTCAGGCCTAGTTCTTTGGACTAATAACCCATAAAGCTTATGAAGGCTGGTCCCCCCCCACCCCGCCTTTCCTTACTATAATTTTTCTCAAGCACTTCTTAATTCATTCCCCCATTTCTGTCACTATAAAAACCCACATTCCATCAAATAATAAGCACTTTCCAGGAAGGGAGACAGGCCTTTGGAATGGTATCATCTACAGCACTACTAATTGGAATAGTGGAACTCCAGATGTGTTCAGAAAGCGCTCACATATTCAAATCCTGCTTCATTAAACGGGCAAAAATATCCTAGGATTTTCTCTTCTCTAAATCCTAAACACAAGAGAACTGTGATAAGACACTGAAGGTGAAGAGTTGTTCTCTAATGACCCCTTCTTTTTACATTAGAGAAGGCTAGTCTTTATCACAAGTATTCCATATAAGACCTGAAAGAAGGAAATGGACCAGGGGCACACATCTTCTACTCAAGAGATTAAAAGGAGTAATAAAATATTTAGTTAAAGCAGATATGATGATTGAGTGAGAAACCTAAATTCTATTTGTATAACTTCCTTTTAAACCTAACCACTTTATTGGTCTTTTATCAGAATACGGGTCCTAGTTTTTTACTCAGAAAAAAACACAGTGATTAGACACAAAGTGTCATTTTAAAAAGGCCACAGAAACTGGGAAGTCACATGGCTCCTCAACTATGAAGAGTTCAAAGTTACTCGCAATCCTAATTCTTGCTTACCCAGCTGTGATTCCCAGGCAGGACAGGAAGTTTCGTGTTCAAAAATAATTGGGGGGGGGGGGGGAGACTTTTGATCACGATTTTTCTTAGTTCTAAATCCCAGCAATTTCTGTCATTGTATTCCCATGATTTTTCTATCTCTAAATATTAATATTAATACTAAATTTTTGTTATTCAACCAAAATATACATTTTTACTCACCCTGCCCCAAAAGTTATGCTTATAATACATACATTCAATAAATAATATTTAAGCCTCTATGTGCAAGCACTTTGTAAGACATGATCTCAGACCTCAAGTGCCTCATAGCCTAGTGTGGAAGTCAGACAAGATGACTGATGATTACAGTACAGCATGATGGGTATTATGGACAGAAGAAGCTAAGAAGCACATTTAATTAAACTGGATCAGAACACCTTCTTGGAGTGTCTGAGTGGCTCAGTCGCTTAAGCATCTGCCTTCAGCTCAGGTCATGATCCTGGGGTCCTGGGATCGAAACCCACATCGGGCTCCCTGCTCAGCAGGGAGTCTGCTTCTCCCTCTCCCACTCCTCCTGCTTGTGTTCCCTTTCTCTCTCTCTCTCTCTGTCAAATAAATCAATAAATAAAATCTTAAAAAAAAAGAACACCTTCTCAAAATGGGTTGACCTAAGTTGCATTTTAGAGAGTAAGCACGAATCAGACTAAGCAGGGGGAAGGGCACTGTGTGAACAAATGAAAAATAGCATGGCATTAGTTTGTTAGGGCTGCCATAACAAAGTACCACAGTCTGGGGGCCTTAAACACACAGAAATTTATTGTCTCACAGTTCTAGAGACTAGAAGTTCAAAAATAAGGTATCTATAATGTTGATTCCTTCCGAGGTCTGTGAGGGAAGGATCTAGGATCTCCTTGGCTTGTAGATGGCCATTTTCTCCCTGTCTCTTCATATCATCTTCCTTGTAGACATGTCTGTCTCTGTGTCCAGATTTCCCCTTTTTATAAGGACACCTGTCCTGTTAGATTACAGCCCACCCTAATGACCTTGTTTTATTATTATCTCTATAAAGACCCAATCTTGAATACAGTCACACCCTGAGGTACAGAGGGACTTCAACAAATGAATTCTGAGGTGGGCGTGGAGACCACAATTCAACCTGTGACAAGCAATTAAGTTCCCATTTCAAGATGGTGGAGTAAAAATGTTTCTGTGCCATCCTTCTCTCAGAAATTACCCTGCACAGAGGAGAAAATGAATCAAACTCTACATTCAGAAACCAAGATACCCACAAGAAGCTGGGTTTCTCCACAGAGCAACGTGAGGGCCCAAGAAGGATGCGACAGCTGTTGAGGACAACAGATGGAAGATGGGAAAGTGGCTATTCCTGCTCCCACCCTGAAAATTCAGCCACTAATTCTCCCAACACTGACAGTAAATCAGAAATGTATTCTCTGGATAAACTAAACCAGGCACACCTAGCACAGAAGGTCACGGTGGTCAAATCCCAGTTGGAGAGTAAAAGGACTGTGTAAAATCCTGCATACTGAGTAGTGAGCCTCCGGGCCCCCTTCTTTGAAGTTTTCCTCTGCTCCCTGCACTGGGTCCTCTGAGGGCTAGAAGGTGATATTTTATCCATGAAACAAGAACAGGCTGCTATTTTTATTTTTTTTTTTAAGATTTTATTTGTTTATTTGACAGAGAGAGACACAGCAAGAGAGGGAACACAAGCAGGGGGAGTGGGAGAGGGAGAAGCAGGATACCCGCCGAGCAGGGAGCCCGATGCAGGGCTCGATCCCAGGACCCTGGGATCATGACCTGAGCTGAAGGCAGACGCTTAACGACTGAGCCACCCAGGCGCCCCACAGGCTGCTATTTTTAAGAAGCAACAAAAGAGAAAGAAGGTCTTGGAAAATAAAAATATCTTCCCTCCCCCCACAAAAAGGCGGCCCATAAAATATTTAGAAGATAGTCAAGAAAACATGTGAGATAACAGAAAAAATATGTGTATATACACACACACACACACACACACACACGTGTGCATCTCTGCCCCCGTTCCTGGCACAGACATCCTAAAACCTTTGTAGTTTCCTAAGTATTTCCTACGTGATAAGAGCATTAGGAGCATCTCTTGGTTTCATATTTGTCTTTGACCCCATCCCTCACACAGGGCTCCTAAACCCATATAAATTCCTAAGTGTTCAGAGCATTACAGCATCTTTGTTCTAATGAGGCTTGCTGGATGGGCTCCAGGATGGGAACTGGTCACCAGAAAGACCAAGCCATGATTAGAAGCTTGGAATTTCCTGACCAGTCCCCTCCAACCCTCCAGAGAGGGGAGAGGGGCTGGATATGGAGTTAATTATTGATCATGCCTACATGATCCCTACATAAAATCCCAGAAGTATGAGGGTTCTGGGAATTTCCAGGGAGATGAACTCATCCACACTGGGAGTTTGACCCTATCCCAACCTACAGGGACAGAAGCACCTGCACTCAGGACACTCCCAGACCTCACTCTATGTATTTCTTCATCTGGCTGTTCATCTGTATCCTTTATCATATCCTTTAATAAACTGGTAAACATAAATGTTTCCCTGAGTTCTGTGAGCCACTCTACCAAAGTAAGGGAACCCAGGAAAGGAGCCATGGGAACCCCCGATTTGTAGCCATGTTTGACAGAAGTTATGGGTAACCTGGGGACCTACTTGCAATTTGCCATCTGAAGGGAGGGCAGTGTTGTGGAACTGAGCCCTTAACCCCTGTGGGAACCTCCAGGTAGGTAGTGTCTGAACTGAGTTAAACTCTGGGACCCCCAGCTGATGTCACAGAAATGGCTGGTGTAAGGAAAGTTCCCACACATCTGTTGTCAGAAGTGTGTGTGTGCAGTCACAAGACAGGAAAGGAGACACTCAGGAGGGAAAGGACAGGAGATTTGTCTAACCCAATACGCCAAGAAGGAGAAAAAAAGGTCCAAGATAAATTAAAGGAGAAAAATATTTTTTTTCCACAAAGAAGAAAATAAATCCAGGAGGCCTAGGATTTCAATAATAAGAATTCCTTAGAGAAAATGAAGGGAAATAAATCAAAGAAATAACACAAGAAAGTCACCTAGAACCAGAAATGAGTTTCCAGACTGAAAATGAATATAAATGACCCTCATACTAGGGCACATCATTATAAAATTACAGAATACCAGGGGGAAAAAAGGAGATATTAAAACATTTTCAGGGGAAGCGGGATAAAACCCTTATGTATAAGTAATGAAATTCAGATTGCTTTGGATTTCTCAGGAACCAACACTCAAAGGTAGAATAGCAATGCCTTCAGAATTCTGAAGGAAAATTATTTCTAATTTGGAATACTTATTAGAAAATTACAAGCTAAGTGTGAGGGCTCAATAAAGATAGTTTCAGACATGCAATGACCTGAGCATGCATCTTCTCTTGGGAAGCCACTAAATAATACGCTCCATCAAAACAAAGAAATAAAACAAGAACATAGAAGATAGGAGACCCAGAAATTAGGGGACCCAACATAGGAAAACAAATAAGAGCAATTCCCCAGATGACCTTAAAACATCCTAGGCTGCACATTAGAATTACCTGGGGAGTTTTAAAAGCCCTAAAGCCCAGGCCACAATACAACAGGATCTCTGAGGGGAAGACCCAGGCATCAGTGAATTTTAAAACCCCCCAGGTGATTCCCATGTGTAGATGAGGTTGAGAACCATTCAGTGAAAGGAAACTCCCAAAATAACAGCTGTGTAGGAGGCCAAATGAACAACCAGCCCCGGTTAAGGCAGAAGACGGCAAGAGGGCTGTTTCCAGGAGGGAAAGGAACCCGAAACTGACAAGCTTTCTCACAGGCACAAAATGGAAAATTTTGTGGAAATTTGCATCAGAAACACTTGGTGGAACAGTCACAAAATCTGAAGGAAGGCATTCAAATAAATGTTCAGAGGAAACTAAGCCAATGTTAGCAAAATTTTTGAAAAGTTGTAAAAGAAAGAAAATGTAAAGTATACTAACTGGCTTGGCAGTGAGAAAAAATTTATGTAGTCATAGTAAGAGAAAGCATGAAATACTGAATAGTTTTATATTAGGATAATGGAGAGGAAGGAATAAATTAACAAAATCTAAACTTGATTAGTCAAGCAATAGCAATATATACATTGGGTAGATGAATCCAAATAACAAACAGCTAGGAGAGTGTGGTGGGAAGAATAATGGCCCCCCAAAGATGTCCACGTCTCAATGCCTGGAAGCTGTGAATGTCACCTTACATAGCAAAAGGGACTTTGCTGAAATTGAGGATTCTGAGATAGAAGAGGATCCTGGATGATCCAGGTGAGCCCAATGTAATTACAAGGGTCCTTACAGATGGAAGGCAAGAAAGTCAAAGGGAAGTGATGTGAGGATGAAAGCAGAGGGTAGATGCAGCCACATGCTGAGGGGCCAGAGTGTTGGCAGCCAAAGGGAAGCTAGAAGAGGCAAGGAACGGATCCCCCCACCCCCCACTTTGTGCCTCCAGGAGAAGCCAGCCCTGCTGACACCCTGATTTTAGCCCCTTCATACTCAATGCTGACTTCTGACCTCCACATCTGTAATGGAACAAATCTGTGCATCTTAAGCCACTAAGTTTGCAGTAGTTTGTTACAGCAGCAATGGGAAGTTTTTTTAGAGAGGCATAACTGACATAACATTATATTAGTTTCACGTGTACAACATAACGATTCAATGTTTGTGTATATTGCAAAATGATCACCTCAATAAGCCTAGTTAATATCTGTCACCATACATAGTTACAAAATGTTTTCCTTGTGACTGGAACTTTTAAGATCTCTCTTAGCAACTTTCAAATACACAGTCCAGTGTTGTTAACTAGAGTCACATGCTGGGCCTTACATCCCCAGGACTTATTTTAGAAGTAATGGGAAATTAATGCAAGGAGTTTAAAATATTGGGAGTGGGGAAGAGGTGGAAAGGGTGCAAGGGACACAGGTATTTCTTTAAGTGCTGACTTTTTTTATTATGTTCAGTTAGTCACTGCCTAGTACATCATTAGTTTTTGATATAGTGTTCAATGATTCCTATAACACCCAGTGCACATCACAACACGTGCCCTCCTTCATACCCATCACCCTGTTGACTTTTTAAAAACATGTGGCACATGGATAAAAGTTAAACCAAACTGCACTAGGGCTTCTAAGGAGCGGAAGTGAGAGGAAATGGCTGGAAAGGCATGAGCCATGGAGCAGCGCCCCCCAAACATTAATGTGTACACAAGTCACCACAGACTGTGTTAAAATGCAGCTTCCTATTCAGGTCTGGAGTGGAGCCTGAGATTCGTCTATACCTCTATAGGCTCCCAGGTGATGCCCGTATTTACTGGTCCACAGACCCCATACTTGGGAGTGGCAGAGACCTAGAGTCTATGTAGAGAAAGGAATCATGCAGGGAGGGAGGAGGGCAGAGGGCAGAAAGGGCTTTGTGCTTAAGCTAAAGCATTTTGACTTTATCTTTGAAGATACAGGGAGCCACTGGGCAGTGGAACCACAGAATGAGATTTTTTACATTATTCTTCTCTGTAGAAGAGGGGGCAAGAGGCAACAAAGTGGACTGGAAACCATTTAGTGTATAACCAGAAATATTCAATGTTAATGATTAGGGAAGGCATGATGATGCTGGGACTTCTGACTACACACACACACACACACACACACACACACACTACAGAGAACTGTATCAATCCATGTGTAAGTAAACACTGCATCTTTTGTCTGAAGTTCTCTTATGTATCACTTAAAGGAATTTTCTTGTAGTCTTGATGGAATTGCATAGTATTTATTAAATTCCCATCTGCCCATGGAAAATCCACATTTAAATAAGTGTGATACGAACAATTTTCTCAGAAAAGTTGCATTATGTTAAAATTTTTTTTTTTTAACTTGAAGCCTTGCAGCTCATCACAACCCATATAAATGGGTACCACACAGTGTTCACATTCCATACGTTGATAATAATTGAGGCAAACTGCTAGTGTCTTCTTTCCACATCACAAAAAGTGCCCTGTATATGTGGGACGTTCCTAAAGCGTCAGAAATGGTTCTGCAGAGCATTCTCAGAGCCATTCTATGCATATGGATTAGACAGAATGAGAAGAGTACAATATGGGTAAAAAAAAAAAGTCACTTAAGTATATTGAACACCAACAAATTGTTAATAAGTTTGGTGTTGAAAGGGGAGCAGCTATTGAATGCAGCTCATCAAGAACCATCCTGGGTGCAATGCTGCCCCTTATTTTCTATTAATAGCTCTGAGGATCGTGTGACTAATGCAATAATCAATCCACAGAAAACACAGCTCTGGGAGAAATGACTCATGTTTTGGACAACAATATTAAAATTCAGGATGATCTTGTTAAATTGAAGAAACGAGCCAAAAATCAATTGAGCAGGCACACACAGTTCTGCCAGGTGTTTCAGACCATAGGATTCAGGAAGCCCTCAAGCAAAATCAAGCCCATCCTGGCAGCCAAGCACCCAGTTGATAACGCTATCCAATTCCTGTCTTTCCTCCCCTCCCTCACAGCCACAGGGTATCTGGATAGACGTCAAGTACTGTCCCTACACAGGATTTAGCTCTACTACCTACAGCTTCTCATTCCTCTAGTGCCCTACAGTGAGGGAAGAGATAACAGATATATCAGGACCTGTGGCAAATCTAGACTTTGGAACACATTAGAAGTGGACCAAAAAAATAAGGAACTTTTAAAATTTTGTAAGAGCATAAGGACCTTTTCCCAAGGAGTGTCATAATGTGTTCTTGACATTTTAAAACATGATCACTGGGGCGCCTGGGTGGCTCAGTCGTTAAGCGTCTGCCTTCAGCTCAGGTCATGGTCCCGGGGTCCTGGGATCGAGCCCCGCATCGGGCTCCCTCCTCTGCAGGAAGCCTGCTTCTCCCTCTCCCCCTCCCACTGCTGTGTTCCCTCTCTCGCTGTGTCTCTCTCTGTCAAATAAATAAATAAAATCTTTAAAAAAAAAAAAATAAATAAAAAAAAAATAAAACATGATCACTAAAGAGAAAGGGGGATGAAGGAAATGAAGATCAGGTTTCTCTAACATCTTATTTACCTACCCAAACTCTGGAAAAGTGAACACTCTTGAAAACTTAAACCCATCTCTTTTCTTTCAACTACAACCCTTTCCCAGAGGCATCCTTAATTACACTTACTTTCTTGTCCCCAGTTAGCTAGTCAATAACCAAGGCCCTGCCAATTTCACCTTCTAAGTGGTTCTCTGACCTGTGCTCTCATTTCCACCCTCCTACCCATTGCCCTACTTCATGCTTTCATCATTCCTCACCTGGATTAACACAGAGCCTCTTAGAGGCCTCTCTGCCTCTCTATTCCTTTAGAGCCATCCTTCACATGGTTACCAGTGTGATTCTGCTAAAATACAAATCTGACCTTGAACCTTCCCTAAAAATGTTTAGTACCTTCAGCACTCACAGAATGAGGTCCAAGTTCTCCAATCATCATACAAATTTCTGCAGTGTTCTGCCAGGAGCACCACAAGCTCCACGTGTGACGCATTTCTGGAAGTCTTGATGTCTGGGGGATGCTACTAGCATTTTGTGCCCAGGGGTCAGGGTTGCTACGCATCCTGCAGAACCCAAGACAGCCTACACGATGAACTACCCCACCCAAATTGCCACCGGAACTACCCCACCCAAATTGCCCCTCATGGTTCTTGCATCCTTCTCTAGAAGAGTGAGCTACACAACTTTTGTTCCCTAACACAAGCTGTGCATTTTCTTGCCATTATACCTTAATTCTTACTTCTGTGTTCTAATTCCTGACACCCAGAATGACTCTTCATGTTACTGACTCATCCTTTAAGCTTTAACTTTCTAATTGTTATATGCTCTACGCTCACCTGTTCACTTTATAGCTATGGTTTTCTCCTTCACTTAACTAAAGTCCTTCCAGGCAGAAACTATATGCACTTGATAGACCTTATGTAAACATAAAAATGTGAAGGATAGAAAAATAGATGGATGACTAGGTGAGATCAAAGGCTTTTCAGAGGCTGAAAGGTGCCCATAATGTAGATAACAAGTACAGCATTATTTTATAGCTGAAGGAAGCAACAGTTGAAGTCAAAGTTTCAGATCAGGTCATCTGCCTTTAGTCCCAACAATCTACAATATAAGGACACTCTATGCCCTTAGTCTTCATTCACTAAATGCCTCTTTATAAAGTACCAGATGGCAACCCTGCATGGCATTCCACTTACCCAAGCTGAAGACTGTGGGTCACGAAGAGCAATTTGATGGGTACTTCTGTCTGGCAACTCTGTGTCCAGTCTGCTCAGGAACTCAGCAGTTTTGCTAGCAGGAACACAAATACGTGTTAGTGCCTTCATGAAAATAGAAATATTATTTATTGTGCCTTTGGATACTAGCCTAGACTTTTATTGGGTGATAACTGAAAATCTCCTGAGTAGAACAAAAGGTGAGTTGAGAACAAGGTAGCGTAGAAGACCAAAACAAAATGCTATTGCAAGACCACATTCTTGAAGAACATTAGTCTGAAAAATATAAAATTGTTTGTGGAATGTGAATCTATGATTTCATATTTTCTACTTTGTGTAGTTTGACATGGAGATAAATGCTCTCTCAGATTCCACAGTGTGGGGTCCTAACTTCCCTTTTGAGCATTTAAAGCTTGACACTCAGACTTCACGACAGAACTGTGTTACACTGGGTCCCCTGTGACTGTCATTCCACACTGGTTTCACATGGCCCTTCACCTCCTTTCTCCTCTCATTTCCCTCATGGCTTTGACTGCTCTCAGGATACATAGCCCCTCCAATGCAGTAATTCTTTACCACATATGGATCATGGACCACCTCCCCTTTGGGATTCTAAAAGCAGCAATGGGCCCTCTCTCTCCACACAGACAGACAGACCCACACACCTTCGCATTTGATTTGTACCTCTCATGGAAGTTAAGAAGTGCTGCTGGTCTGGCCTGCATTTCTGACATCTCTTTTTAGCTCAGAAAGATTGGCCTAGAAATATCCTCAGTTCTAATAAGAAGTTCTTTGATTTTCCCTTAAAAACTCAAACCACTGGAGGCGCCTGGGTGGCTCAGTCAGTTAAGCGTCTGACTCGGTTTTGGCTCAGGTCATGATCTTAGGGTCATGAGATCGATCCCTGAGTCGGGCTCTACACTCAGCGGGGAGTCTGCTTGAGATTCTCTCTGTCCCTCCCCCTTTCTCCCTCCCCGTGCCCTCTCTCTCCCTCTCTCAAAAAATATTTTTTAAAAAGAAAAAAAACCCAATCACCCCAATTTCTTGTCTCCTCTATGTCAAGCAGAGCACACTAGAATTGTTTCCTAGCCCTTACTTCAATGACTTTCCCATGCTGCCTACCATTGATCTCTATTCCTTTGTCCTTTCCTCTTGTAATTTGTGGGATTTTTACCACTTTATTTCACATTCACAACCAAATACCTCATGGAGGTCTAATTTTTATCGCTTCAGCTCCTTGCAGCCTGCTCTCTGCCTGCCTCCTTCCCTCAGTTATCCCTCTTCTCCCCCCTAATATTTTAGTCCTACTGCTAGGATCCAATTCATCAAGCACTTAGGATGTGGGCATCAAAGGAAACACAACTGGTCTGGTAAAAATAAATGGTATCCAATGGAGGTAAAATCAAAACAAGGAATTCAAAATTAAACAGAGATGCCCACATCACTTCAAATAATTACTTAGATAGAACATGGCATTTGAACAAGGTCAGAAGCTTGAGTTAGGAAAGGAAGAGCAAAAAGTTAAGCGATGTACATAACCCTGAGAAACATAAGGCTTCAGCAGTTGAGACAAACAGCCTCTCCATTTGTCTAGGATTGCTTATCTTGCCCAGAGTAGACAAGGAGACTAATGAAGTCGCAGAGCTGGAAGCTGCCCCACTGTCTGGGGCTTTATGAAGTCATCAGTCAAAAGTGCTAAAAGAAGAGAGTTGCCAGAAGTTGGGATGAGATTCCTGAATATCCTTAGCTGAGTTCAGACATAGGAAATGCAGTGAAAAAGAAACACCATGATAAAACAAGGAAGGAACTTCAGGCCAAGTTGACTGGCAGCCCTGCACTGCGTGCTGACGGTTGCTTCTTAACTGTGGAGCCAACCACTAGCCACGGCCCTTATGCCAATGATCACTGCCCCACTTACGCCACAGGACCAAATCCTAACGATGGTCACAGGAATACAAGTATGGGTCTGTGCAGAATGTGGATTATTCCCCAAGATTAAGTACACAAACAAGCCAAGTTCCAAGCTACTAAACTAACTGGTATTTCTCTACTATTAGTACAGTGCCTAGGTATATACTCTAATTTCCATATATTGGCTAAACTGAATTGGGATCCTTGTAGGCAACCGTGGTCGTATTTAATAAAAATAAAATACACAACCTCCTTGAGGGCAAAAGTAGAATTTCCTGGTGGGACGTTCAACAAGACTAAGAACCCCGGACTGCAGCACTGAGTCACTTTTCCCTTGGAGTTTCTTGCCCTTTGTCATCCTGGGACTTTGCCACCTATTGAGGGAATGATCCTGTTTTGCTTTATCACTCTAACCCAAGCGTCAATAGAGGACTCCTTCCTTTATTCTCCACAGAACTGATGAAAGGATTACCAATAACTCAGACTTGGTTTAGATTTAGTTCACTCATGTCCAACTTAAGACCTTCAAGGGTCCTTCCTGCTTGTTTTTAGGGTGATTCCTATAGCTTATCCTAAAAGGTGTCTTCAGGATAACCTCACTTCACTATAACCCAGTTGCAGCAGAGAATTGCTAAATGTCCAAATTCATGTTCTCCTCTTCTAGTCACACAACTTGACTATATTTCCTGGCCTCCCTTGCAGTTGAGGTTGGCCACAGGGTCGAGTCTTGACCCCAAACATGAAAGGGAATGATGCATACCCCTTCCGGGACTAACTAATTATAAACTTCCCACACATGCTCCTCCACATGTTTTTCTCCTTCTGGCTGGCTGGAATAAAGATAATCTCCAGCACAAACTTGAAAGTTGTATACTGAAGTTAGGGAAGCCTATATTGGTTTGGGGCCTGCCTATATGAGTAGAGGGGGCCTCCACTCGAACTTGTTCACCCATGCTTTAAATGAGCAAGAAAAAAACCCCATATTACTCAATCTATATATATATTTTAAAGTCTATTACAGCACCTAGTGTACCCTCATAACACAACACAAGAGAATCATTTCTCCATTCAGGTGATCAATTCCAAAACTATAAGAGGTAGCCAAGAAGAGTTGAGGAAGAAGAGGAAAAAAAGGATTCTCAAGGATTCAGCTAGGCAGCTTACGTATTTCAGAACCTTCGTCGGGGGAGGGGAAGGTGGGAAAGGGGAAGAATCTGTTCATCCTTGAGCTTTGTCTTCCTGTCAGTTCTAGAAGCTACCTAGGCCCAGAGTATAAAAAAGTATGATAACCTTCCAGATGCTAGGGAGGGTGTCTTGCAAAACTGGTCGCTTTATAAATTGCTAATGGAAGGGAAAATTGATGTTACCGCTTCAGAGAGTATTTGACAATACTTAGTAGAGTTGAATATATGTATCATGTCTAGGTGCCTACTCTAGAGAAACTCTTGCATAGGTATTTAAAGACACCTGAACAGGGTCATTTAATCCAGCACCATTTGTAAGAGTCTCAGAGATAGAGAGAAGGAAGATAGAGGGAGCTGGGGGTGGGACAGGGGTGGGGGAGATGAGAATGGAAAGGAAGAAGGAAATGAACTAGATCTACATCAAGAATCAATATGGTTCAATTCCAAAAAACAGTATCCAGTAGGGGGAGGAAGGGAGTTGTGAAAGTATGATACAGTGATCAAAATATCTGAAGGACACAAACAACAGTCTGAATATATGAGTAGAGGGGGTTGTGTGGTTTCATATATATGTAATAAAATTGGAAAAATGTACATGATGAGAAAAAGAAAAGCAGCCCAAAGCATCTGGGAACTGTTCTGACACATCTACACCTCAATGTTATTACAAACTAATCTGACTAAGCCATGTCGTTCTACTAATGGACATAAATGATCCCACAGAGCATCCACTTCACATAAGTACATCTCACAAATGACCAAATATCCCCCATCTTGCTAAATGAATGGCGACTTCCTTACCAATTACAGCTTTATACTCATCTAGGCTGTCCTTCCTTTGGGTAAGATTTATTGAGACACCCAAACATAGAATTGTCCCCACATGCTGACAACACATAATCCAGAGCAATCCCCTGCTTCTTTAGACCCTTCCCAAAATTACCCAACCAAAACCTAAATCCTAATCAGTTATTCCTAGCAGCCTTACTGAGCTATCCTTCCATTTCTTATGGTGCATTTTCTTTATCTGCAACAAGTAATAAACCCAGCATGTTCAACTACAGGTGTATCCTTGGTGGTCTTTGGCTGAAGGGCACTGACAAATGTTACATACTAGAACAGCTGTTACTGCTAGGAGAATGACAGAGGGATGGGGGAAACAGTGAAAGAGTTCATTCATCTCCATGCCATTTAAATTTCTTTTTAAAAATGAACCACATGTAAGCAAAATCTTAGGTATGACTTTAGTGGTTGATACATATTTTCTGTGATTTTGAAATGTTTCTCAAAAAGACAAAAAGCATACACACCATTGTGGTGCATACTGGGGAAAAGCTTTACACATGCCATTCTAGGTTCCTTTGAACAATAATTTCCAAAATGCCAATAGGAAGACCTGTGTGAGGCTGGAACCATGAGAATCATCTATGGTGCTTCTTGGAAATTACTGTACTCAAGACTTGGACTTTCTAATTCAGCATACCTGGAGTAAGATCTGAGAATCTATGTTTCTCAAAAGCACCCCTGTTGATTTTGAGAACTATTATAGTTGTACAGATGGATATTTAATATGCATAATTCTCTTAGGTCCATGTGATCCTGACTTAAGATTAAATCATGTTATAACACTCATTTGAAAACAAAACCTCAGTGTGTCTTAGGAGCCCTTCTATATGAGTATTATCTAACAGTACATTCTTCCTGTGTTTCACAATAGCTTCACAAACCTGAACTTCCCCACCATAAGGTTAGGTGAGCAAGTAATCATTCTTACATTTACACATGCATTTGTGCAGGCAACAGATATTTCTTTAGTCTCTGCTTTGTGCTTAGCAATATGGGTTATCAGATAAACTAAACAGATACCGTTTTGCCTGAGTTAGTTTCATGTAAGTGGATGTGAACAAAATCCATTCATACATTTGTCAGCACTCAGAGCTAAATCAGTAGGGAAAAATTTGAGGGTAACCTGATATTAGAATAGCCCTAAAGTATCTCCCCCAATTACAAAGGGAAAAAAATAACTTTACACTGGAGATTACCACAACCAAGTAATGAGAGTTAACATCAGCAATAAGGAGGACATCAACATCATGTATCCTCTGATATGATGCTCTGAGGACACAGCATCACTTCTTAGTATTCTGAAAATTAAAACATCAATCTGATCATAAGAAAACATCAGATAAACCCACATTTGAGGGACATTCTACAAAGTAACTAACCAGTACTGACTGAAAGTGTCAAGGTCATGAAACATAAGGCAAAAATGAGGCACTGTCACAGATTGGAGGAAACGAAATAGTCATGACCACTAATTATATTATGTGATCCTGAATCAGATCCTAAAATAGAAAAAGAACATTGGAGAGAAACTGGTGAAATTCTGATAAAGCCTGTAGTTTGTAGTGTTGTATCAATGTTAATTTTCTAGTTTGATAATTGTACTATGTTTATATAAGATATTAACATTAGGGGAAGGTAGGAGAAGATCTTACTGCAAAACACTGTACTATTTTTGTGACTTTCTCCAAACTGAAAATTATTTCAAAAGAAAAAAAAAAAATCTCCCTCGGATCTCTTCCTTACCTGAAACCAAGACTATATCTTAAAGACAGTGCTTTCCTCTGAGGTCCCTAAATGGAGGTATTTTATTTCTCATACTACATTGTCCTCAGTGCCTAGTGGTGACACAGGCATCTTCTCTGCTCCCCATGCTACTGCAGACCATTACTTCTCCCCGCCCCCCCATCACTTACAAAAAAGAATGTCTGTTCCTGTAGTGCTCCTGATATCAGTATACCCTAAGTTCTTCCCCTCTTGGCTACTGCTACACTCCAAACCATCTGGTCAACCAGCTCTCATTCATTACGACTAGCCTTCCTCCCTATCTCAACTAGTGTCAGTGACATGGAAGTCCTTGATCTCCTCCCTGCCTTCCAGCCCCTAGGCTCTGGTTTTGGGGGGTTTTTTGTTGTTGTTGTTGTTTGTTTTTTTTATTTCCTCATCTCCAGTAGCTCTTCATTCTGCCTCAGCAACACTTCTCGAGTCCTAACCTAGATTTTATCATCATTAACAAATATCCTCCCTCCAACATATGAAATGACAGATCTCACTCTTGGACAGAACTTTCTGTCATTCCATGTTCTTTGCACAAACATCCTCACTACAATAATTTTCTAGCCTCTTTGAGATTTCCAAACCCTTGTTTCCTCCTTTCTCACCATCAGTTCCCACCCATCTTTACTTATTGGGCAGCTTAGAGTCCACAGTCCATTTTTACAATCTTTCCTTTACAAATGCCTTTAATTCTCTCCCTCCTCTTTCTCAGATAAAGTCAACCATCTGCATGTGTACCAGAGCAAGTGAATTAAACTTGGGGAAAAATAATATATCAGGTGTTTGGGGATGGTAGACATGGAGGAGGATGGAGGAGTGGTGGGGTCAATTGGCTTCACTTGAAATTCATGAACACTGACGTCACTCTAAACTGAGCCAACACCAACTCCTACCTGGACTCCGGCAGTAATGTTGTCTCTAG
Organism: Mirounga angustirostris; assembly: GCF_029215605.1. NCBI lineage: Eukaryota > Metazoa > Chordata > Mammalia > Carnivora > Phocidae > Mirounga > Mirounga angustirostris. The sequence goes on from NW_026991711.1 coordinate 52,930,707, forward strand.
CTTCTCCATTTCCATTCTTGCCTCCTCGAATCTATTCTTGACACAGCAAATGGTAATCACTTCTTAAAAAGAATAAAAAAGCTTCTGAAGACTTGCCCCCTCTAGTTAAAATAAAATCCAGATTCTGTGCCATGGCCTGCATGATCAGTCTGGCTCCTGCCTATCTTGGCAAATTCAAGATCTTTCATTCCCCACTTCACCCCAATATACCAGCTTCTTTTCAGGTTATTGAATACACTGTGTGCTGATCCCTCAGCCTAGGACCTTCTCCCCTGGTTCTCAGTAGAGGTCATTCTTTCTCATGCTTTCATCTGCAGTTCAAATATCATTTTCTCAGAGATTCAGGTCTTCCTGATCATGCTAAGGAGATTCTCCCTCCCAGTCCCAGTATTCTTGATCACTGGTAGAGGTTGCTATCTTCACCACTATGTTCTCCCACAGGAATTATAGGCTGTTATCCTATATATTTCTTGGTTAACTTGTTTTATCTGAATTTCCACATTTGGTTATGGGGCTATATTTGTTTTATTCATAATACATACCTAGAACCTAGTAACCTGGTAGAGTGCTTTGCCAGTTTTTCTAGAGTTGTCTTTTTCTTATTACTTTGTAGAGTTCTTTGTGAAATTAATCCTTTGTCCATTACTCTTGAGGCATATATTTTCTCCTAGACTTGTAGTGTTGTTCACTGTGTCTCCTATCATAAATTTTTTCTGTAGTCTGTACTTTTCCTTATAGCTTCTGAGTTGTGCGCATGACTTATAATTTCTAAAAACATTCTTCATTACATTCTAATTTTGTAGGTTCAATACAGTTTGTCAAATTATCTTTTTGATACTGATTTGAAAGGATACTTTTATCAATAGCTGAAGTCCTAAATACTAAATGCCCATATATTCATGGGCCTACTTGTAAATTCTCTTTTATTGAATAGATTTATTTATTACAATGCCAATAACACTTTATTACTACCATACTTTTATATTACATATATGATACCTGGTACATTAAGCCTCTCCCAAGTCCCTTCAGTTTTTCATTTTTAAGTTTATCTACTTTTTTAGTATTTTCTCTTTAAACTTTGTTTATCAAATTCCACAAAAGGCCTGTTCAGGAGAAATATCTTTATAATATTGATTTTTTCCTCTTATAGTAAATGGTGTATATTTATGTTCATCTTCTTTTAGGTATTTCATTTATGTAGGGTCTATTTATTAGACTTATAACCACCTGATTTACATTGTGGATGATTATTTTATATGGGATTTTTCTTTCAATTATATTTTATAATGGGCTTTTGATGGGTTTTTTTGTTTTTTTTAAAGATTTTATTTATCTGAGACAGAATGAGAGAGACAGAGAGCACATGAGAGGGGGGAGGGTCAGAGGGAGAAGCAGGCTCCCTGCGGAGCAAGGAGCCCGATGCGGGACTTGATCCCGGGACTCCAGGATCATGACCTGAGCCGAAGGCAGTCGCTTAACCAACTGAGCCACCCAGGCACCCTTTTGATGGTTTTTAAGAAAGACAAATGTTTGCATATTGGCTTTAGATTGATTCATGTTAGTTGAACTATTTGTACCAGTTCTAATAATTTTTTAGTTGATCCCTTTGGGATGTTTTAGACGGACAATCAGAGACACTTACCCCTTTCTAAAGAGCCAATATTTAGGCTCTTAATTTCTTTGTTAGAAATAGAAACGGTCTCTAGTTGCAGGTAATAATAAGCACTCTCATCATCCTGTTCCAGACTTCACTGGGGAAGCTGGCTTTCTTCCTAGAATTTCAAACAAAATCTAATACCTTCCTTGAAGGTTTAGTAGAACTCACTGGAAAAGACCCAGCTGGGCCTAGGGACTTTTGTATGTAAAAGTCAAACTACATTTTCTCTTCCATTTATAGTTTTTATTCTATTCAGGCATTAAGTCTAACTGTATATATTTTCCATGGAAATACTTTTTTTCACCCAGATTTCCCCATTTAACAATTAGAAGTAGGACATAGTATTTTGCTCTTCCTGAATTTTGGTTATACTTCCTTTCTTGTCCTTGCAGGGTTTTTGTTGTTGTTGTTTGTTTTTCTTTTAAAATCAGACAAGTTCTGGGGCACCTGGGTGGCTCAGTCAGTTAAGTGGCTGCCTTCGGCTCAGGTCATGATCCCAGGGTCCTGGGATTGAGCCCCACGTTGGGCTCCTTGCTCAGTGGGGAGCCTGCTTCTCCCTCTCCCTCTGCATGCCGCTCCCCCTGCTTGTGCTCTCTCTCTCTCTGTGTCAAATAAATAAATAAAATCTTTAAATTACATAAAATAATCAAACAAGTTCAAAATTTGTCTGAAATTTTATCAGAATTTTAAAGACTCCAGTTTTGGGGTTAATTTACAGATGATAAATTCCTTTTCTACCTTACTAAAAAAAAAAAAGTTTCTGTATTATCCTCCCATCTCTTCCATATCTTTGTATTTATTTTATGGTTATAATACTATATTAATAAAATGCTTTGGTTTTTTATTTCCATTTTTACTAAATGCTTTTAAAACTCTACATTTTCTAAATAATTTTGTAGCCATATTCTATAGATTTTAACATGAAATACTTTAAATTTTGTATTCTTTTATCCCTAAATAATTTATAATTTGAGTTTTGGTTTCAATTTGTACCATAACAGTCATTTAGAGAAGTGATTAGGAAAAAAAAAATTAAGGGCGCCTGGGTGGCTCAGTCATTAAGCATCTGCCTTCAGCTCAGGTCATGATCTCAGGGTCCTGGGATCAAGCCCCGCATCGGGCTCCCTGCTCCACGGGAAGCCTGCTTCTCCCTCTCCCACTTCCCCTGCTTGTGTTCTCTCTCTTGCTGTCTCTCTCTCTCAAATAAATAAATAAATAAAATCTTCAAAAAAATTTTTTAAAAATTAAGTGAATAGATGTTAAAGCTTCTTATTGCTTAATTTCTAACATTATTAGATTTTTCTTAAGAATGGTGGCTTTCTAGGATTTGGGAGTATTTGGGGGATTTTCTGAGAAACTTTGAAACCTTAGTCAGGGCCAATTGTAGTTACATCAATATTTGTAAAGAATATATATATATATACATACATATATATATATATATATATATATTTTTTTTTTTTAAATAGACTCCGTGCCCAGTGTGGAGCCTAACATGGGGCTTGAACTCATGACTCTGAGATCAAGACCTGAGCTGAAATCAAGAGTTGGACACTTAATCAACTGAGCCATCCAGGCACCCCAAGAATATGTATTTTCATAAACTAGGTACAACACTTTATAACTGTCTATATAATCATACTAAGCCATTGTTATTCAAATCTTCTATTCCTTATATTTATTTTTTTGTTCACTTGATGTGTTCATTTCAACAGAAAATTAGCTAAATTAAAAGGAAAATCTGACAAACCCATTATCTATATTACAGACTTAAGCAGTTTGCTTTATAGGTTTCAAATTGATATTTATAATTCACATTATCTTCTGGGTTACATATTTTATCTCTAGAAAAGACCTTTATCTTGTTGAATGGTTTTCACCTTGAATTCAATTCTGTCTCCTACTAACAGTGATATTAATTAATCTGCCTTCTTTTGTTAGCATTTACGGCTATATTTTCCATGCCTTTACTTTCAACTCCTTTGTTTTGCAGCATCTCTTGTAGTAGTGTACAGCTAGAGTTTCATCTTTTTATGTGATCCAAGAGCATTTCTTTTAATAAGGAGGTTTGGCCTATATACCTTTTCTGTGATTGCTGACTTAAGATTTAATTTATTTGACAGAGAGAGAGAGAGCATAAGCAGGCAGAGGGAGAAGCAGGCTCCCCGTTGAGCAGAGCCCGACAGGGGGCTCGATCCCACGACCCTGAGATCATGACCTGAGCCAAAGGCAGACGCTTAACCCACTGAGCCACCCAGGCGCACCAAAAGGTGAAGAAAGTGCCTCTACCTCTCAGAACCGCTAGCTGATGCCATTGTCGGCAGATATCTGGTGCTGCTCCCTGCAATTTTTTTTTTAAAGATTTTATTTATTTATTTGAGACAGAGAGAATGAGAGACAGAGAGCAGGAGAGGGAGGAGGGTCAGAGGGAGAAGCAGACTCCCTGCCGAGCAGGGAGCCCGATGCGGGACTCGATCCCGGGACTCCAGGATCATGACCTGAGCCGAAGGCAGTCGGTTAACCAACTGAGCCACCCAGGCGCCCTGCAATTTTTTTTTTTAAGATTTTATTTATTTAACAGAGAGAGAGACAGCCAGAGAGGGAACACAAGCAGGGGGAGCAGGAGAAGCAGGCTTCCCACAGAGCAGGGAACCTGATGTGGGGCTCGATCCCAGGACCCCGGGATCATGACCTGAGCCGAAGGCAGACGCTTAATGACTGAGCCACCCAGGTGCCCCACTGCTGACTTGTTTATAAAACTTCCACCCTCCTTTCTGCCTTCTGTTGTAATGATCAAATTTTCATTGTATTCATTGTATTTCAGTGTTGTATTTTTTTCTCCTAAAGTTTTTATGTTATATAGCCTATACATCCTGTTATGTATCTTATAATCCTGTTATATATCCTATCCTATATCCTATCCTATTTGTACATATAATTAAACACATAAAACACGTATCACTTAGTCTTCTATCAATATGAAGAATTCACAAGCCTTCCCTCATGCAAAGAAAAAAATGCTTATGTTACTTCCTATCTCCCTCTCTTCCTTGTGCCTTTTGTAGCACTAAAATCCTCTTGACATTAATTTGATCATGCTGATTCTTAATTAAAATAAGAAGATAAAATCCATCATATACTTGACTATAAATGTCACTATCTTCTTTGTTCACAATTATTCTGATACCTTCTCTCTTCCTTTTTCTTGGATTATTTGTTTGACCAGAGTTCATTTTGTGGTAATTTTTTTCAGTAAGGATCTTAGAATTCACACGGAATTCACAAAGTTGGCTCAGCAGGTAGCTTGTCTCCAAGATGGGGGTGGGCCACATATGCCCCCAGGTACCGTATATTTACCAGAACCGCTTTCTGGGCCCCACAGCCTTAGTAAATCTTATGTGTCAAAAAGACATTCTTAGGGTCTATTCTTGGGAACAAAGGCCAGAATCAGCTGGTCCCTCTCATACTTCTTGTGCTGTAATTTGCAGTTACTTTAGACTTTGTTTAGTTTCTCCCTCCAAACACAATACTAGATGTCTTACATGGATTATATTGATTAATATTCTTTTGAGTTAGCAACTTTTACTAGTCCCACCCCATGCTCTCCACGAGGAAACAGAGGCTCAAGGAGTTAAATAATGCTCAGCTAGTGAGCAGACGGATTATAGTTTGAGCCCAAGTAGTCTGATCCCAGATCTGCCCTCACAAGAAGAGAACACTTGACAGGACCAGCTTCCAACGATAAGATAATTAAGTAAACTAGTTTATAAATAAGACACTAGTCAACTTTCATCTTTTACCAATTATTAATTACGTATTGAGAAGGCTAGACGCTGGCCCTGACATCCAGGAGCTGGCCTGGCACTCAGAGCTAGGCCTTGGTGTTCTCCTGTTGGAAGCAATTTCACACAGTATCAACATCAGAAGAGGTCACCCTGTGACTGTGATGGATCCTGACAAAAAGAAGACCACTCGTTAACATGTCTGAACAAAGATACAAGAACCTTGTCTAAACCAAAGTGACCAAATACCCCCAATTCCTAGCTAATTTGTGTGACTGCCACTTCTTTATTAATTACATTACCATTACAATTAATCACTCAGGTCTTCCCTCCTTTCAGATAAGATTAAGATACCTAGGGGCGCCTGGGTGGCTCAGATGGTTACGCATCTGCCTTCGGCTCAGGTCATGATCCCAGGGTCCTGGGATCGAGTTCTACATCGAGCTCCTTGCTCAGCGGGGAGCCTGCTTCTCCCTCTGCTTCTCCTGCTCCCCCTGCTTGTGCTCTCTCTCTCTGTCAAATAAATGAATAAAAATCTTTAAAAAAAAAAAAAAGATTAAGATACCAAATCACAATCACTCCTGCCTCCATTCAACCCAGAACAAAGCCCTGCTTCCTCAAAGCCTCCTACAATCACCTGACACAGACCCAAATCCTAGCATGGTCTGATATCTTCTTACCAAGGTGGCCACAGTTCCCCCATGGTATGGTTAAGGAGTTTGGAATTCATCTAATAAAAAATGGGAAATAATTGAGGGTTTTAGAATAGGGTTAAACATGATTAAAGTTGTGCTTTAGAAAATGAAATCGACAAAACATGTAAGGCAACCAGAAGAAAAAGACAGTGGGCAGAGATGGTAATGAAGCCATTCCAGGAGTACAGGGGACGACAAGGAGACAGAAGCCCTAACGCAGGTGGCATGTGATAAATACCTACATGAAGGTGGCAGCAGCGGGAATGAAAATGAGTTAACGTGCACCAAGACATCTGCAGGAAGAACCAATAGTGGGTAGAGATTTTGATACGGTCTTAACCATCAGCACGATTTAACATTCACTAGGCAGGGATTCTCCCAGATCAGATTTCCCATAAAATATTCAGTCTTATTCTGAACAAAATAGGGGATTTTTCTATCTGTAAGTTCACTTCATTAGCATAAGATAGAAAGTTATGAACAGGATGACTTTGGATTCACCTTACTTGGATTATAAAATGTGAAGTTGGATTTAATCCTACCATATGGATAAGGGATCGATTTAGCCCTTAAGTGTCTTTTGGAAGCTCCCAGGAAGGGCATTAGAAGTTTTGTGAGCATATTAGAAGGCAAACTTGGGGCCTAAGTGTGCATATTCAGCAGACCTGCCTGGGTCCTCCACTCTAGGAAACTAAAATAGATGAAGATGTGCCTCCGAGGAACTAATCATACTATTATTTAAATGGAAATAAAAGAGATGCATGGCTCTGATGGTAGAAACGAAGTAAACTTCCCAACCTTGCAACGAAGTAAACTTCCCAACCTTGCAACCGAAAGGCTGAGCTCAAGGTGGTGCTGTTTTGGAATGAACATGGTTCCAAGAGCTTTTTGAGCTGGGGTTTCAAGAATTGAGCCCCTTCTCCCCTAGAAGTATTAGAAACAGTATCTAGGAATAGAGTACAGCCCAGAGAGATCACAAAAGCCCACGGACCCTAAGTTTAACTGTGGTACTAACTCAGTGTCAGACCTGGAAGAGGATGGCATTCATATATGTTGAAAATCAGAGGAAGCACCCATACTTCCTCAATTTTTCTTTTACTTACTCTAGGCAAAATTTAGATCTTGGTAGGAAGAAACGCATCCGTTTTCTCCCATCCTACGTGAGCCCCCACCACCGATTAAATAGGCTCAGAATTCAAACCCCTCTCTCCATCTATCCAAAAGACATTATTAGAAAGATGACTATAACCCTCAAAATAAGCTACCATTCAAAATTCTAAATGCTGAGATTTTACTCAAGTGTTTTAAATCACCTAAATCCCAACATCCTCCCTTTGATATTTTTTTTAAAAAGCACAGCCAAAGGTTTATTAATTATTATTTCAAATGCTCAAATCCACCAGTAATATTAATAGAAAAGGCCATCCTGAAAAGTGCCACATTTGACTTTTTATAAGTAATTAAGTAGAGAGAGTAAAAATAATGGTGAAAACTACACCAGGGTTAGAGGCCTATTTCTACCCTCTGCTTTCATGCTCAAGAATCCTAGAACTAATTCTAAATTGTGAAATGAATCTGTCCCCAGCCAGAGTAGCAGACTTAATGCACCATTAATCTGGTCTGCTCTCAGCTGCCAATTGAAATAGTCACAGTCATTCGATTTTTAAGGAAAAGACAGTACTGCAGAAGTACATTCCAGAGGTCTTTTCATAAAAGCCATCCTGTGTGCTCCATCTGCACACACAATCTGCTTGTGTATTTCCAGCCAGCTTGCATGGGCAGATTAATGCGTACAATTAGAAAGCAACCTCACAGGCATTCAATAAACTGCCTTCATTATTACACTCAGGAGAGTCCCTTTGGATGTCAATAAAAGCCTAGTTTTCTGCCTGTTAGCTAAATAATTGACAACACTAAAAATAATCAGAAGCAAATGAACAAAGTCAGGAATAAGGTGTTAAGAAAGAGCACATTGGACGCCTGTGTGGCTCAGTTGGTTGAGCGACTGCCTTCGGCTCAGGTCATGATCCTGGAGTCCCGGGATCGAGTCCCACGTCGGGCTCCCTGCTCGGCGAGGAGCCTGCTTCTCCCTCTGGCCCTCCCCCCCTCATGTACTCTCTCTCTCTCTCATTCTCACTCTCTCAAATAAATAAATAAATCTTAAAAAAAAAAAAAGAAAGAAAGAAAGAGCACATTAAGATTCTCATGGTAGTGCCCCAGGATGCTATCATGAGCTTTTTCTCCAGCAGCTTGGATTTACAGTCTGCTCAAGTCCATGGATGCACTTCTGTACAAAAAAAAAAAACAAAAACAAAACACCATTCCTGGTCTGCTATTTGAACCACATTTCACAGCATGCTGAAACTAGCAAGGACATGAGGTATTGACTAGTTTGAAAGAATTTCTTACTTGTGTTTCTATTTTGTGTTGCTTGGTTTGAAAGCTTCAGGAGAATCTAATTCTTTTGGTGGAGGAAGGGAGCATTGGGAAATGTGGAATAGGCTGGTTGGTCTGGTGAAATCTTTGTGCAATTAGAATTCTAACAGCTCCCCTAGACAATTTTTGAACCATAAACCACTTATAAGAAGGTATGATAGAGGCTTGTTATGCCGAGGATCCATGTTTTCCAAGAAGTCCCTTTCATATTTCTAGCTAGATAATGATCATTCATTTCATGAGCTATTAGTCTTTTAATTTCAAAAGTAGTTCAAAACAAAATAATCTTTAAAAAAACTCACATATATTTTATGTTCCTCAATAGACTTTAAAAATCAATTTGAGATACTTCTCATTTTTAGTCAACTCCTTTTTCCTGGTTAACTGGGACTTTCATGATAAGTAGAAGAAAGAGCAAGAGTGAAATGTGCGTGTAATTGAATTCATCTCCACTGATGGTATAGGAGGTGGTTGAGGGTAAAACTCTTTTTTTTTCTTTCAGAGAAAAAGGGTGATTGATCTCTAGTATTTAGTAAAACACAACTCAAGAAGCTGGAGACTATGAAAGAAAGGCGCGTGGGTCACATAACCTCCCATGTTCTTTAGATTCTGAGAATCTCTCATCCTTCACCTTACCATGCTTAAAAGGCTCCAGTAAATGGGCTTGTTCAAACTCCTAGTCCTATACCTAAGACCCTTCATTGGTAAGCAGCTCTTTCCTTTTCCAGTGAAGCTAGAATGACACAGGATAAATACATTTGTCTTTATTGTCTCTCTAGCCTACTACTGCCTACTCTCTCTAGCCTACTACTGCCCCCATGGCATCCCCTTGTCTCCTTCAACTCCTCTGGCTGGCCTAGAAATACTTTCATCCATCCTATACCAATGAACGGAAAGGCAATAATATATTAACACCCTTGATCTACTGCCTCTCTCCTGCCATCTCTCTCTCTAAGACTGCTTCTCCTTAGATTCCCACCAGCTCCCTCAGTCCCATACCAGTCTTAGAAGAACAGCAGGGAAAAACAGGCTATGGATTCTATGACTCAAGTGAGGGCAACGTTTATTTTAACTTAAGAAAGATAATGTCACTCATTGGCACTTCTACCCAACACATTCCATCTCCCATTTTTCTGGCCTGGGTAGCAGAAGACAACCAAGTACCTCACTTGCTAAGAGGCAAAGTAAAGCATTGAGAAACTCCTTCCCACTCCTCCCTCGGAGACTTGAAGCAAAAGAGCTGCTTAGGATAGAGGCAGGATAATTGCCATGGAATGAGAAAAACAGAGGACGCAAGATACTTTAGGGTGTCACATATGCTCACCCCAATAAGAGAATGATCTTAAATTCTGAAAATGAGGTATAACGACGGGAAGAGAGAAGAGGAGGGAGTCAGATAACAATCCACCCGAAAGTGGAGGCCAATTGCCAGTTCTGGGTGGGACCAGAATAATCTCTACATAATAGTCACTACAAAACAGAAGCTGTCTGATCCACTCAACAAAGACACCTATGCATAGTTCCATTTCCATAAAATTCAGGCACTTATATGCCATTTATGTGAAATATTTTATTTAATCCTTACAAATGGCCTGTGGGAGAGATACTGTCATCCCTATTTAAAAAAAAAAAAAAAATGAGGTTTCATACTCTGTCCAAGGTCACAGTTGGGGAATGGAGCTAAGACTTTGAATCCAGATATGCTTGGTTTTAATTCTACCACATTTGGAATTAACCTAGGTTAATTTCTAGGTTATGTATTTTATATATATATATTCCTAAGTTATAATAAAAATATGGTTTGGGGCTTTTTCTATTCTTTTAAGCAGCTTGCAGGTAATCTAGCTACTTTGAGTTAGGACAGGAGCTTATCTTTAAAGCCTGTATAACAGAGTAGATTACCTACAATATAGCACATAGTAGTTGCCCTATACATATTAGCTGCTGATATTCACAAGTCCTACTAGAAAAAGTACCTTGGTGGATGACCACCAACTGGAAATTTTGCCAGTAACTGCTAAGTTATTTCTCAATTTTTGTCTACAAAAATACAAGTGTGACTAGTCCCCAGTGCATTAGATAAACCCCTAGTTAGTTCAGATTCTGCTTGGGTACTTCTTTTCAAATATCATCTTCTTTATATCAGTGTTTTGAAAGTCGACATTATCAGAAGTACCTTGGATCACCAAAGAATCAGTCCTCCTAGTTATTTAGAATGGGGAATTTCTCAAATTTAGCAGTCTTATTTCAAATCGATTAACTACTAAAGAATACTCCGTGAACCTCAGAACCTCACTTACATAATGACAGAGTTTAATTACATAATTAATGTAACAGCCAATAATCCAATACCAGAGGTCTTAAACAGTTACCAGCACCTAGAACTTAAAAGCAGATGAACAATATGCCTATAAAGGTACAAAGTTCTGAAGATACAAACTTACTATTGCCGGTGCTCTCTAAATGCTTCTCTTCTGAGGTTTTCTTGAAGTTTTTTTTTCTCCTCTAGTTTATTGCTCTGAAATTGCAAATATCAAAATGCCACCTATTAGGGAAGCTTTAAGCAGAATCATGGTGTTAAAGTTAACCAAGGTCCAAAATCCTTAAGTTCAAGTGGCCCCAGTAGTCCAAGATGGTACCTAGCAGGGCTTCCAAGATGTGTCCTCTCAACCCATGGGTACTGTTTACCGAAAGCCAGGAGCCCCAGATTCCTGCCACGGCTCCCCTCTCCCAACTTGATTGGCATAATCACAGAATCAGTATTCACATTTTTATTCTGTAGTTCAAATGATGGCAACATTTATATTTTAAGAAGTGTTTTCAAGGTGGTTTAAGGGAAATATGAAATTTCCACACCAAGTATGTTGAATGAAAATTATAAGAAATGGTTAAGTAGTTCATAAAAAATTATATATATGTGTGTTTGTATATACATATCTATATATCTATATATATAGATATATATATCCCACCCACATTCCATTAAAGCATTCAGAAAAAGATTTTCAATAAGCCGACTCAACTCCCTCCTGACTTAGAATCAGATACTTAAAGCTGTTGAGAGACTGAACAGCAAATGTCATAAAAAATGGAACGGAAAAAGTTTTTTTAATTAGTTGTTTGGCGAACCTAAAAACAAAGGACTTCATATTTGATATTACTGTCACCAAGGCTCTGGCATATTTTAATCCAACTTAAATAACCCTGGAGCTTTTTGTTCACTATGACATAACTGTCTTTTTTTTTTTTTTAAACTTGCCTATGAAAAACAAGTGAAGTTCCTAGAGAACAAGTTTAATGTGAGTTAAAACAAGTGCTACCACACAGGAGAGACTTGAAGTTTTAAATGAATCCAAGGGAGACAGCAAGCAGCTGGGTTTGCTTTAATGAAAGAACTGGATTTGCCTAGCAGGAAGACCTGTGAAAAGGGAATAATGGAAATCATTACTTCTAAACCCTGACATAAGTTTGGCTCCATCTTTTGAAGAAGGGGAAAAACTGTTCATGTTGTTCATTTCCATGGAAGTCTTCATTCACACAGAACCACTTACTAGTCCCGTTTTGAAAAGTAAAATGGAGGGACGCCTGGGTGGCTCAGTCAGTTGGGCATCTGCCTTCGGCTCAGGTCATGATCCCAGAGTTGGGATCGAGTCCTGCATCAGGCTCTCTGCTCAGCGGGGAGCCTGCCTCTCCCTCTGCATGCCGCTTCCCCCTGCTTGTGCGTGCACGAGTGCACGCTCTCTCTCTCTCTGTCAAATAAGTAAATAAAATCTTTAAAAAAAAAAAAAAAGTAAAGTAAAATGGAGGTTTCAGTTTCAGAAAAAAACAAAGGAGGTTTATTACAAAAGGAATCAATTATAATACAAAGCAATTGAATTATTCATGAAACAAGTTCTAGGAAGTAAACTAATAGAGAATTGTGAAACCAAATCAACAGGCTCTCAACCTAGAAAAAAAAATCCTGATTCATGAGGCCAACATGATCAATTGTGATGAGGCCCTACATCTCTGGAAAAAAGTGGGGGGCAGTAAAAGACAGCAAGCAAGCAGTAGGGATTCATTGAACCTCTGTAAGGAATGCTACTTTGAAAATAGCGAGAAAACCACACAAGCATCTGGAGACCAGGGCTAGGTTCCTTTAGCAAGGTCAAAAATTGGAAAACCAGTTTTGATCTCTTCACTAATAGATTATCATTGAATTCAACTCATGAAAAGTTACTCAGTAGCTAAATTCTGTACAAAAAGATCTGTTTATCCCTCAGAAGTCGATGGAGAAGTATTTTGCAAAATACCAGAGTATTTAAGAAATTATATTCAATACCTATCAATGTAGGAGCTGTTTATTATACTAATCTGAATACTTACATTTAGTCATACTATTTATTTCTTTCCATATAACAGAGAATTAAGGAGTCATCCAACCATACTTTATATATATATATAAATGTAAAATGTCTAGGAGCACCTGGGTGGCTCAGTTTGTTGGTGTTCAACTCTTGGTTTCGGCTTAGGTCATGACACTGAGCGTGGGGCACCGTGCTGGGTGTCGAATTTGCTTAAGATTCTCCCTCCCCCTCTGCCCGTCCCCACCCTGCTTGCACATGCACACACACTCTAATTAATTAATTAAAATATCTAAGAGCATGGGTTCTAAAAGAAAAAATTATGTAACCAGCTCCAGATCCACCACCACTGAGTAACCTTAAGCAAATCATTTAATATTACTGAATCTCATTTGTTCAAACATTTATCAAATGCCTGTTATAAGCTTGGTACTATGTTAGATGCTGAGAATACAGATATGAACAGAGCAGTGCCTCCTCTGGAAAATTTCAGAGGCTAGCTGGGAACACAGACAAGAAAGAAATGATGGCAATGTATAAAATATGTGGGGGGATAGAGGTTTGTAAACAATATGACCAGAGAAAAAGCATAAAGTAGTGCTTTCAACAGTTCCACAAACATTAATCTAGTGTCCACTAAGTGGCAGACCCCATCCTGGGCACAGGAGCCAAGTTGATTAACATTCAGAATGTGGTTTCTAACCTTGGGTTCATGAGTAAACTCTGTGTTAAGAGGATGCTCATTTTTACGGAGAGTGGGTTCATCCATAGCTTTCTTCAGATGCACCAAGGGCCTGATGACCAAATTAAAGGATAAGAACCATGATCTAAATTCGAGACAGATATCAATCTTAGCAAGTTTTCCAGGAGGAGGAGCTGATGGGAGCAGGGCTACTTCACTCCATTACACAGGTTGCTCACTACTCAGGGGGGCCAGGAAAGGGGTTGGGGAGGCTAAAAGAGGGCTGGCATTCAGCTCACCAAGCCCAATATCCCAGCACGGGGTGTCTCAGCACAGCACAGGTATCTTTTTCTATGTCCCACAAGAGTACTACCAGCCACCAACCTGAGCACCCACAGAACTGACGGCCTGCATGAAGAATCTGCTTCTAATTTGCACAAAGGCAATGATGGGCTATAGTTGGGACCTATAGGAAAGGGATATTCCCATAACTTACAATATTTTCAGTAAACAAAGACATGAGAGAATAAGCCTGTTTAGGGAACTCTGAGAAGCTCATGGATAAATTGAAATGTGTTTGTAGTAAAGATAAGGTTGAAGAAATGGGAAAGGGTGGTTAGAGAGGAATTTATATGCCAAGTAAAGGAGTTTGGACTTCATTAAAGGCAATGATGAGCCATTATGTTATTTTAAGCAGGACAGTAAGCAGCTCACTCTGAAAGCAATGTGGAGAATAAACTGCAGGAAGGACCACAAATATAAAAACCAATGGAGTGATTCTCACAATAATCCAGGCCATAAATTATGAGTCCCAAATTAAGGCAACGGGGACAGAGAAGGATGGGCAAACTCTAGAAAAATGCAGGGAACAGAAATAATAGAGGGGAAAAAAGAAATAATAGGAGGTAGACTATATCAATGAAGGATGAGTGAGGCAAGGGGGAATAGTACAAGAGGATGGCCATTAAGAGCATCAGAATGAGCAGAAGTTTGGTTTTGAACCTACTGGATTTGAGATCTACTTGTGGCACATCTAGAGAGAAATATCAAGCATACAGTAGAATGCGTGGTTCTGGGATTCAGGAATATGGGCTAGAGATACAGACTTCAGAAATCACCAGCACAAGGATTAACTAACCCTTAAATGTGGAAATGTGAGGACTTTCACCCAAGACTGTGGTTGGATAGGTACAGGGATGAGAGAAGACCAACAGATAGGACCTAGATAGAACATCAATAGTAGAAAAACATGTGGGGTGAGGGGAGGATCTGGAAATCCAGAGAGGTGGAATTTGAAGGACAGAGTACTTAATAGTTACAATATTACAAAGAGTTTAAATAAATTAGAAATTAGAGTCTCCATTAGGTTTTTTAAATTAAGAGCACCTTTGGTGCTCTTAGCTAGATCAGTACCAGTGGGGTACCAGAGACAGAAATCAAACTCAGCCCACCAAGGAACAAATAGAGATGAGAACTCAAAGAAGGCAGGTCCCTAGGCCAGCTGCACTCAGCATCACCTAAGGGACATTTTTAAAAGCAAGAGATCCTTTGGTTTAGGTGATTGCTAGAAGTCGGTCCACAGACTGGCATTTGGGAACCAAATGTGGTGGAAAGGCTTTCAAGCAGTTGGGCCATGATACTTGGCAGGGAGGAGTTGAAAGCAAACCAGAACAGAGAGAGACCCTTTGTTTTTAAGAGAACTGAGTAGGATTATGTCCCAAGAGACAGAGGGGTTGGGGGCTGGGGGACAGGAAAGTAACAAGAAAAAAGGGGGCTTAACTGATGGAGCAGCAAGGTTCCTGAGGAGATGGGAGGGAAGAGGAGATAATAAACACAAGTAGAAGAATCCATCGTAGCGACAAAGAAAAGCACTTTCTTATTCCCTCTGAGATGGGGTGGGGGTAGAAAAACTTAAACTTAAAAAAAACTTTAAAACTAGCAATGCTTCTCAGCATCTGCATAAAAAATGGTGACCTCCATTGCTCCAAGTAACTCTCAGCTTTAGGACTTTAGAGTTTACTAGAAAGAAGGAGAGTCATCAGATACCGCCCAGGTCTCTGGCTGGTTTCCTGCCCTTTCTGAGGTTATAAGACCACAAAAGGTCCTCAGTATTAAATGAAATTATTTATAAACTATATACCACTGTGTAATATCATTTCAAACATAAGTAGATCAAAGGCAGAAGAAGAGGAATCCAGGAGGCAGGGAGGGTTTTTAACATGGAATTGGAAGATTTTCATGTTTCAAGTGTGTGGGTATCAGGAAAGCCTGGGGGAGAAAAAAATCGAATTATTACCTAATCCATCCATGTAATTATGAGGGAAAATCATGGTGGAGGTTTACTCCCACAGCACAAAATTCAGGCCAAGGCCTTGTGAGGATTTATGAAAACCTGTGTACTTATCCTGCAAGTTCCAGTTGGCAAAGGAAGTACTTACACCTGGTACGCTGCCTTTGTTTAACCATTTTCTTTCACTCTGATGTTCTAATAGTTTAGGGATATTTTCTCTGTCTTACAGATTTCCAGAAAGAGAAGCGAATACATTATCATAAAACCACATGAGTTGTATTAACTTCCTATTGTTGCTGTAACAAATCGCCAAAACTTATTGGCTTCAAACAATGCAAGTTCACTCTAATAATCTTACCGCTCTGGAGGTCGGAAGTCCCAGATGGGGTCATTGGATTAAAATCAAGGTGTCAGAAGGACTGCTTGTCTTCTGGAGGCCCCAGGGGAGAACCTTTCCTTGCCTTTTCCAGCTTCTAGAGGCCACCTCCATTCCTAGGCTCATGGCCCCTTCCTCCGTCTTAAAGCCAACAGCGGCAGGTGGATCTTTCTCCTGCTGCCACCTCCTCAGCTCTCAATCTCCCGCCTCCCTCTTTCAGTTCGATTACACTGGAGCCACCTGGATAATGCAGGTTCTCTATTTGAAGGTAAGCTGATTAGCAACCTTAATTCCACCTGCAAATGTAATCCCCCCGCCCCGACCCTTTGCCAGGTAACATAATATATTCCTTGGTTCCAGGGATTAGAATGTGGAGGGACAGGGAATGGGGCATTATTCTGCCTACTACATGGGTTATAATCTAGTTTTATATCGGTAAGCGTCAGACATATAATATGCCAATACTTCACGAAATCTTTGCCCTTCTTAGCCCTCAGAGGCTTGGCTTTGGAATGTGTGTGGTAGGGGAAGGTGAGGGAGGCCCTCTTTCACTTAGGGCTAAAGCAGTGGTGTGCTGATAAACTTAGCAACCAGCTCTAGCAAAGAGGAGGAGGGGAAGGTTGACTTGTAGCATTTACTGATTTCTGGGGTGAAAATATTCCCACAATGGTCAGTTTCAAGTTACCAAGATGAAGTCCAGGAGCTCTAGTACACACCAGGGGAAGAACACATAACATCAACATACCCTAGTACAGAAAATAAAAGTTTGATTGGAGTATCCAAGTGCCCTTTACAAATTTCCCCTTCAGCTATAGGACTAACTCTCCCTGAACCCACTGACATGACCAGATGCTAAAGAGCTGGCTGCCTTTCACACCCTTGTGCTTATTAAAAATCAAAGACCACTCACATGTGCTAGCAGGGAATATAGTTTACTCTCCCCTCACTCACACACAGGTTGTGACCAATTAGAGACCCGTGTTCCATGGTGACCCCGCCTGGGAGAGGGAGAACTGAAGGGCAGGGGGGGTTAAGACCAGAGGCCAAGCTAGGGACTCTCAGGTGGCAATAGGCTGCTTGGTTTCTACTTGACCCAGAGTTCCTGGACAGTAGCCATTTGCCTGGAGAGGAGGATGGTATTTTGCAGGCTGCTGTCCATATGGGTGTTTGCTGTGCATTTTAAAGAATAAATGCTCCATAAGCATCACCATTATTGCTTCCCTTGGCCATTTCCACACTGGCAATGTGAAGTATGCCATTTCTAGATGGCTAATGTCCATTTTTATCTGACACAAGCTACTAAATAGGCTCACATTTAGTAGGAAAAGCCACAGATGTGTATCCAACAGGAAGAGCTAGGTCCTGGTGGCAGCACAGGGCAATTAACCAGAGAAATCAAGTCTATGGAAGGACCAGGGCAGGCTGCTCCTTATCTTGTTCAGTAGCTTACATTAATGCTCCTCAACTTTTCTATGCACTAAGAATCAACTGGGGAGCTTATTAAAATGCAGGTCCTGGTTCAAAAGGTCTCAGGTGGGGTCTCAAGATTCTGCATTTCTTTCTTTTTTTTTTTCTTTTTTTTTTTTAAAGATTTTATTTATTTATTTGAGAGAGAGAGAATGAGAGACAGAGAGCACGAGAGGGAAGAGGGTCAGAGGGAGAAGCAGACCCCCCGCCGAGCAGGGAGCCCGATGCGGGACTCGATCCCGGGACTCCAGGATCATGACCTGAGCCGAAGGCAGACACTTAACGACTGAGCGACCCAGGCGCCCCAAGATTCTGCATTTCTAACAAGTGATGCCAATGTCGCTGCTTCAAGGAACACATTTTGAATGGGAAGGATCAACATACCAATGTTCTCTCCCCATCTTTCACTTGGGGACAAAATTATACCAATAATCATTACAGTTATCACATTAGAAAAGCCAACCCAATTAAGATTTCTGTAGTTAATGATTGTGATGCATCTAGTGCTACGGTACAACTTGGAAAGAGAAAAATGTTGCTTTTTTTTTTTTTTAAAGATTTTATTTATTTATTCATAAGAGAGAGAGAGAGAGAGGCAGAGGGAGAAGCAGGCTCCCAAGGAGCAGGGAGCCCGATGCGGGACTCGATCCCAGGACCCTGGGATCATGACCTGAGCTGAAGGCAGATGCTTAACCATCTGAGCCACCCAGGCACCCGAGAAAAATGTTGCTTTTACTCAATGTGAAAGAAAGCCACTTCAGCCACCAGCATTTCTGAATAGTGTACATTATTTGACCCCGGGAAGAAATGAGCTATAAATAACCCATAAGCCAGCCAATGATGGGTATTAAATGACCACTAATGCATGGCTTTTAGAAGGAGAAGTTGCAACACAGTAATTCTTCAGGATCTGCAAGCCTCTTAATTCAATTCCTGGTGATGGCTGGATGACCTTCTTAATTCCCCCCGAAATGCAGACTGACTATGTAAATGGGAAACCTTCTCTACAATCACAAGACCAAAGTGTGAGCATTCCTTTGAAGAAAAAGAAATGAAAGGGGGGAGTTGGGTGAAAAAGGATAGGGAATAGAGAAGTGGAAAAACAAACAAACAAACAATGTTTTAAAGGTTAAAAATGAATTATTGTAATAAAAATCTTTTCAGTGAAGGTGTAGTAGCTGATCAATTGGAAACAGATTGCCAAATCAAATTTTGCAAGCAAAAGTTCTTATACTCTTCTTGCACCTCCAGCATTTCATTAGAGTTCCTCATGTAGAAGTCCAGTCTTATCTCCACGCCAGAGCCCACATCTCCATCTACAGATGCTCCCAGCCACGAGAGAAGAGGAGGAGGTGGGGCTTAGTTTAGGGGCATGGTGGGGAGCTGCCCAAGATCATACAACATAACCAAATACCTTACAAGAAAGACAGTCTGCTCACCAGCCAGGTGGACAGCAGAAAAGACTCATATACTCGCATGTGTTTTATAAGCCATCACATTTTGGCTTCATTAACTCCAACTGGTAAAAATATCTATTGCTCGGTAACCAGGCTTAAATTTTGACCAATACTCAGTCTTTAAAAGAAAAAAAGAAAGAAAGGGAAGGAGGGAGAGAGAAAGAGGCAAACAGACAGGCAGGCAGACAGCAAGAATAGGAACGGTGTTTCCATGACTTATACTTGCAGCAGGTACCATGCTCAGTGGTGAGTATCATGAGCCAACGTCCCCATACCTCCAGTATTTTGTTTTCTTCTTTAAAGATTTTATTTATTTATTTGCCAGAGAGAGACAGTGAGAGAGGGAACACAAGCAGGGGGAGTGGGAGAGGGAGAAGCAGGCTTCCCACTGAGCAGGGAGCCCGACACGGGGCTCAATCCCAGGACCCTGAGATCATGACCTGAGCCGAAGGCAGACGCTTAACTGACTGAGCCGCCCAGGCGCCCCCCCCCCCCCCCCATACCTCCAGTACTTAAAACCTATTACAGCTTAGGACTTTGTGGAGAATGGGAGGAGGAAGGAGAGGTGGGGGTAGAACAACACTACATTCTTCCTTCTTCTGTAGCAGAAAAGCATTTTTTTTTTAAGATTTTATTTATTTATTTGACAGAGAGATAGAGAGAGAGCACAAGTAGGCAGAGTGGCAGGCAGAGGGAGAGGGAGAAGCAGGCTCTCCACTGAGCAGGGAGCCTGACGTGGGGCTCGATCCCAGGACCCCAGGATCATGACCTGAGCCGAAGGCAGCCGCTTAACCGACTGAGCCACCCAGGCACCCCGAAAAGCATTTTTAAGAGATTTTTTTGGCCGAGCCCCAGAAAGAGTTATCAAAATGAAAAACATCTTTCGCTTTGAGATTTTGCATAGATCCTATCAGTAATACTGAAATGCAAATGCACACTTTTTCTTTTATCAGGAAGAGAGGTGTGTTCACCTATTATACACTCATCCCAGAAAATTCAATATTTGGATATAAACATGGCAGTGCCCCGAATGTTATCGTTACTAACTACTTTGCCTTCTGGTCAAATACATAGCCCCTACTTGGATCACTTGCCTGGGAAGTGAGACAGTGTGGTCACTAAGAACTCTAGCTTGGAGGCCAGTCTGCCTGGATTTGAATCCTACTTCCTCTGTTTACTGGCCATGAGCCCTTGGGCAAGTTATCTATCCTCTCTGCCAGTTTCCTCGTTTGTAAACTTAGGTAATAAGAATAACATATACTCATAAGGTTATTGTGAGAATTAAATGAATTTGTGTGTGGGCAGTGTGGAGAAGAGAACCTGGCACGCAGTAAGCCTTCCGTAAACGGTAGCTCATCATCCTTTCTACCGTCTTACCTTCTCTCTCTGAATTGCCTTCATTTTTTGCATTTTGGCTTCTTCCGCTTCCTTCCTGATTCTTACAGATTCTTCTCTTTTTAGCTGAATTGTATTGAAATTACAGAGGACAAAACACAGTTACTATTTTTCAGTCTGAACTTCTGGAACACAAAATTATGATGAAAGGCATACACCTCACCATGATTATAGGTTGGCACTTCCAGCTACTTAGATCACAGAGGACGGTCAAGCTGCATCCCCTGCCCGTGAAATTAATCTCTTGTGTTTTTTCCTTGGTCTCTGTCTTCCCACCCCCCGCCCAGGTTGCGGGGAGAGAAAGAACAGATAGATATTTCCTTATTATAAAATTCATAGAGTTCATTATTTTAAAAAAAGTCACTGGCATCTTAAATCTTTCTCTACTACTTTCATGACAGGCATTAGGTGAACAAATCCATGTTCTTGGACTAAAACATTCAAAACATGGTAGAGTTAAGCTATAAACAGTAAATCCCTTTATCAAGGGTCCTCCTGATTGATACATACGCCTTGGATAAGAATTCTAGATATCTGTCTCTTCACTTCTCACTTCCTAATTTCTTTGATTGTGAGAGTCTCCTTTTGCAATTGATTTAAAGGTTTTATGTTTTGG
The DNA here is from genome assembly GCF_029215605.1 of Mirounga angustirostris. NCBI lineage: Eukaryota > Metazoa > Chordata > Mammalia > Carnivora > Phocidae > Mirounga > Mirounga angustirostris. Next base: position 52,951,906 of record NW_026991711.1, read on the forward strand.
GTAAAGTTACTGTATTATTCCATGGTTATTGAAAGTGCTGGTACTCAAATTCCTTGCCAAAATTAAACTAAAAAACATGGAATCTGACCTTTTGCTGGTATTTAGATTGCATCAGTTGGAGTTGTTGTTTCTGCCTGACTTCAGCCTCTGATTGGCTTCCACCTATGGAAAAAAGAGTCACAAATGTGAAACATGAATATTAAGCTGAAATGTCAGCCTTCAAAGACTAATTAATACATGATAAGTCTACACTGTGAATTTCTTTAACATTTTCATATCCCTGGAAATAAGGATATAACCAGTTTTCTTGCTAAGACATTAGAGAATGGGAATTTCTTAAAAGAGAAACAGAGCTGGACAGAATATGGTGCCATATTCCTGAAAGAAGAGGACAATCCCACTAAGGTTTTCAGTTATGTAGGTATTCAAGTCTTTACTTAGACTGAAATTACACCTGAAGGTCCATGCTAAATAATAATACTGCCTGTCTTAGAAATTCTAGAACATTCCTCCTGCTTGAGTACAACCATTCCTTAACCTACTAAGGATGATGATCAGTGATGCTTTGTTTTTCTTCTTTTGACTCTACGGCCTCATATTCTAGTAGCAAAGTGCAGGAAATCCTCAGGAGTCTTGCCACTAGATAAATACATAGTCTTTATAACCCAGTTTTTTAAAATTACAATGGGACTATTTTAGTTAGTAACTGATTGTCAATCCATACTATTTATTATCCTTTCTTTAGGTATTCAAGAGAAAAATACGGATGTTAGATTATCTGCATGTTCTCTCCTAAACCTCTAATAATTTGGGGGCAGAAATCCTTGCAGCTTGACCATCATCTAAGAATTGCTGCTTAGGGATTTCTCAGTGTTTATGTAAGCTTGGTATGTGTATTATAAAAATTCCTTTGAAATAATTCTCTGGTGCTTTGGTCACTAAAAGTGTCAGTTCTCTGCAAGATTCATTCTCACAGAAGAAGCATTAAAACAATTTGCATTCACTGTAGTTTTTGTAATTGAACTGATAAAAATACCATAGGGACATTTCTTCTGAGTCCCAAAAGATATGTAAGACCTATTTGGTTCGGGCCCTTCAGTCTCTGTTGTGGGGAATTGGGGAATGGGAAAGAAACAGTGAGGGCTACTGAAGCTTTTATCTAGTGTTACAGCCACTGTCGGCATCTCCAGGAACTATTCCAATATTCTAAAGGGTAGAGGAATAGGGGAGGACTTGAGAATTAATAGAAATAAAGAAAGTCAGATGCCTACGAATTTGAAGGTTTTGTTCAAAACTCTTCTCAAAGTTTAATGCATTCTAGACTTTTCTTTTTTACCCCCAGCCTCTTCCCATGCATAGAACCTTAACCATTCCTAGATATATCATTAACAGAAAGCTACAATGAGACTTGTGCTCATATTGGCTAAGGTCCCAAGATAATAGGCACCAACTGCTGCAAATTCTAAAGTGAGGGGCCTAGCTCCCTCAGCAGGATCTGCAAGGGGGTAACTGAAAAACAGTTTGGGGAACCTTAACTAGCAACCGCCTTCAGCCTATAAAAGAGGTTGGATAGGTCAAAGGAAGGTAGAAATCAGAGGAAAGAGGTCTTTGTGGATTCCATTTTCTCTGCGTATTTGGGGAAGAAGGAATAGTGACGTCAAGATGAGCAAAAGAGGTTTAATGAAAATCGCTTGGAGAACGCAATCTTCGTCCCCAAGAGACTGAAGTACCTAGGGGACCTGTACCTAGAAAAGTCAAAGCCTACACGCACCTGGCTGCTATTAGGTGGCTACTCAGGTCATCAAGAAGAGGTGGCTGCATGGCAAAGAGTCTGTACTCCCAGAGTTTGGGGGAAGAAAGGATGCATAACTGTCTCCTATGCTCCCAATCTGGGATGTCATGAAAGAGAACACCAATCTAAAGCCATCTTAAAGGACTTGCCTATGTGGGCCACCTGGAGGAATAATGGAGCCCTACAAAGATGTCTACCTAGTTAAGAGCCAATGGTGAAGCCAAGCACACCAGCAGGAAAGTATGTCAGGGAAATCCAGTGAGGGATGAATGGTAGGCAAGGGGACTCTGAAAAACCCCAAGAACCCCAGGGGTGAGAATGCACAGTAAGGATTCAACAAGACTTTCAGAAACCAGGATCTGTGCAGTTCAGATCCTACCGCTCTTCTCCCTCTCTCCTCCTTTGACCCAGCAGGGGTCAGAATCTGGGAACAGAGGAGTCAATAGAGAAAAATTCAGCCATGTCCCAATTCCTTTGCTAGTTTTCTACCCAGAATAGGCCTGGGCTGGAGCAGGGAAGAAACTTTAATCTCCATTAGTAACAGAGTTTTGATTAGTACCTGGGACTGAAGATAATTACTAAATGACACTGTTTAATGCCTAGAATTAGCTGGACAGCTTTCATTTGAGAAAGACCAAAAAGATCTAATTTCATCCAAAGAGCATGGGAAAAACTAGTCCCACGTAGCCGGTTTGAGGGGGCCCATTAGGAAGGACAAAGCTATTTCTTGGTCATACCCCTCAAATGTGGCTTATTCAGCATAAGGGTGACACTTGAGATTAACCCCTTTCATGAAATACAGTGGAATGATGGTGATAATACCATTACTTTCACCCATTAAATGATTTCCAAATTAGCTTATTTTAACCTATATCCTGGAAAAACTACTTTTCTAAAACTATTGCGACAATAAGTAGCCCCTGACTCTAAGGCATTTGTATTAACTGAATCTGTGGGAACAGTGTATCCAGACCTTTCAGTTCTCAGATGCTGCTGGAAGAGAAAAGAGAAGAAAGGATGTGAATGATTCCCATTAGGTGGCATCCCTGTTGAATGATTCAAACACCAGGCAAAGGCAGCCCACACAATTCATCACAGTAGCATGCACTCCAGAGGCCCAAAGGTCTCTCTGTCTGTAGAATGAAAACACAGGTGGTGTTCTCTTTATACCCACCACCGGGTCCCCAGCTCATTCTCATCTTAGTTTTAGAATTGAATCGCCATTCATTTTTTTTCCCCCATTAGCATTTAATACTGCCGGGATTAATATGCTTGTACTAGCGTTTACTGTCCTCTTGCCTAGTGCTCTGACAAGGCATATGCCGCGCCCCAGGTAAGCTTTCTTGAGAGCTGATCATCTAAGAGGCTCTAAATTATTCAGCAATTAAGACATCACTTTATTCCCACATAACTGTGGCATCATACGTTTGCTTCTTGCAGAAGATCAGAAACAGTAACATACCTGCCTACCTAAGAGTTTCAGTTTTAAATGCATTCCATTCCAAGCAGCACGGTGACCCAAAAACCTATTACTTGCGTCCAAAGACAAGTACAGGCAAGGCACTAACAGGTTCCCTGGGTGGCCCCGTGCTCCCCAATTCAGGCACTCGCTGGGTTACCTAACCGCCTTGGCGCCAGGTTAACGGGCTTCGCTCCATGTTGCTCCTTCCACTTCTCAAGACTCTGTAGCTCTTGCTCAGCAACTAAGCCAGGTGAGAAATGTCAAATCATCAATTATTAGAATGTGAAAAGGAAACAGGTCCCTTGAAAGCCTAAGGAACAAACATCAGAGGGCAATTAACTACATGCAAGCACAAGTGGACAAAATATCCAGGAAAGGAAGCCGCCCCTTGGAGTCACCCTGGGCCCAACGCGCCGCCCCCCGCTCCGAGGCACTTTCTCTCCAAGAGTATGAACTGAAGGTTCAGATTTGAGGGGGAAAAACAAACAAACAAACCTGAACTCCTACTAAAATAAAGGAGTTTAGTTTTTCCTCTCATTCTGGCATTTTTAAAACCCTACATCAAATTAATTTTTTTAATTTCCTCTAGAGAATGTGTGCAAAACGAGAGTATTCTTTTTTTTTAAGTGTTTTTTGTTTGTTTTGTTTTGTTTAATTTTATTTATTTATTTTGAGAGAGAGAGAATGAGAGAGAACACATGAGAGGGGATAGGGTCAGAGGGCAAAGCAGACTCCCCGCCGAGCAGGGAGCCCGATGTGGGACTCGATCCAGGGACTCCAGGATCATGACCTGAGCCGAAGGCAGTCGCTTAACCAACTGAGCCACCCAGGCGCCCAAAACGAGAGTATTCTTATGTCGGTAAGAACTCTTCACACACAGTAAACATATCCCCAGAGAATTCTGATGCCCATATTAACTGTATTTTAAATGTCCCCCAAGCTTACTGCGACTAGGAGGCGTGAGGGTTCGTGGGTTCCTTGAGCTGGATACCACCAGGCAGAAAGCCTCCTCTCGGTGGAGCGGTGCTATTTCCCCAAATATACCCTCTGTGTGACAGCAGGGGGCGCCAAAAAATACTAATACCGTTCTTCCAGGGCACGTCTGAATCTACCCCTTAGACCTGATTGTTTCAAGTGTCCATATATGGCAGTTTTTAACTATTAGGGAAAAAAACCAAAACTTCTGAAACATCCCAAAATTCCAGACCACACCAAGGCTTAAATTCCTGGAAAGTATTTAAATCAAAAGCTTGTAAAATGCTTAAAATCCTTAAAATCTTTTAAGGATTCCGCTGGTCACCTGCGGCAGTACCCACAATCACTCTGCATCGTTGTGATTATTGTATTCAGCACTGATGGAGGTGTACCACCCAGGGGGCTACCTGTCTGCTGGAGACCCAAGTCTCTAATTTAGAGACCTGCTTTCCTGTTGTGGCTGTAGGTCCATTCTCAGCCACAATATTAAATTTCCTACCAAGATCTAATAAAGGAGAGCACAGAACGTCAGGGCTAGCCCCACAGTTTGACTTGAACAAGCCTCATAACTTCTTCGTGAACTAGTGGAACTTCAGTTCTCCATCCACCTCTAAGGTATAATGCTGTAACTTTAAATGCCAGCATTTATTTTACCATATAATTTCAGCCAAATATGTTACACACCCACTAGGTACAAGGAACACAAAAATGAGTAAGGTGTAGTCCCTGCCCTCAAACAGCTTGTAATCTTACAAGGAAACTGAGGTACACAAATAAAAACAGCTTAGGGTAGACTCTGATACTTACAAAATTACGGGAGCACAGAAGTCAAAGAAAAATTCTATTAAGAAGGGATGGGGCAGGACAGATCAAGAAAGGGACAAATTAGGTCATGATCTATTTCATATATAATTCATCTGCTCCACAAGTGTTCGTAGTCCTCTAAAAGTATCTGCACTCAGGCCAATTTCCTGGGAATTAGATAGATTTATGGACAATAGATGTGAAAAAGTTTAGGCCAATGGAAATTTGAGATTTACAATTGCACTATGAGTTCTGCTATTAACATAGAGAAACAAATTTAGAAGCACCAACAATAGAATAATTTTAAAAGGTATAATTAAAGCAGCTAAAGTTAAAAAAGAAAAAAAAAACTTGATAAGATCTGGTAAGTCTATACAAATGAGAACATAAAAATACTACAAACCTAAGTAAACCAATCCTGCTCTATAAGAAGATGAGAAGAGTTCTGAATGTCGATTGAATAAATATACGTACTCCTTTGTATCTGATTTCTTCGGTTTTCATTTGGTGCTATGACAGTATATGCACCTGGGCTGGAATGAAGAGAAAAACATTGATTACCACGAGAAACTACTAATGTATATAAACCTCCAGGCAGTCTTCCTGCTTATATATTTATGATCGTCACCATCAAATAGGTACCATGGAAGATAATCTTCTTAAGACGCAGCTCTGTTCTCTGGGAGCTTAGAATCTAGTTGACAAAGTAAAACAAACGCACATGGCCAAAAATAGAAATATAAAGCAGCTGGTGAAGACGGACAGTGACTGCCTCACAGTTGGCTCTTGGTAAACTGTCTTTGTAGGGATCCATTGTTCCTCCAGGTGGCATTCGTGGGCAAGCCCCTTTGAAAGGGCTTTAGATGGGCATTCTCTGCCATTGTGACCCACACTGGGGTACAGAAAACACTCCTGCATTCTTTGTTCCTGCCACCTGGAAATATAGGCCATTTGCAAAGCAGCCACCTTCTCTTCATGAGTGGCCCTCTGGCCATAATCTTATGCTTTGGGGCTTTGACTCTTCCAGGCATGGGTCCACTAGGTCCCCTTGTCTCCTGGGGACACAGGTAGAACATAATCAGAGAAGGATGCTTGAAACACTTTAATTCATGGGGTGGGGATCTGGGAAGACTTCGTTTAAGCAAAAATACGCAACACTGAGATACCAGGAAGCTGTGAAAATATTGTGAGCTTTTGAGAACCCAGAAACTTGACTGATCTGTACACACCCAGCCTCTGGCACGATACGTGGCACAAAGTAGCTGCTTGATGAATGTGGGCTGAACTAAAATGAAATGATGCCACAGACCCAGTCTGTAAATCTGTGGGGGGGGGGGGGAGGGGGTTGCTCTTCTTTGAGATGATGCATGTAGTCCCACAAGAGTACAAATACTTCACAGAGCAGAAATCTAGGGCAGCAACAGATTGCAACATATGTGTGGGTCCAGTTTTAGGGGAAATGCTATGGATAAACACTATCAGCTTATAAACGTAGGGTTTAAAAAAAAAAAAAACCCAGATACTCTTAGAATTCTGTCTCTTCAACGCAGAATGTACAATTTCAAAGGACAAATTAGCAAAGACTGAACAGTAGAGGCCAAAGTGCTGATTAACAGAAGTCATTTCTTCCTTATCTCATTATTTTCCTAGCGGCAAGACTTCAGCCTGCTTCAAACTGGGCTTTAATTTTAGACTTGTAAATGGGAAGTGTACAACCACCTTTGCATGCAAATGGGGCTGCAAGATGCCCAATTACCTAATGTATTGATATACAGACATTGCATTGGTAGCCTCACCATGCATACGACGTTATGAATACAAAATTAGGAGGCTGCTACTGGAAATTAATCCCTTGTCCATTGCATATTCTTTGTTCACCTTAGAAAGATTTTTCACTCCTCAATTGCCAGCAGTTCATAGGAGCTTGGGAGCTGCAATTCTGTGGGTAATAGCTGCACACTTGACTATGATGCAGTGGTGAGCCATTGTACAGAGCCTTAAAGATGAAACACAGGCACTAGATTTAAATGCCAGCCGTGACATGACTGCATAATCCTCAATGTCCACTAACATTATGATACAGAGCTTCTCGCCATACCAGGGATTTGACTCTACAAAGATCATTAGTTCTCAAACTTCAGCATGCCTCAATCACCTGGAGGGTCTGTTGAAGCGCAGAGTTCCTGATTCAGGAGGTCTGAGGTGGGGTTGGAGAACTTGCATTTTTAACTGTTCCCGGGGAATGTCCCTGTTCTCACACTGTGAGAACCGTTGCTCTCGATCAATCAAGTTATCCTCAAACCCTTGGACTTAAGGGAATTTAGGGATTAAATCGCTGATAAAGACATAGACATTAAATCATCTGCCAAAGGTCACGAGGTTAATTAAGTGATGGTGCTAGACTCAAACCCAGGACTTTTGTCTTAGACCTATTGCGCATCTGCGGCTAACTCTTCGGCTCAATACAGAAAGCATACAGTATGATTGTCATTTATCGCACCCTCTTGATAGACTTCCAGAGTAATCTACTTAACTAGAGCACCTATTTATGGACTTGTGTTAAGGGGCTTTTGAAGAGTGAGGGGAAATACGGAAAAACAGACACCAACCACTTTAACGGAGCTTAGACTTTAGTTTGGAACAATTTATGAAGCCACAGGAGCACCCCACAAGAATACCCAAACAAGGGGCGCCTGGGTGGCTCAGTCGTTAAGCATCTGCCTTCGGCTCAGGTCATGATCCCAGGGTCCTGGGATCGAGCCCCGCATCGGGCTCCCTGCTCGGTGGGAAGCCTGCTTCTCCCTCTCCCTCTCCCCCTGCTCGTGTTCCCTCTCTCTCTCTCTCTCTGTCAAATAAATAAATAAAATCTTAAAAAAAAAAAAAAAAAGAATACCCAAACAAGTGTCAAAGTAGGATGATGTTAAGTAGAGATCCAAGGTGGGGGAGCGTCACAGAGCCCCCAGGGGTGTAGAAATCTTTAGAGAGGTATAGCAAGCTGAAGTTTAAAAGACAGGATCCCAAATGGCACAAGAAGTGTTTCTTTGGTAGGACTTTACTAACAGATGCTTCAAAGAAAATTTTCCAAGTTCCATAGGCCTCCCGTATGCAAATTTTGTGAAAGATTTGGAAAGAAACATCAATCCGTTTGTAAAAGATCTTACTCTACAATATCTAATCTGCAGACGTTTAAGTCTGATAACATCATACCACAATCTTTAGTTTTAGGACTAGAACTGCAGTCAATCTATTGTAATACGTGTAGCCTACAAGTACCCAGACACAGTGAAGGACCATGAAAAGAGGGAAAGAACTATCCAACCCTAAATTCAGAGCCTTTTAATTGAAAGCATTTTAACACAACCCCAGGCTCAAGGACAGAGGTCCGAGGAATAAATGTTTCATGTTACAGAATTCCTTAGCAACCTTCTTAGTAACATTTTCTTGGCTGAACATGCCAAATCTGAAACATAATATTCAGAAGAAAGCATGGCAAGAAATTGAGCTTCTATTCCTCTGACTTGCTACATAGGAAGAGGAGCCTACATCTAAGGATCTTTTTTTTTTTTTTATCATGTGGCAGAAATAAGGCCTTGGTAGATACAAATATTCGTCCCTCCTCTCCTCTCTTGCTCTTGACATGAATAACAAGTATAATTTATTCATGTTTTCAGCCAATTAGTTTCCACCCACAGCAAGGGCCTCTGCTGTTTTAACCTGCATATCTTCCCTTTCAACAATCTGACTCTCAAAGACGCTGATCTAGACAAGCCCAACCTACCTATATTTAGTATTCTGGGCATTTCCTGATTAAGCAACATTCAAGTCACTGAAATAAATGTATATCTTTGAAAATGAGTTTCCTTAATTGCCTCATTGAAATTTAATGAAATATCACAATGTGTAAGATTATTTTCATTTTCCAACAGCACACACCCATGAGACATACTAAGGGAGAATATATAAAGAATAGCGCAAGAAAATGTGTTCCTGCACCATAAAAAATAAATAAATATATAAAAGAAAAATATATTTAAGGAATGTTTTTCCTGTGAGGTCTCTCCTGAGCTACACAACTGCTTCTCTTGTGTCCATTCTTGCACAATTTTTACAACGTCTCATCAATAAGCACTTTATGAAAAAATGTTATGCTAAAGTTATGAAAAATATCTTGGCTGGCTAAAAGTATTACATAAATATATCCCCTGGTGTGTACAAACTGCAGCAGATGTAATTTAAATTTCTAATTAGGAACAACAGTGGTTTGACTGAAAAAGAAACGTAGTCAAGAGCAAAAATTCAGAAAGAGGTAGAAGATTAAGTAACAAATAGATCTTTCTTTTTTTTTTTTTTTTTAATGTTTTTTTATTTATTTATTCATGAGAGAGAGAGAGAGAGAGAGGCAGAGGCAGAGGGAGAAGCAGGCTCCCCGCCTAGCAGAGAGCCCGATGCGGGACTCGATCCCAGGACCCCGGGATCATGACCTGAGCCGAAGGCAGACGCTTAACCATCTGAGCCACCCAGGCGCCCACAAATAGATCTTTCCAAGCAGAATAGTAGACATGTAGTCTACCATCCTACAAAAAAAAAAAAAAAAAATTAGTTTGAGATTTTCATAGTTCAAGAAAATCTTAACCTTGCATGAATTTGAAAAACAAGGATTTTGGGGTTAATCAAAAGCACTGGATAGAAATTTATTTTCTAGCTATGGCTTTCCATATTGGTTTTTGCTTTATGACCTTAATATGGACATCTGAAGCCTACTGCTTTTAGCCAAAATGAGTGAAAACTTTTGACGCATTCAGGTTGCCAAAAGTTCTTTTATAAACAGACCATATTCCCAAGAAAAACAAAAAATGACAAGATCAGGCTGAGCAAATCATCCTTAACCACTAAACCTATTACACCAACTCTGACCCAGCATTCCACAACTCCAGTGTGGAAGGGCTCATGGATTCTCTTTGGTCGCAGAATCTGCAGAGTCCAAAACATTGTCTACACATCCAAGAGGCTGATGTGAAGCAGGTCAGTTCTTTAATTCACAGCTTCTGTTGGACAGTTGAATAGAACCCCCGAGGGCTGAACAGACACCCAGGGGGAAAAGATAAACAAGGGATCACAGGTCATCAGTACCTTTGTTCATAGGATAACTTCATGGAAAGTCTAAAGAGGTATATATAAACACATCCATCCATCCCAGCACCCCTATGTAGGCTCATGACTTAGTGAGATGTGGTAAGTTTATGCAAATTAGAAAAATGTGCCCCTTCTTGCGGATGGAGGTAACCCCACACTAGGCCACACGGTTTGGCATGTATTTCAGCTCCAAATTATCACTTGCAAACTAACCTTAACCTAACAAGCTACCCTTAGCCTAATAGTGGGCCTGTTACTGTTTCATAGATACTGGCAAAAGCCATGAGACTCCTGGGTCAGAAACGAAGACTTTATTACTCATGGCACAGCACATAGCATGAGCATCAGTATATTTACGTCTGTTCTCTCTGGCCCCATGTCTTTTGGAGGTAACATGATAGATGCTGCACACACAGCATGTTTGCATGGCAGGTGAGGAACACAGCTGAGGAATCCACTATTTTTACAGCAGGTAGTAAGCAAGCCTGGTCTTCATTCTGGGGAAAGCTTACCTCATCTCTCAAGGTTTCCAACCTTGAGGAATAGTCCAGATGAAAAAATGGTCTGGTGTGCTGTCTTGGCACACCCAGCAAGACATACAAGTTGGAAGAGGCCCAAGCAGGACTGTCTTTTCCAACAAGAGAATATTCAGGATAAACATTCTTTTAAGAATAGCTTAGTGACAAGGAAATTTGCATTTGCATAAAACCCACATATTTACCAATGGTTGTACATTTTCTTTATATATATGTGTGTGTATATATATATATATTATTTATTTATTTATTTTATTTATTTATTTATTTGTGAAAGAGAGAGAGAGCATACACAAGTGGCAGGGAGGGGAAGAGGGAGAGAGAGAAGCAGGCTCCCCACTGAGCAAGGAGCCCTATGTGGGGCTCGATCCCAGGACCCTGAGATCATGACCTGAGCCGAAGGCAGATGCTTAACTGACTGAGCCATCCAGGTGTCCCCATTTTCTATTATTATTATTAATAGACTAAGATCTGATTATGTCCACGTGTCTTAAGCATTGCTCCTCAAGATTATCTATAACTTAAAGGACAAAACCAGAAATATAAGGCATGAGGGATTTATATCTAAATCTCTGCATAGAACATTTAAAAACAAAATTCATCTTTTATTTCTGATTTTGATTTTCAAAGAAACATGCTTATAGATGAAAATGCACAAAAATATATTTTTTAAATATTGAAAAGTCGCTCATAATACCACCTCTCAGAGATCACAATTACTTTTTTTTTTTTAGGATTTTATTTATTTATTTGATAGAGAGCAGAAGCAGGGGAAGCAGCAGGCAGAGGGAGAGGGAGAAGAAGGCTCCCCGCGGAGCAGGGACCCTGATGCGGGGCTCAATCCCAAGACCCTGCACCAAAGGCAGATGCTTCACCGACTGAGCCACCCAGGCACCCCCACGATTACTTTTATTTGAGTGAATTTCAGTCCAATCTATATTCTGTACCTATTATTACACTGCTGCAATCATATCTTAAGTCCAATTTTATGTCTTCAGTTATAAGTGGTTTTCCCAACTATTCATGTAACAAGCTTAATATTAAATGGCTACATAATACTTCAGAACATGGATGCAGCATAATATAACCTCTCACTTAACTATTTCAGTTGTTTCAATTGTTCACTATTATAAACAAACCTGCAGGATGTACAAAGCAAAAAAATAAAGCTTTGCGCAGAATATTATCCAGAAGATAACTCTAATAGTCCTCTAAAATCAATACTCTGAACAGGAATGTGGACTACATTTAAATTTTTCTTCCTGAGATATCCCATTTGCATTTCTGAAATCCCAGAAACAGTTTGAATGATTAAGGTCTGCTCTTATGTTTGACTCTCCTCAATTCTCAAACTAGGAAAAATGCTGACTCTCCCCAACCATTCATTTTCACCTTCTCCTTCTAATGGCACCTTTATATTATTCAGGTTGACAATGTACCCAATTAAAAGACTACAGTCCACAACCTTTTTCATAGCTAGGTATGACCGTGTTATTAAGTTTGGGAAATTGAAATGTAGGTGGAAGCTATATAGAAGGATTTCTAGGAAAGCTCCTTTAGATGGGGACAGAGAGGAAAGGCTTTTCTGTTGCTTTCCAGTCTTCGTGGAAGACTGAAGTGGTAGCTGGTGCTCAAGCAGCTATCTTGGTCAATGAGGCAACTTGAATACAGAAGACATGTGTCAGAAATGGCAGAAGGACAAAAGCCATCTGGTGCCCTGTGACTATAAAACCACCACATTAGTGGTAATCTATTGCCAAGTTGCCTGGTTTTAAACCTTAATTCTGTTATTTTCTAACTACAATTTTGAGCAACTTACTAAGTTTTTCTATTTTTTCACCTATGAAATGGGGATAACAGCTATCTACATCTTAGAGTACAGATACAAAGTCCTTAGAACAATGTTAGAAAATAGGGGCACCTGGGTGGCTCAGTTGGTTAAGCAACTGCCTTCAGCTCAGGTCATGATCTTGGGAGTCCCTGGATCGAGTCCCGCATCGGGCACCCTGCTCAGCGAGGAGCCTGCTTCTCCCTCTAACCCTCCCCCCCTCATGTACTTTCTCTCTCTCTCATTATTTGAGAGAGAGAGAGAATGAGAGAGAGAGAGAAAGCACATGAGAGGGGGGAGGGTCAGAGGGAGAAGCAGACTCCCTGACAAGCAGAGAGCCTGATGCGGGACTCGATCCAGGGACTCCAAGATCATGACCTGAGCTGAAGGCAGTCGCTTAACCAACTGAGCCACCCAGGTGCCCCAATAAATAAATCTTTAAAAAAAAAAAAAAGAACAATGCTAGAAAATAAATGTTCTGTTATGGTTGCCTGCTATTTGTACTACATCACCCCTAGACTAACTACCTTCAGACTTATTTCATAGGTGAGAAACAAATAAAGCCATCTATGCTTAAGATACCTATTTGCAGATATCTATTATATGTAATTGTAATATGAGAATTATGTATAACATATATATGCCACCTCTTTCACCATATGTAATAACACCTAGCCCAAAATCACAGTACATCTCCTTTTTCATGCTGTGACTGAATTTCTTTGCTCCATCTTCTTCCACAATGTATACGATTTAGTTTTTCTAATTGTCTTTTTACAACCCTGGTTCTGGCATTGTTCTCTAACATCTATATCCTAGTTCCTGATTCTTTTCTTCAATCTGTGTCTTAGGAGTAATAAGACCACTGCATGAAACAAAGTGGTGTTGATAAATAGTTCATTAAAGATTAGCAAATAGTCTTCTGTAAAAGATAACAAGGTTCTGAGCCCAGGTTTTTTCCCTAAATTATTTATTGAGCTATAATATAGTTAGGACAAACTGTACAAATCTTAAGCATACAGCTCCATGACAAACTTCCTTTTAAATTCTCCAGATTCCAAAAGAATAAAGGAAAAGAGAGGCACAATGAACTTTAGAATATGATCTGAAATTATTTTTCCCCAATTTTTTATCTTAAAATTTAAGCCTACAAGCAAAATTAAAATATTAGTAAAATGAAAACCCATATACTATTTACCTATATTTACCAATTGGTAAATGGTTGGCCACACTTCTTTCACTTTCCTCATCTTTGTTTTTTCTGAATCATATGAAAGTAAGCTGCAGAGTCAGTAACATAACCCTGAACACGTCAGCATGTATCTCTTAAGAACAAAGACATTCCCGGGACGCCTGGGTGGCTCAGTCATTAAGCGTCTGCCTTCGGCTCAGGTAATGGTCCCAGGGTTCTGGGATCGAGCCCTGTATTGGGCTCCCTGCTCAGCAGGAAGCCTGCTTCTCCCTCTCCCACTCCCCCTGCTTTTGTTCCCTCTCTCGCTGTGTCTCTGTCAAGTAAATAATCTTTAAAAAAAAAAACAGAACAAAGACATTCCCCTACTTACAGGTTTAAAAAAAAAACTATCATAATATATTATTAATATATTATATTAATAATAAATATATTAATATATATTTATTCTATATTCAAATTTCTAAATGGTTCCAATGTTTAGAATATTCTTCCCTACCCTGACCGCATCCTGGATCCAATCACAGATTACACATGCCTGTTGTTTGACACGTCTCTATAGACTTCAGTGATCCAGGACCATTTCCTTGACTTTTTCCTACCTTTCATGACTAACATTTCTGGAGAGTCCAGGTGTGATGGTTAATTTCTGGGTCAGCCTGACCAGGCAACAGGGTACCCTGGCTAAACGTGATTTCTGGGTGCATCTGTGAGGATGTTTCTGAAAAATGTAAGCATTAGAATCCATGGTCTGAGTAAAGCAGGTGGCCCTTCCCATTGTGGGTGGGCATCATCCAAACCAGTGACGGCCTCAGCAGAACAAAGGAGGCAGAGGAAGGTCGAAACCAATGTTGACCTGATTGGCTGACCTGAGACATCAATCTTCTGCCCCTGGTGCTCCTGGTTCTCGGGCCTCCACACTTAGAAGGGAAGGTACACCATGGGCTCTCCTGCTTTTAGGCTTTGGAGCTTCACACTGGCTTTCCTAGGTCTCTGGCTTGCACATGACAGATCATGGGACTTCCCAGCCTTCATAATTATGTGAGCCAATACCTTATAGCCTTAAATAAATTTCTTTATGTATATATATGAAATAATAATCTCTTTATATATAAAAATATACTATATATTTATATAATTCTAAAATGATTTATAATATATATTTTAAAATATTATATATAATATTTATTATAATCTCTTTATAATATGTACTTTTATATATGCATATATATTATATATTAGATTATATATATACAAATATATATTGTATATATTTGGGTCTGTATACAAATATATAATCTCTTAGTTCTGTTTCTCTGGAGAACCCTGACCAATACACCAGGTAAACTGTCTTTTTTTTTTTTTTTAAAGAATTTATTTATTTGACAGAGAGACACAGCGAGAGAGGGAACACAAGCAGGGGGAGTGGAGAGGGAGAAGCAGGCTTCCCACGGAGCAGGAAGCCCAACGCGGGGCTCGATCCCAGGACCCTGGGACCATGACCTGAGCCGAAGGCAGACGCCCAACGACTGAGCCACCCAGGTGCCCCACCAGGTAAATTGTCTTAGAGAATTTATAGAACACCTCACAATCTGGATTTGAGAAAATGATTTATTCATGATTACATGTTCAGGTCAAATATTCTGGGGAAGAGTACTACATAAAAGATATTATCTAAGAGTCCACTGTTAGAACAAGAGTTGTTTCCTTGCACAGTTAAATAATAAACCAATGTGAAAATAGTATCTGCCTATAGGATAGCGAGCAATCACACTTTAAAATAAAGATTAGAAAAAGAACATATCTTCTCCTGCCTGTCACCTTCTATTGGCAATTGAAATCAAAAAGTATAATGGCTCTAAGACTTTCTACTTGGCATAAAGAATCAATGAGCACATTTACACTTTAAAAATAAAGATGTCTTCATATCAAACTATTTGAACTGTTTATTTCTAAGGATTAGAATTGCAGGGGACTTTTACTTTCTATATTATTTTTGTAATGTTTGGGTTTTTATAACAAGCAGATATAACTTTACTTTTACAATCAGGGAAAATATTCTGAAGATTTTTAATGAGGAAATATTTAAAATAAAGACTTCAAGCAGGGGCTCAGATTTTCTTACAAGATTAGGTAGTACAGGATTTCCACTCTCTCTGGCGCCACAGTAAAACAAACACTGGGCCAGGGCGCCTGGGTGGCTCAGTTGGTTAAGCGACTGCCTTCGGCTCAGGTCATGATCCTGGAGTCCCGGGATCGAGTCCCGCATCGGGCTCCCTGCTCGGCAGGGAGTCTGCTTCTCCCTCTGACCCTGTTCTCTCTCATTCTCTCTCTCAAATAAATAAATAAAATCTTTAAAAAAAAAAAAAAAAAAAAAAAAAACAAACACTGGGCCATACTAGCCCTTGAGTTTTAATGATGATCAATGTCTTTAGTTTTTCTATAGGACTCTAATGGATTGCCTTTTAAGTGTTCATTTTTGGGGGGGGGATTACAAACATTACAGAACAAAGGAAGATCATCATTAGCTGATTCTCTGATATAGAACAGACCCTTCAAATGCAGTCTTCTCCCTTTGATGATTTTTTTCCTGTTAAGCTTTTGTTTCAGATTCAAATAGATTCGGAATAGATGCAATTAACCTTAACAATATGTAAAACCTTACAGCACTCTACTGACTTTGAATTAAATAACCTTACTGGGTAATTGAACTAAGTTTCTTTTTTCTCATTTCTGCTATGCTTCTACTGATTATTATAGGTATTATGTTTTTTCATGCTTTCATCATCCTGTTGATTTATTGTTTCACTGTTTCAGCTGTCAAAGACTTTTTGAGAAATGCCCACTCATTTTTGATATTGTATTTGAGCAAAAATGATTGCTCCCTAAGACTTGGCAAACTGCAAATGCATTCCATACAGAGGAGTGAAATCTAGTACAGAAAAGTTGGAAATTCGTTCTAAACAGAACCATAATTTCTACCCTCCTGTATAAACAGGAAGATAAATGCGACCTAAGCAAACCAAAATGTCTTTTCTTTCCATCCACTCCAGCAATCTCTTCTGCCATGCACAGAGCTATGTTTTTTCACACCATACATGTAACCCACTAATGGGTCATAAAACCAATTTAATGGGTTTATTTTTAATGAACGAGAGTAGAAAATGTCAGAGTGCATCACACACAGTAAGGGTGAGAGCTGTGAATTTTTTTTCTGCTATATATAAACTCATATATACCCACACATGTCCAATATCATGAATGTGAAATGAATTGCTTACTCTGGCCTATGGTCAGAAGTCTGAAAGATCACCAGGAGGCGGGGTGTTGTTTAGGTTGCTCATAAACAGGGATGGTGAGGGGATGGTGAGAGAATTGTTCAAGCCCGCCAAACTGTCATTTAAGAAAAGCAGCAGAGGGGCACCTGGGTGGCTCAGTCGTTAAGCGTCTGCCTTCGGCTCGGGTCATGATCCCAGGGTCCTGGGATCGAGCCCCACATCGGGCTCCCTGCGCTGCAGGAAGCCTGCTTCTCCCTCTCCCACTCCCCTTGCTTGTGTTCCTTCTCTCGCTATCTCTCTCTGTCAAATAAATAAATCTTTAAAAAAAAAAAAAAAGAAAAGAAAAGCAGCAGAGACAAGAGAATCCCCACAGAAACTTGACTCTTGTAAACTACTTCTCTATCCAAAGAATTTTAAAGCTGTAAATGTCACATCACTGTTTCTATAGCATCACTCCCTTTAGCCTATAGAATTTCTATTTTCTTGATGTGAAAATAATGACGACTGATGGGAACTTAGCCAGCTATACTGCCACTTCCTCCCTCCAGCTCCATCTCATTTCAGGATCTGGACTTTGGTAGATAGACTTAGGTTGGAGTGCTGGTTCTAGCATTTAAAGAAAGCCGTGAGACCTTGGGAAATCATTTAATCTCTCAAGACTCAGTTTCTTCAACTGTAAAGTGGCCAAGTGTTTATTGTGATGAGAAAAAGGAATTACATGACATGTGTAGTACAAGGTCTAGCACATGGTTAAGAGTCCAAGATGTAAGAGTTCCAGCTATTGATTGTTATTTTGGTTTTATTCTCTCGGGGTACCCAGTTTGACTATTCTAGGTCACAAGTAATTGACTTTAAGCTACTACAGTATTGGTATGCTTTGCCACATTTTTCATTTCAAAAATAAGTCAAATAGGCAGAGTTCTACTGATTAGGTTGCTAGTAGAATATAGTAATCACTGAGACACCTAAGAAGCTCATCGAGCCACATAATTATCATTAAGAGTTAAACACTATCTGTTGTTTTACAGACTTTCTGAATGCTTATGAGCCTTGTCTGAAGATTGAGTTATAGTCCTCTAATGAATAGCCATCTATATTAAGCTGTCAAGAAGATTACTCATCAGAATCAATCATAGATTTTTCTCTTCCTATGTACTATTATTTTATAGCACTAAAAGGAAATTCGACATTATTCAGCTCACTAGCCCCAGGGAGGAGTGATAGCCCGATGCTTTCATGCCATTTAACATCTATAGGCAAAAGCTTATTTTCTCACACTCATATGAGGATTCAGAAGAGAACTCTGGGGCATTGCAGTGAAAAAGAAATAGTGAAAGCAGTTCTTATAGGCTCTCATAAGTTTGTAAAAACTTGCACTTCATTTAAGACTATTTTATGTGGCTAGTTCGGATTGAAATGAGGTGAATCAAGAATGACCTAAGAAGTTTTTGATGATCTGTCTTGGACATAAGATATTATACTTCAGGACTCAGAATATACTCAACGATTATTACATAGTGATGTTCACAGAAATTGAACACAATAACTTAATGATGTTATCATATATTCCACTTTATATCCCACCTTCTATGTATAAAATACTTAATACTAATGTAACACAGTGTTCTTGAAGAGGAAAAGAGAGAAATTGGGAATTGGCCATTAATAAGTGGTCTTACCAAGCCATCTTTATTCTCCCTTCACTGTCCCTTGAGACTTTGAGGATGAAGGGAAAGAAAAGGATCAGTTACCAGGGTTATTCCCTTCCCTGGAGCACAGCAAACTGGGAAAAGTTTTGAAGTTTGAGTAGGGAAATAAGGAAACCGGAGCCCCAAAGGGAGGAAATAAGAAAAAGGAGTGGGTTTCCCCAGTACAGTTACATAGCACTTCAACAGATGTAGTGTCTAAGCTATTGTAATCAGGGGTGTGATGTGTCTATGGGAATCTTCTGGCCAAAGTTGCCCAGTAGAGGAGTCCCACCTGGGCCGGGACTAGGCTGACACTAGCACCCCGGAATGTTCAGACACTGGCTGGAAGAATGCAGAATCAGTGTGTTCCCAGTACAACGGGTATAAGAGACAAAGGGGTTGCAGCTGGGGCCGTCAGTGGACTATGCTTCCCACAGTAAGTTCTTTTGAAGGAGATCTGGAGAGCAAGTTTCCCTGGCTGCCACAGAGGCTATATAAACTCCTGGGGCATCACAAAATGTAAAAACTTAGTCTTTGTCCCTGGTTCCTGGCACAGAACTCCAAAAATCCTTGGGATTCCAAGTGATAAGAGTGTTGATTGTATGCTAATGAGATGACCCCAGAATGCTTTAGGATGGAAGCTATTTGCCAGGAAAACCAACCATATGCTTAGAGGGTTACAACGTTCAGGTCTGCCCCTCTGACAGCTCTGGGGAGGGGAGAGGAGCTAGAGATTGAGTTCAGTGATGAACTCAGTGGCCAATGCTTTAATCAATTATGCCTGTGTAATGAAGCTGGAATAAATATTCTTGAATAAGGACTGAGGACCTTCTAGATTGGTGAGCACATCAAAGTGCTGAGAGGGTGGCCCACCCAGACAGGGTATGGCAGTTCTGGGCAACACCCCACCCCCATATCTTGCCCTATGCATCTCTTCTATTTGGCTATTCCTAAGTTGTACCCTTTATAATAAAACAGTAATCGTAAGTATAGGAGTTTCCATGATTTCTGTGATTTTTTTTTTTTTTTAAAGATTTTATTTATTTGACAGAGAAAGACACAGCGAGAGAGGGGAACACAAGCAGGGGGAGTGGGAGTGGGAGTGGGAGAGGGAGAAGCAGGCTCCTTGCCCAATGCGGGACTCGATCCCAGGACCCTGGAATCATGACCTGAGCCGAAGGCAGACCCTTAACGACTGAGCCACCCAGGCGCCCCCTGTGATTTGTTCTAATGAATTATCAAACTGGGGGAGGAGAGGTCATGGAAACACCCACATTTGTAGTCGGTCAGGCAGAAGTGTGGGTAGTTTGGGGACCCCATTTGTGGCTGGTGTCTGAAACAGGGGCAGTCTTGTGAGACTGGGCCCTAATCCTTGGGGTCTGTGCTAACTCGGGGTAGTGTCCGAACTGAATTGAAGTTGGTTGGTGTTGGAATAATGTATGATGTTAGCAAAAAAACACACAACTCCCAATTATCCTGTAGATTGCAGCTCGAACATCACTTCTTGGGAACACTTCTCAGGCTCCCAAGACTAGCTCAGACTCTGGTTTTCCTTTATAGTGTATATGAAGAGTCATTCCTGTAATTATCTAATCACTGTCTGCCCCTTCAATTAGACTATAAGCTACCTAAGGGCTTATCTTCTGTTGAGTAGTTATTTGTTCCTAAATTTTTAATTAAATATCCAAAGCTAGAGATCCTCTTATATGGTTCTTGTGAGGCCTGAAAGAGAGAATATACACAATGCACTTTCACATACTAAGCATTTCGTGTGTTTGCTATTATTATTGCCCATCCTTAAGTCTTTCAGTTCTTAGTGTACAGTAGGCTGCAAATATGTTAATTTATATACAAATTCAGTTCATCTGATGTAAACTGTATAGCAAAATTCCACATTACAGGTTCATTTTTAGAATATCTTTTCATTTCCTTTAAACGGCATCACGCTAAAGGACCACTTCCAGGTATGATTATAGGCTAGCCTCTGAATGAAGTGAACCCTGTGTTGCTATCACAGATAAGAGCCTATTGCCCAGAAGTGGGTAAAGTCAGGTGAAAACCCCTTCCAGAAAAACCCACGCTTTATTCTTTAAATTTTTTTTTTTTTTAAGATTGTATTTATTTGCGGGAGAGACGATGAGAGACAGAGCATGAGAGGGAGGAGGGTCAGAGGGAGAAGCAGA
The DNA here is from genome assembly GCF_029215605.1 of Mirounga angustirostris. Taxonomy (NCBI): domain Eukaryota; kingdom Metazoa; phylum Chordata; class Mammalia; order Carnivora; family Phocidae; genus Mirounga; species Mirounga angustirostris. The sequence goes on from NW_026991711.1 coordinate 52,972,774, forward strand.
CTCCCTGCCGAGCAGGGAGCCCGATGCGGGACTCGATCCCAGGACTCCAGGATCATGACCTGAGCCGAAGGCAGTCGCTTAACCAACTGAGCCACCCAGGCACCCCATCCCACGCTTTATTCTTATACTTATCTAGAATTATAGAAGTGAGTATGAGATATTTACCAAAAAAAAAATCAAAATATTGAAAGGGAAAGTGTTACTTTGGATTTGAAGTATATATGAGCTTTTTTCTCTTTAAATCTGTATAGATGGCTTATGATATTTAGGGAGAAGAGAAAAATCACCAACTAAAAATAATTGGGAAAGCCGATATGAATTAGCACTTATAAATACTTAAATCCAAATATAGTCAGAACACAGCCTTGCCTTAGAGTCCATTAGAGTCTCAGAAGTCATTTAAAATTGTAAAAGATTGCCTTAAAACCTAATTTATATGTAAGCAGGTGTTTTAAATCAGTGTATTTTTACAAGGTACAAACACTCCACTTCAGGGTGACAGCATGGCACTTGATCAATAAACATTTGTTAAATGAATTCAAGGCTCTCAGCACCCAGCACTTAACTGGACATTTCCTTTCCGCTAGGCATGACGTTACATTTTATGCATACACACATGCAAAAACAAAGAAACCCTCAGAGGTTGGTATTATCTCATTTTAAGCAATGAGGAAACTAAGGCATAAAGTAGTTAAGCACCGTGTTGACGTTCAGAGAGCAATTAATGGCAGAATTAGAATGTGGACCCAAGTGCGTCTGTCCTCAAAGCCCATGCTCCCATACCTACACTGGTGCTTCCCTAATGAATTAATGGAAGGATGCACACAATACAAAGTTAAATCTCAATCCTTTATCATATAAATAAGCTCATATTGAAAGTGAACAAATGAAGCTTATTAAGCACTTAATACGTCCTTTTTCTTTATTTCCCATCAGAAAAGGCTGTAATTCCGCTCCAAAAATTTAAAAAATGAATAAATTAAACTCCCCCCCCCTTTTTTTTTAAGATGTTATTTATTTATTTGAGAGAGAGAAAGACAGAGATAGTGAGAGAGAGCATGAGCAGGGAGGAGAGGGAGAAGCAGGCTCCCTCCTGGGCAGGGAGCCCAATGTGGGACTCTCCCAGGACCTTGGGATCATGACCTGAGCCAAAAGCAGATGCTTAACCAACTGAGCCACCCAGGTGCCCCAAATTAAACCCCCTTCTTAATGGCTTTAGTGCATGTGTGAATTTTACTAAGATGTTATTTACCAGGCAACCATTTTCCTTGGTTTTCCAGTTCCATTAAAGGAGACAAGTGGGAATAAACAGTAAATAGAAGTGATTGATGGAGATGTAAGAATTCAGAGTGGTCCAAACAGGATCTTAGATATTAAACATCTAAAAGGGATGGGGTGCCTCGGTGGCTCAGTCAAGCGTCTGCCTTCAGCTCAGGTCATGATCCCAGGGTCCTGGGATCAAGCCCCGCATCGGGCTCCCTGCTCAGCGGGAAGCCTGCTTCTCCCTCTCCCACTTCCCCTGTTTTTGTTCCCTCTCTCGCTGTCTCTCTCTCTGTCAAATAAGTAAATAAAATCTTTAAAAAATAAAAATAAACACCTAAAAGGGAATGTCTCTTATAATGCTCTACTTATTGCAACTGGTTCAATTTTAAAAATAAATAAATAGGGGCACCTGGGTGGCTTAGCTGGTTAAGCGTTTGACTTTTAGTTTCAGCTCAATTCATGATCTCAGGGTTCTGGGATCAAATCCCCATCTGGCTCCACACTCAGTGTGGAATCTGCTTGAGACTTTCTCTCCCTCTCCCTGCCCTTCTCGCTCTCTCTCTCTCTCCCTCTCTCAAATAAATCTTTTATAAATAAATCAGTTCCAGGAAAACTAACCGAACTCTTCCATGTGCTCTCTAATGGTCTATTAGCAAATCTTAAAAATCACAAAATGGTATGCAGTGAGGTCTTCAGGTATTGAGGCCTGGACAATTAATTAGAAAACTGCCCTTTTCTGAGCAATTTCATCCAGCAAGATTCTGGGGTAACTTACAGTCAAATAAAAACAGATAGATGCAACCACTAATATTTATGAGTTGGTAAGAGCTTGCAACTAAATGGTTATATCTAAGTAGATGCTCTTTAATAGAAGAAAAAGACATATAAAGAGTGTTCATCATCAACATGAGACTGTATGCCCATGATCTCTACTACATTAAATGCTACAGCTTACTGAGATGTAGATGACTTGAAACTAATGAATGTCTATTGTAGCAGGACACCTCTCATTCTGCAAAGGAGAGAAATGAAGCAATCTCCAACTGAAATCACCCAGGTCACCCACCCCATCTAAGGTAACCCTAAGCTGGATAATATTAAAAGCCCAGTACTTATGAATTCTTTCAAAAGTTAAGGATGAAAGAAAATCTACTGTTTACCGGTCCTAAGGTCATATGCGGTTCCTTAGCAACCAGCTTGTCTTTCGTGTGACTAAGAGTTGATGGACAGGGGGGAATGAAAATGAGACCACCAGGACAATTCCAGTTCACAGAGGCAGGGCTTCCAAAGCACTGTGTACCCCACACTATTGTGTTAAAGAATTTTCTTCCATTGGGAAGAAAGAGGATTACTGACAAGGCATAGCAAAATGTTTCGAGGTACCAGCTGGAGACCCTGAACCGAAGACCAAGATAAAAGTTACCTGTAACGGTTCTTGCATAGAGCACCAACCCACGCCAGGACAGGAAACCCTGCAGCCACTCTCGACCTCACCCAGCCTCACGGCTCTGGTCCTAAGAGGTGGTTTATCTGGGAACTTTGTTGAGATGCAAGCGTGCTCCCAGAGGCAGCTTTTGGATCCTCTACCCCCTAACACATTCCTCTCCGCCCCTACCCTGGCATCATTTAGGGCCCGGATTTTTTAAAACAGGAAGGAAAAAAAAAATCATACTAGTTAAAGAGTGTGAGTTCTGGAGATACCTGAAAAGTTAGTAAGAAGCTTAGCGATTTCTACATACATCTTTTCAATCCTGTAGCCAGTCACAAGAATCAAGAAAGCAGTGTTCTTGCAAGGAACTGGAGCTCAGACATTTAGTAAAGACCCGCAGACGGGCACGCTCAGTTTATAAGGTAGTTAATTCCTGAAGGCTTTTCGTGTAGGCAAATGAGGCTGCAGTCTCTCAAAAACCCTCTTCCTGGGCCCCGGGGGTTTCAAACTCCAGTGATCAAGAGAGTGCTTGTGAGTATGTTTGAGGTCTGGGCTCCCGCCCCCAAAACAGGTCGTGAAGTACTTACAGCCGCTGGCCCGCGAGCCCCGGGCTCTCCTGCGCGGGGCTCGGGGGCGCCGCCTCCACCCCGCGTCTGGGACCTTGCAGCCTGCCTGGCTCCGGGCGCCGCCCAGGGGGGTCCCGGGCCGGGCCGGGGGCGGGAGAGGCGCCGAGCCCGGAGCCCACCACCCGAGTGCGGGTGAACATAGCTCTGGGTCCACGGGTCCCGGCGCCCGCTGCGGGAGCGAGGCGGGCTGGGACGCTCGGCGAGTCTCGAGATGCGATTCCGAGGGGCAGGGGCAGCGGTTTTAACAGCTTGAGTTTCGATTTCCCGCTACCCGCTGCAGCTGCGCCCGCCCCAAAGGACTTCCCCATCGACGCTCCCCTCAGGCGCCCTCTGACCTTATCCCCGGTAACAGCTCCCGCTGCGCCGCCCGGGCCGCCCGGGCCCCGGGTGCGGAGGGGAGCTGGCTCGGCCGCTCTCAGTGAGTCGGTCCCACAACCACCTTAGAGCATAGTAAAGACAACTGTCATCAGCCGCCGACACCTTGTGAGCGAGCAGCAGCCGCAAGGGACCTAGAATCCTGCAAGATACTTTAGGGACTGTTGAACAGGTAACCCTAATTTGTGGTTACTGCTGGGTATCTGAGCCCGTGAACCATATATGAACCTTCGGACGCCGGAGATCAGGTGAACAAATAAAATCATCCAAACAAAATTTTGCCTTTATCAGTAATGATTGCCGTTTGGTTGTTGTGCAAATACTTTCAAGTTAAGGAAACTAAAGTGAAATCAAAAGCCACAGGAAACCCACAAGAGGAGAAGCGAGCCCCTGTTATTTCGCCTGTTACCATGGCGGCATTAGCGTTTGCTTACATGTCTCCTACAATGCAGGTCTGGGGAGGCGAGAGACGTCTCTCATTTTTGTATAGCCGGCATTATGACAGTCATGATCAACCCAGTGCACATCAGAATCATACGGGAGCTTTTTAAAAATATGGATGCTGAGACTTACTCCCCGACCTACAGATACAGAGTCTTGCAAATCCATATATGAGAAAGTCCCTATACCATAGTTGAATGTCTTGCACAGACCAGCTATGTAATCAATATTTCTTGAATGTCTGATCAATTACTTAGCAAGGCTGCCTGGAGAATCATTTCTGCCTACTGCTCAGCTTGCCCAAGGATTGGCATTTCTTTTTTTTTTTTTTTTAAGATTTTTATTTATTAATTTGACAGCGAGAGAAAGACAGCGAGAGAGGGGAGCACAAGCAGGGTTTGGGAGAGAGAGAAGCAGGCTTCCAGCTGAGCAGGGAGCCCGATGCGGGGCTCCATCCCCAGGACCCTGGGATCATGACCTGTGCCAAAGGCAGATGCTTAACCGACTGAGCCACCCAGATGCCCCAGGATTTGCATTTCTAACAAGTTTCCTGGAGATACCAATGCTGCTGGTCTTTGGACCACCCTTTGAGACTTTGAGAGGGCCACTGTGGGCAATGTGGAAGGCACAGAAGGGTTTTCAATAGGGAAGTTATGTAATAACATGTTTGAGAATGTTCTACCAGCAATGTGAAAAGGAGACTGAAAAATGAAAAGACTGAAATCTGAGAGATAAATTAAGAGCCTGGTTGTTATAATCTAGGCAGGAAATACAGAATCTGAACTAAGGCAATAGCAAGTGAAACAGGAAGCAGGGAGCAAAATCAAGGCATTCTGAATGAAAGGTTAACATGGTTAGATAAAAAACTAGATGCAGGGCGCCTGGCTGGCTCAGTGGAAAGAGCGACTCTTGATCTTGGGGTTGTGAGTTTGAGCCTCACATTGGGTGTAGAGATTACTTTAAAAAAAATAAAATTAAAAAAAAAAACTTAAACAAACACAACTAGATGCAAAAGGGAACTGAGCTCCAGAGGTAGCAAAGACAGATGGGGAGACAGTTTTTACAGTACTCTGAAACTCAGCTCTGCCACATACCAGCCCCATGACCAAGGACAAGTCACTGATTTCCCCAGAGGCCCAGTTTCCTGATCTACACTATGTGGAATGAAGTTACAATACTTACCTTGTGGGGTACTGCAAGGAATAAAGAGATGATCCACATCAGTGCTTCTCAAATAGAGTTGGAGTTGATTTTGCCTCCAGTAGACATTTGGCAATGCCTGGAGACACTTTTTATTGTGAAGCCTAGAAGGGGACTGAGGTGTATCTCCTGACATCTAGAGGGTGGAGGCCAGGGATGCTGTTAAATATCCTGTAATGGACAGGACAGCCTCCCAGAACAGAGAATCATCCTGCCCAAAAAGTCAATAGCACTGAGGTTGAAAAATCCTGATCTACGTAATTTGCCTAGCTTAGAGTCCCAGTAATTTAATGGTTGCTGATTGATGGTTACTATAAGGTTTTAGTTTTGTGTGTGGGTAGAAGGCAGAATCATTGATCATTAACCAGGAGGAGGGACAGGTTTTTGGCAAAGGTGAAAGACTTTGATTTGGAAACTGTTGGGTTGCAGGTGCCTGCAGGGTGAGAAAGGCAGTTCAGGAGCCCACCAAAAAGTGGATCTGGGTGGTCTTTCTGGAGGCCATCTGCTTCAGAATGTCGTCTGCTAGGAAAAATACCACTGGAACTTTTGTTTCAGAGAAGAAAGCAATTGTTTTGGTGATTGGATTCAAATGGAAGATTGAATAAGGGAAAACCAGTTCTTCTAAAGCAGCTAGTAATAGTAATGCTGACTTCAAGAATACACTTAGTTGACCGTTATTTATTTTATAACCCAACCATGTAGCACACCAAAGTTTCAAGCATGCGATAGATGGGACGCTTGGGTGGCTCTGTAGGTTAAGCGTCTGCCTTCATCTCAGATCATGATCCCAGGGTCCTGGGATTGAGCCCCGCATCAGGCTCCTTGCTCAGCAGGGAACCTGCTTCTCCCTCTGCCTGTCGCTCCCCCTGCTTGTGCTCTCTCTCTCTCTCTCTCTGACAAATAAATAAAATCTTAAAAAAAACCCCAAAAAACCAAGAGATAGAAATAGAGGATAATAGGCCAAATCTAAATTGCTTAATCTGTTCATTTCTCATTTTGCTACATTCTCAAAGTATTAAAAAATGTGACTATGATTTATTACTGCAACAGATATCTACAGGCTCCTTCAGGATACTTGAGAGTGGGTCATCTACTTGTGTATCACATATGCTCTTACATTATGTGTATTTGTGTGAGAATGTAGGCTGGCCTTTTACTAGGGTTGCTCAGAGTTGTGTGCCTCTGAGCAATGGCTGGTGGAGAGAAGCATGGTGAGTGGAGAAGGTTCAGGATCCCTACCACTGCCTCAGCCAGAGTATTTGAGCCCTTATTTCTTCCATGTACCAGATTGCTGCCTGATTTTGTTTGTACAAGGGTTCCATGGCTTTAAAAGTTCAACAAACCATTGTACTAGACAATTACCTGTATGTTTTAAGGGCTATGGGGGAATCCCTGGAATCCAGTGAGATTGTTAAATTGCCTGAAATTTGGCCAATTAGAGATTCCTTTAGGAAATGGTTTTCTTTTAAAATGTAACAGCCTCCAGGAAATAATCATTTATTCATTCCTTTAGGTAAAGGCGTTTAATCTAAGCAAAAGACATTTTGGTTGGGGAAGAGGGAACCTGAGTGGAAAGAAAAGGAGGATTCAAAAGGATGTACATAGGAAAATGTTGTAAAATGAGACATTAATAGGAAATGGCAATTCGGGACTGCAAGGAGCAGTTTTAGTCCAATGCACTAGGATAAGATTAAAGATAGGGGTGCCTGGGTGGCTCAGTCATTAAGCGTCTGCCTTCGGCTCAGGTCATGATCCCAGAGTCCTGGGATCAAGCCCTGAGTCGGGCTCCCTGCCTGGCAGGAAGCCTGCTTCTCCCTCTCCCACTCCCCCTGCTTTTTTTCCCTCTCTCACTGTGTCTCTCTCTGTCAAATTAAAAAAAAAAGATGAAATCAAAAAGGAACTTCACCAATTTGGGCTAATGCTAACATGTCCAAGTATGTCCTTTGTCTTCCAAGGAAATAAATGAAAACATATATCTGATTTTAAATTAGTTGCCTTCCATTACTCTTTCATTATTGTGAATAAATACATAGAGAGACAGAGATTCTCAGCTGGTTCCTGTCAGAAAGTGTCTCAATGAAAATCTTAGTTTCTGAAAATTCTAAAAAGGCATACTTCCTTAAATATGATTCTGCAGTAAAAAGTTAGATTAATCCAATAGATTGAGGACAGCAGTTATTTTAAAGCTTTGATTTCTCTCTTCAACAAAGGAACTATGTAAACCTCACCTACTACTAGGCATCTCCTCATTTTAAGCATGAGTGTGTGTGTGTGTGTATAAGCTGATTTGTGTTGTGGCAATTTCATATTCTTTAGAAATTCTTTAAATTTATGCCATAAAATCATGGAATGCTACAATTATAAGTCACCTTAAGTTCATGTAATAAATGTTTATTGAATGATAAGCATAAACTTCTCACTTTGTCAAACCCAGGAGCTACAGTGGGGAACAGACTGAACCTTGTTATGCTAACTCCACATTTAAGATCATCTAGCCACCTCATTTTAGGTGGGAGGAAACAGAAACTCAGAGAAGTCAAGTGATTTGCTAGTATTGTGTGACAACTTAGCAGCAGAACCAGAACTTAAATTTAGGTCTTCTGCGTTCATGTCTAGCTTTCCACATTTTGGAAGATGATTGTGACAATATATATCTTTTGACAAAATTCAGAATTTGGAATGCTTTTCATTTGTTTTAATTTTCCCCATGAGCAGCTGTGTATTTTTTTCCAAAAACAGTTATGTCAAAGTCTCTAAACCTATTAGAATCAACATTAATAAAAACCATTGCACTCCAACATTCATCCCTATAATTACATGGTCAAATTGTCTTTATAGTGACAGTGCTTTACACAACTTGTCAAATTTTCATGAATAGCAAACATGCTAAATTTGGGTTAGAATTCCTTTTTCTTTAACAGCATTAAAATAGTGAGCTTTAGGACGCCTGGGTGGCTCAGTCGTTAAGCATCTGCCTTCGGCTCAGGTCATGATCCCGAGCTCCCGGGATCGAGTCCCACATCGGGCTCCCTGCTCGGCAGGAAGCTGCTTCTCCCTCTCCCACTCCCCCTGCTTGTGTTCCTGCTCTCGCTATCTCTTTCTGTCAAATAAATAAAATCTTTAAAAAAAAAAAAAAGAGCTTTATAGTGTAGCATAAAGAATTCTACTTAGCAACGGAAAGAGGCAAATTTGTTCGCTCTATTTTTCTGATGACAATGAGAACTGTCACTTGGGGAAATGAGGAGAAATAAGCTTTCAATAATATTTGCTATCTTCTAGAAGGTGGCTGCATTTCTTTGTTTGTAAACTCCTATCTGAGGAAAGGGTAGTGGCTTCTGTCTCTGGGTTCTAACACTGCATAGTAGCTGTCACAAGACCTCTGGGGCTGCAAGGATGAAAGGAATTTCCCTTCCCTGGGGAAAGTTCTGAAGACTCTGTCTGTGGCATGGGAGAGAAATTCCCCTGAAGGGTTTCTTTAGCTGTGATAAATGAATCAAACAGAAACTTTGCACAGCACTGCTCATTTTAACCCCACCTCTATGTCTTTTCCAAAAATGCCCTCTCTTAGGGAACTCCTAATTGTCCTGATGTTTGAACTCTAAGCCAACTCCCTTGAGTATTCACATCCTTTGTCAATATGGCCAGGTATATGTAAGAGAAAATGTAGCGTAGGGGCAGAAGACCCAAACTTGAGACTTGGCAGAGCCATTTAAGAATTTTGTGACCTCAGGCAAATACTGAAACTCTCTGAGTTTTGGTTGCTTCGTTTGTAAAATGGAAATATTAATCATAATAAGACCAGCTGTCGGGGCACCTGGGTGGCTCAGTCAGTTGGGCGACTGCCTTCGGCTCAGGTCATGGTCCTGGAGTCCCAGGATCGAGTCCCGCATCGGGCTCCCTGCTCGGCGGGGAGTCTGCTTCTCCCTCTCCCGCTCCCCCCTCTTGTGCTCTTTCTCTCTCTCACTCTCTCTCTCAAATAAATAAATAAAATCTTTAAAAAAAAAAAAAAATAAGACCAGCTGTCCAATCTACCTTCAGGGGTTTGTGATGGCCAAATGAGATAACATATGTGAAAGTGGTTCCTAAATTGCACCTTGATGCCATATAAATGGAAGGTTGTGTTGTGGGTTTTTTTTTGAGCTGTCAGCACAAGCGCTTTATATATGTTTTTTAATAATACTTAAATTTGTCCTCAAAGAGTTCTTAACTTCAGTTGCAGCAGCTCTTGGCTCTCAATTGCTAAACGTTACAGAGCTGTATCCTCAGTGTGTTTTATCTTGAAATCCCTTTCGGAATAGAAATGAAGCAGTATGTAGTTTTACCTACCAATATATAAATGCCTGGCATAAGAGTACAGTCCCCAGTGAAGTGGAACTTGGTTGGCATAACTGGAAGGCTTTGAGTCCTCCCTAGACGTTTCATGACACTGTTCCATCCCTAATGCCTTCTGGAAGCCAACAAGAGCTCCGTTTCTGTGGATAAAACCTAAGGTTTTCCTCTTTGACTTGACTTGTAAAACGGAGTCATGTTAAAAATTCCCTTGGCCTTGTATCCTTCCAGGAGGGTGATTTGGGGGTGGGATTCCCCACAGGCATACCATAGAGGTTAGAGTTCAAGACTCTCCTGAATAGTCCTCAGGAGCCAGTCAACTATGTGGCTCTTCTCCCTGGGGTTCCAGTAAAACAATCTCTGACAAAGGGAGGGTGATGAAAATGATTACAATAATGACGTTACATGCAGTCTGAAGAAAGGGAGGGTTTCCCATGTTATCCACCATGGGTTTGTCATGCAAGCTTCAGGCTTTGTTAGATCGACCTATATTTAGATCTTGACTCTACCACTTACAACTGAAAGACGTTGGGTGAACTACTGAACATCTCAGGGCTTCAGTTTCTTCAACCATAAAACGGAAATGAGTTATAGACCTACTGAACATTGTTGTTGTATACATAAGGTAAGCATAAAGTGCTTAGTACCTTGTATCCAACAGAGTATACTCAATAAATATAGTGATCAATACTATCCAAATTCTCAAAAAATAAAGTGAGCTGGGCAAAATACTTGAACAAGCACTTTACATAAAAAAGATATCCAAATGGCTAGTAAATATATGGAAAGGAGCTCCACTTCATCTGTCAGGGGGGAAATGCAAATTAAAATTATAGTAAGATACCTCCATACACTCAACAGGATTACTAAAATGAAAGGAAAAAAGTACCATGAGTAAGGATGTGAAACCAAAATTCTCATGCCCCATTAGTGGGCTTGTAAATTAGTACCTTTTTGGAAAATTGGCAGAATCTTCTAAGGCTGAATATTTTCTTTTTCTTCTTCTTTTTTTAAATTTTGTTTATTTATTTGACAGAGAGAGACACAGCAAGAGAGGGAACACAAGCAGGGGGAGTGGGAGAGGGAGAAGCAGGCTTCCCGAGGAGCAGGGAGCCCGATGCAGGGCTTGATCCCAGGACCCTAGAATCATGACCTGAGCCGAAGGCAGATGCTTAATGACTGAGCCACCCAGGCGCCACCAAGGCTGAATATTTTCTTATCTAGCCATTCCACTGCACGTGTGTTCACCAAGTCCTGTGCAAGAATTTCAAATGAGCATGATTCATAAGAGTATAAAACTAGAAATGACTTATATACCTATCAATAATGGATGGATTGTAAATCAAACCATCATGCTGTATACTTTAAACTTATATAGTGGTGTATATCAGTTATATCTTAAAACTAGGGAAAAAATAAAATAAGGAAAAGAAATAATAATAGAAAGGGGTGCCTGGGTGGCTCAGTCATTAAGCACCTGCCTTCAGCTCAGGTCATGATCCCAGGGTTCTGGGATCGAGCCCTGCATCAGGCTCCCTCCCTGCCCGGTGGGAAGCCTGCTTCTCCCACTCCCACTTCCCCTGCTTGTGTTTCCTCTTTCGTTGTGTCTCTCTGTGTCAAATAAATAAAGTCTTAAAAAAAAAAAAAAGAAATAATAATAGATGGTGGAATATTCCTACAATGTAATCCTACATATGAGGAGTTTTGTATTTGTCATTCTCTAAGTGCTAGATGGCCATTTATTTTACTTCCTCAGGCTATTTTCAGGCATGACTGTATTTCTATCTAGCCCCTCTCACTCATGTAACATATTAGTTAAACTACAGGCTCAGCTGCAATAGTAGAGACTCAAAATAACTGCGGTTTAAACAGCTTAGAAATTTGCTCTTAGGTACTAATCCCCGTATATGCAGGCCAGGGCTAGTACGGTGAAGGTGTTACTCTATTACAGTGTCAAGGGTCCAGGCTTCTACTGTGTTGCCCTGCCTTCTCTAGGATGTTTCTCTTACCCACATCGAATGCATAAATAATCCAGCCAGTGAGGAGGGAGTAAAAGAAACGGCAGGGCAAGTTTACCTTTAAATGCACAACCTAGAGATTGCACTCATTACTTCTGCTCACATTTTGCTGGTCAAATTTAGTTGCATAGCCACACCTAGTTACAAGAGAAGCCAAGAAATGTGGTCTTACTTCAGTCATTTAACACATATATATATTGAGTACCTACTGTAAACCAGGCACTGGGGATATAGTAGTGAATAAACCCATCAAAAATCCCTCTGCCACATGCTTTCATTCTAGATGGACAACTAACAAAGCAGATAAGTAAGATATGTAGTGTGTTAGATATTGTTAAATACGGAGGTAGTCAGATTTCAAGATGGCCTCCAGTGATTCTTGCTTCCTACCCCAAGTTTGGGATAAATTGTAATGCAGAAGTTAACAACTAATATAGATGATAATACCTGGAAGTGTGGCGCAGTCTAACAAAAACTGAAAATATGGGCTTGGCTTCAAAACTGGTCAGAAGGCAGAAGCAGGAAGGACTCTGGGGAGAATGTCAGCCCAAGTTGAGGAGCACTATAAGGGATCTTTATTGTGTGGAGGTAGATAGCAACACTGTGACCTGTGATAATGCAGGAACTAGAAAATATACCTAATGAAGTGAGTGAACCAGCTGAGGAGATATCCAGGCAGAATGTGGAAGTTCCTGCCTCTTTCATTCTTGCTGCTTATAGTAAAGTGTGGGGAGAGAGAGAGAACCTAAACAGAGGGTTATTAACCTAAAAGGAGCTAGGAATTGCTGGTTTTGGAAGTTCCCAACCTCTCTAAATAACAAACTATGCTAACATTTGGCTTAGTTTGGCTTCCTAAGAAATGGCTCCAGGAAGAGTTCAAATCAGAGCACCATCATGATCTAAAGTGGAACATGAGAGAGTGGCTACTAATTCCTTTGTTAAGACATCAGAATGATCTAAGAAATAAATATCTCTAGGAACCATTCAATCAAATAATAAAACTTTTAGAAGCTTAAGAATATTGTCCTTAAACAGTATAGCAGAAGCCCAAAGTAGACAAAAGCCAAGGTGTGATTTTTGTCTAACGGGATAAACCAAAATGAAATTTGTAAAAAACACTCAGACTTTTTATTTATTTATTTATTTATTTATTTATTTATTTATTTATTTATTTATTTAGAAATAATCTCTGCACCCAATGTGGGGCTTGAACTTACAACCCCGAGATCAAGAGTCGCATGCTCTACTGACTGAGCCAGCCAGGCACCCTCCTGCTTCAGACTTTTGAAGAGAATTTTATTTTCATAAATGCCACCAGTTTGGACTGAAAGGGACAGACACATGATGAAATGAAGGCTCGTACTGACAGGGATCAGGCTGGGAAAACTACCAACTGCACACATGGGCTACCTTTCATGGAAAAGGGAAGATAACTCAAAGGGCAGAACTGAAAGCCCAGTATGTAATCAAATGCCACAAACAATTATTCCCATGCCTTGAGTCCTAATCAAGGAAGTGCCAACCTGTACCTTGTTGAATTTCAGAATCACTATAGCCCAGTGACACCCATGTTCCTCCCATTTCCCCCTTTGAACAAACCTATATTGCTTTTCCTATGCACATCCCATCATTTTATGTGGGCTATATTGGTGGCCAATAACTTGACCCTTTACTTCGTAAGTCTTCAGGTCAAGGGAAACCATACTGGAGGAGCTATACCTAAGTAACTACATGTGTGGAGTCTCATCTGCATCAGACTTGATTTAGATAACAAGATTCTAGATTTTGAGCTGATGCTGTAATGGGATGAGGTTTGGGAGGAGCTGAGTATAGTTTGCATGTGAGCCTGTGGGGACAAGCGGTCATACTGTGGTAGCTGCCCTCCAAGGCGGCCTCCAGTGATTCTTGTGTTCTGCTATTCTTGCCCTTAAGTAGTTTCCTCCGACTCTGAATAGGACTGTGTGATGTAACCTCCAACCCCTGTCAAGAGGACTATAACTCTAGCTGACATCTTGGTGCAACCTGAGCAAGAACCACGAAGCTAAGCTGCCCCTGAATTCCTGCCTCACAGAAACTGCTGGAGAAAATAAATATTTAATATTGTTTTAAGCCACTGTATGTTGGGGTAATATGTGATGCAGCAATGGATAACTAATACAAGTATGAGGAGAAAAATTAAAGTGGAAAGAGAATGGGAAGTAAAATTTGTATGATATTTTAGATTAGGGCAGCCAGAGAATGTCTTCTTGTGACCTCCGATTAGGGATCTCAGGGATGAGAGGGCACAGGAAGAGCATTTCAAGTAGAAGCATGTTGATACTCAAAATATTTAACAACCAGTATGACACAGGCCCTGACCAGTCACAGCATATGCTCAAACCAATAAAAACTAATGTAAGTCACAAACATTCCCTAGGGCCTCATTTTGAAACCCAGCTGAATTTCAGCCTTGAGCAATCGGAATAGAGTCAAATGCCCTGAGGTAAGAAAATGTCTGTTGGATAAACAACAAAAAGGTTGATGTGAGCAGAAGAAGAGAGTAGTAGGAAACGAGGACAGAATCATAACATGGGGCCAGACCATATAGGGTCCTTTAAGTCATAGTAAAGCTTTTGGCTTTTACTCTGCACGAAATGGAAAGTATTTGGAGGATTTGGTGCAGGGGAGTAACGTGATATAACATGTTTTAACAAGATCACTGTGGCTGGTATTTTGAGAATAGACTGAAGAAAAGCAAGGAAAGAAGCAAGGAGGCAAGTTGAGAGGCAGTTGGAATAATCCAGATGAGAAATGGTAGTAGCTTGAACCTCCCCACCCGCCCCCCCCACACACACAGTAGAGGTGGTGAGAAATGCCCAGATTCTCGATATATTTTAAAAGTATGATGAACAGGATTTTAAGTGAAGGATGAACAGAAACAGATTGAATGTGACTTGTAGAGAAAGAGTCAGGGATGATTTGAAGGTTTTCATCTTTAGTTGCTGGAAGATGGAGTTACCATCAACTAAGTTGGGGAAGGCTGCGAGGGGGCTGTTTCTGGTATTGGTGGTGAGGAAGGGTATTGTCATGAGCTCACTTTTGGACATGTTGAGTTTTAAGAGCCTACTAGACATCCAAGTAGAGTAAGTTGTTAAAGTAGAACTGTGGGTTCAAAGATGATGTCCAAACTGAAGATACACATTTGGAACTCATTGACTTATAGAGTGTATTTAAAACCAAGTGGTTGGATGAGATTACCCAAGAAGGGAGTTTAAACAGAAAAGAGAATTTGGGTGTCCTTTTCCCTAGCTTTAAATGATAGAAGCAATTTTATCACTACAGAAGAAGAGAAGCAACCATATTGAAGAAGAAGTAGAATTCTCTCCCTTCTCACTCCAGGTTCAAGCTGGTCAGTTATTTAGAATGCATAGGTATCCAGGGATGGACATTAGTGAGCCAGGCCAATGTTCTGGTGGTGTGGGGTCAACACTGAGAGTATAAGAACAAACAAAACTCGAATCAGGAACACAGTCACCGGCAAGGTAGAATAGCTATTGACTGACTAGCAGCTGGTGAACCAGCTCTTTATATTCTAGCTCAGTGGTTCTCAATGTTGGCTATCTTTGGAACCACTGGGGCAGCTTTAGAATCACTGAGGCTCGGGTCCCAGCCCAGAAATCTGATTTAATCGGTCTGGGGTACAACATGGACACAGGGATTTCACATGCTTGCCGGAGATTCCAGTGTACAGCCAAGGTTGAGCATCAGCGCTATAGATGAAGCACTACAGTTAATAAGTCAGCATTATCAGCTCTTTTAGGAGCAGCTCTTAGTTTCCTTTCTGTGCAGACAGACATTAGAGCAAAGATACTAAACTGTAACAAAATGACAGCTTAGAAGGCTGAAAAATAGACAAAGACTAGGGAGAAGTCTTGAACTTAAATTTTACATTGCTTCTAGTAGGTCATTTCTCAGAACATTAGGTCTAGACCAAATAAATGTTGGCTGCGAGCAAAACATCAATTTGAGCTTTTTTTTTTTTTTTTTTGTAGTTTGTGATAGAGTAGGTGTTGTTAAGTGTAGAGCAGAATCATCAGCGGGACAGGATAATGAAATATGTACACAGAATGTACTGAAACAGAGGCTGTGGCAGTGAATGCAATACTTGACACTTTTTAGGAGAATGAGGAAAAAGTAAGGATATAAAAATTGTTTATTGATGTAAGAAATTTCTAAATGTATAGACAGTGCTTTCAAAACTCCTTCTGAACACACATCTGGTAAGTCTGTTTGTCAAGAGTATGGTTCTACTTGGACCCCATGCAGCTGACCCAGAAGAGGTCACCCTGCTCTTGGGGCTGGAGTACGGGGACATCACCTCAATGAGACGAGTTTTGTGGCACAGTGTTGTGAAAAATAAAAGTATTTTGAAGAGTAAGCCCACATCACTCTTAGTCTCTTTTGCTTTCAATAAATTTTCACAGCTATAACGTAGGAAGAACAAGTAAAATGCAAGCAAAATAGTACAGTTTGTACTCTGTCAGTATTAGATAGAGGTTCTTTGCTACTTGGTGTAGGTTAAAACAATCCAATAGACATCGTCTCAAAACCTCACATATTCACGCTGAATCTGCCACAAAAACAAAGTTGAGATCCAAACAAACAACAACAACAACAAAAACCCAGTGTTTTCTATTTCCTTGTTGTGTTTGTCAGCAATGCTTTTTCTGACACAGATGACCTTGGATCACCATGCTGTTATTCCCTTGTAGGGTGTATTTAAAATCCAAGAAAAAACATGCTCCTGGACTATGGAATGCCAAGACGAATTTTCAACCCACTGGGAAAATAAATGAAGAGCAATCAAATGTATTCTGTTATAAATAGTAATAGGTGGATTAATTCTCAGGTACCATCAACAATCTATGCTTCAAACCAGATGTTTACTTCTGGCTAAGCTGTGTTCTAAAGAGATGACTGACAGCAGTATTTTAGGAATTTTAAATAAGGAAGTTACCCATATTGTCTCTTCTTAAAAGCTACATAACCTTGAATGAATTACACGACTCATCTGAACCTGTTTCCCTCTCCTACCCATTGGCTTTATATGATGTCAGGGCCAAATGTGATCATGCCACACTGGAAATTATAAAGGTTTTTTTTTTTTTTTTCCTAGTTGTTATTTAACAAGTTAACAATGGCAAACCCGATCATCTGGATCTGCAATAGTAATTGTAAGCATGTATTAGTGTGATAGTAACATTTTTATAGATAATGTAAATGTTCTCTGCAGGAGGGTTTAGAGGTTAAAAAGAAATTTTACATTTATTATCTCATTATTTATCCTGACATAACCTATGAAGAATGTTAGTTTCTCGATCTTAAATTTAAAGCAAGCTACTCAGAATTATTACATAATAATTCTCACGCACACACACACACATTTACATATACATTTACTGGATGTATGCTACTGTGTGTCAGACATTGTTAGGCATTTTTACCTGTGTCAGGTCAGTTCCAAAAGCAGGCTTCAGATCTAATTCATCCAATTCTCTACCACTCTCTCCACTGCCTCACTCTGCTTTATCATATTGGCCATTTTAAAGGAGATACTATCCAATAAGGAAATAAAAATTAAAAGATGGTATCATAGTCCATTTGGGCTGCTATAACAAAACACCACAGACTAGGTGGCTTATAAACAGAAATGTACTGCTCACAGTTCTAGAGGCTGGAAGTCCAAGATCAGGGTGCCAGCATGGTCAAGTGAGGACCCTCTTGGGGATGACAGACTTCTTGTTTTGTATCCTCACGTGGCAAAAGGAGCTAAGGAAATTCTATCTACCTCTTTTATAAAAGCACTAATCCCATTCATGAGGGTTACACCTACATGACCTAACTGCCTGCCAAAGGCCCCTACCTAGTAATACCATCACGTTTGGGTGATGGTTTCGACCCTAACACATATATTCTGACCATAGCAGACACAGTGACATCACATGCAAGACTCCCATAGGTATGTGGATGAAAGCTATGCACATAGAAAAATAACAAATATTTTTTATGTGTACATAGAAATACATTACTATACATTACTGTATTGCTCTTTCAGTTGCTCTTTTAAAATATTCAGAAAATCATATGCATAAGATGCTGGTGTTAATAACAAGCAAGCAATTTGGTTTGTCTTAGTTTCCTAGGGCTGTCATAACAAAATACCACAAACTGGGTGGCTTGAAGCAACAGAAAACTAATGTCTTACACTCCTGGAGGCTGGTAGCTCAAAATCAAGGTGTCGACCAGAGTTGGTTCCTTCTGGAGGCTCTGAGGGAGAATCTGTTCCACACTTGTCTCCTAGCTTCTGGTGTTTGTTTGAAATCCTTAGTTTATAGCTGCATCACTCCGAACTCTGCCTCTACCATCACATGGCCTTTTTCCTTGTATCCCTGTGCCTCCCAATCTCTCTCTCCTTATAAGGTCATCAGTCATTGTATTTAGGGCCTACCCTAATCCGTCATACCCTTATTTTAACCTTGATTCCATCTGCAAAAATCCCACTCCCAAATGAGGACACATTCACAGGGATGAGGTTAAATCTTCAACATTATCTTTTTGGGGGGCACAATTCAACCTTCAACAGAGTTTTTAAAACTTATTTTTGCTGAAATATTTGAGCGTAAGTTATAGACACATAGCCCCGTTACTCCTAAATACTAAGGTGTGCATTTCCTAAAAATGGAGACACTCTTCTACATAACCATAGAATCCACATAAAAATCAGGAAATTAACATCGATCCATGCTGCCATCTAGGCCACAAATTCCATTCACATTTTGCCACTGTGTCAAAAAATCCTTCATAACAAAAACAAACAGAGAGCAAACTTCTTCCCTTTCCCCCCTTTCTTCTTGATCCAGGATCCAATCTACACCCGTTTAGTTGTCATACCTCTGATCTCTTTCAAGCTGGAACTGTTCCCAATTTTTCCTCGTCTCTAGCGACCTTGACATTTTTTGAAGAGTACAGCCTAGTAATTCTTCAATATTCTTTGCAAAGGTTTGTCTGATGTTTCCTCAAGATTCAAATAAAGCTATGCATTTCAGCAGAAATACCACCATAGGGATAGTCCGTTTTCCTCAGTACATCATATTGGGCAACATACAATGGCAGTTTGTCCCATTATTGCTCATGCTATTATCACTTGGTGAAGATAGTACATGCTTGATTTCTCCACTGTATAGTTAATGCATAATTAGTAAGCAATTGGTATGTAATTTGTGGGAAGATATTTTGAGGCTATGTAAATATCCCATTCCTCATCAGACTTTTACACACTGGCTTTAGCACCCACTGATATTTTTTGCCTGAATCATTTGTGATTGCAAGACAGTAATTTCTAACTCCATCATCTCTTCAACCTTTATTAGATGACATTCTGCTTTAAGGAAGAGCTTTCCTCTTTTCCCTTATGTATCCATTTATACAAATAAGGACTCATGGATAACTGTTTGATTCGATAGGTTATAATCCTTACTATAATTATTTAAATTGTCACATTTGGCCAATGAGAATCCCTTCGTGCTGGCCCCTGATCCTTTTGATACGGCCTATCATTTTTTGAGCACTCCTTACTTTCTGTTACAAGAAGGGCTTTCATACTTTCCCTGCTTCAACCATAGGATTATCCAAGAAACCCTATTTCCATTTAGTGGGGAATGGTATTTAGAAACCATTTGAGTGCAAGGTGTACTCATTTTTACTGGGGTATCATTATTTCTAGGCTCTTTCCAAAGACATGTATAGGAATCACACACACACGCAAATATTTCTATATCTTTTTTTTTTTAACTTTTTTTTTTTTAATAAAGATTTTTATTTATTTATTTGAGACAGAGAGAATGAGAGACAGAGAGCATGAGAGGGAGGAGGGTCAGAGGGAGAAGCAGACTCCCCGCCGAGCAGGGAGCCCGATGCGGGACTCGATCCCGGGACTCCAGGATCATGACCTGAGCCGAAGGCAGTCGCTTAACCAACTGAGCCACCCAGGTGCCCCCTCTATATCTTTCCATACAGATATTTGTTAATCCATTGATAATATGGGGAAAAGAATTCTAAAGATAGCTTCCCTAAGACTCTTTTCTCTCATTTATTCAATCAAACACTAACATGGGTACTGCTGTGAAGGGATTTTGCAGATATAATTTGAGTTCCAAATCACTGGACCTAGAAATAAGATGAGTAGGTGAGTCCTTTAAAAGCAGCGAGTTTTCTCCAGCTGGAAGCAGAAGGGAAGTCAGAGATGGGAAGCACAAGAAGGTTTGCCTTGCTGTTGCTGGCTTGAAGATGAAGGGACAATATGTTGCAGAGTGCAGGTGGCCTCAAGTAGCTGAGGATGGCCCTGTCTGACAGTCAGAAGGAAACAGGGACCTCAGTCTTTTTTTTTTTTTTTTTGATTGATTTATTTATTTGAGAGAGCGAGAAAGTACATGAGAGGGGGGAGGGTCAGAGGGAGAAGCAGGCCTCCCGCTGAGCTGGGAGCCCGATGTAGGGGCTCGATCCCGGGATTCCAGGATCAGGACCTGAGCCGAAGGCAGGGGCTTAACTGACTGAGCCACCCAGGCGCCCCACCATCATAACCATTTAAAAAAATATTTTATTTATTTATTTCAGAGAGAGAGGGAGAGTGAAAGCATGAGGAGGGGGAGGGGCAGAGGGAGAAGCAGGCCTCCCGCTGAGCTGGGAGCCCGAGGTGGGACTCGATCCCGGGACTCCAGGATCATGACCTGAGCCGAAGGCAGTTGCTTAACCGACTGAGCCACCCAGGCACCCCTTTCTACACTTTTTTTTTTTTTTAAGATTTTATTTATTTATTTGAGAGAGAGAATGAGAGACAGAGAGCATGAGAGGGAGGAGGGTCAGAGGGAGAAGCAGACTCCCCGCCGAGCAGGGAGCCCGATGCGGGACTCGATCCCGGGACTCCAGAATCATGACCTGAGCCGGAGGCAGTCGCTCAACCAACTGAGCCACCCAGGCGTCCCGATTTATAAAGTTTTTTAAAGATTTTATTTATTTATTTGACAGAGAGAGACACAGCGAGAGAGGGAACACAAGCAAGGGGAGTGGGAGAGGGAGAAGCAGACTCCCCGCCGAGCAGGGAGCCCGTTGCGGAACTGGATGCCGGGACTCCAGGATCAGGACCTGAGCCGAAGGCAGGGGCTTAACTGACTGAGCCACCCAGGCGCCCCGCCATCGTAACCATTTTTAAGTGTACAGTGCAGTAATGTTATGCTCTTTCTTTCTTTTTTTTTTTTTTAAAGATTTTATTTATTTATTTGAGAGAGAGAGAATGAGAGAGAGCACATGAGAGGGGGGAGGGTCAGAGGGAGAAGCAGACTCCCCGCCCAACAGGGAGCCTGATGCGGGACTCGATCCCTAGACTCCAGGATCATGACCTGAGCCGAAGGCAGTCGCTCAACCAACTGAGCCACCCAGGCGCCCCAGGGACCTCAGTCTTACAACTGCAAGGAACATAACTATCAACAACCTGACTGAAACAGATTCTTTCCCAGAGCCTCCAGATAAAAGCCTAGCCTACCCCCCACCTTGATTTTGGTTTTGTGAGACCTTGAGCACAGAACCCAACTGAGCCCCCTTGGATTTCTGACCTACAGAACTCTGAGCTAATAAATAAGTATTGTTTAAAGCCACTAAATTTGTGGTAACTTTATAGTAGCAATAGAAAACTTATACAGATAGGCAATGTTCTAAAGATAAAACTGAATTTACACTGATTCTAACTGAATACTGCACAGCTTTTTTCTAATTTTCCCTTTTTCATATCTGAACCTTTAAAAATTAATAACCAATTCCCCTTATCTTCAAGATATTTACTTATTTGCTTGATAACCTTACATATAACCAATTGCTTCACCTGTGGACCAGCCACTTCACCTGTGGGTCATCTACTCAGCCTTGACCCCACAGCACAGGGGTTGTACTGGTTGAATTCTTACCACCCGGGACCCCATTATACACACTAAACCCAGACCTTACCATCCATGGGGGCCATGCCAGCCAAGTTACGACACTTGGCCTATGCTCTGCCCCTCCACTCTAGAGGATTTCTGTTTAAGTATATTTTATTTTTTTTAGCATCATTTTAGAGACAGTTCTTCTCGCTTAAAAAATGGTGGTTATGGTGCACCTGGATGGTTCAGTGGATTAAGAGTCTGACTTTGGCTCAGGTCATGATCTCAGGGTCCTGGGATCGAGCCCCACAGAGAGTTCCCCGCTCAGTGGGAAGTTTTCTTGTCCCTCTGCCCCTCCCCCCAATTATGTGTTTTTTTTTTTCTCTCTCTCTCTCAAATAAATAGATAAAAATCTTTAAAAAAAAAATGGTGGTTAGGTACCACTTCCTATTCTAACAACTTTATTGCTGCCATCAACATAAGCAGCCTTGACTGAGTACAATAGTACTCACTGCTGTGTTAGATGTTCTGAAGCACTTCTAAACGAGGAATATGATGCCTGCTTTCAGACTACCATTTTATAATATAAATATGGAAGAATTACAGCCCTGAATTGATAGCTGAACTTTTACTTTGCCTAACATTTTTTTCCCAAAAGATAGACTCTGTCATCCAATTTTGAGATTTTTTTTTTTTTTTTTAACAAACAGTCCATGTGTTTATTAGTATAAAGGAAAAAACACACCTGTGTTTCTCCTTTACTACTCACACTAAACACTTCAGACACTCCTGGTCACCAAATGTATGTGTGTGTGTGTGTGGCGGGGGGTGGGGGGGGTGTTCTTTCCCTACACCAGGCAATTCTGCAACACCAGCTGGGTGTACTATAATTCAATTTTGACATGGCCTGGAGATAGCATTAGATCTCAGAGGTTAAGGGCTCAGACCCACAGGACTACAACCTCAGTCTCACCTCAGATGCCAATTGCAAGTCCAGGTTGTTACCCGTCCTTCTGACTGGCTAGAAATGGGGGGTTTCCAAGACTGCCTCCTTAGGTTTGATTAATTTACTAGAACAACTTACAGAACTCAAAGAAACATCTACTTCTTTATTTATTTTTTTAAAGATTTTTAAAATTTATTTATTTGGCAGAGAGAGACACAATGAGAGAGGGAACACAAGCAGGGGGAGTGGGAGAGGGAGAAGCAGTCTTTCCGCTGAGCAGGGAGCCCGACGCGGGGCTTGATCCCAGGACCCTGGGATCATGACCTGAGCTGAAGGCAGACGCTTAACGACTGAGCCACCCAGGCACCCCAAGAAACATCTACTTTTGTTTACCACTCGACTATAAAGGATATTATAGAGGATAGAGATGAACCTCTACATAAAAAGATACATAGCATGGAGTCCAGAAGAGTGCCAAGCACAGGAGTTTCTATCCCCTTAGAACTGGGGTGCACCACCCTCCCAAGTTCACCAACCTGGAAGCTCATCAAATCTCATAGTTTCAGAGTTTATTTTATGGAGTTTAATGCGCAGCCCCCAGCCCCTTTCTCCTTTCCAGAAGTTGGTGGGTGGAGTTGAAAGTTCCAACTTTCTAATCACTTGGTTTTTGTGATGGGCCCCATCCTGAGGCTATCTAGGGACCCCACCCTAAGCCACTCATTAGCATAAACTCAGGCTGCTCCCCAAAAGCTCCGTATGAATAATAAGAGACACTCCTATTAATCAAGAAATTCCGAGGTTTTTAGGAGATTTGTGTCAGTAACCAGGGACAAAGATCAACTATATTTCTTACTATACCACAATTAGGAAGACATCTTCCACACATTTCTTCTCTTTTGGAACAGAGAGAGAAAAGGGATGGGCTAGATTTGGGAAAATGTTCAACACCATAAATTTTAATTATAATAGGCAGGTAATACAAAGAACTTGTTTGCTATCTGGTAGAAAAAGCCCTCCTCTCTCAACTCGAAATCTGGCTGAGAGACAAGGTCAAAATAATTATATATTCACCTCAGTCTTTCCATAAAGGCAGAAAGAGCTTTCCATTTCAAATTTGTTTTGTTTTGTACCACATGTGGGTTAATTAGATAAAACCATGTCATGTGCCAGATTCAATCAGCCTGGAAATAATCAGAAAACCGGGTTTGGCATTGTTTATGCTGTTCTGGCTCAGAAAGACAAAAGCACGAAATGTAAATTGGCTCCAGAAAATAACATATGTCTGCTTG
Source organism: Mirounga angustirostris (assembly GCF_029215605.1). NCBI lineage: Eukaryota > Metazoa > Chordata > Mammalia > Carnivora > Phocidae > Mirounga > Mirounga angustirostris. Next base: position 52,996,640 of record NW_026991711.1, read on the forward strand.
TGCCAGGTTTTGTTTCATGGGATTATCTCGAGCAGGCACCTGCAGAGCAGACGCCGCTCTGGGTGACCAGGAGACAAACCCACACCATGTAGATCCCCATTTTCCACGAGTGGACACCTCCCTGAAGGGCACTTTTTTACTGCCTTTGACATAGGCCAAAACCAGCTTTCCAGCCATTGGCAGCCAGTCAACTGAAAATGCATGTTGAAGTTAAAAAATGAAAATGTATTTTTGTGTGGCTTATCCCCTAGTGACTTCCTTTAGGCTTATTTCTTTGTTTTTAACATCTCCTGTAAGATTAGAAATACAGTCCTGTCACCACTCCTCAGCTGTATTTCTTTGCTGTAGATAGTTCAGTGAATATTAGGAAGGGGAAGAAGGCAGAACATTTCACTGTTTTCCTACTTGAGTTCCAAGGGATGAACATTTTAGCAATTATCCAATCATGGAATTGATGTGGTTTTGGAATATAGGTGAGGTTCAGTGGGGTGAGGTCCGGAGCCGCCGGCCAAGAAAGAATTCTTGAGACGTCTTTGGTGCAAAATGGTGGTTTATTAAAATACGGGGACAGGACCCCCGGGCAGAAAGAGCTGCTGCAGGGGCTTGAGGAGTGGTGATTATATACTCCGGATGGAGCTGGGGAAGTAAGGAAAAGGGAGGTTTCAAAAGAACTCTCATATGCTAAAGAGGACCAAAGTACAAGATAACCTACAAGATACGTACAAGATAACCTACAAGATACCCAGGCCTTGCCATTGTCAAGTTAAGGCTGTTTTCCCCTCTAGCAAGGTATTAACATTAAGACAGTTGGGAGATTCCTGGAAGAACGTCACACGTGTCCCACCCAGGAGTGGGGGGTAGGGGGAGTTTACAGGGTGTCAGTTTATGCTCTGTCTTCAGCTAGCCTTCTGCTCCCTCATCAGAATGACAGTCATTTTAAAAAACTAATCATCTGATGGATGATAGAATCCAAATTAGCTAGTTTTCCTTCTCTTTGTGCTATGTAAACTATCTGATATCAATGCACAAGAGAATAGGATTCCACATTGCTCTCCTTATACTTTTTTTAAAAAGAATATTTTTTAGAATATTCTAGAATGTGTGATGGGTGGTGATCACTTCTCCCAGTATGGATGAAACTACATTGCTCAGGTCACCAGTGAGTACCTGAGACAGGGAAACTAAAGGGACTCCATGAAGAATTGCTTTCTTGCTCCTTTTCCTGATTCTATTTTTGCTAGGACCTGTGCCCCTGCCCTACACATGCCTTATAATATATCCTCTTTGTAAGAATCAAGGAGTTAATGATTTCTTTGGAATCTTCAAGCACAGTAGGTAACTTCTAAGGAGTGACCATGTGAGATTATCATGTATGTTTTCCAGATCACTGACTCCAGACACCTTGACACCAAGACAGACCCCTAGCTCCAGGGCATAAATGACTTATGGAGGAAACCTGGACACTTGTCTTTGTTTAAACCAGTTCCTGGGTGCCTGAGAGGACGTGTACACTAGACCACAATCCTCAATAAAACCCAGACCCCAAGCAAAGGAGAGGCTCACCCTTCCCTCAGAGTCTTCCAGATACTCAATCTGAATCTGTTCTCCCTGTATCTTCAGTAAACTCTGCTCTCACTTCCTTCTGGCTCATGTTTGTTTCTATCCCGTGTGAAGCCAAGAACGCTCTTGGCTGGTCCTGCAGGACTGCTTCTGGGTCCTCAAATCTGGCCTGCATATATCATACCTACTTGTCAAATTCAATGAGCATATTTTATCCTCATCTTACTTGGTTTACCTGCAGGTATCTGGTATTTTTCACTATTTCATCCTTTTTGAAATTTCATTGTTTTCCATGACCCCACTCTCTCCTGACTTCTACCTCTTTTACTTCTCTGGCTTCTTATTTGTGTTCCCTTTTCTTCCCGCTTTCTTCCATCCACTTCTTGAGTCTCAGTGTGCACAGAGACTAATCTTTTTGTTTGTTTGTTTGTTCTATATGTTTTTTCCTAGTTCTGTAGTTGCCAATGGCAGAAATCTAAGATTTCTTGGATTCTTCCCTTTTCCTTATCCCTTCTATCTGCTCAACCCCATGTCTTCTTTTTTTTAATTTTTTAAAAAAGATTTTATTTATTTATTTGAGAGAGAGAGCACATGAGATGGGGGAGAGTCAGAGGGAGAAGCAGACTCCCTGCTGAGCAGGGAGCCCGATGCGGGAATCGATCCAGGGACTCCAGGATCATGACCTGAGTCAAAGGCAGTCGCTTAACCAACTGAGCCACCCAGGCGCCCAACCCCATGTCTTCTTGACACTATCTCTTCACCCCTTAGATTTCTCCTCTTGGATTAGTAAGACTACTTTGGTTGCAAATACAGAAAATCCCACTAAACCTGGTTTAAAAATAGGGTGACAGTCTCTCCAACAAGTCACGGGGTGATGGACATTAAGGAGGGCTCATGATGTTGATGAGTGAGCAGAAGACAAAGCATAAGCTGACACCCTATAACCTCCCTTTACCCCCCACTCCTGGGTGGGACTTGTGTGACATTCTTCCAGGAATCTCCCAACTGTCTTAATGTTAATACCTTACTAGAGGGGAAAACAACCTTAACTTGACAATGGCAAGGCCTGGGTATCTTGTAGGTTATCTTGTAGGTATCTTGTAGGTTGGTCCTCTTTATCATATGAAAGTTCTTTTGAAACCTCCCTTTTCCTTACTTCTCCAACTCTGGAGTATATAATCAGCCACTCCTCAAGACCCTGGAGCAGCAGATCTTTCTGCCCCGGGATCCTGTCCCTGTACTTTAATAAACCACCATTTTGCACCAAAGATGTCTCAAGAATTCTTTCTTGGTCTGGACCTCACCCCACCAAACCTCACCAATATTCCAAAACCACATCAATGTAATAAGCACTGGGTACTATATGAGACTGACGAGTCACTGAACTCTTCCTCTGAAACTAATAATACATCATATGTTAATTAACTCAATTTAAATTAAAAAAAAGAGAAAAAAGTTTTTTTTGTAACAGAGAAATTTGGGTAAGAACTGGATATTAGATGACACTGTAGGGGACAAGGGCAGAGTGCTCCAAGATGGACCATGTTGGCATGAACATTATTTTGAGTTAAAAGTAATCAAAACCCAGCAAATGCAGGAAAAGCTCTCTTCCTGGTCCTCAGTTGCCTAAATTCATATTGGAAAGGAGAGACTTCCCTTTGCCTAAGATACTTACCTGCATGATAGGGCAAACTTTGTGCTTCAAAACATCTCCTTTCATCTTCCTGCTAATGGCCTTCTTCCGCTTTGTATCCTCAGACTCTATCCCTCTTATTAGCTCATAGAAGCTTTCTGTTGCCTCATTGTCTTTGGAGTTTTATGTCTGTGTGGACTTCCCATATCTAGGCCTATTAAATTTGATTTTCTCCTGTTAATCTGTCTCATGTCAATTTGATTCTAAGTCCAGCTAGAAGGACCTTGAAAGGCAGAGGATGGCCTTCCTCCCTGACAACACAGAAGCTTATCAATAATTTTTGTTAGGTTCACAATGGTGTGATAGAAAATGCCCATACTGAAACACATGCTGAAATAATCAGAGTGAAATGATAGGATATCTTGATTTGCTTGAAAATATTTCATCAAAAAAGGAAAATAGATGAAGAATTGTGGCAGAATCTTGACAATGGTTAAATCTGGATTTTGGAATGTGAGGGTTCATTATACTATCTTTATACTTTTTAAATACTTAAAGAGAAATTAAAACAAAGGGAATTTTTAATTCATAACGAAGAAGTTCAGAGATAAGGTAGACTTTAAGTGAAGCTTGATATACTAGTTAATATTATTAAGGATTCAATTTCTTTTTAATCTCTTTGTGGCTTTCAATGGTGTTTGCTTCATCCTAAAGTTAATAATTATTTATAGTACCAACTTGTTTTTTTTTAAGATTTTATTTATTTATTTGAGAGAGAGAAACAGCATGAGAGGGGAGAGGGTCAGAGGGAGAAGCAGGCTCCCTGCTGAGCCAGGAGCCCGATGTGGGACTCGATCCCGGGACTCCAGGATCATGACCTGATCCGAAGGCAGTCGCTTAACCAACTGAGCCACCCAGGCACCCGATATAGCACTGACGTTCATTTAACTGTGACCTAGTTTGAGATAAGTTAAATGGTCACCCGAGCCCATGATTGTCAAATGATTGCCAACCACAATGAGGGCTTCACGCTTCTCTGTTGTCCAGCTGCCTAGAGAAAAACTCCTTCCACAGAAGCACCCAGCAAGCATTTTCTGTAATCCAATGTCCAAGAAGGGCTATGTGCCCATCCATGAAACGAATCACCATGGTTAGAATGATGGGATACCTTAGTTGGCTTAGTTTAACAGAGCCCATCCTGAGAGCAGGGGCAGAGTCAATCCTTGGGTCCTTGTTTGGTGGGGCCAAGAGGGATTGAATGTGGGGAGGAAATCAATAAATGTCACTACACCCCTCCTTGCCATGTCCCTGCCACTGTCCTGGTTTAGCACCCAACATTTCTTATTTAGACTATTGAAATAACTTTCTTGCTGATTCCCTCCTTTAGTTTTGGCCCAACAGTCCCACATTACTAGCAGAATGATCTTCTTAGCATGTAGATCTGATCATGTCACTATCACATTCAACATTTTTTTGATGCCTTGGCTTTACCTATAAGATCAATTCCAAATGCCTTTTCTTATTAAGTAAAGCTGTTTAATATCCAGCCCTTTTCTGGTTATCTGTCCACTCTCATCTATCTATGTTCTCTTCTCTATACTTTAAGCTTTAGCAAAGCTGAATTACTTGAAGTACTGTTCATATGCCATGCTTTCTCATACCTTGTTCCCCCAAGCCTGCCTCAATCTTATCAACCCAGCCAATCTGTATTCATCCTTCCACAGTTAGCTTGAATGCTATCTTCTCTAACTCCTTTCCTTTCTTTTCAGGCCCATCCTTCTTTATGCCCACTGAACTTTCCACACAGGAGAGTCCTATTTTCTGATCAGACCAGGATAGTGGTTGATGGGTTAACTGAAAAACTACTTAAATCGGGGATTATAACAATAATGATATATACTTTAAACATTATATTTTTAAGATTTTATTTATTTATTTGAGAGAGAGAAAGAGTGGGGATGGGCAAAGGGGAAGGGAGAAAGAATCTGAAGCAGACTCTGCACTGAATGCGAGCCCAATGCAGGGCTTAATCCTACGACTGAGATCATGACCTGAGCTGAAACCGAGTCAGACGCTTAACCAACTGAGCCACCCAGGTGCCCCTAAACATTATTTTTTTAAACATCACTTACAAATCACTGTTTCTTAGTAAGGAGTGTTGTTTTGTTTTATTATTTATTTATTATTATTACTTTTTTAAAGCAAGCTGTATACCCAGTGCAAGGCTTGAACTCACAAGCCTGAGATCAAGAGTCACATACTCTACCAATTGAGCCAGCCAAGCACCCATTACTATGGAGCTCTTTTAGACATTTTCTGGTAACACCCTTCCTCCCATTCCCTATGAAGTTTTAATACCACAACAGACACACTCTATATCTATTCATGTACTCTATGTATGTCTATAGGGTCAAGGCCTTGTATTTGGATGTGGGTCCTCTGCCTCAGATTTCTTCCACATTGATAATCTATCCTATATGATTCCTAATTTGGGTTTGTTTAAAATGAAGGGGAACAAAACATTTTAAAAACAAACTGAATGTAGAATCACACTCAATTGTTATGATTTTATTCCCATGCCTACCATTTGACAACTTCTTAAACTATATGTGTATGTGTGTATAAAACTTGCTTTTATCAAGTCTTTCCAAAGCATTTAATTTAGTTTTCATAAAAATAACTTGTTCTCTCCCCACAATTACACTTTATCACTATATAATGTCTAATCACATTTTATTATTTCAAAAACAAGACAACCACTTGGGGATCCAACACAACTGTTGGCAGGGGGCAGCAATAAGAAAATATATAGGAAACAAATAGGTGAAAGAAGTAATATATAGAAAATAATAACAAATGCTTTCAGAGAACTTACAAGGTATCCACCACTGTTTTAAGAGCTTTACAAAAAAAAAAAAAAAAGAGCTTTACAAAAATCAACTCATTTAATCCTCACAACTAAGGTTCCATTATTATCCCCCATTTTCCCGATTAGGAGACTGAGGTACACAAAGGTCAATTTTTTTTTTTTTTTACCAAAAGTCTTTTTAAACAACAAATGTTTAAAACATCTTTTACTGAGATGTTTCTAAGATATTACCAACATCTGCCTTTCTTTCATAAAGTCTATTGAGCCTAATGTGACCTGTCTCTAAAATGGTATAACTAATAAAAATAGGCTAATGAAAATTTAATGTGGCTTCCCTTTTGGTTTCACAAAAGCATTCCTCTTCATTCTCAGGGAGACCAGAGAAGTGAGTTTAGCTAAATCAGGATGAGATCTGTGTGAGGAGAGAGAAGACTTAATTGCTCTTGTTTCCATCCTTTCTTAGGAGGGGAGGGTGACCTTAGCAAAGAACCAAAAGCTCTGAACTGATAGTCTTTATGGAAGGTTTTTCTTTAAAACTGGCTACTGCTGTAGGAGCAGATGCTCCAGTCAGCAGTGGGACTGGGACAAGTCTGCAAGCAGTCAGCAATCTGCTTTCACTAGGTTGGGGTTTGAGCTGAGGCACAATCCTGCTGAGCTCACCTCCCCATAAGCTACCATTCTCTCCCTTGCCCCATTCTCCTTTCTCTCCTTTCTCGACTTCTGCTCTGAAAACTTCCCTCTAGCTCTGGAGCAGAGGCAGCAGCTTCCCTGAGGGGAGCTGGGGCTGACTTGGGTCTTGCTCTAGGCTAGTAGCTTGTGACTGTGAGGACCTAGCTGCTAGGGGACACCAGAACCCTCCTATAGTGTGGAATGCAAGGAATCAGTAATCTTATTTGCTTACTTGACACTGTAGGCCCAATGCCTAGTTTAGTGTGTAAGACCTAAGAGATGCTTAGAAATACCTACTGAACAAATAAATGGATGAATGAATGAATAACCTGTGGACCCCAATCTAATTCATTTGCTTAGTTCATCAGTGTCCTTGATAGTTGTGGATCAGTGTAATGAAATTAATTTTTGTAATAAGATTGAAGTGGGAGAGCTAGGTTCTTGTCTCACGGAGTTGAAGAATGAATCTCACAAAGGAGAGTGAATAAAGTGATAGTTTTTTTTAAGCAAGGATACAGGAAAAAAAGCTTTCAGGAGTGAGAGGGGTCCCGACAGCGTTGCCACTGAGGGCTTTTAGGGTTGGTCTTTTATAAAAAGCTTACCATAGGAACTAAATCTTTTTGACTTCTCTATTGACAGCACCATGGATTAAGGACTAGTGATAACATCTTTAATGGCTTACTTCTTTCAAGGGTCTGGTTATTTTCTGTTGACCACAGGAGACTGTCATAAATAAGACTTCCTAGGGCAGGGTGGTCTGGGGTGTTCCCTTATCTCTGGTTTCCTTACACCTCTACATTTTTGGGATTTCCGTGAGTCTGATCCCAGAGCCCCTTATCTATCTCTCCTTACCTAGCCCCGCCTGTCCCTTACTCAAGTTCATGTCTCTGAAGAGTCTTGGCATGCTTGTTGGGTTTTTGTTTGTTTTTTAACCCAGTTTTACATGCCACCTTCATCATTTCTTTGCATTTGTTTCCAGCTGAAATGTTCAGCCCTCCTCCTCTTCCAACTAAAAATGTCTTACCCATCCTTTACTGACCATCTCAATGGCTAAGCCTCCACCACCCTTCTCTGAAGACTCTGGTTAAAAGTGATCGGTCTCTCCCAAAAATGCCAACAGCACTGTGGTGGTAACTGTGTACAGTGTATAGTAAGTGCATTGTACAAACTGCTTCCATATCCTTCTCCCCCTTCCCCTTTTGTTCATTTTATCCTTGCAACTTGCCTGAGTCAGAATGTTAGACAAATGGTCTTCCCCTTCCACAGATAAGGAGATTTGGAGAGGTAAATGGGCTTTTCAGGGACACAAGCCTTGAAAATGATAGAACACACAGTAAAACTCACGTCTCTTAGAATAGATATAAAGGGCAAAAGAGCTGCCAAGTTGGCTCAGCAGTTGGAAAACACTTCACTGGCTTCATTTGTTGGTTAATGTTTGCTCCAAAAGGCTTTATTAAAAAAAATAATAATAAAATGGGTCTTAGGTTGCCTGGTAGGCTCAGTCCTTAAGCGTGCCTTCAGCTCAGGTCATGATCCCAGGGGTCCTGGGATCGAGCCCTGCATCGGCTCCCTGCTTGGTGGGAAGCCCGCTTCTTCCTCTCTCATTCCCCTTGCTTGTGCTCTGTCTTTTGCTGTGTCTCTGTCAAATAAGTAAATAAAATCTTAAATAAAATAAAATAAAATAAAATGGGTCTTTCTACATCCAAGTCAGCAGAAAACCATTTGTGGGAAGAGGTTTATTTACTTCCTTGTAAGTTTCTTCTTTGTAATTTCCTCTTAAGTATAGCCATTCATGTGGAGAGAAGGGGTAGAATAAGCAAATTGCCACTTCTGTTGCTTTCATGGGTGGGAGATTGCGGCCTTAAAGAGATGTATGATCAGTAGCTGGGGTGGAAAGAATGGTCTGGTGTGGGTCAGGGACCTTCAGGAACTGCAGTTGGAGTCTCTGGGTCTCCCCTTGATAGCCATTTGACGAGACCAAAATCCGCCCATAGGGCTCAAATCCCGGCCCTTGGTTCGGAAGAGGGCTGGGGAGGAGCCAGGCTCCACCGCACGATGCCCAGGAGACCCACTGTTGGCTTTGGGCCTGCGAATCTAAAACAGACAAACAGAAAACCCTACACGTGCCAGGGGCCTCAGCTCTGAGTCTGACCCTGGCTTCGCGGGGACAAAGCGGCCCGAGCCTGGGCGAGAACGAGATCTCCTGGAGATCTGCCCTCCCCCCGCGAGGCAGGGGCGGCGCCAGCTAAGCCCGCGAGTGAACCGCCCTAACTAGTTTGTCCCTGCGGCCGTCTCGTAGGCGACGCCGCGGCGCACCGAGGCTCCCGCGTCGCATTGCCATGGCTGCCCGTGGTGGCGTCGCCGCTGCCGGCGAGGGTCTGCGCTACGCCGAGTACTCGCCGCCGCCGACCACACGGCCGGACGCGGACGTGGACCAGGGACTGGTGAGTCCCGCCGGCTGCACCCGTCCCTCTGCGGGCCGGCCTGCTAGGACCCCCGCCTTCCCGTAGCCGGACGCTCTCACCCCTCGAACCGTGGTAGTCCTGGTAGTCACATGTTTGTCCCAGCTCCCCCGGCGTCCCGCGGAGTCGTGCTCCGCGCCAGGCGTTGACGAGTGGGCGTGTGCAGAGTCTCTGTTCCCTCCAGGAGCTAAAGTCTTGTCGGGGAGACGGGCCGGGAGACCGGCAGTTGCAGCTCCTGTGTGATAAGTACTACAGGGGGGGTTCTCAGAGGAGGAGACCCCGGTCCGCTCTTGCAGGGTAGGGAGTGAGGTCAGGGGAGGCTTCTTGGAGAAAGGGATGATTAAAAACGGAACTCTGGAGAAGGAGTGGCAGTGACCTCAGCGAAAGGAAGAGGAAGAAGTGTTTCAGGCACCAGTAGTAGTAGTTACAAAGTCGTAGGCCGGAGGAACAGGGCCCGGTTGGAAATCGCAGGTGGTTTATTCGGGCTGAAATGCAGCGTTGGGAGAAGTTAAGTGTTCAATAGAAACATAATGCGAACCTCACATATGTCTTTAAGTTTTCTGTAGCGATAGTTAAAATGTGAAAAACAGGTGAATTTAATTTTAAGTGCATTTTTATTTAACCCAGTGCATCCACAATAATATTTTGACATGTAATTAGTATAAAATTACTGAGATATTTTACATCGTTTTTTTTTTCCCCTTTTTTATACCAAATCTTTCAAATCCAGTGCGTGTTTTACACTAACAGATCAGCTCACTTGGGACTAGCCACATTTCAGGTGCTCAGCCACATGTAGCTAGTGGCTACATTATTAATCATTGCAGTTCCCAAAGATTAATGGGGACTAGAACATATGAAGCATCTGGTAAAGCACCTGAAGGAGTTGGGATATCCTGAGGGCAGTGGTACCATTTTGATGAGTTTTAAGCTGAGAAGTGACAGATTGGGCTGTTACCAAGCTCTCTCGGGCTTTGTGTAAGAGGAATGAATTAGTTGGAGAAAGTCTAGAAATGTGGCTAATTCTTTTTCACGCGGCATTCCATGCTTTGCCAGCCGACAGGGATACATACTTTGTCTTTAGATGCATAGCACTTAGTGTCCATACCAATTGTTGACTACTCATACACTGTATTGTGACATCTGTTATGTTGACCTGTCATTTTCCAGCATTTTTCTAAGTTTCCTAAGAGCGGGGACTGAGGATTTACGTCTAGTAAGCACCCAGTTTATGAGCACTCAATTATCATTACTTGATTAACAGATAAATTTCTGCAACAGTCAGATGGGCTTGCCTGGGAAGGTTTCAGAAAGCAGTATGCTTTCATTCAACAGACATTTCTTGAATACTGCTAGGTGCCAGGTATTATCCTAAGACCTTGGAATAGATAAGTAAACAAAACAGATAAAAGTCTGAAGTAGCAAGCTCTGAGCCCCTGCTTGTCTGATTCATTCCTTACCACAACCCTGTGAGGCAAGTCCTTTTTAATTCTCATTTAAGAAATGAGGAAACTCAGGGGTGCCTGGGTGGCTCAGTCGGTTAACCATCTGCCTTTGGCTCAGGTCATGATCCCAGGGTCCTGCTCAGGTCATGATTCCAGGGCCTACTTCTCCCTCTCCTCCCCACTTGTGCTCTCTGTTGCTATCTCTGTCTCAAATAAATAAATAAAATCTTAAAAAAAGAAATGAGACTCAAAGTGGTAAATAATTTACTCAGGATCACTCTCCTAATAAAGTGACAGACCTAGGATTCCAAATCCTATATACCCTTTCCACTGTGACTTGCTCACTTCTTAGAAAAATGGCTTTCTGAGTGGAGTGTTCAGTCTGTGATGTAGAATGGATAAATTATTAGGTTAGGTAGAAGGAATCTCTTTATGGAGAGTTGTAAAAATCTCCATACTGGACTGATTTGCAAGGCAGTTGGGAGCTCTGTGGTATTTTGAAGATAAAAGTAATATTGGTAATCTTTTACATCTGTAGGTACTTCATTTGGAAGAAGATATGTGTAGAATTTTTTTTTTTTAAAGATTTTATTTATTTATTTGAGAGAGAGCACATGAGAGGGGGGAGGGTCAGAGGGAGAAGCAGACTCCCCGCCGAGCAGGGAGCCCAATGCGGGACTCGATCCCGGGACTCCAGGATCATGACCTGAGCCGAAGGCAGTCGCTTAACCAACTGAGCCACCCAGGCGCCCGATATGTGTAGAATTTAAGATATCAGTTAGGAGACATCTTTAGTAGTCCAGTCACATGAAGGCTAAGGTGTAGGCCAGTGATTCTAAAGTGATTCCTGCCCAGCCTAGTACCTCCTTTTTATAACAAATATTCTGTAAAGTCTCCTGTAATATCCTAAAATGGTATTCATAGGCAATGAAATCTATTCATAAAAATAACTTAAAAATCAATGTAATGGTCTAATTGAAACATAAAGGTAAAGTATTTTATTAGAAAATAACATGTTTACTATTTAAGTATGTACATGTTCGGACATGATTACATTGGAAGACATAATGAAGTAATCAGTTGCTGGCATATTGCACCAGTGCAAAGAATCCCTATGAGTGTAACAGCTATAAATGCAGACCTATTTCAAATGTATTATACTGGCATTTCAGATACTGTAAGGGCCATTGTCATTGACAAACTGATTTTTCCCAAACTGCTAACAATTTTTAGTAAAATTTTGAATAAAACAAAATGGAGTCTTCCCTCAATTTATATAAGATTTGCGCTTCTGAAAAATTCAGTCTTTAAAACAGTGTGCAAATGATACATTTTATATATACTGTATTATATAAAGTTCTAGACTAAGAGGATCGCAGATAGGCTTTTTACGTACTTTAATGTCCAGTAGAATCTGTTAAAACTCTGAGGGATGCAGGTAGTACTTTGTTGTACAAGGTTGTTTCATACCTTTTAGGATGTATAGTCCCCCATCCACCAAATACTTTCCCTCCTATCCAAATTATTACTGCAACCAAAAGGTCCTCACAAATTTTCAAAATGTCCCTAAGGGCCTATTCTGCTTCTGTTGGAATCATTGGTCCAGGTAGTGCTGAGTTAGAAGATAAGAGAACTGATAATAATAATTTTGGGGGAGCTTGGAAGTACTGAAAATGATGGAAAGCTGACAAAGGGTAAGTGTTAGGAAAAAATAAATGACCCAGGAGTGGGACATATTGGCAATCTTACTGAAAATAGTAGAAAATAAAATGTCAAGAACTTGAAGAAAAGACTTTTCTCATCATTTTTTTAAAAGATGCAGTTTATTTTGAAGTTTTTGAAATATAGCATCTGCAGTTGTAGATGTTAAATAACTCTTTCTCAGGTAAACTTCCCCTTAGGGACTAAAAATTCATGTGCATTAACCAGTTTAGGAGATTAAAAAGATAAAAATGTAGGTCAAAATGCTTGGATAGTACCTTGAATAAAATAGTATCTTACAATTAGTTGTGTCATAGTCAGAGGTCATGGTCATATTTTGCTTTAGCAAATCTGATTCTCATGGAAAAGTAGAGAAGAAACTTTAATGTTAGGAAGAGAATATTATCAAATTTTAAAGCATTTTGAAAAAAACCCAGTTTGTATGAAATGATAGCCTTTAGTTTTCAGTACTTGCCCAAAAAGTGTAACTCCTAGTGTTAGTAGGATAGTGTGACATATAAGAAAATTAGTTACATATACATTTCAGTTATAGGCCAACTTGATAACATGAAAACTAAAACCTATCAAACATGTAAATTATTAGGTACTTATTTATTACCAAAACAAAAGAAAGCACTTCTACTATTTTTCATTTAAAATGTTTACCTTGAAGCTTCCTTTGAAGAAATCACATGGATTACAGATTGTATATCTTTTTTTTTTCTTTTTTTTTTGAGAGCCACAGCAAACACGAGCTAGGGGGAAGAGGGGCAGGGGAGAGAATCTTAAGCAGGCCTCACAGCCAAGGTGGGGCCATCTCATGGACCTGGAATCATGACCAGCCAAAATAGAGTTGGATGCTCAACTGACTGAGCCACCCGGGTGCCCCTGGGCAAGAACTTTTATATGCTTCTGTGATTGGCACTGTATTTGACACATGGGAGTCACTTAATTGTTCATTAAATGAACAGCTATTAACTTCTGTTACTATTGAGTGACTTAAACATGACTGTTTGATTCTAACATATTGATGAGGTATTTTTTTCTGTAGGATTTCTCCTTTAGGTTAGCCTCTAAAGGAGAACGAGAGTCTGTGTCTTTCTTACTCATTATTCTTTCCCCAGAACTGGCACAAGGCCTGGTGCATGCTGAATAAATATTTGTATATGTATATGGTAAATGCTAAATAAATTATTTGTGGTGTGAGTGAATAGTCTCCATCTTTCCTCCATCACAACTATCTTTTTGAGGCAGAATAATTTTTTTCCTTCTTAATTTCCAACTGGTACAACTATTATCTATCTTGAACTTAAATATTACAGTCTTGAGATAGAAGTTTTGGCATTTTTATAATGCTTTCAGCCAATTTATATTTATCGAGAAGGTTATTTACTGCTTATTTACTGTTTTGGAAGAATAAAATGCCTTAGGGTATTTGTAAACAACTTTGATACCCTGCTCCACCAAGCAGTAGCAGCTGTGATGGAGTGGGCTGTTTTCCCAGTTTTCAGAAATTCCTTGATTTGTAGTAGTGGAACATTTAATTTTTCTCGTTTGTTTGTTTCTGGTGGATATTTTTTTTTAAAGATTTTATTTTCTTATTTGTAGAGAGGGAGAGAGATAAGAGAGTGTACAAGGGGTGGGGAGGAACAGAGGGAGTGGGAGAAGCAGACTCCCCACTGAGCAGGGAGCCCAATGCAGGGCTCGATCCCAAGACCCTGGGATCATGACCTGAGCCAAAGGCAGCTGCTTAACCGACGGAGCCACCCAGGGGCCATGTTTTTTTCTGGTGGGTATTTGAAACTAGGTGGCAGTAACAGATACCATACTTGGCCCATTTGTTGATTTGCTGGTATTATATAAATAGTGCTTCTCCTTTTTGAAATATGTCTTTTATTTATTTTTAAAGATTTATTTATTGTAGAGAGAAATAGAGAGAGCACGAGCAGGAGGGGCAAAGGGAGAGGGAGAGAGAACCCAAAGCAGACTCTGTGATGAACACAGTGCCCAGTGTGGGGCTCAATCTCACAACCCTGAGATCACAACCTGAGGTGGATGCTTAAACCTTCTGCCACCCAGGCACCCCTAAAATATGTCTTTTAAACTAAAATGAGGTATTCTTTATAGGCAGGGACCATGTTTTAAGGATCCTCATTCTCTCAGCTCTCAACATAGTACCAGTCACATGATTACTGCTCCATAAATTTTTGTTAAATGGTTAAATTAGCAGTTGAATGAAACACCTGGATAGGAAAAAAAATAGAGGATTCGAGAAATGTTTTATAGAATTATGAACTGATAGCCCTGAGGAATAAAAAGAGTAAGACAAAAGACTGTCTCTCTTTTTTGACTTTTTTAATGGTAAAGGGTAAAATATAAGCATCTAATACATTTTATATGCTGTCACAGTACACATCTGACTTTTGATGTGCTTTTCCAGGTTTTGGTCATTTTATTGCTTATTACATCCAATAACACAGTCTCCAAATCTCCTTCTAAAGTTTGTCAATGCATTCAGTTTAATAAAAGAAAAATTTTTTTGAATACCAAATACATGGAGGCTATATATTAGATGTCTGTGGGTCAGATATAGATAAACCAGGATTGCCACCCTCCAGGACAGAGGTCAACAGATTTATTTTGTAGAGGGCTAAATAGTATTTTAGGCTTTGCAGGCCATATGGTCTCTGCTACACTACTGCACTCTGCCCCTGTAAAGCAGAAGCAGCCATAGATAATGCATAAATGTGGCTGTGTTCCAGTAAAACTTTATTTCCAAAAGTAGTTGGAGGGCCAGATTTGGTGTGTGGGGCTGTACATTTGCCAGCCACTTTTCTAGAAGGTAAATTGGATCAAATTTAAATACCTAATTCAAGACCGGCTCTGTTAAGCACTGTCATTTATTTGTTCATTCATTCATCCAACACTTATTTATTGAGTCTCACTTTAAAACTCCTAGAAAAAAACAAGGGCACTAATTTCTTTGATACTGACCTTAGCCACATTTTTTAGATATGTCTCCTCAGGCAAAGGAAACAAAAACAGTACTTCCTAAATGTGAGATCTGGAGTCCCACTTTATTAGGTAAGGTACTGAGGCTAAGTGCTATAGTTAAAAGATGAATCAAATATGGGTTTTGTCCTCAAGGGGCTTGAAAAATATTTGATTTTTCAAGAGAAGCTTAGAAAGAGAGAAAAACAAATGTAACTTACTATCAAGGGGAAAAATATGTTGGATTAAGGTTGTGGATATACCTGAATGGCAAGTTAAGGAGTGAGGACCATGTCTCTAGGCCGTTGAAGTTTTGTAGGAGCTATGTGATCGATGGTGGGCTTCATGAATATTAAGCCTAGGGAAGTGTTTAAGAAGGGTAGAGGATAGAGAAGCAGAAAAGGGCAGGACCGGTTAAGATTGTATTAGAGTGGGCAGTCCTCTGGAGTCTAGAGGCTGTAATGGCAGCAGTAAAAGCAGCGATAGCCAAATGTTTTATACCAGGCATTAGGCTAATTCTTTAAATGCGTGAACTCAATTTAGTCCACGTAATAACCCTGGGAGGTGTAGATACATATTATAATCCCCCACTTACAGATGACTAAATTGAGGCTTAAAGCAATGAAATAATTTGCCCTAGGTCACACAGTTGATGTGTGGATGAACCCCAAAGGTATTCTGCTTTCTTGCCTCTGCTTTTACTCAAAATATATTCTCTCTTCTTTCCCCTTCAGCCTTCCTAACTGTGTCAGTGAAGGTCTAACCAGGAAAACAGATACATCTAAATTATGTAAAACAAAGGAAATGTAGCACAGAGAGTTGGTTTTATAGGTGAAGGAGTTGTTGTGAAGCCAGGCCGGATTGTGAGGCAGTGAAGACGTTGAGAAGAGTAAAAAGCCACTGGCCGCCTCACGGCCGTGGGGTCAAATGGAAGAGGTGGTGTTTTCATAACCACTACTTGGTAACTGGACCATGGGGGTGTGTCCAGTGGGGAGCTGCAGCCACAGAGACACAGAGAGGAAAGGGGAGAAGTACCCTGGCCTTTCCCCTTTTATCACCCTCCTGTCTCCCACTATTGCATCCCATTGGTCAGACTCAGCTGGAGCAACGTGACACAGGGGGCTGCAGGACTTAGCTGTCCTCCCAACAGAGCGGAGTAGGGAAAAGCTGGGGAATGGATCAGTGAATACGAACAGGTCTGGGACCAACACACTCACTTTGGCTATTTTCAGCTGTGAGGCGATTTGAATTCCACAGATGTTGAGAAATTTGAAAGCATAGTCCCCTAAAAACACTGTTACAAAACACTATTTTATAAATGGTGTGTATTCCTTTACCCTACAGAAATCTATTTCACTCACAGTGTAAGGCAGAGTATTCTTTCAGGAACTCCATTTTCACCGTCTTATGCTCTCTGAATATTACTTAAATGCTATTAGAGATTAAATAAGCATTATTAGCTCTCATGAAAATCTAATCACCACGTGTAACATTTTTTTCATTTTAAAATTAAATAGACTATAGATTTAGATTTATAGAAAAGCGAAAAGATAGCACACAGAATCCCCATGCACCTCACTCAATTTGC